>NC_133897.1:107637065-108995836 GCF_964199755.1 Larus michahellis | reverse complement strand
GAGTGGATGCTTGCACTGTAAGACAAAAATGTTTTTTTAGAATAGAAATAAAGGTGGTACTGTAAGGGTGAAGGAATCCTTACTTAGACATATTTTCATACACAACTTTGGTTGGTTTGCTTTATTTTCCCCCCGCACACACACACTTTCCATACGTTATTCCCATCTTCATTTAACTATCCCAAACATCAAAATGAGTTATTAAGTTACTAATATTTTAGATTTTTGAAAATGATCCTTGTAGCTGCTCACATTATCTGTCTGAATTGCCTTTATAGGTGAAGTTTCCACAGAACAGTTTTTATTCAGTTTCTCTCTTGCTTTCCTGTCCTTTTCTTCTGGCTGAGAAGAAATGCCAGCCGTCAACCTGGGTCAAGCTAAACAGTACAGAATGTATTTCTTTGGCTTATCTGTGATAGGATCTTGGATATTAGGAAAGTTCATCCTTTCATTTCTGCTGGGCATTCCTGTGCTTAAGTATGATGGAAAGCCACTAAGAATAGACAGAAAGAATTAGATTAAGCAGAATACATTAGTGAGAAGACACTGAAGCAGTACAAGATTGTGACGAGCAGTTTGCTATTGAAAAAGATGAAGAAGTTAAAATGTAAAAGAAAGCATGAAAAGAGAGAGCAAATATTTTTAATGTGTACGCATCAGTCTGTAGTGCTCCTTTAGGAATGACCAAGACACATAAGTCCCTGACAAGCCCAGAATGCAGCTAATAAGCGGTGTCCTTTTTCATTTCAGTAAAAGTCATAAAACAACATGGCCAAACATTTAGTCTTGTTAGTATGGAAAAGAAATTTTAAACTGGACTCGGGATTCCCGTTGATATGTTCCCATTGAATATAACCATTCAAAATACAACTCAGTAAACTCAGTAGTGACCTTTAATAATTTCCTGGGAAATTATTTCCACAGCAGACACTTTTATATGTGTTAATTTTAGGGCTCTCAAGGGTACAGTTAGAATGGCTTATTTTACTAAGGGGCTCCTCATTACTGAGAGATTATGTGGAAGAGATTTTTAAAGAAGATGTACTGCAAGAAGTGTGGTTTATTTTAGACACAAGACATTTGCAACAATCTTGACCCTCAGCTGCGTTATGCTGTCTTCATGGGTATTCATCTGTTCAGATCATTGCTGAAAGGTAAACTTTGAAACGTTGATCGAGATAGCTGTAACACTACATGGAAAGAGCCAGATAAATTGTACATAGTACTTTTAATAAGAGGGTATTTTTAAACTGTAATAAAGATTCATGTCTTCAGATTAATGTCAACTCTCTTTTACAACCACTTCTAGTACATAGTATGATGTGGTGCTTGCAGCTTATTTGTAAATGCAAATACATCCACAAATACTGTTTCTGCTGTCATAACTGAAAAGTGATTTGCACCGCAACTTTAATTCAAGACATCTGCCTGACACTCTGCCCAGACCAATGCATTCTCTTTTTTTTTATGCTCCTTGGTAATAACGTTGGAAGTAGTTTGTGTGTTTCTTTGTGGCACTGTCTTATGCTGTATATAATAGTCTTAGGTGATTAATAATGCTTGTTTTGAAGCTGTGATTATTTTTTTACAACAACAGGTAGGTTAACAAACAATAAAGTAAAAGCTTGCAAGAAAAGATTCCTGTGTTTCTCACTAGGCTGCTAAAAAATTGCTTATTAACTAAAATCTGTTATTGAATTACCCAAAAGAAGTACATTTTTGATCATGCTTTGGTGGTGCCTTGAGTAAAGAAAAATGCAGAAATATAAAAGTATTCTATTGCTGTAATTATTGTTTGTGTATGAAAAACAAGCAAACAAAAACTACATTGATCCTATCCAAAACCCAAAAAACAGACTTGTGCTTGACGTTCTACATATAAATGTATACATGTGATCTGGGTTCTAATTTTGATTTAATCCTGGATAAGGACAACTGACCTGATCAAAGTCATCACAGGAGTGTGGAGTAAGGTCTTAAATACATTCAGACTTTTTATGGTCTCTTTGACCATAAAAATGATAAAAAGTGTCTCTGCTGTTGACCTATAAGTAGTGCTAAGACACTAACTTTAAACATCTGTATGCAGCTGAAGCTCATCTTCATTTTGGACTACAGGAAAAAATCATGAACACATCTTCGTTTGGGTGTTATTTATAATCTGCTGATTTAAAGACCTAATTAGGATAGCCTCTTTTCTGAAATAGACACAGATGAAGTCCAGATATTCAGCAACCTAAATAAAAACATTCTTGCCAAATTTTGTGACTTAAAATGCTGAAGATACAAGATGTTTTCATTATTGAGAATGGCAACCCTACAGCCAGAGAGACACTGTTGCTTGTAAATGTGAATAAACCATAACTTTTTAACTCAGTAACTGTATTTATAGTGATTAAAGTTTTTTGTGGCAGTCACTGTTGCTCTTTGGATATTTAGTACCTGCAGTAATGCTATCCTAGTAAAAGAAATAACTATTTTTACATGAAATAGGAAAATTATGAGTTTTCATTTACTGTGAAAAATTAGAAATAACAGGTTTTTCAGAATGGGATAGGTGGTGTTTATAATATAAATTTAGGCATTTTCCCTGCTTTAGGTATGGTCTGATGAAACACTAGTCACATTGTATTGCTGTTCCAATCCCCAGTATAGAGCAGAGGTATTCTTATGGAAGATACTAGTATTCTTAGGTTACAGGAGCGGGAAAAAGAAAAGTTTGTTTCTAAAGCTGTGCTTATTAATAGCAGTAACATTCTAAGGACGCAAAGTAGCATCTCATCCTGCAATCTTCCAAACGTGACATTGAAAGATACACACACCTCTTGTACACTTCATTGCAGTATTTGTCAACTTTTTTGAAAATAATACATGGGTTTTTTTATGGCTGTTATCTGAATAAAACAATCTGCGGTATCTGAGTATATGAATAATTCATCAAGAAATATGTTTTCCCTGAAAATGTGAGGCCTCCTAATTTTTATTATAGTGTGGGACTTTTCACATTTTTCATCAAAAATATACATAGACTATTTCATTTATAGGAATGTGTTGATTAGTACTGATTCATTCTAAGTCAGACTTTTTGTTTGATTGAAGGTGATGAAATGAAAAGTTGTGCTAAGTCTCTGTCTTCTTTCTAATCAGTGCATTAGTGAACAAATCTCGAATTCACAGCAGCATCACACCTGTGTGCAGTGAATGAAAGATTTGGTGAGGCAGCCTCTCCATACACTCTGGTTACACTGAAGAGCAAGAAAAAACATATCTCTCTGACACAACTCTTTTTAGGTTTTTTATATTGAAATATCAAACTGGAAACAATATTTTTTCCTTCATAAAAAACTGCTGAATTTATTCTAAATTTGATTCCATTTAAAAGTCTTATAAAGTATGTTGCTGCTATTTCAATATTACATTCTTTCAACAGTAAACTGTAGTCATAAATATAAATTATGAAGTCATACTAGTGTTTTCTCCATCAGACATACTAGAAATATTTAATGATATTTTTATTGAGACTTTATTTGGAAACTATTTTTCTGAGTTATTTATAAAGTATGGAAATGGGAAACGTTTCTGTAGGCAGTCAGTAGAAAATTGTATGAATATCACAAAAGGACAACAATTCTTAGAATCATAAAAGGTGTTGGGTTGGAAGGGACCTTTAAAGGTCATCTAGTCCAACCCCCCTGCAGTAAGCAGGGACATCTTTAACTAGATCAGATTGCTCAGAGTCTCATCGAGCCTGGCCAATTCTTAATTTTACTTCTATTTCTCTAGAACAACACTGGAGCGTTGACATCTTGCAAATTGCAAAACTTCTTTTAAAAATAACTGTCAACTGGTCAGGAGACACCTGGAATAAAATCAGAACAGTTGAAATAACTGACCTGTCTTGTCTTGATTTTTTTTTTTTTTATTAAACATAAAACACTGAAATTCTGCTACCATGTGGGTATAACTTCCGCACGCAGGAGTGGTCAAATTTAAAGCCTATTTTATAACCTGTTGTGCTTATATTTCTGGATATGGGGGAATGAGTGGTCGTTCTGCCAAGTTGAGGCCTGTTGAAATATACTTATCTATAATGAGCAACCCAGTTTCAGGTGTTACGTGTTAATTTTCACTAAAAAGTGTGATAAACAACAGAGTGAAGCTTATATTTACAGTGATTCTTTAAGAACAAAAGTATTTTTATCACAACTTTGCTGCATGTGCTGTGAAATATTGAATAGCCTAAAAAGAGGCAAATGTAGTATGTAGTTTTTTTCCTGTTTCACTTCTAATAAGCAAAGAACTTCAATCAGCAGCACAGACCTGTACAAGATAAATTGTCTACATTTATCTACTGTAACTCTTTGCACCTGTGAATCAATTTAACTTGCACAGGTGAAGTTAAATTGGATTAACAGGCTGATTTTAGGTCTAGATAAACTTCTTGTTATGCTTTATCACTATGCTAGAATACGTTTTCTCAAGTCACTGTTGTTTGATGTTGCTTATAAGTTTTGCATTCTGTTTTAAAGTTACTTAGGTAGGAAACAGGTGTTAAATGCATACGTAGTTTTATTCATGTAATCCTGTTATGTCTGCGTGTAACCTCTTGTTGCCTGCCTTGAAGGTTTTATGACAAATGCCCTTGTCATGTGATGATTATTTTGTTTGAAGATCACTACTTAAGTTTTTAGGTTCGTATTGTTAATGGTTAAAGTCAAATTAACACTACTGAATTGAAAAGCTATAGAAACAAAACTTTATTATGATTGCTTATTTAGTACATGCTAGAACTTAGAAGAAAATGGGGGGAAAAATGTTGTCCCTCTTTTGAATTTCTAATTTTATAAGCGATTCTAAAAAAGAATGATTGTAATTGTGTCATCTTCCTAGTCTGTGTATCAAAGAAACAGAACTGCATCATGTTTTTCCATGCTGATTAGTCTATGTATAAGGTTTGGTAGTGTCTCATTTTTGATGATTTTGATTACAGTCTTACCATAACTTCATAGGCTTGCTTTTTTGTTATGTAAATTTAGGCTTTGTTGCTGTAGAGACAAGATTAAAAATGATATGACTCTTTTGCCCCTATCTTCTCCTCCTCGTGCCTCAAAGGTATCTTCAACTGTGAATTGTTTTCTACCTATTTTCATGTTCTAAGGAAGTGTGTCTGGGGTTTAGGTACAGTAAAGGATGACCTTCTGTCCTTACATTTTCAAACGCATTGTGATGTTCATTGCTCCACTTGTATGAAATTGTGTGGAATGAATAATAGGAAGATTAAAATTAAGTTTCATCAATGCAGAAGAACTAGCATATTTACGTGGGTTTTTTTAGAATACTTGAAGAAGCCCAATTTCAAACGTTACAATTTTAGTGCTTCGTACTCCTATTTTGCAATTTAGTTAATAGGAGTGTTCTGCTTTATAGCTATTTGTGCTTCAAGTGTTTTATTGTTTTTGGCTTGAGAAGTAATACAATTCAATTTCTTATATTTTCTAAGGAAATTGCATCAATGTAGTAAATATTGTTAACTTGTGTATTTTGAAAAAGACTTGCTCTAACTTTCTCCTCTGAGACAAATTTAAATAATCTTCTTCATTGGCTCAGTAATCATTGAAAAGATCATATCTCTTCCTTTGTGTTCTCAAAGGAAATGGGTCTTGACACTTAAAAATTCAAAACTTGGCTTTTGTATTCTGTTAATGCTTCTCCGTGGATCTGGAAAAAGCAGGTCAGTCGTGCTGCCAAAGTTTATATGTACTCAAAGTGAAGGGATTCTATCCCACACTAGTCAGAGGTGGAACAGTCCAGTTGACAGCTAATAACCATGTATCAAAACATATCTTCTAGGTTATTGATGCTGCCTACAGTCTTTTTCATATTTTCTCAGTACAATTTTCTTACAAAAATAATGACCATGGTCTCATTCTCTTGATAAGCATATTAATGTTCTTAGTATGAACTTATTAAGAATAGTTTACGTATCTGGAGATTTCTAGGAAGACAATTCAGCTCTCTATGTGAAGGTCATGTGTTAGCAAGCTTACATGTTGGCAACATCTGTTCTGTAATTATTACAGCGATAGGCCTAACATCAAGGTCAAAGGAAGGGAAGACTATATTTGCAAGTAAAAATATAAAAATAGCCAGCTATTCCACTTAATTTTTTCCATAAACATTTAAAATTGCTTATCAAATCGCACCATAGGAGTGTCAGGTTCCTTGCTACCTTGTCCTAATAGTACCTTATAGTACTTTTCCTAGTGGTTCCTCAGCGTCATGAAGAGTTGCAGTCCACAAGATTTCTTAGTACAAAAAGGTTTGGGGTTTGTTGGGGTTTCTTGTTTTTGTTTTAGATTTGATTCCCTTATCAAAGTTGATGACATATTTAATCAAAATTTATAAAACATGTCATTTGCATAGTTTGGTCTATACAATTTTACATGGTAACTTCCCAAATTTACAGTGCATTTTTTTTAATTAAATTTGAATGCATCTTTAACAATGGTATAAAATCAAGATTCCTCCAAGAATTGGCTATTACAAGAAAGTGTAACAGAATAAAACCTCAGTTTTACTGTTAGTCTGTTATGCATAATTCTGTTTTGTGCCTTTTTTCCTGAAGAGTACAGTTTTCCTTCACAAAAAGTAGTTACTGACAGTGGCCCTTTTTTTTTTAAGTGGATGTACAGGACAAAAGAACCAAAAAAGAGGCTTTGGGCAATTTTAAGACACCTGTGGCAAAGAATTCAATATATGCTTAGCAGTACTTCCAACAGTACTACTTCCTTCACATGGCATATTGACACTTGCTTTTTGTTTTATTTTTTTATTTGAATGATAAATTCTCTGTTCACTTGTGAAGATATTTTTAATTGTGATCAAAGGTACTTAACATCCTCTCAGATAAAATGAATGTGCATCAATTTCTTTAGAAACTAAGAATTTGTTTGACTATGGGCAATAAAAAGACTTCTTGGATGCATTCAGAGATGGCAGTAAGTGAAGAATGGTGGAAAATCAGTTCTGTGGCTCATGAATGAGTTGAAATGTGATTAGTTACAGAGGAATAACACACCATGTAAGTTATGATGTGTACATAACTTGATTTCTAAAATGTGAATTGATTTCCTACAGTAGGGATAATGGAACGTAGCCAGAGAGTATTCTAGTGGGAGATGAGATATATGTAGTTGCTAAAGAAACCATGGAAGATGCATAAAGTAGCTGTTGTCTTATTGTTTTATCATTTCGATTTGGGGTTTGTTGTGTGGTTTGGTTTTGGGTTTTTTTTTGTTTTTAATTTGATGCAGACTTGGAATTTGGTTTTGTTGTGTTATTTTTGTTTGTTTGTTTTGTTTTATGCTTTTTTTGATTTGTTTTCGGGGGGAGTTTGCTTTGTAATTTGGGGAGGGGTTGGCTTTGGCTTGGGGCTTTTTTTTTTTTTGCTTTGTTTTGGTTTTTTTGGTCGTGGATTTTTTTGTTGTGAGATTTGTTTGTTTGCTTTTAATAGAAATGTCCAGGGTTTTTTTCACTGAATGTCTTTTGTCTCCTGACAGTGGAATAGATTTTGTGAGTCACCAAACTCCCGTAATGCCCATGTAATTGACGGGAGTGGGAGGTTTTTCTCGTTCACTTCCTTAAAATAAATTTAAAAAATATAATAATCCTAGTATCAGACAATCCCCTTATTTAAGTGAAGAGTCCTGCAGCTGTAGCTACTCTTCATGATGAAAATACTACCTGCTATACTGCTATTAAAAGGTGGTGAGATGTGAGTAGAGAAGTAGAGATATGTTCCTTAAGGCAATGGGTAAGGAAATCCGGCTTCTCACTTTGAGATCATAAGATGAGAATTGTCAGTATTCTGTAGATGATGAGGTATTTTTAATTAGTAATATTTAGCTTCTCAGAGCTATGGCAAATGATTTCACCTATGTCTAACTATATCAGTTTTATGCCTTGAGGACCTGCCATTTAGGTAGCCTGTGATATCAGTTTTGGGACAGTGGTGTCGTGCTTTGTCATATGTCAGTTACAAAAATGTTTGAGCTTATATTCTTTAAAGAAATATTTCTTACCTCCTATTTTAATTCTTTAACTCTAAATTTTAATGCAAAGGTATTTAATTCTTCAGAAATCAGCTTTTCAAAATTAATATATTTTTTTTATCTTTCCTCACCATGTTCTTTTTGTATCTCTGATAATCTAAAATACTACAATTTTTCATAATAATGTCTAACAGCCTCTGGCTAACTACTGAGTCAATTATGAAAATACATATATTAGCTAGATGATATGCAGTCATACAGAGGGGAAGAACTAGTTCTATTATAGGATATTTAAAACTTATGAGGGATATTAAGAGCAATTAGTGGCATAAGATTCCACCCAGCCTGGAAAAGACTAGTACCCGTGCTTAACTACTGTGATTAGAATAATTAATTTAAGCTTATAGAGTATATTTGGGGAACTGGAGTCATGGCCTTCAATTTAGAAAGGGAGGGAGAAATAAAAGCTGAATAAATCAATACTTAGTGAAGAACAATATGGCAAAAAGTTTTATTTTGGATAAATTACTTGTACTTAAAAGAAAAATGTGGTTTTAGTTTTGATAAAGCCTGACCAATGAGAATCTTTTTCAAGTTACTGTGGAGTGGCCTTAATGCTGTAAATAATCCTGTTGGCCAAGTCCCAGTACTGTGCAGATGAGAAAAGGATGTAGGAAATTCTGTTGTTTACACATGTGTCTGTAACACTGAGAAGCAAGAGGAGCCTAGCAAACCCAGAGGGTAAGGAGTCTTAAGCTTGTGGGTTTACTGTTTAATTTTTGTATTTCTCTTCAGGGACAAAATATGGGTTACTATCCTGCTGATGGTAAGGAGAAAAATGATCTGAAATACCCAGCAAAAGTACTGAAGATCAGGAAACAGATAGTATTTGAAGTCTGTGGCTTAGTTGGAATCTAGCTGGATCTTTCTCTTCTGTCCTTTTCACTACTATTGGGTAGTATTAATTCTAACACCCCATCAAACATAACTTGTTTTTCAGACGTAGTGGAATCCTTACTTACCATAAGCAGGTAAGTTTTCAAAATTTTCAAAATGGCAATTTGCTAAATGGTTATTTCTTATTTTTGATTTAGAAATTGGCATTAATGCAGAAAGTTCAAGGATTATACTGTTTCAATACTGAAAATCTTTTTTTAAATCACAATGTGAAATGCATCTGCAGTAGGATAAACTGGTAGAGCTTTGGTAACTTTTCATCATTATTGGAATTATGAACATAAGTAACATAAGAATAGTCTTATGAGTTTGCAGCAGTTCATATTGCATTTTTGTATGGTAGAAAGCAGTGTTTTCACAGTGTTTCTATTTTCATAAATTCTACTAATGAGTTGTATAATCCTAACTTCCTTCAGAAAATATCCAATGAGAGATAAGAAAAAAAAGTGTGTTCTTAGCTATATGATATTATTCTAAGGCAATGAAATATAATTTATTCATACTATAATTTGTTGATGCTGAACAACTATATTTGGTTTTTCATTATTTGAAAGGCAAATATCCCAGATGGTATGAGACTGTGTGGATGATCCATTGCCAATGAGAACCAAGGGTCAAATTTCAAAAGTAGCATTGATGAGTTTAATAAGTGTACATAATAAATAGGACTAATAGGGCTCCTGCTGACTATCCAGATAGCTGCATTTTGTCTCTCTCAGTTAACACTGATTCTTACAACCACTTTTTGAAGCAGACTCTGCTATAAATAATCCAATTGATAAAAGCCTAGCTTTTCTTTTAGATTACCTATGTTAGAATATTTATGGGGTTTTTTTGAGTTTCTGAATGCAATTCTTTGCATAATATAATAAAGAAAAAACAATTTCCATAGTATATTAGGTACCATTAATAGAACTAGTCATATCACTCTGTCATAAAACCTCCCAGAGAATTCTCCAAAGAACTTAGTGAAAAATGTGAAATAAGATGTCTGTCACTTTCATGTATTTGCATGTGTCCAGTTTTGAATTGAGGCCACTCTTTCACCTTATTAACGTTAACTTTAGGTAGATCTGAGAAATAAATCATTACAAAATGAATACTCTAAAGCAACTGGTAATGAACAGACTTAAAACACTGTCATTGAGTTCAGCATCAGGAGGGGTAGATCTTGGAATCATTGAAGGTTTCTCTATAACTTATGTATGTATTCATGTTGGCAAAAGGATGAACACTTCCCTTCTGTCTGAAGGACAATATTCAAAGGAAATTATGCAGAAGGAGTCAGGCTGAGTAACTATTACTTATATGATTAATTTCTTATCTTTTAGTGGGACTACTCATTGGCCTACCGGGGGCACTGAGAGAATAAATAGAGGTGAAAAACAGGTGCTTCTTTATGCATTTAAGTGACCTCTAGGATATAACACGTGGTACTTTGTGGATTATTTTATATGACCACTCTATTAACTGTGGAACCATGGCTTATGTGACAATATGAATTATTTCTTAAGTAGGTTTCCCTCAAAGAAGGCTTAGTGGAGTTGGAGTCATCACAGGATGCTATTTTACAGTCCTTGGACTGTTGAAAGTTGTAACATGGCGTTAAAATACTACGGCGGTTAAGGACAATTAAGAATAATTACATATAAATGTCCAAGAAGTAATCCTTTTTTAAAAAATATTCTTTAAAGACTTAATTATAGAAGAAATGACTTCTAAAATTATTCTGATAAAACTGAGCACATCTCTGCACAGCAGAACTGTTAATTCTGATACAACTACATCAGAGTAGTTGAACAAGCCAAAGGGATATGCTCTGACCCAGAGAAAACAAAATACTCACGAGCATTCTTACTTGTCTGCTTATGTGAGTGGGAAAATCACTTGTTTCCAGACTGACTTGGAGTAGTGTTTTGAAGAAAAATTGTTTTGTGTCTTAATAAGCTTTGGAATGTTTTATGTCTTGGTCTGAAACAATGCATCAGATATCTGTGATTAATTTTCCCTACTCCTAGTGTTGAAATTGCTTTTGAAAGTAGGTCATGTTTTGAATAGAAAAATATCATAAATTATTTCAACTATAACAAGACAATTCTTAATCTTTCATATCATAAAGCATGTGATTTTAAGATATTGTCAAGAATTGTTTAAAAATGAGTAATTTCTCAGAATATAAGCAGGGATTAAAAACTTAACTTTTTCAGGATATGCCTTTACATCCTTATATATTCAAAACAAAATACCCCATCCCTCAGTGATTTTTTTCTTAGTAAGCAAAGAAAACCTGTAAAGGAAAGTCAAGCAATCCAGTTTAAAGTCACTTTCCAACTGAGTAACATACAAGAAGTTGTTAGAAATGTGGTATAAACTCTAGAAAACAAACTTGTGAGGATTTTGTTTAAATAATGAAGCTTCTCTGTACCTTTAAGTGACACCTATTGTTTGGATGGACAGCTTTTGTCATTGTGTCCGACCTAATTCTTATTCAGTAAAGTGCTCTTCAGAATGGTTAAAGAAGCCTGTGTTCAGTTGCCTTTTTCAACTTCCTTTTGAAACTGAAAGGAGTCCAGCTGACCTGATCTATAGCCCAATCTGAAAAATGTGGGGGGAAAAAAACAGAAGACCAACAAATCTTTGAAGTCCTCAGTGCCATTTGGGAGTAGCTCAGCATCTTAAATTTTGCCTGTACCCAGTAAGAATTTACAGAGGTTCTCATAAAGAGATTAATTTGGCTTTTAAAATAAATAAAAAAAACATTAAATAGTAGAATGCTAATGTTAGTAATGACTGGGAAAGGAACCTAACCATTGAGAACCTGACATGATATAATGGTCTTTGGTCTGAGTAGAGTACTGTAAGCCTATTTAAAGCTTACTTGCAAATATTTATGTTTCAGATATCTTAAATTGATTAACAAACACCCTGGATGAAAATGAACAGCTGAATGAAATGTTTTCAGCTTTCTTTTCTTCTTTGACTTCAACTTAAAACTGGCTTTAATGCTTGCAGATTTTAAAGACTTCCAAAGACAATTACAAATGGCATGCTTAAAGGTAGATCTAACCTTGTGGATGATGTATATCTTGGATATTATTCCCATACCTTTCTGGATTCTTCCCTCTTTCTGGAAAGTTCAGAGCAAAACCATGAAGGATATTCTTCCGTGTCATGTCAAAAGGCTGTCTGTCGGTATAAGCAAGACAGTGCATGTACTGGCTGAGCTGCACATCCTGTAATAACACACTGACAACTCTGATTGTGTGCAGTCTTTTGAGATTCTCTGTTTTTGACTGACAACTGGTTCTGTTGCAACAGAGCTGAGCAGTGTAAGAAGCTACCTGCTTAGCCTACTTGTCCCTAATAAAGGGGTTATGAAACCTTTAGCACTGCTGTTCATTTCAATGTGGGGTAAAAAATGTTTGTCATATCAAACACTCACTGAAACTAACTTTGCTCTCTGTGGAAACAGAGGACGAAGACTCATGTGCTTGGTTATTCTTTGTCTTAGCTGTGCAACTGCTGAAAAAAAACAGAAACCATTTTAATGTGATTAAGAGCAAATCTCATTGTGTCTGAAGAACAAGATGCCTAGGTGTTTTAATAAGTCACACAAGGTGTTCATTTGCATCTTTAGCCATAAGAATTAAAGAGATAGTGTTTCAGTATACTGAACTAATATTAACTAATATGAACCCTATTATTCTGAAGCAATTAACTGTGTCAAGTTTGAGAACAGACTAGTATTGTGATAAAAATCTATCTTTGCTATTCAGGAGATGCCTATTAGACCAGGCCTTTAACTGGTATGAATTTATTTGCATGAATTAACATTGCCTTGGTTTCAATACTCTCTGAATTTGGTATGAATTGAAGTTGTTATTCAGATTACTATTCATAACTTGTCTTTCCTAACAATCATACAGAGCATCATTCAGACAATAAAGGTATTCCATGGTAGATTACCAGCTTCCACATAGAATCAATGAGATAGATTAGAACTCAGGCGAGTCAGTTACCTGCTTAGTCCTAAAGTTTACACTAGGATTTGTAAACCTGTTCGTAAGTTTGTTACCCTGAAAAGAACTAAAACTTTGACAATTCATACTTATCCTAATTACCTAGGAAGTTGCTTTTGCCTCTTTTTTCATTGGTCATATCCTAACAAAAAGCGATAAGCAACCTCAAAAGGGGAGCCAGCCAAGCAAACTGTTGTGTCTCAAGAAACAGCTAGCTAGTTAAATTGAATCATAGAATCATAGAATTGCTGAGGTTGGAAGGGACCTTTAAGATCATCAAGTCCAACCTTTAGCCTACCCTGACAAGAGCCACTTCTAAACCATGTCCCTAAGTGCCCCATCTACCCTTTTTTTAAGCACCTCCAGGGATGGTGAATCCACCACCTCCCTGGGCAGCCTATTCCAATGTTTAATAACCCTTTCAGTGAAAAAATGTCTCCTAATATCTAATCTAAACCTCCCCTGACGTAACTTGAACCCGTTTCCCCTCGTCCTATCACTTGTCACCAGGGAGAAGAGGTCAGCCCCCATCTCTCTACAACCTCCTTTCAGGTAGTTGTAGAGGGTGATGAGGTCTCCCCTCAGCCTCCTCTTCTCCAAGCTAAACAACCCCAGCTCCCTCAGTCGTTCTTCATAAGGTTTGTCCTCCAGGCCCCTCACCAGCTTTGTAGCCCTTCTCTGGACACGCTCCAACACCTCAATGTCCCTCTTGTAGCGAGGGGCCCAAAACTGAACGCAGTACTCGAGGTGGGGCCTCACCAGTGCCGAGTACAGGGGGATGATCACTTCCCTAGTCCGGCTCACCACACTATTCCTGATGCAGGCTAGGATGCTGTTGGCCTTCTTGGCCACCTGGGCACACTGCTGGCTCATATTCAGCCGGCTGTCAACCAACACTCCCAAGTCCTTTTCTGTCGAGCTGCTTTCGAGCCACTCTGCCCCAATCCTGTAGCGCTGCATGGGGTTGTTGTGACCCAAGTGCAGGACCCGGCACTTGGCCTTGTTGAACCTCATACCATTGGTCTCAGCCCATCGGTCCAGCCTGTCCAGATCCCTCTGCAGAGCCAACCTACCCTCAAGCAGATCAACACGTCCGCCCAGTTTAGTGTCATCTGCGAACTTACTGAGGGTGCATTCGATCCCTTCATCCAGATCATTGATAAAGATATTAAAGAGAACCGGCCCCAGCACCGAACCCTGGGGGACACCACTTGTGACCGGACACCAACTGGATTTAACTCCATTTACCACCACTCTCTGGGCACGGCCATCCAGCCAGTTTTTTACCCAGCGAAGAGTACACCTGTCCAGGCCATGAGCAGCCAGTTTCTCCAGGAGAACGCTGTGGGAAACAGTGTCAAAAGCTTTGCAAAAATCCAAGTAGATAACATCCACAGCTTTTCCCTCATCCACTAAGTGGGTCACCTTATCATAGAAGGATATTAGGTTTGATAGGCCTGCCTTGTGACCTGCCCTTCACAAACCCATGCTGACTGGGCCTGATCACCCTGTTCTCCTGCATGTGCCGTGTAATGGCACTGAAGAGGATCTGTTCCATGACCTTCCCAGGCACCGAGGTCAGACTGACTGGCCTGTAGTTCCCCGGATCCTCCTTCTGGCCCTTCTTGTGGATGGGTGTCACATTTGCTAACCTTCAGTCAGCTGGGACCTCCCCGGTTGTCCAGGACTGCTCATAAATGATGCAAAGTGGCCTGGCGAGCACCTCCGCCAGCTCTTTCAATACCCTTGGGTGGATCCCATCCGGCCCCATAGATTTGTGCACCTCCAGGTGCTGAAGCAGGTCCCTCACCATTTCCCTTTGGATTACGGGGGCTTCATTCTGCTCCCCATCCCTGTCTTCTAGCTGAGGGGTCTGGGTACTCAGGGAACAACTGGTCCTACTGCTGAAGACTGAGGCAAAGACTGCATTAAGTACCTCAGCCTTCTCCTCATCCTTGGTCACTATGTTACCGGCCCCATCTACTAGAGGACAGAGATAATCCTTAGTCCTCTTCTTATTGCTAATATATTTATAGAAACTTTTTTTGTTGTCCTTGACAACAGAAGCCAGGTTTAGCTCCAGCTGGGCTTTGGCCCTCCTGATTTTTTCCCTACATAGCTTCACTACCTCTTTGTAGTCGTCTTGAGTGGCCTGCCCTTCCTTCCAGAGGCCATAGATCCTCTTTTTTCCCTAAATTGCAACACTAGCTCCCTGTTTAGCCAGGCCGCCCTTTTTCCCCGACGGCTTGTCTTCTGGCACATGGGGACAGCCTGCTCCTGCGCCTTTAAGACTTCCTTCTTGAAAATCATCCAGGCTTCCTGGGCTCCTTTGCCCTGGAGGACTGCCTCCCAGGGGACTTTGTGAACCAGGCTCCTGAAAAGCCCAAAGTCCGCCCTCCGGAAGTCCAAGGTAGCAGTTCTGCTGACCCCTCTCCTTGCTTCTCGCAGAATCGAAAACTCTATCATTTCATGGTCACTGTTCCCAAGACAGCCTCCAACCTTCACATCCCCCACAAGACCTTCCCTGTTCACAAACAACAGATCCAGCAGGGCACCTTCCCTAGTTGGCTCTCTCACTAGCTGCGTCAGAAAGTTATCCCCAGCACATTCCAGGCCTTACCTGCACTGGAGCTGGTCTCCTCAGCGACTGACCGTTGGCGTGTTTACAGTCCGTTTAGAACTGCCGCGTGAGTCGTTGTCTCCGCCCCCGCCGCGTCAGCAGCCCGCCCCCGAGCTGCCGGTTCCGCCAGGAGGCGGCCGCTTTTCCCAGCCACGAAAGCCCTCAAAAGAGCCTTTTTGCCGGCCTTACCCGCCGCGATCCCTTTCCCCAGTGAGGCCTTGCCTGCACTGGAGCTGGTCTCCTCCGCGACTGAGTTGAGCTTGTCTTGGCTTCTGCTTAATACTGAGTTCTGTTTGAGATTGTCTGGGAAAGTTGTTCATTTCACACGTGTTCCCTTCCCCCTCTGCATGATCTGGTTATACAACACATTTTTTCAAGTATAGTGGTTGAGAAATAAGTATCAATTCTACAGACTCAGATGTATAAAAATTATGGTTGATATATTAGGAAGGTTTGTAATCAAACAAAACATTCTTGGGGAAATAAAGTTACTGTAAATTATATTTAAAGCAGTACTTCAGAGTTTCTTTTGGCCTTATGGGTAGTAAATGACAACATGTGTATGTACAAATATTTATGTTACCCATATTTAACCCTAAGGATTTGGATATGACTTCAAAGACATGTAAAGAAACATCAGCTTGTCTATGTAAAAGATCTTGGAAGATATTGAATTGATATTTAATAACTTGTGTTAGCCAGTAGACCTAAATCACAATGAGTGTGTATAGGCATGTAATCAGTACATACACATATACACACACTGGTTCTCATCTTGAAGAAGTAGTATCCAAACTGTTTATAGTTTTTTGTCTGCCACTTTCAATAAAGGAAAAAGAGTAGAATTTGTTTAGTCTTTAAATGTATTGTAATCTGTGACTACCTTCCAAATTGTCTCTTTTATGAATGTGTATGTGTACAGTTTGTATATAATCTGTATAATATTATATGAAATATAGTCATATGTTTAAAAGAAATTGAAACAGTGAACAGGATTTTACTTTAAAATGGATATTTAGACATAAGGAGAAAATGGTAAAAGGAAAAGCAGTACATAGGACCACAGAGAAGTGGACCAAATTCTCTTTGGTGCATCCTTTTACAAAGAGAATTACAGCATTTCATTTTCAGCAAGAAAGTCTAAACCCACTGTTGGCAACAATAATATAAGATATGCTGTGAAAGAATTCTTGTCCTTTGTTACTACTTTTAATTGTTGAAACCTTACGGCTCACTGTAACTTAAAAGAACAAAATATCTTTACCTAGAGGTGTTTTTGTTCTGTGGAAAGAAAAAAATTCTCAGTTCTTAAAAGCTTTTAGCCATGTGGTAAAATTCTCCTATTGGCATAGAAAGTTTCCACTATATTTTACAGAAGAAATTCACACATTGAGAGAAATATATAATACCTCATGGTTACAGGAATCACAGTAAAGGTAACAGTTTCAATAAAAGCATCATTCCAAATATAAAATTTTTGTGGCAATTTATGGGGAATTAAATGTTTCCTGCAAGTCACTAATTGTTGCTGTTACGGTTATGTCTTTTCTGGATTGTTTCCACCTGTGCTTAGAATTGACCTTCAGCCTGGGAAGTATCTGGGAATGCTTGATTATCTGGTTCAGCACTTCACAGACAGTGCTCTGCATATTCACAGTTTCTGTTGGCAGAACAGGTTTACGGGGCTAAAGCCAAGGTTTATACACATTCTTCCTCCTCCTTTTTCCTAGTGCCTTACAGCTGTGCCTTTCCACATTGATATATTGGGGCCCACCGCATAGTGGAAACAAGACTAATAGTTTGCTTCAACTTCAATTAGCTTAGAAAATGATGAAGAGGGACAGAAGTAACTTGTATGGCTTCACATCTCTACAAGAAGCCGAGTGCATCCCTGAGAATAATAAGTATTAGGTATGCACCATAGATCCTTTCTCAGAAAGGAAGAGAAATATCTAAAGATGAAAAGCTGTAATCTTTCATAGGGATTTGTCTTGCAGATATGAACAAACCATCTGCCTACCCCTCAACTTCAAGAAAAAGTAAGTTATGTGAAATATAATGTAATAGTCCTTATTTTCAGAGTAGTTCCATATTGTAGTACTTACTTGGATTTAACTTTTCTTAAAATTTAGCTAATATCTAACTATCTAACTATCTCTGGTTTTGCATATATCCAGTGTCTGTCTTGCTAGTTTCTGCTTGATTCCAAAATAGTCAAGTATTAAATTATACGAAACTTTAAATGTTTAAACTAATTTACAGATTCAAGCATTATCTGGTGTGTGAGGAATAGATGTTCTTTCGAGCATCTCTTGCTTTCCGCAAACTTATTTTAAGAACAAACCTTTTCTTTGTATATCAGCATTTCTACTTCTCTATCTCCTGGAAACAAGCTGCAGAGACCTGCAATAATAGAAGTGGCAAAGTTACTGAGTTGAATTTTGTGTTGTTAATATGCAATCAGGTTTCATATCACAAGATATCCTACAATTGCATTTCTTTCTAGAATAGATGCATTTGATGCATGGATGAGGATGTGTATACTCTGATATCCATTACAGAAGCAATGTAAATGTAATCCCATAAAATGATCAAATTCTTAGCAAATTAGAGTTCTTCAAGAGAGAATCGTAGCAGTATTAAATATGTCAGCGTTAACTGTTGTATGCTTCATGGGTTTTCTTATTTGTTTGATTTTTTTTTACTTTTTAGTTTGGAATGGAAGCAAGAAAATTCCAAGAAAGCACATTAGTCCCCTTGAAACATAAGATAAATTGGCTTTTTTTTTGAAGGAGATAGTGTGGGTTTACTGTTCAATCATTGTAATGAAAATGGATTAAATGGGAATGTAGTTAAGAGAAAATCTTTTCCATATCTCACTGAGTTCTTAAGGAGACACAATGTGTTTATTTTTTCCTGTAACGAAGGGAATTCTGTTGTTAATACGTATAATAAAATGTCAAGATTTTGTTATTTAGAAGCATCTAAATAACAGATCATTACTTATAATATGCAACATTGAAAAGAAAATTTATTTTCTTTTTTCAAATAATCTGATGATGTTTTTTAAAAGTTCAAGAATCAAGTTGGTTAGAACAAAGTTCTAGAGCATGAGTATGTTCACAAAAAACCCAAACCAATAGATCAGGATATTCCTATATTCTTCCTATTGAAAGTTATTTACATTATAAAATTATTTGCTTTTAAAAAAGAAATTAGTTTGAGGAGTTGCAGAATTCAAAAATGTGGATATACTCTATGGCTCTTGACAACAATGGAGAATTGCTGCTTCTAAGACAGTTCAGTGCTGTCACAAAATGGGCTTATTTCTTATGGCATTTTTCTACTTACATGGTGTTTTGTGAACCATTTAGCTAAAAGTTATATGTTCAGAGACTCAAAGTTCTCGATCTTGATTTCTTCTTGCTTCCTGGTTGTTATGGCAATGTTGTTAAAACTGGGAGAAGCAGCCATGCATAGCTCCTCAGAAATCCCGCTGCTCAGAGATTCATGGAACAGCTAAAGTTAGAGGGGACCTCTAGAGGTCATCTAATCCAGCCCTCCTTCTCAGGGCACAGATTACTCGGGACTTCTATATAGCATGCCTTTGTTTCAAAAGAATTGCTGCGAGACTAGAGATTTTATTTTCTCCAAAATGGGCAGGACAGCTTCCACTTGGAACTGTAGATCTTATTCCAAAGGATTGGAGTAGGTTATGGGGAAGGAGAGCAAATGAGTTTGGCAATGTGAGTGGTGTGGCCAGTCTGAGGGCCACTCAGGGCTACTTTACATTTCTTTTTGTGAAGTTATAAATTTTATATATATATATATATATATATAAAAATATATATATATAATTTTACCCTACACGTCTTCATGTGAATTATGAAAATCTTCAGGAGAAGCAAGCTACAACTAACAATAGAAAGAATTTCTCCTCTGCAGTCAGAGATTTTTGTTTCAGTCAGTATCTTTAGTGTGCTCATCCCTTACCTTTTCTCCTGGGAATTTAGCTATACATGGACTGCTAACATAATAATACATTTTCTGGGGGTACTTCAGAAACACATTGGCTACCACAATAATTTATATGATAGTCAAGTGGCATTTTCCCTACAGAACTACCATTTTCCTGAAGTTCCTTTCTGGTTTTGAACTTTTTAGGCTTGATAAAATAGTTAACAAACTTTCTTTCTGGATTTTTCAATAGAACTCCAAGCTGAAACTTGGGTCTCTTTTTTTGCCTTCTCTCTTTCTGTCATATTATTCCCTCTCATCACCTAGTAGTGATCAACTCAGAAGTGGGATCTGTCTCCAGTTTTGCATAGCTTCTACTAACAAGTCCTTACTTATATTTGGTCCTACTCCTTTTACTACCTCTGGAATTTTTAACCTTTCCCGATTAAATTTATTTATTTATTTTCAAGGCAAAGGTGTTTATACCATAAGGAAATAATGAGAAAAATAGTGACATTCAGTTTTCCAAGATTTTATATTTCCCCAGACATATAGAAATGTATGACTTTACTCATCACTTCTGTCTTTACTCCTTCTTCTCAACCAGTCTAAATATTTTGGGTATATTTTCCCTCAGTTTTATTTTAGATTTTGGGTTTTTTTGTTTTGATAAAACATCTGATTTTTAATCCTGTCCCTTAGGAACTTTGAAAATTAAGGAACTTTGAAATTAAGATTGAGGCTTGACAATGTCTCTTATACTTCAAAATTCATGCTGAGGATATCTTATGGAAGGAATATGAGATTGCATAATTTTTATTTTATGTGTCAGGACATTTTTGAACCGTGGCTGTGATTTCATTTGGTCTCAAAGATGCCCTTAACAAACCAAATTTTCCAAATTGATGTAGTGAGAAAACCTGTTTCTTTCAGGCACTCTACAGATTTTTAATCTGTATAGGTTGTTTTAATCTGTTGTGTTTTTTTTTTTAATCTGTACAGATTTTTAATCTGCACATACAGAATTTACAAGTCTACCTTGATTTCAGCAAAGCATTTGACACTGTCTTGCATGACATCCTTGTCTCTAAATTGGAGGAACATGGATTTGACAGATGGATCAATTGGAATTGGCCAATTGGCTGGACGGTCACGCTCAAAAGAGTTGCCATCAATGGCTTGATGTCCAAGTGGTGACCAGTGATGAGTGGCGTTCCTCAGGGGTACTGGCACTGGTACTATTTAACATGTTTGTTGGAGACAGGGATGATGGGTTTGAGTGCACCCTCAGTAAGTTTGCCAACAACACCAAGCTGTGTGGCACAGTTGACACGCTGGAAGGAAGGGATGCCATCCAGAGGGAGCTGGACAGGCTTGAGAGATGGGCCTATGCAGACCTCGTGAAGTTCAACGAGGTCAAGTGCAAGGTCCTACACATGGTTCAGGGCAATCCCAAGCACAAATCCAGGCTGGGCGGAAAATGGCTTGAGAGCAGCCCTGAGGAGAAGGACTTGGAGGTGTTGGTTGATGAGAAGATCAAGATAAGCCAGCAATGTGTGCTTGCAGCTCAGAAAACCAACTGCATCCTGGTCTGCATCAAAAGAAGCACGGTCAGCCGTTCAAGGGAGGTGATTCTGCCCCTCTACTCTGCTCTCATGGGACCCCACCTGGAGTACTGTGTCCAGCTCTGGGTCCTCCAACATAAGAAGGACATGGACTTGTTGGAGCAAGTCCAGAGGAGGGCCACGAAGATGATCAGAGGGCTGGAGCATCTATGCTATGAGGACAGGCTGAGAGAGTTGGAGTTGTTCATCCTGGAGAAGAGAAGGCTCCAGGGAGACCTTATAGTAGCCTTCCAGTACTTCAAGAGGGCCTATATGAAAGATGGGGAAGGACTCTTTATCAGGGAATATGGTGATAGGATAAGGAGTAACACTTTTAAAATGAAAGAGGGTAGATTTAGATTAGATATTAAGAAGAAATTCTTTACTGTGAGGGTGTTGAAAAGCCTTGCCCAGGGAAGTGGTGTATGATGCAACCCTTGGAGTGTTCAAGGCTAGGCTGGATGGGGCTTTGAGTGGTGGTGGTGGTGGTGGTGGTGACCCTGCCCATGGCAGGGGGTTTGAACTAGATGATCTTTAAAGTCCCTTCCAACTCTAACCATTCTATGACTTCATAATTGAATTAAAAAAAAAAAATAATAAACAAACGAAACCTCATGATCATTTCTCTTTGTTTCTAATATCACATAACTTTATATTTTATGGTTTTCACAGCATAAGTGTTTTTAGTTACTGGACATGAGAAGTAAATGAAGTGGATTCTGGAAATAACTTCAATTTGTATTGATATTTTGATATTAAAAGGAATGTAGCTAGAGAAGTGTAAACAGGTTAAAAAAAAAAGATCACATCACCTAACAGGAAAGAAACAAGTTGCATTGTCTCTTCAGGACGTTTTTTGGCTGATTTTTAGTTATGACACATGTAAGGAATATAATGTTTGGAAACAACATAAACAGCTTAAATATACCATATGGTTTAATATTGTTATGGTTTATAGCTGTGGAAAAAATAAACATAATTATCTTTGGCTGTGCACTGAAAAGTCTTGAAATCACTATCTTTTAATTTTCAGGTCTAAAATAACAATTTTCTTAACTTGCTAACAGAGACAATGATGAGACCCAGACTGCGGAAGTGAGATAACCTGCATATGTTGTCATGGTCCGTTTGGATCTCTCAAATTTACAGCACAACGTACTCTGTAAATTAAACTTTATTTTATGAGCTTAGAAATTTGGTCTATAGCATTTTCATAAGTTAGCAGATTCTGAAGAAGCTGCCAGGCAGTTACTTTGCAAAGCTGTCAGAGACGATGGCTGCAGGTGATATCAGCCCCTATGTCTTCCTGTCCGCTGTGTCCTATGTACATGTTGCTCTCACTTTGACCTAATGGCTCTGCTCCCAGCATGCATCAGGCTTTAGCATGAGTTGTGTGCTCATTATTATCATATTTTTACTTCTCTTTCCTCTAATCATTTTCCAGGTCTTTCTGGTTACCCTAGCTTCATTTTCTCCTAACACTGACAATTTATTTTCTAGGGTTTCAGTATAAAATTAATTAAATATTTTTATACCAATTTCACACAACAGATTTTTAATAACATCTCTCTCAGTTCTATGTCCTATAGGTCTATGAATTTGTAGCTACTACTCATATAGTTACTATAATCAGTACAAGTTTTATTGCATGCAGGAGTGCATATATTGGTTAAGTTCAAACATACATTCATTGTCATTAATTTTGGAGCCATAATCATGTCCTGCAATTGCATTAGGTGAGGGATACTTTTATTAACAAGTTGTCTGGATTGTCTTTGAAGTTACATAATCAGGAACAAATGGTATCTTAATTTTGACCATTTCCATTGACTTGCTCAGTGATTATTAGGAGTATTTATGAAAAAAATACCATGTATTATTTTCTCATTGTGTACAGTTAGTGTAATTATTGTGGGCCACTGGTGTATGATTATGTCTGATATGAATCCCTTATCTATGGTACTTCCCTTGAGGCTTTGTCACTTGTGTAGCCAACTTACAAATCCTCACAGGTAGGATTCCCCCTCAGAGTATCAATAGATTCACTCTTGTGTATCTGCTAGTTTAGTTGTCCATTCCATCGGTCTATTGTCCCTTTCCTTTGAGGTTGGTACAGTAGGTGGAAAATCCATTGTACGACATTGAACCACATCAAGCTTGTACTTCTTTATTCTTAAAATGTTGTCCATTATAAGATTGTATTTCTCTGGGTAAGGGAAAAGTAGTAAACCAATGGCTTGAAGCACCAACAGTTGCAAGACCAGTGGTAGCTTAGGCAGGTTGCACATTCCCTATACCACTATTTCTACTCCTGTAAGGATGTCTTTCCACCCTCCAGCTGTTTGTTCAAAGGGATCAATATAACCCACGTGCCAAGTTTCCCACATTAGTTTACTTTTCCTGAAGTTGGTAAAATGTTGGTGACATGCTGTACTGTTTGACAAAAATGGCATGAGTCTACAATTTGTTTGCCAGAGGTTTTGCCACGGGGCATCCTATTCTCTGACCCTTTTGAAATACATCAGAAGTCCCAGTGTATTCAAGACATTCTTGTAACCAGGTACTCGTACTGCCTCAGAGTTTTGTGCTACATTTATTCTAGCCAAGTGATCAGCCACCTGACTCCGCGTTGCCTCATGATTTTTAAGGTTTTGGTGACAAGATACAAATTCTATGGATATGTTCTTAGATTGAGCCATATCACAAATCACTTTCCAGCATGGTGGTTTTTTTCCCCCATACATTTCTACCATTTACTTGCCAATATTTTTTCACCCAATTCTCTAGCCACTGGGTGGAACCCCTAAGGGTAACAGCTTACTAGGAATACATACAAGTTACACATAACTTGATCTCCTTTTCTTGAGTTGATAACTCCATAGTTAGCAGCCCTTTGTGAACAGCCAAGTTTTCAGGGAGTGACGGGCAGTCACTCCCTATGTTCTTCCCGTAATGAGCCCATCACCCCTGCCCACCTTCTCGAAGATGTCTTCCTTTGTAGTGGTTTGTTGATTGAAGTGGCAGCAGCAGCAATATCATGGAAAGTTCTGACTTGCCAGTAGCACTTACAAAAGCACACGTGTAGTTTTAATTGTTCATTTTGTCCTATTACATTTACAAACCAGACAAAAGAAAATTAACTAGCTTAATCTGAAGCAGATATTTTCTGTAAAGATACAGGTTCCCTTTAAAAAAATGTTTGGCTGAGGTCTTCATAATTAAGAGGCATGTGACTAAGTAATGAAATTAGTAAGAGGATGTTGAAATATTATCCTCAACTTGCTGACCTAGCTACTGAACTCATTGAAAAACCTGAGTTCAGTGAGCAGGTATTAACGTGGGGGAAGTGTAATAATTATTCTCTCTCCTGCTAATTTTTTAACTGTGCCACCAAGGTTTAACCATAACAATAATAGCCTGTAATAATAAATCAAGAGCTCTTCTTTGTCTTACTGGTGTTTATGATCCTTAGGTAAATAAGCAAAGGTTGCAATATAACGTAATGTAGTTTAGACCTGTGTAGTGCCAAATGTCTGCACCTTTTTTTTGTTCCCTGAGAACCATCAGATCCCCCTCTCTCTCTTTTTCTCATACTATCCCTGCCCCACTCACATGATACAATGAACATCACTTACTATATTTTGTGCACACTTATTTTAGATTATTCAGCTAAGAAAAGCTAAGAGGGATTCTGTATTACTTCTTATCTCTGAATTGTTAAGAGTGTAACTGTCAGAAGGTTTCACTGGACAGAAAATCCTCACTTTCATCCAATTCCCTAACTTTATCTTGCCTTTCCATCCAATTATCTCTTATTAAGTAATTATGCTCACTGAGCTCCATATGCTGTGCTAGCTAGTCTGCTGCTGCAAATTCAAACTAGCAACTTTAAAACTAGCTGCAAACGGTATATTTTTTTTCCTTGATTTTCAGACTTGTGAAATTTCTGATGTTTAGAGATCTGCGTCTGTAACAATACATAGCTTTCTTCTGTTAGTTATCTTTAACATATGCCTTAGAAATTATTCTTGTTACCCCCAGAACAGATTGGCACTATTATATAGATGAGAGTTTTCAAAGTTCAATGTAGATATGAGATATTTTACTGTGAATTACTTTTCTATGAGGTGGTCATATACCATAGAAGAGAAAATTTTTTAAAAGTATTGCTGAAACTACAGTGATGATTAAAGATTCAGTATCAACTGATACACTGTTACAATAGTCTTCAGTTAAATATTTTTTTTAATTATGATTATTTCATCAGTGCAGTAATGTTGTGGAAATGAAAGATTAGATTGATGTGAAGTGTAAAAAAAAAAAAATCATCCCTCTGGAATTGTGAGGTTCTGATCATTTTAAGCACTTTTATAATAATCAACACATTTTTGTTATTTTTAAATCTTTGCTTCCTTTCAAGGCTAATATTTTAATCAATTTCTTTTAAAACAGATACAAGCACAAGTCTTAATCATTCACAGTTGAAATAGAATTCCTATTGTCATTTTTATCAGAGTTGCTCTACAACTCTGTAGCAACCAAGTTACTCTCTTCAGACATGGATATTAAACTAGCTGTACAAGAATAATCATCCTTGATGCTATTAGCCTTGAGTTTTAACACTCACAGGAAGCTATTAGCCTTCTGATTAAATAAATATATTTGTGAAAAATACCTGCATAAAATGTAAACATTACATTAAAATGTCCAATTCTAGACGTTCTAGGATTTTTCTACAAAATAATTAAAAAAAACCCAAATGTTTTGGTATACCATTACACTGATGTATAGCAGTTTAAAGGGTAGTTCATTTGCTTCCATCACCCATGGCCGTAAAGGCTGACTAACCTGACAGCTAGGTTTACCATAATGGATCAGCATGATACATTGTAGTTGTTTGCCAAGAAAGGAAGTTTTTAGGCAAAAACTCACTTCAGCCAAAAAGATGTTCCTTCCCAAGCCTTTTCTCCATAGGAGGGCAAACCTGCTCTAGTCATCGCACAAATACATTTTCCTCTTTCAGTTTCATACAATATTATCACAAAAGTCAAATACTGTGTTTTAAGTATAATCTTGTATACAATATATAGATTCGTTTGTTTGTTTTGTTCACAAACTCTTGGCTGTCTCTCCCTGGATATTACTTATGTAATTCTACTGGCTATACAAATTGAATACAATTCTGCAATTCTGTCAAAAGGGACAGTCTTACTTTCATTCCATCTCGTATTTCTATGCCATGTTTTGTGGAAACACTAGGTTTTATGCAGCCACTACTGAAATAGAAATATGAGGGCACAGATGAAGCTGAAAAATTACTAGCTGCAAATGTTGCATTTGATCTGATTATTTCACTACTTGTACTAAGAGGAAAAGCTACTTAGTCAAGAACATGTAGATGCATGTGTGAGAAATTCACTGTCTTTTCAGCAGTGGATTTGTGCTGGGTTACATTGGTCATAAAAGTACAGCACTTCTGCAAAGCAGAAAATCCTACTTTCATTAATGCCAATGGGAAAACATTCTTTTACTTCAATTAAACCAGGGCTGTACGTAGAAGACTTTTTGATGTTTCACTATAAAATGAAATGGAAATTCAACAAAGGAAAAAAAAAAAAGTAGTGTTATTAGGGTTTGGTTTTTTCTTGAGGTTATTATTAAAGTAATAAAATCAGAATAAGTCATGAATCATGCTTCCCACATTCTATATACTCATGCTTTCTCTTGTGTTAAATGTAATGTTGAAGTACAAGGTATTTCTTAAACTAAGAGGCTACTGCTGCACCTTGCTCCCAGTGCCTTTGATCATCTCCAGCCTGTCCACATCTTTTTTATACAGTGGGGACCAAAACTGAACACAGTGTTCCAGGTGTGGCCTGACACGCACTGAGTAGAGTGGGATAATGACTTCTTTATCTCTGCTGGTGATGCCCTTGTTGGTGCAACCCATCATCCTGATGGCTTGCTTTGCCACAGCAGCAGCACACTGTTCACTCTTGTGAGCTTCTTGTCCACCATGACGCCCAGGTCCCTTTCTCCAGAGCTGATCCCAGCCAGGTAGGCCCCAGTCTGTGCTGCACTCCTGGATTATGTTTTCCCAGGTGCAAGACCTTACACTTGTCCTTGTTGAACTTCATAATGTTCTTGTTAGCACACTCTTCCAGCCTATCCAGGTCTTCCTGCAGGGTGGATCTCCACTCCGAAGTATCCACTTCTCCACTCAGTTTGGCGTCATCAGTAAACTTCATTAGGGTGCACTTGATCCCATCATCGAGACCACTTAGGAAGCTATTAAACAGTGTTGGGCCCAATATTGATCCCTGTAGGACCCCACTTGTGTCAGTTTGAAAAGGAGCTATTTACCACTGCCCTCTGGGTGCGGCCTGTCAGTCAGTTCCCCACCCACCGCACTGACCACTTGTCTAGACCATAACGCATCAGTTTCTCTAGGAGGAGGCTGTGGGGAACTGTGTCAAAAGCTCTGGAGAAATCCAGGCAGGCAATGTCCACTGCTCACCTCTCATCAACTGAACAGGTTACTTTGTCATAGAAGGCAATCAGGTTTGTAAAGCATGATTTGTCCTTGGTGAATCCATGCCCGCTTTTCCCAGTCACATGCTTCACTTGACTTGTGATAGCCCCCAGGAGGATTCATTCCATAACTTTCCCAGGGACTGAAGTAAGACTGCTGAGCCTATAATTTCCTGGATCATCCTTTAAGCCCTTCTTGTAGATCAGGGTCTGCATTGTGTGCAAAGGGGACAGAGTAGGATAATCTGTCCGCAAGCAATGAAAGTTACTAATTTTTTTGTACATATAGCAGTGTGAAAAAATACTACCTGACCAAAGAAAGTTTGCATGTGTTTCTACGTAGTGAAACACCAAGATATTTCAAAGCTGTATTTCCAATGCAACAATTATGGATTCAGATGTAGATCCTTCAGTGCTGTCCTGTTTGAAAAGAAAAAACATATTTGCACACCTAGCAATAACAATGTATCATTCCTTGTGAAGTGTTTTTCAATAATTGTTTCAAACAGTAATTTATCCTCTTTTTACAAATAGGGTAATTTAAACTTCTATTGATGGTTTGCTGTTTGATTTACTTCTGTCAAAGGGGAGACCAAAGACAAGGTCTGTTGTTCTAGTTATTAGCCCACTGATCTACTTCATCAGTGTTTAAGGTTATTCATGTCAGATATCAGTTATATGATAGTTTTTACCAATATAAATACAATGTACCTTTACAGGAATCAGATTTTTTCTTCAGTAAGTTCCCCTAGCTGCTGAACAAAAGAATTGCTCTGTGGTACAGTTCTAGCTTTCTTTTTTTCCCTCTTTTTCCCCCCCCCCCCAAGACTTTATCCTACAAACTGACAAGAATGTTCTTCAGTTTAGTCAACCTGTTCTACTGGTGTCTGTTCATTTGAATTACATTTTAAGCACTAGTAAGAAATATTAGAGGGATGATTCTAAAAAGCCACACAATCTTGAATGGTTTTACAGGTTTTTATCACTTTGCAATTTGATGTTTGAGGTGTTTTTTCTTTCCAAATTAAGCAGCTATATATACCCTTTGCTGAAGATCTTACTTCAAGATTAAAGAGCAAATAATCCTTCACTAGTAAGAAATCTCCTTTGATTATCTTCCAGTTAAGAAATGTCCTTACCTCCTGAGACAAGTTTAATTTAGAAGTTTGTGGAGAAATCAAAACCTTGGGCAAGCATAATGTGTGTTATTAGGTGACATCTGTAGTACGTTGTTGAAACAAGTGTGTGTGTGAGCTTTACATCAGCAGCATCAATCCTATTTATCTCTAAGAAATGGTGAACAAAGAAGCATAATGTGCTTATGCTGTATTCTAGAAGTTGAGAAATTAATTAAAATAAAGAAAGTAGTCCTATTTTCTGTTTTATTTATTTAGTTGGATCATTTTGTCTTTATAAATGAATTCACAAATAGGTCTCAGCTATACACTATGAATCCATTCTGGGGGGAAGTCTTTTACATCATGTATAATGAACAGTATGTAGAGAAGTAACTTATTTGGAATGCAGTAACAAGGTTGGGTTTTTTCCCCCCAAGAATTTCTGGGAGTAGGTCAGACAATAAAAGAAGATTCAGACTTGATCAAACTTTGTCAGCAGCTGTTCTACATCTGTGTAGTGTTGTTGTGGGGGATGGTGGTGCTACACTAGACAGTGATAACGAAGGGAGTTGGAGTCCTTTACTGTCCTTTTCCTTCTTTTCTCTCATATCCATACTTGACTACAACAATTCTCCGGAAGCTTCTAACAAACAGCAAATAAATGTCCTGGAAAGCACTGAAAAGGTAAAAACAGCTGGGAATGTGGAACCAAAAACTGGAAAACCTTCTGTTCAACTAAAATTAAACACAACTGAAACATAACGCCAAACTATCTACTCTTCAGTATTTTTTTTACTGCATTGGCCTTCTACATTTCAACTACAGGTGTTAACAATAATTGCTGTAACATATAAACTTGGGGTTTTTTAGAATGGATGTTGGAATATAGGAGCAATTTTCTTACTTCAAACAACTTATTCTTCTACTTGTAAAGCAAGATTTTTAGGGTTTGCGGTTTTCTCTTTTTTTTTTTTTAAGATACTTAAGACGATAAAACAAGAACGTATATGTGATTAGTCTGTACAGACTGTTAACATCAATATTTTCCCAGCACTGAGGTGGGAAAGCAACTTCTGAGGTATTGGTTTTCCTCTGGGCTGAATGAGTAATAGCAGATAAAAATTGGAAAGGAATGCAACAACATTTACTCGTAAAGCCATATCATCATGAGATAGGCTATACAGTACAGTAGAATAGTGCTACCCTTTCAAGAATAATATAAGCATGTATTCTTGTACACGTTCTGGAATACAGACAGCAAAATAAAGGCCCCTTTAAAAATGCTTGATTTTTCTCATTAAACAAAGAAAAGCTAAAGGTCAGTGTTTTGGTTTTTTTGTTTTTTTTTTATTTTATTTTTTTATTTTCTTAGGTAGGCAAATCATGAAGTAAGTTTTGCCTAGTATGAAGTTCCATAGTTTGGGAAAGAAGGCAAGTGAAACCGTGGTTGTGGTTCTAGACAAAGACTTTCCTATTACTAGACATTTAAAATAAATATTGTTTCAATTTAATCTTGTCTTGAAGGAAGAAAGCTGTTTCCTGGTTTCTCTAGAGTCAAAAATTTTTGAGAGCACTATGATTATTTAGTGACAATTCCTTTGCTAGCAATGCATAATCAAGTAATAGGTATGTCTGTTTATGCTGTACTCAAAAAATATTACATAAAATATATTTTAATAGCTATTTCTTGTTGATGAAGCACATTTGTAAAACATCAACAGTATTATTAAGATCATCTCATTACTATAGAGGTAAAATAAACTACTGTTTGAGGTTATTCATATAATTTAATTGAGGGAAGTTAAATTATTGTCTGTCTTTGTCTTTTTTAGGAGTGAAATTAGATTATGAATGAAAACATGAATTTAGGCTCCGTTCAGAAACTAATGGAAGAGACGCAGGGTTTTGGTACCCAACCAAGACAATCTTATAAATTAGCTGGAGGCTGCCAGCCAGGTGGCCATCTGTGTAATTCAAATCTGCCATCTCAAAGTTTCTACCCATGTTCATCTCATTATCCATATATGTCTACGAATTACAGCAGTGATTGGGAAATTTTGGAAGCAGTAAGAATTCGGGAATTGGAAGAAGTCAAAGCCAGAGCTGCCCAAATGGAGAAGACCATGCGCTGGTGGTCAGATTGTACTGCTAACTGGAGGGAGAAATGGAGCAAAGTTAGAGCAGAAAGAAATAAAGCCCGAGAGGAAGCAAGACAACTGAGAATAAAATTAGACAGTGTTGTAAAAGAACTGAGCATGCTTAAAAAAATAAATCAAGATTTAGTAAGTGAGAAGGAAAACTTAGAAAGTGTAACTGCTTGGAAAACAGAATTCACTTGCTCAGAAGTATCTTGTATTAAAAAAGACCTAAGCCCATTAACATTTCTGGAAGGACAACCTGTGAAACAACTGAGAAAAACAAACAAGATTCCTGAGGCAGAAGACACAATGAAGGTAAAGAATGGGGATTTTTTTTTTTAGTTCATGAAGAAGGAGGAGATTATGGATGTGCACCCAGACATGGGATTTTTCAAGGGTCTTGACCAAAATACTACCCGATCCATTCAATAGCAAAATCATTTTGTTCACCCATCTAATAAATATTCCTAATCTAGAGAAATACGGAAAACATTCATACCCTTCAACTATACCTAAACATTTAAGTATCAGAGGTTGACTGTTACATCCAATAACTCAGAGCATTGTTCTGACTCTGTCTCATGTTTTAAGGTAACAGATTACCTCTGTTAACTGAATTCTCCCTGTCTTGTGTTCTTTACTTTTATGTCCAAAAACTCAACTAGGTTCCTGGCTTCTAAAATAAAATCAGTTAATTCTCCCTTAACACAACTTCTGAAATGTGGAAATAGCTGAGGCAAATTCTTCTGTAAAGTTGCAAGACTTTTTTTTTAAGTAAGAAGAACAATTAAGCTGTTAGGCAGAATTAAACAATCAAGTATGGACATGGTTTAATACAGCTCTTAGTTCTATACAAAAGAGCCAGCTATATTAATCAAAATGGAACTATTTGTTCCTGTTTTACCATTTTTAATTCTGTGCCTTGGCATGTATTTTATAGTCTTCATAGACAACACCATGTAAAAAATATACTTATTACTTGTCTGACAGATAACAGTTGTCATAGACATAGGATTTTTTTTTTCTTACATCGTAGGATGTAGGGAATTTTTTACTTCAATTAAATGAAAATTGTCAGAATCTTAGCCCTGAATGTATTATGTTCAGAATTTTCATTCACTCTGTAATGCACATAAATTACATTATATTACTGTGAATTCTGGAAAAAACCCCCGTAGTGTTAGCATTGAGAATAAATTTGGCCAAAAAATGCATGCCTTTCATATTTTTGGGCAGACAAATGAGCCATAGGAAGGAAATGACACAAAATATATTTTAACTGTTGCTCTTTCTCCCTAGTATAAAAAAATGCACTACTCGAAAACTGAAACTTTATATGTGAGTGGAAAACAGTCTTATCTTTTCAGCAGCTTCTAGTACTTTCTGATGTAGATTTCAGGCATTCTTCTAAAAACTCAAAAGAGCAGAGTGGTATTAAATAGAACTGTTGGTTACTGGCTAAAATGAGGCTAGCTTCTAAACCCAATTAATCAGAAGTGATAAAATGTAAATACATCTCTAAAGGAAACTATTGTTTATAAGAGATATCCAGTCTTCCTAATAAATATGTATTTTATATTTTTATATTATTTATATATTTTTTATATTTTAATTATTTTAATAATTTTAATTATTTTTTCTAATTGTTTTAAGGTTTGCTTATGTTTTGTATGCAAAACATGGGTCTTCAAAATAGATATTATAGTACTGTTAGCTTCTGAATGGGATCCAAATTGGTATGTTATGCAGGTAACTTTGGTCCTTATACAAAACTTGTGTAGAGTTATCACCTGCTTCAAGATTAGAACATTAGAGGTTTAAGAGTTCTTAATGTAGAGTTTCTCAATATATTATTTGTATGCATAAATTGCATTCCTGGTTTTGTTAGTTCTAGGATTCTTTCTTCACCCTATTTATAGTCAACTAATGATAACTGTGATCTATTTCTTTAGTAGAAATCCATCAGAAATATTTTTGATATGAAACTTGTCATAACAGAAGGTGTGAGGTATGTTAACAAAATGACAGTGATCCAACTACAATAACTTTTTTTTTGCACATTCTATCAGTATACAGTGAAACTGTACAAGATATTACTTATTCTCTTTTTTCTCCTACACAACTGACATGTCTAGAAGAGCCTTGGGAGGTCCTGCAGAAGTTATGTTAGACTTTTTGCTTAATTTTTGTCTTTCTCAGATGTCATATTTTTCTGTTTCCTCAGGATATAGAAGTAATCAAAGACCAAAGCAATCACAATAAAAAAATCATTCCAAAGTTTCCTGATTCCTTTCCCAATGGAGTTCCCAGTGTCTATTTGGAGGAACCTAAAAAAAGTTTGGACAATACAGCTAAGACAACAGAGAATGATTTAATACATGTTTCCATGTCGCATTTGCATTTGGCTGAGATGCAGAAAATCTTACAGAAGGAAAGACAGTAAGTGTGAAAAGAGAAAGCGTGAAATATATCCTACTTGATTAATTTTTTATTAAAAATAAAGGATTTTAAGAAACTTCCTAAAATAGATATGCTGTTATTTGCATTTATAGCTCATATGCTCTCATTTCTAATCTTTATTAATTGCTATTTAGAACACTTTGATAAGAATTTAGAGAGAAAATTCAGAATAAGGATTTTTATTTTTTTTTATTTAATAGTATTGAAAATCAATGTTTTGATGATTGGTAACCATTTCAAAATAGTGTGTGTGTTGTTTTCCTTAGCTTGTCTGTCATTTAAATAGTAAGCGTTAAGAATGTACAGTTAATTAAAAAAAATTATACCTATTAGCATTTTAGTATCAATGCAGTGGTAGCTAATGTATGTTATGTTCAGTTATTGGAATGCTTTGCGTATAATAACAAGTTTTCATATGCTCTACCAGCAGACTTTGAATTAAAAGTACATGCATACAGCTGCAAAATGCTGTTAATCTATCTCAACTTCTTCACCTGTAGTAAGGTCTATGTCAAAAGCAGATAACAGAGAAGAACACACTTATTTTACGCTTATTGTATCATATCAGATTTACCTTACATAAGTAGTAAATATACATTCTGGTGGCCTGAAAGAATTCATATGTCAATTACACACGATATGCTAGCATGTGATTCTCTGTGTTGGTAGGAATTCCTTGATATTTTGTGTAGGTTATCAGTATTGAGCAAGATTGAATCACACCAAAAAGGCCTTCCAAGGAAACACGCAGTATGTGACGTATGATGGATGTAGTAGGAGACTTCAGGCATTATGTGACTGTAACTTCAGTCTGTAATCAGCTGAAGTTAATTAGAAAATGAAAAGGAATACAGTTCCCCCTCTATTGCAAATACGTTCAACAGTTTCAGTTCAGAGGGCTTGCAATGATAAGCTATGATGAAGAATTTCTTTCCTGACAGTTTTTTTTCATAATTGTCCTGTAGATAGTACAAGTCTGAATAAAAAAACCCAAAAAACAAAACAAACCAAACCCAAACAAACAAACAAAACCCCCTTAAAATTCCTAACTAGTATTTACTGTCTTCTGTTATATGAATTAGATAGCTGTAGAAAACATACAAGAATTCTTTATTTGAATCAGCAGATGACCAGAAGCATTTTCTATCTCGTAAAAAAAGATTTAGAATTTTGTGGAAGCAAAAATTGCAGAATGCCTAAATTTTCCAGCTTCATGGTATTTGTATCTGTGAGTTAAAATACTGATGACTCACTTATCCATTTTTCTCTGATTGAAATATTTAGGGTCCTAGGAACTCAATTTTTCAACAGGAATCACAGTATACATACGTGCATATATAAAACTTTCCTTTTAGAAAGGGGATAATTCTTCAACTCTTAGATTTTAATGACTTCTTAGACCAAATTTTAATAAACCAGGGTTCTACCTCCTGGTTTTGGTGTTTTGTTCACATGCCTCTCTAGCCAATTTGTAGCTGTACTTCAGAGAGACAGATTTAGCCATTCATCCCTAGATATATAGCGACTGTGGTATACCGTAGTAAATTTACTGGCACATGGTAAGAACTGGGGCATGTCTACATCATGTAGCGTATGGCAGTGCCAACCTCAGGCAACAAATGCTCACAGAGCAGTGATTTCCACGTAACAGCGGGCATTGGTGTAACAGCTCCCTCTCTAGGTGACTTTGGGCGACTTTGGGCAACATTTCCTGTGTGCAAAGATGTTCTGTAAGCAGAATATATGCAACTTAAAAGTATGAAGCAATTATTTTTGGCAACGCACACAATAAATAGCTAGGAGTAATGTTACTAGGATAAGCATTAACATAGTCACCAGTCTCTTGAGACACCCTATGAGTCTTTGTTGGACAGACTATCATCTGCCAGCTCAGAAAGGGTTGGTCTGAACTGCTTACTGGAATGGGCATATTTTGCTGAGTCTCCACCTTCAGATTCCCAGTTTTCCCTCTTGGGTTTTATACTTGTTGATGTCAGTATTTTTGGTCCTGGATCCTGGAGCTGCTAATAATGACTATCTCCACAATCTCACCTCTGTTTGCATTTTTACTTTTCTTATCTACCATGGCTCTAGCTTAAGTACTTTCTCACAGCTTCTTCCTCACAACTTAGCAATTTTCTCAGTAAAATTGAGCCAAGGATGCACAGCTGTGCTGCATCAAAAGCAAGCTTGGATCACAGACAGCTTGAACCCCAAGGCCAAAGGTTACCTTGGCAGTCAGTATGATTTTACTCATTCAGCACAGGACTTCTCAGCAGTTTTCTGGTTTACATGCGGTACTCCAGAATTGTGGCCACGTTCTTTCCAGAGTCAAGTTAGCTCATGCAGATCCAGTGTTTGGACTTGCCCTAGTTACCTTACTAATCTCTCCATAAGATGTTTTTCTTCTTCACCTATGCTTCTTGCATTCTGTTTAGAGCTATCTTCAGTAATGCCAATATACCCGTAAGCCACAGATCTGGCTTTGCAAAATATAGAACTAAAGGAGCTCTAGAAAAAAAAAAAAAAGGAGTTCAAAGTTTATGTTTTGACTTTCAAAGAACTTCAGGTTTGGGTGTACAATGTAAAATCACACCCCAAAATCTTCTACTAGGCACTATGGCTTATATCAAATACACGCCTGAGAACCTATTGACATCAACGGGAATTAAAGACCTTATGAGTTATTTGGCACTTTAAAGAATCATTTGCCTGAAATAGCTATCTTTAGTCATTTTTTGGATCAGTGTTCTCATCCAAATGTCTTCTAGTTTCAACATCTTAATCTTTTCCACTTTCAACTTAGAAGAGTTTCTTTGGTCTAAAACCAAAAGCCCACCAACTGCACTGGTCGTTGATAATATCAAAGAGGAATTGCTCTAGGGCTGAATGTGCAGACTGAGGCAATGGACACAGGAGGCTCCATCTGAGCATCAAGAAACACTTTTTTTTCTGTGAGGGTGACCAAACACTGGCACAGGTTGCCCACAGAGGTTGCTCAGTCTGCATTCTCGGAGGTATTCAAAAGCTGTCTGGACGTGGTCCTGAGCTACCAACTCTAGGTGACGTTGCTTGAACAGCAGGGTTGGACCAGACAACCTCCAGTGGTCCCTTCCAACCTCAACCATTCTGTGTTATTCTGTGATTTAATTAGATAATAGGAAGTTAAAATAGGTGGTTACAAGTGCAGTTAAAAATGCTCTGATATTGATCTTTTGATTAAGTAGCAATAAGCTTCTTCACTGATCTCTGCTATATTCTTTCTTACACTCTTTGTTTTCTTTATTTAAACAATAAACTTTATGTGTCAGGATCATCTGTTTCATTTGGTAGCATTAGAGGGAACTGACCTCACTTAAGAGGTACTGTAACACAAAATAAAAGTGGTATCTTCTAAGTAGGCACTGCATACTGGACATTCCTCTCTTACTTTTCAGTTTAGACCATTTCTAAGGACTTTCAATGCATTCAGTACAGTCAATAGACTGTTATTCAAAGTATTAAACTGTCATCTTTCATGCTTTCACTTTCTACTGTATTAAGTGTTCCTTTTAATAATTTTTTTAGTTCCCCAATGAAGTCATGATACCATTCCACCGAGTTATCCCATTACTTTAGGAAAAAACTTATTCAGTTGAACTGCATATCCTAGGTTCTTTACATATGAAAGAAGTCATCTTGCTCCACTTCGCTTTTTGAGGAACGGTGTTTATTTTGTAACTATAATGTTATGGGAGCCATAGGTGTGTACTAAAATAAGCTGTGCTATGTGCTATATCTACACAGAGAAAAGAGATTCCTGGTTCAAGAGCATCAGGGTGTTTTGTTTTTTTTTTTTGTAAAAGAGAGAACAAGAAGATACTTCACTCAAATAGATTGCTTCATTAATGTAGCTAACACTGCTTCCAGGACCTGAGCCAGCCCAGTTAGTGGTGACTTTTGGTATCTCTGAGCAAGCCTGCAGTATGTTGCATAGACGTGCCCCAGACAAAGCTCTTTGATACCCTTTGCTTTAATTCCTTAAGGATAACAATGCTGTTGTGGCAGATTCATTTTAAACCAGATATTCTTATAATGTAGTTATAGTCATCCTGGCAATAATATCTTTAACAAAAAAAGGCTGACAAATTTTATTAGCCTCAGAATGGAAAATAAGTACTTCATCATTTCTTTAATTGCCAGTGTTAGAATTTTCAATTATTTCAATATTTTTTCTACTATACTAGCCCTTCATGTCTCCATTTTCATAGGTTTTATATAATGTAAAATGTTCATCTCCCAATATAATAGTACTTTGGTGGTTTTACTCTTTTTCAGATTTTAGATTTCTTCAATGTCCTGACTTTACAGGCTTTATTTTGATATTGATGTTTAGAGCCAATGGAATATTCCAGAATTTTCAACTGTGATTTGATTTCATAGAAATGTTAGAAATATAATTTGAAAGCTTTTATTGTAATTAAGAGTTTTTTCTTTCACGTTTAATTATGTTCCATTTTGTTGCAAAATTGAAAAATTATGCATACTCATTACACAAATATAAAATGAAATTATGAAGGTAGGAGTATAAATTATGAGAAGTTCATTCTTATCTTTGAAACTTCGCTAATAGTGTTTCCTGTGAACACAGAAATGAATTTTTAATTGATCTCAAAGATAAGAACATCTGTAGTGCCTCTGTGCTTCATATTTCTTTCATTATTTCCTGAATGGCTGAAAATATTTTAATTGGTTAGAAGGGGGGTAAATGTAAACATCAAAGTAAGTTCATTGTTTCAGATACAGTAGCTTTCTCCAAGGAATCATCATTAGTTCTTTGTGAATTGTGAATCCTAGGTATTTTTACTGAATGTAGTATTGGATTTTGTGCTCATATAACGTTTGAGAGGCAAATGCTTAATGAGGGTACAGTGCCTCTGAGCTAGATAATCCATTTTCCTAAAATTCTTCTGGCATTTTCTTTCAAGGGCAACTATTTTTTGAAACATGAAATATACATATTTTAATTAATATTTTTTTTAGCATCTAAAGTAGATCAACTTTGGTTTCAGTATGGCTACATATTGTATATATTCCCACATATGTGTGTGTTTAAAATAATTTTTGCCTGTACCCAAATAATAGTACCTTTTCTCTGAGGATCTTCATTATCTTATCATGTATTAGGTGACCTAAATCATTAACTGAAGTCCATTTCCAAATTTTCTTCAGTTTATCCCAAAATTCTTTGTCATTAAAAATTTTAATTTTATACTACTGGATTTCTTTGTTCTCTTTAGCTATGAATTTTTGAAAATCTCTTGGAATCATTATATGATGATAATACAGTTTGTTTTTAATAAAAAATAGATATATGGTTGACAAAAGCATCAAAATAGAACTCAAGCTATGAAAAGGAAATTCAAAGTAATTTGTCTGTTGTCAACTTTTAAAATACTTTCAGAATGAACATGTTTCTGGAAAAAGAAATGGAAAAGATAGAAAATGAATTATTTGTTTGGAAATGGAAATATGAAGAACTGAGACAAACCAAGCTGGGAAGCCTGAAACAGGTACGTTAGCAGAATGTTGTTACCACGTGCAATAAGAAACAAAATTGAGATTTCTCATTTCCTGTGTTGTAACTAAGAATAAAATCATATTTATGTTTATGAAAGTGATAAATCAACCATTTATCAACTAGTTATCCGTGTAGCCTGGGAGGAGGGACATATCCTGGCTGTGTGGAGAAGCCAAACCCAGCTCGCCATGTGCTGCCATGGTAGCACTGGTGCTAGGGAGCTGCGAGAGTGGCACTAGCGTGGCTCCATAGTTTCACAGGAAGGGACTGGATGGGGGAGGCAGGTGCTGGTGCCCCATCCTGATGTGCTGTGAGCGTGGTGGCCCTGGTATACAGCGAGCCATGGTTGGGGTTCAGCTGAGCTTGTGTTCAGACAGAATGGACACATGGGGGAAAGTGAGTGCATACGGACATTCTGCCACTGTGAGGCCATTGTGCCCGGTCTACTGAGTGGGCATGGTGGGGGTGACAGCCTGGCAACGAGGAGGGAGGCATCCTCAGAGGTAGGGGACCTATCCTGAGGTCTACTCTGTGGCCAAGAGAATTGATTCCTGGTTAGGGAGAGCCAAGTGCCCGTTGAAGTGGCACTGGGGGAGAGCTGTGTAACTGCCTGGCCTGGCATGCAGGTCCCAGGCAGCGGCTGGGGGGACAAGTGGCTTGTCCAGCAGTTTGCATGTGGGAGGGGGCTGGAAAGTGATGGCAGCATAGGACACATCAAAAACAGTAGTGGTGCACCCCAGGGCATGGTCCCCAACGCTGTCTGGGGCTGCTGCTGGCGGCACAGTAGAGACCTCAGCTCAGAGATGCTGAAGGAGGATGCAGGTCCCCAGGCCTCATGCTGATACCTTCCTTGAGAAAGGGGTGTCCATGCCTACAGGAGGTGTACTCTGGTTGAGGAAATGTGTTGGCCCTTTTGAGCTGCAGGAGGAGGTGAGCATGCTGGGCAGGCTCAGGGAAGGCAAAGGGGAGCTTAACAGGATCTTCACAGGGTCCCCAGAAGTAAAAGACTCTGAACCATACAGTAGGGACAGAGAGAGACTGAGATCAGTTGCAAGGTAAATAGAGTGTCCCACGGTGAGAAGGCTGGAAACATGATCTCTAGCAACTGGAGGATGGTTCTATTTCCAAGTGGAGATCTGCAGTTGCAGAATAGGTTCAAAAGCCTGGTAGCAGAGCAGTAGAAGAAAGCCATGACAGAAGAGGTATGCAGAGCCAGCTTTAGCCTGAACCATACATTAATATCAGGAGGAAGCAGTGAGTGGCAGTAGTAGGAGACTCCCTCCTGTGGGGACAGAAACTCCTGTGTTCTCCACTTGCCTCTTTGAGGGTTATGTGGCTTGCTGTGGGCTTGGAACCAGAACGTTGCTGAGAGACTGACAAGATCTATCCAGTCCTTACACTATCGTTCCCTGCTGCACATCCACATGGGCACCAGCAATATTGCTGGGGGCATATTGGGAATGACCATAGCTCTGGGGCTGAGGTCATGGGGACCCAGGTGTTTCTTCCTTGATCCAACACTGGCCAATCTAGTAAGGAAAGCTTTGAAATAGGAATGGTAGGGGTGTCAGATTGCAGCCCACAGTAAAGTGAAGAATAGGCGTTCAGGGGTCGAAAGCTTGGGGTGCAGGTTGATAGGAGCAAGAAAGACTTCACGAATGACAAAACAGGATGAAGGAACACCTGCCCCAAGTGTTGGTACAGAAATGCACACATCCTGGGAAGCAAGCAGGAAGAATTAGAGCCCTGTGTGGTTAGAGAACTACAATATTGTTGGAGCAATTAAGATACTGTGCCAAGTTCACACAACTGGAGTACTGTGAAGGACTTCAGGAAAAACTGGGAAGGAGCAGCTGAGGGGATGGAAGTTGCCCTCAGATTAATAAGCAGCTTAGATCTTTTGAGCTCTCCTGAGGGACAGGCAATAGTCTGACTAAGAACTTGTGGCTCAGGATCAAGGAGAGGCCGGTAAGGGTGACAATGTGGTGGGAGTTTGTTACAGACCACCTGATGAGGAAGCAAATAAAGTCTTTAAACAACTCAAGTCTCCGGGTTGTAGACCCTGGTTCTTATGGGGACTGACTGCATAGCTGCCAGAGAGGCAATACGGTTGCTGCAATCAAAGAGATTTCTGAAGGGCTTCAGGAATTATTTCTTGCTGTACGTATTAAATGGACTAACCAGGGGTGACACATAGCTGGGTCTGCTGTTGACTAATATGAAGGAAACTAGTTGGGGATGTGATGATGAATAACGTTCTTGTCTGCAGTAACTTTGAAATAGTGGTGCTTGTGGTCCTGGAGGAAATGAGAAAGGCAGAGTACAGACACTGAACCTAAGGAAAGCAGAACGTTGGCTTAGTCAGGGAACTGTTGGGTAGGATCCCATGGGAGGCAGCTTTGACTGGTAAACAAAGGAGTTCACCAAAGCTTGCAGGTCTTGAAATACAGCATCTTCCAAGTGCAACAAACGTCAGTCCTAATTCTGAGGGGAACAGGTAGATGCATCAAGAGATTGATTTAGGTTAGCAGGGAATTCTTGGTGGAGTTCTGATGCCAGAAAGCAATATACTTTTATAAAGGAAATAAGCCTACAAAGGAGTAGTTAAAGAACATTGCCTGGTTGCGTAGGAATGGTGTTAGGAAAGAAGCGGTCATTTTGATCCAAGTTAATGAGTAGAATATTAAGTAATATTTGCATTGCAGCTTTCAGGTTTTAGCTTTCAGAACAATGGGTCAAGGACCTCTTAGATCCAACAAAACTAAAAATGTGCATCTATATAACTAAATATAGATATAGAACGTAAAATTTCCTATGAATTTAACATCTCAGATTTGGAATAATCCAGGAAAGTTAATTACTTTCCTACTTATGTTTCGGAAAAGATTGCAAACAGTCTATTAAATTCCAAGTTTAAGTTACAAGGACGTGAATATGTAAATGGAATTTCCTTCATAGATAAACATCCACAGCAACAAATTAACATCTGTCATATCTGTATTCCTTCAGATTTTATTTCTTTATTTTCTGCTTGCTCATTAAGTAGGGTATTAGCTTGTCATACTTCTGCACAAAAGAGGAACTCTAGTTTTAGTTAATTGTTTTGCTTAAGAAATGTAGTCTTTATATTTTATGGCACTGTCAGCAGGAACAGAACAACAAGAAGTAAAAACTTGCTGAGAAGAGGTTGGAGGTTAATAGATACTGATTTTTATATATGTGCATGCATATACACATATATACGTGTTACTGCATTTTTCTTGGGAACATGCTGAATTGCTTTAATTACTAACAGGACATAATATTTTGAGCATTCTGTTTGTCTTCAGGGATTTATAAGACATACATTTATTTTAAATTACAGAAAACATTGGTCTTGATGAATCTGACTAATGTAAATGAAATTACTTACATTTGTGGGGGGGTTTTGTAAGTGAAAATTATTCCTTTATTAAAAAAAATAAATCTTGTGTGTTGGCAATGTGTGTGTGAATGTCACTTACTAAATATTACTGTTGATAACTGGATGCTGGAACACCATACAAGGATTTTTACAGTGAAAAATTTGAAAGCGAATTAAAGGAAAGCGCAGACATGTAGTAGGCTAAGCATGGAATCTGTTTGGTATACACACTTGCAATACTAAATCACAAAGGAATTTCTATATTAGTAACAGATTAATCATTACTTCTGGATTATTTTCATGTCCTTGACTAAGAGTCTTGTTTCAGTCATGCATAAATTAATCTATTTCCATTGGTAGATTACCTCACAGTCCCACTGGGAATGTGGAAAAAAATGCTTGGTTTGCAAGTGACAGTGCCACAGCAAATTAAACCATTTTTAACAACGGTTAGTTCTGCTAACTTTTTTGAAGTCTGAGAGATTTTGTGTAATGCTAGAAGCTTCACAACTGCCAAGATTTGGGTATTAGTGCTCCTAGTAACTAATTACTTTCTGTTAAAAGATGAATATTCACTCACCTTTGAACAAACTAAATATGAAAAGCCTCGATGACCTTGTTAATCATCTTTTCAAAAAATGATGCAGTCTGCATCAATTTGGAAATTGTAAATAAGTTCTCAATGTTATTAAGTTAAGTAAAGTAAAAAAAAGTAGTAAAGTGGCAATTTATATTTGTAGTAACTACGAGCATTATATGTAACTTTGAACTTTGAACCGTTGAACTTGTCCCGTTTGGGATCACAAATTAGACCACTTTAACAGCTACAACAGGAAGTTGCATTTAGTGTGGAAATTGATCATTTCTTTTTCTGTTATAAAAAGTCTGTTCTCCCACTAAATGGTAAACTAAGAAGTTAACGTTAACACTAAGAAGCTTATTGTTCAAATCACGACTGATATTTGACAGCACTCTGTTTCTTTATTTGCAAGCAGTCACGTCTTCTGTTTTTACTACATAGAATTTTTCTTTGTTTTTTCTAAGGACACTCGGAAGTCCTCATTCATTTAGCTTCCTTAATTTCAAGTAATTTTTCATTATAACAGCTTGAAACCAAGTCCTAATTGGCTATTCTTCTTAAAGATTACCTCCTCAGTACATTAAGACATAAGGTCTTAAATTTAACCTTACTTGGATGACTAGACAGTGAAAACTGTGCTTTACCTTTCTTTATAGAGCTAGTGAAGTAAGACTTTATGTCCACCAAATATTTTTCCAGGGAGAAAGGAGGAATGGAAGTGGTGTATCCCTTCATTACATTTTGTGTTTAACAGCAGGAAAAATGTATTGTACTATCTGGAGCCTATTTTACAAATTATTGTGAATTTGTGGCTTAACAATCCTATCAGTATTGGAGATCGTTAGTTTGAAGAGACCTATTTATGACCTTGTTACACAATACTCAGTCCATGACATAAAATTTTAAACTAAGATTTATGTGTCAATATTTCTTAGCTGTCAAAACCATTTTGTATGTACTGCCTAGTTAACGAGTTTCAGTTCTGCTTCTAGAATAGCTTGCAGCTATATTAGTGGGATACTAAATAAATTAATATTTCCTATGCCTTAATGTTCATGTATCTTAAAAATAGCCTATTCACAACCATAAAACACTTTCTTATTTTTAAAAAGGGCAAAGCAATTGTTCAGTATAAAATTGCATTTGCATTATTGTTGTGTTTGCATGAGAATCCACAGAAGGGAAAAGATCAAGTCCGTAAAACCAGTGGGGGGAAAAAAGAAAAAAAAGGTGTTGACATTAGACAGATTTGTTTTTAAAGTAATCTTTGTAGGTCTTTGTAGGAAAACCTAGACATCTTTAAATTCTTTGGAGAACATGAAAAATTTGACATCAATGATGTTGCTAGTTGAATGTCCATAATCATCTGCGGAAATGGGCTATACAATTTTGTCAGCTACAGCCTAGTTTACAGGTCAATTAAATAACCTCACAGTTTGAAAGACACAAAAAGTGTATCTGAGTCTGATTAGTTAGATCTTTGGACTTTTCATAAAACAGCAAATCCTTGGTGTGTTGCTCTGATGTTTGTAATCACAGAATCATAGTTAGCAAGACTGTTAAGGTTTTATGTTTTAGAATACTCATTTAATCTTATAACATGCACAATAACACTTTTTTGTTTACACCTTTTGCAAGTCTTCCTCAACTTTTTATGTCTGTCTTTACCATTTCCGAAAGGCATGCTTTTCTGGTGGTTTAAAAGTTAAATAATATGGAATATTTTCAGAACTATTTCACATTATACTGAAAACAGTGCAAAAATGCATATACTGCTACATTCCACTGGTGTGCACTGTAGACTCACAAATGCTACTATAGACAGTGAGTTCTGTGTTGTTTAAAATAATTTTCTGCTAGATGAAATAGAGAATGTGCCCTTACTCTACATTGTCTAGTGTGTTGGTAATTAATGAGGGAAAATCATAGCCCAGTTTGTAAGACAGGAGGCAAAATTTACACTAATTGTTACTTAAAGCCTATTGGAACATGAATATGGAAAGAAGTATTCTTAGGTTAAAAGAGACACAGGCTAAACTGGCATTTTCCCTCTCAGGCAGAGACATTTCTATTCTTCCTCTTTTTCTTCATGAAGTTGAAGATAAATCACCAACACTGTTGATTTTGCACCAGAGCCAAAGAAATATCTTTAAACAACTTTTAGAACAAATGTTTTCTGTTCTCTCCATTTATAGATATGTTTTACACTGTATCTTATGTCAATCTATGTATTGTTACTTAGGTGCATTAATTTCTTTAAGAGAACTCTAACAGTACCCTGCTACTTGTTTCTCAGGTGGAAGAAACTCCACTGAGGCTAGCGAGGCTCATGGACAAAATCAAGTCTTCTACTTTCACTGTAGACATTTAAATGCTGTTTAAAACGGAACAGCATTTTTGGAGACTCATGTTGTTAACAGGTAGTTCTTGTTAAAGATTCTGCATTATCTCCACCTTTTCCAGAAGTCTTTATTCTGAAATTGTCTTATAGTGTGAAGATGCTGCAGAGTTGCTTACATGTAGTTGCTATTTACATTCACTTAGTATAAACGTGAATTAGAAATAGTGGTACTCTGATAATCCTACATGAAATTTAAATACATGTAGTAGGACTATCTATTCTCTCCCATACTCTTTGCCTGACCCCAAAAATGCCTTCTGGTTGTCGCAGAAAACACACTAATTATCAGATATAAAACAGTAGCCTTAATGGCTATACTAACTGTTTTGAATTGTTCTGTTTAATTCTCACGTAAGATGGACAGAAATATTGCATGCTATGCATAGCTATAATAGGAATAAAGTGATGGCCTTGAAATGAATTTTGTGATTATTTTATATACTACAGAATAGCCAGTAGTTTGTTTCAGTGAGCTAAAGGAGTCTTTATAAAGTTTGATATCAGAATCCTCAAGGCTGAGTTTTAAAATATCTTCAGGGAATTTTATGAAAACAATGTCTGAATTATTTGTGAACCAAATGACTTTGTAGAGTGGAAACTCAGTGCAGTTAATTTGCCTGTGGTAAAATCTCATTGTTTTTAGACTAGATCTAGAATTTGGAATGTTCCTTACTGGGCTCAATCCTTCATTTGTTTGAGAGATTCATGTGGTTTTCAGACTGAGTGAAATGGGATGATGACGTTACCACACATCTGACGAGTGGTTTGATAAAAGTACTTAAATCATTACTTTAGATATACACCACTTTTCTTCATCATGCCTAAATTACAATAGTTTACAGGTAGTTTGAGAGTAAGGAAAGAATTCTGGAGTGTTGATTAAACATGAATTCTTGTAGAACCTTAACCTTTCCACTGTTTTCATAAATCAGGTACTAGTTCTTTAGTGTTAGCTCCAGAAATTATGTACTTAATGTTTTTCTTGCCCAGCAGAAAGTATAATTTCTGATAGTGCATAACATCAAGGTTCCATTTGATTGCCTATTTTCCTAAAAATGTAGGTTGGAAAGCACTAGAAAAATATACTGTTTCATTGATATTTTTTTTTCCCTATACTGGCTTTTAACAAGAAATTTAAATTGTATTGAGTTGTACTTGCCAGTATTTCCTGGGTCTTCATTACATGTTTGGTGATGAAATACAGACCAAGACCAGGATTTTTTTACATAAGGGCATTCTGTGATAAATGAAAGATGAAAAATCCTTATTTCTGTGAGGAATATACATAGAAGAAACATGTGTGCATACCGAAACGTATATGTGCATCCTGCTTTTCTGTGAAAGGAATACCACACCAAAGCTGCATCATTTGTAGGGGTTTATTTTGCCTGTTGGTCTGCCACCAGCAGAAAGTATAACCTGCTGTGGAAATGTTTTGAAAACAGAAGGGGAATATGCACACGTGCACGCTTGTACATATATATGTGTTGATATACATGAAGCAATCTTTGTCCTAGAGGTTAGCATTGCATTTTTAACAAAAATGGTTTTCATAGCTTAGGCTGAAAAGTCCAAAATGACGACAAAGTAACTTCTTGATAATGTGTTAGTGTGGTCAGTTCACCATATGGTCCCATATCAGTAATACATTTTTTATTGTATAGTTTTAAAAAAATCCCCCCCCAAGTTTTATTAATTTAAATATCCTGAATTTGTCTTTCAGGATTATGTTTTAGTATGCGCTTATTTTCTTGCTTAAGTAAATATTTCTGCTAGTAGGCTTTCTCGTTAATCATTCACATTAAAACAGCCTGGGCTAAAGTAAGCAGTTTATTTTAAAAAAAAACCAAAAAACAGAACAACAAAACAAACCAAAACACACTGATGAATTAAATGTGACAACTGGTAGAATGTACAAAATTGAATTTAATATCTGACATGTTAAAGACATTGAATTGAACACATAAGTATTTTGTTCTTAATGATGTAGTTGCTTTTTATCTATCCTTATCCAGATAAAGATAGCAATATGTCACCTGAAAATTAAAAATCTAATTTGGGGAGAGACTTGATTGGAAAAATAGCCTTAGATCATCCGCTCTCTCAGTTTTTGAAAATAAAATGCTCTTTTCTAAGCACAATAAATATTTGCTTTCCCTACTTAAAAAAAAAAAAAAAGAAAAAAAGACTTTATTTTCTTGGAAAATAAACCCGAAAATATTCCTTTCTCAGATTGTTTTATTATTATTTTTGTATGTAAAACAATCCTGTCACCTTGCAAGCTCTTGTCATAATGTTAATAAGAAATGCATAGGTGGTACTTTATTTATCCACAATTTAACACCTTGAACAGTTTCCATTGTGGACTCAGTGGAACTGTTAGGAATCACTGCCTATGTTGAGTCACAAGTCATGAAGGCTTGTGAAATCCATTGCTGTGTAGTAATCTAGAGTTTCGGGTTTACTATGTGGTAAATGGATTAAGCAATTTTTTGCATGCCTTTGAAGGGAAAATGTGAGGAACTGCAATGAAGTTTTTTGTTTTTAAAGGATCATGTTCTACGAAATTATGAAGGTGCCTAAACATTTAGTGTTAGAATTAGTCATAGAATCATAGATTAGTTTGGGGTGGAAGGGACCTTCAAAGGTAATCTAGTACAACCCCCCCAGCAACGAGCAGGGACATCTTCAACTAGATCAGGTTGAACAACCCCAACTCTCTCAGCCTGTCTTCATAGGAGAGGTGTTCCAGCCATCTGATCATTTTTGTGGCCCTCCTCTGCACTCGCTCCAATAGGTCCATGTCTTTCCTGTGCTGAGGGCTCCAGAGCTGGATGCAGTCCTCTAGGTGGGGTCTCACAAGAGTGGAGTAGAGGGGCAGAGTCACCTCGCTTGACCTGCTGGCCATGCTTCTTTTGGTGCAGCCCAGGATACAGTTGGCTTTCTGGGCTGCAAGCACACATTGTCGGCTCGTGTTGAGCTTCTTATCCATCAGTACCCCCAAGTCATTCTCCTCAGGGCTGCTCTCAATCCCTTCATCCCCCAGCCTGTATTGATACTGTGGCTTGCCCCAACCCATATGCAGGACCCTGCACTTTTCCTTGTTGAACCTCATGAAGTTCACACAGGCCCACTTCTCAAACCTGTCCAGGTGCCTCTGGATGGCATCCTGTTCCTCAGGTGTGTCAACCACAACACAAACTTGCTGAAGCTGCACTTGATCCCACTGATGTAATTGATGAGGATATTAAACAGTACTGGTCACAATATGGATCCCTGAGGGTCACCACCTGTCTCCAATCTCCATGTGGACATTGAGCCGTTGACCACTACCCTCTGGATGCGACCAACCAACCACCCATCAAATCCACATCTATCCAATTTAGAGAGAAGGATATTGTGGGGACCATGTCAAAGGCCTTACAGAAGTCCAGACAGATGACATCCATAGCTTCCCTTGTCCACTGATGTAATCACTCCATCATAGAAGGACACCATATTTTTCAGGTAGGACTTGCCTTTGGTGAAGCCATGCTGGCTGTCTCGAATCACCTCCCTGTCCTCCCTGTGCCTTAACATAGCTTCTAGGAAGATCTGTTCCATGATCTTCCTAAGCACAGAAGTGAGGCTGACAGCACAGTACTTCCCAGGGTCCTAATTTCTGCCTTTTTTAAAAATGGGTGTAATATTTCCCTTTTTCCAGTCACCATGGACTTCAGATTATTGCCATGACTTTTGAAATATCATGGAGAGTGGCATGGGAACTACATCAGCCAATTCTCTCAGGACTCTGGGATGCATGTTGTCAGGCCCCATAAACTTCTGTATGTTCATATTCCTCTGATGGTCACGATGAGTCATAGTGGGAGGGACTTTGCTCCCCCAATTGTAGCTCCATGTCTGCCATCTAGGATACAGTTATATATATACAGCTTTCAGGAAGGCTAGGTAATTTTGCTTCCTAACTTATGTGTGTGGAACAAAAAATCAGATTTACTGTTTCGTTGGGGTTGCTAAAATGGAATTTTCTTTTTGACTCAGCTATAGCATATACAAGAGAGCTGTATTGCTTCTGGAAGAAAGAACTAGTACTTTCATGGGAGGTAAGAAAGGAAGAGAACCAGCCATGTCGTTGTTTTTTTTTTCCTGCTTTTCTTTTTTCTGTTTAATATGCAATAGGAATTTTTCTCTTTGGTCTTCATGCTTAAAAAGAACTGTCTGGCACTGAAGCAAGTGCCTCTGCACTGAAGCATTAGATTTTCACTTTCAAACAGAGGATTCAATCTTGGTAAAAATTAATGAGTGTTTTGTTTGGATACAGTCAAAAACTCTCCTTGTTTACGTCAGTGGAGCACTGCCTATTTCTTTGAGCAACAACATGAGTGATATCCTGAAGTCAATAAGAAATCTGCTAATAAGAATAAACTTTGGATCAGTTCCTAATCTAAACTGTGTAGAAACAGATAATTAAAAACTGTGCCAAAAGATTCTTCAGGGACCTTTGTAACTTCAGATTACCAAGATAATATGTTATTGTAGGTATGGTTCAGATAAAACAGAAGAGGTGTCACGTAAGCTGTACTGAAAACAGTAGAACTATTTCCACAGGCACTTGCCACCAGACCACTGACCTATGAAAAGTATTTTATGTAATTGCTAATGTAGATCAAGTGACTAAAGCTGTATATTTCAGGTTCATACTTTGACAAGAGAGCAGTCTGGAGGCAATGTTCTATACCATATTTATCTGAAGTCTAAGCAACGCAACACTTTAAAATTTCCTTGAACAAAGTCAGCTCCTGCATTTCTTGAATCCTGTTGAACTTTCAGTTCAGAAGAAAAAATATGCTTAAATGCTAGCTTAATATGACCCTTTTAGCATAGGTTGCTGTTTAAGGAGAATGCTTACTGCACCAGAACATGGAAAATTTTGGAATCTGGTCTATAGTATAAATTATCTGCGGTTTAAGTAATGTTGGTATAATAGTATGGTATTCATCAAGCAACTTGGACGCAATCTTGATTTTCCTGAAAATTTAATATTATGCCCAAACAGACTTACAAATGTTTGTTAAGTATGTTGGTATGGATTTTTTGCCTACAGGAAAGTAATGATTGCAAATTCTACTGTGGTTTCACACTATTTAGTATTCTAGTAATCTAAAATGTATTTATTTTTAGAGATCTACAATTTCGGCAAACATCCTATTCCCAGCACCACTTAACTATTAATCTGAAAATTCAACAATCTTCATCTGTAAAATAAGTGATCTTGCATAGTTCCTGACCTAAATGTAGAATGCTTGGACTGTTGCTGTCATTTTGATGTATTGTTGGTATGATTCATTAGCAGTTACATCAAAAACTGTACTGTAAACTGAGATAATTTTACTTAGTATTTTATTTTCCTGTTCATCAAATACCATTATTGTTACACCTTTAATAGTATTAATTTAATAATTTCTAGTAAGCTGGGTTGAACAGTGTTCTGATCTGCAGCACATCGTACTGATACAGTCTAGGAAATTCTTGAGACTGATGACAATTTGAACTTGCTTTGAGTGCTTCCAATCACGCCGACCACTATTGATATATTGTTTTCTTACAGTTTCTTATTTATCTATACATTTGGCTCAATAAAGCAGTATAAAGTCAGGATGGACGGTCAGATTAGAAATTGGCTGGAAACAGAAAGGTGTTGACCTTCTGTATGGCAAACAAAAATTCAAAAATAATAATAAAAAAGAGAGATTACCCATTGCACTGTTTATGTTTGTTTTCAGGTGATTTTATGCATGCCTACATTCATCTTCTTGTGACAGATGCCTGTATTTTTTGAGTAAGGGTTATCATCTTCCTTTTACAGTGCTTTACAGTGATAATTTGGTAACCACAGTAGTGTCCGAGAATGACCAGGTGCAAATCGGGGCCTGTCCCCCCAAGAAAGTGGTAGGACAATTAACCCAACTGAAGTGCATCTACACTAATGCACGCAGCATGGGGAATAAGCAGGACGAGCTGGAGGCCATCGTGCAGCAGGGAAACTATGATGTAGTCGCCATCACAGAAACGTGGTGGGATGACTCACATAGCTATAGTGCTGCCACGGATGCCTATAGGCTTTTCAGGAAGGATAGGCAAGCAAGGAGAGGCGGGGGTGTGGCCCTGTACGTTAAGGAGTGTTATGAATGCTTTGAACATAATGATGGTGATAATGGGGTTGAGTGTTTATGGGTAAGAATCAGGGGCAGGGCTAACAAGGCGGATATCGTAGTAGGAGTCTGTTATAGACCGCCCAATCAGGATGAGGAGGCAGATGAAATATTCTATAAACGGCTGGGAGAAGTCTCAAGATCGCGAGCTCTTGTCCTCGTGGGGGACTTCAATTTGCCGGACATCTGCTGGGAATACAATACAGCAGGGAGGGAACAGTCTAGAAGGTTCCTGGAATGTGCTGGGGATAACTTCCTGATGCAGCTAGTGAGAGAGCCAACTAGGGAAGGTGCCCTGCTGGATCTGTTGTTTGTAAATAGGGAAGGTCTTGTGGGGGATGTGAAGGTTGGAGGCTGTCTTGGGAACAGTGACCATGAAATGATAGAGTTTTCGATTCTGCGAGAAGCAAGGAGAGGGGTCAGCAGAACTGCTACCTTGGACTTCCGGAGGGCGGACTTTGGGCTTTTCAGGAGCCTGGTTCACAAAGTCCCCTGGGAGGCAGTTCTCCAGGGCAAAGGAGCCCAGGAAGCCTGGATGATTTTCAAGAAGGAAGTCTTAAAGGCGCAGGAGCAGGCTGTCCCCATGTGCCAGAAGACAAGCCGTCGGGGAAAAAGGCCAGCCTGGCTAAACAGGGAGCTAGTGTTGCAACTTCGGGGAAAAAAAGAGGATCTATGGCCTCTGGAAGGAAGGGCAGGCCACTCAAGAGGACTACAAAGAGGTAGTGAAGCTATGTAGGGAAAAAATCAGGAGGGCCAAAGCCCAGCTGGAGCTAAACCTGGCTTCTGTTGTCAAGGACAACAAAAAAAGCTTCTATAAATATATTAGCAATAGGAAGAGGACTAAGGATTATCTCTGTCCTCTAGTAGATGGGGCCGGCAACATAGTGACCAAGGATGAGGAAAAGGCTGAGGTACTTAATGCAGTCTTTGCCTCAGTCTTCAGCAGTAGGACCAGTTGTTCCCTGAGCACCCAGACCCCTCAGCTAGAAGACAGGGATGGGGAGCAGAATGAAGCCCCCGTAATCCAAAGGGAAATGGTGAGGGACCTGCTTCAGCACCTGGAGGTGCACAAATCTATGGGGCCGGATGGGATCCACCCAAGGGTATTGAAAGAGCTGGCGGAGGTGCTCGCCAGGCCACTTTGCATCATTTATGAGCAGTCCTGGACAACCGGGGAGGTCCCAGCTGACTGAAGGTTAGCAAATGTGACACCCATCCACAAGAAGGGCCGGAAGGAGGATCCGGGGAACTACAGGCCAGTCAGTCTGACCTTGGTGCCTGGGAAGGTCATGGAACAGATCCTCCTCAGTGCCATTACACGGCACATGCAGGAGAACAGGGTGATCAGGCCCAGTCAGCATGGGTTTGTGAAGGGCAGGTCATGCCTATCGAACCTAATATCCTTCTATGATAAGGTGACCCACTTAGTGGATGAGGGAAAAGCTGTGGATGTTATCTACTTGGATTTTTGCAAAGCTTTTGACACCGTTTCCCACAGCATTCTCCTGGAGAAACTGGCTGCTCATGGCCTGGACAGGTGTACTCTTCGCTGGGTAAAAAACTGGCTGGATGGCCGTGCCCAGAGAGTGGTGGTAAATGGAGTTAAATCCAGTTGGTGTCCAGTCACAAGTGGTGTCCCCCAGGGTTCGGTGCTGGGGCCGGTTCTCTTTAATATCTTTATCAATGATCTGGATGAAGGGATCGAATGCACCCTCAGTAAGTTCGCAGATGACACTAAACTGGGCGGGCGTGTTGATCTGCTTGAGGGTAGGTTGGCTCTGCAGAGGGATCTGGACAGGCTGGACCGATGGGCTGAGACCAATGGTATGAGGTTCAACAAGGCCAAGTGCCGGGTCCTGCACTTGGGTCATAACAACCCCATGCAGCGCTACAGGATTGGGGCAGAATGGCTCGAAAGCAGCTCGACAGAAAAGGACTTGGGAGTGTTGGTTGACAGCCGGCTGAATATGAGCCAGCAGTGTGCCCAGGTGGCCAAGAAGGCCAACAGCATCCTAGCCTGTATCAGGAATAGTGTGGTGAGCCGGACTAGGGAAGTGATCATCCCCCTGTACTCGGCACTGGTGAGGCCCCACCTCGAGTACTGCGTTCAGTTTTGGGCCCCTCGCTACAAGAGAGACATTGAGGTGTTGGAGCATGTCCAGAGAAGGGCTACAAAGCTGGTGAGGGGCCTGGAGGACAAACCTTATGAAGAACGACTGAGGGAGCTGGGGTTGTTTAGCCTGGAAAAGAGGAGGCTGAGGGGAGACCTTATCACCCTCTACAACTACCTGAAAGGAGGTTGTAGAGAGATGGGGGCTGACCTCTTCTCCCTGGTGACAAGTGATAGGACGAGGGGAAACGGGTTCAAGTTACGTCAGGGGAGGTTTAGATTAGATATTAGGAGACATTTTTTCACTGAAAGGGTTATTAAACATTGGAATAGGCTGCCCAGGGAGGTGGTGGATTCACCATCCCTGGAGGTGTTTAAAAAAAGGGTAGATGGGGCACTTAGGGACATGGTTTAGAAGTGGCTCTTGTCAGGGTAGGCTAAAGGTTGGACTTGATGATCTTAAAGGTCCCTTCCAACCTCAGCAATTCTATGATTCTATGATTCTATTAGAATGGTTCATGGCTTATTGTAATCCCTGAATTAGTTACTAATAATAACTAATAGCATTACTAAACACACAGCAATAGATAACTACTTGAAGCAAAGTGAGACAGGCTGTTATAGTCTGGACTGCAATTAAATTTGTATGCTGTGTATCTGTAAAAATCCCACATTTTTAAATTATCTTTGGTACATTATAGGTAAATTATCTTTGTTCTGAGAGTTAAGACTAACAATTTAACCAGTTATCTTTTTGCATAGAATAGAAGCTTATTTTTGCTTCCAATACAGTCTGTATATGTATTTCCACTCATAAGCATACAAATTGACAAATCTGCTCTTTATCTTGATTGAAAAGATTTTCATTAGTCAGTCTCAGCTCTCTAAGGGAGTAGTCTGTGTTCCTTATTTGTGAAAGTTTGTTATATTAGGTTTGGGGAGGAAAAAAACCCAAAAGCCACCCCCCCACACTCCCCCATTCCATTCCCCCTAATAACAGCATTAGCAACACAAGTAAACTTCAGATCATAAAAACTCTTAAACTGGGCAACTTCAGTTTGTCATCGTAACAATACTTAGATGAAAAGGGAAATAAGCAGAGTTTAATAAAAGGTTTCAAGTGTCATTTAAAAAAAAAAAAAAAGATTCTCAGCAGAGGCCAATTATGCCTTCTTTTGAAATATAAACCAAAATGTCTAATATTGAACTGTTAAATATACTGGAGAACTAGTGAATGGTCTTCTTTCTTTGCCTTTTTTTTTTTTCTTTTTTACATAAAACTAAAATGTCACTGAGGCAAATTAAGGGATGAAAGCCCATACTTTGCTTCAGATCTTTTTGATTAGGAATGCTCCAAACCAGCTGCCCTGTGAGATTTAAAATTAAATTAAAAGATATAATTGCTAAAAACCCTATGCCTAAAACAATCTTTGTAATTTACTTAGGCTTTTTAACATAGTTTGTTTAATATATTAGTACTGTCACCCCTGCTGTGTTCAGTCATAATCCAATCAACTGCAAGAAAATCATGCAACTGTGTGTAAAACTAGCAAATAAACCAACCCTTTTGGTGTGAATGTCAAGAGCTCCAGTTCTCCCATTCTCAGTGGTGAAACGTAAAGATCAAGGTGTGATTTTTATTGTTTTTTAAATAAATTAATTTCAGACACATTTCCTAGATCAGCTGATTGTTAGTTAATATAGGGATTTTTACAGGTTTATTGCCTGGATTAAAAATTCAACCTCTGCAAAAGCAACTATGCACTTGTTGGCACATTGGAGTTTTGACTCTCTAAATGAGTGATGACTTGTCAAGTTTCAAGAGTTTTGGTTGATGTGTGTCCTTTACAAATTTCAAGGAATATTCCCCAAGGGATTAACTGAAATGTGAATTCCTTTCTTGATGACATTAGAGAATACTTTAAATTCACTTAAACCACTGTATAATGTTCATTTAGATTAGTATTGGTTGGAACTATAATTGTTATGTTCAGCTTTAGGCAATGCAGTTTAAGAATTAAGTTATATTAATCCCATCTCAAGTATCACTTGCCTGTAGGAATATCGCAGATGGGCATGTTGTACGCACTATTTTTATGTAAGGTCATGATTATTATGCTTATCTAGGCACCGGTATTTTGCTACACATAACAAAAAAATGATAATTTGAAGAGCTTGCATTAAAAAGGATGTTACAAAAAGATGCTCAGTACATCCAAGGGAGTTTAGATTCAGTCTCTGTTTCTAATTATGGGAAGCACTTGAATCTAAGTTCTTTTTGTCATTGTTCAAAAAATAACCTTCATGTCAAAAGATACTCAAAGGATGCCTAATATTAAAGTCATAAATATATTGCTACTGAATTCTGTTGGAAGTGTTTTCTATTCATGTAGGCATGTAATTAGTCTTGAATGAGTACCCTTTCCTATCATGAGAACCAAGGCTTCAACTTTGGTTTCTGCAGTTAGGAATTATTCTGAGGGTCACTCCCTTCAGATTTGTACAAGACGGAATGAAAAGTGTTTGATTTATGAACAATTTCAAGGAACTGGGAAACCTTTAGAAGTGGCTAGTATGAAAAAGAAGTAGGCAAGAATGGACCCCAAGCAGGAAGTTAATATTGGATAGCCTGAAAGACCATAGCAAAAGGGGGTGTTCCTAAGCCACATAGTAAATTTGCAGAGTCAAGTTACTGAAATAAACTAGTGCAGCATCCTTTCGGTATAGTCAAGTAAGGCAAATATGTCTTCTGATGTAGTCGTTGGTATATTTTATAGTATGAGCATTACTTTTAAAATACAGCAAAGTCATAGAAGTAGGAAGCAATATATCTGAACAGTGTTTAAACTGAGAAACACAGAGCAGCTGAGGTTGTGAGTAGTACTCTGTCAGTTCTGGAGGTGAGGTTCTTTGTCCCAGTCTGAGTCAGAAATTTGGGTTAGGGTTGAGCAAAAGAGGGAGTTTAGAGGTGCTGCTGGAGCGGGGCTGGAATTGGGCAGCCCAAGGAAAATTAGGACGGGCAAGATATATGTACCATAAGGGCCTTTGTGGTGTGGGCCAGAGTTGGGGGTCTTAGACCCAGTCAGATCTGGAAAATAAGATAGGGTTGAGCAAAAGAGAAAGCCTAGTAATATTTCATGGGGTGGGGTGAAGAAGAAAAACAGAGACTACAAAATAAATTTTGAATGTGAGTCAGCAATATGCCTTTGTTGCCAAGAATTGTAGTCATATCCTGGGCTGTATTAGGAGGAGTGTTGCCAGCAGGTCACGAGAAGTGATCCTTCCCCTCTAGTCAGTACTTGTGAGGCCACACCTGGGGTGCTGGGTCCAGTTCTGGACACCCCAGTACAGGAGCGACATGAACATACTGGAGACCGTCCAGCAAAAGGCCACTAAGATGATGAGGGAATTCGAGCGTCCGACGTAAAAGTAAAGACTAAGAGAGCTGGGATTTTTCAGCCTGGAGAAGAGAAGGCTCAGGGGGATCTCATAAATGTTTGTAAATATCTGAAGGGAAGGTATATAGAAGATGGAGCCCAGCTTTTTTCAGATGTGCCCAGTGACAGGATCAGAGACAATAGGTACACACTGAAACACAGGAGGTTCCCTCTGAACTTCAAGAAACAATTTTAAACTGTAAGGGTGACCAAGCACTGGCACAGGTTGCACAGAGAAGTTGCTGAGTCTTACACCTTGGAGGTACTAAAAAGCCATCTGGACACGGTGCTGGGCAGCTGGCTCTGGGTGCTGCGAGCCAGGGGCTTTAGACCAGACGACCTCTGGAGGTCCCTTCCAACCTCAACCATTCTGTGATTCTAGGATGTTTTTTGTAGAATGAAAAGGAGGAGATGGGGAATTGCCATTGGTAAGATATTGTCTACTTTTTCGTCAAGTAATAATACCTTTCAGTACATCTACTGTTGTCCATAATGTAATATAGCTATAAGACAAACTGATGTGTCTGAATAAAATGATATATTTATATATGGATTAGATATATATAAAATGAGACAATACAAGTATTTTCTTTTAAAAACAAGGACATAAATTTTAAAGGAACAAATGACTTGACAGATTATTTATTATTGGTAATTTAATTATTATAATTAGATTTTTTTCAGTAAGTAAATACGTCTCACTTATCACGTTCATCTTATAAGAGAAGGGAGGAAAATTTCAGTATGTTTCCCAGTACTTTAACAGATAGGATATTTGTAACTGAAAGATATTATTTTCCCAGTTTAAGAAAAGTGACATATTATGGCAATTTTGTCAAAATGTAGGAGGAACAGAACTTGGATATCCTGTAGAGATTTTTTTATCTTTTCTCTAAATTAGAAATCTAGATTATTCTTTTTTCTTGTAGGGCCATTCATTCTGTCTAAGATGCAGGAAAGAGCAACCAGCTAACCTCCCCCTGGCAAATCACATCAGAGGATGGGTGTCCCCATTCCCTGCAGCAGGGAGTCTCCTACTGCTATTATTTACCACTTTCTTGTGATTCTGAGTGACTCAGGCTCACCCACCAGAGAGGATTCGCATCAACTGCAAGAGCAGTGAAACTGTTCTGAAAGTGCAAGTTATCAGGTGGGGCATGAACTTTCTTCGTGGAGTAGGAATTCACCAGCTTCCAGCCTCCATCTTCATGGGAATTTCCCCTTTCCAGCTTCATACAGGCATAGGCTTTTCCTGCCCCTCCACTGCAGTTGAAAGTTCAGGCTCTTGAAGCTGCAAGGTCTAAGAGAAGATTTAGTCAATCTGCTTCTCTGCTCTCTGATGCTGTGCAGTCTGGTGGCCTCTTCCTACAGTTCTTTCACAAGGAGGCACAGCCCCTTGACAACTGCACACCTCCTGCAGGCTTGGAGACCATGTGCCCAGCAAGCCTGATTCCCTGCAGCGTGACATTTTCAGAGTCGCATCCTCCTTCTGAAGCTCTGTCTGGGTCCAGGAGTCTGATAGTGAAGGAAGAGTTACTTCAGTGGCTCTTCACATGGGAGCAGCAGGTACATGCAAGTTCCTCTGAGGGTTCCGTGAGTGCCCCAACAATCTCTGACAAAGTGCCCAGAAACTCAAGAGGAGACTGAAAATAGAATACTTTCAACTTTAACCTGGAGAATGTACTCACAGTGATTATTTTATCTAGGCTACTTAAAAATTCAGTCAATATCAATATTGATGATAAGATTCAGGAATGGTTCTTACACAAATGTTTTATTTTGGGGTATGCAAACATATGGCCTGCTACCTTTTTGACTGCAAACAGGCATACAATATGAGAGCTCCCCAACCAGGAATGATGATAAAATATTGAAATATTTATATTAGCAAGTATGAGACAAAGCTGCACTGAGAATGGCCAGTGAGATGAGGCTGGCATTCTATTTGTTTTGCAAGGTGGATGAAGATGGTCATGTTTAGTTTTTATTATTTGTATTATTTTCACTAATTAAATTTGTATATAGAAGATGCATTAGTGCTCATAATAATAAAGTGTAGCTCTGGAAGCCTCAGCACAAGAGGGACATGGACCTGTTGGAGCGGGTCCAGAGGAGGGCCACGAAGATGATCAAAGGGCTGGAGCACCTCTCCTATGAAGACAGGCTGAGAGAGTTGGGGTTGTTCAGCCTGGAGAAGAGAAGGCTCCAGGGAGACCTTATAGCAGCCTAACAGTACCTGAAGGAGGCCTACAAGAAAGCTGGGGAGGGGCTGTTTGCAAGGGCATGTAGCCATAGGACGAGGGGCAATGGTTTTAAACTAGAGCAGGGTAGGTTTAGATTAGGCATTAGGGAGAAGTTCTTTACCATGAGGGTGGTGAGACACTGGAACAGGTTGCCCAGAGAAGTGGTGGAGGCCCCATCCCTGGAGACGTTCAAGGCCAGGCTTGATGAGGCTCTGAGCAAAAAGATGTCCCTGCTTACTGCAGGGGGGTTGGACTAGATGACCTTTAAATGTCCCTTCCAACCGAACACTAAATTCTAAATTTATATATATATATATGTGTGATCAAGGAATCAGTTTTGTCTGTAACTTCTCTCACCTGAAACACACTCTACTGACAAAAAAAAATGACAGGCGTTTGTGTGGACTTATAATGTATGAGGTTTGCATCTTGAAGTACATATTGCTGAGCTCTGTTCTGAAAGATAATAAAGTACATGGTTCATTTTTCATGTGCATTAGTAACTTACTTGATCAGGACATGTGGACATGTTTGATATATTGCCTGGCTATAAAAATGAATATGTATTTTGTGTTTGTTCTCTTTAACCCATGGGTGAAAGCCTCTCATTTTCCAAGATAGCCTACCATTTGGCTTATATCTCAATAGAACTGTTTTCTTATGTAAGAAGACTTCATTCTTCAGTATTGTCTGGAAAAAAATCTTTAATGTTATGTAGCTATTAGAATGTGTGCCATCATCTCTCTTCCCCTGGATACATTCACTAAAATAAAGGACACAATGTGTGATTTTTTCCACATAGTATGAGTGTGAATGTTAATTTCAGTATTTCAAGAATATGTCTGATACCAGATTACTCTTTTTTTATATATATATGAAAAAGAAAAAAACCCAAAAATAGCAAAAGGGAGCCTTTGTTGTTTGGTGGTCTTTAGTTTGTTTGTTTACTTTTGTTTTACTTTAATTTATGATTCGTATTTCCTTTTAATACCACTTTGTCTTCTGGAAAACTGATTTTCATATTAGTTTAGGGGTAAGTACACAGGTATTTTGTACAAATTCTTTGTTAGTCAGTAGCTTCTGATTATGTACACTAATGAATTGGCAGCAGCACTTCATAAAGCTTACATATTTCCAAAAAAACTATATTAATTTTGCATTTTAAATATGCCTTGTTGATACCACACAGCTTTGATATATATCCTGGCAATAAAAATGAATATATTGCCTGGCTATACTGATCACCAGCTATTAGAGAAAGACTAAGGAGATACAGTCAGAAAAACAAGGACCCTGACTTCTTGTGGCAGAATTTATTTATTTATTTGGGGTTTTTTATTATTTTTTTCTAAAAAGGAGTAATATATTTCAGGGTACTATCTTTCAGACTCTTATATGTAGGGCTGTAGAATTAAGGACCACAGCTTTATGGAGCTACTGTGTCTTGAAGAGATTGCAGATGCTTTTCAGTGGATCTAGTTTTGTTAAGGCTCATTGAGTTTAGCTCCAAAATGAAATACCTGTAGCAAGCTTCTTAATAATCAATATAATTATTTAAACACTGTAGAGTATTGTCTATGTAAGATGTATTTTCAGTTTCTGATAGACCTGTCAATCAACCTGGTTACCACCAAATTTTGGGCACTGCAAGTGTTGTTATTATACACGCTTTTTTCAGCCTGAAGATAGTACAAGTGCAGACTTCATTCTCCTGCAGGTTTTTTCTTTTCATTTCATTTGGTGGACCTAGATTTTAGAAGGAAAGTGAATACTTCTCTTCAGTCTTAAAACCTAACTGTAATTATCATTAGAGGCCATAGTTTACCTGACACATTTACTGTTCTTCTCCATCAACAGTAAAATCTGTTTTATGGGCAAGTAGGGATACAGGATTTTTTATTTTCTTAATATTATACTAGATTAGGGAGAATCTGAGATAGGGGCATGGGCCTGTTGGAGCAAGTGCAGAGGTGCACGAAGATGATCAGAGGGCTGGAGCACCTCCCCTATGAAGACAGGCTGAGAGCATTGGGGTTGTTCAGCCTGGAGAAGAGCAGGCTCCAGGGAGACCTTAGAGTGGCCTTCCAGTACATAAAGGGGGCCTATATGAAAGATGGGGAGGGACTCTTTATCAGGGAGTGTAGTGGTAAGATGAGAGGTAACGTTTTTAAACTGAAAGAGGGTAAATTATTTCAGATATTAGGAAGAAATTCTTTACAATGAGGGTGGTGAGGCACTGAATAGGTTGCCCAGTGAAGTTGTGGACGCTCCATCCCTGGGAGTGTTGAAGGCCAGGTTAGATGGGGCTTTGAGCAACCTGACCTAGTGGAAAATGTCACTGCCCATGGCAGGGGGGTTGGAACTAGATGATCTTTATGGTCCCTTCCAACTCTATCCAACTCTAAACATTCTATGATTCTATGTAATTATGTAAATATGAAAATAGACACTATGCAGGAGAAAATACAGATAAAATAGCACAAGATGTATCAGAAAAAAAAATCATACTCTTATTTGTTTTTAAATATTCATTCAAATATTCATGCTTTTCTGGCAAGCTTGCAAGAATGTCTACTTGACAGAATTGTCCTTACATCTTATGGCTATCAGAGATTTCATTGATAACATGCATTTGTATATCTTTATTCTAACAGTCCTTTCTAGTTCTAACTGCTTTCCTTGATACTTTTTGTAATAGCTTGTTATTCATGTATGAAAATATGAAATAAGTAAGCAATACTCTACAACTTGATAGACATTGACAGTTTGGATATTCCTCTAGTCTCAAACTTTTTATGAATTGTGATTACACTGCAAAACTGGAAAAACTGGCTGCTTATGGCCTGGATGAGCATACAATCTGCTGGATCAAGCACTGACTGGATGGGCAGTCCCAAAGAGTGGTGGTCAATGGAGTTAAATCCAGCTGGCGGCCAGTCACAAGTGGTGTTCCTCAGGGCTCAGTGTTGGGACCATTTCTGTTTAACGTCTTTATTGATGACCTTGACAAGGACATAGAGTGTATCATCAGTAAGTCTGCAGATGACATGAAGCTAAGCGGGAGTGTTGATCTACATGAGGATAGGGAGGCTCTACAGAGAGACTTGGATAGATTGGACCGATGGGCCAACGCTAATGGAATGAGCTCCAACAAGGCCAAGTGCCAGGTCCTGCACTTGGGCCACAACAACCCCATGCATCGCTATAGGCCTGGGGAAGTGTGGCTGGAGAGCTGCCTGGCAGAAAAGGACCTGGGCATTCTGATTGACAAGCGGCTGAACATGAGCCAGCAGTGTGCCCAGGTGGCCAAGAGGGCCAATGGCATCCTGGCTTGTATTAGAAATAGTGTGACCAGCAGAAGGAGGGAGGTGATTGTTCCCCTGTACTCAACACTGGTGAGGCCACACCTTGAGTATCGTGTCCAGTTTTGGGCCCCCCAATGCGAGAGAGATATCGAGGTGCTGGAGCGAGTGCAGAGGAGGGCAACAAAGCTGGTGAAGGGCCTGCAGAATAAAGCGCATGAGGAGCGATTGAAGGAGCTGGAACTGTTTAGTTTGAGGAAGAGGAGGCTGAGGGGAGACCTCATCACTCTCTACAACTACTTGAAAGGACATTGTAGAGAGGCTGGTTTACAGTGAAAATGAGTGCATGATGTGTTGGTATTCTTTTTACTGACCTCAACAGTTTAGATAGGTAAAAGTAGGTACTCTGAATTTTTTAAATTATTTTCAGATAATTAGTGAAAGTAGATTTTTGGACAGGGATTATGGATAATTCTCTCTGATAGTCATTGACAGAAGACCTTTTTGCTTGAATGCATAGTAGATTCTCCTGAACAGCAAGTGGTTGATGTTAAGCAATTCTTCATATCAATTCATTGTTTTAAGTGGGGCTCCATCAGACACGTTGCAATCCATGCAGATGTTACATTTGAGATACGAATGCAGCAAACAACATCTGAAATATCAGGACTACCATGTCCTGATATGCATGTTAATGTATACTGTTAAAGCTGCATTAAGGATTATTTAAGACGGACACTATTTGTAGCTTTTCAGTGAAGAAGTTAATGTTTAGTTAATATAATACATAGTCCATATCAACTTGAACTTATAAGAAACTGATAAAAGCAGTGCTAGAATCAACATGGAAAGAAAGATCTGTTGATCAAGGGTAATTTTCCCCTCCTTACTCTCAGCGTTTTCCTCTTCTTGAACTTATTTATGCCTCTCTGCATATATTATTTGTAATTTTTGTAATTTTTCAGCCTTTAAGTTTTTTATGTATCTACGGACAACTTATATTCCCACATAAAATCACTTGTGGTAAATTATTCATACACACAAAAGAGTTTTCTCTCTGTGCAGATGGGGAAGAGAAAAATAAATGCCACTATCAGCAACTTTTCTTTAATGTCAACATAGTGCAATGATATCAGCTTGCAGCAGACTTATACATTTGAGTAGTACCAGAATGAAGAAATATTTGATTACTAACCGTGTTGGTGCTTAGATACATGCACTGTTATGAATATAAGCATTCATTAAAAAGTTCAATTTGTTGCAAGGCTTGGCATCTCAAGATATTGTCAGGCACAATAACATTTATCATACTTTCAGTATAGTTTCTGATGGACTAAATGGTGTTCTTGGCAGACTTGCTCACAATAAGGAAAAAAGCAGAAAAAATTTATTTTGTCCCATATTGAATATTGAAGTGCTTGTCAAATAAAAAGGTATCCAACATTTGTCTTCCCTTTCCTGTGGAAGGAGTGCTAAGGATTCTAGTAGTCTTTGATTACTTCTTTTACATGAAAAAGGAAAAGAATTCTAGAAACAGTCACATATACTGTAAATAATCATTGCAAAACTGCCTAGTGTCACACATGGTAAGTAATAGTTTGGCTTGCCAGCAAAAATCACAGCTGTGCACAGCAGTGCTGGGCTTGGAAGCAGGCAGGCTGATGGGTTTCCTTTCAGACCTAGGAGCTTTTGCAGTTGTAGCCAAGGTCTTACAGATTTCTAGCAGTAGAAACCTGAAAACAAATGAAATAAAATTGTGAAGAAAAAAAACCAACAAACAAATAACAACAAAAAAACCACCCAAAACAAAATAAAGGGTATAGTGCAGGTAATGAAGATTCTTAAAAGTATTTCCTATCAACTTGGACATGGGCATCTTGCTTACATGAAGTCTGTCTTCCTCTTACACCTTTCCAAAAGAGAGGTATGCAGTGGGATGAAATCTTTGTCATCTAAGATATTTTGTAGACACTTCTGACCTAAAACCAAAAGGGAAATCAGAAAATCAGATTCAGCAATCTAACTAATTTCTTCTGCTTGTGTATAATGTTTCTTTGAAGATGCTTCTGCCTGTGTTAGGTTTTTCCTGATCTATCAGTACAGACCTTTTTTTTTTTCTACCAGTTATGCTGAGAGAATATCTTCAACAGTTTGATACCATTCCTTTTAGAATATTGATTAAAAGACCTTCAGACCCAGTGTTATAACTATGCTATGAATTGTAACGATGTTTCACAATGCACTCTTAATGAAAAAACATGATGCTTCCACTTGATGGTAGACTCTTCAGGCAGAGCTTTTTTTTTAATTCATTTGATCCAGTCTACCTAGGTGCTGTATTTAAGGAAACTGCACTTTTGCCATTCCTTCTAGTAGCTGCAACACATTCAGTACTTTAGAAGTTGACGACATCTTATAAATAAACAAAGCTACCGCTAGTAAAATGGCAGATTCTCTGTCCTCACATTCTTGTCAATATGCAATAACTTGGGACATAGTTGATAAAACTGCACAACTGTTGAATTCTTGGCTCTGGCTTTCAAAAGGTCATTGGATGTGACTTTTTTTGAGGGACAGTATTCCTGTCTCAGTTAGAGAAAAGGAACATTTTCTTCAGAAACAAAGAGCTTTCTTCTACTGACTTTCGTAAGTAACTGCAGGGAAAAGATCTTTAAGAGTCAAATTCACTAATACCTTTACGAAGCTTTATAGTTATTTCAATAAGTTTTCTTTTTAAGCAGAGTAACATGATCCTTAATTCATAATCAACCTGTGGCTTATTAAATTTTCAGTTCAGTGTGTCTCTTGCTTTGCACTTGTAGAATAATTTGTAGTGTAATAGCAGTTGAAATTGACCTCCATGTACAAAATAGTGAGTATATCAAGAATCTTGAAAATGTGTATTCATTCACCCTGCTTTTAAACCTGAAAAAGCCCTGTGCAGCCATTTAAAACACAAAAAAAGCATATTGATTTTAAATTTTCATTTTTAATCTATGCAAGCTGAAACAGATGTTTTACAGGTATTTGAGTGAAGCTGCCAGAGGTTTCTTTTTATTAGTTTAAACAGGAATTCTTGCCTCTTTGGATCACAAGTCTGTAGGACATATTTGGCTTGTCTGTAGATTACTAGTATGAAGACAGATAGTTTTAGAATGTAATGTTTTTATGTGGTTGAGTAAGGTTCAGTTTGTAAATAAGTAAAAGAAATTCTTCTGTTTTCAGTAAATTCTGCTGTGGAAAAGGCCTTGCATATAATGTGAAGTATCTTGTGTGGAAAATTTTTATTTAAGACGTTTGGAGAATATTTCTCAGAAAATGCTGTTTTTAAAAAGTGCCAGTTTTGTAAAAGAAAAACCTTTTGCAGGGAGAATTTCTACTTGAATTGCCACTTTTTGTTTCTGATATCATTGTCAGTCATATCAGTTTTTGATATAATTTTCATTGTCAGTCAGATCAAATCTACAGCTTTTAACCATAATGCTTTTGTTCTGTCCGTCTCTATTTTAAATGCTTCCTTTGGAAAGCTGGAGTTCATAACTCTAAGTACACTTTCCTACCTTTTCCCAAGTTTTATAGGAAGCTAACAAACTTTGCCCTAAAACCAAACAAAAATTGCTGCTTTCTTAATATCCCTTGCTCCTGAGTGGTGTGTGAAAATTTTCTGGTTTCCATCTGAATTCGTATTCATTGTTACGTTTCTTCTTCATCATCCTTCTTTTTGCTCTCATTACTCCCATTAAAAATGGGTAGGCATCCATCCTACTCCATCTTCCCTTGACCAGAAAGAAGGAGGAAAGTCATGTTTCAAATAAAACATTTTGAGCCTCAACCACTGTTACATTACCTTAAACTGAACTAGAGCATTAAGATTTTCTCACTAATGAACTGTACCAAGAGGAGTTCCTTTTTCTTTGTCTGTTTTTCTCAGGGCTCTGTCTTTCATGTTAGTCATAAAATGGTGTAGGTTAACTCTAAGACGTAATTATCCCATTTCAAAAGGTCAGTATACCGTACTTCATTTCCACCATTCACCTTAGCAATTATCCACTTCACTGACAGTACCTTGACTTCACTCAATGCTTCTATTGAAAAGTAAAATTCAGTGCAAGTTTGTGGAGACATTTTCTGGAGAGAAATTGCACACATTTGAAGGGAAAATGAAACATCTGAAGTTTTTTTCACACGTTCCAAATTGTTTCTTAGGCTTTCAATTCCTTTATAAATCAGAATCTGAAGTTCCACCCTAGAGCATCTAAAATACTTATTCTCTGTACACATATGACAATTTATATTTTACATGGAAAAAAAACCAAACCAACCCTGAAATTCTTTTCAATGTAGATGTGAGATAGATATCACTGCTATTCAATCAATTTGCATCTTTTAATTGAAGTTTCAGTAATAAATTTAAAAATGAAAAATAAGTATTACTGTTCCTGTGAAATGTTTTTGTTTGGAAAGTGAAAGGAGACAGTAGACTTTAAGGAAGCAACAGATTAATTTAAAGGGCGTATTTTTTTCATGTAATGAAGGGTGGAAAGAAAATTTTTAAAATGCCAGGTTCCCTTTAAAAAAACACAGGAATGTGTCTATGTGTATACACATATACATACAGGTATATATTTATAGACACATATATACACACAAAAATTTCATTAGGTAAGTTCAAAACAGCTAATGCTTTTTGAATGTTTGCCCTGTGTTACTTTTTCAATAGCGTCTGTCTCAACTTCCTTACTGAGGAAAGTTCCTCTAGCTGTTCTCCTCATCTTGCTGTATTAGGTGTCACAACACTTGTTTTCCGTGTCTGCATAGCGGAAAGGAAAGCGGGTCTGCACAAGTTACTTGCACCATGCACGAGGTGATTTTCAGCCTTTTGAAACTGCGTAGCATGGAGTAGATTGAAAGATCCCAGGATGCACTCAAGCTCAGTGAGGGGGAATAGGTCCCTCACAAGCAACTCCAGTTGTACAGTTACGAAAGAGCCTACAGAGCCCATTGGTATATGTAACTACTCTTTTTTTTTTTTTAAATGAAAACGTTAGTTTCTCTAAAGGCGAGGTCATAATTGGAAAATAAGGTTGGTGAATTTTTTCAATTGAAAAACGAACAACATTCCAAATCTTGTTTCTAGAAGGAAAGAGATCCCTGAAGCTTTTTTTGGTTTTCTTTTGGTTCATTTTAATGAGAGGAATATGTTCTCAAAAATCTGAGTTAACACCTAGCATTGCCTTTAGTCATTACATTTAATCTTTTCCAGAAGCTAAAGCACCAAGTAATAAAAAGACCCTTCTTACAACATCTCAAAGAGGGCTGAGAAGACTTGGGTTCATTCCAAAAGATCACAACCCTCCAAGATTCTTTTGCACAAAATTACATTAAAAAGATCATTAAATACTTAATTTTGCTTGTTCTTCCTAACTTAATTCCAGACCTGATTTTTTGCTTTGCTTTAGCCTCCCTTCTCATTTTGGAAGAATGATATGAAAGATAGAGAAGCAACTTTCCAAAGCGTTAAAGTTTATATGTTTTATATGAATGGACCTTCTTCTCTTATGTAAAAATACAACTCATAGAAGTTAGAAAGATTTCAATTACAAACACAGTAGTGCGATCCTTGAATAGGACATTACTGCTGTGAATATCTGTATTTCATCTTTGAAGCAAGGTGAACAGCAAGAGAATGTAACATTGTAACTTCTAACTCAAAAAAAAGTGTAATCAAACAACCTTTCTTTTTATATGGATTCAAATGCACACTAAAAGCTGTAATAATGCTGTACATTCACAGGTATTCTGAGGCCTTTGTAGTGAACATACTGTTGCTTCTATCATGAGCAACCATTAAGCTATTAATATGTTTTAGTTCCTCATTAAATTAAAAGAGTGAAGGTAATTCGTGGAACAAGTACCTGAACTTGCATAGGGAATATTTCTCACACCACATACATGCAGTACGCTTACTGCTTAAAGAGTTAAGACTTGCTTAAATTATTTTCAAAGTATGACTGAGTACAAATCGATAAGTAAAACTGGTTTCATGTATGTCATTGGAAAAATATTGTAAGCAGCAAATATTTTTCCTTCGTTTGAATTTTTGTTCTGCAAAAATCAACATGTATCTTTACACATGCTCTTTTTTCTGCATGACATAAGTATCCTGCTTAAATACTGCAATGACCTGATTAATTATCTATTAATATAAACATTTGTAAAAATTAATGTAAAATAATATTCTTTAAGTCTCAATTTTGCATCATCCTTTACTTTAGGAAGATTAATTAGCAAAGATGTTACCAACAAATACTTGCTCAGTAACTTTCAGTTATTTTCATACTTTAAAAGAATAATAAATTCTCTTTCATGGCCTTTTTAATAGCAATATCTCAGTTTTCTACTAAATGAGTTAAGATATATTATTTCAAACATAATTAATTTTATTTTATTAAAGATAATATATGTTGAAAAGTTCATACAGAAATATGAGACTAGTCAGTTCAGGAACAGCTGTGTTCCTCATTAGAAAAAAAAAGAAATAGGGGTATAAAAGCTGTTTTCTGCAATCTATATTAAATTCATGTGAACCTCTCCTGTCTGTTTTAAATGCAAATATGTAGATATTTGCAATATAGCTCCATCAAGGATGGGATCTGGAATATTCAGATTAAAAGCAGCCCTGAGGCAAAGAGAGAGTTCTCTCTGCTGGCTCTTCTTCCAGCTCTTTACAAAAATTCACACCAAGCAGCTGGACTTGAGTGCTGCCAGCTGAGCTCCTGGAGCTGGAAGGGCCCTGACAGGGATTTTGGGGTGTTAATGGGATTGGGAATGCATTGCACAGGTGTGGGAGACAAATTCTGCCTACTCAAGAGAAGGCTGATCTTTTTAGCAAGGAGTGACGAAATTACATATGATGACTTTGTGAAGTTGGTGTTCTGACTTGAAATCTGAAAGTTGGGATCTGACACCTCACTTTTTTTTTTTTTTGCACATTCTTTACCAAAGAGGAAAAAGAGCAAATACTTCCTATGAGAGCATTATATGAAAAGTGTTACTTGGAATAAGCATAAGGTATAGTTTGGGAGAACTCTAATGAACAAGAAATCAACCCTAATTACTAACACTCTGAAAATCAGTATTTCAGAAAATACGAGTTCTAGTACTTTGCTGGACAACAGTTTATAATAAAATCAATTTTAACAAAATTGTCTATTCAGGATTTTGTACAAGTTAGTATTTTTTTTTCTGACTTTATTATGGAGTTCTTTAGGTACATGGTATATTAGATATTTAAATTCATCATTATTGAAGCTTGCAGACATCTTGGGTGCAATGAATTGAAATTTTACAGACACAGAGATAAGTAAATTTACCTTTGACATCAGATCTTGGTTTGGTAGTCATCGTGTGCTTAATTACTTGACTGAAATGCAACCTTCGATGACTTTGTGATTTCTCTCTACTATAAGTCTGCCAAAAATGAATTGGTATTGATTTGCGTCATCACTGTGAAAGGTGAACTTTCAGGCTTAGAATTTGAGTCCTGTCTTTTGGCAGATGCTTTGCAAGAACATAGGGCTTTTTCACGTTTCAGATCTTTCATGGGTACTTGTAAGACATCATGCCTGCATATTTATTCAGAAAAAATATGGGGTTTGTTACTGTAGTCCAGTAGATGGTATCTGAACAACTATAAAGCTTCACATTTTGGTGGGGAGGGTGGGGGAAGAGAAAAAAGATTTGGTGTTAAATAGAGGTATGTGATCCCTTCATTTCCAATTCTCGTACAGAAATTCAGTGGATAGAGTTTAAAGACCACATTAGGAACACATGAGCATCTAATATTGTCTTGTGCACTGGAGTAAACATATTGTACTCTATCACAAGTGGGTAGACCATGCCAAAATAAATTCTTTCCCCCTACTTTACTCAGTCTTTTGGGGAATCCTCTAGCTTATCATATATAGAATACTAGCTAGAGAAATATCTGGAAAAATATTATCATTATTAGTAAACAATCACTTGCTATTTTCCATTGAATATGATTTTTGTCCTTACTAAAGAGACTCAAAGAGCATTTCTACTTTCCTCTGAAAATCTGAATGAGCCTCTGTAACTTCAGAGAGTTTCTAATTGTTTTTATTTGCTCAGAAATAAGGTGGGAACAGACAAGTTTACTATTTGATTTATCTGGATAATCACATTGTTGCAATTCAAAGGGTCTGAATTTTGTTTCTCTGATAACCTGTTTCTATGTAACACCTCATTATCTTTGCTTCATGTTCAGTAGCTTTTCATTATTTGGCAGAAATTGATTTTAAAATAAAAGTAACCAATATCTGAAAAAGTACACCTCTCTGGCTCTTTCTAAATCCTTATTGGCACGGATAACCTGTTTCTTCAATGAAGAAGTGTCTTGCACTTGCCAGTCTCCACTGTTACCAAATAATCAATTTCAGTTCTCACAGAACTGAAAATTGTAAAGTTCTTAAAATTTTGACTTTTATGTATTATTGTTTCTCTTCTTTTTTTTTTTTCCATCTCAGTTGAAAGAACTGGAATCTTTCATTTTCAGTTTTTAATCTATCTTATTCTCTTTTAATCTTCTCATAAGTACCAGATAATAATAACGACAACTTTTCAATAATTTCATAAATAACCTTCTGATAAAATTCTGTTAGTTGCTGATAAGTACCTGTTTTGTGGTATAAAATCAATTCATTTAAGCATTTTTTCTTTTGAAATCTGAGGAATGTTTCACACATTCTTGACAAAATTTCTGCCTAATTGTAATGGAAGAGTAAATAAAATAAGTTGTTAGATAATTATTTTATATGACTTAGTAACATGGCTTTTTGTTGATGTATTTAATTCCTTTTATATGTGCATTAGATAAATTAATTCAGAAAGCTTGGTTACCCTAAATTAAGGTTGCAGCATTGGCCATAAATGTTACTATTTCCCTTAAGACTATTAAGTGTGACCTCAAGAAAGACAGTAGTGTGAAAACTTAAAAATCCTTCCTCGAGTTATTAGGATACAGGTTTCTAGTACTGAAGAGATAGTTTAGAACTCCTTCAGTTTAATGAATATTCATTATAGTCCTTCTAAGGTGTAAACAGACTATAACTAAAAAAGTGCTGATTTTTCATCTTTTGGTAAATAAAAAGTGAACTTTGACACTGTCAGACCAAAATCAATCTCACTGTTACTTAAACCAAATTCTTTTATTAATATTTTTTAATACTATTGTTCCATAAATAGCAGGGAAAGGAGTAAGATTTGGTTACGTGTTACTATATTAAACCATTAGCTGTGCTTTACTTTTCTAGAAGTACAAATAATGAAAAATTTATTCTTCTGGGTTTTTTCTTTTCAAATTCAAGTACTTAACTTTATGAAACATGGAAAACATATCTTGGACTGATTCCTAAGATGCCCACCTTACTCTGAGTTGAGGCCATAAGGCCAGATAAAGAACAGGGGTTTATAACTATTTTATTCCTCTTTCTTTTTTCTCTCTTTCATTTAATCTTCCTCCCACCCCAACCCTTCCAAGCAGGAACGAGTGCAGTTTGAGAATGCCTCTGAATGGGGAAAGAGAGAGATACTTGAAGCAGAAAAGCAAACTTTGGAAGGAGAGAACAGAAGATTGGAGTTGCAGGTAAAAGAAATTCAGGGACTTCTGGAGACGAAAAACAAAGCAACACTAACTAAATCGAGCTGTGATCACCAAAATGCACAAAGTAAGCTGCTGGTTAAAAATAAGGTATGTGCATTGCTTAGTTTGATTACTTGGGGAGCATTCCCCAAAAAAATTACTATTTCAAAATGTCAAAATGTGTCCCTAAAACAAGGCTTGTGCAAGACAGAGCAGCCCTGTCTGCACCTCAGGCCTGGACAGTTAGAAATCAGTGACTTTGAATTTCTGTAGGGTATGGAAACAGAAAGAAGTATCTTTTCATTTTTAAAAGGAGCAGGAGGAAATGACAAGTCTGACAAGATTGGGAGCAAAAATGAAGACTGGAAGGAACAGAAGAGATTAAGTAAGCTTTGGTAGCTACAGAGTCCTGATGAAGGTCAACCAAAAAAAAGCTGTGAGAAATCATTTCTGTCTTGCTGACTATTGACTCCTTTCTTAGGGAAGAGAGAACTGAAGGAAGAGCTTTATTTCTTATTTTTTATTCCTCTAAAGATCTATTCACTTCTAAACCTTATTGTACTGCTAAAATTGATGTGATAAATTATTCAGAGACCTTTAGCTGTGGGTATTTCCTTTACTTTATGGTTTTCTATGGCAATAATTAAGTAGTAATCCAGAAGGCTCCCACTTCCATTGAGACTCTGAAAGCTGTGTAAGAGAAAACAAAAGAAAAAAAACAATCCAACCAATCAGTAAATGTACCTACTTGATGTTACAAGTTGGGCAGTGATAAACAGTAACGTTTTTATTTGCTTAAATAAGAAACAATTTAATGTCATTCATGTGCATTTAATGTTGAATAATAGAAGTCTGAGTAACTGGGACCAGATTTGGGGTATAGTTACAAGAGGTAATTTATCCTGCAAAAGATTGAGAGGTTCTGTACTTGATGTCTGCTTTTAAATGTGATGATATGATTTTTCTATATTTCTGTGATGGCTTAGGAATAGCAAATTGCAATTCACACATATAGCTCACCTTTATAAAATATCTTACATAACAAACACCTGCTTTTGATTTTCCTTTACTAGTATTTATTTTATATCATATATCACATCATATCATACCATATCATATCAGCATTTTCATGATTTCTTTGTAATGCGAGTAATTTGAGGTTAGAAATGTGGCCAGAAAGATGCTCCTCTGCTAAGGCATGTTACTGTACTTAAAATATCTTTTATTTATATTGGTGTGATGGATTGTTTGTTTGTTTTTTAAAATGTTACTTGCATAGAATATTAGACATCTGCGATCAATTCTGTCTGTTAGATCACACCTCTAACTCACACAACCACAATTTTTTATCAAAGTCAAAAGGCAGAAATGGATCTCAGTTTCCTTGTCATAAAAGTGAATGTCCCTGCAATGTCAGCCTTTTCATAGCTGATGATTTTAGGATAAAATTGTTTTCAAAACTATTGATCATCAGCTTAAAAGAGAAAATTAAAAATTTTATTTTAGTGTCAGCTGAAACTATGTGATCCATCATCTGGTGGATTAGGAACATCCAAAGACTAGCGTGGGAACTGATTTGTTTGCAGCTCTTTCTATCTCGGCTTCACAAGAACTGCAAAACATGGTATTACAGAAGAAAACAGGCTGGAATGGACCTCAGGAGACCCAGCCTCCTGCTCAACGCAAGGTCAGCTCTGAGGTCAGACCATGTTGATGAAGGCTTTGTCCAGCAGGGTCTCAAAAATATCCAGGACTGCACAATCTCTCTGGGCAGCATGTCTGTGATGGGTTAACCCCAGCTGGCAGGTAAACTCCCACCCAGTCCTCATTCATTCCCCAGCAGCAGGATGGGGGAGAGAACTGGAAGGGCAAAATTGACAAAATGGAGAAAAAACTTGTGGGTTGAGGTAAAGACAGTTTAATAAGTGAAGGGGAGGGGGGGAGAGGAGGAAAAGAAAAAGAGGTGATGCAAAAGAAACCACATACTACCAGCAGGCTGATGCCCAGCCAGTCTCCAAGCAACAGCTACTTTGGAAAAAACATCACAACTCTGTTTTTGCAAGGGACTCTTCCTTCTCAGGTGTAGGACTTTGGTGAATTTCACAAGGTTCCTGTTGGCTCCTTCCTTCAGCTTGGTGACAGAACTTCCTGATTGGAGCATGCCATCTACAGGCAAGGATATTGCCCCTGCCTGCCCCAGCATCAGGGCAAAAATAGCATAACCTTGATGGGAGCATCTTCCCTCCAGAGCTGTGAATTGAGGCTTCTGCTGTGCCAGGAGTAGCTTCTCCATTTTGGGCTTGGAACTATGCCCTGTGGTGCATCACCACCAAGGCTGAGCAGTCTAGTAGTCTGCAGCAGCGTTTCCAGACAGGACTCCTTGCCAGTGCCTGCCATAGTATCCTTGTATACTTACTCACTGTGTCCAGGGCTCCTGGACTCTGGCTGCAGGCAGAGCAAATGGTACCACCCTAAACAGTCTTCTGTGACACCAAACACCCATTGGCAACATGAATAAAATAAAAGGTCAACAGCATTAGAGGAAAGAAGGACTGCGGTGAACCCTTAATGTCACAATGAACTCCATTCACAGCAGCAAAAACTCTTTAAGGTAAAAACAACCTTATGAGAAAAATTACTGCAGCAATTAGTTCATCTCCAGATCAGCCATGGCATTGGAGACCTGGCCAGCCATATGTGGAGAAGACAGTGGTTTGCAGAGTTATTTAGCATATTATTTAACCTTGCTGCTGCCATTAAATGAGAAACAGGAGTTAAGGAAGGAGAAAGATAGTGGCTTTTTCAAGAATTCCAAGCTAACTCAATTTATATCTTAGATGGAACCTGTCTATTCCTGTGGAGACATTCTAATGTCACTGTTGAACCTTTCTAATTTCTGAGACCATCTCTATCTAATTTACCCTGATACTATCAATAACCTGAAAAGAATGGCCTTCACTTCAGATTCAGGAGTGTTTTATTCTGGGATGGTAGCTTGAATTCAAATAAAATAACATATTATATGCAGCATTAGAAGAGTAGAGAAGGATGATTTCTGTAAAATATCAGTAATGGTTAGATGTTTAGGTTAGCAAAGGGGATCATATGCAAGATTGAAACCACAGCTGTCTAAAGATCTTTGTGCATCTTAATCTGAATGATTTGGGCTTTATTTAGAAAGTAACACAAGGGATATGGGTAATGTATTATGGAATGAATTCCAGAGCAAAACACAGTTGCCTAACAACCCAGCTTCTCCAAAACCCATATTTGTGAGATGATTTGGGAGATCCATTGTAGTTGTTTAGAACAATATACAGTGCTATTAATTGACTTATGTCTGATTCATACTTTTGAAGGGTATAAACAAACAATGGCAATATTTATTTAATAACAGTTTTAGTAAGATTAAACATGGTATCAAAATACAGAAGTGAAGTACTTAGGATCTTGTCTAAATGATTTCATGTTAATACATAATTATCTTTCTCTTTAATATCTATACCTCCACAGAATATAGACTTTGGGCAATGTCTTGCCACATATGGTAGTAAATCATGCAGATTGAAGTTCTGAACACAAAAGTTAATATTAACTATGTTTTGCACAAAATGCAAGTCCTTAATATTATTCTTAGTTGGCAGTATGTTGGTTTGAAATGTTTCCAGATGCAGGTTTTGAAAGATTTACTTCTGTTGTACAACACGAGCAGAATTGATGAAACAATTGAGATCAGACATTGTTACTATGTGGTTTTATTGATTGTACTTCTTGGAATGGAGAATACCGTTTAAATTAATAGCTGTATTATTTGACAAATAGCATGGCAACAAATATTAAATGGATCTAACTTGTTCATCTAGGAAGGGATAAAAAAACCAAACCAACCCTTATTGGTGGTATAGATCAATACCCAAAACATGCTGTTTATGGAAAGATATTTTCTATTTCATCTGTGAATATGACCTTGAAACAAACCTATAAATTAATTGTGGGGAATAATAACTGTTCTTTTATATTATCTCTAATTATTATGGTAAATAATATATTAAATATTTGATTAATTGAATATGTTTTGTCGTGCAGTTGTACAGAATCTAAGTAAAAAATGATGAATTGAGGAGTTTGTGGATGCACAAACTAATTTTTTTTTTTTAAAAGTTCAATTCCCACCTTTAATAAGATAAGTTTATAATGTTGTTAGGAAAAAATCCATAGATTTTAACTCTGGAATGATGGACAACACTACTGGAGGAGGGGAACAGTGTGAGGAGGAAGGAGAAGCAAAGAGGAGCTCTTTATGGACTCCCCCATAACCACCACTCCCCATCTGTGCATAGAGGGAGGAGGTAGAGTCATCCGGAGTGAAGTTGAGCCTGGAAGAATGGTGAGAGGGAAGGAAGGCATTTTTATTTTCATCTTTGTTTCTCCCCATCCTGCTATATTTTTAATTGGCAATAAATCTGATTTTTCCTTAAGTCAAGTCTATTTTTCTTGTGAGGGTAATTTAGCTCAAGCCATGAGCCATCTTATTTTCTCCCCTTATGCTGTACAGGAGAGCGGGTGAGAGAGCAGCTGGGTGGGCATCTGGAATTCAGCCAAGGTCTTACCACAGCAATGTCAGATGTGTGTGTGTTCCTCACATCTCATAGGCAAAAAAATAATTTTTATAACAGCAACTTCAATGAGATTTGTTTTCTTCGTATTTTTAAAATAGAGGGACAATATCCACCACCTCCTTTTCCTTAGACAAAAGATGTGAAAGAGGTATTTCTTCCTCCTAATTAGAAAATGAGATATTTGATGATGGTTTTCTCACATGGCAGCAACTAGTTACCCTGCTGTAGTTATAAAGTCTTTGTAATTCTGCAGTATCATTGTTTAAATCTAATTTTTATGGATACAAAATTTTGATATGGGAATAGTTACAATGTGAATGACATGCTTCCTAACTTTAACCAAAAAAACACCAGTAAAGGCTCTGAGACTAAATTAGTGCTCCCTAAATCTATTTTTTTGGTTGAATAAGAAATCAAGGTTCAATCATTCCTTTTTTAAGATTGTCGTGGTAAATTACTGAAAAGAAAACTAGTTCTGTTTTACCTCAAACCAGGAAAAAGATGTAGAAAAATCAAATTGACAAAAAATTCAAAACATAAGTCCTCTGTTTCTGTACATCTCTAAGAAAGATATTATAACATGCTTGTACCCACTTTCAGATTTCTTATCAAGATAGTATCTTTTTCTTCCTTTCTCAATAGATTAAGCAACAGTTTCAAACAACTAGCAAAGTACCTACACTGTGATCTGTCTTGGTGTGCAACTGTATGACAGAGATTTAAGTGATTGAAGCATTAGGTGTATTAACTGAAGGGAAAAAATACTGTAAATTCATGGAAATAATGGCTACATATTTGATTCTCAAGAAAGGAAACTGCAAATACCACAGTTTTTAAACTTGCAGCATCATAAGATTCTGTTTCTTCATGATTCAGGGAAAAATATTACCAGCTATTTTTCATCGCTAGTTAGGAACAGACTGGATTTTAAAAATTGATGTATATATCAGACTTCTGTTTCTGCTGTGTTTTAAAGGATTACCACTACTTACATGCAGAACCTTTGGATGAGAAGCTATTGGATCAGATCACATCTTAGTAATGCAAATTTTATATGGTATATGAAGCACATATATTACATTTTTTTTATGAAAGCAAAATCTCAGTTACAGTTTTGGCAACTGAAGTATTAAATGCTTTTCTCTTTTTCTAAGAAAAATATAAAATATTCAATACAGGCAGCTAAAAAGACTGTTCATACCTCATTTATTCTTCTTGTTTTGTTTTTTTTTTTTTTCATTCAACTGCCTTTATTTTGACCATGAGGTTTCTCATCTTATTTTCTCCTCCTGTCCTGCTGAGGTGTGGGAGTGAGAGCAGCTTGGTGAGCACCTGGCAGCCAGCCAAGCTTAACCCACCACAGTAGAACACTTTTAACAAGAGATAGAGATAGGCTTATTATTCTAAGCTCCACAGAAACATCACAAATTATTAACTAGAACAGTATTTTCAAGTACAGTTGTGAAATAAAATTTGAGAAGTGGTTGAGAAAAATAAGTGGAATGAGATAAGGTGACAAATGTGGCAGCTGCATTAACATACCTTAACACTGTGGTTCAAAGTAATGTGGCTTTAAGGCAGATCCCCTTATCAGCTCCCCTTGAATTGGTATTGCTTTAGCTCAGAGTGATTTTGTGCACACTTATTTCCTTCTGAAGGAAACTATGTGGGAAGCTCTGCTTCAGACATTCACAGTCCTTGCTCCAAGACCTAAGTGAGTGGATAGGGCTGGACCAATGACAGTTCTTGGGACGGCCTCATACCACAGGTGGATTAAGGGCTATAGGAGCAGGCAAAACTTAGGCTCTGTTATTTGTGCATCAGCCTCAGCACCTGCTGCCGTAGTCTTCTTACTGACTTCTGCTGTGCTGATTTACTGGTTTGAACACAGCCAAATACAAAAGGAGATGCAAACTCATTCCTTATCAACAGTGATCACAGTAGATAGTGAGCTGTCTATAGGCTATCTGAATGCATGTGATCTGCCAGAGGTTGTAACCAGTTCTTTTTTAAAGATTCCAACGTACAAACCGGAGCGCACACAAAGGAAAAGAAAAGGTTAACTCTGCTTTATTGCAAAGCCTTGCTAAGCAGTTCCCAAATGTTCCAAAAGTTACTTAAGAGAGTCTTACCAATCCCATAGACCGTAGTAGCACCACTGAGCAGCAAGATAACGAGGAGCTGCATCGGTACAGCACAGGAAGGCAGGACACAGCGTGTTCAGGGCGTCCCCTGTATCTTCAAAATGCACTCCTGTCTCTCTTTCCCACTCCGGCCCAAGACAGTCCCCTTATATCCCGCATCGGATTGAGTGGAAAAGTACAGGCCAGAGTCACTGCACGCGTGGCCAGTGCCCGCAGCAAGCCTCACCAGACTCATGATCCAGCTTTGCTGCCAGCGGCTGTCTGATACCTGACTACACTGTTGTACTCCCTTCTTGTTATCTTCTTCTTCGAAGGTCAGGCTCTCATGGATACACACATAGTTTTTGCAGCAACAGTACTGAGGTCCTTTTTCTCGGCACATATACTGGGTTTGGTTCAACTAGTAATTTTCTGTCGTGTCTCGCTCAGACCATCCTCTATTATCCCTAACACAGAGGTGTTTCAAGGCAGCACCACAGTACAGAAGACTTTGCCTCAATGATGTGAAAGAGGTTTGAACAGTAAGGGCTTATACTAATTGCCATGAGTTTCATTCCTGGTTTTGAGTGACAGATCTCTCAGACTGAGTTTTTTTTAATATATTTTTCACTCTTCATCACAACAAAACTTGAGAGAAGACATAATTATGGTATTGTTAAACACTTTGATACTTCAGCTAGCACTGTTCATACAATGGAGAATTACCTTTGTTTCAATGCAAAGCTCTGGGGCTGGTTGTTGTGATAGTAAAGCAGTATCAGCTGCACAATTTGCTCCCTTAGCAGATTTTTAAAATGCAGTATTTTTTTTTTCCAGAATTACCACTTGAGATACAGTTGGTTTTATATGCTATTTTTTTCTGGTGAAATGCTCATTTCAATTTCTTAGAAAACCTACTAAAGTGTAGAGCTAAAAACAAATAAAAATAGTTTTTATAGGTAAGTTTATTTCCTCTGGCAAATTGTGCTGATGTTTAATAATGGCAAGGAAACAAAAAATACTGGATTACAAACTGTCATGGATCAACACTCAGCACTCTGTACTTTCCTCACCAAATTGTTTCCAGATTCAAAAACATTTAATTCTTCCTGACAAGAAGCAGCTGAAGGTCAAAGATCAGATTGATATCAGAGTGATAATAGTAAACACAGAAGTGCACTGCCATCAGAATCAGAACTGTGTTTTGATTTTCCTTACTTTGCATTTTTCCTCTTTTCATCACTAAGTACTGAAGGCCTTTACTACTTTTAATCTCCTTTGTTTATGTTTGTACTTACCTATCTTCCTAAATAATTCCAATGGGTTTCTTTTCTGTGGCAAAAGCCAACCATGGTTACCTTTGTGTGTTTACTGATATGATCTTCCTACAGCATGGAAACTGGTAATTTATTATTCTTCTTCTTATGGTTTGGGCCAGGTTGGCCAATGACAAGACAAGAGATGCTCTCCCCTACATCTTTCTTCAAGGAGAGGAAGAAGAGAAATAGAGTTATGAGTCTAGGAAAAAACCTAGACTACTTTAAATACTAACAATAACATAAAAAGTGATATAATGAAATAGACACAATATATATAAATATATACACAAAACCATACCAGTCTCCTAGGGAGATGTCACTGTCAGGCACTGGGGAAGTTCCAATCTGGACTCAGTGATAAATACGAACTGGATTCCGGGTCCAGCTTCAAGAACACACAGATCAGAATCAAAGGCAGATGAAGGGACAGGTTCCTCCTCGGACAAGGGTCACTGAAGAAAGAGAGATCCATTGAAAAGGCCAAACCACTGAAGAATAGCCAACCCAACCCCTTTGATCCCTCGGCTTTTAACCAAGCAGGGCAGATGGGATGGAATATCCTATTGGTCAGCTTGGGTCACCCCCCCACCCCCCACCCCCCCCACCCCACACACACACACACACACACACACACAGGTGCAACCCCTCCATGGGGTAAACACCCAAGTCAGGTGACCCTGGTTGCCACAGCAGCAAGTAAGAGCAAGAGCTTCTCACTGAACAGAAAGTTGGCTCTGCTCCACCCCAAGCCAGGATAGCTCTCTTCTCGTCCCTTCCCCCTTATTTTTTCCTGATTTAATAGCCAGGTGTTCCAGCATGTAAGGGCCTTTTCTTTTTCTAAGACAGCTAAGTTTCTATAAGAATGATTGTGGAAGGCCTTTGTTAGGTGCCTTTTGAAGGCCTGCCTAGACCTGTGACCCAGCAGAGTCGATTCATTGACTCATTCAGAAAACTGAAATAGATTTGTAAGACCTAAGTTTTCTTGCACAAAAATTGTTTTGATTCTTCTTCGATATATAATATTTGTCCATGTGTCATGTTATTTGTAATTAAGAGTGTCAGATTTTGTGTTACAGGCATTAAGTCTTTCTTTTTTTTTGATCCCCTCTTGTAGCATTTTAAAAATTGTTTTCATGTTAGCTGTTTTCTAGGCCTTCTGAATCCTTTAATGACTGGTATCTGGTCCCAGGGATTTTTAATTATCCTTTTTCTCTATTTGTTTCATGAGAATGTTCAATTTGAGACAGATCGTGTGATATAGTCCCTATATAAAGTATGGGCAAAGGATTATTTCCGTGCTTCTCTTATACAAATATAGAGGAAATTCAAATAGCTCTCGTTTCCTTCATTTTTTTGTATTGATTGTGTAATGGCCAACAGACCATCAGGTTTCTTTCTGTTGATTTGTTAGAAAAAGGATTAATAATAGTTTTTATAACTTATGCAAGTTGTTCCTCATATCCTATTCAGCCTGCCTTACTATAACTTTACAAAAAGACTGCAAGATTTTAAGATCTTTTCTGTTTCTCCCCTTTGTAAACAGCTAGTTGTAATATATCATGTGATACAGAAGTTTATATAGTTCCCTTTATGACATAAATACAGTAGACCCCACCCCAGGATATACGTATAAGAAATTGGTTTAACTTTTTTCTGCCCTATTCTTAGACTTGAATGTGTTTTCAGGCTATTTCCCAAAATCTGTGATAAAAATAAAATTCAGATCTTCTTGATTCTTCCCCACACACACACACACTATTTTATTCATTCCTGAAATATGTTCTTTATATTAATCCTGTTGAGAGAAGATCAGGAATTTTCTCCTTTTTTTGTCTCATGATTAAGTTGTCAGTTGGTAAAGGGATGTATGCATAAAAATGCGTTGATGCTCAGTTCAAGTTTCATTGCTTTAAATTCAGCCTGTCAAATCTGACAGTTTCAGTGATTAATCTTTTCAGTTACGTTAAAACTTTGGCCCTATGCGGAATATCTGTGAGCTTGTCTTAGTTGGCAAGGTACTTCTTACATTTGCCGAATATTTGAAATGAGTTCTTCTGATAAACATCTGACTTGTGACTTCTTTGAAGTGGCAGACTTTCAAACTCACTTATTGACAAATTCCTTTTAAGAAAAATAAAATAAATCAAAAAAGCAATGAGAGACTAATTCAGCCTTCAGTTTTGGGCACCTTGTAACAGCCATGGAAAAAGAGAGAAAAGGATTGTTCTTCAGCAGTATCCCTCTTAAAAATGCATACTCATGGATATGAACAGCATTTTGTGGTATTTCTTATAAACTTTGGAAATTTCAGTTCTTTAAACAGACAGCAGTAAATGCTTGGAATATCTTTTGCTTTGTTTTGCTGTGCTATGTGTACCTCAATACTTTCAGGACAGTTATCTTCGGTTATTATCTTCAATGAGGAGACCATGGGATCATTTCTCCCTGAACTGCCCTCACTAACCCTTTTAGCCAAGTTTGTGTAGCAGACATGTCTCCGCGTAAAGCCTCATAACATTACGCATTCATTTTTTTAATTTTTTTTTTTTTATTTTTTGTTTATTTATCTCAGTATGTTGAAAAAGTAATCTAACTGAAAGCAGTTTGATTTTGGTCCAACACTTGCCTTTTGTGCTCATTTGAGTTGGTGCTGGAGTCACCAGTAATTCTGGTTAAACTGTTAGTTACAGAGTATTGTCCTTTCATTATACTACCATTTTTATTTCCGTGTTTTTCAGACGATGTATTTCTTCATGGAATCCTTATTTTAAAAAGAACAAACCACAACACCCCAAGGCTTAAGACTGGCGTAAAAAATTAAGTCTTGTGTCAAAGGAGATAACAGAAATAACAGCTTTTATTTTGTTATTAAAGTCATTTTGTCAATAAATTGCTTAAAAACAGCTCTTGTCATTTGTGTACATTGGAGCCAGATAGTGCCCAAATGGCATAAATATTGATTTATAGAGCTGAATGCCTCTTGTCTGACCCCGTCACTTCCTGTATGCTTTGCTTTTCTCAATTTGGGGATATTGACCCCTCTGTCTTTCCCTGTTTCAGAAAATTTGTGAGGAAGAAAAGTAATAGTTGGTGTAAGATAACCAAAGTTATTTCTCTATCTGAAGTTAAAATCCTTTTGTTTGTTTGTTTGTTCTTTTTTTTAAGATGCTTTGTCCAGAATTTTTTTTAATACTTGATGATGATAAAGGTGGTTTCTTAAAAGACAATGTTGTACCCTACATCTGTCCTTCTTAATGCAGAAACATTGTGGAAGAAATTATTTTATTTTTTTTTTTTGTAAGTGAAGGTTATTTACTATTTCTAGTCTCTTTGTTTAATTATAGTTGGTAAGTGTAGATGTTAAAAAAACAATTTCAAGACATTCTTAATCTGTGTTGTCAGATACCATAATTGCAAAGGAAAATAAATAATCTCACTATTTTTCCTTTTCTCTACAGTGAGAAATACCAACCAAGTAATTTAGCAGGAACCCTTAGATACGAAGATAAGTGCTGGTTTATCCATTTTCTAATTGGCATATTTGGGGTGATTGTATGGGGCTGTATTGTATATCTCTGAACTTGTGTTACACAAGTCTTCTCACTCAACTAATTCATCCCGTTTTGCTTTCATTTTCCTTTTTGCATCTTTTTCCTGTGCTTCTTTCAGATAGGTGACATTGTTTGGTTACTTACTTCAAGCCCTGCATCTTACAAGGAGATTTGTTTTCATATCACCAAATGTGCAATACAAATGAGTGGCAACCATGTTGGAAGAAGATTTAATTTCTTTAGTACCAAATAGTGTACTATATTTAACACACTGTTGCATACCCTGCCTGAGCAAGGTTGTAGAAACCTTTCTGACAGCTGTCTAGGAAATATTTTTCTGTTATTGTAGTGTTTGCAAGAGGTTTTCCTAACTCAGCAGGTGATTAGTCCACGGAGACTGTTTTTTTGTCCAGTGCTGTATAGATATGTTGTAGCTATAAGTATTTGGAATCCAGAATTCCTCTTACGTTGTACTACCGTAATTTTGATATGTGTCAAAATCAGTATGTTGACCTCTACCCCAATACGTCAGAGGGGCTCCCATTCCCTAAGGGAAGAGGAGCCAGGAGCTGAGCACAGGACCAAGGCCAGGAGAGGCAGAGACCTTATGCAGTCCCACAGCACCTGAGGAAGCAAAGCAGAGTATGTCTGTTGGTGGCATCCAGGGTCGCCTGAATGTCCAGATCATCAAGCAGTCCACAGGGACTCTGATGCAGCTGAGGCTGGAGCTCAGGCAAGGCTCATGGGAGAGCTGCCAAGACAAGGAGGAGCAGCCCTTGCTTTTGGTTTCCAACAGAGTTATCTGGAAGAGGTTTACTTAAGGTTCTTTCTAAAAGGGGAGCAGGGCACAGCTCTACGCTATCTCTAAATTGGCCCTGAGATCAGGAAGAGAAATCTCAGGACAGGTAGGATGCCCTTAGAGCCCTGATGTTCCTCACTCAGTATTAAATGACTGCATGAGCATTAGGGCATGGCTGAGACGCTGCAAAGCAGTAGAACAGGGAAAGGTTCTACCCAGTCTAATCTAATTCACCAAAATTTTAAGTTCCTTTTGTCTTCAGACTGATTAAATATGATCTGGTTTTTAATATTATTTTGTGATTGTTGGTTGGTCTGATAAATTCATCGATTAGCAACTTTTATGTCCTGTTGAAGGTCAACAATGGTAATCGCTGACCTTCAAATAGAAATTACTATAATGGACTCCTGTATAGTTGAGTGGAAATACCTTTTACCACGTTTAATGACCTAGAACTGATTAAGTTTAACTCGGTTACTCTGCATTCACACTCTTGTAGTTTTATGATTACTAGGTGTAAAGGTATCTGCAATTCAGAATTGTCTTAGACATTTACATCTCATCACATGACATACAGAAGCCATATACCATGACTGAAGAAGCTGCTTTTTCACAAGAAGTTATATTTCCAGCTAACTAAGTGGAATTGAATGTGTTTGGCAGTTCTGCATCCCTGGGTCCAGGGTGTAAGATGGATCAATTTACATGAAGAATATTGTTGATAAAATCTGAAAGGTCATGGTACTTGCACATACATAATAGTCACCCTTCTAAAAAATCAATCTGGCTACAGTGATTAGGTGAAGAAAGCTATTGATGCTTCTGTTTGTTTGAGAGACTGATGGTTGTGTTGAGAGTAAACTTTTTTTTCCATTGGCCTTATTGGAACTTCTTAAATCTAATAACGGTGTTTACTTGTTTTTTACATACAAGAATAACCTTTATGATTTAGAAAATGTCAACTCTAAAAATCCAAAGTTTGGAGGAAAATATGCTATGAAGAGAAAGAGGAAGAACGTAAGGTCCTGGAATTAAATAACTTGAGGAATTGGAAATGTAAACTGTTACCTAGTTTGGGGTAGTTCCTCTTAAGACTGTTTCAGTGCTGCTCTTCCATATGTAATAAATCATTGCAGATGTGATTGAGGTGTTTGGTTCCTATCCACCCTGAACAGTCTAACAGTTAAGCTACTATGAAGACCGTGTGTATCTTATTTTTGTTCATCTTTTGCTGGATAGATTTTCACATGGAGAGACATATAAGCAACATCCCAACATCCCACTCAGTCCTTAGGCTTATTCCAGCATAAACTGTCAGTTTCTTGTCTTTCAGTTTCGTGGGTAGGAAGGCTGTTAATGCTTAATTCCAACACTGCAAAGCCCCTCAAAGAAACAGTTTAATCCTGCAGATTTGAAAATAACATTAACCTGAAACATAATAAATAATTTGTTAAAAGGAGCAGTCAGTGTTTGAAATCAAGGATTTTATTTCCATTCTCTATGCTTACTTCATTCAATTGGATGCTCTTTTTCCTATTCTGAAATCCACAGGAAATAGGAGTTCAGACTCTTGATGGACATTGCATTCCAAGTTGAGGATTAGCTTTTTGCCTTTAAAGATGTACTTCAAAGTTTTGGCAGTAAAGGGTTGAAATTGGATTGACATGTAAATTAATTCATAGTGGTGATGATGGACTTTTGACTTCCACATTTAGATTATTAAAGAAAATAAAGTGATTGTTAAGTCCAAAAGCAGGACTGTTAAGGTCAATAGCTGGACTGTCTCAAGTGTTACTGGCAGAACAGAGGCAATTGTATAATTTTTTTAGCAATACTTGGAACATAAATTTAGTGTTACTTTTCAATTCATGCAGTCCTTTGTTATTTTGTAGCATGTGAAGACTTCAAGGCTTTATTTCAGATCTGTTCTGATGTTGGTGTATATAACAGTGGAATGCTTTTAAATTTGTTTGTCACAGGAAGACTGAATTAGCGGATTATTTTTCATCTCATTGAGATTTTGAAAGTTTGCATAACTGTCCTGTCTTAGTTATACTAGCTACTAGTTATCCTGCTATACAATAGAAGATACTGCCAAGGTACCCCAACTTTCATACTTTATTTTAAAACAAATGGCTTCAAAATTTGTATCATATTAACATACCTGAATCCACCAGTATGGCCTGTGAGTGCAGTTACTAAGAAAAAACCAGAAATTATATGGTTATTGTATCAGCTTCTTCAAGGTGAAGAAAATAGGAAGGTGTTTGCTAACTGGGTCTTAGACTATCAACCTTTGTATGACAGGGACTGTACCTCCTCTTCTTATTTGTAAGATTTTTGTATTTGAAAAATTGGTGCGGATTCATATGGATAAAAAAAATTAAACCAATTCTATTACAGTCAGCTCTGATAGATGAAGACTTGATCATATCAAGTCTTTGAATAAGGTCTAACCCACTAAACTTCTATCAGAGCTACTGCTTTTGTCCATCACTAGAGTTTGAATGCTAAACCATATATAAAAAAGTCTGTACAAACAGATCTATTGTTCCCATAGCACGCTACTAAAAAATTGCAGTGTTCTGTAGCAAAGCGTACAAGAATAAACATACCCTTGAGCACTACACAGAGCGTAAAAACAACCTGAACACTTTGGTTTTGATGGTGAGGTTATCAATAGTTCCATGATTCCCTCTATTTGAAATAAGGTATTCATTATTTGATGAGTTCTGTGGACACTCTGAACTCTGCTGGAATTCTCAGTGTTATTCTTTTTGTTAATACAAGCTGTAAGAATAGGCTATAAGAAGGATGTATTTTCTCATATAATTTTCATATGTCTCAACATCTATGCTGTCTCTATTTCTTCAAGTTTGTGTGTTAGTAACAATCCCACTTTCAAATACAAATCTTAGCGTTACATGCTTTAAATAGCAAGATGTAGATATGTATAATTCTCTAGACATTCTGTGTGCTTCTGTTTATCTGTATATTTATATAAAACTACGGGACACATATTATCACTTTCCTTTAAACCATAATTCATAAGCAGCTCTCTTTTCCCTGGAAGAGAAGGAGTACAGTTTAGCATTTTACACACTGTATGGAAAGAATTTCTTATTTTCATTACCACATGATTGCAGTGAATGCAGATCTCAAAAATATAATTAAATTTAAAAAATCAGAGGCAGCACTCATATATTCTATTTAAAAGTTTATAGGGTTATAACATCTTAAACTAATCTTGGATTGCGGACAGTCTTTTTTCTTCATTTTCAGTTATGAAGGTGGTAGCAAGGCATTAGATTCTTTGTATTAAATATTTTTTTCAGAAGCAACACTATGAAAGTTACACTTCTGTCTTACCATACTACAGTGATATGACTGAAATAAAATATTTCAAATAATCTTTATTAGAAATAGTTCATCTTATGTGAGCAAAATCCAGTGATTTTATTGTAAGAAAAAATTGTACTGGAAGTATAATTATAAATATGCATGCTTTTTAAAGAAAAAAAAGGTAAAATATTTACACTTTAAATTGAAAGTTGATCCTTTCTGTTTAATAAAATAAAAGGAATCATATTGTCAACAATAAGTGTTCAGTCACAGTAGAAATTTATAATTAAATTGGGATGAAAAATACATTTTCTTTCATTGTTTCATACAGATGCAACTTTTAAACTCAACTTAGCATCTCTTTCCTCATCCTTTATGTAATGTTACATTATGAGATAACTCAGCTGAATGTTTTATTTAGATGGTTATGTCATTAATTTCCTTTTAATTAATAGATTTAATTCAGAAGTAAATCCTTAATAAGTATGTGGCAAAAGTTGTGATAGCTGGCTTCATTCTAGTGTTTCACTGTTTATCTGAAACATTAATAAAATGATTAGGTAAAAATTATTTAGGTGAAGAGTAGCTAGGATAACTTCCCAAAAGTAGAAATACATCATACTTCTTAGCACATTTGCACATGTGTTGGTTCAATACTCAAAAAAAAAAAAAATAGAAAAAGCAAACTGGAGTTATAAAGTAAAAAATTAGAACTCTTGAAGAGTACTTTGATAAGAGATATGGCATAGGTTACTATGTTGAAAAGAATTGAAATATACTCTGTTGGTGTTGCAATCTATGAAGACACAAATACAAATACTGTCATATAGAACATTTTTCACATTTTACCATAGGAAGGACTAAAGGATGGCACGGATTAACGCTCTTTGAGATGCATGTTCCATTTTATTAAACTTTTAAACTTCATTCATCTTAATTTCTTCTTCATGGCTGGGTAATAATATCTAATTTAGGAAGAGCTCTAGGCAATATTAATATTTTTGTGTATTGTTATGAAGCGTAAAAGGTCTATGAAGGATTAATTTAAAACAGGTCTAATTTGCCACATCTGCAATGTGATTCTGGACAAATGCAGTAGCTGTAACAGTTACAAATTGTTTTCTACTTCATGTGTGTTTTATTCAGTAGAAATAACGTGTGTTATTTTGATACAACAAAGAGAAAACCATACAGTAAAATTTGAGTAGCTAATGTACGATGTCTATGGTGTAACTCTCTTGCAGACATTCAAAGTTGTTTATAATACCGCTGTTAGTTTGTAGTAGATAATGGATGGTAACTGATTATTTATAATATGGCTCTCTGTAACCTCAAGGTATTTGTCATAATTTTGTGGAAGCAATTGCGCATGTTTATCTATGAGAAGATGTTGCGTGAAAAGGGGCAAAGCAGTTTTGGCAGAAAATAAACCCCCTTGCGTTCTAACCCTCCTCACTGAGGTGGGAGGCTAGGTGCGGCTAGGTTTAAATTCTGAGTGATGCCCAATTCAGCACTATCAGTCCAATCGCGTTTAATATGTATTAAACTATTACGATTTGGATACACTAACAGTGGACTGCACCTTCAGTCTAGTCGTGCTTATGAACTAGCACAGTCACTCTTGAGTCTTGGGTCGTGAGAAAACAAAACGACTATCTACTTAAAAAAAAAGTGCAGTTTATTTAAACAACAGATATATAGGTTGTTAGGATTGCCGGTGATAAATACACTGTCTGCAAAGCACGTGCAAATGAAAGTATTGTTACATATGCAAAACGTGCGACAAAGTTATAAACGATACAGCCTGGCTATAAATGTAGAAAAGAGAGTCTCTAGAGAAATTTCTAAGTTTCCCGAGGAAGCACTCGGTATAATCTAAGTCTTACCCAAAGGCGTCCCTATGGGGGGGAAGAGAGGCTCAGCCCATCGAGTGGTCCCAGAAGTCGGTGATGTAATTCTTTGCGATGGTGTCTTCCCTGGGTATCCCCCCCTTTCGGGCTATTTTTATACTATTTGTTGTCTTCAAGGTGGAGTTTGAGTGACTTTAGTCATACATACTTTTATCATGATTGGTGTAAATTTCTCTCGCTTCACAATTAAAGGTATAGTTTACGAGAAATTCAGGGCGCAGACTCAGGAAGGAGTGGTCGCACCTTGGAGGCGGGTAGCCTTCGGGATGGAGGTGTGTTTTGGTATTATAATGACATTATAATGAGCAAAGTTCGCACAAAGGACAGCATTTCATCAAAATTTGACAAAATGTTGGCTCTGAGTGTCGAGCGGGCAGCTAATTGGCAGCTTATCTGTTTCATGGTATCATCCCATTCCCATATCCGCTATACATCATAAGGTAAAGCCGCGGAATAATTGCATCCCGTCCTGTACCTCATGTAGCTTATCAGGGAACCACAGGTGTTGTATCCTTCATGCCAGCTGCGGCTATTTTCTACCTCAGAAGCCTCTTGATTTTATACTTTTCCTTAATGTGTGAACAATGCTGTACTTTTGTATTTTTAGCCAATTTAGTATTTATTCCACAGAAGATACCACAGTTATGGGCTTATAGAGCAATGTCCTTTTGTCATTTCTATATTTGTGGCTGCATGTGGCTACTTCTTTGTCCTAAAACAATAAACCCCAGTGTTCTGCACTGCTTTCTTCCTAGTTAAGACAGATGTATTTGTAGCCTTATATGTATATGAAATCACTTCTGTCATGTATATTCATAAGTACTGTAGAGAAAAAAAAAAATTAGCAAAATTTTGCATCAGAATTTATTCAAATTCAACTGACATGTTGGAGATATTATTCAAGAAACTGATAAACCACTATCCTCTCACTCCATTGGAGACACCCCAAAATCACTAGACTCTAACAGAACAAGATCAAGATATTGATCTAAGCAGGAGAGGTATGTGGTTTTGAGGTTTTGGGGGGTTATTTATTTGTTTGTTTAAACAAATAAGTTGTAAAGGAATTGTAAATCCCAAAATAATCTAGTGCTACTCATCCTTCTGTATAAAAATAAAAAAGCATGAAACAACAAACTCATAAATCAAATCTGCTGTATGAAAACCCATCAGATGTTAAGTTCAATGCTATTCCAATTACTGTTAACTAATGAAAAATATTTAATGCTTTTCAAGGCTAACGAGTTTGTTTTACTAGCATTTCTATAACTATGTTATCCTCAGTCATTTCATAGCAGTGCATAACACTTTCATGTAGCCTTAAATTGCTTAAGAAAGAAGATATTCTAAAGAATGAGGATTTATTGTTATAACGAAGGAATAAATAAGTATAGTGCAGATGTAAGGCAAATATCATTAACTAGTCTGTGGCATTAGAAGTAATTTACCATTTGAACTATAATTTTTTAAGGACCTTTGTGAATCTGGTATTACTTTGCAGGAGATTTTTGAAAATCTAACCTGATGACCATATTGCCTTGGAAACAATTGAATAGGAGACATTAAGTTGGGAAAAAAGTAAGTGAAAGGCAAGATGCTGCATTTTTTAAATGTGGAAAAAATCCCACAATTCTCAACAAAACTTAATTTGACCTTATTCATCATTTCTGTTTGCAAAGCATTCCACAAAAAAAACTTGTACGTTATAAACTGTTAAGTTTGTTTCCATCAAGAAATAATGAATGTTTCAATAATGTCAAAAAAATCTGATGTTAACGCTATGAGATGAAGTATATCGAAGATAACGAAAAGCCTTGAATACTTATAGGTTTTTTGATAGATTTATGCATTCTTTGAAATAGGAAGAAATAAATGTTAATGAAATGATATGCCCTGACACTATCGTGACTACGGCTTACTAATATGTTACTAATTTATTAGGTAACAAGGGATTAGAAATCACTTTTTTTTAAAATTTCCAGGCCCATTTTTCACTATACTAGTTATTTCTTATCCAAGGACACTTTTTTTTCCCAAGTGCTTATTTTCCTGAAATGTTACAGGTCATGAAATTCAGCTTATAATTTATTTATAAGGAATTTATTACTAGTGACCCAAATATATGGTGACAACTCACAAGAGGTTTTCAAGGAGACCTTTCAGAGCATGTGGTGCTTACTGGCTTCTAAATGCAGATAGGTTAATTTCATTGAACAGTGTATGCAACTCACATAGAAATGTTAAATGAAATGCTCCAGGGTATTTTTATAATAAATTTCATAAGAACAAATCAGGCTCCTGTGCGTGAAGCAGAAGTTTTGCACTCTGGAATGCTGAACGTTGTATGCCAATCAAATACAAGTTGTGAAAACTGGAATTTATGAGGAGCAACGACTAGAAATGTTTCAAATCCCATTTATTCCTCCTGCTGAGAAAAGGATTGTTTTTCTTCTTAATGAAAAAAAGATTTTTCTCTAAACCTTGGATACGATTCCCTAACTTGCATAAAGTACTGTGGAATATTAATATATACTCTATATCTTCTTCTATAATTTTCTGAATAGGTTTATTCATCCCATGCATTTGTTTTGTCCATTATAAAGATGTGTTCACATACTGAAGTAATAAAATAAAATCAATTGTTGAAAACACATCTAGAATCAAAACAATGCAATACTAAAGTATTTGAAAAGGAGTTTTAAAAATATTAATGTTCAGTAGTGTAAACTAATAATTCACTTGTTATTTATGTTCTCTAAATTGTTAAATGTTTAAAAACAGTACATTAATGGCTTTTCTTCATCCTGAAAATAATATAATATAATATAATAAAGAAATAATGTTAGAATCACTTGTAATTACAAAACTTCTATAAACAGCCATTCAAAACTAGACACAGTGAAAACTAGGTTTGACTTATCTGGGGCTTCTTGTTCTGATCCAAAAATAGGAAAATGGAATTATGCTTTAAAATCACAAGGCCTAATTTTTTTTTATTTTTTTTTTTTTTAAAAGGTAAAAAACCCCTGTAAACCTGTTTTTCTTGAAAGCATATTCCAAGCTGCAGCTGGGCCGTTTTATGAAAATGAAAGAGTTGTCAGCTGATGTGCTGGAAATCTACATTGTATTTCAAATATACTTTTTTTGTTAGGATTGTTCCTAAATAGACAGTAAAAAAAATAACTAAATAGGTTTTCTGAATAGGAGTGAGACACAGGAAGTACAAAACTTTGGACTTTTTTTAACCTAAAACATTTGATTTGAATGACAGAAAATATAGCCCTGTTAAATACTCCTAAATAGTATATATGGTTTGGTTTTATATAGATACATGTACAAATATAAATATATATATAAAAATATAAATATAAACACAGAGTATTGTAGGAAACGTGAATCATCCAATTGATGGCATGTTCCAAAACTCAGGTATATTGGTGTGAATTCACTTTCTTACAGCTCCAAGCAGTAAATCAGCATAGCAGTAGTATCATTCATCAGAAATGCTTGACAGATACTATTTATGAACTCTGAAACAGGTATTGTGCAATCTCTTATTCTATGTGGTATACATTTAACACAAGAATTATTATAAGTTCCAATATTCAGTATATGAAATGAGCACTCTGTGTACAGACTAGTAAACTGTAGTTTTGGACTAGTGAGGGTAGGCTGATAAACTCCAGCTTGGATTACTATGTAGGTTGGAGTATTTCATATCCATCTTTGAACTGTGGACAAAATTATAAGGCTTCGTATTTTTCTTATTTTTAAACAGTGCTGCTGGGCTAAGGAATTTCTCTTGCTTTAAAGTGTTTGTTCAGTTTGGCTCTAGAGAAATAGGAGCTGTATTTCATAAAATCAGCTAAATTGGTATTTAGAAATGTCACCCATGATGTGGTGGCATTTTCTAATATATTCCAAGGTAAATATAACCTTTCACTCAAAATTTTTGTTTTTGAAATTATGTGGTCCTATAGCTTGTTTCTTATTTGGAGTCTTTATTATTTAAATTATATTTTAAAAAGATCATTGGATTTGCAAGCAGATTTACCTTTTTAGAGACATTCTATGCAGTAGTTGCCTATGAATTATATTTCATTATGCCAGACAATAACAGGTACTATGAAGCATTTGAATATAAATATGCTGTAAACAGTCTCCAGAGAAAGAAAAATTGATTTATCAGTATTAGTTTCATTATGCTTTATGCATTGTGTTAAGATCATCAGCATCTGTATGTTATGATTATATTTCATTTCAGACAAAAGATTTGTCTGTATTCACTACTTAAAACATAAGAAACATCATTAAAGTTCTAAAAGAAAAATGATCTTTCAACACACCCACTGAACAAGGCTTTGGTAACACCATAGCTGCTGCTAGCGATTTGGCTTTAGGGTAGTCTAGAGAATACAGAAAATGGAGACTACTCCATTTTTATAAATGGAGTTACTACCTACCCACTGGGCCTTCTCAAGAAATAAAGAATACAGAGTAGTCTGCTGTCTTGCGTGATCTGAAATAGCCAAAAGTTTTTGACGCTGAGTGTCAAATTGAAGACTATCCAGTGTCCTGCATATCTTTAAAAACCTCATTTACACAAGAAATATTGTCATTACTCATTCAAATTTTAAAAAAAATATTCCATGTCTATTATGTTCTTCATTGAATTAGCATATTCACATATTTTGGGGCCAGTGGTTACCATAACATTGTTTCAGTCACTTTATACAGACTTTAAACATATTAATATCCTTCTGCCTCTCAAGATCACCATTTCCACTATTTTTATATATGGTAGAAAGCATGTTATTAGCGTGGTAGGAAATGGTTGAGCAGAAGTTGAATGGTTGATCAAAGAATTCCCACTGAGGAGGGGAAAAATGGATCTTGTTAGACTAGGCAAAAAGGAACTTTTGATATAAGAAACATATACAGGAAATGGTGTGAAAGCATATGTACCAACTAGAAATTGTTATGAAACACTGCTATCTTTCTATGCATAGCCTTCAGAAACCAAGAAGAATGCCTTAAGACTTCCATCTTTAAACTTTTTTACTTTTTCTGTGCCTTGTGTCCTCCTACCCTTTTACCCTAGCCTGCTGCCAAACTAGACATAATTCCCTCGATGACACCAGCAAAAGTTGACAGGAAGATTATGCTACTTTAGAATAGTCTTCAGGTAAATCGCTCAAGAGGCCTGTCAGAAGTGCCTTACTGGTTGCATAGCACACGCATTAAAGCTACCTTCTGGGTAATCTGAGGGAAGAATAATGCTACATACTTTCTATTTCAAGATCAGAAATAACAATATTGTCCTGCTTTATGTGTGCCCTGAAAATTGCTTATTGTGAATCTTTCCACCAAACTGTGCTAACTCAATAGCTTTTAGGAACATATCAAAATTATACAGTTGGTTTTTTTTTAATTTTGAGCCAGGTAGCAGGTTGTTACTGCAGAGATCTGTTGCTCACCAAAAAAACTCCAACAACCCAAAACAAACAAAAAAAACCAACCACCGCCAAGTTTATTATGTTGTTGTGAGGTGGGCAGCTCTCAACTTACAAATACAGTCAAATACAGTAGATCAATAAGACAGGAAATTTTAACTAGAAAGTATGAATAAAATAATATATTGTGCTAATATAATGTGCTAATGTGTAGTTAGGGCAACTCTTATGGTGTTGCCTACATAAGTCAGTAAGATATTCTAGATGGGAAAGTTGCTTTTAACTTTTCCGTATGTGTTAAATATGCAGCAGGTGTGTGGAACTAGACTAAGCTATGCATTACATATATAAGATTACATACTATAGAAGGACTGTAATTGTATAAATACACACTGGCAAAACTAATAGTTTTGTCAATGTGACAGCATCCAGATCAAGTTCTAGCACTAGTTTGCATTAAAAAAAACCAAGCAAATAAAAACCTTATTGTTGTTTTAGGCTAAGACGTTCAAACCTCTTCTCGACCGACCTCCCTCCCTCCCCTGCCTCCCTGCCCCCAGAAATTGTATTCAAGTGGTATTCAAAGGTCTTGTTTATAGATGTTTGGGAGTGGTCTTGTTCAAAGTACAAGTCTTGAATGGATTACAAAATTTTATAACTCAAAATCTAGGGATCTTGGACATGTGCATTATGCAAATCAGCTTCATAAGACCTGTGCAGTGATGCCCTGATTTCAGGAAGTGCAGAAGTTGTATTGCAGATGCTCTGCATCATTGGTCTGACAACACATGGTAAATTTGGCGTAAGAAAAACGTCTTGGCTTTCCTGAATGTGCTCATACCATCTGTGCACATCATACCCAATAGATCTGTCTTCCTGGAAATGTTGATTCACTGTACTCATGTGCAAAACAGGACACATGTACATATTGCTCGACACTAAAATAGTATGACTACCTGAGAAAGGTAAATGGTGATAAAACCAAATGTTTCATACGTAACTTTCCTACATATTCAGGGTGTGATGCAATGGATGATTTGAATTATTTCTCTAGCATGATTCTGTGTAGCTCTTAAATATGACACACGATTCTTAAATATGTGTACCTCTTTGTTAATGGCACCAAATCATGCTCCAGGGAACAGAGTTTGAGGAGCAAACTTTCATGACATGCCCAAGAAGTGATGTGATGCATGGATGCTTGTTAATGCAGTTTTCCATTTTTTTCCTCCCTTTCTTTTCATGCTGTGCATTGAGTTTATGACTGTTATTTCTGTGCAGTCTTGCTTCTTGATATTATGACTAGAACCTAAAAATTACCTTAGTAATCCAATTGAAGTTCATATAATCTATTCTTGAGGTTTAACCCAGGTAGGCATCATTGATGTCCACATCATTGATGTCCACATGATGATGCGGAGCGGCTCAGCTCCACACAGCTGCTCACTCACTCCCACACCTGGTTGGGACTGGGGAGAGAATCAGAAGGGTAAAAGTGAGAAAACTTGTTGGTTGAGATAAAGACAGTTAAATAGATAAAGCAAAGCTGCACACACAAGCAAAGTGAAATAAATTAATTCACTTCTTTCCATTGGCAGGCAGGTGTTTAGAGCCATCTTCAGGAAAGCAGGGCTTAATCATGCATGACGGTTACTTGAGAAGACAAAAGCCATAACTCTGAACATCCCCCCACTTCCTTCTTCTTCACTCAGTGTTTACTGCTGAGCACGACATCATATGATATGGGATATCCCTTTGGTCAGTTGGGGTCAGCTGTCCTGGCCGCTTCCCCTCTCAGCCTCTTGCCCACCCCCAGCCTCCTCACTGGTGGGGCAGAGCGGGTAACAGAAAAGTCCGTGACGCTCTCCAGGCACTGCTCAGCAATAGCTAACACACTGTGTTATCAACACTGTTTTGGTCACAAATCCTAGACACAGTACCAGATGGGGTACTATGAAGAAAATTGACTCTATCCTACCAAACCTAGTACATCTATGAGAGATTCCTTCAGGTTACGTTTTTCTTTTTTTTTAAGACAAGTTAAGCAGTATTACTTTGCTTAAAACTAGGCATTACTTGTCTATTTAAAGCATCTACTTCAATTATTTTACTTCTTTATGTTGATAGAATTTAGGCAATGAACAGAGAGAGTGGATGAAACTAAACAATGTGAACAGCATATACTTACGTAATTACGTTTCTGGAAAAACTATCATTATGCGTTTCTAATTGGACATTTGCTTCCAATAGTACGTTTTTTGTCAGATAGAGATTCACAGGCTTTAGAACAACAGCTTTGAGTTGTGATCTGGAGGCTGATCAGGGTTCCTGTATTCATCTTTATTCAAAAACAAATGCTCCATCTGCCCTTTTTTTCACATAACGTATGGTGACAAGAGCAAAGTGATAATACCTTGGAAAAAAAGTACCATCTCTCTGTGTAATTAAGGACGACTGCATAGTAGTATGGATTTCTGTTACTGTTGTTCCATTACAATATGTTACATCGGCAAAAATATGTATTTTATTGGTCCGTACCTATGAAGTTTTTGGTAATATTATGGTAATTGTCTTTTTCAAATAATTATTGTCTCTAATTACTTTACCATATTTGAAGATTCACTTTTTCAAGATAATTCCTTCTTTGTTTGCCATAGTTCAATATTAGCTGCAATGTCAGCATTTCATTACAGGCACTTACTTCTTAAGACCGTCTCTTCTGTTGGCAGGATTAAGGACAGAAAAAGAAAACCGCTGCTAATTACTCTTTCCTTGCAGTATTTTAGATTGTTCTTTAAAATCTATTTATTCTTTGCCTGTGTACCATCAACATAAAAAAATCATACAAAATACCAGTAATTAGAGTTCAGCTCTGTTATTTCAGTTACTACTTCATTATGTATCAACAGCATTCATAATACTTAATTGGATTTTTTTTCTTACCAATTGAGCTCTAGAAAGGCATTAAGTCCCATCTCTTCCTGTTCTTTGAGGGACATGCAGTTGTCATGCAATGCACTTTTTCTATAGCTGTGCAAAGGCCTCCTTCACATCTCAAAATAAGACTGGAATAAAGCAGAAAACATCTGATTAGGTCTACCACATCTGTCAGTTTGACAAATGATTAGCTTAATAAATAGAACATCCATCCAAAGAAAAAGAATGTTTTTTCTTGTGCACCATCTGTGGACATTTTTGTTAAAACCAATAGGACATTCATTTTCAAACTTCATTTGCTTCTTGAATAATAAATGTTGCATAGGAGCTTTTCTAACTTCTCTAGTTTTTCTCTTCTACTAAGAGGGAGTAGAAGCAGAGTAAAGAGTGTTACTGCTGGTGGTGGTTTTTTAATTTGAATTCTGTCAGTAAGCAATAGATTAGGTAAAGTAACAATTATCAGTATGTGTCTAGATATCGTTCAGGTTCTCCAGGACCTAAAGAATACCACTCCTGTTTGAGGGAAAAAAAATCCAAGAAAAAAATATGTAGTTTCTTCAGAACGCTGATCCTTTTTTTGTTTGTTTTTTTTTGTTTTGTTTTATGGGCTTAGTGACATTGACATTAGAGAAGAAATCATTAATTAAATTCTATTTTATCACATTTTTCAGTGAAAATTAACTGTCACTCTGTTTAAGATTTGGTCATCACTACTGTGAGTAAATCACAGGTTTTGGTGTTATTTTGAGCATAGTGAACTTTGAACTTGTCCTTAATTTATTTCTGTTTCTTTCGGAGTAATTGATGAGTGTTATAGAATGATAGTTGTATCAGAATAAAACAAAGACAGAAAGCAGCAAAAAAAAGGATTTCATAATATCTTGAACTTAGGAAATGCGTATGATGGTGGTACTAATTCAGAAAGCTCATCTGCTTTTTAGATTATGTTATAATACCTCTGGAAGATGTTGCATATCTAGAGGCTTACCATCCAAAAGCTACTGATGATATTATAATAGGAGACAGAATAGCTCCTTAGCATAAAAACCTTTGCATATTTTTATGTACAGTATTCATCCTCTTGCCTGTACTTTGAACATTGCATTTAAAAATACATATGAGATCAAAACCACTTTTAAACAAAATATGTTCTCAACTTTACTGCAGAAATTGCAGGCCTTATTTAGATGTTCCTGGGAGGCAAGAATTGCATGACAGCATAAGTTAGTTTTCAGGCAACTCACTATCTTTTTTGAAGTAAAAAATAACCACTTCTTAAAAAAGTCTAATCACGCTTTATATCTCCTGTATATCACAGAACACAATGGGCAGGTTTATTTTGAAGGAATAAATCTGGTTGTCTGTGAAGTAGTAGTAGTAGGCAGGGAAATCAGAGCAGTTTAACTTCCCAAAGGGCTCCATTTACTGAGCTCCTGGTTTCCATTTAACCATCTATATACTCTGCACTACATGCTATTTAAAGAGGAGCACTTAAAGCTTGAAGTTTTAAAGGCAAAAAGGAACATGCTGTACATGTAGAGCCGATAACTTATTGTTAGTCTAATTAAAGTCTTAACTGTGTAATCCAAATATGCCGTTACTAGCTGAGTTAACAATACACTAACATTTACAGGCCAAAATATCTAGGTAATAAAGAAAAGTTTCAGTAATAATACGGTTAAATTTGTTGTACCAAAATTACCCAAGTTTTCCATTCCTTTTCTTCAATGTTTTGTTCATCTTTCTGGTGTCCATCTAGTATCTAAGGTTGGTAGTCATCCTCAAGAGGGATGGAGTGAGGGGGAGCATAAGAGGAGGTTATCTGTGTCTTGAGTTCTTTACATGGAGGAGTATACAATTGGTGGGGAACATTTCTTTCTTCTCAGACTTGAGTCTGTCTTGGGATTTTTTTTTAAGTTTTCAAACACCAGCTCTTTATTTGATTTTTCTTCATCGGTTGCTACTTCAAGTGTGATTGTCTTCATCCCTTTGCTATTAGTTCAGGTTCTATGATAGCCCCCTCCAACCCCACTTAACATAAAGGGGCAGTGTGTTTTACTCATCAGCTTTATAGATTTGTTAGACCTTTGACATAAATAATATTCACAGGTAATAGTCACTTGGCTGCTAAACTTTATATCAAAGCTAACCTCAATTCTGGTAAAGACAAGACCTGAGATGCTGCACTGCCAAGTTAATAGAAATCCTGTGGTCTTCTACTAGTAGTGACTAATCACTACATGTAGTGGCATCACCACCACACTCTCAGTATAAACTTTGAAATATATTCCATGTAGACACCCTTTACTGGGTGGATTTTTTCATTTGGGTTTTGTTCTGTTGTTTGGTTTGGGGTGGTTTTTTTTTTTGTTGTGGGTTTTTCTTCTTCCCCTTTCCTCCCCCCTCTCCTGCCCCTGCTTTTTTGTTTGTTTTCTTGTTTGTTTTAATTTAAATAAGCGAGACTTCTTAATGAAAGATAAGTTTGTTGGAAGCTTAACTGCTGATCCTCTAGCAGGTAATTATAGCAAATATACAGTATAATTGTTGTTGCATTTAGCTGAATGTTCCAAATCAAGTTGCACAAGGTTCATTGTCAATAGCTTAAGAGTATTTGGGAGAAAAAGACTAATAAAAATTTAATCTTTGAAAAAATAAAAGTGAAGCATAACTCAATATAGAATGCCAGAGAGAAATGTCTGAACATATACACACTCCTGTTTTTGAAGACGCAAGGCTTGATATTCTACAGCCTTACTCAATGACCATTTTTATTTTTTAATTTTTCATTTAAGAGGAGTTAGGGAAAGTGATGTCTCCAGAGGTATATTGTGAAACTTAACAGCTTCAGTGGAACAGTCTCCTTTTTTCTTTCCCAGGTCCTAACTGATAACAAAACAAAAAAATGTTTTTCTCTTCACTTGATCTAAAATGCTTTCTTCCAGATTGTAATAACAATTACTTGTATTTATGTACATGCCCTAACACCTGTTGCTCAAAATTTTTCTACCTAAGGAACATGGGGAGCTGAAAAAAACCCAACTTTTTTACAGTGCTGTTAATATCTATGACCGAATGGCTCATAGAGAAGGAAGTAATCCCAGTGTGTATGTATGGGTAGGCTTAAAAATTATCTTTGAATAGCCTTTTTGCACTATTAAGTATTTCTGTAGAGGAAGGTTGTTGGAATTGAAATTTCTTTCCCCAGTTTCTTTTTCTGACGCATTAAAATTCAAGAAATTTGGGATTCAGTAAACTGACAGTTCTTTATGGCCTCTGAGCAGAGAGGATAACAGTTCTTTTACCTTGCAAATCTAGGTGTTTGAACTCCTGTGGGTAGAAAAACTAAGTCAATGCTGCAACTTAGGTGATATCTGATGGATTCTGCCTGTTCGAATTTGCAAGTATAGATCACAATACCACCACAAATGCCTGTACTGCAGTCTTAAATTCTAAATTTGCTGTTGACTTTTCTTTTCTGTTTCTTTGACTCAGATGATTGTATAAGAATTTCTATTGTTTCTTCCTGTCATTCTCTGAGAATTGTTGACAATGGACCTGAAGAACTGTTAAACAAATGAATCGTAATGGTTAGTTGTGTGATTTTTAACGAGAAAAGGGACTCGTAGTCTTACATTGTTTGTATCAGTAAACTTAATAGCAGTACAATGCTGTTTTCAGGGTATGCTTCGTGTCTGTGTAAGCAGAATTCCTTATTTGGCATTTTACATCTGTGGAGACCTGCCCTTGTTTAGCAAAAAGCAGATGGAAAGTCAGGAGGGTCTTAGCTTGAATTCAATACCCATGTAAACCTATTTGCTAAAATACAAGTAATATAGGCAACTGGTTTTTGGCCCAGTTTAGAGGTATGTGGATGTACTCAGAGAATTTATTTTAGGTAAAGAAGGTTGGTGCCATCAATTACTCGCATTCCTTTTTGCAAATTTGTGGACAGACAGTCATGCTGAGTAAATAATTTCCCCACTCCCTGATTTTTGTTGATCTTTTCGACATATCTATTAATGATGTTGAAAATACATCTGGTAGTTAAAAGAAATAATTATTGGAAGTAATTAATGATAGTTTGAAGAAAAGTTTCAGTGCCCTAAGACCCATAAACTATAGGGTTATATGAGGTTTTTATTTACTGCATCTACCAAACTGACAATGGATAAGCATGGAAGGTTTTGATGTATGCTGTATTTTATGCCTTTTATATCTACCCTGGAGAATTTTCAAGCCTTGTGAGAGGAATGCACATAAGTTACATCAATAAATAGACTATTTGCAGTGCTTTTTTTTTAAAGTACTCTAAAAATTCACTATTCTTTATTTGCTACTGATCAAGTATGAAAGCAATAATAGTCCTCAAGAGGAGACATTAGTTGGAGGTCACAACAGTATTTACCACAAATATCTGCATGGCATCAATGTGACATAATTTTTTGGCATGACAGAACCATATTGCAGAGGTGTCTCCAGACTTCTGAAGTTATGTGAAGTTTAAAAGGAGAACTCCTAGTTAAGCTCTGTAATCATATGTCTCCTCTGCCTCCCACACACAATGATCTTAAAGCTGCTGCATGTTGAATATCACTCCTTGTCCATCAGGAATGAGATGGTCATTTAGAAAACAAGCGCTGGATTAAGCTTTAACAATGTGTAAATCCTGCTTACACATCTCTTTCTGTAAAAGTTGATGAATAGCCTAAAGGATCAACAGAGAATGTTTGCTGTATCTCAAGCACATCATTCATTCCGCACAACTTCATCTTGCATAATACCTAAAATTCTGGTGATTGAATATCTGTATCTCATAAAATTGACTGCAAAGTCAAATTTTACTCTTCCCAAATTTGTATATGAATGCAGAGGCCCTAAGAGATACACTTAGAAGATAAAATATTTGGTTAATTTTTGTTCAGAATTTGATCTTAATCAGTAATAATTAATAGCCAACATTAATATATTAAATGAGTAGTGCTAAATAATTTGCAATGCATCTATGCAATAATAATAATATAATTTGCAATGTACTGTATCTACAGTAGCTCCAAATTATGATATCTGAATAAAGATTTAAAACAATATCCACACCAATAAAGTTTAGCTTTGAGATTAGATTATGTTTAATCCTCTGTGCTAATTTTGATTTATATTTACACAATCTAGCAATTGTAGCTGAGAAATCATTCAAAGGTAAGAAATTGCAAAGAAGAGGTGATTATGAATGCAATAGGAATAAAAGTGAAAAGATTCTTGGCTTGCTTTAGTGTTGATATACTATACTGCAAGTAACTGCAATAAGCTTAGCAGATCTCTGCAAGGTAGTGATTTTTTTAAGCATTAAACTTTTGGTTGTGTAGGTTGTGTAGCATTTTAGCCACTGCTACAGTCCCTTTTATGATGGGGAAAATTTTTAATCTCTGATTCTCTTCTGATTGCTGCTATAAGAAATTAAAGACAAATAGGGTAAAAGAACAGGGGATATTTTGGTGTGAGTAACTGTCGTATGTTTGCATATCTTTATGTCCTACCAGAGTGAATAAGGAAGAAATCAGGAAAAAAAGAATTTTCAATTTCAGAACTTTAATCATACTGGGTTATCATCAGTAAAGCTTCTACATTCAATTAAGTTTCACCATGCTTTATTTCAATAGAGGACTCTTAGATTTAGAGTTTCTGTATCTTAAATAATTTTTTTTGGTTTAAGTAATCAAAGTCTGCCTGACTAATCTTATAAGAGGAATTAGCACAGAGTCCACCACTAACTGAATAGTGTAGGTTCTGAAATAACTATATTCTGGGTTTTTACCTAAATTCCGCTTAGCTAGTCTGAATCAGTCTAGAACTGATAGTTCTAAGCAGAAATACATTTTTTAAAAATCTTGATTCTTAATTGAATTGTATTTGTAGAGATCTCTCCTAATTTTCATTACTTTAATTTAAAAACAACATTTAAATAATTAAAGTGAGTTATAAATATAATTGAAGTATTGTCATGGTTTAACCCCATCCAGCAGCTAGAACCACGCAGCTGCTCGCTCACTCCCCCCAGTTTGGATGGGGGAAAGTATCAGAAGAGTAAAAGTGAGAAAAAATCTCATCAGTTGAGATAAAGACAGTTTAAGAGATAAAGCAAAAGCCGCACATGTAAGCAAAACAAAACAAGAAATTCATTCACTGCTTCCCATCTGCAGGCAGGTGTTCAGCCATCTCCAGGAAAGCAGGGCTCCATCATGTGTAACAGGTTCTTGGGAAGACAAAACACCACCACTCTGATTGTCACCCCCTTCCTTCTTCTTCCCCCAGCTTTATATACTGAGCGTTACATTATATGTAATGGAATGTCCCTTTGGTCAGTTGGGAGCAGATGTCCCAGCTGTGTCCCCTCCCAACTTCTTGTGCTCTTCCAGCCTGCTTGCTGGTGGCGTGGTGTGAAGAGCAGAAAAGGCCTTGACTGCTTAGCAACAACTAACATCACCAGTGTGCTATCAAAAGTATTTCTCATCCCAAATTGAAAACAGCACTGTACCTGCTGCTAATAAAAATGTTAACTCTATCCCAACTGAAACCATGCCAAGGATCAATAAAGCTGCAAATCTGCGTGTTTTAAATTATAAGCAATGTACTGAATTCACTGGGATTCTGCATATTGATCATGCTGAGAATATAAAAATTCTGATAAAGTGGCAAAGATTTTAATTTAAAGAGGAGGAATTGAAGATGAAAAATTAAGAAAGGCTTTGGATTAGCATTAGTAAATGAACTCTTAAAATGTATCCATGTTCTAAACCTTTTTTTTTGTTTGTTTCATATAAACTGTAAAGCATCAAAGATGGAAATGAATCTAATATTCTGTGAAAATTAAGGATATATTGTTCATATTGAAAAATATTCTACACCTAAGCACAGCTACTGAAATCAAAGAACAGGGAGATAATACCAACTTGTATACAACAATAATTAAAAAAAAAAAAAAAAGCAGAGATGATAGTGACATCATCTTCCCATGGTATTTACCATGGATGCAATTCGGAGACTCTTCAGATATTTTCAGATGCCATCCAGCACAGTTGTACAACAAACCATTGAACAGATTAAAAACATGAAAGATAACATTGTGAGAGCCTGAAGAATACTGCCTTACTAACAGGTGGCTGAGTGTGGTCATAAACAAGCTTTTGGCTATTGCTATATAGCAGCAGGGCTACTGCTGATTAGTGAACATGGTCATTGTGGAAGAAGATAAATGGTTCTGTGCTGCTCTACCATTTCACCACCACCATTTGTCTATCCTAAGTGTATGAACTTCTCCCTCGACCCTGGTACATTTGCATTACCTGAACAATCTGCTGATATTTTGAATTTATTCACTGAACATTCATTTGTCACGATAGTATTTTCTTTTTTTTGTTTGCTTTGCCAGTAATGACAGTAAGGCTACATGTATCTACACTTTCCTACCAATAACTTTCAAACCTGTTAGTCAATAGCAGTCAAATGATTAAATCAAGTGATAAATGCTTCCTGATAACTGGGTTCCTACAGGCTTTGTGAAAATCATCCTCACTGCAACAGGAAAAAGACTCAGATTAGTTTTCTTTCCTGCCCCTCAGTGTGAGTGGGTAAAGAAAACAGTCAAAATTTGACTGGTATTTGTTATCTGTGGCAGCAGCTGACCAAACAGGCAGCATTGCACATAAATTCTGGATTAGTCACAGTATGTACTGTTTGTTATCCAATATGCATCTTATGGAACATAAGAGAAGTTAAAGAGCAAATAACACATAGGACAGTGGACTAATTCCACTATCCATAGAAACGTGCTTGGTCTCTAAATAGCTGTGTAAAAACAATTAATTAGTACAACCATCACTTTGGACATTGACTAGTGCCACCTAGTTTTATCTCCTTATTTTTTCATTATAAAGTTTCCAATTAATCATAAATATTTTATTTATATTTATATAATAAATATATACATTTATTATTATTATTATATATTATATAAAAATACATAATGTATACCTTATATGTATTATATAATATATATTATATAATATATTCTATATAAAATATATTTCATGTATTATATATTATATATAATATATGATATATATTATACTATATATATTGTTTTATATATTATTTATATGGAGCACGTGTCTGCATTTGAAATGGAGGGACTGTAGGGGAGGAAATGTAAAAACTATCATAGTTTAATTTACTATGTGACAGTTTGTGGAACTGAGCGTGCTCTGCCTAAATGTATTGCATAAGAATTACATCCATAGCTTTTATTTTGCTGTAGACATTGTGGTTGAAGGGGGAGACATGAGCCTCTTGCTCCGAACACCTCTTAATGCTTGTACGAAGAAAGAAATGTTTGATTCCAACACAACACTCAATAGCGCTTGGTTTTCCATCTCCCGCTCCTGGGTGAAGATTATTTGAGGAGTCAGATGCAGAAAACAACTCTTATAATGCCAGAAGTTCTTTTTAACCTCAGTCAATTAGGTTTTAGATGTGGGTAGAATAAAGAAACAAATGAAATGTACTAAGATTCTGTTGGTAACAGATAACAGCAGAATATCAACAGTTCCTCCAGTAACCATGGAAACAATCAAGTATGAGATTTTGCTGACAAAACTGCAGTCTGCAGCAGCAATCAGTAACTTCAGAAAGGCTGTGCTTTGTGCGTGATATATCTGAAAAGTAACAGTAGGTGTTTTTTCTTGCATTTGGTTGTCTGTTCTTTTCAATGGGATAAGCAGGGGCTTGAAAAGGAAATGCTTGAAGTAAGCATGGATTGTTGGGTATTCAGGCTGTGGCTATGGAAGTACTAATGCTTATATCTCACTTTTTCTGCTGGTGCATATATATTTAGACGTTGTCAGGTTTACTTGGCAGAAGCTCAATGGAGTGTAATGGTGTAATACTTTTTATGTGAGAAGAAATGAAAATGAGATTTCGTCATGGTTCTCATGATTCATGAGATTTGTAAAATGAGAGGGAGTCCAATTACTAAACAGTGTTTCAGGCAAAAAGATCACTGAGTTTCTCAGTCACTGTTGACTGCTAATCAATTTGTTGAGTGATGATTAAAATGTTTTGCTTTTACCTAAAACGACAGCAGTTTGAGTCCTAGCTAAATGACTCTTTCTGATAAGGAACCACATTCCTCTTCTGTATATAAGCTCTCAGTTCCTTGCTTTAAGAAGAAAAATTGTGAGTCACTATTTTACGGTTTTATAATTCCCTCCATTTTCATCTTATACAAAACAGGAGTTTTTCATTTTTGTAATACTTAAATAATGTTTTATTCATGAAGGTAGGAAAAGAGGACGAAGTATGTCAGAGATGGAGAAGAGGCTGATGTTTTAAAATATTTTTTTTAAGCTCTTCCTCCTTAACATTTTGACATACTCATTTTGTGTTTCATAAGGGGTGTGGGAACAAGGGTGCAAAAAGGTGCATTTGTATGTGCAGGTGACTTCATGTTCTATTCTAGATTGGAAAATCATCTTTCTTAGATAAGTCAAAAAAGATAAACCACACTAAATTGTAATAAAAATGTTTTGGAATTTTTTTTTGTAAGAAAGATTCCATGCAAGAGTGCCAGCATATTTCTGTGTTTCTGTTTATGTCGCTTAGATATTACTAGAAAATATATGATTGTATAGTGAATGTATTATTATATTACCAATCAAGTACAGCAACTTCCAGAAAAAAAGAAAATGCTAATAGAGTGATGTCCCACGTGCAGGTATTCAGATTTCAGCGCCACTCTTCAGATGCATACAGGTGACGCATGGGTAGGATCCCATTAAAATTCTGTAGAACAGAGGCATCATTCCTCATAGCTTCAGTAATCCTTTTGTAAGATTTATCTAATAGTCAGATAAGATCATACCAAAGTTTAACTTGTTTTGTCTGGAAAGAAATGCTGGTACATCAAAATGTCAAGGTAAATGATAACACTGAAGATAATAAACCTTTCCTTTATAGTTACATATGAAACCCCCGAACCTATCACTTTTCCAAGTAGATTTATGGTATAAAAGCTTTGTGTAGAAGTCAGGTATGATTCAAACACACAACTTTGGCCAAAGACCCAGTTTAAAACCTGTAGTGTTAAATCTGTTACTGGTCTAAAATCCAGACTTCTTACAAGTGTCTGTACTCTTTGTGAAGTGATTCAAAACGAAAAAAGCTCTTAATATTTCTAAGCAGGTTTATTTAGGCAAAAGTTAAATTTGATTTAATTTTTATTTTAAGGGAATGTTAGCTTAAAAAAATTAGGATATATGCGATTTAGAGAACCAGTATATGCTAGCTTAGAGAACTGAAAGGTCTTTGGAGAGCTCTAAAAATATTTTGATAATTTTTTACTAGTCTGTATTTCACTATTACTATTATATTCTGTGAATACAATTGTGCTAAATTTGTAGAATTCTTATTTCAGAGTTGATTTTCTTTTGATTGATCATACTTAAGAGAGCAAATACTCTAATTCAGGACCTATGGAAGTTAATAAGGGTGTTACTTTCATGTATTAAAAGAAAAAGTCATATTTCTTATGTAGGGTTGTTTTGGTTTTCTCTTTCTGGATCTAACTAAAATCTTTAAGCACCATAAATATTCCATTAAAATAAAATATAGAAAGTCAAATGCAGAAAGAAGTATCAAGTCTTTATCTGTCTATGAACATTAGGAGAGCAGAACATGTAATACACAAACTTTCTGTAAAAGCGCAAAGAGGGGAAAAGCTGCATTAGCTTATCCACCACCTGCTATCAGAGTCAAGCTGATCTTTGGAATAGTTTGCTTAGCCCACAGGCAGAAGTAGTGACAGTGTTTCCCTCTCCGCAGTTACTCTAGGTAGCAGAGATTTTTTTGGGAAACGACTCTAAGCAATGCTAAACAGCAAGTTGGAATTGCACAGCAAGCAGACTGTTTGCTTGTGGGGAAACGACAATCTGTCTGTGCTTGTGGGAGTAACATCTCACTTTAGCAAAATTTATTGTGGTTTCAAGCTGAAACAAGTTTCTTGATAAAAAAAAAAAAAAATAGAGGATATGGTGGTCTTGACGAAAGCACTGTCCTAATGATTAATTGGTCTGTGCTGTATGTTCAGTTTTGTACAGGCTTGAAGAAGACAGGTTGTAGTTCAGTGCTTCAGATTTCTCATCAATCAAAATGGATGATACTTTCCTACTTTGTTAGTTCATTATAACAAAAATTATTGCTCATAGGGCCTTTAGGTACTGTGGGTCCATAGTACCACAAGAGAAACTCAAAATACTAATATCCAGTACCTCTTCATATTTGCATACCAATACTTCTTCATTTTTTTGTGATCTGTGCCATGTGATTGGCCCACTGGTTTGTTTGGCTTTTAAGCAGTTCACCTGTGCGACGCATAAATGACTGTGAGTAGCTTTACCTTTCATTTCTATGTGCATACACAGAGATGAACTTTGCAGCTTGATTTTAGCTATAGATCATTCATAATTATATAAAGTTATTGCCCCTTAAAAATGGAAAATTATTTTTAAAAAATTGGAAAAATATACACCTAATAAACATTATGAATGAATCTGTGATTAATATATATGTTCATATGAGATAAAAAATCTTTATACTTGCTGCATGATGAGGCATGTTTCTTTCTGTGTATTACCAAATATTTATAATTTTCCAGTTTTCCATTATACCCTTTTTACAAAGAAGTGGTGTAGCTTGAGTATCTTGAGAAAAAAACAGGTGACCTACCAGCAGAGAAGTATTTCTTTAATGAATAAGCCCTTTAATTATATTCTCGTTCTGCTATATGCTCAAGATTGTAAAATTGCTGAAGAGAAGACTAAGTAATTGAATAGCAATTTAAGTGTGAATTTATTAAATCAATTAGATTTACAAAAGTAATTTGAGACACAGTGCTGCTATATTGGGCACACCAAGTATATAAAAATTTAAAATAGATGCTTGTAAGTGTAGCATAGTTTCTAATGGGAATTTGTCTTGGTTATAATAGTAAAAATGATTGATTCTACATGTCTTGCAAAGCTTATTCTGTAAGTTATTCTTATCCTAATAGCACCTCAGAGGTAGGCTATTTCCTTTCAGGTTGCTGGGGAATCTCAAGGCATAATAAAAGATTTCATAAACTGATGAAAATTTATAACAGACATTCAAATATTTCTGTGCTTTTCTTTTCCTGTAAAACAAACAATATCTTCTGTATTAACTAGCTTGATAAAGCTAGTCATTTCTCTGCACTCTGACCTTCCATGTACATTATGTTAAAATTTTCTCTCTAATGTACTATGCAATATTTTATATGGTATTTTAGAAAACTAAAGGAAAATGAATTTGTGCAATTTGCTGTGTCTATGTAGCAAATGGAAGGAGAGAATATGTTTACAAGGACTTACAAGACCAATAGCTAGTTTAGCTTATCTGAAGAGGTGAACTCATACTATTGTGTTATGTGCATAATATCAGTGTGAGAGAAGTTATAGAACCATAGAATCATAGAATTGTCTGGGTTGGAAGGGACCTTCAAGATCATTGAGTCCAACCATGAACCTAACACTGCCAAACCCACCAGTAAACCATGTCCCTAAGCACCACGGCTACCTGTATTTTCAATACCTTCATGGATGGTAATTCAACCACTTCCCTGGGCAGCCTCTTCCAATGCTTGACAACCCCTTCAGTGAAGAAATTTTTCCTAATCTCCAGTCTAAACCTCCCCTGGTGCAACTTGAGGCCATTTCCTCTTGTTCTATTGCTTCCTACTTGGGAGACAAGCCGACCCCCACCTTGCTACACCCTCCTTTCAGGTAGTTGTAGAGAGCAATAAGGTCTCCCCTTAGCCTCCTTTCCTCCAAACTAAACAACCCCAGTCCCTTAGCTGCTCCTCATAAGAGTTGTTCTTTGGACTCCTCACCAGCTTCATTGCCCTTCTCTGGAAGTGCTCCAGCACCTAAATGTCTTTCTTGTAGTGAGGGGCCCAAAAGTGGACACAGTACTTGAGGTGGGGCCTTACCAGGGCTGAGTACAGGGGGATGATCACCTCTCTAGTCCTGCTGGCCACACTATTCCTGATATAGGCCAGGATGCTGTTGGCCTCCTTGGCCACCTGGGCACACTTCTGGCTCATATTCAGCTGGCTCTTGACCAACACCCCCAGGTCCTTTTCTGCCAGACACCTTTCCAGACACTCTTCCCCAAGCCTATGGCACTGCATGGGGTTGTTGTGACCCAGGTGCAGGATCTGGTACTTGGCCTTGTGGAACCTCACACCATTGGCCTCGGCCCAGCAACACAGCCTGTCCAGATCCCTCTGCAGAGCTTTCCTACCCTCAAGCAGATCAACACTGCCACCCGGCTTGGTGTCACCTGCAAACTTACTGAAGGTGCACTCGATCTCCTCATTCACATTGTTGATAAAAATATTAAAGAGAACAGGCCCCAGTGGGGAGCCCTGAGGAACACCATTTGTGACCAACTGGATTTAACTCCATTCACCACACCTCTTTGGGGCCAGCCATCCAGACAGCTTATTAACTCAGCGAAGCATATGCCCATCCAAAGCCATGAGAAAAATGCTCCCTGGCTCTGTGGCAGCTGAGCTGTCAGCACCCTATGCCTGCGATCCCCCACAAAGTCCCCACCCGCCCGGACACTCACGGACGCAGCATCTGTGTGTTAAACAAGGGATTTATTAACATCTTAGCACAGGGTAAAGCTCCCCAGGGGAACGGACTCAGTTCTGCAGCAGCAGCTTCCCCGGGAGCTGACCCCATGCCTGAAGAACTGTGCCTCGGCCACAGCACAGCTCTCTGCCCACGTCCTGCTGCTGGTAACGGTGGTCTCTGCCTACTCCCAGCTCAGGAAGGCGTACGAGTCGCCTTGCTTCACTCCGAACGTCATCTCAACCAAGACGGTTCTGTCAGAAGCGAGTGTCAGCTGGAGCTTGCAGGAGTGCCTGGCGGGCAGCACCACTAGACGGCAGTTTGTCGACGGCGCCATAACCGCCCAGGCCTGTTTTGCCACTATCTGGAACCAGTGTGCGGTTCTCTCCATGTCTAGGTAGGGGCCGGTGCAGAGGGTGCGCAGGAGGCTGGGACCCTGTTTTTCCCTCAGCTCCTCCTGGGGGTGGTGGAGGAAGCACAGCATGTCCTCCGCCGGCGGCTCCCTCACGCAGGTGCACTGCAGCTCTACGCGGAGGCTGGACTTCCTTGCTGGCATCTCCTCGGTGGCGGTGCCCATCTCCAAGTGGAAGACGTGCCCTCAGGGAGGCTTCAGGGGCACGAGCAGGTGGTAGACGGCATCCTGCTCACAAGGACTCCAACCTTGCAAGGTGCTGCCCACCCCGATGACTGGCATCGGTTGTGGCATGAAACTGTTCCTGCAGAGTTTTCGGCAGACACAGAGAAGTTCATCCACCCGTGCCTCCACGATCATGAAGGACTCCGACAGGTCCAGGAGACGCTTGGCCGAAATCACGTGTGCGTCCAGGGCAACACTGGGTTTTTCTTTGGTCTTCTCCTTATCAGCTGTGTCTCTGGAAGTGTACTCCTTGCTGCTGCTGCCTGGCTGGCGGCTCCTTCTCCTCACCCAGCAGCAGAGCCCAAAGAGAAGCACCAGGACTGCAGCAGTGGCCCACTGCTGAAAGGCAGCAAAGAGCCGGGCTCCCCGGCAAGGGCGCCCAGCTCCAGCTCCTGCAGCACCCAACTCATCTGCTGGCTCAGGTGCTCCTCACACTGCTGCTTGCGCTCTCGCGCGGCCTCGTCCAGCTGCTCACCGGCAACCAGCCAGCACTGGACGATGCTTTGCACAGCCAGGGCAAGCAACGACGACACTGTGGCAGCCATGGCCTGCAGGATGAGGGAGAGAAGGGGTTCAGTGGGGCTGGGAGGGAGGGAGAGGGCAGCAGGGGAAGCGGGGACGGGAGCCGCAGGGAGCTGGGGGCAAGCAGGAGTGGGGGCGAGGCAGCGGGGAGGCAGCCAAGGCCTGCGCCCAGCCCCGGCGGCAGCGGCACCGTGCCCGGCCCAAGGCGCTGCCGGCAGTGGCCAGGCCCTCGATTCCGGGTGAGAACCCCCCCCCCCGGGGGCCGGTGTTTCTGCCCCAGCCCTGGTCCAGCCCAGCCTCCCCCTGCCAGCCCACTCACCACTATCCCGTGCCGTACTGGGGCAGCGCTGCCCGCTGGCGCCCTTTATAGCTGCCCCCATTCTGACACGTCCCCTGTGGTGTCCCAGGCAGCCGAGCGCATCACAGGCATGGCCGGCAACCAGCCCTGCCCTCGGGACCCTACGGCTCAGCGACTCCCCGCTGCCCTGGGGTACTGGTTAAGAGTTCACTTTCTTCACAGGAGCTTGCGTGAGGCTCTGCTTTGGATTGATTCTCATCTGCTTGCCAGTGGCAGTCTCCTAACCACAGAATAGCCTGAGTTGGAAGGGACCCACGAGGATCATGGAGTCCAGACCCCGACTCCACGCTGGGCAGCCTTAAAGATCAATCCTAGAATCATAGAAGCATAGAATCATTTAGGTCAGTAAAGACCCTTAAGATCCTTGAGTCCAACTGTAGCCCCTCATGTGCTGGCGGCTTGGGCTGAAAGCGTTGTAGTAATTGGGGTTCCATCAGGCTGGCGCCAGTCACCAGCAGGGTTCCCCAGGGCTCAGTTTTAGGGCCAGTGCTCTTGAATGTTTTTCTAAACGATCTGGAGGCAGGAATGGAATGTGCATTAGGTAAATTTGCCGATGCTAGTAAAGTAGGAGGAGCTGTGGGCTCCGTCAAGAACAGAGAGGCCTTCCAGAGAGGTCGGGACAGAGTAGCGAGCTGGGCAACCCCCAACCGTATGAAATTTAACAAGAGCAAGTGCAGGATTCTCCACCTGGGATGGGGTCATCCTGGTTATACATACAAAATAATGTTTGTATGTATGTATGTTTATTTGTATGATAAGAGGCTGGAAAGCATCCGTGGGGCAAGAGATCTGTGGGTCTGGGTTGATGGTGAGTTGAATCTAGAACAGAATCATAGAATTGTTTCGGTTGGAAGAGACCTTTGAGATGCTTTAAGAGTCTAACCATCAACCTAACACTGCCAACCATGTCCCTGAGCAGCACATCTACATGTCTTTTAAATACCTCCAGGGATGGGCACTCAACCACTTCCCTGGGCAGCCTCTTCCAATGCTTGACAACCCTTTCAGTGTCAACATTTTTTCCTAATGTCCAATCAAAACCTCCCCTGGCACAACTTGAGGCTATTTCCTCTTGTCCGATCACCTGTTACGTGGGAGAAGAGACTGACTCCTGCCTCGCTACAACCTCCTTACAGGTGGTTGTAGAGAGCCATAACGTCTTCTCTGAGCGTCTTCTCCAGCCTAAACAACCCCAGTCCCCTCAGCTGCTCCTCATAAGACTTCTGCTCTAGACCCCTCACCAGCTTAATTGCCCTTCTCTGGATGTGCTCCAGCACCTAAATGTCTTTCTTGTAGTGAGGGGCCCAAAAGTGGACACAAGTGCCAAGGTGGGGTCTCACCCCACTGAGTACAGCACTGAGTACAGAGGTACAATCACCTCTCTAGTCCTGCTGGCCACACTATTCCTGATATAGACCCAGATGCTGTTGGCCGCCTTGGCCACCTGGGCACACTTCTGGCTCGTAGTCAGCTGGCTGTTGATGAACACCCTCAGGTCTTTTTCTGCCAGGCAGCTCTCCAGACACTCTTCCCCAAGCCTGTAGCACTGCATGGGGTTGTTTTTCCTGATTACTCCACTGTGTACAAGATCAATGTGGGACCTACATACTAGTATTAACATCAAAATCGGGTTGGAGAACAAAATTAAGATTATTGTTTTCTAGAGAGTACATACATATTCCCATGATATACAGTGAAGTACCATAAACATCAAAACAGTAAATGAACGTGTTCAAGATTAACTATATATGTTGATCATTTTTTTAACTAAAAGTGAGAGTTGAAAAACATTTAGTTTCAAAGCACAAAGCGAGTAGGTGAATAGTAGTAAGACTATGCACAGTTAATTTTGTCCACAGAGGGTGATCTCAGAATACTAGTATAGGCAAATCCATTTATTCTCTGTTTTTAAGGCAATAAAAAAGAAGTGTTTGTAGACTACCACTATCTGTATCAGCTTGCATACTTTTTCCATGGCCTCTTTGGGTATTTATGGAAGTAATAAAACCCCTGGTCTTAAAATATTGCAGCCCAATGAATGTGGAAATATCCTGAAATTCAGATCCCTAGTTTGTAAGTTATGAAGTGTTGGAGAAGCTAATGAAAAAAAGTAAACTTCAACTGGATTGCTTTATTAAGGTTCCTTTATATTTTGAATTTATAACCACAAAGAAAAGTGAAATGTGGAGAATGAAAAACTGTTATAATTAAAATCTACATAATGTCTAATTGGTTGCTGGAACAACCAATACAAAAAGCTGATTTTACATTTATTCTTGAAGATGAATTTATGTTCAGCCATCAGTGGGGGGTTGGGTAACACTTTGCATACTCAGGTAATATTATTAGCAGCAGGCATCACTAAAACTTGGGAAACACCACAGTATCTGACTCTTTGCCAGGTTGGGGCATCAAGACACAGAGCTATGTCTCCAATATCCACAATCCCTACACTCTGCTATCACATAACTCATGATAGTATGATGCAGTGAAATGCCGAAGTTAAGACTCAATAAGTCTTGGTGACTATCAAGCAGGTATTCTTTATTGCAGCGCTGGGTGCACAAGGGATTGGTCCACCTAATGTGCATGCTGACTGATTTAGATGTTCAGTTTAAATACATACTATGTATACATATTCACTAGTTTTCCAAGAAATGATTACTTATTCATTAACTCATTATTACAGGTTACTGCCCACTCACGCATGCCCACTAGAGTCTCTCGGTGGTCTTCAGAGACATCTGGTGGTCGTTCACTTCCTCCACTCCACTTCATCGTTGTGACCTTCTGGGTGAACTGCAGTGAACTCGTGAACTGGGTGAACTGAACTCTCCTTCTTTATTCTTGCTGGCACATCAAGTGTTAGCTTTGACTAGTCTTTGCATGCCTCCCTAATCCGGTGCCACTTTTTTTGAGAGATAAGCTTCTACTACAAGGTTATATTGTCCTAAAGCATTCTTTCTTAAAAAATAAGAGATAAGTTCTGACATTTAGTACTACAACTGTTGCATCTGCTCTTTGTACAGCCTTAAGGTGCCCAGTCTCCTAAATTAAGCTCCTACTCCAATTTACAGTTCTGATATATTAAGCCCCTACTTCAATTAGTTTACAGCTTTAATATGTCAAACCCTACTTCAATTAAAATCAATTATATTCCAAATCCCACACCATCTGCTAGGCCTCACCCTAGTGTCTTACACTAGTAATGAGTTACCTCCTCTTGCACTAGCACCCAACTTCATGCATCACCTTGTGTGCTTTCACATACCCTAATCCTTGCCCCTCAGTAATTGCTTGCATAGAGCCATTGCCTGGCTCATTGGATAGGGAGTTGTTTATTAAAGCATTAGAGCCTTTCAATTGCCCTTACTTCTCTCTTTTTGTGAGGAAAGAACATAAAACATACAGAAGTCAGCCAAAGAGAACTGATGGCTTAGGTAGGCGCTGCTGCAGATTCTTGCCCTAAGAAGTCTCCTTCTTTAAGGATTCAAATGTGTATGTTCTGCTGTGAAGTAGGCAAGTAGCACACTAGTCATTTTAGAGCAATTTTGTTGACCCTTTTGAGGGAATATGTCTGTTTTCAGCACCACAACTCAAGGAGAAAGTAATTTGATGATGAAGATATCCGTTACTTTCTAACCTGCAGGTAAAAGGGTCACAGTTGGAAAAAACGTTTTCTTCTTGTGCAGTCTGACCAAACATGTGATTAATATCTTATTAGCTAATGCATTTTGGGTGTGAGTTCCTAGTTTCAGCAGAAAGAGTACAAATTCTAGCTCTAGTAGATTCTGGATTTGAACCATGATTCTTCTGAAGGCAGATCCTGTACTCTATACACAAGATATATAATAGCAGGCCATTAAATTAACATCATCTTGTGGCATGTTTGAAGCCAGGCAGACATGAAGGGATAGTATTGATGCAACAGGTAATAACAATTCTGTCACTCTTCAGGCTGGTCTAGTAGATCAATTCCAGAAATAAAGTCAAGAGATATTGCACAGTTCTCAGGGGAATGGCAAATAAGAAGACACTTCCTTTCTACTGAACTCATCATTCATGGCTAAAATTGTACTGAGAGCAGTGCTGGGCTGCAGCAGGTGTGGTAACAATCACAATTATCCTGGGTAAAATGTGGGAAATTACATTAGTGTGCTGTGGTATAAAAATGTGCCAGCAAAACCGTTTAAAGAAGTGGACCATCTTATTTCTCCTGTAAAAAAGAAAGTTCTCCTTTTCAAAAGAAAGTGTGCAGGTCCCCTTGAAGTGTGAAAATCTAGGCTGATGGCTCTTAACAATTTTGGTACCTGCTGTCTAGACTACACCCTCTGTTTGGAGTGCTAGAAAAGGCTAACAAAGGTATGAGCAGAATACCCCGCCACACCTGGAGAACTGCACACCCTGATAATGGCATGTTATGAACATCTTGTGGTTTTAAAATCTACACAAAGGTAAATTTACTGGAAGGTTAAAACATTTATTTGAGTGTCCGAATTACTAATTTAATAATAATAATAATAATAATTAGTGGACAGTTTATATTTGGAAGATTAAGGACTTTTGGTGAAGTCCTCCTAAACCCAGGAAGGATTTTGGCAGTAAGAACCTACCCAGAGTTCACACTGTAAAGGACTTTAAACAATTACTGCTGTCTTAAGTTGCTTTGTGATAAGACTCTAAGAAAATCAAGTTTAGAAAGTATATCTTTAAAAATTGCATTTCTTTAAAGCCTGAATGTCATTAAAGAATTCATGCAGAATTCTTTAGATTCTGAATAGGGAATCAAGGCAGTACTGTCACAAGAAAGGGGAGATGGTGTACTACAACATCTGAACTAAAAGTTCCTGTTGTGGAAACAGAACTACTTTCTTAGAAAAAAGTCTGGATACAATGTAACAACTGAACTAGTTGAGACCTTTTTAGCATCTATGGTTGGTAAGAAAAATGATTGCAGAGCCCAGCAGCTAGTGCAGATTAACATTGTGTTTATGATACATCACTAGCAGGGACCAAACACACGGAAAGAATGGATGGAAATTTACTTCAGCATGGCACTTTTTGTGATCCTATATGTCACTATCACTAGTTTAATGTAATTTTGACTATGTAACGCAGAAATTAATCAAAAAATGAGGAAACTAATATGGTCATTATAAAGCTGAGAGGCAAAAATGGATATATTTTTTTGCTGACAGCACATATGAAGAAAGCATGTGAGATAGTTTTGATTTTGTGACACGTAATGTTAAAATGGGAGATGATATAGGAAAATACTGTAAGCAAATGGTCTTTACAAAATTTGGAAGACAATACTGAGGAAGCTAATTTAAAACTATTGTGTGGGTTTTGCATTCTGTAAAAATACAGCATGAGGAATGAACCTGAAAGGAAAAAATCAAGAACAAATATAAAGTCAACTATAGGACTGAGCAGATGAGACTATGGATTTAAACAATGAAATAGTGAATAAGAGCAATTGTCTTCTTTGTATAACTTTTGTAAAAATAAATAAGATGTAACAATAAGTGATTCATGCTAATCTGCTGGAAATACTTCATTCAACTATTCTTTTACAGTCCTCACTCGTTAAACTTCTGTTCCCCTTTCTCTTCAGGAATTTCAATCTTGCATACTTGTTCTCCTTTTGAAGCTGACAACAAACAGGGTTTCTTCCAATTAAAATGTGTACTTTAGGAATCTCCTTGAGCCACTTGATAGTTTTACAAAGTATGAACTGAAAGTTGGGTTAAACGTAGCTTAATTATCAAATAAAACTTCAATGTGTTTATGCTCCTTTTGCAAATATAAGTAAGTAGTTAAAATGTGAGTTTACTTGACAGTGTTTTTTTTTCTTTTTTAATCATTCTTTTTTAAAAAGAAAAGTTTTGGTGATAGGTGATTGGCATGTTATCACCTTTTACTATTAGCCCTCTTGGCTCCTCATGCTGACGTTTCTAGAACTTCTGCAGTAGGTTTTCTAAAATCAGATGACAATAGAAAAGGAGAAAAATGTAATTTTTTAATACAAACAAATCTATTTCATAATAACGGTGGGAGACTGGATAAATAAATAAAAAGTCTTAAAGAGAAATTTTATTACTTTTTTGGATTTATATTGTGTGGTTTTTTAAGTGCCCAAACAGTCTCTTAATGAATTTTGTGTGTGCTGCTATTGTGGCTGACGTTAAAGTTTGAGTATAATAAGGCTGAGACCAGAAACACCAAACGTACTTCAATACTCTGCATAATGCTTTGTCGGTTATTATGGGTTTTTTTCCTATTATGTGCTTCTTTTCGGCTTACGGTTGATGTGTCTAATTTATTTTTAAATGAACAGCTTTGACTGTAGTGTTAGTACATTCTGCACTTGAGTCAACTTGTTTCCGTGGAAGAATAACTGTTCCTGTACATGCCCCCTATTAAACCCAGCTGGAGTGTAACAAGGCTATCAGCACAATGCAGTCAAGCAGGACACAGTTTTGGAAGTATGGTTCTACTGTAATTGTTGAACGACGCATTATTATTCACTTCCAAACAGGTTCTCCCTGAAAAATGGCATAAATATACTGAAATAACTGCAAATGGTGCTCCTTTCATCGTATCGGGCTGACATAATCAAGTTATTCAAAAAGCTAATTTAAAAAAAAAAATGGAAAAAACGCTTTTCTCTGAAATCACATTTTTTTTATTTTTAGAGGATCCAGCTTGGTGTGTTCCCATACATCAGCTTCAGTTTTACTGCATCTGTATTAGATGTCTGGATGCTTATTGTTCTCTTGCCTTTTTCCAAATTCTCAAAAAATATTTTAATAGCTTTTCTATTAGAGAAAGGTTTTTGAATGTCATACATTCATCCAAAAGTAAAGCTTTGCCCCTAATCATATCAAAACAAAAAAACCCCCGAAACTTAAACATATTTATAAAAAACTATGTTTATGGATAATAATAATTTAAATTTCCTCTTACTTTGTCTACCCTTTATTCAGCTTTTAAATGGCAGCAGTTAAAAGCTACCAAAAATTGCCCGGAGTCGAGTAAGAAAAAAATATGGGTGGAAATCAAACCAAATGCAAACATTCATCTTATGTTACAATTTACTCTTGGAAAGACAGTGGGGTGGACAAGGAAGAAAAGAACAGCAATACATGTTAAAAATTTAAATTTCAGTAGCATAATGTCTGTATACAACAGCCAAACGGAAAAAAAAAAATAAAAAACCCCATGTATCTCAATATGACTTGTTATTCTAGTAGGTGTTTCTCTCTCCCTTCTGTATTGTGTCTATGTTCTGAATCACTCTCTGTAAACCGACTATAAAAAATATTTTGGGCAAATAGTTAAAATAAGGTTGATTTCAAAGGTCTGGCACTTCATTTTTTGAATGAGTAGTTTCTTGGTTTCTTGCCCAAATTAGACTGCTGTCAAAATGTGACTTCTTTGAATACCAAAGGTGGCCTTTCTTTCTCCTGCTTTTACGTTATATCACGTGCTGCAACAGAAAACAAAACTATTTCTGCATCTTCAAGGAGGAATTGTTTTTGTTTATAAATGGAAATAATGATAGTTGCCACACAACACAGAAAGGTGTTAGAATACAATAGAAAGGTGTCAGAGCAGTCTCTATGTATGGTTTTTTCACCTTATTCATAGTTTCCCAGTAGCCTAAGGTACAGACTTAGGTGATATGTGTTATATTGGTGTATATGTATACATTTCTATTTCACTTCATACATAAAGAGAGCTATATTCATCTGGTCAATATTCTTGCATCAATTAATACAGAATGCAGAACTGATACACAGAAAACTATAACCTGTTTCAGACATAGTAATGCATGCATTTATAGCAGCTGAACTAAGTTGCAGCAGGTAAAATATAGACATATACAGGAATTAAAAAAAAATAATTATGTGTGAACAAAACAGTGAACAAAAACACTGAAATTTTGTTTACTAGTTTTCTGCAAGGCTCTTTACTTAATTACAATTTTTTAAGACACTACTATCTCTAAAATGATTTTTGGTTCTGTCAGATAATGAAACATAAGTATTTTCAAGTATCTGGAGTGAATCTTGTCAACTTTGAAAGTCATAGATGCAGAAAACTCTTTCAAGTCATGGTTCTTGAATTATTCCAGGCCATTTTTACTGACAGTACTGTCTATACATACTTATCAGTATGGGGGAAGGGAGGGAATTAAGCACTGGTAATACTAAATAGCAGGAGAATTCTAATTTGTGTTTGTAGCTAACTAAATATTAGTGCTAAGGGTCTAGTCTCTGAAGGAGGGTGAAAGTTCTTTACACCTTAGCTCAGAAAGGATGTGGGTTGCATAACTTTGGTCTTCTGGATGTGGGCTGGTAACAGAGCAATTAGCTGAAAAACAGTGTATTTATTAAAGTCATTTACTATGTTACACCATAATAATAGTATTTCTCAGTTACTTTTAACTGAATAGAAATACTCATTTTGCCTGTCTTTCTGTCTGTGAGTTCTCTGCCTGCATGAATGCAGCTCAGGCTTCAAATGTAACTTTGGATATAAATAATGAAACTCATTTAACTTAATTTAGCGTAATGGAATATTTTAGGATACAGTTCATTTCATCCTAAAGTGGATGTCTCTCTGAAAATTTCTGTTATCTAACTAGTCACACATGCAACGTAAACATAGTGGATGAGGTATGAGTGTGCAAGGTCTAGAAATGACTAGTTTGCTGCACTTAGAGGCTCAAAACAAATTTTACTCAGTTCAGTCATTACAAATGTCATTCTGACATATTGTTGACCATTTGGGAACTACAGGAGCTGAAAATTACAGTAATAGATGGTGGAGATGGGAATTATGGACCATTTCTTTTATATTATCACTAATGTGGTTTTTTTTTTCAATACTAAGAAAAATTAACACTGTGATAGTCGATAATAATTGTTCAACTTTGCAGCTGATGGGGCAGATTTCTTCAAATTTTAATTTCAGTCAAGTTTCATTTTATTTATGTTCTAAGTTGTTCAGGGTAATGATTACTTTTTCTGTTTGGTCTTGCCAGAATGTAATGGTACTGCACTGTAGACTAATGGTACCAAGCACCAAGATGATAAGAAACACAGCTTTTGTTCTTAAGTCACTTTCACACATTTACAGGCTACATTGCTTTTGTTTCTTTTAAAAGTTGGTTCCATGCTCTAACTTTAGAAACTAAAGATATAAAATAAGCCCAGCTGTCAGTATGATTTTTGACCAAGTGCCAACTTTATCACAAGAGAGGTACAGTATTGTCTCAATCTACATATACAACACCAGTGCTTAGGAGGAAATAGCAGATTGTGCACAGGATGGGTAGGAAACCACAAGATAATGGTGATAGCTAGGTAGTACTGTAATCTGTCTGCTGAAAGGACTATTCTTTCTTAGCGTGTGGAACAAGGGGATCACCATGCTGTGATAAAATGTGGCAGTGATCTTTGACAATTTACACCAGCTGCAAATATGTCACAGTGTTTATTTTTTTAAAATCCCATTCTCTTTTCCAAATAGTCTCTGCCATTGCTTACATTTCAAATACCAAAACATACATATTAGTATAAATAAACTTTATAGATAAAGTAGAAATCTTTAAAAATAATTCTTAAATAAGTCTTTGTCTCTGAAAATCTTACCCTGGATAATATAGCAAATGTGGTCAGATACAGATTTAAAAAAATAGAATATATGTTTCAGTTATGTACCATTATAGAGTGTCTTTGTCCATACATATTGGGAAATGTTATAATTCTTTTTTTTCCCAGCAGTAGTCAGATTTCTTGGTGTAACTCTAGATAGGATCTTGGAGCCTCAGTCGTATTTTTTTCTGTTCTTTATTAAAAGTAGCTCCAAAATCTGCAGCATGCTTACACCCAGCTAAAACAGGAGTATCAAGAAAAAGCAGCAGAGCTGATATATGCAAACAAAGAAGCAGAACAACATGAAATTGATGTTAAAATACTGAGAATTCTTAGAAAATCTTAGGGACCTAAAATAGTCAAAAGTTAAGGTAAGTCAAAGTAGAAATGACGAGTAGTATACTATTTTGTCAGAAGCAGTTGACTGGCATATGAAAAAATACTACTATTAATTTTGCAAATGTATATATTTATCAGAAATTTATTGAAGCTTATACTCTGAATTTAGACAAGGGTCAGTCTAATCCATTGTTGACACTGTTATTTCTATATCTCTCCTTTAAACACATATTTGCTTCCCTACCACTGTGTATGTTTGTAGTACACACTTTGAAATTTTTGTCAGTGTCATTATATGTCACTGAGACTATGACAGGGTAATTTATAAAACATTGCATTTTTTGATGGTAAAATATTAATACATGTTTTTAAATTTAATTAACTAAGTTTCAACAGTCATGATAGTATAAATTAAAAGAAGATGATTTTTGCTCAGGGCTCAGAATGATTTCCTTAGAAGGGGACTGGAGTTATAAATTAAAATTGTTAATAAGATGTGAATTAAAATAAAGTTTGGTATCTAGAAAATGTTATTGGGCAGAAGTGACGCACCTTTGTTAATTAACTGTAATGTTAATGTAAATAACTTTTAGCAGTTTCTTTAAATTCAGGTTTAAGATACTCGTGAATATTTAATTTTATACTTCCCTCAAAAGAGACATTATGAGAAAGAGAGATTAATCTTTGCATGTAAAAATATATGTGTGACGTGTGCATTCTTCGTTCTCTGCCTGTCTTCTTTCTGAAAATAGTCTGGTTTAAAAATGCTTTCTCATCAGTCTCAGATTAAAGATTTTTTTTTTTTTTTGGCGAGTAAAGTATTCTTAGCACATAAAAGTAGCTGCTTTTCCCATTCTTTTCAAAATGGCTGGACTTAAATTATCACACTTCATTTCAAGGATCACTCTTTCTTTAAAAGTGCATGGAATGTCCATATTTGCTGTCTTCTGAATTCATGGAAAGGTGCAGACAAAAGTGAGTCACTAGATGCACTTTTAAACTTATAAAAGTCCTTTCTGTAATTGTAGTTGTGATACAGTGTACAGAAGGCCTCTCCCTACCGTTCACGATTGAGATTTTCTTTCTTGTATAGAAATGTGTAAGGATAAACATTTTCATATCCAACAATATGACCCTTTTAAAATAACACAATGTATAAAATCACAAGTGAGGATGAACTAAAAAAAGTTTTTCCCTTACCCTAAAGAATAAGTGTTGTTTTTTTTTTCCTTGAGCTCTTATTTTTTTTCATTTCTTGTGGTTGACTTTCTGATAGTCAAATATACTGAAAGACCAGACCTGAACAAACAGATCTCAAAGAAAAGGTAGGAATGGTAGGATTAGTAGAAAAATACAGGATGGTGGTCATGTATAGTTTTTCAGGTTTGTTTTTTTGAGTGGTTTTTTTGTGTTTTGTTTTTGTTTGATTTTGTTTTGTTTTAAGTTCAAGCTCTTGCTATATGTATACCTGTTTAAAAACTTCAATTTCCCTGCTCTAGCTGGAAAAAATGAAATTTGTGTCATACCTTGCTTGTTCATAATCTTCCTTAGTCTTGATCTGAACCTCACCTAGGCTTTAACAGGTGACCCAACAGCTTGCTTGTAGATTAGCTGCACACATGCAACTACTTATAGCTTTGACTGCCACAGGCTCCAAGTAAGTTATTTAAAAATCTGGGTAGCGTGTCAAAAATCACAGACAATATAGTCAGTAAGGTTATCATTACAGAGAAAAAACACTGCAGAATGCATTAGGAACCTTGTCTCTGTACTTTTTATTAACAATGCCTGTACAGTATCAATAATGTACAGTAGTACATTATAAATAAATATAGATATATTGGGGCTGCATGCTCAAACATTTTTTGCTGATAAGGGTTCATGATCAAAACTGTTCTGAGACCACTGGACTAGACCATCTCCAGAGGTGCCTTCCAACCTCAGCAATTCTGTGACTCTGATTCTGAAACTGATTGGCACATCTGCTAGAAGTGTCAGCAAAGGGTTTATGTAAAGAATTACTACAAAAAAATTTAACTTTCTATACTAAAATATAAAAGTCATGCTACTGTAAGGGGATTTTATAAAACTACAGCTCATCTTGAACCTTTTTTGTTGTGTGAAAAGGCAGATTTCAAGTCCATGATGTTGTTTACCTACTGAATTCCCTGATACTCAGTAAAAGTCTTCTCTCTGAGTCTTTCTGGGGTAATAAGTAGAACAAAGGAAAAGTGCTGTCAGTAGCAGAGTAATATGTTTTCCTTTATTGTTTTAAAAAAACTCTTGTATAAAGGGAAAGAGAGATACCTTGTATTTTTAAGGAAAGTATCACATTTATACTTATATTCTTTTCCCTAATGTAGCAGTTTATCAGTGATTTAGCAAAAGTATGAAAATCCTCTTTTCATTTTAAATCTGAGTGGTAGGAATAAAGGGAGAAGAATGCTAATGTGAGTTTCTTTAGATAGCACTTAACTACAATATGTTCACTGTTAATATACATTGCACAAAAGAATTGTACTTAACACTACAGGCAGTATGTCTTTAACATACCATAAAAGTAGTTTGCTGTTTTCTCTGTTTCATTGCCAGGAAATTATCTTGTGTATTCAGCCGAAATGTGCAATGTGATTATTTGTATTCTCATCTCAGATTCACAGGAAGATGGAAAGTTCTCAGTCTTTGTGACTGCTACTTTTTATTTTACTATATGATCCATGTTAATTTTCACCAACCCTCTTATTACATTTCTATAGCCATAGCCTAACCTAGCAGGTTTTGAAGGGATATTTGTCATGCAGTTAATACTCAATCTGATTTATGCAGATTAATGCAGCAATCTGAAATGCTGTCAGATTTTCTCATTGTTTTATGTACTGTTTAGGACATGAATCCTTGAAGTGATCAAGGCTTTTCTGGGTAAGTGTGATTCCAAACACTGTTGTCAGTGAGTTGATAGTAAACTCTACAATTTTAACGATAAAGGGGTTCATTTTTTCTTTAGATTTGTTATTCTCAAGTAAAATAAATTTTACAATGTGTGATAAAAATAAGTAGCACTTAAATTTTGTATGTGAAATTATGTAGAGCTCTAGATATTGCTGCAAATAGTAATATTACCTTGTTTCAAGCAAGGTAATGTCTCATTATAATACCTTCCTGTAAAATGGAGTATGTTTTCTTTTTTTCCTATGGTTATAATTGTTTAGACTCTAATCATGTGGTTGTAGATTAACTTCTTTATGATGAGTTAGGAAAATATATTTTTCTCATGAGAGATGAGAAAGAGATACAACTTTAAAGACTTACGTCAAATTTTTTTTTCTGTATAAAAACACATTTATGCAATGAGAGTATACATGCTGAACAAGGTGTAAGCAATACTAGTTATTTATAAGCAAACAGAATGATCTGTTCCCAAAACAACATAATGTGGAGCTGGTTAGAAAAGAAGATGATTTTGATGCAGAAAACTTTTCTGAAAATAAACAAAATCAGAAACATGTATTGTAACACTGCTAGGGTGTTGTAGATTGCTTCATTAATTAATTCCTTTTGTTAGCCTGAATTCTCATTTGGTCTCTACTGTCTACAATGTCTTGTGTTCTGTCTTCTTAGTGAGTAAGTAATTGGGACGTTTTATTCACGTAGTCTTTTTAGAACTGTATTTACATTGTTCCAAAAGTTTTTATGTTAACTATTTTGGTTTTTCACTTCAACCAAAAAAAAAAAAGTTAAGAATGAAAATGTCAAGAGTAATCTCAGATATTTTCTGACAGTAATGTGCAGTTAAGGATGCAGTGAGATTTGTGCTTCACAGAAGTAGCTGAAACAATTTAAGTCTTTCAAAAATAGGAAGTATGGTTAAGCATCATCTTTACTGAATTTAATCTTCGTGAAGAATGAGACTATTTACACTTAACTTAAAAACTGGCAGTTGGAATATTAGGGAAGAGAGAAGAAAAGTATATCACAGAGGAAGTGTGCAGGACTGTATAAACTAAGAAGCAGTGGGACAAGAGCAATAAATCTGTGGATGGAAAATGAGATCTGCCAAGATCTGCTTTAGGAATACTAGATGAACAAGTGGATAAGGTCTTCTACATACAGCTAGAAGCAGCTTCATGTGCACAGGACCTGGTCCTCATGGGGGACTTCAACCACCCCAATACCTGCTGAAAGGACAGCATAGCAGGGTATAAGCAATCCAGGAAGTTCCTGGATCAGTCAACATCAGTGACAACTTCCTGACCCATGCAATCGAGAAGACAATGAGGAGAGGTGGGCCTCTGCTGTACCTCATACTCACAAATAAGGAGGAACTCATTGAAGATGTGAAGGTCAGAGGCAGCCTTGGCTGCAGTGTCCATGAGGTGGTGGAGTTCAGAATCCTGAGAGGAGGGCACAAAGCAAGATCACAGTGCTGGATTTAAGGAGAGTAGACTTTGGCCTCTTCAAGGATCTTCTTGGTAGAGGTCCATGGGATCAGGGAGGAGGGAAGAGAGGCCCAAGAAAACTGGTTAATATTAAATTATCTCCTCCTCTGACCTCAAGAGCAGTCCATCCCATCAAACAGGAAGTCGGGCAAAAATGTTAGGAGGCCTGCATGGATGACCAAGGAGCTCCTGGAAAAAACTCAAAAACACAAAAAGGAAGCCTACAGAGGGTGGAAGCAGGGACAGGTAACGTGAGGAATACAGAGACACTGTCCAGGCATGCAGAGATGCAGTTAGGAAAGCCAACACCCAAGTGGAAGTCAATCTGGCCAGGGATGTCCAAGGGCTTCTATAAGTACATAGGTGACAAAAGGAAAACTAAGCAGAATTTGAGTCCACTGCTAAATGGGGCAGGGGCCCCAGTGACTCAGGACATAGAAAAGGCTGAGGTCTTGAATGCAGCCTTCACCTCAGACTTCACTAGCAAGACCAGCCTTCAGGAATCCCAGGCCCCAGAGACGAGGAGGAAATTCTGAAGCAAGGAAGACATACCCTTGCTGGAAGAGGATCAGGTCAAAGGCACTCCTATCTTCAAGAAGGAGGACCCAGGGAACTACAGGCCAGTCAGCCTCACCTTGATCCCGAGGAAAGTGATGGAGCAACTAGTCCTGGAAGTCTCTTCCAGGCCCAAGGAGGACAAGAAGGTTATAAGGGGTAGTCAGCATGGATTCATGAAGGCGAAGACATGCTTGGCTAGCCTGCTGATCACCTTCTATGATGAAATGACTGGCTTGGTAGATGAAGGTAGAGCAATGGACATTGTCTATCCTGACTTCAGGATGGCTTTTGACACGGTTTCCCATAAGATCCTCATGGAAAAGCGATGAAGCATGGACTGGATGAGTAGACAGTGAGGTGGATTGAAAACGGGTTGAATGAGAGTGTGTTTATCTGTGGCATGAAGTCTAGTTGGAGACAGTAATTAGCAGTGTACCCCAGGGTTCAATACTGGGTACAGTCCTGTTCAGCATCTTCATTGGTGATCTGCATGATGGGACAGAGTGTATGTACCCTCAGCAAATTTGCTGATAACACTAAACTTTGGCTGATCTCCAAAGTGGTGTTTTGCCATCCAGAGGCACCTCAACAGGCTGGAGAAAGGGGCTGATAGGAAGCTCATGCAGTTCAACAAGAGAAGTGCAAAGTCCTGCACTTGAGGAGGAACAACCCTAGGCACCAGTACATCCTGGGAGCCAACCAGCTGGAAAGCAGCTTGGAAGAAAAGGACATGGGAATCTGGTAGACACCAAGTTTAACATCAGCTATCAATATGTGCTTGTGGCAAAGAATTGTAATGGTATGCATTAGGATGCAATGGCTGCATTAGGAGGAGTGTTGCTGCAGGTCACGGGAAGTGATCCTTCCCCTCTACTCAGTACTGGTGAGGCCACACCTGGAGTGCTGCATCCAGTTCTGGGCACCCCCGTACAGGATAGACATGAACATATTGGAGAGAGTTCAACAAAGGGCCACAAAGATGATTAAGGGACCGGAACATCTTCTGCCTGAGGGAGGGCTGATAGAGCTGGGACTGTTTAGCCTGGAGAAGAGAAGAGTCAGGGGGATCTCATCAATGTATATAAATACCTGGAGGGAGGGTCAAAGAGGACAGAGACAAGCTCTTTTCAGTGGTGCTCAGTGACGAGACAAGAGGCAATGGGCACAAACTGAAACATAGGAGGTTTCCTCTGAACATCAGGAAACACTTTTGCACTGTGAAGGTGACCGAGTACTGGCATCAAATGCCTTCTAGATACAGTCTTGGGCAACCAGCTGTTGAACAAAGGGTTTGGACAAGACGACCTCCAGAGGTCCCTTCCAACCTCAACCATTCTGTGATTCTGTGAAGGCAAACTCTAAGGTGACTAAAACCAGGGACAGAACATTAAACACTTATTTGTTTTGCAGACTACTTTGAGTATTTTGCAAGGACTAGGAAAAGATCATCTACAGTATAGAGCAAAACAGTGTATTAGAATTCGTACAGTAAAACAGAATGATGAAATGCACTACAAAGACAACGCAATTCTAAAGTTTAATTTTGTTGATATAAAACTACTCTAAAATTAGCTTCTCAGCTCACATATTATGTCCTCCAGAGGCAAAGTAGAAAGAGTGAAAGAGTAGTTATATCCAGTTGGCAGTGCAAGAAGAAGGTAAGTAGAAATCAGCTACAGCTAGCTGCTCCAACTTGGGCAGGAAGAACCTGTCAATCATAGTATGGTTCTAGATATTGAGTTAATTTTGTATTAGGATCTGAACCTGAGCAATATGCGATGGATATGCAATGATGGGATTGTCTTCATATAAAAAATATTCGAGAAAAGAGAGAGGATAAGAAATATTTATTTGTGTGTCTTCTTTCATTCAGGAATCTCATTGATGGGTTTTGCACTACGGTTAACTGAAGGATAGATAACAGTGTACTCCCTTTCTCACCTTCAACCACTTATTTTCAAATGCCTCTCACAGCTTCTACACTTACACAAGCTGCAATCATTAAACTAATTTGTGCCTTTTCTTTTTGTAGATTAGCAATTTTTCCTAATGGTTATTCAATTTGATGATTACATGAAACATTTCAAGAAAAAAACACAGTTAACCTCTCACTGAAAAGCAGAGAGAAACATTCAATACCATGACAGTTTCCTTTCCTAGCTGTATGTGCCTGCTTTTGATCTCAATTCTGCTCCATACTGTGATAGACTCATATTTTCTCTCCTACACAGTTTATATCATTCTATACTGATGCCTTTGTAATGTATTGTTAAAATCATCTGCTCATTTTAATTTCTATCAAATCTACACCTCTCTTAAATGATAGCAGTTTGCAGAAGCTAGTGATGTAAATTCTATTCATTCAGTTCAACGGGGTTTATTAAAATCTCTTTAGACTGCCACCTTAAAGAACTACCAGAACCAGGTCATTCTCATGCATTTGTTCACAAACACCAGGAAAATCTGCTCTATATATTCTAGAATATAGGTTAAAATAGGTGTGTAGAAATCCTGGTATGTAAAACGTTCACCTAAAATATGTATAAAATAGTCTTATATGGTAGCATATACGTATGTTTTAAGCAATGTTTGTGTAGCCTACTGCCAAAGAGCAGACAGTACTTCTAAGAATAACTGTTTTAACTACCTGAGTTGATGCCACTCAAGTGAAAAAATGGGAAAGAAAAGGTGGATTTTTTTCTGGGAAAAGCTGTAACAAAAGAGGACTTGTGGACTTGAAGATCTTAAAGTTCCAACCTAAATTATTCCATTATAATGTAAGTAGAAGGAATAGAAAATGCCTCAAAGCTAGCTCCTTTCCAGGAACTCTTCTGCATTTACTTGATCTATCTTCAGTGAAATTAAATAGTTGATAAACAAAATTAGGAAATGTAGGCCCTTCTTTTGACGGACCAGACATTAACAAATCTAATGGCAGGCTAGCATCAGAACTAAACAGATAACATATGGTGATAATTGAGGTGTTTCAATACTCATAGACAAAAAGCATATGGAAATTCTTTGTATCAACTGCATTAGCCCAGATGAAGGCTAAATCAATGAAATCCATGTGTTCTGAGGTATGAGCAGCATAGAATGAGTTTAAGAAAAAAAAAAAAAGTAATTGAACTGCAAGTGGTACCAGTAATTAGCAACGTGTGTGTACAGCAATACAGCAACAACTGACACAGAGTGAATTCAGATTGATAAAGTGCATAAAGGTGAAGCCTTGGAGCCTCCAAATGACATAATGAAGCTCCTACTAAGCAGGATCATCACTCATGCTTTTCAGATTTTTGTATTGATTACAGTTTGTTTGCTAGATATGATGGCTCCAAAAATTAAACAAGCAGGAAAAGGCACACTAAAGATACAAATTATTTTGGCTTGCAACACACAAGGAGGAAAAGTGCAGCAGGCTAACCAGTGGCAAGCTTAAAAAAATCAAAACCAAAAAACCCACACCAAAAGCACGAATGATTTCTGTGGAGTGCAAAATCTTGTGGAATGGTGGACTGAACTCATGTCCACCATCCTTTATACCTGGCACAAAGGAGATCCACTGATCAGGATGTCCAGACAGAAATAAAACAGTGTACCAGGTGGGGATCACACATAAGTGCTGCTCAGGGAGGGAGAAGAACAGATGGTGGTGATCAGTTAACATAACATGATCCTGTGCCCTGGCAAATGCATCCACTGCTTCTGTCACTACTGCAAACTTGGGCTTCAGGGAGTGCCTGTTTCTTCACATTGGGGCCAGGATGAAGACCAGTGGTGCTGGCAGCCTCACCTTTGGGAGGTACGCTCTATATACTCATTGTAACACATGGAAAGAGAGCTTTGTGAGATGAGAAGGTTCCCACCATCTCAGGGATGACAAGCATGAAACTGGAAGAATCTTTGAAGGACTCTGCACGGACAAGAACCTAAACCTCAGTAGGACAAAAAGGAAAGTACAAGTGAGGCAATACAAGAGCAAGAAGAGGACATGCCTTTTCTGATAATACAAGCTTGTGACTTCTGCCAGAAGGCGGCAGGGTTTCTGTCTCCACCTGGAACTGTTTTCTTGACAGATTCAGGGCCAAAGAAGAGTAATGTTTGACTTCATCTGCTGCTCCTGATCAGTGACAAATGTGGTCATCTTGAGCAACTTGGGCTGTAGCTACTGTGATCTGACTGAATTCAGGATTTGCAGGAAGTCTTCCAAGGTGAGCAGAAGAGTTCAGACTCTTCGGAAACTGTATTTCAGCTTGTTTAGAGAATTATAAGGTAATATCTTCTGGAAAGCTACCATGAAGAGAAGAATGCTCAGGGAAATTGTTTGAGTTCTAGGTAAAACCTGCTGAGTACTCAGAAACAACTTGTGCAGAAAGGCTGTAAAATTTGATGGAAGATCACGTAGCCTTTTTCATGAACTGAAACATAAAGCATTCAAATGTGTAAATTGACCAAGCCTACAAAGGAGGAGTCATAAAATTCAGACACTTAGAGATAAAATTAGGAAAGCAAAAGCCTAGCAGGATCTAAAACTGGAAAGGAATGCAAAGAATAACAAGAAGGGATCATAGAAGCTCCCATTCAGTGCCCACTGATGAATGGGAAAGACAACTTTGTGACCAAAAAATACCCAAGTGCTTAATGCCTTTCTCTTTTAAAATTTTTATCTGTGACAAAAATCAAATACGAGTAGAAGAAGAGGTCTGAAAATTAACCCCTAGGAAAATCATTTTACTGCTCAATGGCAGATAGAGGACAGTTGTGGTAATAATTTGCCTAATCTATAAATCTTTTTCCGTATCTTGTGGGTTTTAAAATATGTAATTCAGAAAACATCATAATAAGACCATGTTTGTTAGTACACTTTTCTATGTTTAGAAAAGATATTTTTAGGATTTTTTGGTCTGTCTAGAGGGAAAAGATGTGCTGCTTCTGAGGAAGGACTAGAGAAAGTACCTTGACTGTCCACCTTAATACTATGGGCAGTAAGAAAGGAGGAACAAAAGAAAAAAAAAACACAATAATGTAGAAAAAAACCTCAATTCAAAAAATGATGTAGAAGTAACAGAAAGATTAATGATTACTTTCTGATCAGTTGAACTTGCTATAAAGAATAGTTAAGAGTTTGGAGCTAAAAAGAATTCTTCATACTTATTTTTTAAACTGTTTAGAAGAGGCCTAACCTTACTATGCATGCCTTCAGAAAGTTTTGTTGTTAATTTTTATGGCAAAGATATCTAGAAGAAGCATATGAATAGTATTTTGGGGATTAGTTTAAATTATATTTGCTATACTGCAAGATTTATATTTGAGTGAGTCTGTGTGACTAATCTAGGTGATTCATCACTGGGAGCAAATGTAGTTTTTTATAGCTTTTAAGCGAGAAAGTCTATGAAAGAAGTAAAATGTTCTCTTTTTTTTTTCTATATTCCTTTTTAGTAGGATCATAGAGTGCACTAATATACCATTAAATGTGTAATAATTGTCAAAAAACAGGTGCATTGTTTCAATCCAGCAGATTTATGTGTGTTACTCGTGCTCATAAAGAAAAGACATGATAGTGGCCCATATCTCACAATGTTCTCTAATGCCTAACTCATGTAGTTGAGAAGGCTGATGAATTCTGAGGAGAAGATGAATGTACAGTATCATGCTAGCATTTGTTTGAAAGGAACCAAAGTTCTTAGACCAACAGACTTGAGAAGTTAAATTGTTAGACTTTTTTCCCTTTTTTCTTCTGCAGGGTTCCAGGTGACTTTTGTGTCTGGGTAACAAGTTTAGCAGGAACTTCTCTGCACATACTTAATTATAATAAAGGGGAAATAATTTACAAGGTGATATCCAAGCATAAGAAATTGAGTGGTCTTAGGCATTACTAACAGCATTTTATTTTAGTAAATAATTCTGTCAGCAGAATATTTGGCCACCCACAAAACTCTTAGGAGCAATATTGTTCTTGCAAAGTAAGAAAAAAAATGATGTCTGTATCTGGAAGAATACAAATAAATTGTTTATATTCTAGAGTCAGATTTTTTATGGGTGAAAAATAATGAAATGGCACTGTTTCTGTTCTTAACTGCTTTCCCTGAAAATAAGTAATAATATCTTTCATACCTCAAGAAATAATACCCGTCCTATTAAGCCTAATATTGTCTGAGTAACCCTTCCAAAATCTAATAGCAAAATCCTTACAGATTTATATTTTTATATTACAATGACTTGAAGGCCATTGCAACTTTAGACACCTTAAATTTTAAGACAAATACTAACAAAAAAATGGCTCAATATGTTTATTTCTGTTCAACAGTTGCCATAAGGCAGACTGGTTTAATATATGTGGTATAGAGTTTATCAAGTTCCTTCACTATTTCAAACACAAACATCATTTGTGTGTGTGTAATAATAGTGCACTGTTGTATATGTACAGTTTTAGATTTTGTTTTTATGGTTGGTGAAGGTTTAAAATAAGCTTGCTAACATGATCTAAACAGTTGTTATATTGAAAAAGCAAGGCCATTCCCCTTCCGAAAGTCTTTCCCAGAAGAAGTGCCACTTTTGTCTATTTAGAATTAAAATTTATCTTCCATTTGTTCAATGATGAGTCCTTCAATAGAGTATTAATTCTCTTGACAGAGTGAAGGACAAGAAGTTTAAGAGGGAAAAGAAACTTTAGAGATACATTAGAAGTAAGATTAACCAAATATTTTTGTTAAATTACGTTTTAGATAAATGTCATAAAAATTTCTAAGAGACATTTCAGGTCATGAATGGCATGGTATGGAACAGATGATAGCGTACTGACTTAAGGCTCAGAAACCTTGAATTCCCATTCTAGTTCTGCCACTGAGGTGTTGTAATGTCAAGAGAGACGCTTCTCCATGCTTCAAATTGACACGCTTTAAAAAAGAGAAAAGTGCATATGTTTCCTGTGTCAGATCTTTTCTGATAGACTGATTTTTATGATGATTTACCATTTGAACTGGCTACAAAACATGGGACAAAAACAATTCAGAAATTAAACGTGACTCTTATTTCAGAATTTTAATTATGCAAAAGAAGTATTATCAGTCTAAAATATAGCCCATTTCAGATGTGATACCTGGTTCTCCTCCTCCACACCTCCAGCCTGGCAGGTCATGTTCTAAGCCATATGTATGGCAATAGAAGTTTCTTACTGTTTGGAAGGTTGAGAGGGTTTCTATGGGAGTCAGCTGTTTAAAGATAATCTATCAAATGCCTACTCCTTCTTTAAAAGGGGCACAGATCCAAGGTCTTGACCGCTTGCAGTGATTAAGTCCCATGACTCAAAGGGTTTAACCGATGTTGAGCCAAACTCTGACCATTGATTTTAGTGAGATTATACAACTGTAACAGATGGCGGAATTTGTCTTGTGTTTCTCTGGCCTCCTTCCAAATTGGGTAATTACATTCTACATAACTACAGTTACATACAGTTTCAGTTCAACTCAGTATTTTTCATTCCCTACATTGCCTAGAAGCCTTCATATCTGAGGAACCTGTATTTCTGTTTTATGGGTTGTATAGATGATATTTTCCTATAGTTAAAGCAGTATTTTTTATTTGTAGCAATGCAGCATACTCGTGCTCATATTATTACTAAGAATCTGTCTACACAGAACTAAACACAGTTCAGGTCTTGAGGATCTTAGAGTCTAATTAGTTTGCTACACTTCTAATATAATTAAAGTCTGTTTGGGACCTCTGTTTATATAATGTCAAATGCATTACCCCTGTAACAGCCACGACTTCCAGTCCTGCAACTCAACTGAATTAAGGATGGTGTACTTTGTAGAGGACCTTAAATAAATCATCTTACCAGCAAGTAACATTTATTTCATCTGGACAAAAAAAAAAACAAAACAAACAAAACCACACACACAAAGAACAGAAACCAAACCAGATTCTTTTCATTAACAAAGTAATACTACGTTCCAAAATACATTCCTATTGGCTTGCTTCACTCCTTTCATAATCGTGGTTAGGAACAACAGGTGCAAGATAAGAAAATTCTGCTATAAGGTCCAGACAAAAATATGATGGTAAAGCAATATCCAGAATAAATCATATAAAGAAATGAGAGTACAGGAAATTAATATCTCTGTGCAGAAAATTTTACACGTTTAAGAAGAGGTTAACAAAGTAATTGCAAAAGTAAATATAACAATTACAAATCTTACTAGGACTAATTCTAGACTTTGTGAGAGCCTTGATCTATCGCTATCTTGATAGCTATTGGTTATATTAGAAACATCCTTTTCAGAGTCTGCAACAACTATCTAGTCTTCACTGTTTGACTGTAAATATAACCTTAGTTTTAAATTAAATTCTTCAACAGTAAGATTCCTGTGTTCCAATCCTTCTGTGTTCTCATGAAGGTATAATGAGATCTAAGACTTTTGTATGTGAAGGTTTACAGCTCCAATAAATATTCCAAGTGATTTGGAGTCCATCACATTGGAGTACTTATCAGCTGTTACAGTTTCTGTGTATTTATATGGGTTTTTTTTAATTCTTACATTCTTAACATCATCCATCATTACAATTTGTAAAGTGCCTCACCAAAGTGAGGTAAAGTGCCTCACCAAAACTCCCCAGGTTTAACTTCTACATTTAGTTGACACAATCAATGTAAATTTGTGTAGTTCTACATACGATCTTATGGAGATACTGAGAGTGACTACATTCATTTCCTTGCAGATGAAGATTCACTGTAGTAAGGAATTAAGTTACATGCAGCATATCCATTGAACTCATTTATCTGAAACTGCTCAGAAATTCACAGTGTAACTTCAGGGATTTCAGAGGTCATAATTAGGAAAGATAGTTACATATCTTTAGCTTTCTTAATTACTCCACTTTTAAAGAGCTTTATTCTCTTGACTCCTTTACTGTGACTAAACCATCTGGCTGGGACATGTTTTATTATTTCTTAGGGACTGTGTTAACACGGCTCATTTTTGTGGCTTTTGTTCCCAATAAACTTTCTGTAATGATAGTTAGACCCTCCCAGATAAGATGATGGTGTTATTCCAGTGTGAATAGAACTTATAGGAAATGATGCAGGCATACTTTGGATTAAATGAGCTATTTGGTATATTTTTTTATACAGTGAGACTCCCTACGTGCATTATGTGTAGGAGGAACTCTCTTGTACACTGAAAACTCGTAAAGAGAAGGCAATGATTGACTTCTCTCTCTTTCAGCATGCTAGCCGTTGTCACTAGTGTCGCTCATTATTGCCAGTAACGTTCAGGCAGGCTTGGAGAGGCAAATGAATCATCCTGCTAATTGTTTGGAGGTAATTTGGGAAATGAAGAGAAGAGCATATAATCTTTTAAACTGAAAACTTGTCCATTACACATAGACAAGAAATGGGAGGGCATAGAAGTGGTTACACTGAGTTTGTTTTGCGCTCCCTCCAGTTTTGAGTCTGGTGAATACCATACCATGTCAACTGCTGACATCACTGTTGTGAATGGTTCTTAGAAAAAACTTTCCTTTGCTTTAAAGTCTAGGTTGCCCATGTTTATTTAATTTATTTTTCTTTTAAATAAATAATTTTCACTTTTCAGAGAAACCTACAGAATAGCACAAATGTTTCCTTTCTTTCTCCCATTTAGAAGCTGCCTGTTTATTAGTTTTGATTCTTGAGAACAAGAAGTATTACTTTATTATTATCAGTGAACATCATCAGTTTTCTTCAGTCTCTTGAGAAAATTGCTTTCTTCATAGTTAATAGGATGCCTATCACTTTTTTCTCTCAAGCTCTGATGATGAACTTTATTATCAGGATTTAGTTCCCTTGTGAAAACAATGATTTATAGATTAGCTCTAGGATATGCACATGAGCAACATGACAAGAAAGAGTTATTAATCCTTGGGTGCAGAAATGACCTGTAAAATTATTGCATACTCAGCATTTTTTTCTTTTGCACTTGGTTTCTAGGGATCTATTCACGTTTGGTCAAAACTTAAAAGTGAGGCTGCTCTTTCTTTACTTGGAAATGAAGCCAGATAAAACTACTATACATAGCTGAAAAATTAAGGAATTCTGTGTGTCTTATACTTGTAGGCAGAATAATTTTAAAAATCAACAACATGCCATGGTGGGTGCAGTGCTTGGAGAGGCCACGGCTTTCTTCAGGCTGGATACCATTGCTCCCTAGTTCCTGCGCGCCTTTCCGTGCAAACTCCAGTGCAAACTCCCATGCCACAGCCAGACTGCTGTGCCATGCCCTGTTTGCCTGCCCTGATAGCTCATGCTCCCTAAGGGCTTCTTTTATACATGGTGAGGGTGGTTTGGCCACTGTTGCTCCTGGCCTCACCCAGGTCTTGTCAACCCCTGTCATGTGAACTGCGGCTCCTGGGGACTTTCTAGGCTCCTTCTGAGGTTCTCCCAGTTTGGGAAAACACCCCCGTCCACCACATTAGAGCGCTCCACTTTGGATGCTGCTGGCATCGGAGCCGCTTGCCTTGGCAACTCATGCTCCTGGGGAAGGAGCTTGGTAACGGACAGATAATTGGGCTGTGCATATACATGTTATGCCTATAGATGCTGTTCCTAACTGTTCCTGGAGAAAGTGAAGGTATTTGGCATAGATAATACAGAACCGGTATCAAAAATAAATTGCATAACAATAAAAAGACTAACTGCAAGGAAGCTGATGTGGAAAATGATAAAAGTCTGACTCTTGAAAGTATATCCCTTTGTGATAATGCAGTTAATAATTGGTTCGCTGCTCAGCACAGGAGTACAACCTCAAAGAGGTCTTAGGCTGAATGAGAAGAGCTGATTCTTAGATAGATTAATATAATAAAATAATAAACAATTCTAAAGCTGTGCTTCGGTATGGCAATAAGAGAATTCAGTTTTCCAGTAAGTTAATAAGAATGAAAAATGTTCTGGAATAATACCCCACAGAAGAAATGTAGTGGGCTTCAAAAAACCTCTCTAGGAAACGACTTAGCTTCATGCAAGAGTAAACGTTGGTCCAGACAAATCTGTTTTGCCTAAAAGTTATAGCTGACCCTAGGACTGAGCAGGCTTTCCTGCATTGTCACAGAAATACACTCAGTCACTATATTGAGTTTATTGTAGCATATTTTCCTTGCGTTAACATGGCTTGGCCACATCGAATAACATTGTATAAAACTTCCAATTTACTCCAAAATTTGGTGTCCTTTAGTGTCCTCAGAATTAATTTCAATCTCTTGAATACAATGCAAAGGTCAGCTGCTATATTCTGAAGTATGCTTTTTGGTTTTTTTTCTTTTTTCTGTGGATGATCTCTATGAAGTCCAAGCGTTTACTTTATAATGCCAGATCATCTTAATAAACATGACAGTATGTTTTTGTCAGAGATGGATATTAAGAACAGTAAGCAATGAAACGTCGGGGAAATAGGATTGTGTGATGGTAGGATAAATGTATTTGTGACACAGCAAAATTAACATCTGCTCTTTTTAACAGCATGTTTGTGTACTTCATCGGTTTAGCAAAGTCTGAAGACGATAGACCTCCCAAAGGTTAAGCCTTCTGAATGCAAACTCCTTTGTTAAGGAGACAACTAGCAAGGTGTTAAATCTACTCCATTTGTAAATATCCTTTTAGTTGTTTCCTCCTACTTTACGGAGCAGTAGAACAGCTGGCTATGTGAGGCTTTTTGATGTCAATGCTGCCAGCCATGTTGCAGAAACTGGTTACCACAAGTAAATAGGTAAGCTCTCAAATGCAACATTCTTGTTGCTTTTGTGTTGTTACCTTCTTAGGATAGCTGAAGGCTTATGGATTTAATAAACAAAGGAAGTCTTAATTTACATACTAAAATTGGCAGACATCTTTGTGGGGTCTCAGTGTACTTCTGACAGAACCTACAGGTATTGGAAAAGCTCCAAACCACATAGGAGACCTCTATAACCATGTCAGCAGATGGGATTATGTTTGAAAATGCAGGATTGCAATAAAAATTTGGGCTACTACTGGAGTTGTTCATAGAATCATAGAATTGTTAGGGTTGGAAGGGACCTTAAAGATCATCTAGTTCCAACCCCCCTGCCCTGGGCAGGGACATCTCCCACTAGATCAGGTTGCTCAGAGCCCCATCCAGCCTGGCCTTAAAAACTTCCAGGGATGGGGCTTCCACCGCCTCTCTGGGCAACCTGTTCCAGCGTCTCACCACCCTCATGGTGAAGAACTTCTTCCTAACGTCCAGTCTGAATCGACCCATCTCTAGTTTTAATCCATTCCCTCTAGTCCTACCATTACCTGACATCCTAAAAAGTCCCTTACCAGCTTTCTTGTAGGCCCCCTTTCGATACTGGTAGGCCACAATAAGGTCCCCTCAGAGCCTTCTTTTCTCCAGACTGAACAACCCCAACTCTCTCAGCCTGTCCTCATAGGAGAGATGCTCCAGCCCTCTGATCATCCTCGTGGCCCTTCTCTGGACATGCTCCAGCACATCCATATCTCTCTTGTAGTAGGGGCTCCAGAATTGGACGTAGTACTCCAGGTGGGGTCTCACGAGAGTGGAGTAGAGGGGGAGAATCACCTCCCTCGACCTGCTGGCCACGGTTCTCTTGATGCAACCCAGGATATGATTGGCTTTCTGGGCTGCAAGTGCGCACTGATGGCTCATGTTGAGTTTCTCGTCCACCAGCACCCCCAAGTCCTTTTCTTCAGGGCTGATCTCAAGCCAGTCACTGCCCAGCCTATAATGGCGCTTGGGATTGCCCTGACCCAGATGCCCAGATGGAGGGCCCTACACTTGGTCTTGTTGAACTTCATGAGGTTGGCATGGGCCTACCTCTCCAGCCTGTCAAGGTCCCTCTGGATGGCATCCCTTCTCTCCAGCATGTCAGCCGCCCCACACAGCTTGGTGTCATCGGCAAACTGGTGTAGAATGCTGAGTGCACTCTATGCCACTCTCCATGTCGCTGACGAAGACGTTAAACAAGACCGGTCCCAGTACTGATCCTTGAGGGACTCCACTTGTCACTGGCCTCCACTTGGACATGGACCCATTGACAGCCACTCTTTGGGTGCGGCCACCAAGCCAGTTCTTTATCCACTGAATTGTCAGTCCATCAATCCCATATTTTATCAGCTTGGAGACCAGGATGTCATGCAGGACAGTGTCAAAGGCTTTCCTTGGATCCAGGTAAATGACGACCCCTTGTCTATTGATGTTGTGACCTTCTCATAGAAGGCCACCAGGTTTGTCAGGCACGATTTTCCCTTGGTGAAGCCATGTTGATTGTACCCAGTCACCTCTTCGTTATTCTTCTGCCTCAGCAGTGCCTCCAGGAGGATCTGCTCCATAATCTTACCAGGCACAGAGGTGAGACTGACTGGCTTATAGTTCCCTGGTTCCTCCTTCTTTCTCTTTTTGAAAATGAGGATTATGTTTCCCCTTTTCCACTCAGTGGGAACTTCACCAGACTGCCATGACTTTTGGAATATAATAGAGAGTGGTTTAGCAACCTCATTCGCCAGTTCTCTCAGTAGCCGCGAAAGTGAAAAAAATGAAAAAAAGAATCTTATTTCTTATAGTTATTTTCTTCTGCTGATTAACACTCATAAAGAAATCAGTCACTGTACAGTCTAATAATGGTTTTACATAAAAAATGTGACCATAGAAAAGAAATATACCATTTCAAGACAAGCAATAAATTTAAATATTACACACTGTAATGTGTTGGCATTTTTACTTAAGTACTGAAAAAACAAATATTGTAGACTGCTTTTTCAAACTCTTGGGTGTTTTTTTTTTTTTACTAAAATACTTATTCTTTAGCATACAAGATGCAATTTTTTGTGTGATGTTATTGAGGTGCAATAGAAAAGTCAGAATCAGAGCATTAATATTCCTGCCAATGTTAAGTTACATAAGATAGTTATGAAGTCCTAATAGACAATAATTAAACTTATGGGATTAATTGTCACAGAACATTATGTATCCATTAAGATAGAGATTTTTATGCATTTCAGAACGAGAATCTTCAAGCCTTCGGAAGAAATATGTTATGACGACATATTTCTTTTATCATCGTCGGACTATAGATTTCACCTATTACCTAATAACATAAAACTGATTTACAGTATATAAAAAACAAAGATATGATTTAGATTAGGAGTATGCATGGTTATTCACTTATGATACAAATTAAAATTGTTTTAGAAGTTAAGTTACTTCAGAGATTTTTCAAACTTTGGCTGATATTTTAAAATTTTATTTATTTATTTATATTAAAAAAAAAAACTCATAAAAATGACTTTTAATGCCCACTAGTTTTAGTAGAATAATAGCTTCAGTTCAAGGAACCAGATTGTAAGGGATAAAATTGATATGTAAATTATGCTCTAGACTTGCACGTTACCCTTAACTAGACTAAGTTTAAAGTCCTACGTAAAATTCGTAAAATTCTTCATCCACTGATTTCATTTGGAGGAATTTTACAACTCGTGTTCTATTGAAGTTACTTTTTATTGACACAAGGTGTTCACTGTTTAGCCTTTAGACAGTCAGGATCTTGGCTATGGTCATTATGTCCTTCTCTTATTTAGTCTCTGCCAATATTTTAAGATCGGTTTCATGTTGTGGTGTTACCTAGAAAAACAGACTTCAGCTTCCCAGTAAAGATGTGAATCAGCATACCTGTGATAAATTTGGCTTTTGATATCAAAAAGATGACATATTTTTATTGGGGATGGTACTGAAGAGTGTCTGAGCTCATAAAATCTACCTAAAACTAAAAAGCCTCCCTTAGAGCTGTGACTTTTAGGCAAAGGCAGGTTCTGGTTACTTTCAAGCTAAATGAAAGATTCAGCTAAAGCATAGTGATGCTCCCTTTGTCTCTTCGTTTTAATTTCTTTCTTTTTAGACTATGAAATACTTCTTATTATAGACTTCTGTAACATCTAGAACAGCTGGGATTAAAGTTCAGCTGTAATTTTAGCACTTTAGGGTATAAATTATAATATAAGCTTGCTGCTCTGCTTCTATACTGATGGTGTTCTGGCAGCAAGTGCATAGTAACCCCTTATTCTCACTTTCAGTCTCATTTTCTTGGTGTTTTTTTTTTTTGGCGCTGGTGGTGGTTTTGTTTTTTAAGACAGACAAGAATTTATCAGATGTTTTTTGATACCATGGGGATTGTTTCATAAAATTTTGACTTTGTTAAAAGTTAGACAATGTATAAGGAAAATTGCTGTCTTATCAAATATAGGTTAGCACAATACTTCATTCAGATGTCAGTATTTGAATAACTGTGCCAGTGTATAACACAAATGTATAAAAACAAGCTCCATCAAGTAAAGATTGTTGCTGATTTTTATGAGCTCCAGCTTAATCATCTGGAAACTGAATGCCAACAAAAATATCCACATATTTTACTCAGCACTTGTTTCTACATGCTGGAAATTAGAATCTTACACTAAAGCATAACTGCTAATCGTAGTTAAATTCATGATACATTTACAAAACAAAATTCAAGACTATTGCTATATTGTGATATCAAATTTACAATGAATCTAGGAAGGATAGGAGGGATAGATGATAATTGAGAATTGTATAGTGTCTCAGCGTGTTCTTTCTTTGCTGTAACTCGGCTCACTTGATTAAAAAATAAATAAATAAATGTGTTCAAAGTTTATATTTACTTTTCACTGGCTTAATGCAGCAGCCTTCTTTGCAATACTAACTCGTCTATGGATTACATATATCAATAATTCTCACTGCATTATGGTCTTACTAACTTTTATTCACAGGGTAGGACAATAACACTAGCTGATCTTTTTTCTAGTAAATGAAGCCAAGTAAATCATAAATATGTTATTTGTTGCCTTCAAGAATGTGCTTTGCAGTTCTGCTGTTCCTATGACATATCTTAGCAAGGTCAGGGAGTAGCCTGTGTATCTCTCCAGGCATTTTATCTCATTTTAGAAAGGATGCTGATAATAAATCATCCAGAAACACTTTTATTCCCATGTTCTCATTAGGGCACTGTTCTGCCAACTAGTCTATTTTTTTAATAGCCAACCATTTATATATTTTTACGTGTGTACTAAAATATTTTTCTTCCTTGAGCTCAGGGTCAGAGTCCATGAAATGCACCTGTGAGCACTGACTAGTATGCTGCTTCCTCTGTGAGATAACTTCAGTATAATTTACTGTTCACGTTTGACGTACTCTTACTCTCTCAGTAGATTGTTACCCCTGTATCTTCATATATTTTGACTCTGACTTTTGAAATCCTGCTATTACAGCTACTTGAACTCTGTAAAATTTTAAGGCAAATCATACAAAAATGCTTCAACTTGCTGTGTTTCACATTCAGTTATGTGTAATAAATGTTGAGATCAAGTTTATTATTCTTTTCTCAAAGTCCTAAAAAGGTAGCAGTAGTTGTGACTTCGAACCAGAATTCAGAAATAGTATTTATATTTTCATGGACAGAAATTTTTAGACATGATTACTGGAAGCTTATTTTTTTATAGAAGTCACTCAGTATGTATGACAAACTTTTGAAGTTTCCAGACTATTTGGAGTGGAGCAGGATAAGAAGAGAAGTCTTTGTTATTGGCCTTTACATATAATATTTACATGTAATAAGTTCCTTTTAAATAATTTTATAGAAAACAAACTGATTTAGATAGAAACTGCCAAAATAACTCTTTTGGTAGTTGAAAATGAAATTATGCCAAATTTTTCTGTGAAAATATGAAATGCCTTAGCAAAGAAAGGTTTTACTTCAAATTAATGAATTTTCCAGTTATTTATGACTACTTCATTCTTCCCATTATGCAAAATAGCGTCTCTTTGTGTGACATTTATGTATCATTTGAAACCAAGGAAAAAGTACCTGAGCTTCAAACATACAGAGCTGCATTTCAATAAGCATGATAACCTGTACTACCTTAGAACAGTACTATGTATTGGAATGTTTGAAAGCTACAGATTTTCCTCTTTAAGTTCTATATTCATTCTGAATCTTACTCTCAGGTAAGATTTTAAGAAAGAAATTGTTACGCAAATGTCATTTGACTTATCCTAACAGACAAAAGATTTTAAATCTAGTGTAAGGTGTAAGTTTTATACTATGTTGACTTCACTGATCTAGAGCTGATATCTGTAATTAAAGTTCTACTGAAAAATGGTGACATGCTTCTGTGCATTGGGGTTTTTACAATGGGAAATCATAGATGCAGTAATACCTTTCATGAAAAAGTCAGGTAGCGAAGAATTGGAGTAGAACAATAAGAAACAAAAAAATATGAAAATTAATCAAACAAGTTTCTCTTTGCACGTTCAGTAGGCTGTTACAAGTCTATGGGTGTTGATTATTTATGGGGAGGACAGAGTATTGAATAGTTTGTCTTTCAAAATTTTTGTCTTTAATACTAGTATAAAATAGAGCAGTTTTTAACTGAATATGTTTGATATTCAAAGTGCATGTCTGTGTTTAGTAGATGAGCATAGATTTAGATGTGTCCATGGGGGTTTTGTTTAGTATTTGTTAGAAAACCTCTACTGCAGACACAGATTTACGACTAACAGAGGCTTCGAAACCTAAATAGCAGGAATCTCATCAAGGAAGAAACTTCTGTTTCTATCATTGTAATTGTGTTAGAGGTTGGATTTTCTACTTGTTTGGATTTTTTTTTTTAATAAACTTTTTCCAGCTTTATTGCATGAATTGGCTGGGAAGAGTGCATAAAGAAAACTCCATGGTCTACCAGCCAAGTTCTTTGTGTCACAAAGGAATTAAAATAAAATTCAGATTTAATCAAGCCTCATGAATGAATAAACAGGTTGTACATTAAATCTTAATTGCTTTTTCTAAAATATAACAAAACTATTTGAAGTCATTGTTGCAGTGAGGCAGCGTTTACATTAGCACTACTCAGTCTAGATAATAACATTTCATGTTCCCTAATATGGTTAATGAGTGCCCTCTTTAATTCCTTTTATTATTTCATTATCTTTTCTGTATGAAATTGTTTATATATATATTTTTTTTTAGAATTGCATGGAGAAAAAACATTTCAGGACCTCATGGGTTTAGACTCTCTGTTATGTTCCCCTTAATTATACAGCAACACAATGATCAAGCTGAATTGTTTCAGTAATTTTTTTTAATTTATAGTCAGTGTTGTTCTACACTTGGAGTTATTTATTGTGTCTGACTCTACAAATCCTGTATCTTCTTTGCAATTGACCAAAAAAGCATTTAGCAGCTTTGGAAAAGCAGCATACTTCTAATGAGTTTTGAAGATTAATAGAAGTGTTTTAGGTTGAAAAAGGTAATATTTTTGTTTTAAGATTTAAGATTTAGAATTAAATTTATGAAATTTAAAGAAAAAAAGGAAGGTTCACGTATAGCTGTAAATAGAATATATAGGTTATAAAAGGAAATGACCAATGTGGTGCTTGCAAATGACGGAAAATGCCAGCTTAAAGTAAATAAACGTGATAATGTGAATGTTTGATAACAAAAGTTGAAGATTATTTTAATTAGAAATGCATACATTATTTTTTAACCAAAATTTGCAGGAAACACGTTTCCCAGGATACAGTGTTGTTCAACTTAGAGGGTTGAATCTAGCTACTAGAGATTTACTTTTTTTTGTGATTCAGTTCTCACATTACTAAGCGTCTCTAGCTGAACACCAGCTGGCTTCAGCTTGAAACTAACACACAGTTACTAACTAGCAGTTGTCTAACTGATGAAAAGAAGTTGCCTTTGTAATGTTGAACTGAATGCCAATGTTCTCACATCTATCAAAAACCATAAAGAAAAACAGAGGCATAATTTGACTATGCTGTCAAACTTAAATACAAATATACTGATCCAGTCAAAGATGATGTTTGTGCCATGCTTACAGATGTATTTTTTTCCCTATAATTGTTGAAATGTGAATATTAATGGTTATAATGATATATATGACTGAACCACTAGAAGAAAAAGCTAATGGTTACCAACTAGAACCAGTTTCTGATAAATTCACTTTTAGAAGTATTAGGACTGTAACTGATTGAAAATATACTTTAAATACTCCCACTGAAACATTTCTGATCAAAGTAGGAACATATGAATGTTTTTCTTTTTTCAGTTCTTTAGAAAACTTCTCACTGAATACCTGGATAATTCTGTCTAAGAAAAGCAAAGCATAATAATTCTGTAAGTTCATGGAGGGATATATGGTGCATATAGATAATATCCATTCTGTCCAAGCCACTGAAACCACTTGTTAATACCTTTTCCCAAGTCCATTAATAAAGCTAATTTTTTAACTTTTTAATTTTTCTGTCACAGGTGTTTTGATGAGAAAAGTTTTTTGCCATAGGTTCTTCACTCTATTTTGCATCAAACTAACCGGAGCGTTTGGTTTACCAGATATATTCCAGTTTATTAGTAAGAAAAAATCATTTTTAAAAATAGACCCTGGGAAAAGAGGGATCAGACTTGAAGTTCCTTACCCACTTCTGTTTCTTTACAATCAAGTCAAATAATAATTTCATGTTAAATAGTGAGATAGTCCTTCTCATGAAAGATAGAGTCAAAGAATCTGTCCTCTTAGCTGAGTAGTGCTAGCCATGGTGGTTTTGTTTACTCTTGCCCTGGATTTTCATTTATTCATTACAGAATCAAATTCTTCTGACACATAGTCTATTGATTTTACTTTACTTAGACATTCACTTTGTAACTTAGAGTTCTATTAAGTGAAAAATTTGGATTCAAAATTCAAATCCATTTAGAGAAGGAATTGAATCTAGATCTTTTAAACCTGTTTTAACCTCCAAAATAAGTAATCGTATGTAATATATGCAACAGCTGATTTTTCAGGACTCCCTAAAAGCAGGATATATTTTCCAAACCTTTAAGGGTAATGAGTTGCCACCAAAGATTTGTCTCCTGCTCAAGGTAAGAGGTATGAATCCGTCAGTGTTTTATGGTCAGCTTTTTTTTTTTTTAATTATAAATGACAAGGAGAAAAAGTCCTGGTTATAATGAAACTTTTCAGAATAGAAATTTGCATTTGCAAGGAGTTATGTTAATCTGTTCTGCTAACTTCATGGATTATAACACTTTCCTGTTTCCCCTGCCCAAATAATGGTAATTAATGTGTATTTCATATCCCTAATACTTAACAGTTCCCTTTAGTGACACCGTGTTTGACATAAGAGGGTAATGAGTTATATAGTATTTTCAGTACATTTCAAGGTGCTTTTGCATTACAGTTTAAGTCCTTCAGATGAAGAAATGTTTGGACCTCAGTAACCATTGTTATTTCTTCATATTAACGTTAATTTAACATGTCTCATTTAATGCATTAATGGGGTTTTTTTTCTTCCCCCTTTCTAATGGTGATCTCTGCTTTAGGATTATTATTATGTTTGTTTGTTTGGTTTTAATCGCATCCCTCATAAAGCATTAAATACTGTGTTTTTAGTTGCCAAGACTCAGCTGTAGTTCACGCTGTCCTAGCTTTCCAACCTCAATTTTTGTAGATCATTAGTTTCATGTAAATCTGCTCATTGCGTATAAAGCAAATGTTGCTTTGCAGTTTATGACATAACAATGCCAACATACTATATGTAAACTGCTGCAAATTCACACTTCCCTTACTTTTGTGTTTAAGATTTCCAAGTTCAATGTTGTTCTGTACAGTACAGCTTGATTATCCATGTTTTCTTCTTTGTGCTAGGAAACAGTGTTTCCAATAAATGAACTTCAGTGTCCTTGCTCTAACACATCAGTTTGTTAGTTCACTGATAAATAACTTTTGCTGTTTGTGTCTATTGTGAAGATAAAGTGGTTGTAAATGCTTTGAGAGCCTTGTCTATTTCCAATACACTGCTTTATGCCTCTGGAAGTTCAAATTTTGGCAGATCTAAGGTTGATCTGTAGTAACAGAAATTTTGTGGTTTTCTTTGCTAGAACTTCTGTACTGGGTTGTTATTACATAAAATAATATTGGTTAGTGATATTTTCTTTTTCTGAAGAGCTTAATTCATCACTTCTAAACACACCAAATTCTAGTGGCTTTTATAGTCAATTAATCAGACCCAAACCACTTCCAGCAATTATGTGCAGCCTGGAACCAAATCAGAAAGTCCTTTTTAGAATACAGGTTCAAGGTTAGGCTGGTACATGAAAGCACTGATAATACAAATTTGTTTCTTCTCAATCTTTTTCCTTGGCTTTGCTCTAACTTGCTTGCTTCCTGTATGTCACTCCCTTCAAAAAACAGAATAATTATCTGAGCGCTTGACCATTCCAATCTTTTCAAAGTTAGTCAAAATCCAGAACTCTGATTCCTTCAGTCATTTCACTTGTGTATTAATATTTTTCATTAACATTTTTTGCCTGCATTTTTACATCAGGAACCAAAAGTGTCTCTAGTGTAGTAAAGATAACACAAGATAATCTGTTTGCATTGTAATGTAAAATGCATAGAATTGGAAATTGGACTTGGCGGGGTGGGGAGGTCGTGTTTTGTTTGGGGTTTTTTGTTTCATTTTGGTTTGGGTTTTTGTTTTAATTTTGGTTGGGGTTTTTTAGTAGTTTCAGCAGGGACCTTGGGGCTAGTGCTGTTATCATGATGATGCATGGGGAAATGGTAGCAGAGAAATTTTGAGAAAATGTTATTACTACTGCCATTATGTGGATAAATAAAGAATATTAAATGCAATTCTATTCTAAAAGGTATTATTTAAATGTGACACTATCACATGTTTTATATGTTGCCTCTCTGAAAATATATTGGATAACAGCTTTTTTATGTAAGTAGTCCCTTTCACTTACTCATCCACTGATCAAGATAAGCAATCAGCATTACTTTATCAATTATTATTATTTGTTAGGAAACATATGGAGATAATTTGGTTTGGACTTTTTTGTTGTTTGGGTTTTGTTCCTCCTTCCCCAGACTCCTTCCTTATTGGACTGAAATCGCTGCTTAGTGAAAAGAGGGCAAATGAGTATTTCAGGCTGTACTCGTTAGAAGGTTTCAATGTTCACTGATGCTCCAAGACTTCTGGGAAAGGGTGTTCTATGTCTGCAGTAGAAGTTGAAGTACCTTGTGTCTACGTTACTCTCTTTGTTGTTACTCTCAGAAATGATCAAAGTCTACAAGACTTCCTGGTAAACATAAAAAAAGTAAGTCTATTTAAACAAGGCAACTTTGTGAACACAATTTTCAAAAGACCAATCAACTGTTGCATAAAAGTATTATTTTGACAATATGTGAGAGTAAAATGTAAGTTCCCTTTTTTATAAGAGACTCTGAAACTTAGAAACTGATACCTTGTACCATATAATGGGATTAGGGCTAATACTGCTTCTGTTACAGTCAGGGAGGAAGATATCTGTCTCTAGCATTGAGGAAAAGGGCAAGATGGATATATGTCTGGATTAGAGATGGAACAAGAGGCTAGATATACAGTATCATTGTACAGACATTTCTGTGGTCAGTATAGATTATTGGTGCATGCAAAGTGAATTTATCTCTCAAGGGGGTTAAAAAAAAAAAAAAGGCATTCTGGAGTTTGCGTTCTGAACAAAAAAATTACCCCGCAGTCAAAATAAAGAGACATTATTTCTGCAGCTGTCCAAATCATGGATGGTTACTGTATCATTTATACCTGTTGTCCAAGACTAAATGTTCCAACTGCAAAAGGGTTAAATGACACATTTACTACTCCATTTTAATGTAGTTGCCCTTCATTAGAGGCTGTCATTCAAAATTAATATGAGAAGCTATTACTGAGATGTCTAAAATGAAGAGCTGAATGACATAGTACTCATTTTTCGAAAGTATAGATGTTTTTGAAATGGGAATTGAATACTAATTGATGTAATACTTAGTTACATTTTTGTAGCGCTTCCGTCAGTCAAGGTGTGGCAAACTGAAGGAGAAAATACAAGAGAAGAAACATTCAAAGCAACAAGCACAGACAAAAGAATGCCCTTCTCTCATCCATTTTGCTTATAATACTTCCACAAGCATGGAAGAAGGTTTGGGGGTTTTCTTGTTTGTTTTTTGTTTTTTTTTAATTATTATTTTTAATTAATAATAATTCAAATTGTTGTCTTAATTCAAATTGCAAGAGAAACAACAGACACAGACCTTATATGAGCTTAGTGAGCTAGAAGGCAATTTGTATATCAATATTGGACCAGTATTTCTATCTAGAGTTTTAGCTGACAAAGGAAAGTTAAAAAAAAAAAAAAGTAGCAGAGAAAAACTTCGAGTATGATTGTATTTTCAGCAAATACTGTGTGTAACATATCTCTGTTAGCATTTCTACTTATTTGCTGAGTAATAATAGATCACCAGAATGATGTGGTCTTATATATTACTCCATAACATTACTCACTTAATTTTTTAACTCTTCTTTCCTACCAGCTATTTATATTTCTGTTCTCTTTAACAAAAGTCTGTATTTCCCTTCATATGTATTCATAACTATTAGAGCATGACTATATTATAGTCATACCTAGTGGGTGTCCTTTTTGAGGTATGCATTTTTCTGTCCTTTTTACAGCATACGGTGTCTTTGGCTTTTCTGCTTGTCAAGGGGAGGAAATATTTCTTGTAGCTACTATCCTACCAATTCAGTTTATAGTTTGTCATAACTAGATGCTATCAAAATTTACATATAATAATTAGTATTGTTTCGTTTGATTAGAGCATGCATCTGCTCCTGAAAATTATGATGCTTTAGTTTTGTTTTATTGTTTACTCTCATTACAATGACAATCTATTACCAGTAATTAGATTATTGTTTACTTCAAGACCTAAAACTGAGCAGGAGTCATCTGCCTTCAGCAGCATCTCTATGCACCTACCATCTGTTCTTCTCATGCAGTCATGAAGCATTATCTGTAAAAATGTCTTCTTTTCACTTTGTGAATCGTTTCTGAGATTTCTTAATATTTACTGCTAAGCAAATTAACAGCTTTCTTGGGCTTACAGTTAATAAAACAGAATGATAATCCTTTTAAAAAAAAAATATGTGTCTCAGAAAATACTAGTTTTCGTTACTTCTTTAGCATTTTGTAATAATTTCCATAAGAATAGTGTGCTGCAAAAGTTAGATGGCAATAAACCAAAGCCTTCTGTAAGCTTAGAATTTGTTATAGTATCAGTAAGATTTAATAAATTTTTTCATCATGACAACCTGTTGCTAGGTATATAAGATTATATTTAAACTGTTGATGCATTAGGTAATCCTATTTTCTTACTTGAGGAAGTAAAGAAGTAAAATAAGGACAGTTTACCATAAGCATCTCATTTATATTGTTACAAAAATCACATGTATGCTGGGAGAATCTGTATTGATCCTGGGACATAGCTAATAGCCACGTTTGACATTTATATGGTAGAGAGGAATGAGCCACATTTTACCCATTTAAAATTATTTGATTTCATCACAGTTTTTAAATATCTTTAAAACGATATTAAACTGTGTTTTAAAGGTGTTGAATCCCTTGTTATTATCACAAAATATAGAAGGCAGAACACTGTATAACTTCTGTATTATAGTCTGACTTTTCTTCTGTCACTGTGACCTAATTAGTAATGAGGTTAGGGATTGAAGACTTTATAAGCCTGGCCTTATGGCAAACCTCTTGGGCAAATATAACCATTTCGCAAATCCAACCAAACTGGCAACATTTTCCATTTTATATCTTAGTTTGCTTTCTATAGCAAAATGTTCTTGTGTTTTGTTTGTACCATTGTTTGTCAGCAAATGGATATGGATGTTCTTGTTGAAAATGTAGAACACAGAAAGTAATGAAAAAAAAGAAGAAATAAAAGGGAAAAAAGAGAGGAATATTATTAAAATGATGGTATTAAAATTCTAAAACTTCTTTCTTTAAAATTAAAGTAAGGAGGCAAGAGCAGGTACTTGATACAATTATTATGTCTGATTTATATATTAGCTTACTTCTCTTCTTTCCTGCCCCCCCGCTTCAGACTTTGAATGTAGCAGAATCTAAGGAATGTAGAGAGGAAAGAGGTTGTCTGCGTGCAACGGAATGTATGTTTTATTATTTGGTAATGGTTTCTAGATTCACAAAAGAATAAAACTGACATTAACTATTCTTAGTTAATCTGCAGGTCTTCATTAAATGCAAGGTTAATGCTAAAACAAATGATGTATAAATGGATATGGTTACAGTGACCATTTTGATTAGTCTTAATGTATTGTCAAAGATTTTTTCCCCCTACCTACCTTTTAAAAAATACACACATAAAAAACTGTGTACAAACAGAAGTGATGAGAAATGAAAACAGAAATATTTTCATGGCAATTTAATTTTACATTATTAAAGTGCTGATCCTTCCTAATTCTAGGCAATATTCATCAGAATAAGTGAAGATTGATCTAGTGGTCAACGTAAGCTTTGTTTCAGAGAATTGGGAAGATAAAAAATGTCCACTTAATACATGTTACTGAACTGGTAATTTAAGTAAGCTCTGTTGGTTTCATAAAGCTTCATAAAGCTGAAGCCGCATGTTCACATCAGCATTCAATGAGCATACAAAACTAATGAGTAAAAATGTTATTTCTATTAAAGATTTTTAAAAAACCATAAAGTGTAGATTGGAAAAATGATGGTTGTCCAATTTTAGCATAAATAAAGGAAAAACATGAGAAAATTAAAGTAATCTAATAATCTTTAAGAGAGAGAAATCAATTTTTAAAAAAAATATTGATGAAGAAAAGTTAATATTTTGCTGATAAACTGTAATTTTCTGCTCAATAATTATCTTTTAGGAAACAGTCCCATTTTATTAACATAACTAATTACCTCACTATACTGCCGTGCTAATAGTGAAGGAAGCACAATAACTGAATATTGATAGTATGAGTTTTTAATAAGAGAAGGAAGTTAAATAGTAATGTGTTCTCCATATTCTATAGCAGCAATTTAAATGCAAATGTACAATACAAAAAGGACCTCCATTTTCCTCCAACATGGAAGGAATGTATACATTCTGATAATCCACATTTTTATTCTGGAACCAGCCTGAGAAAAGAAACAAGCTAATGGGGAAATGTCAGTTGTTAAAACACAGGTTAAAATCCTGTTATTCTCAAGTCAATGAGTTCAGCAGGGCCAGAATTCAAGCAGGCTTATCTTTCTTGAAATGAGGATTCAAAAGCAGTAATTTCCAAAAATGTAATTTCCTGAGTCTTATGCTTCACAACAATTGCAAAACCCACTTGTCCTCTTGGAACAAATCTGGGACTACAGATTTTTGGAGAACAGAAACCTTTTCTGTAGGAATGTAGTAGATGTCTATAGTATAGGACTAACAGATCTTATTGCTACCAGTGACACTTCTCTGGCGTAAGATTTAGAAGTCTTGGTCTACTTAATGAACAATGCACAGCACAAGGCGGGGCTACACAGAACTTAAAGTACTGGCATGAAACTTGGGCTGATGGAAATTTTGGATGAGAAAGAGAACCTGGGATAAACAGTAAACTAAAAGTAAAATGGAGATCTTCATCAATCGGTATTTTCCTATGGCTAGTCAGAAACTGTTTGAGTTTGTGCATAGGCCTATATGAATTTTGTAGTCAAATAAGAGCTCACACTAAAGAGAAAGATTAGAGTTATGTGGTGCTTCAAGGCATATGTGAACAACAAATTAGAACTGTTCTATACATTTTTCCCAGCAAGCGATATTCATTTTCAGAACAGCCCTTACCTGCTGTTGAGAAAGACCTGACATCCAAATTTTACATCCAGCTAGACATCAATGCTAGTATCATATTTATAGCTTGATAACGTTCCTTTGCTCTGGTATTTCTGATTTATAACACAGGCAGTCATCTAAATAATTCAGATTGAATGTTTGCACTTGCAAAGTAGAGAAAGTTGAAAGACTATGAAAGGAAAACCTACAATCTTTTTCTAGTACCTTCTAATTATGCTTCTAGAAGGATGAAGGAAAAAATAGATATCAAACTGACATTTGGATATATTAAAAAGATTCAGTGTTACATCGCTTTTCAATACTAGATTTAACCCCTCAGTATTAGTTGTGTCACTGCATAAAGTTGCTAACAAATAGTTTCCTACTGTGGAAATCTAGTACAGAAGCACTTGCATCGGAAGGGAAGCAAAATACAAAGAAATACTGTCTGTGCCATTTTTTTAAATGGTATTGTAGATTTCTACTATTTTTAGAAACACTTTCTTTCTCACATTTTGTCAGACTCTGTAGTTCAGAAGATCCTTTTTTCTTTTCTTTTGTGTCTTCTTTCCCTTGCTTTTACTATCCTCTAATTAGAGTAGCCACTAATGTGAAAACTATGGGTTCTTTATGTGAATTGAAGCAAGGATTGATGAAGGGACTTTCACCCTGAATTTATAATGGGAGTTAAAATAACCAGTTTCTTCACAATATTGCATTTTATTATAACAGTGCATAGCTAACAGTACTGAGAAATTATTCATGTCAAAATTAGAATAAAAAATGAAGCTTAAAAGTGCAGAAAGCAAAGAAAGCAAGAATTTGACTTTCACACAAAGCTGTAAACCAAGATTAGGTCCTTTAGAAAATGGGGAGGGGGGGCAACGGTGGAAATCAACACTACAAACCAAAAAGTGTTATGAACGGTTCTCAGGTCTAGAGGTAGGTATTATTAAATACAGCATTTCAGATAAATAATACTGATAATCGAATGTAATCTGTTAATAACAGTCTCAGACAGGATCATACCAGACATAGTGTGTTGTTGTATACTATATTGCTTTCAATCAGCCCCACATCATTAATCAAATAAGAGTTATATGTTTACAAACATATCTGGAAAGAATTTCTTGACTGAAATTTTGTTAATTATTTTCAATTAGGAGCTACTCATGTTCTTAAACAATACCTGTTCCTTACAGAACTGCTATACTCTGAAATTTCCTATGTGTTCCTGTCTCCTTGTAATAGCTCAGTGATGAAAATCCCCATCAGGAGACCATGGGTTTGGTTTCTGCTCTGGTTTACTCAGATTAGCAATTTGCTGATTGAGCTATGGAACGGGAAAGCCAATATTGGAGCCACTACTTCAGTCCATTTCTCCAGCCTCTGTTCTGTAACGCTTCCTGTCTGACGAATCATATTCAGTGTGAATATTCAAGTACAGAAGATCTCCTATTCAGTAAATCGTAATTGTAATAATATTTCAGAAATAAAAACCGCTCATTTCTAGCACTGTTGGTCATATTTTTGAATCACAAATCAGAACATGTTTATTTTTAAATTATCTCTACTGCAGTGGAGTTACTTGGCAGCAAATTAATTTAATAAATAAACAGAGATTTTTCTTACACTGATTCTCCATGGAAAACATTTGATCAGAAGTTTGGCTGTAGTTTAAGAATAATCTACCAGCATGATTTTTAGAGATACTGTGGTGATTGAGAAAAAACAAGAAATACATACTGTGCCAGCCTGTAACTTTTCTTCTGTGAATGATTTCTCCCTTTTGATTTTGCTCTTTTCTTACAGCAGGTCATAGAATCATAGAATTGCCTAGGCTGGAAGCGAGGTTATCCTCAAACCTCCTTCATTTTAGCCATAAGGAAAGTATTGCTGAAGAGACTCATTTGAGATGTAAGCAAACAGAAATATATTACATAAGGAAATGCTCACTATACAGGTCAACTGCTTTCAAATAATTTAAATGGTTAAATCTATCAACATTTTTTTTGCCCTCTTTTGATGAATACATAGACAAGAACTAATTCTTCTCCTGAGCTTTTTGGTTTTGGGGTTTCTTGCTGGAAAAACAAGTTGGATGTTTTCTGTCCTGTCATCTGTTATGAAGGAAAGCATACTTGCACACCTTCAAGACGTTCATACTTACTCCAGTCAAAGTATAACATGGCCTCCATAGTCTGTCTGGGGCGTGTTGCAAATGACCTCGGTTTATAAAATATGTAGTTTTCAGAACAAAGGCTAGGTGTTCTTAGCGACTCAAGGCTAAACCCCTTCAGATCTTGTTATAATATATGATGATACACTCCTCAACACATCTTTATGTAACACTTATATGTTCTGAAATTTGATACAATTTGAGGTTAAAACGTAATTAATTTGAGAAGAAACTACCTATAACATACACTAATTTTCTCATCATTTTCATTCAGTTTCAAAAGCTAAAGGTCTTTCTTGAACATTCACAGAACTAACAGGAAGTTAATCCACAGCACTGCTTTAGGTGGGGTTTTTACATGAGAGAGATATGCAAATCTCATCAGAATGTAGCAATGATATTCCTAGTAGTGTTGACAAATTCTCATTTGTAATATGTAGGTAACTGTTTGGACACAGTGAGAAAAATCCATGGGAATATTTCATAAAGGTATAATTCCTGGTGTGAACAGTCAAATTTTTAGCTCTCTCAGACTGTGCTATTTTGTTGGCTTAATAAAGACTCACACAGAGGGCAGTAAGCAGCCTTGTGTGGCTTGCAGAATCAGTTATACTTCTTGAGTTTTCAGCTAGCATTGCCTTGGATCCTTGTGATTTTCCGCCATATAAGCTCCAGAGTTATTCTTTCACATGCTGGAGGTCATCATCAAACCCTGAGCACTGAAAAAAAATAAAAATTATGCATACATTAGGTTACTTTACTGAGTCTTTTGGGGGTTTGGTTTTTTTTTTTTAAATTAATTTTTTATGACTAGGAATGTAGTGCTTATGCAATTCTTTAAAATTAACATGAGCTGCAAATGCTTGCAGTAAACAATGATTAAAATGTATGACTCAAAACTATGGCTGCTGGGTTGGCTTTTTGTAATTTACAAATATCAACTAAACACAAAATTATGTGCTGTATGTAGCAGAGCACTGTATAATTACTGTCAGGAGTGACACCACTCAGCCTGCTGAGTGAGAAGGCTGGGCTTCGGGTTGTTTTTTCTTTATTGTACTATAATAGCTGTGTTTATGTATTAAACTGTCAGACTGTCTGATTAAATTATTATTGTTGAGATTGCCTTCTTCAGAGCTAAATGTGTTTGGAATAGCTGGGGTGCTGGCTTTGTTTTGTGTCGGAATTGTTAGGGGTTTTGTAACACCAAGAACAACAACAAAACCCCAACTCTTTTCATTTCTGATGTTGTTGAACTATATTTGCATCACATCATGGGAAAAGATTTTTGTATTTGTTGTATTGTTTGATTTAAAAAAAAAAACAAACCAAAACATACTGCAAGCTGCTTCTCTTACTTCCACTGTTTCCATCCACTAGTGTTGTCTCATGTTCCCCCAAAAGTTTCTAATTTCTTAATTAAATTTTTAATCTAATGTGAATACTGATGTGACTCGTGTGACTAATAATAGGGTCCTAGCACAAAGATTAAATATAGAGGTAAAACCTTTTAAGAAAGCCCATTGAAGAAAGTCAGATTTTATTTGAGGGTATGTAGAAATATAAAGAAAATCTCTCAAAAAGCACATCATATTCAAGCTTAAAAATTATTTTGAATAAACTTCATTGTAACACACACACACAAATATATCATAGGGAAACAAAAAGCATGAAAAATAGTCACAAGCGCTCTACCAAAGGACGAAACATTCCAATCAAGTAACTTATGAAGTTAATTACAGAATAAGTTATTTAAAGAGTTTAGTTTGGATATCACTGTGTCTTTTAGAAGTAGTGAGTTGCCAAATGAATTAATAGAGGTTACAATAGTCAATGGGTAAGGTTCCCAAACCTAATACTGGCATTTGTCTCATGGAAGCCCTTTTTTAAGATAAAAAATGTCTGAGGAAGAAAGGGGTAGAAAAAAAGGGGGGTTTAGTGTTGTGATAGATCAAACTCATCATTTTCATACTTAATGGCTATAGTCTTTCTATTTCCATAAAAACAAGCAAACAATAATTAAAATAAACTGATTTATCTATAATGTCTGTTTTTCTTATAAAGCATAGCTGTGTATAAGGAGCAATTAGTGGCACAACTGTAGCATACTAAATTATTTTGTTTAAAATAATACTAAAAAGTCATTCAATCTGAAGTTTAGTAAGCAGTCACAGTGTCACTGCTTGAAGTGCATATTTCTTAATAGCTCATCAATTGATTTAAGAGAACAGTCCATTTCCTGAAATATGAGAGCAAAGTGGGGTTGCTATTTCACAATTATATAAAAACCTAGGTGATGCTGCCTCTGTTAGATTGTGAAATAGCTGTCAAAATGTACTTTGTGAAACCTTAAATATTCTCCAAGTGTTTTCTATAACTAGTATATCTCCTGTGTCCTTGTATAAATAACATTCAATGGTGGATAAGAAGTGAGATGAACGTATGAGGAACTGATGTATACATATGATCAAAAGAGTAGATATTCACAAGAACTAACATTAGGCACTACCATCCCTAGCCTTCCTTGATGTAAACCAAGTGATAAGCATACAACAAGAGTCTAACTTTGGTTGTCATCTTGGTATAATATTTTTTGCTCTTAGTGTACTATTAAAGGATTCCCTTTGAACAAGCTTGCCTGTCTAGAATAATGGCATACTCTGTTATTAAGCTTCAGTTCTGCATTTCATATGTTATGGAAATAAAATATAACAAAATATGCTTCAGATATTTTTGTAATCTGTATTTGGATTTTGGCTTTGCGGGGTTTTTTTTGTTTGTTTTGATTTTGTTTTTGTAACATACCTGCTAACTTATCTGTTTTAATCTTTTGTTAGTAGAAAGGGAAGAATTAAGTTTTTCCAGAATGTTTCCTCTTCTCTCTGTGTTTTGAATGAGATCCTTTCCTTAGATAAGGACCATGCTAGTGCACTTTATTAGTTAGAGATTGCAAACCACCTTTCAATTATATAGGAAAATTTGCACATCTTTAGCAAAGCAGCTTGAGATAAAATCCTTGACAAACTTATAAAAACTGTTTGGTCTTCAACTTGACAGCTGCCCTCTAACATAGTTTCTAGGAACATTTAATGACAGTATAGTCTACAGAAGTAGTTTATTTAATTGATCAGTGTGCAGACATGTAAAAACAAGCATCTGCCTAAATGTACTTCAAAATATTTTTCATTAAAAAACTAAGTATAGAAATGACGCAGTATGTTTCACACCAGCTGTATAAATTCAGAGTAACAGAGCTGCCTTGGCTGAACTTTTAGGGGAAAACTAGGTTTTTCAGTGTGTCCCGAAAGGTGACAAATCCCAGTTCTGCCAGACCAAGGCAAGAGTATAAAAATGGAGAGCTGCTAAGAGAGAAGTACTGTTAGCTCATTCCTGCCTCTCAGACTTCCCTCCCCTCTTGCTCTCTCCCCTCCAATAGCGCTCTCCTCGCTCAGTCTCTCTTTCTCTCCCCCCCTCTGTCTCTTTCCCTTTCTTCATTTTTTTTAATTTTTTTAATAACATGGATCACCAACTTCAATACTGCATTTTCCCACTGCTTCTCCTGCGGCAGCAGGACAGCCAGATTGTAAATCAGAACGCATAGTGAGTATCTAATGTGGCTGAGTTATCTCTGTTTATTTAAAGCTCATGCAGACCACAGAACACTGACCTACGCAGGCTGGTTGTTTAAACTTATTATACCTTGCCCATACCTTATAAGGGCCATATGTCTCGCCCATAAATGCCATGGGATTTATATTTTATGTTAAGCAGAAATGCCCATGAAAAGATTTCAGATTTGATTTCTTTTAATCTAAGTTCAAATTTCTTGTGATTTTGACCTGACAGTGTAAATATCATGATCTGGCAAAAGGAACCGTTTTCATGCTATTTAGTCCCCAAAACACCAGTGAGGCTTTCAGGTATAAAACACTGTAAAATTTGACCAATGGAAGTTTGAGGAAAACTTTTTATTTCAGATCCATTAGATGAAGATTTAGTTCTATGCTGTGAACACGAATAAGAAGACTATGTAAGTGAAAACACTCTATGAACAAATAATAATTTTGACTTCGATATACGAAATTAGATTGGAGGCTAGGGAATGTTTTTTAAATTACCTATTAAAAAGTGTAGAAAAATATTTGACATGTTATGAATTATGAATAAAATAAGTTAGAAATTTTGAAGAATCTTAAAAAGTTAAGGTGGAAGAAACTTTTAGAATAAGATCTTCCTTTTTTGGAGGAAATAATTTTAATTGGTTATTCATTTTTTAGTATTACCAAAGGGTATGCTTCTTTTTGGTATGAATAATGTCCAAGAATATTAATGCAATTTCTACTAGATTTTTCAAAAAAAGTTAAGTAAAATTCTTTTTCTGTACAGTTTAATAGCATTCAAAATATTAATGGAGTTAAGTAAAGTAAAAGTTATTTCATTTCAGCGTCTAGGAGGGTTTTTTCTAAGAACCTAAGGAAACTGCATCTTTTAGACTCATATATTTATTGGTTAAATTATTCTAAGGCAAAATTTTAGAAGCTTGTCACTTTAAATAGGAAAAGAATCCAAATAATAGCATGTAGTATGCATCTATTTAGATCTCGCCCCTTGTATTTCTGCATGAGATCTGGAATTATCTCAGGGGCTAATGAAGGGCAAAATACTCTGGCAGGAATGTGTCAGTATGACAAGTACTGCTTATTTTTACCACAGAGAATTAAAGTACCATTTTTATTTCTCGCCTGTGGTATTTCCCATAGCACTGTTGACTACTCCTGATTATCCTAGATTGTCTGATTGAGATGAGATATTTATTCGCTTGTTGGCTCAGAACCTCCAGCAGTGTTTTGCTTCTCTGAAATTGGCATTAATATTGCCCATTGGCTTTGATAATTAAATTGTACACCTGTTCAAAAATAAGCACCAGATTGTTAATGATTCTTGGCCATCACACTGTCAGTACTTTTCCAACAATATTTCTCTTCAAATTATCAGAACATTTTTGTATTCCTCTAATTGTGACATGAACTATTGCAAGTCTTCTGTGGCAATATACTGGTAAAACCTTAAGTATCTGTATTCTAAATCAATAACACTGTAGCTGAAGTGGAGAACCTGCTAAAAAGAGGGTCATTGTTATTTAGGTTTTGTTTAATTACTCATCTTCTAATTACTCTTAATAAGACATAATTCATCTTGGTTATTTCTACAAAGATATAACAGCTCTACATATAACTAAATCACTGGAGGTTAAGTAATTATAGTAAATTGAAATCAATCATATCATATTCTCTGAGAAAAATAACTTGTCTTATTATATTTAAAATTGCAGATTATTGAGTAGCTATGAGAATAGCAGAAGCAGGGAATAATGAAGAATAAACTATCCCATACATAAATATTGTTATCTTTTTTCCATAATAGATGTGATCATACACTATCACTATTAACATGTCAGAGCTTTACGAATAACTCTCTCTTGCATATTCCTTTACTACATGTGTTATTACAAGATCTATGAGCTTTGTCTTTCATGTGGGACTTTTCCACCTGGTCAAGGCTTCATTGCACAAACTTATTATTGAAAGAGCAAAGTACAAAAGGAACTAATACAATATATCAAAGCCTTTCTTTACCCTCATTCTTTGACTTCATTATATTATTATAGTCCGATTCATACATTTCTAGAGACCAGAAAGGCAGAAAGAAACATAATCAGACACTTCCTGAGTATTATACAAAATAAAGTGTTGTATTCTGTTGTCATTCACTCTTCGCAAATCTGAGTTCCTTATACAGTTGAAGATTGGCTTCTCAAGTATTACCCTATTATTCTTTTTTAAGGAACTTCCTGTATTTTAGAATTCATGTTTTACTTCCTTGTATACACAATTATATCTTTCCTTCACAGTTAATTTTTTATGTGATTACTTGTCGTCTAGACAATCTCTAGAGCATGAATTGTTTTGCTCTCCATAGCATCTCATCCTGCTGAGCTGGGTCTCAGTTTTCTGGGCCTCCCAGACCCACAAGCAAAGGTATGGCAGCACATAAGCATGTCTTTTCTGTTCCAAAGAGCCATCTGTGTGGTATTCTGAAGGTGGTTACTGCATCTGGCAACAGTACTGCTTTTCCTGGGATATGCCTTATTCTCACCTTACAGAGCTAGAATCTCACTAGCTGGCACTGCAGTTAGATGAGTATTGCATTCAATTGGGCCATCTTCATGATATATTCTAATAGCTTCTGCTCAGACTGCACATCTGCTGCATGGCCAAAGGCAAATTGATGAAACAGTCCATGCAAAACAGCATAACCGGTAACGCTTTTTCCATCCCCCATCCCCTTTTTGTATGCCAAGGCTGACTCCTGCTGCCACACAGACCACCAAGGAGCCTTGACCTGTTCCACGGGGAGTCTTACTGCTTTCTTCCTTCATTGAAGTCCCTGATTTTTATCTTTTGTTCTGATTCAGCTTGTATTATCTGTCTCATGGTTCTGCAAGATTAAAATGAATGTGAATGAAGAAAAAAAAAAATATTGTTTAGACCATATATATCATTAGACTGTATTCGTATCTATCGGCCAAGAAATTTACAGCATAACTGGCACACAGCTTTGACATCTCTGTATAATGTCCTCAGAGGTCAGTGTTTTAAAGGAAGCCTTATCTGGTTGCATGCTGCACCAATCCAAGATGCTTCCTGTTTTGGAGCTGTGCATCACTTTACCTTAACTAAAAATCCTTCATAACCTGGAGATGAGGTACAAATTCTGTACAGAGACACGAGCGTAGAGTTGTGGGGTGTGGAGTTGCAATTTTCTTATTTGAATAGTAGCTAGCTTGCTTCCACAGTTCGTGTATCTCACCAGTGTTATGTTAAAGTCACATTGCATATGTTCCTATTTTTATGGATACAGCTTCCAGAAAGCAAGCAAGCCTCTACTGTTACATGAAAGGCTTCCCATTATCTACGCTACGCACCACATGCTGTCTATATGCTGAACACTTACATTTCTGTTTCCATTGTTGCTCTTTCTACTATATTCTTGTGGCCATAATGTCTGCATTCTGATTTGTTCCATGCCTGTGGTGTCTCTTGAAGCCTGCGAACTTGCACCCTTTACTTAGATTGTGCCATTTTTACCTAGATCTCCAAATGAATTAGAATAGTACTCAAATGCATGTTATAATACAGTTGTCATGGTTTGGACTGGACTGGCCAATGAGATAAAATATAGATATGGTTTTTGGAAGAATATAATATAACGTGTATTTGCTTTTCAAAGTGGCTGAACAGGAAAATGCTGGGCTTTCCGCTTCAAAATCAATTCCTCTCTTTGGAAATACATGACTCAACATTGCTATTATCTTAGTTCTTCCCATTCTAATTTCACCAGTGACAACGTAAGTGTGGGTTTTATTGCACACTGGAAAGCACGGCATAGCTTCATGTCCTCCTCTTCTGCAGGTTACACTGGAAGTATGACAAGATTTTAGCTCCTGTGATCACTTTAGACTTTTAACCAGAGGAGGCCATGGAGGCTATTAAGAAACCTGCAGCTCTCTGAAATTAATGAAAAATGCAGCTGTGCAATGAGTAGAGTTTTATTTCTGTGTTTAGTAGATTAGAAAAGAACCTCCTGGTAACAAAGAGAATTTCACAACAACTTCCCCGTGCATATCAGTAAAAACATACCCATCAATGCTGAAAAGCTCTGCTTCAGCAGAGTAGCATGCATGACCAGCTCATAGACAACAGGAGGGACCAATTTTGATATTCAGAACATTGGATGGATCAAACTCTTATAAGGTTTAACTTCTGTTTTCAAAATCTCCTGTGATTGCTTTTATACAGAAACTGACATAATTTTTACATTGATTTGCTTAAAAAACAGTTTATGCTTGTAGCAATCATTGTACCTGGATATGATGATAATAGTAACAATTAAAACCCTTTGTCTGTCATCTCTATGGTAGAGCATTACGTTGTCCTGGATGGCCTGAAGTTATGTGTATGTGTATGTGCCCGTGTGTGTATACAGCTATATAAAGCTGCTATAAGGGTTTGGCAGCCTCCAGAAAAATACACTGATTTGTTCATGTTAAAATAATTCTTAAATTTAAACTTTTTCACTCATAATGCTTTGGAGTAGGGACTTTAAATAAGGCAGATGGATTATTCTGCCATCAGGTATATGCCTTTTTCTTTCCCCCATGAAAACTTGAATATTCTGATGAAGCCTGTGGAAATCAATTTCCCACATTCATCAGAGACTTCTTAGAGTTTTGCAGGAAAATGCTTCATAGCTTCTCTGTGTACCTGGCATGCATCAATGCTGACTCACAAGGTAATACAATATTTGCTAGAACCGCTCCTTCCAGCCGCAGAGGACATCTGGAAGCGGCCGTGTTTTGGGGCAGTTTCTGCTCTGTGCCTGCAACACCCCACCTCTGACAACCACACCTTGAGGAAGAGCAGCATGGCTGAGATGGCAAAGAGCAGCAGGGCTGGGCCCAACATGGTGCAGAGTGGAGGAACTGGGGACAGAGGCAAAATAGGAAGGAAAAAACCAAAAGAATCAGATAGTACGAGGAGATGGGACAGAGGGAGAGTAGGAGCAGCAAAGGGTGATTAACGAGGCAGATGGGAATAGGGAAATAGTCTTCAACCATGCATATAAGACTGTATAATTTGTTTGCACTAAAATGTTGGGGATCTCATTTATGTAATTTTTAGCCTTTGAGATGTTTGATTTTGCAACCATACACCTCTATAGGTTTTGTATCAACAGGCAACAGGAAGCCTAGCCATAAGTCTTACTTTTCCATAATACATTTCCTCCACAAGTTGAATTTTTCACTTTTCCCTGTGCTGATGGGAGGATAAAATCTGCAGTTCTCTATCACATCTTTCTACCCAAAATGGCTGTGGAGACAAATTCTTCGTCTGTCTTTTTGCCAGTAACAGTACGTCTTCCAAGAGCAAGGGAGGAGGGGAATGCAGATTTGACTTTTCAGAATGACTGATCTGATTAAACTGATTAATATCTCCATCTTTTCTGAAGAAAATTAACTTTTTATTATATAGGATTGAAAGAACTAAAATATGAGTTTTGTCTGTATTAAGGGACCTCTTAACTTCCAGTCTGTGATCTTATGAATCAGCTACCCAGTGTAATTCAGTTCTTTATTGGAAGTGTACGATTTAGCCCCATGGAAGAACAGTTTGAAAAGAACATGTAACATTTTCACTTCTTGAAATGAAATTTAGCACCTGGGAATAAGGTTCCAGGTTTCAGACTATATGAAAAATTAATTATTCAAATGCTTACAGGGGCAGTGGTCTTATTTGATCTAGTTAAACCTTCTTTCACTGAAAACTTGCTTCCTTAATAGCCATCAAATGTTGATGTTCAGCCAATATTTAGATATTAATTACTCTGAGTTTGCTTTCCTTCCATGTTTTGTGTTTACAGGATAAAAGCCTTCAATGAGGATTTGATCCTGTTTCCTCAGATATTTACACACAGAGGAGGAAGAAAAAAAGCTTAATTAAAATTATATAGTTGGTTAGCTTACCAACAACATTAAGCAACAAACCTATAGAATAAGTATTGAAATAATCGTTTAAGTAACACTTTCTGCTAAAAAGAAGTATGTATTTAAACAGATCCTACTTTTCAGGGAATGACAAAAGGTGAAGGTTTCAATAACGTAAAGCTTGATTTATACCTTGGGATAAATCTTGCGATTTGGAAGTGACAAAGCCCAAAAAATGTAAAATCTGATTGGTGTGCATTCTACAGCTTTAGAATCAGTCTTCCAGAAAGTTCAAATTCAAAATTAAATATATTATAAATATATTTATCCTCCTTTATCCTTCATTCTCGAAACTGAATCTGTTTTCTAAATTGACATCAGCAATTAATTTATCTCATGACATATTTATTGAGAGGTTGAATAACTTGTTTTCATTCATAGCGTTTATGAGGAATTACCTGTCAGATGCAGATGGAAAAATGCTTTTCCCCAGGTCTTTAATTCACTTAAGAAATCAATTAAGGAAAGAAATTATGAATTTTGCTTCTTTTTTACTTCTTTTTATTTAGTTTGAAAATATCTGAGCTAAGTTCCCATTCTTTTTGAATACTTTCACTTAGAGCTCTTTGAAAATGAGAAACACACTTGCGCAAAATATTTTTGCATGGTATTTCTAAAATTTAAAAATGCAGGCTGATTTTGAGCAGGCATTTCATAAGACATTGCTGTGTTGTTTGCATGTATACAATCTCTTAAAAAAGTCTCCTTATCACTAATTTTTAGTTTTCTGATGTTTAATAGTACCTGCAGAGAAGCAAATGTAAGGAGATGGTAGATGAATTATTTATGAATGTTTAGAGGAACAAAACAGAAAGAGAGTTTCCATGCTCTTTGAGTTGCATAGAACGCACTATAATTGCGTTTGCCCTCTCTAATATGTTGGAAAGCCAAGCAATAGTTTTCTATTGGTAATCTGTTGAAATTATAGCCTGCTTCTCTGCACTTACCCCCTCTTATATGCAGTTTTCATCGGTTTCTTTAAAGCTTCAGAAGTTGCTGAACCGTTTATGCTAGTGATTTAATGTCAGCACAGAAGTAACTTTCTATATTAGAAATTAATACTTAGTAATCCAATAATCCAAGTCCATTTTTTTTTCATTGTGACTGACAATGTAGTAATGCCTACAGCATCACCCATGTTGCTTCTTACAGGTATGGATAAATTCAATATATGAGCATATTTTTATGCTGATTATCTCAAATATCAAAAGTGTATATATATACATTATTATCTACTTATCTGCAAAGAAAGTTTTCTTAACATTATCTTCTTTTGTATTTTGTATCTGAACTAAATACCCACCCCGTAAACACAGGCATTTTAACATCATTCTGTAAGTGATCCAAAAGGAAAAATGTGACATACGATTTCATGAACAAGCTGCGTCCTTTCTATTTCACTTTATTATTTAGAAGTGACGAGGTTATTAGTGAAGCAAGTATTTGATAAAATTGCTAACATTTTTTAAGGCAACAAACAATTAGATTCCAAATATGATTTTTCTTTTTTTCTTAAGCTTCTTATTGATGGTAATAACCCATTTTTTCAATGGGATTGAATTAATTCAGTGATTATTGTATAAAGTAGAGATAATCAGTGTTTTATTCTGAAAGCTAACCTGAAGTACTGCATGATTGTGTTAAATATAGGATTCAAAAAAAGGTGGAGTATCACCATAATTGTTCTTAAAATGAGTCATTGATCTTTCCAGAAATTGTTATGTCACTACACACAAACACCATTTGTAGAATGATTAATAGACATTCTAGCTTGGTAATTAAATAGCCAAGTGCTTTACTGCTGATACTAAATATTATAATCATTAAATGTAATTTTATGGAGAAGTTTTTTAAAGATCCACACCGGTTGCATACCAGTTATAAAAGAAAGACACTTTCACAAATCATTTCAAATTTCAACTTTTCTGAATGCATCAAAGTGAATGACCTTATACTGAACATTATAAATGTATATCATGGCCTAGAATAGCTAATTGTCTTCAGTAAGAGTTTTTAAAATATTTTTTTGTGGTCGGCTGTGTATTTTCCAGTTCTTAAAGATTCCTCAACAAATAATTTGTCATGACAGTTTCTGTGTCAGTTGCTCTTTTCTTTATTCCTGAGAGCTTTAATTAAATCTTTTAGATGTGCTTATCACTTCTCAGCACAAATTTCAGTCGTATTTTATTCTGGAGACCAGAGTCATCACTTTCTTCTAATTTTCAGATGACAATGTGAAGCATTTTTATGAGATAGCTTCTTTCAACAATATTTCCAAAAAGTTAAAGCTTACATTGCATACACTTTTTTAGGGTAACATGTTTGTCATCCATCAGCTCCACACTTGAAAGCCTCCTGCTGTGATTTGCATTTACTGTCACTTGCAAAAAAATATTAGTGTATGTTACTCATTTTTCTTGAAACAGCTTCTGAGATGCTTTTAAATAATTGATTTTGTCTGCTTGCCCACACTGGGGCAATGTTTAAAGGTATTTATAGCAGCCAACAGAAAACATGGGCAATTTTTGAAGCATCATCACAGATCTGTAGTGAACATCATTACCAATTAAAATTATATGACAAGTCTCACATAATACGAACTGAGAAAACTCACCAGGGTGTGCTATCACCTCGTCACAGCAGTAGCTGTAGTAAAGTTACTTTTGAGTACAATCACTGGCCTAAGTATGAGGAAAACAGATGATCAATGTTTAGGTTTTGAAGAAGTCCAAATTTTCAAAATTTAAGCCAACCTGTTTACTTGACACACACAAATGAGTTTTTGATGTTATTTCATTTAAGAAGCCAATTAGTAAATATAAATGTGTATTCTTTATTGTAAGTTTATATAGAAAAATCGGAATTATTCTGAAGCACAAAAAATTTTGTGTTTGAGAGTTAAATGAAAAATTAACACTTCTACCAAGAACTGAACTACCAGAAAGCTTGTAATTTGTTGCAAAGTTCATGAATTCAGAATAATTAAGAAATTAATTGATACAGTTGCAACAAAGAGGCACAATAGAAAAGTGAGAATGTGCAAAGTAGCATCAAAGAGGTACACTACTTAAAAATTGATGCCTGACAAACTGCTGGGATTTATAAGCAATAATGCACTTTGCAGATGGTCCTGGAAACCTTTCATTTGAATGATTAATTATTTTCATAAGTACCTAGAAGATCTACTTCTACAATCTAGTGTCATGTTGTAGCTAAAGGAGGAAGTTGTAGCTAAAGCTGGTTTCACAAGATATGAAAAATGAAATATCTTCTGATGGAATGATGAGAAAATGTAGAGCTAAAGAGGCAATATTGCAAAATTTGTGCCAAATGAGCTATGTTGTGTGAAACTGGAGCACATATAGCAAAGTTGCAAGAGAGTTGTAATGCTTCTACTTCTACATATTTTGCAGCTTTGTTGAAGTCCAGTACTATTCTAATGGATTTTAATTCTTAAGTGAGAAATAAGATGTTATTTTGTCATTTTGATAGGCCAGATGTAATCTCAAAAAGGAAATAAAATCTATTATAATTATCCAAATTACTCAAATTCGTCATATTTACATGAGAATTAACATTGATTGCAGTGAAATATAAAGGTGAAGATAGCCTGATGTCTCCCAAAGGAGAAACTGTAATTTTATCTCATCCTGTAAGTCAAAATACATGCAAAATACCACTGGGTTTTACTGGACAGAGAGAAGTCACAATCTAAACCACAAAACACTGAACTTTATGCTCTCTTTTTCTGCACTTTGAGACACTGCTACTAATTTCATGTAGAATAGAAGCCCATGCTTATAAGTCTGAAAGGTTCTCGTCAGTAAGGCTATGTGTCTTAAATACAGTCGGAGAAAAAAAACATCTGAAGCAAAACGTCCTCCAAGTCCTAGCAGAGTGCATTTCACATTTATAATTCTTCTGATGCAACCATAAATATGTGTCTTAAAATAAAAATCTTAATTTCAAATGTTGTTCTGTATGCTCTTTAATGTTTAGTGAGTATAATAGAATAATGCCACACAAAGTTCCATCTAAACTGGTATCCTGTTTCTGGTGGTGGACAAAAATGGATTTGTGTAAGACTGTAAAAGCAAAGCAGACAGGTAGACATACATCCCAGGAAAATCAAGGTCAAGGACTCCTCAGTCAGAGATGGTACCTTTTAAGGCTTATATTGAGTTTTCTTCTATTAAATTGTTCAATAGCTTTCTGGAGCCCTGTGAGGCTTTTGTAACTACCCACTACAAGAGGTCTCACGACTTAATTGTATTCTGTTAAGTTATTCTTTCTTGCACCAAATCTGCCTTTGCTGGTTTCATTTGATGCTCCCTACTTTCTGTACTGTTAGAAATTGTGACCTGTTTCTGTTCGCTTCATCATATGAATCCTGAAGTTTGTTTAGTCACCTTCCCTGTGGAAGCCATCTCATACATTTGTTTACATAGTTGTTGTTCGTCAAATCGTTTCCTGGTTTGTGTCATTTCCTCTCAGACACAGTAAATATTATATTCAGTATTCCAGATCTGGTCGTTTTATTGGAATAATATGGTAGCACAATAACTATTTTGTTCTCTATTTCTTTTTAATAGTTCACTTTTTTTTTTGTTACTGTTCCAGAGTATTGTTATATTATCTTATCACTTTTCAAATTCTGCATAATTAACAACTTTTTCTCTTTCAAGAAAGAAAGCAACATGTTCTCACTGAAAAAGTGATGGGAAAACTAAAAAATCCCAATTAGTTTTCTAAGTGGAATAATTCAGAAGTTTTCTACTTCCAGTCTTGCCTTCAGATTATTTAGAATCTACTTGTCTTTAACTAATAATAAGTTAGCTATTTTCTTCTTTTTTGAATACTGACAGTCTGATGATCACTTTTCACTGAACTGATTTCACAGTCACTTCACTGACCTGAAACTATCATCTTTATAGGCATATATTTACAACCTTCATTGGTTTCCATCGTTAATTCCATTACACTGGGGATTTTTCCACATCACAAGGTTTTCTTATTACATTTTTTTGATAACATTTTCTGGATTTTGTGCAACACCCCAATTTGAATGGTTCTATTCTGCTACATAAAGACTGATAGGAAATAATTATTCCAGAAGCCTTCTCTGTAAATTTTCACTTTAAGATTACCAGCTATTGTTGTTTTGGTTTTTCTCCTTTTCTTTAGTCACAAAACATTCTAAAAATTCTCTTTTGCTACATTAGATCAACAATATAAAAAAAAAAAAAAATCTAGTTGTCTACTGGGCAGCTTGCCACCTGTCCAAAACTCACACCAAATTCATATGTAGATTTACATGGGATTTTAATCAGATGTGTGCATACGGTTACTTTCCTAATACATAGGAAAGTATATATGAAAGACTGCAATTATATATGTATATGTAGCAAATTTTACAGTGGAGGATAATAAATAAAGAAGTTAAAAGGTAACATACAAAGGAGCTGAAAAAAATAATCTTTCTTTTAAACTTCTTAGTCTATTTTTATAGTAAAGGTATGTCTAGTAATTCAGAAATAATTGAAATATTCTCTTCCTGCTCAAAAATGCTTGACGTCTTTCAAGATCACTGTTTTAACTAAAAGTTATGCAAATGTGCACACAAGTTGTTCATATTTTTATGTTTTTGTTTTTGAAAGACAAGTTAGAAGCAGGCAAGGAATAAATCTTATCCATATCACTATGAGCAACTACGATTCATCTCCTTCCTTTAGAGATCCTGAATGATGACGTGTGAAATTGTTTCTTGAGCCTATTTCAAACTCCACATACTCAGTTTTTCATCTACCTTTCTATACAGAGAAATATTAATGTATTTTTTCTGTATCCATTATGATGTGCCTTACACAGACATATATATTTATCTACAAAAAATGAACAGAAGCAAGGAGGATATTCATGGGCCTGTCAGCATTTGTGCTGCTTATAATCTTGTGCTTCTTTACTATTACCTGTAAAGTATTTGTCAAAGTTACTATTTCATTATCGTTTTCCTGCTTCAGCTGAGATATGTTCCAAAATTCAGAAAATGAGTAGAAAAGAGAAGATGTAGCATTCAAAGGTTCTCATAGTTCTTCTGGTGAGGCCCCACCTCGAGTACTGCGTTCAGTTTTGGGCCCCTCGCTACAAGAGGGACATTGAGGTGTTGGAATGTGTCCAGAGAAGGGCTACAAAGCTGGTGAGGGGCCTGGAGGACAAACCTTATGAGGAACGACTGAGGGAGCTGGGGTTGTTTAGCCTGGAGAAGAGGAGGCTGAGGGGAGACCTTATCACCCTCTACAACTACCTGAAAGGAGGTTGTAGAGAGATGGGGGCTGACCTCTTCTCCCTGGTGACAAGTGATAGGACGAGGGGAAACGGGTTCAAGTTACGTCAGGGGAGGTTTAGATTAGATATTAGGAGACATTTTTTCACTGAAAGGGTTATTAAACATTGGAATAGGCTGCCCAGGGAGGTGGTGGATTCACCATCTCTGGAGGTGTTTAAAAAAAGAGTAGATGGGGCACTGAGGGACATGGTTTAGAAGTGGCTCTTGTCAGGGTAGGCTAAAGGTTGGACTCGATGATCTTAAAGGTCCCTTCCAACCTCAACAATTCTATGATTCTATGATTCTATGATTCTTAGAAGATGGTTCTAAGAAGTCGATTGGGGGAGGATGTTTTGGGCATATATTCTTCCCACACACTTAAAATAGTTTAAGCCAAACAGCATCTTGAACTGGAGATTGTAAATGTATTCCTCTTGGAGGGACTTTCAGTGCTTCATTCTGAAGATGACACTGCCACTACGGAATTTCTTTGCCTTCCCAGTACAGTGGCAATTGCCATAAAAATTCTCAAGTGATAGTTGTGCCACGCTGAAAGACTATAAAGTAAAAGATAAGCTAAGCTAATTCATACTATTTGTATATTGTTTCCAAATTTCCAGGTTATAAGGAGGAAAGACTTACGAAAACTTACAAATTCTTACTAAAACTGAAAAAGTTCTTCCACAGAAATTATTTATGTATGCTCTGAATTTGTGTTAGTTTTGTGAAAATATCTCAATGAATGTTAAAGATACGTCAGTGTGGAGCTGTCAGTGGTGCTTTTTCACAATTTTCAGGGGAAAAAAGTTATTTCTCAAAGCAGGTTTAGGAATAATTAAATGCTATGTCTTCTTATTCAGAAGTAAACTAACTCATACACATACATGTATTTGTAACAAACGGCTGTCTATATTTTCATATATCATTATATTACCCTCAATTTTCTATGTAATATAACTCAAAAGAGATGAGCTACCATGAGCTACCATGAGTTACTTTACCAAAGTGACATGATCATCCATTACTAGAATCTGACAGTGAAAATTTCTAATACTCTTCATGCATCAGTTTATGAAGTTAATGGAATTATGCTGGCACAAAACTGATCAAATATGGCACCTACAACAAAACATATGAACAGAATTCAGAATCATATGATGGAAAGAATAGCATTTTTGGTTTCATTTTTTGTGTTTCTTAAATTTAGCAAAATAGTGTATGTGCCTCTGACTTCTACATATTCTATGGTGGTGTCATTTACTTTATAACGATCATATGGATTCTATACCTTCTATAAAATCCCGTAGGAGCTGCTAGAATCTACTAACATCTACCTTGCAGTCAATTTTCTCACCCTGCATTTGTTATTTCTAATCCCAAGAGAATGATGCTCACTCAAAATCACCTGCTGTGATTCATAATTTTCAGGAAATAAAGAGAATACATTGAATCAGTTATGCCTGGTTTAGCAACATAACAGAAAGCTGGATTCTGTTTCTGGTCACAGAAGAGCTTCATCACATGTCAGTCCAATATTCTATTAATTTTTTATGCCATAAATAGAAAGATAAACTTTTGGGTTTTTTTTTTCAGCAATATTTTTGAAAAATAGAGGGGTTTAGGCATCTAAAGAATAGTGTGACAGATTTGATCTTTGGAAGGAGGAAAAGAGAAAAAAGAGATAATAAAAGATTTCTGTATTGATACTGAAAGCAAGAATGTTCAAGATATAAGATCTTTTCTTTCCCTGAAAGCTATAAATAAAATTGTAGAGGATGAAAAAATAACCTCAATTACCTATAATTTGAGCTGCTAATATTCCATCTTAATATTTACATGGCGCTTTTTTCTTCACTTTTGAACATAAATACACAATAAAACCAAAGTTGTATATGCTCCAGCTTCTGCATGGGTCAAATGGATGGATGGATAGGTTGCTTTTCAAATAGAGAGTCTTGGACTCTTTCACTTGAAGAGAGCTGAGAGGGGTTTGAATGAGATTTACAGAATCATGAGGCCGGTGGGTAAACTGAGCATGGCATTGTTGTGGACCAAATGTGAGAACCAGGTAGCAGTGAAGTGAGGAGGAGAGCATCAATAACAGAGGCAGCAAATAGGCGCAGCAATTTGTACAGCCTTTTGTGTAGAAAGGGAGAGAAGGTGGATATGGGAATTCACAGACCTGGCAGCCCCACCTTAGTCCCCAGTAAGGTAATAGAACAGCTAATCCTGGGAACTATTTCCAAGCATACTGAGGACAAAAAGATGGTTGTAAGCAGTCAGCATGGATTTATAAAGGGAAAATTATGCCTGTTCAACCTGATAGCCTTCTACAATGAAATGTTTAGCTTTGTGGATGATGGGAGAGCAATGAATGTTGTTTACCTTGACATTCACAATATTTTCAATGCTGTCTCTCATAACATGCTCATAGACAGTGTGATGCAGGACAGACTAAATAAATGAACAGTGAGGTGGACTGAAAATTAGCTGAACTGCTGGGCTAAAAGATTTGTGGTTAGTGAAATGAAGTCCAGCTGCAGGGCAGTCACTAGTGATGTACACCAGGGGTCAATACTGGAGATAGTACTGCTTAACTTCACTAATAATCTGGATTATGAGACAGAATGCGCTCTCAGCAAGTTTGCAGTTGATACAAAACAAGAAAGAGTCATTAATAGACCAGGTAGTTGTGCTGTCATTCAGAGGGACCTCAAGAAGATGGAGAAATGCAGACAGTAATCTCACAAAGTTAAAATGGAAATGCCAAATCCCACGCTCAGGTAGGAAAAATCCCTTGCACTAGGGCAGACTTGGGTCTGACTGGCTGAAAAGCAGCTTTGCAGAAAGGGAGCTGGGATCCTGTTGGACAACAAGTTGGCCATGAGTGAGCACTGCACTCTCAAGACAATGAAGGCCAACAACATTAAAATGCACACAACTAGCAGATTGAGGGAGGTCATTCTTTCGCTCTGCTCAGCACTAGTGAGACAACATCAGGATTGCTGGGTTCAGCTGTGGGCCCCCAGTATAAGAAAGACACGGATGTACTGGAGAGAGTCTACAAAGGGTCACAAGTCATTGCTGTGACTCTGCCTTAACAGATTATTCAGGCAGAGTGTATTGGCTCATTCCAAAAGGGATTATCTGAATTGCTGGGCAAGAAGCCAATAAAAGCATCCTGAAAGTATTGAGAGGGAATGTATCCTCAAACATTCCTGGTACAATGGTTTTGAATGCTGGAGGTGTACCAGAAAAATAGACAATAGAAACACAGCCAGTTCTGGCACTGTCACAATCACAGACTCTAAAATCAGACTTTTCAAAGGAGTTTGTAGATAATAGGTCAACTTGTCCTGAACTGTATTGAGAATTGGGTACATTATGAATGTAACTGAGATCAGGCATCTCTTCTTACCAAAAACATAAATAGCAATTTGTTATTCTAACACATTAGTAAATAATTAAAACATTGGTACAAAAAATGGACAAAGAAAAAAAGGAAGAGTGCTCCATATCTTATCTAATTGTGGTTTACGTCTTGTCTTTATCTGCTCTTTGTCAGCTTTTGTTTTTGTCTGCTTTACTGCCATTTAGGGATCAGTGCTTTCCCCCTGCTGTTTGCATACTTAAGATAATTTTACTGGTCCTGAGAGCACTTGTACTATTTTATCAGACATGGTAGGTCCTAAGATAATGAAACCTTCACATCACCAGATTACCATCACCATTTTTTGCTTTACACTTCAGCTCCCAGTTGATTTCAGCAACCTTACAAACCACAGAGCTAGAGATTAGCGCTTTGTGATATTTGAAAGCCGAGGTTCAAACTTCCAGTTAGATAATTTTCTAGCTGCATGCTATCTTTAACAGCTTATGAGATAGTAGCTACTATCATGTCAGAATTTGAAGCTGGGAGGAATGGAAGGGAGCAGAGTAAGTAATTGTAATGTGCACATTCACATTCTGTCTCCCAGCCTTACAAGTTTAAATGAAATGCTTTTACAGTTGTGAAGCTCATAATCGCAGCACAGCAGCGCTGCACGGTATTTGTTTCTACTCCAGCCGGTTCAAGAGATATCAGACTTTAATACTGTCAAAGAAGAACAGTGTTTTGGGCAATGGTCCGAGGGAGAACATGGTGTATGGCAGAACTCTCCAGTGCTTCCCAGAACTCTCATATAATTTTTGTTCAATGATTATAACTAGGAGGCATAATATTGAATGATACTGCAGTATAGTAAGTAGGTTTTTTGGGAATTAAATAGCTTATTTTGTTGAGTGTACATGTTTTCTTCCTTATTTTGAAGATAACTTAATTTTCAGTTTAAATATTAGTGTAGTATAGTGTTTTCAGTGTGAAAAAAAACAGTACATAACAAAGAACCTACCTGACATGATTCTGAACATGATAGCCCATTTAGTTGCAAGACAAATTTGGATGGGGAGTAGGAAGTGGATAAGGGGGAGGTGGGGGGTGAGGAGAGGAAAGTTAATGTCTGCTACAGAGTTGAATACCTTTCATACCTGCAAGAAGTAAGAGGAAAGTAATGAAGATACATGTTGAGCAACTGTTAAAAGTTAAGAATTCTGAAAAGGGTAAATGGAACTAAATTGAAGCTGGCAACCATGTAATTACTGGGAAGGGAAATGATCATGCTTTTTATTGGCCTGGAGATTATGTAGGTGAAAATATTACTGTAGAAAGTGAATCTTAATATATAAAAAAGGAATGAGGAAAGAGCTTATGCCAAGTGTACTTTCTTATCCTTTTTTCAGCTATTAAAAAAATGGCCACAAAAAAGCTTTCCATGCAAACCACACTTCTGAAAAAAGAAAGGAATGTATATATTATTGATACCTTCTTCTCTGTAAGACTAGAAAAACTGTTTCAGTGTTCAGAAATCAGAAGGTATTTTGTAAAGAAATATTAAAGCACATTACACAAATAGGTCTTATACTATGTACTTATAATTCTTAAAATAGTCACTTATAGTATCTACTTTCCCAGGTATGCTTTGGATTGTTTTCTTTAACAATAAGTCAGTCATTTAGCTAAAAGTTCACGGGTTGCTGTTTTTTTTACCCTAGCCTGACCATATGGAAAAAAAAAAACAAAACCAAAGACATATTGATTGTATTGTGTTGATCACTATTCAATACTTCTGACATCTCTTTTTCAATTTTTACTTTTAAATGTATTTAAACTTTGAGTGCTTGCAATACAAATGTCAAACACAACAATTTGCAGAGAAAAATGTCAAAAACAATTTGTATTTAGCCCTAATGTATGCTTAGCAGTAGCAAAAGAGCTGAAGTATGCTTTGTATTCAAATATAAGGGCATTTTCTGTTCTTATATTGTAATATGCAAGGAATTACATATTATCGGCACAATTACATAAGACTGATAAATAGTGATGAACATAGAAAAACAAAGCATTTTCAAGCAAGTCATGAAAAGTGTACTTTTTTCTGAATTCTTTCATGGTAAAAGCTGATGATATGGTTATTCTGGTTCATTCCAGTAGGTTCAGAGTATTCTAAAACCCAAAGCTAGAAAAGCCAGAAAGTTACTGTCAGTTCCCTAAAAGCTGAAATTATTTATTTCTTGTGTCCATTTTGTTGGGGTGAGTGGATAGATTTTTTCTTCTATCTTGTAGCTGAAAGGAAACATTTTCTTCAGAAAAGTGATTTTATTTGGGCATGCCATAACCTGGTATGATCAGATTCTAAAATATCAGAATTGAAGAAAGATGTTATTATGCAAAGTCAACTGAGCAAATACATGTGATTATCTCAGAATTAAGGAAAAAAAAATAAGAAAAAACAGACCTTTTAAAGGTCATCTTAATTCTTATTATATGCCAGAATGGTGAAATTGTTATGCTATAAATGGGAATGTTTTTTCTTTTGGAAAATCTCGCTGTTAACAAGACCTGAATTTATGAATGGGCATTTGAAGGAGTCCTTCTCTGTTAGGTACCCAATGTGTAGTGTTCATCCTCTGCCATTCTTAAAGTGCTTAAAGTGGGTGACACACTTAACATATTTAATCTCCAGAAACAATAATTTCAGGTTCTGACCCATATGACTACAGTGATCCAGTTGCAAAGTGTTGTTTCTAGTTTGCAGTAGCAAAAGTTTGAACAAAATTATCATTTTTGTCATGTTCTACCCTAGGGAAAATATTGAATGTAAATTTAAGTGGTAGCTATTGTAATACACTGTACCCAGAAATGCACCAGGGAAATTCATTCTGAGACAAATTTTGACACTAGAAGGGAATATAATTATAGGACAAAACACAGACCTTTTCTTATAAGGAAAATCAAAAGTGTAATTTTGCATGAGTTCCAAGGAAGTAAAATTAGTTGAATGAGAAATAGAGAAAAACATTACATGAGGTCTTGTGGCTCTTAAGGAAACACAACATTTAAAGAAAAAGTCATACTATTTGAGAGCCTATATAGTATTTTTAGAGATTGGAATCGCATAGTGGATGAGTTTACATGGGGTCTAAGCAATTTCTGCCTTGTAAAGATATGAAACCTAATTCAACATCTCTATGTTCACTCATGGTCTGTAACAGTCCCCTAATGGTAAATGGAAAATATGTTTCAATGAAATCAGAAGCTGACATAAGTCTATGTTACTATTTATTACTCAGAATATTTATTATTTTGGGCATCAATAAATGTCTAAAAGTGAGGTATAGTTTATACCATTGAAGATATTAACTCAAGCTTGTAATAGTTTCCTTTCTTTCTCCATCCACACTTGGAAATCAACTATGCATGATTTTTCAGATAGTAATGCATAGCACCACTGTCATGGGTAGGACAGTAAATGGCAGATACTAGTGGATCTGGACTGATGTTTATTATTTATTATTAAATGAACTCTCACCTTTTATCTTTCAAAATTAAGTATTCAGGATATTAGCTTTTTGGTCTAATCAGTTATTTGATCTAAACATTCCTGATGCAAACATTTGATAATTTGGTGGGATTTTTTTTACTGTCATTCTAATTTCATTTTCTATATCAACTTCATGAAATAGCATGTGAATCTTTTAGAAAGGCAGATAAGATAATTAACAATACTTCTTTGAGAAAAGAACTTTTTTTTTTTTCTTCTTTTCCATAAGGAGTCCTGAAATAGGAACCTTGGTAGTATTGAGCTACTGTGGGAAAGTTCCACTCTTCTTGGAGGCATGTGGAATCTGTAAATGCAAAAGAGAGAGACAATGTGTCTTATAAATAATTTTCATCTTGTTTGGGGGAATCCTGAGATTCCTTAATCTTCTTTAGATTTTTGAGAATAAATATCCATGAAGGAGAAAAATCTTGGTTTCCCTCTCTTCTCCACATGCACAGGTTTACAGTACATAAACACCTTCTATTTCTTTTTGTATTATCTTTAACACTGCTACATTAGTCCCTTACTGTTTTGCCTCTAATCTGTGCTCCTGAGAGATACCCACATCTGTCCTTGGGAAGTCTCCATTGATTAAAACCATCAACAACCTTGTAATGTCTCTCTGTAGCATCATTACAGCAAATTGAGTGAGGATTTAAATAAGACGACAATAATAATTTGAGTGTCATGTGTACCTACCTTAAAATAATTCTATCTAGGTCTTCCATTTAATTAAGGTTTGGAAAAAAATCCTTCCTTATGTTAATACTTATTGTGCACTTGCACTAAAAAAAGATTGATTTTAAGCAGCAATGAAGAATTTTAAAATATTCTACAGAGAAATGCACACACAACCTATATTAATTGAGCTCTCAATTAGTGATGCTAAACAATGAAAGCAAGGAAATGCACAGTGAAGCAGGAAATGTACCATATGTTATTGTATACCTGGGCACAATGGGGACACTATCTTAATGACTTTCTTAATGTTCCTGTTGTACTAGATATTGGTGGACATATAGTATGCTTCCTTTTTATACGCCTGTACATTTTCATGATTTTTTTAGCTGATTTTGATAGTATTTTCTGTTTGTCTGCTGTTAGGAAAAGGGCTTTAAAATGTTTTGCTTATATATCTGCAGTTCAAAACCCATGCATTTTATTTTGCTTATTCATTTGTACCTCTATTTATTTATTTATTTATTTTTCTTTCTAGAGCAGTTGCACATTACCTTTATTACTGCGCTTTCCACAGTTTTAGTGCCTGTCTGGCAGTAACTGGGAATGCAGTTGTGTAGTCCTTCCATGTACAGAGGGGTTTTGACTCACTCTGAGTGAGGCAAAACAGACAGCTAAAGCAACATCAGCAGTTGCAGAGCTGACGGGGCCTTGCACGACCAGGATGGGCATTCGTGCAATTGGCTGCTTCCCTGCCTGCCCTGAGGAACCTTGGCACGCTCCAGTTGGAAGCAGACATGTTTCCCATTTCACCCAGCTCCTAGTGCCCTTCACATGGCTGAGGGACAAAACAGAACAACTTCTTGCCCCATCCCTTCCCGGATGCCAGGGGTTGTCAAGGACGGCTGGTGCAGACTAGCAATGGGAAAGATTTCCCTGATTTTTTTATGGCACAAACTCCTTAAATGTTCACATTTAAATAAGCTATTAATTACCACCATCACATGGAATACACACATTAAAGTCACAAAAGTGCAGAACTACTAAAAGGAATTGCATCTTGTAAACAGAGAAGAGCAATTGAGCCAAACCCTTTTGATTTCCATGTTACATACCCCAGCTATACCTTGGCAAAATTCCCTTCCACAAAGCAGTGATGTCAGGGATTCGTACAGGAGATGTTTGAAGACTGCTATAAATCAGCATGGAAATGAAAGGAAGTTGTTGTACATTAGCTTGTCAATAGCACTCAGGTTTTGTGATTCATTACAGATTGTGACTAGTTTTTTAGATAAGATTTTCTATATGCTAGTGATTTTGAGCAAGTGTGTATGCTTTTGTATAAACACTCAGGGCTTACCATTCTATGTATTCATGTACTGTTTTTAGTAGCTCATATGTGTAACTGCATTAATTTGATTATGAAATAGAGATCAGAAAAAAAGATCAGATGTTAGACAGACTAACATGACATCTAGAAACACCAGACTAAGTGTTTCTACAATGTTTAAGAAATACTTTAAAAACAAGTAGCTCTATTTGTCTTGAAAATTTCCTATGTGTATTCTCAGGGAACAAGAGGTAACTTAAGCCCATAACCACCAGTTACTAATATTTTTCATATATATTTAGTTTACTTCCTTTAAATTTAATTTAGAACTCTTTCAGCTATTAGTTTTAGGGATTTTATTTTTAGTTTATATCAATATGTTTTAGATTAGTTAAATGAATGGAAAACGAAAGAACTAGAAGTGATATTGCACTAATATATTCACATAAGTGTTTTTAATAACAAAGAGTTGTTAATAGAATTTATCTATAATTTTTAATAAGGCAAAATTATTATTTGAAATCATTAAATTAAGGTAATTAAAAAGGAAAAAGCCTTCTTTTTCAAAAAAATTCCAGTGAAATTTGGTAATGACAAATAAGTTTCTGACCAGCCTAATCTTGTGTATCCAGCAGGGTGAGGAATTTGCCAGTTTATTGATTCTTACTGCTGTGGGGCTTGGCAACCAGTCTGTATCTGGAATGATTAGTGGGCATGTTCATCAGTAGACAGGAGCATCATGGGGTCTGTGGCACTGTAAGCAGTGATATTGCTACATTAACTCAAAGGCTTCTACACTTTGGCAGCTTACTTAACCCAGAGTGATTTTGACATGAGATGCTGTGTTTTTCTAAGAACACAGTTGTTTTCCAAATAGTAGGCAGATTAGATTAGATGTGTATGCATAATGGCATGACCGACCCGTTGACACTGCCAGGAGCTGGGTTCTAGCTACGAAGAAGTAACCGGGGACCACCATGTTCCACAGTTCAGTGAAAACTCTCAGATTCCTTGACATGTTCAGAACTTGCTCACAAGACTTTTAGGGTCCCAGAGTCAAGACTGAACCGATGGTTTATGAACTCCCTTTTCTGAAAACCTGTTCCTGTAGAAAAGACAAGAAACACAGGAATTGCACTATGGTTTGCGCTAGGATTTCAATGAAAGTTCAAGATGACATGGAGAGAATTGGAGATGTATGCCCCTAAACTCAGTTAACCATGGATGAGACAAAAAACTAGTAATATACAGAAACAGTTTAGATCTGCCAGGAATTATTCATTCTTACATGCAGTTTTCTTGGGTCACTTTGTAGTGTACCTACTTTGGGCAGTACTTAAGGTCCTAAATCTTGCTAAATCTGCGTTGTTCTGTGCAGGGCTACTGTCTGTTCACTGTGTTCTGAATTCTGGAGGGCGTAATAACCTGTTTCTGGTGTGCAGCTTGCGTGGATGTTGTTGTTCTGCTGCACATTGTTATTGAGAATGTGATTTATCAACCCCAAATTTATAAAAAATAATGTATTTTTAAGCATGATTATGTTTTAATGATAATCTTGATGATGATTATGTTTTTGTAAATAAACTCTCCCTATTGTTATTCATGTAATATGAAGACATTATACTGCACTAGTGGCTAGAATTCGTTCAAGTAAGGGCTTTGAGATATTTTTGATCTTTTTCACTATTCTTCACTTTCCCTTCTTCCAATAAAAAGACTATTAAGTTATACGTAAGTACTTTAAATATATCTTGAACAGCAATAGTACGGCTGTTCAGAACTGTCAGTCAATAAATAATGGCTCCTAGTCATCAAAAGTGAAGCAAGCAAGTATTGCCTGCCTCTCACTGTGAAAGACAATTGCAAGTAATTGCTCTGAAACCCTATACTTTTTTTCTCCTTTATTAAGGAATCAGTTGAAAAAGAATCCAATGTGTACTATAAAGTTAACAATACTGAAAGATTTTCTCATCTAAATTCTACTGTCTCCTACTGAAACCTTTGTCTTAGAAGAAATTTGATCTGTGATCGTTTTAAACTTAAACTCGCTTTTCTGCTTAGTGTTGTGGTCACACTTTTTAAAAAATTTCATTTCAGAGTAAAAAGACAGAAGAAGAACTCAGGATTTGGGACCAGACAAAGTTCCTGGTATGTTGCTGGAGATTCTACCAAGACAATGAGTGAAGATGCGGGAGATGAGCAAACAGCCCTGCAGCAACAAGGCTAACAGTAAAAAGGAGGGACAAAGAACTTACACTCTTCATAAAGACTTACAGGAAAATTTGAAGAAATGCATGCCAGACATATATGGGAACACTGTATGCATTGTTTCTATGTATTCCAGATTTTTTGACAAGCACCAAGGAAAATACGCTCATGTCAGCGTGTACAAACTTAGAATTTTTGTTGGCAATTGTCTATCTTCCTTTTCCAATTGTCTTAATTGCTCTCATCTAAAGCAAAGAGTGGACTTTTATTAACATTTTCCAGAGTTTCTCTTTGGGAAAAAATACTTTAGAATGCACATGACATATGAGAGAGATTCACATTTAGTCCTGGGAAGAGTGTGTCTGAAATGGAAGTCAGTGGTTTGTTTCTTTACTTTGCTTCTGTCTTTTTTTTTGTCCAGCAATGGGCAAATAAGTCTATTTCTCAAGTTCACCAGTTCAATCAGGTTGATATGCATATTACACCTTTCCTTCATTAAAAAAAATAATCATAACATTTAAAGGAGAAAAGTAATTTTATTTAAAATACCTGAATATTATCACTTATACATTTAGATTAAAGGAATACCCTTTCTCTTTGTGTTTCTTATATGCATGACATAATAGAAATACATAGAAATAATGCATCTCAAATTTATCTTAATGTATGTATCACTTTTTTTTTTATTTGAGTTTATTAATTGTGCATGTAAAAAGTGTAAATATCACATAGGAAGTAACATGAATATATTAAGACAAACTGCAAAAGCACATTTTGAGAATTTTAGAAAATTCATGATTTATAAAAACAACAGCCACTTTCAGCCATCAAGTCAGACGTAAATTATAATGGTTTGCTGTTTACCATACACTGTTGTTAATGAGTATATGCATATTCTGAGAACTTGCTCTAACTGCTCAGCAATATGTTTGTTTCATGCCATATATCCCTATAAACTGAAAACTTCTTAGAGAATTCTAGTTGTATTTAAAGCCAAAAATATTTATCCTGCCGCTAATATATTACATTCTCCTTCTAAGCCTGATGCAGAGGTTACATGATCTCTTGATTTTTCTTGTAATTTACCTAGGACAATGTAAAAAGAAACAATTATTTTCACAACTGGTAACTCTGCGGTAGATATCTTTGTGAAGTCAGTGTATGTATAGTTAAAATTTTCTTAGCTTCAAGTGCAGGCTGGTCAAGTTCATGAATGGAAGCATTAAAGATTATTAATTACATGGGAATCACATTTTTCCCAGGAATCCCCAGAGCTGCAAATGGTTGGAGGTTGGATCAGCCAGCAAGCTCTACTGGTTCTTATTGGCCCTGCCTGAGTACCAGCTTTTGACTGCTGCTGGACATGGGATGCTAAAGTAGAAGAACTCATGTTCTTAACCTTCTTCCATGTTTACAAATGCCGACCTAATCCCAGCCATCACCCCTCATCGTACACTAAAGGATACGTGATGAAAGGATGTTATCTTTCTTTGTTGCCAACAGCTGATACACAGGTTCATCAACAAGGTACAGAGAAACTGTGAAACAATTTATTTTTAAAGGGCATTTAAACATTTTAAACTCACAACAATTGACAATAAAATAAGATTCATAATAGTTACTTTTTTTTTCTTAATCCATACTTCCTCGATTTCTTAGCTTACTGGTTCAAAGAACTCTGGCCTTGTTCCATGCATTGTGAAGTGACACACTGAATTTCTCTAAAACTCCATCTGCTTTGCTTACGTGAGCATTTTCATGACACCCCATGTGTAACATAGCTGTATTGAAAATGTCAATGCACACAATGGAAAGTGCATAATTATTCATTTTCAAAGGCTGTAACAGACAAATATGCTTCTATGATTGCACAGAAGCACTTGAAAATACAGTAATGCCACAAAACAGCTTGCTGATAAAAGCTTGTATAGTTTAGATAAGCTTTAGAGGCAAGACCTTTTTTTTTCTCTGACAAGCCATTAGAAATATGATTCTTTTAGAGATAAGGCCCTAGGGTTTCAGCAATTGGGCAAAATCTCTTTAAGCTCCAGGGTCTCTTTTCAGCCCACAGTAATATCTGTGGCTAAAAATCAAGTCAAGTAATTTTATGAGTTAGTGGGGAAGGTAAGGTTCTGTCTGTTCCCCTCTGTATCTTTGTAAGAAAAATAAATAATGTTTAATCGATGCTGGAGAACATTCCTGTGCTAACAGCTTGGTAGTGTAACATGGATACTGATGAAAATCAAACTAGACACTAGGTTCTCCTGCTGTACCATATAAACCTTTCAAATATGTTCACTGTATTATAATACCCCGTAGGTGTGATATACTTGGCTAGTCCAAAGGTTGTGGTGGCAATAAAAAGATCATCAGATGATCCTAATTTTATAATTTATATTTCAGAATATCAATACATTATCTTTTTTTTTTCTCATGAGGAAACTATAGTTTCTTGTGTGGTAGTTAATATTCATATTTATCCCACACACTTCTTTGTAATCACTTATTGATCATATCTTACTTTCAAGTGCCTTCTTAGTAGTGTTATTTAAGTTTTCTTGCTTGACTGTGATAGATCACACAAGATGCTTTCATTTTTCATAATTGCTCCCTATTCCCTGAGTAAGAGAAGACTCGGCTACTTCCATTAACTACATAAAATATTTATTTCAGCAACTACAAACACAGAGAACTTCAGAGATCCCTGTGAAGAAATAAACCCATAAATTAGTCACTTGAAAGTAAGCCAAAATAAGATGATACACGATTGCCCTGGCTGCAGTTGAGAATGTCAGAAAATGTTAATTTATGACCTTTTCATCATAATACTAGAATGTCTTCTGATCTTAAATATACATCTATGATATTTGCTATATACCAGTATTCACATCCATTCCTCTTCACATTTTACACACGTGCGGTGAAGACACAGTTTAATGCAGAAGTGACTTGCTCAAGGTCACTAAGGATAAATATGGGAAAGTAAGGAAAACTCCTAACTCTAAATCTGGTTGTAAACCATTGAGCTGTTCTTCTTCATCTTTTGAGATGAGTCGTGCCTAAAGAAGTGGATTGCCTCTAGATAAACTTCACAAAATCTAGTCTTTTTTGTTTTCCTTTTAAAGATGATAAATAGCATGAATCTTTTATATGGATTTGTTTTACAAACCAATTATAAACACAGTAATAGTAAAACCTACAAGTAATTTTCACAATTGGCAAGTTCCATTAAACCTTGTTTAATACCATAAATGTGTGTATTATTTAATATTGGTACAAATGCGGAAAGATGGGAAAGAATGATTTATGTGGTCTGGTGGTTATGTAGTAGTTGATAGAGAAACAGTGGTTAACACTGTGTTTAGAACAGAATAGAATAGAATAGAATAGAATAGGATAGGATAGGATAGGATAGGATAGGATAGGATAGGATAGGATAGGATAGGATAGGATAGGATAAGATCCAGTTGCAAGGGACCTACAATGGTCATCTAGTCAAACTGTCTGAGCAATTCAGGGCTTACCAAAAGTTTAAAGCATGTTATTAAGGGCATTTTCCAAATGTCTCAAATACTGAGATATTTGTGACATAAAGACCACCTCTCTAGGAAGTTTGTTCCAGTGTTTGACCACCCTCTCAGTAAAGAAATGCTTCCTAATGTCCAGTCTAAATCTCCTCTGGTGCAGCTTTGAACCACTCCCATGTGCCCTATCACAGCATCCCAGGGAGAAGAGATCAGCACCTCCCTCTCCATTTCGCCTCCTAAGGAAGCCGTAGAGAGCAATAAGGTCACCCCTCAGCATTCTTTCCTCCAAACTAGACAAAGTCCTCAGCAGCTCCTCATAGGACATTCCTTCCATCCCTTTCAACAGCTTTGTTGCCCTACTCTGGATGCATTCAAGGGCCTTCACATCCTTCTTAAATTGTGCGACCCAGAACTGCACACAGTATTCAAGGTAAGGCCACACCAAGACTGAATACAGCAAGATAATCACCTCTTGGATAATTGGTTATACTGTGTTTGATGCATCCCAGGATGCAGTTTACCCTCTTGGCTGCCAGGGCACACTGCTGTCTCATATTCATCCTGCTGCCAACCAGCACCCCCAGATGCCTTTCTGCAGGGCCGGTCTCCAGCCATTCCTCTCCCAATTTATACTTGCGCCCAGCATTACTCCATCCTAGGTGCAGAATCTGGCATTTGGACTTGTTAAATTTCGTCCCGTTAATCATTGCCCAATGCTCCAATCTATCTAGATCCCTCTGCAAGGCATCTTGTCCCTCAAGAGAGTCAACAGAACCTCCCAGTTTGGTATCATCAGCAAACTTGCTAATGGTGCATTTAACTCCTGCATCCAGATTGTTGATAAGTATTTTGAACAGAACTAGCCCTAGAATTGAACCCTGAGGAACACCGCTGGTGACCAGTCACCAGCCAAATGTAACCACAATCATTAGAACCCTCTGGGCTTTGCCTTTCAGCCAGTTCTTCACACAGTGCACCAAGAACCCACTCATCCCGCAGCTGGACAACTTGTGCAGAAGCGTGCTGTGAAGGACGGTATCATAAGCCTTACTAAAATCCAGAGAAACTAACGCCATTGCCTTCCCTTCATCCACTAGGTGGGTGACCTTATCATAAAAGTATATCAAATTAAACAGGACTTTCCCCTCTGCGAATACAAGTTGACTGCAAAGTTGACTTCCTCCTTCCTGACTAAAGCACTACTTTTCTGAGGGATGTCTCAGTGTCCCTCTACAGTACTTTTGTAAACACTTTTCAAGATACGTACCAAACCCAACATTTACTTATTCCACTGTTCACTTACAAACAATAGAATAACTATGAAGACCATATGACCAGTTCTGAGCTTTGCCTCCAGTAGGGTGGGAGATATCACAGTTAATTAAAACTTGTGACTTTTTCCTACTGAAATCTCTACCCTTTTATTCCCTAAATCCTACTGTCTCCATGACTTCCATGCTTAAATTTTACCACAATTGAAGGCTTATCTCAGAGTCTATTTTCCTCAGTTTGAGGGGAAAAAAATCCTCCAATACTAATTAAAAATATGCCAGTAAGCAATTATTTCTCAGGAACTATGAAGATTCTTGGATGCTTTTTACCATTACAGACCTTTTTTCACATGACTTCATGAATTTTATTCAATTGAAATCAAAATGGTATATTCATATTTTTGTCCAATCTAAACCAAAGTGATCTAATTCAAGATCTAATTTCAAGAGATATTCTGAGTATGTTCAACAAATATAACTATGTTAGACTGCAAATGTGATTCAGGTGCCTGCTTTAATCATGAACAGAATATTTTCCACGCAGTGCCATTTCAGGAACTAATTGATCGTAATTAGAAAAGGGCCATGAATGACTGCTTATGCTAAGATTGGATAAAATAATTCTTAAAGTTAATAACATTTGAATAGAAGAAAATGCAGATAAGAAAAGGACAAACAAAACCATGCTACTTATCATTTAAGCTTTGTGTTTTTTCTTTGTAAGACAGTCTAAAATGAAGAGCTCTTAGCATACCATCAATCAGTGAACACATCAGAAGATAAAAGTAGATTTACTAATCTTATTAACTCAACAAAATGCTATGGTAGACATACAATAGACTCTATTTCTGTTAATAAATGAATGCTTTTCTTCCAGTCAGATAATCAATAAAAAAACAAATGGATTCAACAGCCAGTGTTCTACATAGCTTCCCATTACACATTGCACAATTTTATTGGTACCCACAAAACAGAATATGAGGCACAGCTTTGAGAGTTTTGAAATGGCAGCATACTTCTGAAGGCCACTGTAGTTGTTCCGTACTGTCCTGTTGGCTTTGATTAGAGCCCAATGAAATCACCGAAGTCTCTCTCTCTCTCTCAAAAAAAAAAAAAAAAAGTAATTAGTGCCATGATAATTCTCTAAGAAAACAAATCAGAATAAAGAAGAATCTCAAACTTCTAGTTGTCTGCCCTTAAAAGAAAAAACAAAGAAATGCAGTATCTATAATGCCTTTTGATGTGTCTTAGACATGTATTTTGAAACATCCACCTTTAAAAACATTAAAAAAATAATCCCAAAAGTTTTTTCACATCACTGTAAATTTGTATGATTAATCACATATTTTGTTATTTTCTTGCTGTACGCTAATTCTGCACCTTATTTTGCTCTTATTATGTATAGTTAAATAGATTGTTAAAAATCATATTGAGCGGAATAGAAAGTATAAATGCTTTTACTACATTTAGTGGAAAAAAAATTATTTGTTTTCCAACTTAAATTACTTATGAAGGCTTACGTGTAATTAGGTATAAATAACCATTGACCAGATTCTCTTTTTGCAGTGTTGTGGTGGGTTAACTATGGCTGGCTGCCAGGTACCTACCAAGCCACCCTCACTCTCCCTCCTCTACAGGAGAGGGGAAGAAAATAAGATGAAAGAGCTCAAGGATCAAGATAAGGACAGGGTGATTGCTTACCAATTACTGTCATGGGCAAAACAGATTCGACTTGGGGAAGTTTAATTTATTGCCAATTAGTAACAGAGTAGGTTAGTGAGAAATATAAAGCAAAACTAAAACCACCTTCCCCTCCCCTGCTCCTCCCTTCTTCCCAGGTTCAACTTCACTCCTTCACTCCTGACTCCTCTACCTCCTCCCTTAAAGCAGCACAGGGGGATGGGGAATGGGGCTTGCAGTCAGTCCATAACAACTCCTCCCTGCTGCTCCTTCCTCCTCACACTGTTCCCTTGCTGCAGTGAGGAGTCCCTCCCATGGGGTGCAGTCCTTCATGAATTGCTTCAATGTAGGTGCTTCTCATGGGGCATGGTCCTTGAGGAACAGGCTGATCCAGCGTGGATTCCCTAAGGGCTGCAGCTCCTGCCAGGGGCCTGCTCCTGTGTGGGGTCTCCACAGGCTGCAGCTTCCATCAAGCATGTCTACCTGCTCCAGTATGAGGTCTTCCATGGGCTGCAGGGGGACAACCTGCCTCACCACAGTCCTCTCCAGGGCCTACAAGGGAACTTCTGCTCCAGCACCTGGGGCACCTCTTTGCCTCTTTCTTCTCTGCCCTTGGTGTCTGCAAGGCTGCTTCGCTCACTCCTCTTTCTCACAGCTGCTGTGCAGCATTTTTACCCTTTCTTAAATATGATATCACAGAGGAGCCACCAGCTTCGCTGATGGGCTCAGTTTTGGCCAGTGGAGAATCCATTTAGGAGCCATTTGGAGTTCCAAATGTCTCTGTCTGACATGAGGGCAGCTTCTGGTGTCTTCTCACAAAGGCCACCTCCACCTGCAGCCCCCTCCACATTACAAAAACCTTGCCACATAAACCAAATACAAGTTTCTTTATTCCAGTAGTAATACATTTCTTTCTGGAGTAATTTGAACAGTGGATAAAACATAAGTTAGACTCAACTTACCCCAGATTTATGCTACCATTATTCTATTACTGTGATCTCTTGTAAGCCATTGTATCAATTGTTTTGGGGCTATAGGAATTATCCAACACAACCCTGGTTGTGCTGCAGTATAGTGGACTGCTCCAAAGTGGTCAAAATTTATATATTTATCTATGGTTGATAAGAGCTGTTTCCAATACTGTCATTTATTACACTAATTAGTGATGAAAAGTCAAGGGTACAAGAACGATGCTTGATCAACCACAGAGAAAGCTCACCTTGTTAATTGCTAGTAAATTACAATTGTTTCCAAAAAAACATACTGTGGGTTTCTGTTCTGTTAATAATATAGGCACTTTGTATAACTTATTAGTATGTTTAGGTTGAAGTAAAGGTTATATTATGTGTTGGGTTACTTTTTCTAGCAGTTTCATTCAACCCTGGCACAGGCATGTTAGGTAAAATCTTGTTTTTCTCTGCACTTAAATAACTGCATATATTCTCTAATGAGAGATATTTCTAGTGCTTAAGAAAAATGTATTTTATTCAAAGTGGAATAGATTCAGAAAGAATAGTTGAGGAAAACTCTTTTTATAATGCCATTATCTTAGTAAGTATTGCTGAGTAGCTGTGAGATAAATGCACTCCACTAGAAGGCAGAAAAATCCAGTTAAGGGAGAGCTAGAACCAGTTATCTTCTTGTGTTTTGCTTTTCTGTTTGTTTGTCTTGCATCCTGGTTGATAACTTTAATTGCAGGGATTTGAAATAAAAGTAACTACATCTGATTTATGAACCTTACCTTTCATTTGTTGTTCTTTCATTTAAGTGTCTCAAACTGCTGAGCTTTACAATGAACAGAAAATACGTTCAATAACAATATGATTTTATTTGATTTTTTTCAATTTTTCTTTCCAGTAAGGAAAAGTTACTTTTTTCTTTTTTTAGCTTTGAAGTACTTTTTCTCCAGCTTTTCTGACAAACTGAAAAATCAATTATTGCAATCCTTTTTAAATGGTGCATGGAACAGCATAGGCTTCTGGATAGTTAAAGTCATCTATCCGAAATTACCATATAAGCAACTCAAAGTTTGTTATATAGCACGTGGTTACCAAATACAGCTAAAAAAAAACAACAACAAAAAGCTGAAGGTTGTGGGGGTTTTTTCCATATGTAGTCTCTTTTCCAGTGCTAAGTGACTTTATTTTATTTTTAATAAGAATTGTAATTGTGAACTCTGTTCCTCTTGCTCCTCTTGATCACTTTCTGCGTTTTATCTTTTTCTCAGCTTGTTACCACGTAAAGAACTTGAGCTTTTTGCTTCTCACTACAAATTTATTCTACTTATGCTTTTGCCTTCCTCATAAAACCCCCAACTTTTCAGTCTCTGCAATCAAATTTTAATATATTGATTTTAACAATTTTTTTAATTCTGAAACAAATTGTTTTCCTGCACAGTTATGTTAAAAAATATTAGTTTGTAACAAAATTGTATTTTAGTGTACATTAACTCATACTATCTCCTTTATGCTCAGCTATGTCACACGTACTGGTATATGTTTTAACTGTCTTTGTTTATTTCTGATGAATCAAGGTTTGGAACCCTTTTCTATCTGTACAAGGCAGCTCAAGAATATCAACTTATAAAATTTTAGAAATGCTCTATGTAACCATGGAGGCAATAATGTTACACAGTTCTGTTTTCTTTTTAATTTTTTCATCTCTATCTTTTAACTCAAAGTAATTTTTATTTTTTCATAATCTAATTTTAGAGGACTTTTGTCAAAATATTCCCAAGGTAAAAAGACACTCACAGTAGTTTTAGCAGTTCTACAAGAAGATGCATTTTGTCCAGCCCAAAGAAGCCTAAGATGCAATTTGCTGTCATCAGCAAATAGTGTCTGGAACTTCTTTTTTAGAAATATTAGATATCACTTGCACATTCTTCCATCAAAAGCCATGGTGTTAACCTTTTAGTTTTGCTGCATTTTGGTTCACAATACTGACTTTTTTTTACCTCATTATTCAAACCTCGTATCATGTAATATGTAACCAGCAGCACTAATTTACAAAATACTGAATATGAGATGCATAGTGCTATGGATGGATTAAGGGAAAACATGAAATTTTGGGTCAAAATTTTCAATATTTTGGGGTCAAAATTTGATATTTTGTTCACCATGATTAAAAATAGATCTCTACATTCCTTTTTAAAAAATGAAGGACGAGTTAAGCTGGAAGGATAACAAGGTTAATAAGAATGCTTTATTGTTTGTTATTTTTCTTCTTTGTAAACCGCTTTTCTTCATTTGTGTTTGCCATAGGCACACTTTTTTGCATATTTTGGGTTAAAAGCAAAAAAGCATTGTTAAATGTATGAGAAAATGCAGGAGTGCTTTTGGAACAGAAACAGGACTCTTCAATGAGAATGAGGACTAGATATATAACTTGGCAGGTTTGAGGTAGCTGGGAGCTAAAAGCTGAAAATCACCATGATCCTCAATGATAATGGATTAAATGTTCTGTTTTTATTAATTCAAGCCACTAAAACTCTCAGAGTTTGCATCAATCTGCATTCCAACCTACATCAGAGAGAAAATAGAAAATATTTTTTTAACTATATGTTGGATGAGAGTTTTTTAATGCAATCAGGGAAAAAGGAAACCTTACGAGTTGGATGGCTATTGGAAAGTATTGCATATTTTAAATTTGTTTAAAAATATATGTGATTTAAAAAATATAACCATAATCTATAAATGTGACTGCTGTGTAGTTCATCTTACTCTGAAAATGATGTCCATAGAGCTGAAAACATGTTATTAAGGAGAGTCCACTTTCATAGTCCTTTTTAACCAAAGATCACCCTAGACTTTTCAGGGGAAAAAAAAATACAAAGATAGTCAGATACAACACCGACACAAAAGTCATAATGAAGATATATTTTAGTTATGAATTTTCTTTCCATTCCTTAATTTGTTCACCTTGTTTGCATATATGGAAGCATGAACTTTATGCTTCAGTCCTTCCAATCATCTCAGTAAAATTAAGTTTAATCCTTCAAAACTTAGAATTGTAGTTTGCCTTTCTCTCCACGTAGGGGATAACGAAGTCGGTTTCAGTTTTCCACATGTTTTTTTCCAGAAACTTGAAGTTTTTCTGAGTCAGTATTGTATTATTAGGCATTTATTTGCAAACTAATCTGAGTCGTACAGAAAGAGCTTCTTTTGTGTTTAAAGTCAACCGCATTCATGTTTTCTATTCTAAATGTTTCAGTTTTTTCTTTTTAGGAAAACAAAATTTAGAAAAAAATGCATTTCAGGAAACAAATAATAAATTCATGTGGCTGGGTATCTCAGTTCCACCTGTGATACTAGACAACTTTATTTTTCTTTATAGCACTAGGCACTTCATTATTCAAAAGTAAAAAATAACTTTATAATTACAGCTAGCAAGACTTTGCATGTTGTAACTAAATGGCAAGAAATGTGTTTCACATTTCTAAATGGAGTATTCAGACTCTGAAAGAGAAAAATTCAGGATAGTAGAGAAAAAAAAAAACCTCCTGTCTAAGCCAGTTACATTTTTCTGTATCTCTACATACGCTGGTTTCTAAACGTGAACCTTGGGGAAGGTGTAAGGGTCACATGAAGAGGGCTGACTAAAGACTACTGTCACTACGATATGAAAAAAAAAAAACCAAAAACTTTTACTGTTACAGGCATCACTGTCTTGAAGCTGTTCCTAAAGAGAAAAAAATTGCTTCATTGTTCTTTAGAACTAATGCACAGTATAACTCAAAGCCCTCTTTAATTGCCATTTCTTCAGGCTTGACTTCCTATAGTAAAACATTTCACCCATACACAAAGATATATTTGGCTGCTGAAGGTTTAACCATTTTCTTTAGACAGTGCCCCGTGGGAGAGACAAGGAAAGGAAAGGCTAATTTTTTCACTCCTAAACAATTTTCAGACAGTACAAAGTAGATGCTACGGCTGAAAAGACAGTCATTTCTTGCTAAATATTTTTATCTTTACAGCACAATTTGCTGAAGCACTGTTGAGAGGGTATATTTCATTGATTTGGCTGAAAGTAAACTAGCCCTATAATATTTTAAAATGAAAGATTCTTCTTAAGGCTAGTTTCTAATTAAGCCTTGATGCAGTAACCATCTAAGTGATTATTTTAAGCATATCAAACTAATGCAGTGTATTGATTTGGAGGCTGTATAAAATATGTACAGCATGAACATATATTGTGAAAGCTTTTGTGCATTTAGCAAAAACAAACCAGAAAATCTGAGTTTTAATATGAAAATATTCCACCGATTGTTAGTTAATGCGCTTCTTATTCAATCTAGAAAAGGTATCAGGAGAAAATTATATGACAGATATTTTTTGCTGAATGGGAATATCATAGTATTTAGTTCACTGTTTGTATTGCTTTCTTAAACTAGAAATCCCATATTCTCTGTCCTAAACATTTACATTTAGGACTATTACTAAATTAACCTTCCCACTGAAAAATATTTTTATAATACAGTTGTTGAATTTAAAAAGCAAGTGCTGTTGCATGCAAATACAGAAGATCATAAGAAAGTGATATGGGAATGCAATCTTCTTACGACACACATCAAAGCTACCTGGCCAAAGGCATGACACTAAGAAAGAAAACAAGTTCTAAAGAGAGAATAATCTGTTAACTCATGAATCATAGCACTGTAATACTTCAGGCCAGAATAATATTTTTTTAGTGAGAAAGAAAGAATTAAGCGCTTGCTAGAAATACAAATATATTTGAAATGTACAACAGATCGGCTCATTTCCATTTCCAGCAACCAGTGTGTACCATGCAATCCTAGAGATTGAATGTATTTAGCATAATTTAGGCACTGATATCAAGAGGCTTGATAAACAACATAAGGTTAAGTGAATGCATCTGAATCTAAATGTAAAGAAAGATCTATACCTGTTATATTCACAAAATTCCTGTCAGCCTCTGTTCTTACTCATCCAAAGCTTCCACCAATGAGAAATGTGGAATAAAACCTTTAGAACAACAGCGTATGTGTGCGTGGGGTAGAAGCACATAACACAAAATACAAATTTTTTCTTTATTTATCTTCAGGTTTGACATCAGTTAGCAAAGTAGAATTAAACTACTATAGATTTGGTTAGAAAGAGGTGTAGCAGCATTTTTTTAAGACATAAAAACATATGGAAATTAAGAGAACTACTCAAAGTGTATGTTAATGTGTCTTCTTTGGTGCTTATCATTCAAGGAAAATATTCAGGTGTCCTACTTCTCTTCCTCAAATCACATGAATTTGAAGAAAGGTGACCAAAGTGGAGAAAAAAATAGAGAACGTGACCAAATGATGAAGAGATAAGAGAAAGAGGGAGGAAACTAAAAATGGTTGATGCAGGTAAAAGCAGAAGCATGCAAAAGAAAGAACACAAATTTTGCCCAAAATATACTATTCTTTATGATCAGAGTTCGGAATAACTAAAATACAATATTTAAATATGAGCTATAATTATAAATACATGTACAGTAGCATAAGCAAATATGCTAAGAAAATTGTCCATAAAATGATCAAAGCAGAAGCATAATAGCCTTTTCATCCTTCCATTACACAGTATATTGGGACTTATTAGGTTAAATTTTCTTGCAACTGTTTTCAAACATTGCGTGGCAGAATGCATGAACTTTAGTAAGAAAATAGGTCATATGGACACGTTTCCACAATTCCATACTGTACATAGTTAGGCTGTTTACCACAAATTTAACAAGAAAGCTAATCCTTTCCAAGGGATATAATTTAAGTTCTATTAAAAATATAGTGTCTCATGGTTTTACTGTTCAACATTTGCAAATAATAGGTACCATGAGTAGATGGTCCAGGTTTTTTCAGGATTTGTTTTAAATTTTTTTTTATTTTATTTTTTGTTTGGTTGGGTTAATTGTGGCTTTTGGAGTACATTTTCCACTTTCAGAAGTGGCGTTATAGGAATAGGATGGATGTATTTTCTTAGATCTGATTAGAGTAAAGAAAAAGAAGTATGATTGTATTGATTTTTTTTTTTTACAAGCTCACCCTCTAAAGCCCATCAAAACCATCCTTACTGACAAGAATTTTTACTGAAAAAAGGTCTTGCTGATATCTGAATCAGTAAAAGTGGATGAAAGATGAATTTAAAATAATTGTAGTAATCAGATGTTTTAAAGTTTATCAGGTGCATAACTACTAAATTTATAAATGTATTCAGTGAAATGTATGTTTGTGAAAAATTTTTTTATTTACTAATTTTTACTGCTTTATGCTAATGCCAAATGAGTTTGAAAAGCACTTATTAATAGATTTCCTCTAGTACTGGTCTTGTGATCTGTCTTGTTTTATAGGCTTGTTAATGGTTTTGGCAAAAAAACTAGGGTATGCTTATAAAAGTGCTGACAAAACAAATACAGTATTGTCTGAACAAAGCAGAACTGGCATATCATATAGACATGAAATAGAACTGAACAACCCAATGACTTTAAGTACTACAAGCGGAAAGAACTGCAGCAGTACAAACCCCAAATTTGTGTAATTAGAAACTAATCATGTTTCTCCTAAATCTTGTGACATGTGCAGTCTAAAATGAGAAGGGCAAGGAAGCCACCAGCAGGTTTCAGAAGCACTTTGCTGTTAGTAGAGGAGGTAGCAATGAGAGATGCTGGAGGACACCATATCTGGAAAGCTACATATAACTCTGGTTGCCAGTGTTCAGGAAAATAGAATTCAAATTGGAACAGTTACAGTCAGGGGCTACTAAGATGGGTATACAGATGAAGAACCTTTGACTAGAGTAGCTTGTCTTCTTTCATTCTACCAAACAAAGCCTAGGAGGACACAGAAACACACTGGATGTGGGAGAAAGCAACTATATAGGCCACACAACAGTGGCAGCATTATGCCATATGACCACAAATTGACTAAAAGATTTATCTTCACAGCTATAACAAAGTCCCTACCCTTTCTTGTGAGGTAATGATATGTCACAAGGTGAGTGATGCAATGGTTTCATTACATTTAAAAATTATTTAGGTTTAAATGTAAGTATTATATATTACATGGTGTTAGAACAGGGATGGAAATGTGGGCTGCAGGACCTTCTGGAGCCTAATGTGTGAGCTTACCCTGATGCATTAGGAATGATAGAAAGTGATTGAATGACTGCAGTTATCCATCAACCAGGCTGCATGCCATAACAGCGTGTTCCCGCTGCAATAATGTAATGCAAGCATCGATCATGTTGTTTCAAGATGCCTGTTCTCCAGGGTATTTAAGAAATATTGTATCTAAACTTGTAGAAATAACGGTAATAGTAAATTATATCCAGGTGAGGGGAAAGCATGGTACTATAGGCCTGTTAACTAAAAAGGGCCTGTGACTACAGTGTCTGAAATTCTGCACCCTTTGGAATACAGGAAGTAAATTGTTTACTTGACATTTTAGACTACATGAAAAAGTTTTCTGAGGTGTTTGAAATGCCCCTGAATCTCAGATGAGGATTAATGATTCAGACCCAGCAAAAATTGGTGCTGCCACCACCAGATCAGCCTGCAGTTGTTGACACTGAGTCGAGCAGTGCTGGCAACCGTGTGTTGTACCACCCCTGTGTCCTGGCTGCGGGGTGAACTCTGGTGAAATCCTTCCATTTCATGGAAGAAGCGGCTTGCTGCCTTCCACAATGGGAGAATGGATTTCATGAGACCGCAGAGGCCTTTCTCAACTGTTAAAGAGAAGGTTGACGACCTATATATTATGGTGTTTCTATGGTTTGAAATAACACACAGATTCCAACTTAACCAGCTCCACAAAACTCGGTCAATCCATTGACAAACCTTGTCATAGCATTCAAATACATATTATTCAAATATGTTTTAAGTGATCAGAAACTAGGCCTGAATTCTGTCCCTCCGATAATAGTATAGGGCTGACTATACGAAAAAGTTGTATTAATGATTTTATCTTCTGTGCCTTCATTCCACAGGTCTAAAGTACCATCAACTCTGTCTTGCTCAATGGCAAATTGGCATTTTCCTTCTAGACAACAGCAGGAGTTGATCTTTATGTGGGAACAATAGCTAAAACAGTTGGTGCTCTCTGGGAGTTGTTCAACATATGCTTATTCATTGAAACATTCTGCATGTTACCTACATAAGAGGGGCTGGACCTCAGCCATCCACAAAGTAGATGACAGCCATAAACACCAGTCCATGAGCTCTATGCTCAGTATGGGCTTTTCTCAGGACACCTGTTCCCCCCCACTCCCCAGAAAGTAACTTGTTTTCTAAACTTACAATTTTTACTGAAATTGAATGCCCTTTTTCTGGCCAAATCTGGTAACTGTTCATATCATCTTCACTTTAAATGAGGAATTAGTCTGCTTTTTGACACAGTGTTCCCTTCTTAATTGGCAAACAGGAATTTATTACAATGGAATAAATTAGATTATTGCATAACATTTTAAAGCATCATTACTACAAATACATATCCTTCCTTTTTGACACCAGTGCCACTGCTCAATTCAAAATCTAAATTAATTTTCACACTTGTATTCCTTCAAACATTATCCTTTTCATCCAGTACTCCTCCTCCTTTTACAATAGTACGTTCACTTTACATGTTAGAAAAGTGCATCCTGATCCATGTATCTTTTCCAAGCACCACAGCTTTATAAAAATCCTGAGAAAACCTCATTTTTTCCCCAAATTAAGTGATAGCATTGTTGTAATGATGATCGCATTTTATTTTCAGTTTATGGATTTGTAATGCGTTGCTACCAACAGTTGTATTAAAAATATTATTTTGCATTGTCTGTGTCTATGTATATGTATTAAAAGGGCATGGCATTGAGGCTGGAAGTTCTTATGCTGTCTGCAAAACATTCATGAAATCATAGATGGTTATATTTTCACTAATCAATTAAAAACTTGAAATAAAGGCTTTATTAGCGTTTGAGGAGCCAACAGATCTCTTCTCTGTAAAGACAGAGATCATTCATTGGTCCCTGGGGCTAAGATTATAGTGGTAAATAAAGGATCTCAAGACCTGTTCACTGTCTCTGAGGTCAAAATGATATGCCCTAGCTCACACTCACATGCCTGTACTTTCTTGTCCCCTAAAAGAAGTGGTCAACATCACAACTGCTTGTGTGGCATGGTCCTTGTCATGTGATATTTGTGCCAAACCCTGTTTGGGTAGCACATGGCAGAATACCACCTGACATTGGCCAAAGCTGTGTGAAGGACCGAGAGTGCAGTCATAACAGGCTATATAACCATGATACAATTGCAGATCACAATTATGGTACCATCTCAAACCTGACCCTGTTTTATATATTTGTACAGACAGGACCTATGAAACGTGAGACAGTAAGAGAGGTGTTTAACATCTGCAGAATAATAAGAGGACACAGACTGATAGAAAGATCATAATGTGCTATGAAATATTTTTTTTGTTCTTGTTTCTATGAGAAATATGAATTTTAAAATCCTATGTATCTTTGATGGATTCTGAGTAGCGTGCTTTTGTTAGCTATTTAGGCTCCCTTTTAAGGAAGCCTCATGATTACAGATACTTAAACTCACAGGTTAGTCTCACAGAAGTAAAGGTGGAGTACAGTCTCCACACACCTGGGCCACATAGGTAAGTGTTTCCTGCAACAGGATTCCCATGCATTATCGGTCCTGCTTTGATTTCCGTCTGTAAGCTCTCCTTTCTGTGTACTCAGCAACTTTTTTTAAAGCCGGCATACTTTACATCTTGCTCATGCAGGAGTAAATCCTCCTCCCAAAAGGTATAAATAGTAGTGTCAACTCAGCATTAAAAGCCAGTTTTAACCTTGGAAACCAGCAAGAATTTGGGGAATAGCATGGGAGTCATGGATGCAGAAAGCAGAAGAAAGTAGACATTACCATAAATCATGTATCGCAGAGATGTAATAGGGTGGGTGAGAATATATCTCAAGCCCAAATCAATACTAGCAAAGTAGACACATAAGGGATTTTTTGCTTGGCACTACGTAGTTAAAATTTTGAATTGACTTTAAGTTCATAAAGTTGTTCCTTGTGGAAATAATAATAAGTTAGATTTTGCCTTTATTAATACGTGTACAGAAAGCGCAAATGATCACTGAAGAAACTTACTTTTTTATGTTTTCATTCACAGGGAATAAAGAGTTGCCAAGTTTATATCTTGTAAAACTTAATAACTTGAATCCAGCTGGCACATGAAAAAAAGTTATGGGCTATCAGGGTTTGGAACATGACCAAGAAAACACAAAGAACTGCAGTGTAAGGAAAACATTGCCTACTTTAAAAAATATACTGGTGGTTAAGCAAAACTTTTCTTTTTAAACAGCAATCCAGAGAGGCACTTCAAGAGGCAGCCACAATCTGAATCTTAAATTATCATGTGGATTTCCTCAAAGTTCAAGGAAAGAGAAAAGAAGTATTTTTGTTCTAGATTCATTTTTCTTGATTCAAAATCACTGTAGAGAATTGTCATGGTTTCAGCTGGGATGGAGTTAACTTTCTTGCTAGCAGCTGGTGTAGTGCTGTGTTTTGGATTTGGCATGAGAAACCATGATGACAGCGCACTAATGTTTTCTGTTGTTGCTAAGCAGTCAAGGACTTTTCTGCTCCTCACACCGCCCTGCCAGCAAGCAGGCAAGAAAGAGAGCACAAGAAGCTGGGAGGGGTATACAGCCGGGACAGCTGACCCCAACTGATCAAAGGGATATTCCGTAACATATAACGTCATGCTCAGCGTATAAACCTGGGGGAAGAAGGAAGGGGGGTGGGGGGGACATTTGGAGTGATGGCATTTGTCTTCCCAAGTAACTGTTAAGTGTGGTGGAGCCCTGATTTCTGGAGACGGATGAACACTCGCCTGCCAAGGGGAAGCAGTGAATGAATTTCTTGTTTTGCTTTGCTTTGCTTGTGTGCACAGCTTTTGCTCTACCTATTAAACTGTCTTTACCACAACTCACAAGTTTTTCCTCACTTCTGCTTTTCTAATTCTCTTCCCCATCCGAGCCGGATTAGTTGTTTCTGTTAATTTGTACATGAAACATTGTAGAATTATGACCTCCTATGCAAGTCTGATATCATCAAGGTCCAGTTGGAGATTCAGTCAAGTTTTTATTTTTTGGCAGCTAATGCACTTAAAGGTATCAAGTTGGCAATAACAAAAACTAAGGGGAAAATTTTCTTTTCTGCTGTTATTCTTCATTATATAACCTGGAAAAAAACCCCTATCAGTTGGAACTGTGGTCCTTTCAGGAAATAGTCTATATAAACTATCAAATACTCTGATTTGTCATATACTGGCTCCTTTTCACCTTTCTCTGCAGCTATGAATTACTTCATTATTTTACTTGAATTCATTGAATTACCGATAAAGTTATATAAAAAAATCTGAACATATGGCTTCATTTCTCTTAGCATTAAAAAAATCTTTCTACTCTCTCTTCATGATGAAAATAATACTTTTATTTCTATTTCTAAAACTATTATGGGTTCTTTAGATGCAGATGCTATAATGCAGATGATATGAACTGCTTAGCCTCAGCATAATTTCTCTCATGCAGCCTCTTAGAAATCTCAAAAAGTCAGAGGAAAACCAAAAACCACAGATAAAGTACTGTTCACCTCCAGGATCTCACTGGGCCACTGGGACTTAAAGTGCAGAATATATAACTTATCGATGGATAGGGAACATAATCAGCAAAGTCCGTGTCAGGGTCCTCCTTTTGCAAAAACCTTTTTAAGCATGATAGGAATGGTCCAAATCAGGATATTTTGCATAAATAATAATTTATTGATTGATTGATTACTTGGTGGAGATGGGTTTATTACTTAGAACTGTTTTCTTTTGAAATCAAGATGATTACTCATGCTTATAAAAATGAAAAACTGTGCAAAGTACTTATGCTTTAAAAGTTAAAATTATATGCATTTAAAAATATTTTGACAGTTCTGATGTGAAATATTTACCTTTTTGTTTGGTGATTATTATTTGGTGATTATCACCTATTTGGTGATAACTAGAAATGTTTGTGGCTTGTACAGCCATTTCTGAGGAGTTTTTATTTTCATTTATCCTTTTTTCGAAAATTGAATTTCAAACTTAAAATTTTTATCAGGTTTTAGAGTCACTCATTAAAATTTTATGCCTGCTTGCAATTCTAGGTTTTCTGTCTTAACATCAAGTGCATGTGAAGGGAAATGAGATCACTTCATCTGTTTCCTCTCATTTAATGTAATGGGTAGACATGTCCTGGCTAAATTGGGCAAGAGTCTTTCTTTAACAGAAAAGATGGAGAAAAAAATCCTAAGTACCACTAAAAGCAGAATCAGAAACATATGTACCCTTTACAGTTGTTTAGCAGCAGAAAGCCTGAGGTGGAATAATTCTTAAAAAGGATTGAGGACACATTGCTAAAAAGAAATGAGTGACTTGACTTCACAGACTGACCAGACACCAAATATTAACATTAGTGGTTCCAACTGCATTTTAAGCAAATCACATCTAATAATCACATCATAACCTTATCTTTCAGGAATCTCTCATAGCATATCCTCCAGAAAATCGGGCAAACTAGTTGAGAACAAAAGTATGTCTAGAGGACAGCTTAACAGTATTATGAGACCAAGGTTATCGTCTACAGGAAGAGAGAGCCTGCAAACCTACTTTCCCAGATACAGGACCTTGAAGTTCTAACCTGACACATGCTATAACTTGCCTGAACATGGTTTTCTGAAGGTTTGAGCAGCCTGTAGGGTATTTATTTCAGTCACACAGTGAGGATGCGGATATGGTATGCCGCACAGCATTTTTCATTTATACTCTCTAGGTGGCTGATAAGTAGCCAAAAAGTAACACCTCTCTAAATATAACAGGCCAGGGGCCACTTGCACAGGGTTTTGAAGCCAAATAGGATGGCATCACTTGCAGCCAGGTGCCTACACTCTCTTCCCTTCAGAGCTGCATTTGGTCTCCCTCGGTCGGGGCCAGACAATGCCTGGGGGCACCCTGGGCATCCCCCTGGCCAAGTCTCCACTGGGAGCATGCCAAAAACAGCATTATGGAAGTGCCAGTAATCCTACACTGTTATCTGTTTTATTTGATGGTAAAACCGTAAATCAGGGAGAACGACAGTATTACATCCTTTTCACCTTCTATTAGAGTTCAGTCTTCCCCTGATAGGAAATCAGTTTCTCCAGAGAGAAGGAGCTGATCCTAGATTGATTTCTGAAATACTCTCGAGCTTCTAGGATTTAAGAGGAGATGGAAAATTGATTTGTGTTTCACATGCTACATTCATTTGTGGAACATGTCTTCAGCCATATATTTCTCCATTACAGTAATCTGCATGAAGCCTGATTTACATTAGGCTTTTGTAATATAATTCTCTTTTAACTCCCAAGACCATAGGAGACATATTGATATTTCTCACTTACTCTTGGCATGAACATGAGGTGCTTGAAACCTGTTTTTTAAGTCAGAACTTAATGCTTCCTTCTCTGTCCTGTGAATGACCTCTTTCCGAATATCCCAGTGAAAAGGGATAACATTTTCAAGGCAGGAAGCACGAGGCCTTGCTCTATTCCACTGTCTCTGCTACATGAATTAAATATGATTAAATTGATGGCAAGGTTTCACTCTTAAAATGATCATTGCTGAAAGAAACAGAATAATGATAGTTTCTTTTAGCAGATATTCCGGTGAAGTTTGTATATTCAGGATACACCTTGTAGACTGCATAAGGCCAATATTTGTAGCATTTGTCAGCTCACTATTTGATTTAACTTCCCCTGGTAAGTATCAGTTCATTGTTTCTTAAAAAGATTTTTTAAAATTGTATACAATTGTAATTGTGAAGACTGTTTCAGTCCCTCAAAACTATTAAAATGATCAAATCAATTTCATTTATAAACCTGACCTTTCTCAAATGTGTTATGCCAGGTCTATTACAGGTCATTTGTTTAGTTAAGTCATGGTCTTTCTTGTTTCTGTCATGATTATAAAGAAATATAAAATTAATTTTGGTTAGGCCAAGTAGGCTGAAGAACCTGAATTCTACAGTTCTACAACTCACTCAAAAACAGGAGGTTAGGAGATATAAAAATTACACCTTGTTCAGTGTCAAAAGGGTAAGAATTCACATATGGATTCCCATTTATGACAATTGAAATTGTGCAGCATGAAATAGATTTCTCAGTACAGAAATGGTGACATATTGCTTTCATACAGTCTCTTAAAAATGAATGAGATTCTGCAGATAATTCTCCTAGGATTTTCACCTTTTTTATTGGCATAAACAAATAGAAACACTTTATTTCCTGCTACTTCTATTTCAATGGCTTTAACAATGCAGTAAAGTGTGGAATTTGTTTTTTTCCTAGCATGCAATAAGTATCTCCTTGATTGAGAAGTACCATTTTTAGAAAATCTTATCTTTTTGTTCCTTTTCATCAAAGAACAAAGGAGTAACGATTGCACTATTGTGTATTGCCTCCTGAAAATACTGCATACAAATGTTTTTCCCCTCGAGACCTTAAGATGCCAACACAGATACCAAGCAAACTTGCATTATCTATCGGTAGTACAGAGCATAGTTATTACTTGGGTTCCTAAAAATTCTCTTGAGCTTTCCTAGGCACATGATGTTATGACTAGTAGCTGAAGAATGACTAAACACTGTAAGAATTGGTCTTTTAGAAATGTTTCTGTTGTACCCAATAGACACCTCTAGACTACAAGATTTCTTGTGTATTATCATAATATTTCTCCATTTTCCAGGCTCCCTGTGAACAGGTCTTTTTGAGCACATGCTTCTCTATGTGAATTTCATTCCAGTAGTGTAAATGGGAAAAAGATCCAATATGCAGCAGGACATTTTCTTACTATATTGAATAGCTCAGTAATCAAATTGCTTTTTTTCTCCATTTCTGTACATCCTAGACCATGAAAATAAATTCCAGGACCTGTTTTTTTGCCTATCACTATTTCTTTTTTTTAATAGAGTTATTTATTCAGATAAAGAAATACACCATCCTCCTTATTTAGTTTGAAGATATAAGAGGCTTCCTTGGCTGGCCTCAGCTCTTTGACATCTAGTTCAACAAAACATATCTCCAAATCTAGAAAAAAAATAAAGGTTGAAAGCTATAAGTACTGCCACCAGCAATTAATTAAGTAAAGCTGTAAAGAATATTAGCATTATTGATACTTCCAGCAGCATTTGAAAAGAATGTACATTTGAAAGTAATTCCTGAAGTTGGTGAATGCTGTCATTCACACTAGAAATCCAGAGGAACGTCCTGTTTATGAACATGACCAGTCTGAAAATGAGGTGCTGTTTTTCTCACTCTCTTTAAAAATGTGAATTTGAGGAATATATACTGAGATGTGCAATTAATCTTTGATGGTTGTAATTAAGAAACATGCAATTGAGAGCTGCTCCAATCGTTTGTAGATGTGCTTATAAACTGGTATACATACATTTCTAAACTGCAACTGGTACCTCCTTCCAGTTGCAGTTTGGTTTAGAGGAATTTAATTTTAGATGGATTTTTAATTCTTCAAGAAATTGATTTTTATCCAGTACATTTGCAATTGAAAGCTATTTCCTGAATATTATTTCTGCAGATAATCGCATGCCTTATACCAGTATGGGATAGAGAAAAAAAACCAAAAACATCAGAGCAATAAACAAGCACATTATGAATGAGGAAATATGATAGCCAAACCTTATAGGCTTTACCCCCTTCTTATGCCTCTATATATGTAAACAGTTGTCAAGAAAGGTAATTTCTTTCTCAGTGTCCAACTAGGGGAAGAATCGTCTCTTAACCTATCTCTTTCACATCAATTATATCATTCTGCTTGCAACATAAAGACAAAGGTGGCTACCCACATTCATTTACCTCAGTGTCTCTTTTGACACTGGAACTAGTGGGAAACGAAAGAAAAGCTCTTTCTCTAGCTGCTGGCAAAATGAGAAATTGGTCAAAGACTGAGGTCTTTGAGAAAGCTGTTGTCTAACAACGTGGACTCCCATTAAGGGGGACACAACAAAAGTGATGCATAGATATTACTGAGGAAAAGATGCATTTGAATTTATATACATTTACTTCTTCTTCACATTCTAGATGTTTATCTTTTGTATAGGCATTATAAAGTATGATAAAATAGTTCTCTTCTCATTACTTTCCCTGATTAGAAACTAAATAGCCCAAAGCCAAGCCATGAGCAATTCATGAACATTTTCAACCATTCTACAAACTTTAAGTATGGTTTAAGCCTTTGGGAATTTTCTGAGTCTGCGGAATTACTGAAGCAATATTTATTAAATATCACTTAACCTGAACTCTTTCTTTTTCCGTGGATGCTGCATCAATGGAAATGTATTCTTTTGGATCCAGATATCTTGACCACATAATATCTGCTTACCTATTGCATAAATTTTCTGCCTTTTCTTGGAATTAATATCATGAGTTAGGAGTATGTGAAATCTAAAATAAGAATTTTCTAACTTAAGTCCTTTGAATCATCCTCTAGAGTGATGCTACTGTGCTGTTGAGTATTTAAGGTTAGGTAGTCTGAATTCTCTTCTATGTCAAACATGCTACCTACTCAGAGTAGTAAAAATTTACTTCCATATTTTGCAGGAACAAAGGGAATGCACTGTCAAAACAGAGAGCCTCTGCTAGAATCTAGGCCTAAATTAGGCTTTAAATCCATCAACCCATCAGTTTATCTCCCAGATGATGTAAGGTAGGACGTTAGATTGCTATTGCTATTCCTTCCCTGAAAAATGATCAATAGCAAACATGATGGATAGTGCTAGGCAGAGAAAGAGTGGTCCTGGTTGTGAAAGATGCTGATTACATTTTGCCCTGTGGGGCAAACTTTCATTTCACAAAAGCGCTAATACAAGACATCCCTTTCACTCAATCAGTGCTTATTGGAAGGCTTCTGTTCTCTGACTTGCAGCTCTAAAAAATACGGCACAGAAACTCTCTAGTTATCTCACTGTCAGAAACCTAATATTTCTGGGCTTCAAAGCTGTTTACAGCAATGCTGTGTCGAAGAAGGCTACTCTCACATTTCCTGAGCCATTATCCCAAACCATTGTCCTAAAAAAATTCCCTTGCTTTTGCTTCTACTAGCTATTTCTCTGCTATTTACTTTTCCTTTTTCTGTAGCTCAACCTAGGGACCATGTACAGATCCCTAATCTTCAGCCTCCTTGTCTAAATAATGCTATGTGTCGCCACTAACTGAGATGTAGGTCAGAGTACTGCATAGCATTATTTCTTAAATTACTATGGTTATTACTTCATCCTGCCCCCAAAAAAGGAATTATGCCTGTGACCACTCTCTCCCAAATATTTCTGCACCATCATGAAATATCTGACAATAAAAGACAATAAAATTACTTTTTCTTCTTTTGTGTCAGAATGAATCTAATGTACTGTTAGGAAAAACTGTTTCTGTTGCAGGAAAGTCATTTATGGTTCACCGCCCTAACATTATTCAACATGCATTGAAAGCTGTTTTGAAGAGGTGAAGTGATAAATACATGTGAAAAATGTATTGTGTTTTTACCTGAAATACAGCATCTTCTTACAGTCTTCCTCCTTGCTTTCCAAATCAGAAATTTGGTAGGAGGGATCTGGGTGAAAATTGAACTTTACAAAAACAAGCAAGAAACAAGTAAAAAATTAAAAGAGAAATATTTTAGACCTGGACTCTGTTTTTGACAATTTAGAATCATTTATTTATTCATTTATTTATTATATACTTATAAATTTGTATTTATAAAAATACTCATAGTGAGATTGTGGTAGATACCTCTTTAAAAAAAAAAAGAAACTTTAAAAAACTGGTAGACCTGAAGCATCATATCGTTATATTGTTTAATAATTAATATTTAAATATTCAGCTGGCTTAATCACGTCACCGTTGCACCTTTAAAGATTTCTGCAGCTGACATTGTTTCTGACTGTATGGAATGCAGATTAAAATATCAATAACTTTCAATGTTTGCAGGTAATCTTTTTATATAAACATCCTCCGAATATAACTAAGAAAAATAAATGTTGTGGAGAGATGTTTCAGTGTAAGATTATTTTTTTTTTAAAGTCGCTTAATGTTATAAGTGCATTGTTGGCTACCACAAAGCTCCAGAATAGGAAATTAACATATAAAGTACCTTATTTCATACAGTCCCTGTTTCATATAGTTTACTCTGGACAGCAGAGTAGACCAGACAGACATGTGACAAGGAATTAAACTCCTCATATGCAACATCTGTCTCCTCTAACTTCTTCCTTACAATCTGCTCCCATTCTCACTTTCACCTGATGTTCTTACGCTTTCCCTTTCTGAAATTAGTGATTATTTCTCTCATCATGGCTATGTCTTTTCATTCAGACAGTGAGAAAAAAATCAACCTTGGAGTCTAAATTCCCTTATCATTTCTAACTGTTAATTCTTCATCTGAAAAAAGAAGACTGTTTAAATCCTTCACATCACCATGTGAATTTTATACTAGGGTCTTTGGAGGATGAGTCACTGGTAAGTGTTTTTCCAGGTTCTGTTGCTGCTTTTCAAAGTATTCCTGGTACCACCCGACACCAACATTTCATAGTTGTGAGTGCTGCTTATGGTAATGCCCTGTTTGGGTCTGCCATTTTCTTTTGGAAAGTATCAGGCAACAGGAAAGCAAAATGGGGTGTTGACAGCAAAGTGCTTACTTGACAGTTTTGACCTGCTATGGATTTGACATTGACAAATGCAGCAACAGGATCCAATGGATGGCATTTCATGGGTGCTGTGCCTTGCAGACATACTTTTGATTCTCCTGGTTTCCATCCTTTTCCTTCCCCTCTGCTTGCACTCAGACAACGCTCTGTCTTCAGAAGTGGAAATCCTTTTACAACAAAGAGCTTGTAAACTGGGACTGTGAAAGCATAGTGAGAATGTCCCTGTAGAGTGCGGCATAGGACAACAATTCTAGCAAAGAAAAATTAATTGTGATATTTTGTAGCTCCTGGCAGTGAAATCATGATTGCAATTTTGAAAAGTGAAAAAAGAAATGCAAAGCAAGTCTGACTTAAAATATAGGATGTAAACAATGATGTAAACAGCATAAACCATAGTGTTTCTTCACAATTTTCTACAACATCTTCTTTTATTTTTTGCTAATGTTTCCAAGGAGATGTTATGAGCTTGGTTATTCATTCTGCTGCTGAAACAAGCAAATAGGTCAGGGGAAAATCTCCCAGAGACAGAGCTTCCTTGAAGTCCTGCAGTCTGAATGCAACTTCACGCTGCATCACAGTTTAATTAATGATCAATATTGTTGATGCAGCAGCAGACTTATCCTATAACAATTTCACGTAAATGTCAGGAAAATCTCATACAGAAATCTGCACAATTACCCATTTCCTAGATCCCATCATTATATCATGTATAACAGGTTTGACATCATCTTAGCAATAGTTACCGCACAATTTGGTCTGAGATGAGCAGGGTCCCCTTCACAATTAGAATATCTAGAATGCATAGTGAATTTTACTTTAACATGCCATTTAATGAGGTCTAAATGGGATATGAGTAAAGAATAAGAAAAGCATAATTTCTATGATATACCTTGACCCATTTCATAATATTTCTATCCAGAATAAATATACCTAAATTCAAACAATAGTCAAAGTTCAATATAATTTCCAAATGTCATGAAGACATGATTTTCATCAGATAAAAACTTAAATAGAAGCATGAATAAAATAATTGTATTTTTTTGCATATTCCTAATACTAATCATCATTTTTATAGCACCTAAGACTTCCAGCTTCTCTCTTTCATTTAAGGGTCTCAGAGCTCATTACTGGTTTAAAAGCCCAGACATCTTTATAAAGTGAACAGATGTTATCTTCATTTTGCAACAGGAACATTGGCAGAAAATTATCTTCTAGGAAAGACACTGAAAGCTCTCCCAGACTCTGTTCCTCCTTTCCCTATTTTATATTTCTGCATATTTTAACTATCCCAGCACTATTGCTTCAAAATTGGAAACATTTTATCCAGTCAGAATTCAGGAATGCTGTGACATTTTTACCTGATTCACTCTTACAGCTCAGTATGTCTACTTATTTCTTAGTCACTCATTTTCTTGCACTTATATTTGCATAATGATAGCACAGGTCTATCTTACTAATTTAGCACAGTATACAAATTCCCATACTCTGAATTGCAAGCAGCCATTATTAACCAAGCAAAGTACAGGGATTTACATTAATGAATGTATTGCTCTTTCTCAGTTATTTTATTGCAGTTATCTAAATTCCGTAGCTCTGATTCTCTAAGGGAAGAAATAAAGACTTGTGAAAATTGAGCTGGAGTGAATTGAAATTTTGAAATTTCCATGTTTTTTATTGGCTTTGGTTTCATGGACCATGGGGTCTTGTAGCTTTTTATCATAAAGATCACACAGGTGATAAAAATAATAATAGAAAAAGACTGTACAATAATCTGGGTGAAAGCACCATCATATAAATTTTTGTAAGGTAAAGCGTGTTGCATAAATCTGTAATTCATCTAAGTCTGTTCTATAGAGCAAATATTTTCTCCTAAATTGAGTTAGTTGATAACCATATCCTATGGAAATACTTAACATTTAAAATCATAGAATCATAGAATCATAGAATTTTCATGGCTGGAAGGGACCTTTGAGATCATCGAGTCCAACCATACACACACCAAAAAAAAACCCTACAAACAAAAAAACTATAATCTCTGCCACTAGAGCATGCCCTGAAGTGCCACATCTAGATGTTTCTTAAATACCTCTAGGGATGGTGACTCAACCACCTCCCTGGGCAGGCTGTTCAAGTGCCTGACCACTCTCTCAGTAAAGTAATTCTTCCTAATATCTAATCTAAACCTCCCCTGCGGCAACTTCAGACCATTTCCTCTGGTCCTGTCATTATTCACCTGGGAGAAGAGGCCAACCCCCACCTCTCTCCAACCTCCTTTCAGGTAGTTGTAGAGGGCAATGAGGTCTCCCCTCAGCCTCCTCTTCTCCAAGCTAAACAACCCCAGCTCCCTCAGTCGTTCTTCATAAGGTTTGTCCTCCAGACCCCTCACCAGCTTTGTAGCCCTTCTCTGGACACGCTCCAACACCTCAATGTCCCTCTTGTAGCGAGGGGCCCAAAACTGAACGCAGTACTCGAGGTGGGGCCTCACCAGTGCCGAGTACAGGGGGATGATCACTTCCCTAGTCCGGCTCACCACACTATTCCTGATACAGGCTAGGATGCTGTTGGCCTTCTTGGCCACCTGGGCACACTGCTGGCTCATATTCAGCCGACTGTCAACCAACACCCCCAGGTCCTTTTCTGCCGGGCTGCTTTCGAGCCACTCTGCCCCAATCCTGTAGCGCTGCATGGGGTTGTTGTGACCCAAGTGCAGGACCCGGCACTTGGCCTTGTTGAACCTCTCCTCATATGACCTGGTCTCCAGACCCCTCACCAGCCTGGTAGCTCTCCTCTGGACACGCTCCAGCACTTCAATGTCCCTCTTGTACAGAGGGGCCCAGAACTGAACACAGTACTCAAGGTGAGGCCTCACCAGTGCCAAGTACAGAGGCACAATCCCTTCCCTGCTCCTGCTGGCCACACTATTCCTGATACAAGCCAGAATGCTCTTGGCCTTCTTGGCCACCTGGGCACACTGCTGGCTCATGTTAAGCTGGCCATCCACCAGCACCCCCAGGTCCTTTTCTGCTGGGCAGCTTTCCAGCCACTCTTCCCCAAGCCTGTAGCACTGCTTGGGGTTGTTGTGACCGAAATGCAGGACCCGGCACTTGGCCTTATTAAACCTCATACAATTGGCCTTGGTCCATCGATCCAGCCTGTCCAGGTCCCTCTGTAGAGCCTTCCTATCCTCAAGCAGATCAACACTCCCACCTAGTTTGGTGTCATCTGCAAACTTACTGAGGGTGCACTCAATCCCCTCATCCAGATCATCGATAAAGATATTAAACAAAACTGGCCCCAAAACTGAGCCCTGAGGGACACCACTGGTGACCAGCCGTCAAGAGGATTTCACACCATTAATCACAACTCTCTGGGCACGTCCATCCAGCCAGTTTTTAACCCAGCGAAGAGTACACTTATCTATGTCATGGTTCACCAGCTTCTCCAGGAGAATGCTGTGGGGGACAGTGTCAAAGGCCTTACCAAAGTCCAGATAGACAATGTCCACAGCCTTCCCTGCATCCAGAAGGCGGGTCACATGGTCATAGAAAGAGATCAGGTTGGTTAAGCAGGACCTCCCTTTCCCAAACCCGTGCTGGCTGGCCCTGATCCCTTGGCTGCCCTGCACTTGCCGTGAGAGCTCACTCAAGATGATCCTCTACATTATTTTTCCTGGTCTCGAGGTCAGGCTGACAAATATAGAAAGAGAAAATATTTTCAGGGAAGCATAGCTACTTAAAGACATAATAATAATAATAATAATAATAATAATAATAATAATAATAATAATAATAATAATAATAATACCTACTTAAAGATACAATAATAATTATGGCATTGGAAACATAAGGCCAGGTTTTCCAGTATCTATCTATCTATCTATCTATCTATCTATCTCTCTATCTCTCTATCTCTCTATCTCTCTATCTGTCTCTACTATCACCACTCTGTTGACTCTGAAAGAATGACAGCGATTTACGGAGGGTCTAAAGAAAATTGCCCAATACACTTAAGTGACTTAGAAGCTCAACTGTAGATAACTCCAGCTCTTAATTGTGTAGGAACATTTTCAACCCTTTGGCCTATTTGTTCTGGGAGAGATTTAAGAATAAAAACGTACATTTGGTTTTAGATGATTCATCCTCAACTTCAGGAGCACTTTGTGTGATATAATTGAGAGAAAATATGTCACATAAAATAACAAGCACAATTTTCCTTCCTAGGGAGACAAAACCTCTCCTTTGCCTTGTCTTCAGAGCAGCTGCAGTCTGGTGGCTGGAACACCCCTTGGGGAGGTGAGATACCCATGCCAGTGGAAGATTACAGACAGTTTACATTAAGATATGATTTGGCCATTAGGCTGACGAAAGTTGTATGGGTGTTACATCTTGTGCCATATGTCCTTTGCTATGTTTAGTGTTTCCTCTCCTTTTCTCATACTGGAGTAGCACTTACCTTGGGGATAGTAAAATTCATCCTTGCCCACACTTTAATTCTTTGAGTCTTATTTCCCTCCTGCTAAGCACAGAATGCGCACGCTATCATAAAGTCCATCATCATCTTACACGGTTGTACTTATTGGAGGGGGGGAGGGGGGTGCTCTGGCTATACCCAAAGTTAGAGAGGGGGGCATGAAGTAATTCAGGATGAGCACGAAAAACAGCATGGAGGAGAAAATTAGAAGATCCCCGTATCCAAGCTGTCCTGTGATTTTGTCCATGAGGTAAGTGGACTATTGTATAACAGTATGCTTTAGCCCTCCTTCTTATGATGAACATGAACTGGTGTTTTCAGTCTTGAAAATCAGGTTTAGTAAATGCATTACAAATTTCTTGCATTTCTGTGCCTGCACAGCAGCCCTTACTCAGGAATTTTCAGGCTATAGCCAAGGTGTCAGGGGTGGACATAACGAAAACTCAGACCAAGCCAGAGAGAGATGCATAAGAGAAAACAGAAAAGTAGTATTGGTTTAATTTTCTGTTTTCCAATGTATTATGTTTAAATATTCTAATCTTGTTAGTATTGTCTTTATAATCAATGGCCTGTACTGTTGTTTTTTGCAATATTTTCTCTTTAAGCCTCCTCTATGCTACGTACATGTAAATGCACACACACATGCACATCTACTGTAAAATTTTCTGTTGAAATTCCTACAATCTGAAAAGAATTAGAACTGCCACTGTCTCATGAATTAAAGGTCTGTACAGAATAACTGTATATACTTCCGAGAAAACCTAGAGTGAGTCTTTAGGGCAACTTTCTAGCAGCTGTTTTGAAGCTATGCAAGGCAGATAAAACTGGGACTCAGAATTGTTCTCAGTGGTTTTAGCTTAATATACCACTCCCAAAATTAGGAGTTGTAAATATTTGTAATTGCCTGCAAATTTGCAGCAGCTGAAATAAAGTACTCATTAAACCTAATCTTCCACTACAGTTATCTTTGTTTTTTTCTTTCCCTCAGGAATTCATTTTCTTCTGACTATTGCCAATAGTGCTAAATTTTTGCAAGACAATTGCTATATAAAATGAACATACATTCAATATTAATTTCATATTTTCTCCACAAGCTATCAGGAGCAATATGAAAGTTATTGTCTATATTCTTATGGAAAGACAATTTTATAGCATTAATATACATTACTATGAAGCAATAGAGATGTAAATAGAAAACTAATGGCTCATGCATGTGTTTATTTTTTGAACTGAGTAGATCCCTGGAACTCAAATATAAGCACATACAGAAACATGGCAAGATTTTGTTCTGAAATTATTTAAGACTCTGAAAATACATCAGTGTAATTATAAAAAGAATACACCTCATAAAGAAACATATCCTTAACCTCGAATTTACAAATGTAGGAGTAGAACCACTTAGCAATCTCTGAAAATCAACTGAGAATGGCCTAAGGGCGTAGCACCTAATTTGTCCAAATGTGTTGGACTTATATAATTTCCTGGTTTTTAAATCTAGAACCCTAATTTGGCACCTCACCTATTTATATTATATGAATATACATATACATATACACGTATACCTACATGTATACATGTAATAGGTGCTTTAAAAAGGAATACCAAAGAACCAGCAGACTGGTACCTACTGTTCACCTGAAAGAAATACTGATCTACCAGCATCTTGTACACAGGGAGGCACTTCTTTCCAAACTCTACTGACAGCACCTTTCAAAAGTTAAAGTCACTCTTTTCAGAGTTAGTGATGTTGCTGTCTCTTACTTTTCCCTCCATAATTTTACATATAAGAGTATTCATTCAAGAGGCCTTGATGAGGACCTAATACAGATCTCTCACTTCCAAAGCATCTTAGCCCATACTTTGTGAGGAGTTTGCTCATCTAGGTGTATACAGGCATGCTCTGAGAAGCATGTGCACTCTTAATCTGTGAAGATTTCTGAAAATGGGTCAGGCCAACATGAGAGATAGTTCAGCCTGAAGCAGAATTTCTTTCTTCACAACAGGTAAAAAGATAAAATATGAAGTGTCTGAGAACTGCAAGATAAAACGTATGGCCACAAAGATATTCGCACGTCTCCAAAGTTTGGTAGCTACTGAGATGTGGTTTTTAAAACCACAGTTTTAAAGTAACCAAAATCCATTTAGGTGCTCTTGTGTATCTGATTCCTCTTTATCCTCGCCAGGCTCTCGATTAAGCTTTTCCTTAAAAACTTTGACTAAATTAGAGTCTTATTACTAAGAAGAAAAGTAGTGTCTCTGTTTACCGTTACAAATGGGAAAATGCTTTACTGAATTTGTAGTCATAGCACTTTGGTGAAGAATGAAAGACAATTAAATTTAACTGGGAAATCTAATAAATAATTCACTGGAAGAGCTGGGAGTTGCATAGTTGTTTTTCCTGTGACAACTGTAAGGAATCCAGAAAGATGTGCTGTCTTCTGAAGCTGAACAAGGCAAGAATAAAAGCGAGCACCAGAAAAGCACTATTGCTTCTTATGCTAGTCAGCGCTTCACAGCCAAGTTTTTGCCCACAGATTCTGTTAGCTTTTTCTTCCTGGACTCCTGTAATACTACATGTATTTTCTGTTGTGGTCTTCGAACACAAGTGTACAAAATCTTCAATTTAAAATTTGGGTTGATTTTCAAACTCAAAGAAGCTGCCCAGTGATCGGTCACAGAATTGCTGATTGAGACTGGGTGCATAGTAGATATTTATGGTTTGTATGGCAGTCAGCTAAAAGTTGTGTTTGTGTGCAAGTATGTTATTATTCCAAACCAAATACAGACCTCAGGGGCTACACATTCAACTGGATCTAACCTTAATAAACCAAAAAACCTGAACCAAACAAAATCCTTACCCACATGTAAGGAAAGGAAAATATGCTGCAATTACATGAGACAGCAAAAACACAGGTTTTTACAAATATCTGTGAAAGGCGTAACAGGCTAGCATTTAACGATGATCTGCTTTGAGATTTAATGAAAAAAACTTGCTGTTGTTGATGATGTTATAATTATAGTGAACTATTTTGTTTGCTAAATAAAATTAGGATGTAAAGAGACAGATTGCTAGGATAGCAGCAAAAGTGAATTTTGGGGACAATAATGCTTTCATCAGGGAAATAATCCAAAATGTTGCTATGTCTCTGGAGTGTTTTTTTCTTTGTTGAAGGTTTTACAGACACATTAACAGTATAAAAACATTGTGGAATTGTTCTTTGTACAAAAAGGTTTCTTTATCAGCTCTCTTGCTTAATGGCAAATATTTGGAGTTTCATGAGACTACCCAAAAATTCATGTTCCTTTGAGTTTTCAAATTCCAAAATACTAATCTGGAGTAAATCAGAAACAATCTGAAATGTGTAGCAGTTATGAAGATTATATAGTTTTGATAATTCATCTTTGTGGACTTTTTAGAGAAACAAATCAGAATTATATTAATGTTATCTGAAAAAAAGTGCCTGTCTCCAAAAACTTGCATTTAGATTCTTATCAATTTAGACTATGCGTGGATTTCATACCTTGATTTTGTATAATCTAAAGGTGAAGATTCACCCAATGTTTCCAAGGGAGACAGGGCATAAAAGAGCTTGAGGGTAGTGAGCAAGCTGCAGTTTATTAAGGGAGAAAGGGAAATAGCAGATGTGCAGCAGCAAAAATATTAATGCATTATCACATAGGAATTTAAATATTGCCCATGAGATCAATTGCTGATAAAGCAATATTAAATTAATTGAAATTACAAGATGCACAGAGTACTGATAAGGTTCTTCTTTCAGTCTTTGTGAGAAATACTGTTCTGGTTTGTTAGGTAACTAGAGATATGGTTTTTGACCTGCAGAACTGAGAGTCTACTCAAAATTGCTTCAAATTTTGTATGACATCTCTTGATAATCAAAGAACAGCAGTGGTGGCTTAAAGCTATTGTTGTCCCTGTTTAGCTAGACCTCTTTCTACTAGAACTGACGTTCTGCTTGAAGTCACTTTTTGATAACTTCTCAGGCAAACAGATTTTATTAGAAGTATGCCATAGACATTTCCCCAACCTTCAACTGCTCAGAATGCTGCCCTCTGTTTAGTTGCCTGTTATCCAAATGAATAAAATAACTGAAAATTTGGGGTTCAAATTTGTATGCAGATCTCACTGTAGGTTTTGATTTTTGTGTTCTTTATTTGTGTTTTTAATTAGATGAGTTTGGATTTTCATTTTGGCTTTAACTTTCTCTTTTTTCTTGATGTCATTTCAAGGTCCATGAATTTCAGGCAGGATGTACTTTATGTCTGATTTTTAAAGCTTTACATATTTGTAAGGATTACTTTGTGGTTTCAGATAAATTATCTTGTTTTGGCCTGTATCTTTGCTTGTTAGCCATCATATATTGCAGTTGGCAACATGTCTTTGACAGGATTTTTCCTGGTTTTGATGTGATCCATGTTCCATTGGGTTATGTTTCCCAACCCAGGGACCATTAACCGAGCTACACAGTTGTCAACAGAGACATTCTCATTTGCTTCCATAAAAGCAGCCAAAGCAGGGAACTCCTGCAAATTCAGCTTACAATCTCCAGCAATGCTCTAGATCCTTGACTCAGCAGAATCACTCCAACTTGTTTTGTGGGGAGCCTGGCCAGGCTGCATGTCATCAGAATTACTTTTTCAGAACCCAGCACTGATTAGACCATTCTCCAGGATGTTACGGGCTCCTAAGTCTTGTTAACAGCACCTGTTATAGGATTTTGATATAATTTCTGTTTAAATCTCTTCCTTGAATAGTACAAATTGAAATGAAGTAGATATGAACTCTAATTGATCACTGGCAAGTATTTGCTAGTGGTCAAGGTCTCAAAGAGGGAGCGGAAAAAAAATGTATTAGACTTATTAAAATTAATTAATCTCTCATAAAAATGAGTAAAGCTTTCAGACATATCTGACATATCTGATTTTCTGCTGTCTGCACTTAATATTCTTAGTTTGCTCTGTTATTGGTTTTATGCATTATTGCTCTGTATATAAAGTATAGATCTTAACAATTCTTCTCATCAATTATCCAGTCCCTATTCTTCTCTTCCTGCCCTTAATTGATTGCTTTGTTTAAATTTTACATAAATCTTTATCATTTCAATCTACATTTTTATTGAATAACTTCTGTAAAGAAAGAAAGAGCTACCCTTTTTCTGAAGAGAACTAAAATGTGCAGAGCAACAAAAAAGAAGTAGAATTTTGTGTATTTATTTACTTTATCAATGTTTAACATACATTAGTTAAGTATTCAGACATTATTTATCTTCTTTTCTTTTTCTCTTCAGCATGGAACCAAAAGTGTTTGAGGAAGGCAGTACTCAAAGTTCAAAGAAATAATTTTTAAGGTCATTATTGCAGCACTGAAGCATTTTCTTTCTCTTTGTGCATAAAACTGACAATTCTGATGAAAGATGGAGCTGCTGTTTCTTCCAATTTCTTTCCCAAAATAATATTTTGTGATTTCTTTTTAAGTGATTCTCTTTCATGTTTACTTAATTGTGCAAACCATAGAATTGAACAGGAAAGCAAATGTGGCCTGAAGTTGTAATTACACATAACAAACCCAAACATTTAGTGAGGAGAAACCTTGTGATGAACATGATATATGTAGTTGTCATTTGACAAACGAATGTCATCATAACTGATGCCTTTGTGTATTCCTGGTTAGTTTACTTCTGTTAAAGACAAAGTATGAGTCTGAGACAAAAAATTTAGTATTGAGTTTTTTCTTTAATTTATGAGATTGCAACTTAAAATCATTGTAATGAACGTCAACAAACTAGTCCAATTCAGAAAGTCAAAAATTCTGTCTGTGATCTGAAATAATGCAAAAGCCCTTGTATTGAACTCAGAAGAAAATAAAACAGGAGAGCAGCAAAAGTGAAAATGGAAAACCAGAAACTCATTTTCAAACATAAAGGGCAAAAACCTAGACGATTTAATTCAGCCCAGATTGATATGACTCCAAGGTGACTGAAAGATCGCTAAGTATTGAGGATGACTACACTTATGAGAGAACAGAGGACTCAGACAAGCGTATGCTTTTCCAGCAGCAATAGGATCTGGCATCAGAATGGCTTTTGAAAAAAAATAACCAACCACACAAACCAAAAACAGAGGCATGCACAAATACACACACATGCAGACACAGTGGAAATTAGAGTTGTAAAATGCAAAATGGACTTTTGGGAATAATTCCCATGATTCTCATTTCTAGTTTTGATGAGCCATTTCAGCATTTTTTCCCTCATTTAAGAAAAACTAATCTCTGTTTTTAGTGATGATATCTGGCTGAAACTAGCAGCACCTGCTTTACGTTTTTTGCTGCCACAGGCAATTTGGAAAACGTTCATACAGGTGAACCTTCAGTAGCACAATAAATGGTCATTAAACAATTTGCTGCCCTTAATATTTTGCTGTCTTAGGCAACTACCTGTTCTGCCTGTGTGGTAGAACGAGTTCTAGGAATTGCTGATGTGTCACATGTTTCTTCTTTTCTTGCTTTTTGGCTCTGCACACTGCAACTGGCTGATCCTCTAAAATAACATTGGTTCAGCTGGCTATCCAGCTCCAAAGATGGATCCCTTCCTAAATGTTTTGGGTAGCACAAAATCTCTTGGTTTCTAATCACTAAGTTTCATTTTATTGCCTAGCTTGCTACTAGACTTTCAGGTTTTGGTAGTGAACTCACTATTTAGCCTCTTGACTTAATTTCTGTCACGGTGCTGAACTTACATTAACCCCTCTACCATTTTTTCTTCCCTCCTAAGTTTTTAATTCTCCATCTTCTTACTGTCTCCTTCCTTTCCTTTTACCCTCTGGCAGACTACCACTTTCTTGTCACTTTGACTGCCCTGCAATAGATGGTGTGCGCTCTGATAGCCCTCAAGCTACTGATAACTACCACATTTCTTTTTCTGTGTTGCAGGAAGCCACAGACTTAAAAAAAATAAATAAATAGCATAAAATATTAGAAAATTGCAAGCTCTAACATTCTTTCCTGCTTGCTTTCAGCTCTGCACTAATGCCTAGAGCAAGACCACTAGCTATTATTTCATAAGAAAAATGATGTAATAATTAAACCCTCAGTGTCCACTTTAAAGTGTTAATTTTTTCATTGCCAGTGCCAATAATTTTGCAAAGGAAAATAATTTCATTTCATTATGTTGACATTTTGTCCCATGGGTCAGAGAACAGACTGTCTTGAAAGACCTATGTTCCCTTTTATCCTTCCAATACTGATTTGTAATCATTTTCTAACCTAGGAAACAATAGTGAGGATTTTTTTCTTCAGTGAATAGGTGTTAAGATCTCCTCTCCTTCTGTTTGAGAGAAGAATAAAATACTCATGACTGGAAAAAAAATTAATATTGTATTACCATATTTTTCATGTCGTCTCTTCCCACCTAATGACCCACATTTGATTTTTCAGATTTTTAAATTTTAGGATTAAAAGATATCATATTCCTATGCAAAGTTATGTACTAGATTTCTTAAGCAATGATCAATGTAAGTAAAATATTGCCTCGAGAATGCAATGTTTTAATATTTTTGTTAGCTGTTCTGCAAGCCACTTGTCATCCTGGAATATCAGATCCTCTCATCCAAACTGGAGTGAATCATTTCACCACAGACAGGTTATTTCTGATGTAAACATGAATGGGCACGTCATGGCCTTACTGCAAGTATTTTTGCTTACCTACTTTCACGTACACAAAGTAATTGCTCTTCCTGAATATTTCTGAGGCTTTCTCTATTTAATATTCTACACATGCTATTATACTAAGCACAGTGAGAACAGGGATAGGGGCAAAGATGCTGCTGGTTCTTGACACAAGAACATGGTTAGAAAGATGGGGTAGGGGAATAAAGAAAACTTAAAAAGTTTTTTTGGCGATCACAAATCCATAAAAATCCTTAAGGAATGGGTTGACTAAACTAAGGTCAACTGGAATTTTGGGATGAATCTGTCTTGACTTCTTCCTCATAGTGAGATCCCCAAGAAGATCAAATGGCATAATTAAGCACTAAGTACAGTCTGTACTAGAATTCACATAGAAAAAGAAGACTTAGAAGAATCTTTCTGTCTCAAAATCTGCAGACTCAATGACTTTAACTCTGAGCTTATTCATTCTCTTCCAGCAGAGGACAAAGCTCCATGTTTTTAGGGAGTTCCAGCAGACCGAGTTTCTCCCTTCTAAGGGAACATGGAAACATAAAATAAGTACAGAGGTATTGCCCATCACAGATTATAAAATCAGTTCAGTACTTCCAGTCTCTAAAGAAGTTGTCTCCAAATCTGGTGTACCATGACCTGTGCACTAGAGAAATTCAGTTCAGATCCTGGTAATTACCAAGAGGCAGTTCCTTGCACTTGACCCCTGGGTCAGCCCACTTCATACAGAAAAAACTGCATGTATTTTTCATAATTATCCATATTGTAGAATCACATTCTTTTTTCCTTCCAATAAGTATGTAAACTCAATAGGTGTTGCTGGGCTGTTTATTTTTAAAGCAGTCTATATGCATGTACATATATGTACGTATATATAAAAGTATATAAATATATATATACACACAAATATATTCCATTCATCTGCCCTCACATCCCCCCATACCAGTACCTTTTTGAACTCCTGACCCTGTGCCCAACACTGATTGAACATCCTGTAGTTGCAGTCTCAGTGCTACTGCACTGTGTCAGATGACTTGGCTACAAATCAAACAAAACCCGTTAATTTTTTAAAGTACTCACAGAAAGTTTAAAAGGGCTGAAGATGACATTTTGGCCTGGAGGCTTTCTTCATGTTGTTGGAATATAGAGAGTATTTTCTTACATATTGCCTGAAGAAAAATTTCTGAATGGCAAGGACAAAGGCAACATTTCCAGGTATAGTGATCTCTATACAGGAACAGCCTGGCTTGATTTGCCATGGACCCCAGTATTGCCTACAGCCAATGGTATGTTTTGAGTTCATTCAGTGTAGGTCCAGGCACTCTGCTTATGGTGTGATTTAGCAGGCTTTTTTCTACTTTCCTTAATATTTTTCATTTTAAAGAATGGCAGCTGATGCCCCTTATCCCCATGAATTAGTGTTAGGTATATAAATTTGGCTGCAGTTGTATTCTCCTCTCCTCTCCTCTCCTCTCCTCTCCTCTCCTCTCCTCTCCTCTCCTCTCCTCTCCTCTCCTCTCCTCTCCTCTCCTCTCCTCTCCTCTCCTCTCCTCTCCTCTCCTCTCCTCTCCTCTCCTCTCCTCTCCTCTCCTCTCCTCTCCTCTCCTCTCCTCTCCTCTCCTCTCCTCTCCTCTCCTCTCCTCTCCTCTCTTTCCCCTATATATATACAGTCTATATAGTCTACTCAATATATACACTTGTTACTAATATATTGCCTCGCCTTCTCTCTCCTCTCTCCCCTTTTTTTTTTTATTCTTTCACTGTTATGCTTGTTTGCACTCAAAAACTAGTTGCTACTCACAGTTTGGAGATTTTAACTTTGAGCTGAAAGAAGGAAAACATTGAAACAGAAATCAAGTAAGAGATTTATAGGCATTTACAACGTTTATTGCACTGACATAAGGTCCCAAGGGCCTTAAATTGTCGGCAGAGCTAGAAAGGATTCATTATTTCTTAGTCAGCTACTGCAACTAACTTTAACAAAAAACAACTGATTCTGAAAAGCTGATCTAAATGCAAATAGACAAATTCCCTTGATCTACCTCCCTCTTATGTACTTTCTTGAAAGGACTGCTGAGCTTTCACTTCTAGGACAAAGTTAAAGTTTACCCTTCCTATCCAGTGTCTTGTACGGTTTATAAAATCCCTTGAAGAAATTAGGGTTGGTTTTTTTTTCTCTCTGAATTATTCCCTTTTATACAGCTCCTTTCCTTTTGGAGATAACATTTTCACTGTTCTGGTGTGATAAATGATTGATCCAGAAAGAACTGATAGATAAATCTATACAAATAAATTTGTATTTCTGTTTATAAAGTGCTGATTAAAAATGTTTGGAAATAATAACCAGAAGAATTATGCTGTGGTGTAAAGTCAAATCTTAAAGATTAATCAAGACTACATACCTGTTTTGTGGGTATCTTCAAATTGGATGTCAGCCTGAATTCCAATAAGCTTTTGGATGAATAGACAGGAAATTTAGTTTATTACAAGGTTACATTGCTTCATTTGGAATGTCTTCCAAATTTGGTGTATCTGAAGACAACTTTCAGCAAAACAGGTTGGTGCTGCTGCCTTTTACTTCATCACATTGTCTCCTGATAGACTTAAGACTGTCTTGTCTGACCTGTGAAAATACTGAAGAGCGCAATTTAAGTTCCTGTTCTACTGTCTAAGGACAGCATGAAATACATATGTTGTGACAATAGTAGTGATAGTGACAGCAGTTGTCCCTACACCAATATTCAAAACTTCTTTTTAAACTCTATGCTCACCAGAAAAAAGTTGTTCTGACTCTGTTCAAAAGTTAATAGCAACAGGCAAGACATACGTTGCAGATGGCTAGCTATATATTTTTGTCTTTTCAAGTGCCAGGCTCTTTCAAATGTATCTTAAGCTTGTATTTTGTGAATCTGACTGCCTTCATTTCCCTTAAGTCTGGAACTGCAAATGTTTACCACTAATTAAATGAGGAGATACATTGGGATCTCTTTTCACAAACATGTTAACTTTTCTGGTGCATATTAACTTCCTCCCCCTCCCCGCCTCCCCGGCCCAGAACCTTAAGAACAACAAAGTGATTAAAATGAGTAGAAGACAGGTTCTGAATAGACAAGTAATGTATTGTTTTCACAGTAAATAGCACTGAACATAAAACCATAAAACAATAAGCTCTCTGCTTTACTTTTCCCCAGAAAGCTTTCTTACATTCCCGTTAGCCCACTTATTTTCATCTTTATACAGAAGTGAGCAGATTGCTCATTGCAATATCTGTCTATGTTCTCTCTCATCAGCTAAGCTTAGTGTCTTTCTTCCCTCTTGCTACCTAGGATTGTACATTTCAAGTTCAGTTTGTACTTGTATCCCAAGCTTAGTCTGGAAAAAGCAAACTTGGCCAGCCTAGGGGATACCAATCTGGGGTTGGGCATCCCACTGTTCCCCTAGAGCCTCAGCATTACTGATTTCAGTATCTTCATTCTTGCAGCTGCTAGGTTTCCTGCTGATTTCCTTGGTACTGCTTCTATTAGTCTAACTTTGGACATGCAGCAGGATATTATCATTACGATAAACTAAGGAGCATATAGAGGTTCTATCACAGTATGGTAATCTTATGGTAAACAATAAATAAATTTACATAGGTCTGAAGTTAATTTTCATTCATAGCCTATATATATGTATGTGTATGTGTCTGTATACGCACACATTTTAAGGATTTCTTTTTTTAAGCTAATTTTTATTTTTGCGTAATTAGAAAGTAATTGTTTTCCAAAACTGTTTTTGATTTCTCGCCCCTCCCCCAGATAAATGCTTTTGAATATATATTCAGCAGTGAAAAAGATAAGACTACTTCTGCATAAAATTTATCATGAAATACCACACAAAATCACATAGCTAAAGCACTGGAAATAATTTAATTGGAGCTTTTAAAATGTAAACAAAATATGTTTACATTGAAGTATGCTGGTTTGTTGACTAGATCTTCAAAAGATACTGAGTTTGATGGTAATTTCTTTGGATTGTTTTCTCAAATCTGAATGAGGCTAATAAAATTAATCCATCATCCCTTTCCCCTCTGTTTCTTTTTTTCCCCTTGTAACAGAGAGGAATTGGCTGAAATCTGGGTTCAACGTTCAGCGCTTTGCTCCATATTAAATGAAGACAGGCCTTAAATTGGATGTTCCAGACACAATCATCTTCTCCACGTTAAAAGACCTGTAGGTCTCCTTGCTTTTGTGAAAACTTCAAAAAGATTGACCACTGAAAACAAGACATTGCCGTTTTCCAACCAGCAGCTCACAGGAAATTAGCAATGTCATGTTTACCTATCAATATAATAGAAATGTTTGTGCACTGTACCAGACTCTGATAAAGCTAAATTTGCAGAGCTCAATATATAATAGAGAAGTCTATATTTAGTTATTATTTTTCAAGTTGTTGATAGAAGACTGTGCTTGAACACAATACTAGGTAGTAAGCCTTCCCTCAGGATCAAGCCAACAAGCCACCATCTACTTAGGAAACACCCACCATCCACCATTCCAAACACCTCCGTAAGTGTGACTCATATGCAATCCCTGCTGATGCTAATCCCACTTGCTTCCTTGGAACTGATCACTGCTGGGAGATACTTATCTTCCCTTATCACAGAAAATTTCACATTTCACAATGAATTTCAAAATAGATTTCCAGATATGCAGAAACCACACTGAGCCAAAGAAGAGGAACTAGTGAGGCAGAAGATAATTTCCGTCACTGTTCCAAATGACCCCCTCCAATAAAAAAAAAAAATAAAAAAAAAAATCTAAAATTCTTTTACCAGAAAAACACAGATGAGAAATCTATAGAAAATCACCTATTTTTTTGCAAGGATAAAAGCTAGGAATAAAAATTTATCACAACTTCATAATAAACTATGCAGGCTTACAAATATTTATTTTCTGGCCACAGTGATCACTAGAGGCGTGACACTGACAACAATGTACAGCTCCTAATGCTAAAAGCCATGCTTACATGAGCATATATTAGATTGGGCTAGAAGGGAGGTCAATAACTGAGCAAGAATCGATAGAGTAGTGGGAGAATTAAAAATGGTAATAAGCGTTTCATAGAAACAGTAGAAGGATATCCAAACCTCAGATTTCCAACAGTCCCAGTTTTAATTTATGCCTAAGTATCCAAGGTAGTTAGGTCATTTCCATTTTTTGCTTGTTTGATTAACATTATAGAAGTATTGCTCATACTCACACCAAGCGGCTCAGTGGAGCTAGTAATGTTTTACAGTAGTGTTCAAGTTGTAACAAACTCAAGAAAGCTTACTAAAAAAACTATATCCAATTCCATAGTTCAAGAAGTAGTCTCATATTCTGTCAAAGTTTTCCCAGAATCCAATTACATTTTCTAAGCATTCCCAAACATTCTAAATACCTAGCTAAATACCTAGCTACTCCAGATATATGAATATTACTGGTTTTAACCATAACAGTATCAAATCTAAAACTCAAAATTCAGTAAACCGTCAAAAATTATTTAAAAAGTAAGTAACTTATTTTACGTGTTTTTAAACTCTAAAAGTTAGAAAGATGTCAGCTTCCTTCTTTCCTCATAAATGTTTTTGTGCAGGCAAAAGTAAGATTGATCAACATTGCTATGATTCCTTTCCCTACTGGAATTAAAATTCTATTAAACCCATTTTAGATCTGACCTACAACGGCCACAAATGGCAACACAAATTTCAAATCTAACTCTATTAATGTTAAACAATATTAACTGGCTTCTTCAGAAGAGGGAAAAAAAATCCGGTTCTTCTAGTGCACGCTATAAATATATTTAACCTCAGCTGCTTCTCTTTTCATAGTAAATTAACAGAAAAATAATACAAATATCTCTGTTGAAGAGTAGTCAGTTTCCTTTTTAGTTATAAAGAAGGACTCAGATGTTTTTTTCAGGATTTCAACTCTAATTTTCAATATGTGTTTTCAGTGGAGTTCAGTTTAGAACTGATAATTGAATTTGTCTCAAAGTATTAGTCACTGACGTTGTATCAGTGATAGCAAAATTAGTACTCTTTCTCAACACTTTATTAGTCCCATTGTTAACAGTCTTGGTGATATAAATGCTGCTCACTCTGGCTATGTGACATTATAATAAAAAGCTTAAAGCTCTATTTGGATTGTTGGTAACACTGGGATAGATAAACTATGACTGAAGAACAGTATTAAAATTAGCACAATGTATGAAGCCACAGTTTTAAAATTAAGGGCATCTTGCTATAAATCTAATCCTATTGTAAAAATTCATACATCTCCTTTGCAATTCTGGATGCTGTTATGTTTCTTTGAATGTTTCCTGACATAAATATTTCTTTCTTCACAGATGTAACTTTAATTCATTTATTGTTTGTGAAATAACCAAGCAAGAGGCAAGTATTTCAACCGCTGCTGTTATGGACAGTGTAAGAGCATTCAATGAGCAGCAAAGTGAGCGTAGTTACAAAATGGCGGCATTCTGTATACTAAGTTGAAAAATAAATACAGTATATGTTTGAATTGTTCATTCATCAGATTATTTACGCTTCACTCCAGATCCCACAGAAGATGGACTAGCAGTCTCCGCCCACACTCATTTGTTCATATAGAACAGAAATGGGGTTTGGATGTCAGGGGATTATTTCCCTGTTCCTTTAATAGCTGTGCATCTCACCCAGCCCTTCTGAGAAGCAGAAGGACTCTCACTTCCTTCTAAAGTCAAAAGATTCAGGCTTTTTTTCTGCTTTTTCCACTCCAGGCTGAATAGTACCAGTACAGCACTTAATGAAACAGTTGCGATAATGCCCGTTTTATGGCCCAGATTGTAGGAAATCATGAATTCCCAAAGCAAGTTTGACCTTTATGCTTTCACACATCCTTGTTTCAAACAGAAAGAATATACATACATACATACATACATATGTGGAAAAACAAATGATATAATAAATGTTTTGATCGGTGTCTGATATCCCCAGGGGATTTCAGACCTTGTATCCTTGTTTCACACGGGAAGAATACACATACATACATATTTACATAAATACATGGAAAAACAAATGATACGATAAATATTTTGATCAACGTCTGATATCCCTAGGAGATTGCAGATTGGCAAGGTGCCATAAATGCTGGAGAAAGAAAATGTGGAAATTACTTCAGCCTGATGGACTTAGTAGTCCAAAGTAATCTAATGCACATTTTATGCCTCAGTCTTTTAATGTCACCACAGTTTATATCACTGCAGTGACCACAACAGAATGATCTTTACCATCACTGAATGTCTGGCTGTGCTGTTAGCTGCTCACAAAAGATCTGAACTTTCAGTTTTTTTCCTCACTAAAAGCACTATCCTTTAGCAAAGTAGCATTCCTTGCACTTGATTTGTTGCCATTTGAACATACTCTGTCCTTCGAATGTCATCTCTGTTTATCTGCAATAGAAAATCAGTACTTCTCTAGCAGCAAGAAAATATTGGAATTTGGATTTACTTTAAGACTTCTGATGCTTCTGTCTTAAACAAAAGAATTGAAGGATATTGCTGGACATGTTAAAAAATTTTTTACTGACTGAACTTAATGGAAAATGCCTCTATTAACACATGCATTTTAGTTCCTAATTGAACATCAATAGAATTTAATCTTTACAATATGATACTTATTGTGTTTGGGGTTTTTTAATAAGAACTTTTTTCCTTGATTTGAATAGTAATAAAATGTAAATAATTTGGACATAGAAAGGCGTGATGGTCTAATGATGCCTTATAACCATATCACAGTGCATTTGTATCACTCATTATACGTTACAGAAAGATCCTATAGGGTACGACACGACAATCAGCAATTTATTGTTTTATGTTTTCATTAGGCCAGTAGCAATTTGACATGAATCATACTTGAAAGCTAGCCTGAATTAAATATTTACCTTAGTAGAAATGAACTATTTTCTGTTGAATATACAGCTTAGAATGATTAGTTAAATATATGGCTATGAGCAACACAGAGTGGTACTTTAAAATATGCTCCTTAGTATTCATAGCATTTTACTTGTACCATTCAGAGCCACAACCTGTCATTATTACATTTGCTATTAACAGACTCTTTCAGCTTGTTTGTTTGGGGGGATAATGGCTTTTAAGGTTATGTATTCATCCTGTTGCATGCAAATCATTCTTGTAATTCCTAATAAAATTCTTGGGAGATACTCATACAAATACTTATTGAATTAAGAATAAAGAAAGGGCAGCATAAATGGAAAGAACATTGAAGGCAACGAAAACTTTTGGCATAAAAGACTAAAAGTCAGATTTCGGTGCCCAGTGGCCAATTAGTTAATTTAATAGTGTCTTAGTTTATGCACGCATAAAATAGTCATGATTTTCATCAGTATTTCATCTTGGATCTAAGACTACAGGCTTTTAAAGAATGTAATTAAAATAGTTTTAGAAAAATGCATAGAAGATATCACCAAAAGGTCACTGGCAGAGTTTATTTGTTATTTATACTCCAGACAGTTCTTACTTTCTCACCTGTGGAAATACGTTCCCTAATAATTCTACCTTTTTCTCTCCAAAACTTAGAGAGAAATCAAGTGACCTTTTAGCTACTGTAAATGTCATTATGAGCTGTGATGTGAACAAGAAGGAAGTGAAAGTTTATAGATTCAATCCTATAAAATGTCTAGTAGACATCCAATGCAAATAAAAGAGGGGTGGAATTTCAAGAGCTCTTCAGAGTGACCTGACTTTTACTCTTGTCAAATAGACACATGCATGACCTACCCAGAGTAATTAGCAAACACAGCATCTCACTTGTCTTACAAACAACCTTAATTTTTATTAAACCTTTGTATTTTACATGTAGAGTAACAAGAAAAAAGTTTCTATGTATAATAAGCACAATAATGGTACACCCGTACCGTTCCAGTTTTCAGTGGGTGTTTTTCGTACTTGTGTTTTGGCATCACTAAGAAAACAGCTGGACTTTGACAAAAAATCAGCACCCCTCTGCTGAGTCTGCAATCTTTTTGGATGATATGGAATTTGTGAAATTATGCCAATCACTGGCAAAATAAGAATTTGACTGGCGTTAAAATATGTTTGGTTGAGAGGGAGAGGAGCTGGGAATTTTGCTCAACACGTTCAGACTGGCATATATAATTTCCTCCCATGAATTGCCTGTGACAAATATTTTTTATTTCATCAGGATCATTACATATCTTTTTCATTTAATTGTTGTTAAATGTTAATTGGCCTACGAGGAAATCCATTATCATATTTCATTTGTCAAGGACAGCAATGAAATTTATGTATTAACACTATCTAATCCAAGAAGAGGAAGTTATTAATGTTTTATCTTAATTAAAACATTATTTCAGTGCTTTAGAATTCAGTATGGTACTTCTTATATCAGTGGTATTACAGACTTTGTAGTGTCTTCTTGTTTCCCATTTGCTGTGCAATCTGAGATGAAGATTGACTATGAAAGGTACAGGATGCCACAGGCTTTATGTGGTTATAAATCTAATTGATGTCAAAATGGTTAAAGTGTTGGATAATGACTTCGGAATATTAATGAACATCTCATTAGAAAGATTAATGGTATATAAACTGGATTTTCATTTTGGTTCTAACATTGATACAGAGAAGTATAGTAAAAGCACACAGAGACATGCTCAATTATACTGCTCTCAATTATAAAATCAACTGCATAAGGGAAAAAAAAAGGAAAGTGCTGTTTGTGTGCAGTAGGTTACTGGGTTAAACATCATCCCAAATAAAAAAGAGAAGGGACTGAATTTAGAAAAAATGAAGTGAAGAGAGGAGAAAATAAATAGGAAGGCCAGGTTTGACTGGTTAATTAATAGATTTTGGTCTTACTGAAATTATATTGCATTGACAGAAGTTTCTAGTTGTATTATTTTCAATACGCTTTGTTGACAGTACTCCAGATATACATATAATCACACAATGTAGCTATTGCCTCCCCATACACTCCTTTCTCCATTTCTTTCTGGGGTTGGATGTAACTCAGTTGTCAGGGAGTGAATGATCGAACTTTTAGTAAGAGTAGGACAAAAATGACAATGTTGGAGTCAGAAGATGGTGTCATCTTCTAAAAGCGAAAGATTGCAGTCCAGGACTTATAAGAATGTAAAACTAAGAAGTCTGGGTAGGGGAAAAAAAAATGAAATTAAGAAGAGGAGATAATGAGCTTTGTACTGAATCCTATCCTTTCTAATATTGTTCTTTCATAATTTTATTATATTCTTTCAGCTCTCCCTCACCTCTGTTTCTTCATTTCTGTTTCAGCTATTTCGGTCCTTCTCTTAAGATTAGTTCCACACGGACAGAGATCTGTGCTTACATGCAGCGAGGCAGCTCCACTGGAGTAGGATTCATTATAAAACTTTGTAAGTGCTCTAATTCACCAAATTTTCTTAAAGTTTCTATGAAGCACTGAAAACTGTTATTCTATGGATAGCCAATATCTATAACTTGAATATTCTCTGGATGAACTTCATTTCACTTTTCTATTTAAATAATATTTTATTACTGTTAATAAAAAATATTACTTATTTATTAATGCCTGACCAACCTCATGGCCTTCTGTGATGGAGTGACTACATCAGTGGACAAGGGAAGAGTTTCAGATGTCGTCTATATGGACTTCTGTAATGACTTTGACATGGTCCCCCACAATATCCTTCTCTCTCAATTGGAGAGGTATGGATTTGATGAGCAGACTGTTCCGTGGATGGGGAATTGGCAGGATGGTCATATCAAGAAGGTAGTGGTCAATGCCTCAATGTCCAGATGGAGATTGGTGACAAATGGTGTCCCTCAGGGTGCCATATGTGGACCAGTACTGTTCAATATCTTCATGAATGACATAGAAAGTGGTATTGAGTGCACCCTGAGCAAGTTGTGGATGACACTAAGCTGTGTGGTGCTGTTGACACACCTGAGGCACGGGGTCCCATCCAGAGCGACATGGACAGGCTTGAAAAGTGGGCCTGGGTGAACCTCATGTGGTTCAACAAAGACAGGTGCAGGGTCCTGCACAGGGGCCAGGGCAACCCCCAGTATCAATAAAGGCTGGGGCATGGAGGGATTGAGAGTAGCCCTGCAAAGGAGGACCTGGGGGTACTGGTGGAAGAAAAGCTGAAATTGAGCTAACAAAGTGCGCTTACTGCCTAGAAGGCCAACCGTATCCTGAGCTGTATGAAAAGAAGCGTGGCCAGTCGGTCAAGGGAGGTGATTCTGCCCCTCTACTCCACTCTGGTGAGACCACACCTGGAGGACTGCGTCCAGCTCTGAGGTCCTCAGCCCAGGAAAGACATGGACCTGCTGGAGTGAGTCCAAAGGAGGGCCACAAAAATGATCAGAGGGATGTAACACCTCTCCTATGAGGACAGGCTGAGAGAGTTGGGGTTGTTCAGCCTGGAGAAGAGAAGGCTCCGGGGAGATCGTATTGTGGCCTTTCAGTACTTAAAGGGGGCCTACAGGAAAGATGGAGACAAACATTTTAGCAGGGCCTGATGCTATAGGACATGGGGTAATGGCTTTAAACTAAAAGAGGGAAGATTTACAGTAGATATAAGGAAGAATTTTTTTATAATGAGAGTGGTGAGACACTGGAACAGGTTTCCCAGACAGGTGGTAGATGCCTCACCCCTGGAACAATTCAAGGTTAAGTTGCATGGGGCTCTGAGCAACCTGATCTAGTTGAAGATGTCCCATCCTGTGGCGGGGGAGATTGGACTAGATGACCTTGAAAGGTCCCTTCCAACCCAAACTATTCTATGATTTTATGCTTATTTTCTCTGTGAATGGTATCTCATTTGACTGTGTTCTCAGTAAAAATAAAAATAACATAAGAAGGTTACATTAAGACTTCTGCCTTAAAAGAAAATTACATTTTAAGGAAGTTTTCTTTCTTAAAAATCATTGAAACAGCCATAAATGTAAACTGTACTACAGAAAAACAGAGCAAGCTCTATGTCCAACTTTATTGCACACAGGAATATTGTATTACAATTACAGAAAATTCTGACACTATGGAAGCTTCAGGAAAGACAATTGCTACTGAGGGTTTCTTGGCAAGGAGAAGATTTAAAAGAGTAGGCAAAGGATACATGGAGAAAGACGTAAAAATGCAACATAAAAAGCAGGACATGATTGTGGAATAATAATAAGAGAGAGTCTGGGAAAACTTTAAGGTGTTTGAATTTGCAGACATTAATTTTGGTATGACAATGACAGGATTATGTGAAATGGTGGCTTCATTGGAATTGGTGGGAGAAAACTGGTTTAGCAAAGGCAATTGGGATACCTAGGAAGTAAATGACGGAAAAATTTAAAGGTATCAAATCAATAAGGAACCAAAGTTGTGAATCTGAACCCAGCTTGCACCAACCCAGTACTGATGGTAGAACTGACCCCCCTGCTGCTACCCTCCCCAGGCAGCTCAGGTAACTGAGGCTGGTCAGGTCCCCTGCCTCAGGCAGAGCTCATAAGCGTGCTCAGGCTGAGAAACAGAGAGGAAATTCAAGTAATACATCATTCCAGCAATGAAATGGGTGGTGTAAGTCAGCTATACTCTTCCTTCATTCTCCCAGACAAGAGAAATATATTGTCTTTAGAAGCCCACAAGGTATATATTAACAACTGGCAAAAGGTCACAGATAGGTGTGTGATGGTGTTGAGATAGAGATAGGTGTTTGGGGTCACTTGTTACTCAGCTTGGGGACCTTTGTTAACCCTGATCCTCTTTATTGCTTAAAGGAGGTGTCAATGAAAATCTTAATTTTGCTACTTCAAGGCAAAATTGTTTCATCCTTACCATTAAATTTTGCTTTCCTTTCCAAGAAGTCTTGAGGGAGCCTTGAAAATAAAACAAGAAAAAAAAACATCAAAACAGGTATTCTAGAGACAATGCAAGACCAAATGTAAGTGAATAGCAAAGATCATAGAGAAATTAAATAAGACTAATGATGTAAATCTTATATAGGAAGGAAAATTATATTGTTAATTAATTGGAAAGTATTGGAAGGGATCAAGAGGAAAAATAAAAAAGTTTAGAGACTCGTTTGAGGCTTCTGAGAAACTGGAGATGCAAGAATGTGGGAGATATAATTGCAGAAAAGTACTCTAAGAATGAGCCACAAAGGTCCTAGATGAAACCTTCATTTTAGGTAACAGAAAGAAGAATAGGGAGCATGCTAGAGACAGAAGAGTGAGGATGCTAATCAAATATGTACCAAATAATCAAGATAGTTATTAATAGAAGAGAAAAAAATGTCAGGATTTCACAAAAAGGCATAGGAAAAATGTTTGGTTTGGGTTGTTGGGGTTTTTTTGGTTAGTTTGTGCCTGCTATTTCATTTCAACAGAAAGGCTCAGAGATAGAGAAGAAATCATCAGAAAATGATTTATTCAAAAGCATACTGACCTGAAGACCAAAGAAGTGAAACTAAAAGTGCAGGTGTACAGAGTTGGAAATAAAGCAATGATAAAGGAATATTCCTGGACACTTGAAAAAAATGTTTAGCTGTTTGGGCAGTTATGATAGGAATGGGAAAAGAAATCACTTATAAGAGATGTTGCATAGATTAGAGAATATGATACAGATGTTTTCAAAATTAAAAGATCCTCTCTTTCAAATCTATGTTATTACCGAAGTGAGAGTGCTAGCTTTAGGAAAGAACCTAAATCCAGTAATCCCGCCCAGACTACAAGAACATAAACTGATCCAGTTTAAAAGCAGATGCTTCACAAAGCAGACTGTGAGAATACCTTGCTCATGATGTCAAATTATGGCTTAATCCTCTTGCAAGGAAAGGATGTAAATGAATGTTGTTAACAGATTACATTCACACTCAATTGCTGTTGCACTGAAGTCACCTTTAAGTAAATGAGATAATGAATGAGTTTGGGAACACACAAAACACAAAACATGCCATCAATACAAATACATTGATGATTTGTGCATATAAAAAAGACAATTCCTTGGAATGCACAATAATTAATAAGTATAATGCTTTCTGAAACTCTTTCTGCATAGATATTACCCCTGTCATTCTGTTTCTTTTTCCTGGCTCATGAGCATTTAGTCCTGAAAGTACTCAGAATGTCTGTATTTCCCCAATTCCTCCTTGCTCCCAAGAGGCTATTTTATCATTTTAATCCCAGCCGTGAGAAGAGAAGTACTTTTTGAAGTCTGTACTACCACCACCTCTTTATGGATGTACGAGCAGCATGACATGTGGCATTATGGAGCAGCAGAGGTGGCATTCATCACTTTGGAGTCTGAGGTTATGATTCGGAACCCCCAGTGTGCAATAACAGTATCAGCAAGATCGGAGCATTTCCTTCACTGCAAAAATTGCAGTCAATTCTCTGACCACATGAAGTTGCTCAGCAGATCAAATTGCTTATTTTCAAGGTTTAATTCTAACCTAACTCCTTTCTCTGGCAATTATTTTCCTTATCACAACTCACAATTACCGTGAAAACATTCTTCTGAATTGGTTTCTGTGATGCAAAATAAGTGAAATAGTAAACTGCTCAATTATTTTGAGTAACAAATACAATATTTTTTTTTAAGGAAATGTTGCCACCATTTGTACAAACATTCAAATCCCTAAGTTTTCCAAATTAACTGAATGAATTTGAAATGGGGCTATTCTGTGTGCAGTATGAAGATGTGATCTGCTTGTTTTTCTTTGCTAAGCAGCACATTTTACATTTCAATGTCATTTATGTTACCCATTGCAATGCAAGTCAACTGGAGTATAGTTAGAAAAATCTATTGTGTGCATTTTCAAAATGGCCAGTCTTCCATGAAGGATTCGATTTTCTTCTGAGAAATAAAGGTCATTAATATACAACTGGGGGTGCTTATTAGTCAAGGAGTCATGAAAGTTTTAGATTCTCATTAGAAAGAGAGCCCAGTCCAGAAATATCTGTACCTTACCTGCCCTTTCTCCTTCACTAGCAGAATTGAGACCTTTTCATAGTTAAAACAGCAGCCAGAACACACAGCAGTTCATCCTGGCCCACTGAAAAATTATTTCTGAGGTCTTAAGTAGTGTTATTTATTGGTTTGAAAATACCCGTTCCTCAAGCCTGATTTCTGAAACTTTATTTCTCTAAGAGTTTATATCATCACTCCAGTTATAGAAACACACACATACACATACTAAAAAATATCTTGAGCTGCTTCCTTAGAAAATCTGTATCTGCAAAAGATATCAACATTAAATATTTGCAATGAAACTCTGTCATTGTTTAACCCCAGCTGAAAACTAGAACCATGCAGCCGCCTGCTCACTTCCCTTTCCGCCTCCACCCAGGAAGGGTGGGGAAGAAGAGGGAAAAAAGGAGGGGAAAAGGAGGAAAAAAAAACCAGACTTATGGGTTGAGATAAAGACAGTTTAATAGAAACAATAACAGGAAAAAAAAAAAAACAAAACAAAACCACCAATAATAATAATGACACAGGTCACTCTCACTGCCCAGTGAACTGGCATTGTCCCAAGCAATGATTATGGATTTCTGCCCCCTCAGCTAACCCCCATTTATATACTGAGCATGATATCTATGGTATGGAAAATTTCATCATTACATCATTCTGTCTATTCTATGGGAAGCTGAAAAAAGTCCTGGAATAGTGTAAATATCACTTAGCAACAACCAAAAACAATAGGTATTATTGACATTCCTTTCCCAGCAATCACTAGAAAGAAAATTAACTCTTTCCTAGCTGAAACCAGGACCAGCTCCAAGTCATGTGCGTCTATCAACTGATTCTTTGTAAGGAATGACAAAAGATGCTTAAAAAAATGTTTGAAATATGAATCATTTACTCCTTTTCTAAGGTAATTACTCACACTGTTTGAAACAAGATACCTGCAGACCTTTCAAGTATGAATTTTCACTCTCTACTTAACTTACACGAATAACAAAGCCTTGTACGTTCCTTGGGTCATATTCCTTTATGATGGTATAAACAGATGGATTCTGATTATTTGTGCTGAATTATTGATTTGCAATTTTCATACCTTTTTATGGATAAATCAGCTGCCCTCCTTAACTTGGATGCGTGATATATGGGTTAAGTCTCTGTCTTTCAATTAAAAAAAATTAATTTAAAATTTATCTTTAATTAGAGGGCACTTTTTTCACTATCCACAAAGTTACAGAGTTTCCATCTCTATAGCAAAAACATTTTTCTGCTTCTCAGTATCAGACAAAAATATTTTCTTAGTGTTTCATTTTCTAAGGGTAAATTATTTATCTTATAGTTATATTGGCTGTGCTCATGATTCAGACATAATTGCTGACAGTGTTTTCACAGACATGTCAATTCTTATGTGCCAGATACATCACTGACTCATGTGACTCCATTCTGGGTTACTCACAGCCCCCATCTTATGCCTTTGTAACATGCACATGTCCAACCCTGTTCTACATCTATGTAGATGACCTGATGACCTACAGCCACTTCTGAGTTTTTATTGGTTAAAAAGAAAAAAAAAAAAAAAAGAAATTACCTTCCTTTTCTTATCTGTAATGCTGTGCGAGCTCAATAAGTACTCATACATACCTAATTTCACTTCTCTTTTTTTGTCTGGAAGTTGAGCATTCTGTTTTGTCTCTATCCTTCTCTGATACCCTTTTCCTGGTGCTTTCAATTACTGTATTGTGTGACTATTAATCAAGTTGTCTTGCTCTGAGTGTCCCTAGACTTGTCACTTCCATTGTGTTTCATGCATTTCTTGCTGGAAAATGAGAAAAGGTGAGAAGTTTGTGATAACCCATGATCTTTGTTAAGAAGGACATTTATCCAAATGCTAAAAGCAGACCTAACACTGCATTCCCCATAGCTTTATTCTCTGGAGCATTGCCCAAATACCTCCGTTTCTAATTTCTTTTCCTTCATCCAATTCTTTCTATGTTATTAAAATTAATATTAAAGTAGGCTGGATTTGCCAGCAATAGAGAGGTCAGGCAGATGGAGCGAAAGAGAATAGGAGTGCCTGAGGTGTGTCTGAGAAGTCTAGGGTACCTCACCGAGTATTTAGAGTTTCAGGAAGAATTAAGCGGGATTCAAAAACTGTGGGAAGATATGTATGTTTGAGGGGAGGGTCTTTCCTTCCCTTAATAAACATTCCTCCCTCCTGCTGCTCTGATTTCTGAAGACGACCCTCACAGCCCTCTCCTTGGTCCTTTCCTTCCTTCATGTAAGCCCCTATGTTCACACATCCCCCCCATTGCCTTTGTCTGCCTTTCTGCATGTGTGGTTGGTTTTTTTCTCACTAAGACTGGCTTTTCCAATTACTCCTAACTGTTGCATTTGCAAACACTAAGCTTTAAGACACGGTAAAGTATTATGTATAAGAATGCTGATTTCTCTATACACACATTTTGAAAACAGTGTAACAGAGTTTTGCATGAAGTGATGACCAAAAGAGAAAATAAAATGGCAGAATTTTAGTTTGTCCTCACTTCTCAATTGGACAATAACCTTTTTTTCCCCTTGGAAGTTGTTGTGTGAAGTCTGAATGGAAACCTAACTGTAATTGCCTTTGCTGTATACTAAATCACATGAAATGCGAAAGATGTAATATATAGTACGAGGATCATTCATTGGGCAGATTATGTCAGTGGTAATTAAATTCTATCTGTATTTTCTATTATTGCAACTAGTGTATGAATAGAGCTGTGTGACCTAACAGCGTATGTCTGACTGCGTTAGCTCGGAATAATGGTACAGACAGAATCTCTGTAAGAGAATGAAATTTATATCTCAGTGGGAAAAGAAAAGAAGCAGTTCCCATCTTGTTGTCCTTGTTACTGCCAATGTGATGCAAAAAAAGCTGCTCTCTCCTCAACCAGGAGACATGTTCCTTCACCAAATTCTATAGCCTGTATATGAGTGCTGAGAAGCACTACCAGAAGCACTGGTGAGAACGGCAGCTATGTTACAATAGCAATAATTGTTAGTTGGAAAAACACGTCTGACAAACACACACATACAGCCAAACAATTCAGCACATCAAGACTCCTAGAACATACGAATTTTCATGAAAAAAAATAAATTAAATGCTTTAAAAGTATACAGAATCTGACAAGATAAAAACCAGCAATGACACAGATATATAACAAACTATGACCAGAATTTGCCTAATCCTTACCTCAGTGAAGTATTTGGAAAGGGAGATGATAGTGTCCTCCTAAAGGATGTGGAGAAATGCAAAAAGACTGCCACAAATGACATGCTTTTTAAGTCTCAACACCAGGACACGGAATTCCACCCCCTCCAGGTCAGAAGCAGCCAGCCTAGCTCTCAAACTGCAGGTAAATGGTGAAACTGTGGGGAAGCCTGACCTCCGTGTCCTTCTTGCCCAACCCAAAAGCTTTCTTATGCTGTGTCAAGTTTGGTTTCCGACTGTAGCTTGAAATTGTTGTAGTCATATGTGACATTCTTTTGCATCAAAATATCTGGCATGCGCCATCTGACTCTCTCATCAAAGTAACATTCATTCACAACTATCAGCCATTCACTGGCTGTTTAAAGGCATTGCAGAGTATGAAGTAAGCAAAATGAATCACTGACAACCAATACGAGAATGACCCAGCCTGCAGGCTCTCAACTGGGAGGACTGAAGAGACTCAAACCTTTTGTTCCAAAAGTAGCCAGTACTTCTCATACTTTCTGTATGCTTTTTTTTGCCAAATGGCTATGAGAAATACAGTGGCTCATTGTAAAATAAAGGCAACATCATTTACCATTCTGGTTTGCCTTGCTTGACTTCGAATTTGGGTACGAGTAAGGAGAGCCTTCCATATAATGTTTCCTTCCCTTTCACATTTGATCTGCTTATTGGATCATCTGTGGCAAGGAACCTTGGGCAGTGATGATTCCCTTGGTATCCCTTTGATACCTATTACAGTTGTGATTTTTGGCCTTTTACTACAAATCATACATACGTTTGAAGACATTAGGGAGGGCTTTGGCTCAAGGAACACGGAATAAGGTTTCGTAAGGTCCAAGGGAACTCTCCTATGTGTTTACCAGCCAATGCAGAGGATTTGATTTGCTAAGTCATGGCATGCATTTCTATATTTATTGCTGCTGTAACAGGAAGCACCATATTTTATAGATTTATCTTCTTCAGATAGACAGGGAATTATGTTTGCTCTGTTACAATATTACATTACATATACACTACAGAGTGGTTGGACTCTGTGTGCTGTGAATTCATCACTTGCATTAGAAGAAAGGTATTTTCATTTTCTCTTTCCAAAACTGTTGCTAGGACACTGGCTTCACCTTGGAGTACTAATTGAAGTACCTCTGAGTTCGTAACATGTTCTAGATTCTTTCTTTTTCAGCAAATATACATCTACTTGCCAACTCGTTAGGTGGAAGTCCAAATACTTACTGCTCAAATTATAAACCATTTTGAATTAAAGACAAATTATTTCCATTGACATAAATGAAAATTGTGTGAGATCGTAGATAAAATTAAGAATAAAAATCCTGCATAAGTCTACTCACTGTAAGGACTGTAACAATAATTTCCCTTCCTAACATATTTTGCTAGTTGCTCTTTGACTCTTGTTTACTAGATTGCTGACTTTCATAGAAAATGGTGTTTTCTACCAGAAATAAATTTTATGGATAAATCCTTTAGGATTAAAAGCATTTTTAAGTATAAAATATTCAAAAAAACTTGAAAGTTTAGGCCATTTTTCCAATACTGAAACTTTTGCATCAGGGTCAAAGCTTCCAACAATAAATGGAAATGTTAGTCAACTCAGTAAAGTTCCCAGTTTATGACAGTATACCAGCTTGTTCATTAAAAATCAGCCACATAACTTCTGACAATTCAAAGCCAGAAAGGTGTTTCAAATCAGTCATGAAGTAACTGAGGCAATACAAATTGCTAGATATTTTTAACAATTTTGATACAGACTCGTGAACTGAAAACCAAGTTTCAGTTTTCCAGCAGTCTAGTCTTTTCATTATGTTCTCTGTCCCTCTGTCAACTGACATATTTATCAAAGACAATATTTATAGAAACACACTGGCAAAAGTTAAGGATAGCTTTCTCTGTGTCCCTGCTATAATCATATTAAGTTTTAAAGTGTATAACAGTGATAGAAAAAATAGTAGTGCAAAACATAAATACCAAATTACATGCCACTACTAAATGGGCAGAGATTCTTGTTGGAAAATAAGGTAGGGTTTCCTGCGACAGGTTAGATTTGATCTGTATCATGTATAAGATTAATAAAATATTTTAAAATGAACACACTTTAAAGCTCTGACTTGTTTATCTGGTTGGGTTTTTTTCCTTTCTGATATATACATACAAGCTGAGGTAAGTAATTTTTTGATGTACCCATCTGGAACCAAAGCCCTTAGTGATTCAAGAACAAAGCAGATTTGATGCACTATTGATTTTCTACCTTAGCAGTAGAAAAACAATTGCTCTATGCAAAGATCTGTTTTTCTGGATCTCTGCCATCCATCTTCTTAACATTTATGTAACATAGCATTTTCGTAGAAAAAGAAACTCACACAAGGTTAAAAAGGAAAAAAAAATACTCTTTCATAAGAATTTTTGGCAGGTCTTCATATTGCAAAATAACTTTTGAAAAGTATTTGATACACTTTCCACTACTTAATATCTGGATTTCTTTGTAGTACATAAGTGCTCTCTGAATTGCGTCTGCTCTTACTTCCCTGCTCTCAGTCCACATGCTGGTCAGCCTACCTGCAGTGGTGCAGGGACAGGGTTGGTCACTATGTGCTGAATTTCCTTTGCTACTACAGAGTTTTGGCCTTACCTTTCCTGAATCAAACTGTGGTTTATGTAAGAGGCATCAGGCAGCCAGTAGTTTGGAAAATCCGTCTCAATGCCTCTAAGGAAGAGTAACAGGAACTGTGTGCAGGAAGCTTCTGCTCAGGATTTGGTTGCAATGCATCCGAGACCAAAATGAGCTTCTCTCTGTTGCAGGATTTCTTTCCCTGTGATCTGCAGGCAGTTTGGAGCCCTTCAGAATTGGAGAGAAAATCACAGGAGCCGAGTTACAGTGTAACCTTCTTGTGATATATTGTGCTATAAGGGGTATTTTACAACAGCATCCACAAGTCACTAAAAAGTCCAAGACAAAGCCATATTTTATGTGTTTATAGGTGCGGACAACAGAACGTTTAAGGCAACAATCCCATCAGTTCATAAATCATTAAAAGGTGAGAGTGCCTGTAGTTCATGACAAGGTTCAAGAATAATATTTTGTAGAAATAGTATGTGATATCTATACAGAAACCTGAAGCATTTATACATTCTGAAAAAAATAAGTACCTTCCTTCAAAAGGTCTGTCATGAAACCCCTAGAAGGTATGTCATTGCATTCTACTGTCAAGTCTAATCCTGTATCATTCAGTATGCATAATAAATAGGAATCTGCTCCTATACAAGGCTTATCAAAATTCAAATTGAACATTTTCCATCCCTAAAGTAAGTGTTTTATGGAAATATTAATAGCCATCAAGAAGAAAGAAAAAAAAAAAAGAAAAAAATTAACTGGAAGGATTTCACAGAAATCTAAGCGAAATATATCGCGTAAGGTTGCACCGGAACTAATGTTTGCATTGTCTGATGCTCCATCCTGCTACTGTTATCAGGATCCCAGATCAGCATCTCTCATGGTGTAACATCATCCCCAGACATTTCCAGATGAAAGTAAATATTAGAAAACTTATGCTTTGCATGGAGGAACTGCTCTCTTCACACTCATCTTGCAATCAGAACATTCCATCACAATTCTGATTCATTCTTTCTGTGGTGGCCTCATCTACCCAAAGAGTGTTCCCATCCTATAGTATAAAATTGCAATATTCACAAACATAGTGACTTTTCCTGCCACTTTTTCCTCTGTTTTGTCACATTGTACTTCTGTTAGTCATGACTGATATTTTTCTTCATCCAGCCTCATCTCTTCCTCTTCTCTCTAATGTCATTTAACTATGTTTCTTCTCTGTAATTTCTGTCTGCCTAGACAGTGCAAGACAATTTGGTAACCACTTTTTGTCAGGATTTCAACAATTTGGTTGAAACTTCTTCAGAAGTACTTTATCAATACAGGGACAAGCAAAACCAATCACGAGTACATGTGTTCCTATGGAAAAGAATGTTTATGAATTTTTTGTCTCCTTTAAACTTGGATTTATTTCAAAGCCTGTAGATGTCATTGACAGTCTTTCTGTTTACTCCCTTGTGCTTGGGTTCCGACATACATGCCTCTTGTGAACAAAATGAATATCTTATACATGCAACAAGAAGGGGTGAGGCAAACAATGCAAATCAGCACTATTTCGTACATTTCAGTGGAGCTATGCTGATTTATACAGTTTGAAAATAACCTGTCATAGAAAGAAATGAAATTAACGTACAATGAAGATTTGTATCCCACAGAAGAAATTTTCCACCTGTTGCTGACCACCTTATGGGACAGATGGCTTTGAGGAAGGGGTGGTAATCAGATTTTTATTGATGAATGGAATGATTGCTTCTTTCCAATTCATTTTACAGTTTTGGATTCACCATGCCACTTGGATTGTTGACAGCAGAATCTGGACCACATGAATTAGGTGATGGCAGCTGCTAAGTTTTTCCTCGGTTGTGTATTCACATATTTTTACATTTTCTCTCCTTGTGGATAATTTTGTTTTGCAGAACTGTAGGTGTGTCCTACAAGTACTCCATGATAAGATTCTACTAAAAGGACTAAGATAATAATAAATATAACCAAAAAAGGATCAATGTTGTGACAATGATGTGATGAACCAAAGATAATCTTGAAGAGAATCTTTCTAATTTCTAATTGCACTCTGTTTTTACCTAGTATCATTGGCTTCTGTTAAGCGACAGAAGAGTAGACCTTATTTGAGAACTTATTTTCATCTTTACCTTATTCAAAGAATGATTCTTATATTCTGGCTGCCAAGGTAGATTTTTAAGATTTTGATAGATTATAATCACTGTGAAGGAAACACAGCTTTGGAAAGCACAGAAACAATCAAATAATAAAAATGTGTGAAGTATGTTCATGCAGAGTGTGCCAGAGGCAGACTGACTGATTGACTGAAAAGACAAAATATTACTGTGAAGTTTTGGGGTTTTTTTTCTAATTTAATAAAAAACGAAAGAACATTTAGTTATTTTTAAACTACTAAGCTTCAGTCAGATTCTAAGAGTAAACACTTCTCATTTCTCACCCAAAAGAATTGAGTAAGATTATGTCAAGAAGAGCAAAAACTGTGAATGAACCATAAGAATTGTCTGTCAAAGTCTGTAGTTTACAGTTTAGGCGCTATCAGAGGTTACCGATAGGTTTCTTTGTATGAAATGAGCTGACATCTTTTCTCTCTGTATTTTTGACACATGTCAGTTTTGTAGAGTTCTCTAAGGTTTCAACAATGTTTTGGTAAGACTGTTTATATCTTTATAAGTAAGTGAGACTAAAGTAAACGAAGCCACAGTAAACTAAAAGAACCATCTGGGATGTTCTCGAGCTATGTACAAGCAGAAAGTTATCGACAGAAAGAACTATAATGAATCTGTATTTGGTGCATAGTAATTCATTGGATCAAACAATGATATTTACTAGTGTAAAGAAGGCAAGGTATGCACCTATTAGACATAAGATAATCAGAAATCACTATCAACTGACCGTGAACAAAAAACTATGAATCTATGCATGCAGTATAAACTAACATAAACCTTTGAATTCCTGCATGCACACTTCCCCCTCCCCTGTCCTCTTCTTCTTCTCTTTCTTTTCAGGAGTAGAAGCAAGAAAGGAAGGGGGATGAGAATTTGCTCCATGCATGACCCCTTTCTCAGTAGGGAGTAATAGCTATATAGGAAATCCACAAATCTTTTTTAAATTCTAATTATTTGATCATCTTTTGTGTTGAAGTTTAACGTTTAAAAAAAATTAAGATGTTTTGGAATCCAGTATCAAATCTGAAACAAATATAGCAAATACAGAAATCATTACAGCACAAAGGTTTATATGTCTCTCAGGCCTAAACCTCAATCATGAAAACATCTAATATATTTGTTCAGTTCTAACACAGGTTTACACAAAATTATTAGTCACCAGAATATCTGATCTCTTTTGTTGCATCTTCCTGAAACCGACCTCACTTTGAAGTATTCCTGTTTCCAAGTTCTCCTTGAGTCAGCCAGGTTTGTTTCATTATGACTATACATTACCCTGAAATGTGTGTGGCAAACCCATATTTGTTGTCGTAGAAAAGCCATACATGGATCTGTGGTCAAAATCTGCCTCGAAACTTTTAGTGCAAATTTGTGCAGTATGAACAGCTTTGTTCCTTTGGTGTTATGGAGTCAAACCTGCAGGTCTGCAAATTTTAGTAGCAATTTTAATTTTTGTCTTGCACTGTTCTCTGTGACTTCCACTTCATTAATCACAAGGACAGTGGTAGATCAGGGGGTGCATGATGGGAGCACCTAAACTATAAGGATTAATTTTTTTGCTTCTGCTCAAAATTGTGCAGTAAGCTGCCCTTCCAACATTTTTTTTATAAGAAATTCTATTTGAAACCAGTAGGAACTGGGCTATCTCAAAGTCACAGTGAAGGACATATTATTATGGCACCTGCACCAGTTTCTGTATCTATTATCTAGTGATTCTACATTATGTGATGGCAATCCTTTGTCCCATAAATTTAAAACTACAAAAACTTTAGCCTACCTGTGGGAAACAGAAACAGAGAAAGTAATGAGTAATGCATTTGCAGCTTGTTTTTGTTGTCTGTTCATTTTTCTCTAAACACTAGTAGAGGTAATCAAAGAGCTGCACTGGGCACACCTGGCTACCAGATGCTCTGTGCAGGGCAAGGCCATGAGCTGCCCTGTGCTGGTCATGGATGGTTCCAACACCGATGGGAACAGCACTGCAGTTCCCCAGTGTGCATTTAAGAAAGAGACATGGCCACCATGGGGAAAGGACATGTGAGGAGACAGATGAGGAGAAACAGAGGGGACATGAAGGGGCAATTTCTCGGGACATGGCTGGAGATGCACTCTGTGAAGGATGTGCTCCATGCCAGAGCAGGGTCTACTGGAGAACCATGGACGTGGACGACCCACTCTGGGGCAGAAACACGCTCAAGAGACTGAGGCCCCCACTGAAGGTCATAGGAGGAACCAAGTATAAAAAGCACCAAAAATAATGGGAGATGAACCTGGGGAAACAGAGACGTTTCCTAAGTGTTTGTTTAATTGACTACGTTTATTCTCAATATCTGAATCAGTAATAAAAAGGTTGTGTTAATTGTCAGTAAATTGAATTAAACTAAGTAAATTTACCCAGGTTGAGTCTATTTTGCCCATAGCAATGGGTTAAGATGATTCTTTTTCCCAGTATTTTAAGATAGATTGTGGTGACAGATGTTTTGATTTACATTAACCTGACTTTGCTCCTCTCTCAGTAATTTGACAGTTTATTTTGCTGACCATATGGCTATAACTAGAACCATAATCTATTGTATTTGAACTTAAGAACAAGGTGCTGAGGAGAAACGATAAGAGAATAATTTGCTTTCCATCTCTGCTACTCCCTGCAGGGATATTTTGCATAATGAAAACAACATTCTAAATTAAAATTGTTCCTTTTCTCATATCAAGGTTCTTGTCCTATTTAGGAGATTTTTTTTTTTTTAACATATTCAATGCTTTATTTGATGCTATAAATATCTTATTTCTAGTAGAAAATTAAATCCTAGAGTCAGAAAAGGGGAAAAAAGTGCTGAGTTGCTGATGTTGCTGATCAAACTTCCGATTAAACATTCTGTGCGATGTGCGTAAAGAAGGATTGGATTTTCAGCACTTAATTATTTTAGCCAGTTGCCATCTGTTCTTTGAATTCTGACCTTTCTTTCCAAGTTGAGGCTACATGGAGTGTCTGCAGGCAAGCCAATTAGATCATAGATGTTTCATGCTGACATTACAACAGACTTAACGTCCACCTGCAGAACCTTGGTTTATAAATTTAATAGTGATGACACAGTGGCCTTCTGCAACCTTCATCCAGCAAGAAAATAATAGTTTATTACACTTGGCATTGTTCATTTCAAATGTGGCACAACAAGCAGTGGCAAAATCCCATTTTCATTTGTTTCTTCAGCCCATGACATTAATTATACATTGTCAAAAGCTTTTTGTGCTACAGTTTCTCACAAAGATAACGCAGGTTAATTCTTAAAAACAACCCCATAAAACCACCCTTTTCTTGGTCAAGAGGAATAGTCACAGACTGAAATAGCAAGGAGCTTTAAGCCACCTATTCTCCCATAAAATTCTCAGACAGCCAAGGTCAAACTTTGTAGCAAGTCCGTCACTCTAGTCTCATACCACCTGTCCTCTGCTTATGGAAATGATTAACTGTCTACAGAGTTTTTACACTGGCAACATGAATACATATGAAATATCACCATATTTCTAAGAGTAATCATATTAACAGATGATTGTCCATCAAATATAATAGTGATACAATATTATTTCAATACTCTTTACTAGTAAGTAGTACCAAAGACATATGCAAGTCTATCTCAGCCTCTAATGAGGACCCAATTACTTATGTGAACCTCAAATGTTATAATTCATGAATGTAATATTATCAAAGAGTATACGTCTACAGGACTTAATACCTGAAAGTTTCTTTGTAAAGAAGCTTCCGGAAAAATATACCGCTTCATTTTCATTAAGTGTCTGAAAAAATAAGAAAGATACACTCTTCCTTGAGGAACATATTGAAGCTGACTGTAAGTGCAAAGATGGGACGGAGGGCATGATGTGAAGTCTATCAATGTCAATGACAATCAGCCCTTGTATTGATTTTAATGGTTTTTGAATCAAGTCTTAAGTGTGAGATTTTGATAACCCATTAAATCTTTCACATTTTAAAACTGAACTTCTATTGATCCACTAACTCAAAGACAGAAAATAAATGTTACACGAAGACGCACAAATACTTACCACTGTATGGGAACACACCACTTCAGTGTTTCCTATACTTACAGTACTGAGTCAGACAGCAGTATCTATAAAGCACTATGTTGTAGAGTTTCAGAAGAGATTTTGCTAATTTGCAAGGAGATTAATCTGCTAATAGAACCGCAGGTTGTCTGTTTGCTCTTAATAGGAGCCTTTTATTCCTTTCTCCACTTCCTCAATGCTGCAAAGTGCAATAAAACCAACTGCATTTGCACCAAATGAAATTCACTCTATTTCAGTGCTAGGCAGTGATAAAACTTCTAATGAGCCACTTTGCTCATTCAGTTTATTTGGCAGCAAACAGAAAACTCATGCATCAGGAAAAAAAAGTCTGGAGGTTATGTCATCTTGCTGAGTCTATACTCGTAAATGGAACACTTTCAGGATTCTGGATAGAGAACTAGATGCTATTTCAGCTTAACAAATGAGTCTAAATACTGAATTTCTTATGTACAGATACTGAGATGCTTCAACCTTTCCACAATGACATGCAAAAAAAGGGAAAATTAAACTGACTTAGATAAGCATTTAACATAAACCATCTTTCTTAAACATAGTAAACACATTACATTTAAAGTGTCACACAGAAATTAATTATATTTTAAACTGATCTGTGATGCATATATGTAATTGCTAAATTTTTCATCTGAAACAATTAGGCACAATAATGTATTTTTTTGTGCTGAAAACTACAAATCACATCACTAGTAAGTGTGTCAGTCCTTAATTTGCTAGAGCATATAATTTACCTCTATGATCCTTTCTTTATTACCATTTAACCATGTCTGTGGCAAGACATTCTGAAGACCAAACGTGATAGTCTTTTGTTGCTTTGGATGCTTTCCACCATCACTGCCTACACACTTTTTTCCAATTGTTGTGTTTTGGGCCAGGTTGGCGAGTGACAAGACAACAGATGCTCTCCCCCACTTCTCACTCTAAGGAGAGGGAAAGACATAAAAAGATTTGTGAGTTTAAGAAAAAACTAAACTAATGAAATATTAATAAAAAAATGAAATAGATTCAACATATACAAATATACACAAAACCATATCAAGCTCCCAAGGAGATATCACTGGCAGGCACTGTGAAGGTTCCAGACTGGACTAAGCAACAAACAGGAACTGGAACACACTGACCAGGCCCTCCTTGGACATCAGTCATTAAAGAAAGAGAGCCATTGAAGAAGCAATCCATTGAAGAAGAGCCCACCACAGAAAATCCAAAGAAGACAAGCCCTTGGCAAAGAGCCCTCAGAAAGAGGGCCTCAGCTTTTATACTGAGCATGGCAGATGGGACGGAATACCCTATTGGTCAGTTTGGGTCACCTGACCTGTCCACAGGTGTAACCCTTCCACAGGATAAACACCCAACCCAGCTGACCCTGGTTGCCATGGCAACAAGTGTAAGCAAGAGCTGCTTTCACTGAACAGACAGTTGGCTCTGCTTCACCCCAAACCAGGACACCAATTTGGCCGAAGAAAGAATGGTATCAGTGGATGAGCGTAAAAAGAAAATCTTATCCTACATGAGTTTTGACTCTTTTGGCCCCTTGTAATAATTAATATTTAAACATAGGTTTATTTTTTTTATTCTATAAAAATATTTATCACATCCTTAGTATCAGTCTTGCTTAAACCTCCTACTGCTCAGAATACAATAGAAAATGTTCAAGCAAACAGAAATACTGTTTTATTTCATTTTTTAGTGACCCATATCTTTATTTATGTTATGATCTGAAAATGTGCTTATTCTCACCTGGCTGGCATTTTAAGACATTTTCAAAGAGCAGACTTTCTAACAGTGTGGTTGCTAAGGACTGCCCATGTAGTCTATTCAAGCTCTTTATCTGCTATTACCTGTTATTTTTGGGCTACAGTGGTCTCCTGCTTCCTGGAGGGAGTCTGGGACCAGCTCTAACCTTTTCCTACCTCTGAGTTTCTCTAGCAAGAGTATGTTTCCGTCTACTACAAGGTTATACCGTCAACTGCTACAAAGCTGTACACTTTGGGTAAATTTTCTCCAACGGATCTATTCCCCTCTTTCCTTCTGTCCTTCCCCTCATTTCCTTCAGTGTTGTCTTTGCCTGCCTCTTCACCACAACAAACCCTATAATTAGTCTGGGATCCCCCTCTTGTCTTTATCTAGCCACCCCCATTGTCCTTCACCCAACCTGCACTCTTAACTGTTCACTTGTGCCCTCCTGGACCTATGCTGTCTAACTTCATGCCCACTTAAACTCATAGTCCTTCTGCCCAAAGATATTGCTTGTACTAATCTCTCCTACATTTGTTTTGTCAGTCCTCGTGAGGTTGATCAGGAATCTCATTTTGCCTTAGAAGGTCCACACCAAGCCTTGTTCCCAATTCTGGAACTTCATGTTCAAGCTGACTGGATGGTGGGCTAAATATTGCAATGGTAATTGTATCCTCAGTACTTCTAGATGAGATTTACTTGAATCTCACAGGCAAATAAAGTCTGCCTTACTCCCGAACTTAAGACCCATAAATTCAATCCCAGATGTTTTGCTTATTTCTTTTGTTTTGATGCTGTTGTTACAATTGACTTACCAAAATGAGGTTAAAAAAGAAAAGCATTTATAAACCACTTCTTAAGAGCAAAAATTGAAAAGGGCTAATCAAAGTATGGTCTCTGTCAATGCAGTATGTCAGCCTACAACGGAACAGAGAAAATGTGCTGCACAGAAACCTCCCTGCTGCTCAGTCCGTGTGCCATCATGTGTGGTGTCCTCTCTCACTCATGCCTTCGCTTGTCAGGCTGCTATGAGACTGGCACTAGTGCGATACAATGATCAGGGATGGACAGGTCCCTATAGTTCAGAAGTCCGTTTTTCCAGACTGTGCCAGCTTGTTTTCATCTGTTAACTTGCCATTTTTGGAAGGGAATATTTAAGTTTAATTAGAAGACTGCAAAGAAGCATTTGGCCTGAATGGTTTAGGGCCAAATTATGCCATGTTTTTAACTTTTTTTATTACTGTCCTCTTGAATTCACAGTAACACTACAAAGTGAATCACTTTTAAGCAATTATGGATCCAATGAAGCTAAAGCTTTTGCTATTTATATATTTTCAAATAAGACGTAAGGACCAGTGAGCATGTAGAACAGACCATTTTTAGGAAGAGATTAGTACCTCATTAGAAAGCATTTTGTGCTGTACAGTATCAGAACATTCTTGCTCTCCATTCAGATTAGGCGATCATGGAGTTAATAGCTCACTGGCTATATGAGCTATTTCATTAGTTCTGAAGTCAGCTCATCAGTTGCAGTAATGATGAAAGTGGAAATCACTGAGGAAAAAAATACTGCATCATCACTTAAAAAATCAAAACAAATCAAAGCATAAAAAAAAATGTCTGTATTTTATGGCAGCTATGCAGCTCATGTCAAAATACAGTGATGTACTGAGGTACACTGGTGTTACTTATAACACCTAATAAAGGGAGACACTGAGACAGAAGCGAGAGGCCACTGTCCCAAGAAATAACATCAAGAAATAAGAAACACTTTACTGACATTATAAATTATATATTTTGACAGAAAGTGGTTTGAAAAAAATAAAGGAAATAGAGTTCATGTTACTGCATCAAAGAGCTAACAGAATTTTATGTTCAGTGAGGACTGGGGGAATCATTGATTATATGTACAACAACTGAACAGTTTGTAAAATTCCAGAGGTATCTCTCAGTCTCGGTCCTAAAACCAGAAGTCAACATGGGCATATCTATGCTATGCCGGTAAATCATCGATCATTGTTATAGCCAGCAAGAAAAGAAATTGCGTGTTACTCACTGTCATTCCAGCTGAGCTATAGATTTAACGTTTGTATTCTTTATATACAGTACATAAATGTTACCAGTGACTACTGGTATTTAAGAGTAAACTGAGAACCCTGCAAGAACAAAGGCCTAAATAAGAATTTGTATTCTATTTGAGTAGAACCTGAAGCAAAAAGTTGATTCACATTTGCTCATTGATTGCATTACAATGCAGAAAAAAGATGCCAGTCAAAAATAAGAGAAATGTTTTATTTCACAGCTTTATACTTCAACCAGCAAATTAAACAAGAATAGCAAAGCCAATTTCCTTATTTTTAATGTCTGTGATCCTTTCAAATTTTTGAATAAATTGATCATGACTTCATTTCCTTGAATTAAAGATTATTTTTGTCCTTGATGAAAGTAGTTAATGTTGCCAATTATTTCTTTTCAGGCATGCCTGAAGCATTTTAATAGGAAAAATTCATCCCGGTGACATTTTTAAGTAGTGGATTAATGCATTCTTAGTATAAAACTATTATGTATGTAGATTAAAGAAGCTGGGAAGTTGTTAATATTGCCAAATATTTAAGACATTTACTTCAATCTAAGGCATTATAGTTAACAATTTCAAAGAAAAGATTAAGCAGATGAATTTTATTCTCTTAAAATTTGCAAACTATCCACACATCAATAAATTATGTGAGGCATTTGTTGAAAAAATGGAAATAATACAGAGAGATCTTATTTTTTATATATGAATACTTAAAAGACTATTTTAAGTAAGTTTCAGGTGATAACTCAGTTTTTTCAACTCAAAATTAGTATTGGATTGATCTGAAGATATCATTATTAAACTTCTCAGCTTTCTTTTTTTTTATGAGTTAGCTGGATGAATTTATTGACAGCAATGTTCTCCTTTCACAGAATTTGATTTTGACAAATTGACATTTTCTGAGAAAGGTGTTCTGACAAATTGTTCGTCACAAATTCAAAAGCCAATGCTTAAAGGAGTAAGGACCAGAGTTTGTCATTCATGATCCTTACAGACAATCAATTCCCAGCAATGACTAAATAGAGCAGCAATATTTTTCCAGTTGGTTGTAGCTAACTGGAGTAAACTCTAATAATATTCAGCTTTACAAAGTGTTCTTTGTTCCTACGCACAGTTCAAAGTAGATAACAAAATGAAAGTTGCCTTCAGAGTGATGAAATGTACTAGAATTCGTACAATACTGAGATTAAAAAAAGATACTTTTTACAACAGAACTGGCACATTTGTGTTTGCTTAATATGGTATGAGCTATTTTACATCACAAGAGTGTTAGTATAGCTTTTCTTGGTAACCGGGGTATGAGTTAACAACCTATAGCACCAAGAAGAACTTAAAGTGGTAAGAAATTTAAATGCTCATAGTTGATTTATATAAGTGCATATTGAAACTCCTGGAACATCCTGAAAAATATCTGAAACATCCTCAAAAGCTTCAATGATTAATATACAAGCAACCTGAATTTTATATTAACTTTTCTGTTTGTAATTTACCAATTCACTTAACTGTGAACCAAACATTATCTGTGAATTAGACATTCCAAAGCCCAGTCTAAATTATACATCTCCTTTCCATGTAATGCTAATCTTTCTTAACATCTGGAAAGTACAGATGAAGAATAACAAAAATATTGATGGGAGGTCAAGTGATGAGCTAATACTTTTCTGTGATTATACAGTACGTGTATGATGGACTTCACGCCTATTTGTGCAAGGAGATGATGGGTAGCTCACAGAATTCCTTTGAAACAGTTATTGTCCGTCTTGAGTAAAAAGGAAGACGAACTTGTCTACCAAGATCTCTTCAGGTCAAACTCCATCAGCTCACTATCAGTATTTTCTATTAAAGGCTAAACATACTTCAAGCTCTATTTTTAAACAGGTAAAGAGGCACACATCACCAACACCACTCCTAAACTCCAACATACAGCCCAGAAACTGTTTGGTGTTTTTTTTGCTTCAACTAATTTACCTTCCCAGGAAAGGTCCCCCTGGACTTTTATGGAGACCTATGGAAGAGCAATAACAATGTAGGGGCAGGTACGGGAGCACTAGGATTTTTATCTTTTTTTTTTTTTTGGCTGATCGATTGGGAAAGATTTGTAGCATACATTGCAGTTGTAATGTTTTAGAGAAATATGAAAACAGTGGAAACTGCAGGTCAGGTAAGGGATTTTTAAATATTGGGTCATCCCTACCTTCCTGTGCTGTTAATCTTCACTCTAGGTGTTCACTGAAGATGCTTTGACTGATTTGCTATGTTAGAACAGAGGCAAAGAGGAACTGCCATGTGAGGCAGTAATTTTTGTCCTTCAGTTTTCTAAGATGTTATCACAGCTTCCTAATCATTGATGTAGATTAAGTTAAAATATGTCTTCATTCAGATATGAATAAATGGAAGAATTTTAAATGTTTACAGCATTGTATAAACTATTCATAGTACCTGTGAGCCATTACTCCTAAATTAATGATGATCTTGATTTAGTACTCTCACTCATTTTCAGTTCTTTCTTACGTGTGTCTCTCTCAAACACACAAATATGCCCCAAACCGCATACTTGCTCTGATTCCTAAAGTTTGTTCTAATTTTAGGTATTTCGGGTAAGGAAAAAAAATAAATTTGTTTCTTTTGTCATGTTTTGGGTTGGAAGGATTTGAAAGACAGTTGGTGTCTCTCTGCTACCTTTTGCAGCATTCTTCAGATTACTTTCTGTCAAGTCTGTTTGACTTTTGCTAATAAGTTCAGTATTACTATTAGGGGAGATAGACACGTGTGATCGTGTGTGCCTCATTTCCATAAGAAACCTAGTTAAATGTACACTTGTTAAATATTAGTTTTGATAGATTATTTTTTATGAACTTCTCCACTTACTTATCCTGTTTAGTCAAATCATTGGAAAGACAAGAGAAAAGAAAGTTGCGACATTAAATTAAGACCTTAATCAATCCTTTAGGTGGGAATAGTATGAAAATGGGGATAGGCAGGCATGAATTCATTTTATTTTTTCTCTAACCAAAAATTCCACACAAATTGTCTGACTGTTTAGCCAGGCTCAAGCTCTGCTTGACTGAGTAGCTTAGGTTCTGGGCCATGACAATGCAGCTGAGAGTTTTTTGACTCTAAGCATGATTACGTATATATCTGTAATATTGGTGAACTCACAGGTACCTGCAGAATATTTCACCTGGAAAAAAGAGAGAGATTTTCTAGTAATTAAAACAGAGTTAAAAATGCTGAGAGTTAAGGGGAATAGATTAACTGATGATGTCAGTTTTACAGTGGCCACTTTTAAGAGAAGACAGGCTTCTCAGGTCTCCAAGAATATTATTTAGTATAAATAAAAAGTTGCCTGGCAAAGCATCCCAGACAAATGTCTTTACCTCAGTTTACATCGGTGTCTAATTTTGCCTGCTGATTCCAGATTGTCAACTTTAGGACAAAAGCATATATTTTCATGGCATGTGTTGTTTATATGTGAACTACACTCAGCATGATTATAAAAATGATTATTGGCTGGCTACTGTCATGAAATAGTTACTATTCTTTTTTGTTACTGCATTTTAACTGTGTTCTTCTATTTATACACTCACACTTCCAGGGGTGCCAGTGCCTGCCATGTCAGGCTGAGCTCAGTGGACTTTTAGCATGAATTTGTGTGCATCCACACTGTAAACTCACTTAAGATAGATCACTCATGTAGATAAGTCAGGTCCCAGCTGTTCTGACCTACAAGACACATTCTCTTGGTGCCCGCTGACATTTTGAAATGTAAGTTGCTGGTTCTGTGTTATTGGATGGTAATTTGGGCCATAGAGAAGGTTTTCTTCACAAACTAAGTGGGATAGCAAGAGTTCTCAAAATATAACTTCTTTCTTCCATTTGGAAATAAGAATGCATTAAGCATTCAGCTTTCCCTTATTTCCTTGTTCAAAAAATAAAAGAAATAGATACACTGGACACAGCCTTTTTGCTTTCACCAGGGAGTCCAGCACTCAGGTTAAGAAATTTAGGTGACTTAAGAAACTTAGATTTCTATAGAGGCTTAAAAGACTTCATGCATTTTAAAACACTTTAGCATTTTTAAACAGCTTCAAGGTTTTGAAGATGTGTGAGTCCTTTAGGACAGGCTATCCTGCTGCAAAACTAGTTTGCATTGGTTTGAAATACGAAAGCTACTTAAGGAATCTAAGATGTTCTAAGGTCCTACTTTAAATATCTCATAATCTTATGTCGGTTACAGACTTTGGTCTGTGTTTATAGTGTAAATATAATTGCAAAGCTCTGGAAAAGATGCACTCCCTGACTTTAAAAGAGAGAGGGACTGGGCCCAAGGCTCTGAAGTGGTATTGTTCTGTCTCCTCCTCGGGAAAGCATTTCATACTATCACCTAACGTAGGAATATATTTCTTTCCTAAGGACAAAAGCAAGGCTTTGCTGGCAGAATTTAACAGATAACTGCTACTCTGAGTCATAAACTTTGACTCTTTATTCTAAAAATTTCTGTCTTCAACATATTTTGATAGATTGCCTGTTTTGCTGCTGGTTAGTTTCTCTTGGTTTTGGCAATGCTCGAGTTTCCTACAAAACCACACTTCCTCCTGCCTACCTGGTGGTATTCTATACATATTACCCAGGTCAGCTGAAGTTTTAGAAGCCACCTATGGCAAAGGAGGTTATTGGTCTGAGTCCAGATTTGAACTCTGTCCATATGTGGAAAACAGGAGACACAGTGACTGCATGGATCTAGATCAGCTCGAGAGAAATATGTTGCACTGCATTTCAGATAACCATATATATCCTTGAAGCGTTGTCAATAAACACCAACAGAACAGCAGTCTGGGCCTACCGTAAGACATAGACTGCTGCTATCTCCACCTCAGTGGATCCCTGGATCTTCTATTCCGTTGCCCACAGCATGAATGAAGAAATATCACGAGTTGTCACTAATTTCATAGTACATAGTCCAGTGAGCTTGCCTCAGAAAAAGGTTTTACCTAAAAAGGTATGGAAAACAGCCACATGTATGAAGGACTGAAGGTAAGAACACCACAATACAGAGACTACCCAGTCTTGAATGTTACAAATTATATTCTTTCAGGAGGGATAAGAGCTACCAGGTGAAGCTCACAGCTGACTCGTTTCAAACCATTTTCTTAATGGTACTTTTAAGAGTATCATTTGGTAAGCATACCTCCTCGTTCTGCTTGTGATCTTTACTACCTGTTATTGGTAGATAATGGAAAGACAAATTTAATCTTAGATTATGCTTTGCGGTTCTGAAATTCAAAAGAGTGACTTAAACCACATTTGAAGAAATTGGGATTTTTAAGATCAGTTATAGAACATTAGTAAGGGGAACAAGGTCAGAAAGATTGGAAGAATGACTGTACAAAAATCTATTTAATGAAGCTTTCATATTACTATAAAAAGTTTAAATTACATTCAGAGATGCCTAAGATTACATGACATATTTACATCTTACTTTCAGTAAGAAGCTTTCCTGTAATTTCACCCCCTCTCCTGATCTGGTAAAACAAGTAGAAGACACCTCAATGAAGGAGATAGTTGACAGACTTCTATAGCTAATAGAAGTCTAATTTCTATATCATATCTCAGAGATTAAATATTTTTATCAGAGCTTCTTTTATATGTGGTTGCTCCAAAGATGCTTAGGGAAAGCTTCACAGAATCACACAGAAAGATGGAATGATTGAGCTTGCTAAGTTACAATCATTTAATCATGGAATTGTAGAATAATTTAGGTTGAGAGAGACCTCTGGAGGTCCTCTGGCCCAGAGCAGGACCAGCGTGGATGTTGGATGTAACTAGAAGATTAAATGAGGTTGTTCAGGACCTCATCCAGCAGAATTTCGAGCCTCTCCAAGGAGAAGGACTTGGGGGTGCTGGTGGACAAGAAACTCAACATGAGCCAGCAATGCACGCTTGCAGCCCAGAAAGCCAACTGCATGCTGGGCTCCATCAAAAGAAGTAAGGGCAGCTGGTCGAGGGAGGTGATTCTGCCCCTCTACTCCGGTCTGGTGAGACCCCACCTGGAGTATTGCGTCCATCTCTGGAGTCCTCGGCACAAGAAGGACATGGACCTGTTGTAGCGAGTCCAGAGAAGAGCCATGAAGATGATCAGAGGGCTGGAGCACCTCTCCTATGACGACAGACCGACAGAGTTGGGTTTGTTCAGCCTGGAGAAGAGAAGGCTCTGAGGAGACTTTGTAGCAGCCTTCCAGTACCTAAAGGGGGCCTCCTGAAAAGAAGGGGAGGGACTCTTTGTCAGGGAGTGGAGTGATAGGATGAGGGGTAACGGTTTTAAACTGAAAAAGGGTAGATTTAGATTAGATATTAGGAAGAAATTCTTTACTGTGAGGGTGGTGAGACACTGGAACAGGTTGCCCAGGGAAGTTGTGGATGCCCCATCCCTGGAAGTGTTCATGGCCAGGCTGGATGGGGTTTTAGCAACCTGGTGTAGTGGGAGGTGTCCCTGCCCATGGCAGGGGGATGGAACTAGATGATCTTTAAGGTCCCTTCTAACTCAAACCATTCTATGATAATACAATCTGTCATTATATTTTCCTAAGGTTGTCAGTCAGCTTCCTATCTAGTTCCAGGAAGCCCACTCAGTGAAGCTCCTTAGTTTCAAAGGATTTGGATGGTGTTTTGGAAGCATTTATTTCAAGAATGGACATACTTACGCAAATTCTTTAGTGCCAAGTTCACACGTAGGGCCTAGGCAACAAGCTGGCTGAAAGCCATGTAGCTATGGCTGAACGGCACTGGAGTTTCCAAACATTACGTTAACCAAAGTAAGTGGCTCCGAGCCAGCTCAGAAGGAGAGCTGAGCTGTCTCATGTTTATCTGTAAAACGGACTTTATAGACTGGATATCCCTAGTATAGCATATCTTATTTGCCTAAGGAGCCTGAAAGAACCATCTGGTCGTTTTTGATCCTCATAGTTATTGTGATGAGAAACTCATTCAGGCAATTCTTCTGCAGCTGCAAAAAAGTGGTGAGACAGGCTGTATTTGGGAGAGAAAAAAAGATCTCAAATGCTGCTAAATATGTTTCAGGATAATGGCCTCAATAGCACATCTGATGAGTATTTAGGATAAGTGAATGCTGAATGCCTTATCAGTGATAACACAGACAAAGGTTATCGGCATGTGCCACACATCAAACAATGATCTCACTGCAATTAATTTAAGTGAAAAATTGTCTCCATCAGCAAAGGCTTTTGCACAACATCAAAGCCTGTGTCTTTTGAATGGGAAACCTTGACCTGTTCAAGCAAGTAAGAAATCTTTGTTTCTTTTAATTTATTAGAGTTTCCCATGCTTTGTAATTAACCTCACAACCTTGCAGCCTGAATGTGGTAGAAATTTTTATTGATATTTTGATAAATTACATTTTTTTTCACCTTCTGGGATTATTTTTATAGAAATTTAAGTATTGTAGTATAAATATGATCAAAATCACCTTCACCATATTAAGAGACCTTCTACTGATTCTATTTTTTACTATAAGATTACTCAAAGCCCATTTAAATGAACGTCAATACCCACTGAAATTTTGAATATATGTTGTCATCGCTATTAGAAGGTACCAGTGCAAAGGTTAGCTTCTGAGATACAAGAAGAATGCTTTGAAGAGATGACAGCAACTTAGATACCACATGCTGGTAGGGCCAGTGTGTGACTTTGCACAGGCACTGAAGAAAAGAAACTCTCTTACAAAGGAATAGAGGCAAAATTCTGCCAGCGGTTTCTTAAACGCAGTGATGGCCACCTTAGACATTTATTTAAAAATATCAACATGTACATGATATGCAAAATAAGGAGGATAATTAGAACACAGGGTAACTGCATTTTGCTCCAAAGAGACCTGGGGCAACTTGTTCGGGCAATCATTATGGGCATAATAAATCAATTCTAGAGGTCACCGGCACTGAACAGTGTGAATGTAAAGCTGCACTTTGAATTTTACCCTGCCCAAGTCACATCGTGGAACTGATTAATTGACTACGGTCAATGCCACAGGGTTGACTGCAGAAGGACTATAGCAAAAAGTGCAGTAAGTAACTTTGCTGACCAGAAGTACAACCAGAAAGTCCAGTTTGTTTCCAGATTACCACATGTTACGATTCCAACTCATTTGTAAATTATGCCAAAAGAATGATTATTACAAATGAAAGTGTGGCAGACTTTTCTAAAGAGCAACACAAAAAATATGAATAGAGGACCATCAGTAAAATCGTTATAAAACAAGCACAAATTATAGATATCATATGTAAAAATGCAGCATCATTGTAATTGTTCTGATTACTTTAACATTTAATCTGCAAAATAAGACACACTGAAAAAAAATTGATTTTTCATTATGTAACTGTTCAATACATTAAGGTGTGCTCTGCATGAAGAGGCTGATTATACTATAGTATTGTAAACTAATATTCTATTTTCATAACATTCACTAGAAGAAGGAACCTTTGCCTTAATTTGTAAGAAAACATACACCACCACCAAGGAGTACAAGAGTTATACATATCCTTAAGTACAATTTATGGAGCTGACGTACCATCAACAAAAAACTATAAAATTGTTGTTTGGCGCATAAATTGATCCACTAGAAATGGTAGCCCAGGGAGGAGAATTAGCAATATGATGTTGTGATTGCTGGCTGCCAATGACATATGTAACTGACTGAAATAGGTATCCTGATGAAAAACCACTCACCTTGCTCTTGGAGATACATGTAAAAGCCTTTGTATAACCAAAGCACACAAGAGTAAGAGTGGTGCAGTTCTTGCAGAAGGATTTCTGACTGATTATTTGAAGAATTATAATTTTGGTAGAAAAGAAATGTTTCTTACGCTTTGCAGTACTGCTGATCCCTTGCATTGGCAGCAGATACAGAGAGGAGAGCGGGTTATACAGAGAGCAAGGAAGGAGGTGAGCAGGGCAAATAGTAAGAGTGATTTAAATACAGGCAGATACCTGAGTCCACTAACTACTTGCCTGACAAGAACAATAAATGAAGTTTCCTCTGTATTTCTATAGTTCTGTAAAGGAATCTCACTGTGTCAATATTGTCCATCTTTCTAATTTTTCCTTACGCCGGTTTTCAGAAGTCCTACATCAGGAGCAGAGATTATATGTATTTGCCTGTATCTTTCACTAGTGCTCTGCCTCATACAGCAATATTACCAAACCATTAACTACCTATATGGCACTTAGAATAAAAGTTGCACATTTCTAGTATTGCTTGCTAGTATAGCCCATTGAAACTCAAGAGGTGGTGTCTTCTCTGTAGTTACACCACCTCTCTCCAAATTTATAGATCACAAATGAGACTCAGTTTTGAAAGATTAACAAGAAGATTCACAAGGCAGAGCTAAGTGGCAGAGCAGTAGTTATCCAGATTTATATCAGAGCCTACAAATTGTAGAGCTACTAAAATCCTGCCAGTTCCTGACATCCAAGTTATATGCTTTTGCATAAAATTAAAGCGTCTGACTCATTTTCATAATAGCTTACAGCTTTTCTCTACCTCAAGCTTATATATCTTTAGAAGCTAAAATAGTTGTACACTGCAAAAGCAAAAGCAATAAAGCATGTATTTATTTCCAGATGTGAGAGGAAGGTCTCCTTCCTTTCAAAACAACTGCATTTAATTACTAATAGCAACATACTGTAATCTTAATATGATTCAAAAATTTGACTAAATCACCTGATGTTGCATTTGCAAATGCACATTTCCATGAAGAGGCACAAACTGGATTTATTTGGAGTACTATATGACTAATTCAACTAAAATCAGAACTAGGATGAAATATATACTTTAATTATTAAATATAAAAAAGCAAAATTACAAATATTTAAGGGTCTAATATTTCTGATAACTTCTCATGAAGAAGTTTCCTTTCTTAAAGGAAAATATTTCCAGTCATTTTGTCAATGAGCTGTCTCTATAGAGCTGAGTATGAGCAGTTTTACATTAGTTTGCTTGGGTCTAAATACACTGCAACGTTATGTATGAATAGCTTGAAAGTATAATGCTGGCCCACAGTACATAGAAGAAGAGTAATGTTTAAAGCAGATTGAATCTGAGCACATGAGCGGTAGTGACTGGTGACTCTTTCTGGCCTATGAAAATAACAAATACTTAACATTTCTAATCATGAAATAATTTAACAAATACAGAATATTACTTTAATATTCCCGTGTATCACCTAAAATATAACATGACAATCCAACTTAGAATTCATTGTCAGCACTTTTTCTTTAAACCATTTTTTAACTGATTGGGAAAAGATTTTTGTCCTTTTTTGTGTGACAGCATGATGCCATCCAGAGGCCAACTGAGCTCATTACAAGGTTTGGTTGCTGGGATTCTACAAAAGCCAACCAGCTTTTGGTCAACATAAGGTTTGATCCCTATTTCGTCATTAGGAAATATGTTTTTTTTCTATAAGAAGACATGACTTTCAACTGAAATAATATTTATGTCTTCCATTACTTTTAACATCTTCAAAGTTCTCTATATGACAGGACTGTTCAGTAACGTAGCAAACAAGAAGCTTGAGAGGAACAACTAATTCAAGAAGAGCACATTAGTAGAAGAGCAGTTATACATTAGAAAACTTCAATAAATTAAAGCATTTAGCTTCCTGAAATTCTCTCAACTACTTTGTCCTGTGAATCACTCACTGAATGTTTTGAAGTGGAAGCACAATGTCCTCTTAGTTTTCAGTGGCAATAGCAGAATGTTTATGTATAGCTTTGAAATTCCTTAAGAGTTCATTCTCAAAGAAAAATCTGCAGACTCACTGAATATTTAAAAGTAAAACCAAAACAAAACAAACACACAAAAACTTTAATGTTTTTGTTCCCAGATTATTTATCTTTGGATCTAGTATCACATGTCAAAGTAAAGAGTATAATACTGAGATGTTCTTTTCCAGCCTACAGCACATATTCATTATAATTAGACCAGAATATTTTCATCATCTAGCTAGAAAAAAAAATAAAATATTAAGCCTCTATTAAAAATGAGATTAATTGCACTTTTAAAATTTTGTTTATAACAAGCCTTTTCCATTTTTCCTCAAAAATGGAAGTGAGATAATTTTTGAAAATATTTATGTTGCTTTATAGTGCAACAAAATCATTGCTTGAGCATGATATAATTATTTTTCATATGAAAAAAATGCATTATGACAAGGGTACTTTAAAATATTAAATTCATATTTCCAAAACTAGAGAAAAGAACTCAGGAACTGAAAACTGAAAATAATTAATAATTAAATGGTAAAAGATGAATAAAATTAATTTAATATTTTACATCTCAGAATGACAATATTAGAATTCAATCACTTTGTTTATAAACCCTAAGTAAAGATTAAAAACTTGACCTCTGTGATTAATTAGTTATGTTCCCAAAATTGGAAAAGTTATCCCCAAAGATTTTTTCAAGATGTAAGACAACTTCAACGATAAAGTTATGACCATGCACCAGTCAGCTTCTCCTCACAGACTTGCTAGGAATCATCAGGTTGATTATGAAGTGGGTACCGATTAGCAATATAGGCATAGAATAAACAAGCTCAGTGGAATTCTTAGACATGCTGCCTATCTTCAGATGCTTCAATTTCTGAAGAGGAAAGTCTTTCCTTGAACTCAATAACTGTACATTTAAGCTGAAAGCTAAGCTTGAGTCAAGGCTGTCTACATGCTGCACTTAAGGCCCACATGGGCATCATCATCATCACAGACTCCAGAAATTTGTACAGATGGTTTGCACAAAGTCAGGTTAAAATCAGCAGTGTGTGTAGTTCATGACCATTAGCTTGCTTAAGCCTTCCTGTTTTTTTCTTCATAGGGTGGATGTAGCTAGAGGATTTTTACTCAGGGGCTCATAGGAGACAACATATTTTTGGAACACACTTGAAGTCACATAGCACATTGTTTCATTATGCTACAAGGAGCAGTGGCCTACAGTATTTATTTCTCCTTGAACAAGATGTAATCATAAGCTATTTCAGACTTTACAAGCTATTTTCTCTACAATGTTTGAAGTTCTCCACATTTGAAGCAGTGATGTCAAAAGAATCTAGATCACTTACATATTTACATCAAGGTTAAAATTTTCAAGAAATAATTTTTTTTTTTTTCAAAGATAGATTTAAGGAGGTAAAATATTTTATATGTTTCCTGTAGGTAGTATTTATCTCAATAGAAAATCTATAGAAACTATGTTACATGGGATGTTATGATCATAAGCAAACACAAGAAGAAAATTCAATTACAGATAGATTAGTATTTGCAAAGTATTTTCTGTGATTCATCAGTCCCCCCTTTGGTTGATCTAAATGCTAAATCATGGCATTTCCCATCAGGCAGCCTCGTCTCCTGAGGACAAGAAACATGCAAATTGACATCTCTGAATTTATCTTGCTATTGGTAGAAAAAGTTCAACAGATTAAGTAAAGATGAACAAAATTTTCTTTGTAAAATAAAATAAAAATATGTATTTGGCTTTGTATGTTTATGTGAAAATGGACATTTTGATATTTGACAATTATATTTTTGGAATTCTGTGGGCAATGACAAATTTCAATACCGATTCAGGACATGTTATTCTGATCCCTGCATGTCATTCTATGAACTGCAAGACTGTATTGTGAAAATATCACTGAGTTAAGCATAATTTATAACTTAATTAAACTGGTCTTCTGTAACTAAAACAAAATTACAATTCAAGATATATTATGTTAGATTTATAACACCAGTGATAATTAACCTCAATCAAGCATGACGAGTTGTAATTTAAGTACTAGGTTAATAGGGCAATGGTTTTAGTAAAAACATAGAAAACATTTACCCCAGTCACCAAATAGCAAAATTCATATTATAAAAATTTCACGTTGTCCTTTTCTCTCTGAATACAATCAGTGTTTTTTCTATAACTCATTAGTATTCTTGCTGTCCCTTATTGTATTCTTGTCAACTTGCCTGTATGAGAAATAGAAAGCTAATACTTAAAAAAAAACAAGTTCCTTTTATAAAGAAAGTTTACTTTCTATAAAGAGTCCACGTGAAAAAGAAATCCAAAGAAATATTGCTCTGAGATTATTTCAATAAAGAAGTGGGATTTAAACCTGCAAATACCTTAGAAGGACAGGGATGTGTTCCTGTCTGTAGTAATCTCTGGGCTATTGTAGCTACGAAATTCAAGCTACGTTTACTTCAGTACTCCTTCCTCAGGCTTGCTTCTGCAAAGATTTATTCTCCAGCTTGATTGTATACAATGCAAGTAATCATATGAAAGTAGATTTCAATGGAATTATTCATTACATATAAGGCTAAGGTTCTGGCTATCTATTTGAAATTTAGGACATAAATGTTAAAAAGGGCATCAACAAGCGGTAGAACAAAAGCACTTTGGAGTTCAAATGACCGTATATACAAATTTTACTATTTGGGGTCTCATCTGGACTTTGTTTCCCAGCCCCAAAGGGCATTTGAGTTCTAAGGCTGGTCAAATGAGCAAACAGCAGCACTTCCTGTATCTGAACAAGAACAAGGCATGGGAACCTTGGGGGATGAGAAGAAAACATTAACAGGATCGTGTTTTAGGCATGGACTACGCATATCCCTCAAAATGATTGTTATGGATAATAGGGCAAACCATGTGGTACATACGCAACATGCACTACAAAAATTGAATCTGGATGCATTCTGTGTCAGCCTGTACTTCCTATACTATTGCAAACGATGTGTTAGTTTACGTTTTTTGAATGGCTGCTAGTGGTTTTTTTTCCGTATTCCTAATTGAACTGTTGATTACTTTAAGCAATACTAAGAAAACTGTAAGTTGCTTTATGTGTGAGAGCTGAGCTGCTTCCAATTACACAGAGAATGTCAGTTTTCTTTAGCAGGATAATCAGTCTATAATATTGCACTGAAATGTTGACTTCTCTTGCATTAAGATGCAGTTAATTAACTTGAAGCAGTATGAAAGTTCATGTTGAAGAGTCATTGGAACTGAGTGAAAAAGTAAACTCAATTGAAAATCAAAAGATAAAAATGATTTTTTTTATCCTATCTTTTGACTTGCTCCAAAAATCCCAGTTGTCTTAGAAAGCAACTCCTGAGTGCTTTATTACCTTCTTTTGATACTTTTTCTGCCCCTCTTGTCTCTCACTTTCTATAATTTTTGATCAGTTAACTATTCTTAACACATTTTAATTGTAAATTTTAATCAGTTAGAGTAGATCAAATCGAAATCTGTCAGTGAATCCCTCAATGCCACAGGAACTCAGCTTCTGTCTCATGTTTCCAGTCTTTTCTATGAACCAATATTTACATTAGAAATTTATTTTCTGTGATTCATCAGTCTCCCCTTTGGTTGATCTAAATGCTAAATCGTGGCATTTCCATCAGGCAGCCTCATCTCCTGAGGACAAGAAACATGCAAATTGACATCTCTGAATTTATCTTACTATTGGTAGAAAAAGTTCAACAGGTTAACTACAGATGAACAAAATTTTCTTTGTAAAAAAAAAATAAAAAATGTATTTGGCTTTGTATGTTTATGTGAAAATGGACATTTTGATATTTGACAATTATATTTTTGGAATTCTGTGGGCAATGACAAATTTCAATACTGATTCAGGACAAAAATAAGCACTGAAGAGTTTGAATTTATTTCAGAATAGAAATCCGATTTCATAAGAGGTGGTCCAGCTTTCCCTTTTTAGATCAAATATCTGTGTTATAATCATGAGATGAAAAGGCCAGTTGTAACAACCCATTTCTACGGGACAAAATATTTCCTTTTTCATTGGCTTTCACTATTCAGTGAACTCGAACATATTTCAAAATTAATTTAAAGGATGAAATTTTTTTTAGAAACTTGCAGCCTGGTAATTAGTTCTGTTTCTCCCTCTTCCTGCTTCTCAAACTGGAACTACATTAGAAACAGCGATTTGGTCTAACAAAAAATTACAATTTAGAATCATAGAATCATTTAGGTTGGAAAAGACCTTTAAGATCACCAAGTCCAACCGTTACCCTAGTACTGCCAAGTCCACCACTAAACCATGTCCCTAAGCACCACACCTACACATCTTTTAAATACCTCCAGGCATGGTGACTCAACCACTTCCCTGGGAAGTGTGTTCCAGTGTTTGACAACCCCCTTAGTGTAGAAATTTTTCCTAATATCCATTGTAAACCTACCCTGGTGCAACTTGAGGCAGTTTCATCTTGTCCTATTGCTTGTAACTTGGGAGATAAGACCAACCCCCACCTCTCTACAACCTCCCTTCAGTAGTTGTAGAGAGCGATAAGGTCTCCCCTCAGCCTCCTTTTCTCCAGGCTAAACAACACCAGTTCCCTCAGACGCTCCTCATAAGACTTGTGCTCGAGACCCTTCACCAGCTTCATTGCCCTTCTCTGGACTCCAGAACCTCAATGTCTTTCTTGTAGTGAGGGGTCCAAAACTAGGTACAGCTTCACCAGTGCTGAGTATAACGAGACAATCACTTACCTAGTCCTGCCGGCCACACTATTTCTCATGCAAGCCAGGATGCTGTTGGCCTTCTTGGCTACCTAGGCACACTGCTGGTTCATATTCAGGCAGACAACTAACATCCCCAGGTCCTTTTCCCCAGGTAGTTTTCCAACCTCTCTTCCCCAAGCCTGTAGGGTTGCATGGGGTTGTTGTGACCCAGGTGCAGGACCCAACACTGGCCTTGTTGAACCTCTTGCCATTGGCCTTGGCCCATCCATCCAACCTGTCCAGGTCCTTCTGTAGTGCCATCCTACCATCAAGCAGATCAAAACTCGCACACAACTTGGTGTCATTTGCAAACTTACTCAGGGTGCATTCGATCCCCTTGTCCAGATAGTTGATAAAGATATTAAAGAGAACTGGCCCCAGTACTGAGCCCTAGGGAACACCAATTATGACTGACGGCCAACCAGATTTAACTCCATTCACCACCACTCTTTGGGCCTGCGCATCCAGCCAGTTTTTTAGCCAGTGAAGAGTACTCCTGTCCAACCCATGAGCAGCCGGTTTCTCCAGGGGAATGCTGTGAGAAACAGCATCAAAGGCTTTACTAAAGTCTAGGTAGACAACATCCACAGCCTTTCCTTCATCCACCAACAGGGTCACCTTGTCATAGAAGGAGATCAGGTTAGTCAAGGAAGCCCTGCCTTTCATAAACTCATGCTGACTGGGCCTGATCACCCAGTTGTCCTGTACGTTCTCATAGTTCAATTTAAAAGTTTCCCAGTCTGAGGGAAAGTTCAACCACATGGATCACCAAACTATGAACTTCAAAGCATTTTTTTCACAGCATTTCTCATTATCATCTTGGTAGAAAAATGGAAGGAATATAAAAGACTTATTTTTATATTCTTTACCTACAGCTGTGATACTTAGATGAAAGCTAATTTTGACTCAGATTTTAAAACAGGAGCAAGACTAGTGCTAGAATCATAGAATCATATAATCTTCATGGTTGGAAAGGACCTTTAAGATCATCGAGTCCAACGAAACAACCTACAATTTCTGCCACTAGAGCATAGTACAAAAAGGGTAGGTATAGTAGAACAATAATCACGGAGTGGTTGATGTTGGAAGGGACCTCTGGAGGTCATCTAGTCCAGACCCCCTGTTCAAGCAGGGTTACCTAGAGCCTCCTTGCCCAAGACCATATCCAGACAGCTTTTGAGTATCTCCAAGGATGGAGACTTCAAAACTTCCCTGGGCAGCCTGTGCCAGTGTATGGTCACCTTCACAGTAAAAATGTGTTTCCTGACGTTCACATGGAACCTCCTGTGCTTCAGTATTTGCCCATTGCCTCTGGTCTTGTCACTGGGCACCACTGAAAAGAACCTGTCTCTGACTTTTTTGCACTCTACCTTTAGCTATTTATGTCCCTTAAAAACAGTACTCCAGGTGTGGTTTCACGAGTCCTAAGTGGAGGGGAAGGATGACTTCCCTCGACCTGCTGGCAACGCTCCTCTTAATGCAGCCCAGAACACTATTAGCCTTTTCTCACCACAGGCATGCATTGCTGGGTCATGTTCAACATGGTGTCCATCAGGAAACCTGGGGTCCTTTTCTGAAAAGCTGCTTTCCAGCCAGTCTGTCCTGTGCATGTACTGGTGCCTGGGGTTTTTCCTCCTCAGGTGCAGGACTTTGCAATTCCTCTTGTTGAACTGCATGAGGTTCCTGTGAGCCCATTTCTCCAGCTTGTTGAGGTCCCTGTGGGTGGCAGTACAGCCCTCTAGCATATCAGCCACTCCTCCTACTTTTGTGGCATCAGCAAATTTGCTGAGGGTGCACAGTGCCCCATCAACCACATCATTAATGAAGATGTTGAATAGGACTGGACCCAGTATTAATCCCTGGGTTACACCACTAGCCTCCAAATAGACTTCATGCCACTCTCTCAGCCCATCCATTCATCCAGTTTTCATTCCACCTCATTGAAAAGGGCTGCTCATCCAGCCTGTACTTCATCAGCTTTTCTATGAGGACAGTGTCAAAAGCCATCCTGAAGTAAATGTAGACAATATCCACTGCTCTACCCTCATCTACCAAGCCAGTCATAGTAGACAATGATCTGGGGAACATCATCTTGTTCAAGTGGAATTTGGCAGTCCCTAAAATCACGACACAAGAACAGCAGGTTCCTCATGTTCTTAATTCATTAATAAATAATCATTTCAGTAATAACTTCACAACAGTGGCAGCAGTAGAGAGGAATAAAGACACTGTAAATGCAAAACCAGTGTCACGATAAGTAGGCAGCTATTAAAAGTTACCAATTAATCCCTTCAGAAAGATCACTTCAGAACAAATAGCTTCCAAATTAATGATAACCGTAAGGCCATAAATAGATAAAGGCAAAGCATACCATATGTTCTTTATTTCTGTGAACCAATAATAAATTAATGCATTAGTTCATACTTTTGCTATCTATAGAATTTGGAGAAGCTCATAACCATCATTATCAATAGAGTCATAGAATCATTTAGGTTGGAAAAGACCCTTGGGATCACCAAGTCCAACCATCAACGCCACTCTACAAAGTTCTCCCCTACACCATATCCCTTAACACCACATCTAAACGACTCTAAAACACATTCAGGGATGGTGATCCTACAGATTATTTGCATTTGTCATAATTTTTTTCATTAAAGTAATTAAGTTTTTCACTGAATAAAAATAAAACAGAAACGATGTAACGCTCATCTCCCTAAAAAGCTTATTAAATATTCAAAAGCTTTTGTGTGGAGTAGTAAATTTTATCTGAAGACCTATCCATATAGGTTACCACTGTGTGAGATATATATATAAATATAGAGAGAGAGATAGAGATATATAGAGATATATATGTCTCACGACTAAGTGTGATTTAAACTTTTCTGAGGGCTGCTACTGAAGCTGGAATACATTAACAATTGTGTCTTTGAAGCTAAGCCTATATGTCATATTTGTTAGTGTACATACATCAGTGCAATTAATAAATATATTAAATTGTCAGGTATGATTTTTATTAAATACTTTAAATGAGTTAATAGTGCAGTTAATATTACTGTAGAAGTCAAAGAAAACGAATCAATAACCGTTATACAAAGTCTAAAATAATACTAGCACTTAAAAATAAACCTGTGCTTTAAAGCCAAACTATTAATGATGATATTCAAATTACAACGTAAATGTCTTTCTAAAATTATATTATCTAGCTCTTAAAATTTCATATTATTAAGATTCCTCTAAATGAGACAGTACATAAAATTCAGGAGTCTCCAGGGCAATTCATTCTCTGGTGGGTGAGTAGTTTCACCACACAAACCTACTCCCTAAATATATGAAGGTAAAGCAAAGCAATAGATGAAATCTTAGTGTCAATAAGTCTTATGCTGAAATACCAATAAATTCTCATGTTACAGTGAAAGAAAGCATGCTGCATTGTCCTTTGTCTACATCTGCTTACGTTCCTGAAGAGACATTGGGTACATGTTCTTTTGTGACCTGCTCTGGTGAGTGATTTGTGCAGATAATTTAAAATTAAAAAGTAGTACAAAGCCTCTGGCACCTATCTCTTCCTCGTTTGCAGAAGAGTGGTCTGTAAGTTTGAGCAGGTTTTTGGCTAGTTGGAGGAAGAATGTTCATATGAAAGGTACTGTGAAGCTTCTACTTGATTTATAAAAGAAATAAGATGTCACAAAACTAAAACTGTCCAAAGATTGATAAAACCTGCCCAGCAGAAAGAAACCTAAAAGAGTATCCGAAGCCATCACAGGGAAATTATGAAGACAACAGAGGAATAAATTAAAATGAGATTTGAAGTCTTCTCAAATGCCTGAGGAGTGGTTGTAGACAGACTGCAAAGCCACATAGCTGGACGTCAAATATTTTCCTCACCCAGAAAAACTGCAAACAGATCCTGAAATTCAGTTATGTGTACACATCAGACGGAAGAACTATCAGCAGTTTCACTGTCATAGATCAGGAAGAGGCAGGAAGGGAAATTTTCAAACTAGTGGAAAGCTTTGGCCATTGAAGAATTTCTTACTTAAAGTGAGCTGAGTAAAGAATGCAGGAAAAAATTGTCAAGGGAAGAAAACACTGTGAAAACTATCTGCCTGAATGAAAAATAAAGGCAGACAGAGAATTTAAGACAAGAGATGTCTAAAACTTCCATTTCTCAGCTCAGATGGAGAAAATAAAACTAAATCAATGGAAAAATTTGATTTTCATGGAAAGCAAAACTCATCAGATTCTCTTTAAACTCAATTTATCACCATATTTCTACTGAATAATTGGAGAAATGAATAGGAAAAAATATTTTAGCAAAAGTTTTGAGAAGTGCTATGCCTATAAAGAAAAATCTTAGTTAAAAGGATCTAGCACAGACCTTCCATTTGTGGCTTGGATCCACACAACTTTTTTTCTTGACTGGGGAAAAAAATCTCACTTGAACTGCCAGAGGATTTGAAAAAAATGTGTATGTCTGACTTATGCAGAAACCTAGTAGACCTATGTATCGATGTTTGGCCAGATATTGATTCTCAGATTCTTATTCTGAAATCACTATAATTGTTATTTATCTGTGAAGCAGACCAATAGAATGAAAACAGACAAAGAACTAGATGTAAGCTATCCATCATGTGTCCCACAACATATCTAATGAAAAGGGGTTGCAATTTGTTCTTATTTGCAGTGTCTTGGAAAGAAAAAAAAAAGAGTTAACTATCTGAAATAAAATGAAAGGGGACTGACAATAACATAAAAGCCGCAAGTATAGAGAAATGTGCCTGCGAGACAAAAAACCCCAACCAACCAAGCAAACAGAAGCTTTTCAAAGACAAATGAAAGCCTAAGCCAAAATAAGAGGATTATATATTCAAGTCAAACTGGGAAGAATATCACACACGTCTAAGATAGTATCTTAATCTGTTAGAAAACTGTCAAAAAAACTGCTCAGCGCAGACAAAAACTGAACAAGTATCACTTTTTAATCTTAAACAGCAATATTTGGTACCTGCTCATCTGGCACTAAAAGCGACATATTGCAAACTGTCTTTAGGGGATGATTTTTCACATCATTTGACAAGAAATAGACCAACTCTTGTGTATGTATGTGTGTATGCTTGTGTGTACGAGTATGTGTATATATATATATCTATTCACTTACACATATGTGGTTGATAGAGAGGATGGATACAACAGCAGTGTCAAATTGAGCAGATGTTTGTAAAGATAAGCAGCTGTTGCTGTCTCATGGCATGAAACACCTGTATTGCATCAGAAGGTGTTAATATTCCTTTAGCCATGTCAGACGCTTCTCTCAATAGTTAATTTGTGGCTCCACATCTATCACCAAAGATAATTACAGTGTTGTCATAATATTAAAGGGTGCAATTACCTGGGCATTAGAGTTTTGAAGTATTTAACCACCTTAAGTGTGTAATTATCCATTAATCTGAAGATAGCATTTGATTGCCTACTGCTGAATTCACAGAGTAATTATGTTTATCCATATTATAAAGTAAAATAAACCTTTTAAGATAATAGCTATCTAAATGTTTGTTTCTTAATAAGATTACAAATATATAGGCTACTACAATTTATCAGGCAATTTTTAAATTTTTTTTTTTTGATAGGACTGCATTGGTTTGAATGAGCTGAAACTTTAGTGCCAATGTCAGTTTTAGCACATTGCAGTAGATAAGCGGTCCTGGAGAAGCCATATTCATTCATATTTTAATACTCCAGGGGTACTGAAAATGGTAGAGTATGTAATGTATCTTTTGGGAAATGTGGTCCTTTCTTTTGTGCTTGTTCATTTTGTCAACTAGCCTGTAAGTTCCAAGGTCAGCGACAAGTTAATATCCTATCAAAACCATGTTATGTTTTAGTAAGAGACATCATAGCTCTATGATGTAAGAATACATTTCCTGATTCTTTCTCTTTATGAAGCTTTAGCAGTTATTGAGACAGAACTTATAAAAATTTACAACTGCAGAAAATTTCAGTAGTACCATGAAAGATCTCTCATGACTCCCATTTGGCATTTTCACCTGCTTCAATGTGACAGAAAGGTAGTTGGAATCAAAGTAGATATGACATTGCGCAATTCAAGAGTAGACTACAAACTACAGATTATGCAAAATCATTGTTCTTCTGTAACACAACTGCATGAACACACAAGTAATAGAAAAAGCAGTCCTAAAAATGTCCAGAATTGTATTATTAATGCTGTGCTCAGAACAAAGAAGAGTCATAGGAGAGGGAAAAAGGCAAGACAGAAAATTTTACTAATATTTCTGAATAAATTTTCTACTTGAAACTAAAACAGCTTTAGGGAAAAATTTTGTTCCATCTGTTAAATTATAATATGTGCTTGCTTAAATAGAAAAAAAAAAACGAAAAAACTGAAATAGAACTCTTCCAAAAACAGCAACGAGAGAAATATTGATGCATTTAGACTGAGCGTACAGCGAGTAACAGAATCATTTGGGGCTTTAGCCATTAGAATTCATTATTTTCATTAATTAACTGAATTGTATTTATTAAATTCAAAGTTGTCACCAAGATGAGAGGGACTACAAGAAAAATAAAGAGAAATTCCTAGTGGCCTCGACAGATAGAAATTTTATCTACATTGTCTGAAAATAAAATAGTCCTGAGTAGGGGCAAGCACAGTGCTTTATGATGAGAACTAAGCAGCTGCATAAAGATAACATGGGGGAAACTGATTAAAAATCTGGCTACAGAGATCACAAACCTCTATGAATCAGTAATGACATGTTGATATAAAAAGGGGCAAGTATCTATCTTCCTTGGAAGCATAAAGAATAGTACGGCCATGGAGAACGGAAAATACTCTTTCTTTCTGAAGAAGGCAGTGGAGATTTACCCTCTTTCCAGTGTGAGGACTCCAGTTCAAGAGAAATGATACCTGAGAGAAAGACACCAGAGGAAGTCATGCTTATGTGTTATAAACCTCTGAGCATGAACTGTAAAGCAGGTTTTTGAATGAACTAGAGATGTTTAGTCTGAAAAATAATCTAGTGGAGATGCAACAATCTTCTCATGCATATAAAAGGAGGAGGCAGTCTGCTCTCAGTAGTGATAGGACAAGAAGTATGAAGTTTAAATTCTAGCAAGGAAGGTTCCAGCTGGATGTGAGGGACAGGAATAATGAAGTATGAGAATGTGTTGCTTAGAGAAGTTATGGACCTTCCTCATACAACTGGCTATCCTGGTTTCCTAAGGAATTTAGTCCTATGTAACAGGTGTGTCCACATATTTCTCTGTGTTTCTGATCCACCAAACAACTGATCAATTTAAACCAAATTTGATGAACAGCATAGGTCTCAAAGATATTTCATTCATTTGAAGGAAAATACATTATGGGCAAAGGTGAGAGACTTCGTTAGAATTCCTTACATGTATTTTGAACTCAGCCTTTGCTAGATAACAAAGATGCTCTCTACAAGATCAGATGTGACATGAATGTATATGAAACCTAGTTCAGTTTTGCTGTTTTTACCGTATCATGGATAGACAGAAGGTTTTCAAGGCATGTGGAGTTACAGCTTTATGCGTGCTTCGGTTTTGACTATTTGCAGCTGTCCTAGCTGACATTCAGACCAATCTTGATTTAAAAATTAAGCTTAGATTATATTTTAAAAGTCTTTTCTCATCCAAATTAACTTTCTGCATGTACTTGTTCTGTGGTGGTCTTTCCTCTAAATTCTGATTATTCATCTGTAGGACTGGAAAATCTGAGAAAACCATTGCCCAAATCGGTTTCTACATATAGAATCAGACAAAAGAAATGCTTGTTTCTGTGATGTCAAGCATTTTCTTATCATCAGGATGATAATAACATCTCTGTATTGTTCTGGGGTGGGAACAGGATAATCCATTATGTTTGTTGCATGATGGAATTATGTCTGGTCTCCTAGGACCTACTGTGTGCACGATTTATCTCAATCCTTTCTGTCCTTTTCCCATTAAGCAGACATGACTAAATATAATAGGTGTATAATCTAGCACTTACATTAGAGCAATGGGCTATATGTATATACATACATGGTACTCCCCAGTGCCTTGATCTGTATAATGCTATACACATTTAAAATACAATTAAGCTTTGCTAAATTTGCAAATAAGATTATTTCCATTTCACATATGAAAAAGCTAACCCCTAAATGCTGACTTACTATAAAGCCATCATGAGTAGGTAGACTTTTTTGTATTTTTACTAAATGGTGTGCACATTCAGCCCTCCCTTCCCTTCCCTTCCCTTCCCTTCCCTTCCCTTCCCTTCCCTTCCCTTCCCTTCCCTTCCCTTCCCTTCCCTTCCCTTCCCTCGCCTCCCCTCGCCTCCCCTCGCCTCCCCTCGCCTTCCCACTTTCTTGATATAGTTGTCAGCTATAGCTGGCTATATATATAGAAGGCTTCTCATGTTAATATGTGGTACATTTTATTTTATTTCTATTTCAATAGCCTGAAATCAGAAAAGGCTGAATAAACAGCATCATGTTCTCAAAATGTAGCTGTTAATGACTGCATTATAGAAATTTTATATCATACCAACTGGATTCTTCATCACTTACCGTTTTTTAGGGAAAAAAAATTATGAAAAGTTGAAGAAAAAATGGAAAATAAATAATTTCTTATTCTTTAACCTATTTTCAGATGCATAGTTGTAAAAATATTTGTTCTCACAGAGAAAAATTTTCCATTTTATTTAGTGCAAGTGAGAATAACCCTGTGTTCTATATGTGGGCACGACTGGCCCCCGATGACTGGTTGAAAACTTTCTTTAAACAGAAGATACGGTGTCAACATGTAAAATGTAATGGCTGCATCTGAGCTGTAGAAACGCTCCCTGTGTCAGGGAAAAAGCTCACTATCTGCCGTCTCCTCTTCCTCTGTTTCCCACAGGGAAAAAAGCAGAGCCTACAAGCAGGGAGGGAGCCAGGTCTTCCACACTGGATGAATTCACTCGCCCTGCAGCCATGGCCACAGCTCTTATCTGCTGAAGTGCTCGTTATAGCACCCGGCCTTTGAAAGCACCAGGTTACCTCAGCTCCACTGACAGCGGGCTGTGCTGATGCGCTGCTCGCAGGTGGGTTATCAGCGCTCAGCAGACCGGGTCTGCATGTCCAAAAGGGCTAACAGCATCAAAAAATTTCCTTACGCTGTTTGCAAACATAATACGTGATTAAGGGTTTCAAGCATGCTGCCTTAATTATTGTAGGGAGGGGCAGGGGGACGGAGGTGATAGACAAGTTCAATTTACTTAAATATAAATAATACTTGTCACCCACAATGTTTGGCCTCAAGACTTCTTATTTTCTTTGTAGCAAAGGGTTTCGTGCTGAAAAAGACGACTAACCCCATTTAAAATACTTCAGAGAAAAAAAAGCAGCTTTCTTCCAGTTTAACGCTCTAAAAGTCTGTATTTTTCATCTTTCAGATTAATATATACCCATAAGGAGAAAAAAATTGCTGTTGGTGAAAAACAAAATAATTAATTTATAATTCAGTATTTATTTTAAAGCATACCTGAGATAAAAGTCTAGAAGATTTCATTGTACGGAAAGAAACTTGATTATATTAAATTCTCTTAATTTAGAGAAAAATGTATTTTCAAGCATCCTGGACTATTCTTCCACAAAGCTGTAAGAAACACCAGAAAAATCAGGATTTCTAAATATTAGGATTTGCCAAAGCGATACTGCTGCTTGTCACGTTGTTTCTTTAAAATCCCTATTCTTCCAGTATTATATGCTTGCCAATTGACAACTGAAATACAATATTGCCACTGGGGATACTGGGAGGTGAAGCTACCAACAACACAGTAGACTAACTACTGTAGTTTCAACTGTGTCAAAATTTCTGCTATCACCATTACTTCTTGGCAAAGCATAGAAATCCCTTGCTTGCCAAAGTACTCTCAAGGTCAATGACAAAGCATTTACTGCGAATTCCAGAAACTGTTTTTATTTTAACAAAATTTCAGAGAAAAAATAGCCTAGCTGCTAAATTTAAAAAACCCACGGAGCATCTCAGCGGGTGGAAAAGTACAGGACTAATAGTTTGGAGCAAAAGTAATAAAATATATTAAGAATCAATGAAGATTTATAGTAAAAATATTTGGCATTTATGTCTTCACTGGTCATTTGCTTTCTCCAAATTATATCTATTCCTTTTAAATATATATGTTTTAAAAAAGGAAATATTCTTTCCAAAATTTAAATGACACCAAAAAAAGATCTACTTATAGCAGTATGGGACTTCAAGGGAAGATTTACTCAGGGCTTAACAGACTTCTTGGGACCAAGCTTTGAACCTACCAATGCTCTGAAGGCATATGTTAGCAGTTTCATAAAGCGTATCTTGTTGTGTCTTAGTGCTGCAGCTAGATAATGGAGTTACATGTGCTCCTCAGAAAGGAATTAATAACAATTTCCTGACCTTGTAAACAGTACTAATCAGTGCTACTGTATTTACATGCAAAACATAAGAGTTTCTGTAGCCTGCTACTGTTTGGAGACTTGTATCTATGAGGATGTACTCTGATAACATTGCTATGCTTAAAAGACACCCATACCTTTAAGTGCTTTGCAATGAAAAGGTCATTTTTAAAAGCAGAATACACCTCACAGAATACTTAGGGGGCCAAACCAGCTGACTTCCCAACTCTGCTTTTAGCAGATTCCTGTATCAGAGGATGATGGAATTTCAAGGGCTTGACTTAAGTTTGTATGACCATAAGTAACTCTTCTCGGCCTCTCCATTGAGGTTATCTGTCTTTTGAGAGAATATTTGACTGAAGGACATGCATGCAATTGCAAGAGCCAGCCTTTCCTTTAGTAGTGATCAGGGATCAGAGTATAGTAACTTCCCCCGGTTGTTTTTTTAATCATTTTTTAGGTGTTCCAATGTTGTAATGAAAGGCACAGTAGTAGAAGACTAGCAATAGCTTAAGTGTGAGGGCTATGTGTTATTTAGAGAAATATATCTTATGGTCCTAATGTGTTTATAAAGCCATCTATGAAGAACAACCTGATCCGAGTTCTGCTTATTCTGAGACTAGCAGAGAAATCAGCTATATTAGTTTTCTGACTCTGCTGTAGGTTTGACTGAGCTTCCTACGTGGGAAAAAAGGGGCCCTGTGTGAGATCTTTAAGATGTGTTAGCAATGGGAAACAAGGCGGGTGAGATGGCTCCCTAGGCACCAGGAGTGCAGAGGTGGACACAGACCAAAGAGACTGCCCAGTCTGAATGCTGCAGGAGGTTAGAAAGCCGAAAGTAAAATGTTCCTAGGGGACTGTAAGAGTACTTAATTATTCAGAGCTGTTGATATGATAGTAGGTTATGACTGATGTTCAAAATAAAGTCAGTGTAGACTGGTATTACACAGTGTTGAAAATCTCACTTGCAAGAAAGATCTCATATTATCAAGAAGAATAATTGCATTTGTATAATGTGACTGGGTCTTGTTTGTTCACACCATGCGTAATGCCTCTCTTAACTAGGAATGGTGGATTTTAACTTCTACTAGAGGATGAGGATTTGAGTAAAGAGGATACTTAATAATCTTCAAATGGATCTTGCAGGTAAGTATGATGTTAAAATGCAAATAGTAATCAATTAATTTTTCAACGAGGCAATTGTAGATAACCTTATAGACTTCCCTTCGGCCAATTAACCATTTACAAATGTACTTAATGGAGTCTGGTAGCATGAATGGTGCTGTTGGAAATACCCTTGAAGTGCGTGGTGTTCCTTTGCTCTCAGTTCTGGAGCTGGCAGATACTGTTAGGAGTTTGCCTGTACAAAAGCTAACACACTCTTGCTTTTTCTCTTTTGAATACCTTCAGTGTTACAGTGGTAGCTCAGTATACTGTTCTCATTTTACATCACCTTTGTGAGCTGATAAAAGTTGAACATGCATTGAGTTTTAATAAATAGAGCAGGAAGGGATGTGAATGGGATGATTTCAGACTGTGCCATTGTGACTTTTTAGCATCAGGATAGTACGTTTCTGAATTCTGTAAGAAAATGCTGCATAAATCTTTCTTCTCAGAAAGGAAAATACAGTTTCATCTTTGCACTAAAAACAGAACAAAGCAAAAGAAAGCAGGATCAGTACCTGCAAAATGTGGTAAATTTAAGATATTTCCCTTATAACTTTTTCTTTTTTTCTGTAGTGCTTCTTAATGTTAAGGCAGAATTCCATATACATTTTATTTTGGGCTGCTGTGAGGGGTCAGTGTGTAGTATGTCTACCTTTCTTTCACTTCTATATGTATGGTCTATATGCATCAGTGTATACATGTAATTTGCTAGCCATTTCATCAGTCAGATGTGTTGTCAACATAGAAATAGGAAACCTGTCCGCTTGCAGAGATCTTTCAAAATCTGGAACTAAACTTATTGTTGCTTTCTCCTCAGAGGTAAACATTTTTAAGGAAATGCAAAGGAAAAAAAGACTTGGCCAAGCTACTGCCACTCCGTGTGAATGTCAATGTTTTAGGTTGTCCATGTGGATTCACCTGCCACAGCCCGATAGGACCCTCAGCACCCAATAACAGCAGTTGCTCTTCCCTGACTGAGAACAGAAGTTGGGAAATTTCAGGCATTCTTAACTAGGAGGCATTAATTAATTACCAAATATGTAGTTCTGGCTGCCCTCAATTTATCTTTTGATTAGTATAGAAACCGGCAAGTAACCCTGGCCTTTCAAAACCAGATGCATATATGGGAGAGACTTAGAGACACTGGGTGGGCGTAAAAGTTTACCTTTCCAAGACAAAAAAGCAACTATTTTAGAGTAAGAATCCATTCCCAGAAGTGCTCTTTCTCTTAACAAATAGCAGGATGCCTAACCTGCTTTTTTTCCCATACTAGCCTACTTGCTTTGTAGGATAAGTACATGTAGATATGTAGGTCTTCCCACCTGAAAAGAACAGACATTTAACTGTGTACTTCATCAGTGTTCTAAATCCTGAATTTATAAGAGAATATACAACAAGGTTTCAGTTGCTTACAACTGTTTTCAAATGAAACAGTTCTATTTTGTATTGATATGACTGGAAAGTCTGTGCGAAAATTCTCTGACAGATATTTTAAAGAGTTATGAGGAAGCAACAGGGCTTGGTGGGTCCTTGTTTTCATATTTACCTCATACAAAGTTATTTGGATAAAATGGTCTAAACTCTTTAGAAGGAATAGACTTCTCTATAATATCATGCAGTCAATGAACAGGTTACCTATATGGAAAATGAAAAGCCCATCCTACCTCAAATTTGAAAAGATGACATCTAGAACTGTCTTGTTCTTGGTCCTACAATGTATGAGGGATAAGCTAGTCAAGCCAGAACACAAAGTTTTGTCAGTCTAGACATCCAACTGGGCAATTCCATTCCTTTGATTGCAATGTCTTAATTTGTTTACCTCAAAACACATATCCCCCTCTCTCCTTTCTTTTTTGGCCTCCGAACTGAAAAATTGCTTGTTTTTATAACTCTCTAGTTTACTCATCTATAACTTTCTTCAAGTTTCTTCTAGAAAGTGTCTTGTGGAGACACTTGCTGTCTACAAGACTTAGCTTCCCTGTAGGATGTGCTTAGAATAGACAATACAGAAAGAGAAAATTATAGCTGTGGTGCATCAGCCTGTACCAACGTCCTATTGGTGAAAAGAGAACTAAAAAACCTAAATGGCTTAATAAGGAAAAAGTGTTCTCAGCCTTTCCCCACCCACCCCTATCCCCCTTCCCCCGGCAAAAAAAGGAGTAGCTTGTATTCTTTTTAAGCAATCGTCATCTCTCTCTGTGCTGCTTGGCCTGCCAGCCACGTTTGCTCTCTCAAAACCTGCAACTGCTCTTTTCCCATCGGCACACACTAAATCCCTTTTTCCCGGACAGTTCTCTGTAGACAAGTTACATGAACGACATTATAGGAGATGGTCCAATGAGAAAGAGAGAATTGTTTTTCAAGGCTTATCAACTTCTCTCAGAAATTCACTTGGCCTTCAGAAAGCAGCTGTAGTCAGTACTCCCAGAAAACCTCCTCCTCCTCCAAGCAATTTCTTTTTGTTGTTTTGTCTTCGTCATCAACTTATGGGCAAAGGCCCATTCCTCTTGTCACAGACACCTCTGGCATCACAGTCTGTGTTTGAAACAAAACCAAATCACAGTGCAAAGAAATACCTCACTCCAAATGTCCGTCTAACTCAATAGAAAATGGCATACCCACTGCGTGCTTTTGCTGAAGTCTGTGACAAAATAACAATATTACTAAAATTCCGGTTTAGTCGTTGTTCCATGTTGGTCTGTTGAGAGTCTCTGACTACCTTGGCACTTACCTGGGTGAATGCCCGGTGAGACTGAATGCTGCCACACCTGCCAGAGAGCCCATCTCCTTCACTACAGCACTTCAGTGTGTCTGGTCTATTGTACAAAGGCTTCCCACTCACTGACACTTAGCTGCCATGTCCTTGACAAATTGGGAATGTGGGGCTCTCTGAGGGCACCTTAAGATGGTGGTCATTCAAGTTCTCCTAACATTATATACCAAATGCTTTCTAATGCTGGAAGATACTCCTCTACCACAGCTTGCATATGTTGTCTTCCTCCAGCTACTTGCTCTTAGCTTTCCTGTGCTTGTAGTTAATCAGCGTGCTCCACCACAACTTAGGGTTAACCCAGGGCACTAACAGGGAGCTTTACAGGTCTGCTTCCACTCTTTTAGATTTAGGACACTGAAAGATCCCTCCTGCCTCCAAATGAATGGATTAATATTATTCATCATTTATGCATGTTACTTTGGTATGTAAAAGGGTGTCTGCACTCTTGTAGAGACAGTACAGTTGTATCTTCTATGTACAAGCACTTAAATAAAAAAGTGACAGTACAGCTCTTCTGATTAAGGAAATAACCGGTCTTATTTTTGTATTATAAATACTTCGTCTTGCAGCACTTGGCAGTCTGTTATGAATTTAAGCTGTGCCAGACAAAAGTCATAATGAATCCTTCTCCAAGTTGTTGAATTAACTGAATGAATAAACTTATATACTGCTATTGTGCATATTGTTCTCTTTTTTCTTACTCCAACCACCAAAAAAATAAAATACCAGTTTTGATTTTATCCAACATATTGCAAGAATTGTGCTTTTGGGTCTGTAGAGCCTGAATTGAATACCCAGACCCCTGAGCTAGAAGACAGGGATGGGGAGCAGAATGAAGCCCCTGTAATCCAAAGGGAAACGGTGAAGGACCTGCTTCAGCACCTGGAGGTGCACAAATCTATGGGGCCGGATGGGATCCACCCAAGGGTATTGAAAGAGCTGGCCCAAGTGCTCGCCAGGCCACTTTGCATCATTTATGAGCAGTCCTGGACAACCGGGGAGGTCCCAGCTGACTGGAGGTTAGCAAATGTGACACCCATCCACAAGAAGGGCCGGAAGGAGGATCCGGGGAACTACAGGCCAGTCAGTCTGACCTCGGTGCCTGGGAAGGTCATGGAACAGATCCTCCTCAGTGCCATTACACGGCACATGCAGGAGAACAGGGTGATCAGGCCCAGTCAGCATGGGTTTGTGAAGGGCAGGTCATGCCTATCAAACCTAATATCCTTCTATGATAAGGTGACCCACTTAGTGGATGAGGGAAAAGCTGTGGATGTTATCTACTTGGATTTTTGCAAAGCTTTTGACACTGTTTCCCACAGCGTTCTCCTGGAGAAACTGGCTGCTCATGGCCTGGACAGAGGTACTCTTCTCTGCGTAAAAAGCTGTCCGGATGGCCAGGCCCAAAGAGTGGTGGAAAATGGAGATAAATCAAGTTGGCAGCTGGTCACAAGTGGTGCTCCTCAAGGCTCAGTATTGGGGCCAGTTCTGTTTAATATCTTTATCAATGATCTGGATGAAGGGATCGAATGCACCCTCAGTAAGTTCGCAGATGACACTAAACTGGGCGGGCGTGTTGATCTGCTTGAGGGTAGGTTGGCTCTGCAGAGGGATCTGGACAGGCTGGACCGATGGGCTGAGACCAATGGTATGAGGTTCAACAAGGCCAAGTGCCGGGTCCTGCACTTGGGTCACAACAACCCCATGCAGCGCTACAGGATTGGGGCAGAGTGGCTCGAAAGCAGCCCGGCAGAAAAGGACCTGGGGGTGTTGGTTGACAGCCGGCTGAATGTGAGCCAGCAGTGTGCCCAGGTGGCCAAGAAGGCCAACAGCATCCTAGCCTGTATCAGGAATAGTGTGGTGAGCCGGACTAGGGAAGTGATCATCCCCCTGTACTCGGCACTGGTGAGGCCCCACCTCGAGTACTGCGTTCAGTTTTGGGCCCCTCGCTACAAGAGGGACATTGAGGTGTTGGAGCGTGTCCAGAGAAGGGCTACAAAGCTGGTGAGGGGTCTGGAGGACAAACCTTATGAAGAACGACTGAGGGAGCTGGAGTTGTTTAGCCTGGAGAAGAGGAGGCTGAGGGGAGACCTCATCACCCTCTACAACTACCTGAAAGGAGGTTGTAGAGAGATGGGGGCTGACCTCTTCTCCCTGGTGACAAGTGATAGGACGAGGGGAAACGGGTTCAAGTTACGTCAGGGGAGGTTTAGATTGGATATTAGGAAACATTTTTTCACTGAAAGGGTTATTAAACATTGGAATAGGCTGCCCAGGGAGGTGGTGGATTCACCATCTCTGGAGGTGTTTAAAAAAAGGGTAGATGGGGCACTGAGGGACATGGTTTAGAAGTGGCTTTTGTCAGGGTAGGTTAAAGGTTGGACTCGATGATCTTAAAGGTCCCTTCCAACCTAGCGATTCTATGATTCTATGATTCTATTCTATGAATTCAATTGTTGTTTTTGTTGATTAGGGTGCACTGAACTTAAATATCAGGCTCTTATCGCAGTGTTGCTTAGTATGAAGAGCCCATCATAGTCCACCTAGGTGAAACCTGAAAAATGGAATTGAAACAAGCATTTTGTTTTTTTCATTTTGTTATTGGTGGAGCTGATCGAGAGAGAAAAAAAAAAAGCAAAATTTTAAAAGATTACTTCTTTTCAAAATTTTGTGATTTTGGGTAGGGATGGTTATGTTATAACTTTTTGTGTTGTGAAAAGAGTAGCAATTATTTTTAAGAGACTCTTTTCCACTGAGGTGTGATTTCTATCATTAAAATAAATCATCAGAAAATGTACTTATTTTTATCAAAACTTCTAATAATATATTTTTTTGCTTAACTATATCTACTAACAAGTAAGACTGAATTTAATATTGTATCTGAATACAAACCTTAAGAACAGATACACATCATGAACAGAGAACATAGATATCTGCCAAATTTGTATTATAAAAAATGAGTAAAGCTTGTTATAAATTTTTTAAGTGATACTGACTGTTCAAATTGAGAAATGAAAAGTTTCAAGCCGTGAACGTGGAAGTCCATGCCTATTTTTCTGATTTAGTGTGCTACTGTGTAGCTTACATTAACCTGTACTGTGGCCTTCACTATATGCAAGGCTTGTATGGTATTAAAGTTAAAACATGTAACATGTAAGAGAGACAAAAAAAGGCATATGAAGAAATCTATTTTTTCATTCATGTTACTTCAGGCAGCTTTCTCCTATGGTTAAACTGACCAATGACATATTTAAATTAGGATTTGAGGTCACTACTTTCATATTAGTAAGTTCAGTATATGCTAAAAAGATATCAAAGTAATGTTCAGTTGAATTATGCAGTAGGGTAACGAATGTTCATGCTTTGATCTCCTTGAAAGTAGGCAGAGGTTAAGGCAAATGGAATCTAGAATGGATGCAGAAGAGAGTGAACAGGAGCTCTTACAGACTCGACCTTTTCCCCAAATCCCATCCTTTGGGATTTCCTAGGACTCAGAAGAAATTTCTCTATTCTGTGTGCATGCTTTAACAGCCTGTTAATTTTCTTTGCTTATAGATTTTTGGATGAGTAATAGCGGCCTTTTGTTCTGTCATTGCAGAGGGGAAAAAAAAGAATGGGAACAGAAGTTTTTCGAATGCCTTTTCATGGAAAATATGAGTGAGAAAGTCTTAGAGAGCAATAAAACAAACCAAAAAAATGGTGGGAAAAATACAATCTGTAAAAAAAAATAATATTTTTTAAATTACTTTCTATCCATATCTAATGCACTCGTTCTGAGTTCCTTTTCAAAGGCTGACTCAAAGCATGAACATAAACCAATGTTTATATTCATTTGCTCTCTATCAGCCCTGGGTTATTCAGGTTACATGGTGAAGTGTTTGAAAGTTAATGCAAGGTGTGACTCCCTGTGTAGTCCTAGATCTGTCATTGCATGTAGTCCAAGGGCAATTGGCGATTTCCTATCAAAAATTGTATTATGCCAAGTAACTAAGGGCTGTACTAGCAAGCACTTATGAAAAGAGGTGGCTTGAGGACTGTGCAATCAATCTAAATTCTGACGTTCCCAAATCCACCTTTCAATTCTTCTTCTTCTCCTGCTCTTGCAGTAATGCGGTACTTCCAGGCAGCTTGATGTGTCTGCTTAAAACATTGCTTAGCAGTGGTATAAACCTGGTCTGGGAATGTGCCAGGGTGATTCTGGCACACAGCCAAGATTTTTTCCAGAGGAACAGAAGTTAAGAGGCGAGACATTTCCTTTTTTTTTGTACTTTCAGTCAAATGTGAATGTGTTTCCATGAAAAGAGAAAACTCAGTCTTGTCATCTTCATAGATTTCTTCCCTTCAGGCTCCACAGTCTGTGGCAAATAGCAGAAATGTGGAAGTTTTGAAAAACTTCTTCAAAAGGGAAGGCATTGGACATTTTGAATATATAAGCTGTAATAAGCTACCATTATAATATTCAGGAAAGGATTTTCTGAACTGTGGTCTTGGCGCAAGAAAGGATGTGCCATTCACCGTTAAAAATAAACTCAAAAATAAAGAAACATTGAAAACCTGAGAAAAAAAAAGTGCCTTCATCACCAATAGATTAAAAGAAGTCCTGTTTGGTCTCTTTTTCTGAAAGCGTCTTTGTAAAATATGTTTATTTCTTACGCAAATGTACAAGGCAAAAATGTCCCATAACCTAAAGGGAGATTTTATCAGGTGAAAATCTTCACCTGAATAGTAGCTTCCTACTCATAGGATATAGATGAGGGACTGCACATTTTTCGTAAATGTAATGGAATTACCATTTTGTAAGTTACGCGTTAGACCCACTCAAAACCCAAATGCATGCACAGACACTGGTGAGAGCAGAATAGGCCTCCAGTTGCACAGCTTTTACAGGAGGTATGGTAGCTCATTACAGGGTTTTGAAACCAATGTGGAACCAAGAGAGATATTTTCACCTGCTGCTGTACAGTTGAGCTCTAGTAAGACATGACTGTTCGGAAGATATTAATATATATATAAATATGTACACATATATAAATCCATACTTAAGGGCATAGGTTGTTTAAAATGCATCAGCAGTGGTAGTAAAAGCATTATATAACTGGTAAATAGAAGGAAAAAGTTGAAGAAACCAAAAAAGCAACCATAATAAAAAGAAGAAAACCAGCTTACACGATACATAAATTATCTGAACTTCATACATGGCCAGAGAAAAACTAATAAAATATTGCTTCATATGTTGGACATGCTGATTCAGCCCTTTGCAAATCCTAAATTGTTTGCGCTTTGTACAGAAAATGGAAAAGTGTAAATAGACTCCTTCCCCTGATACCAGCCTGTGAATACAGCTAAACAAACCTTTAATTTTTTTTGTTGCTCTGAGGCTCACCACTTAGGTTTTCTGAGTACCTAGTGTCACATGCCAATGATCTTAAATGATCTTTAGTAGTACTCAGAGGAGATCCTCTGTTGCCTGTTTAAAGAGATTTGATCCAATGCCACAGTAGCTGATGAATGTTAGACATTGCCTGATTTACAAGGGCCTAGAATGGAAAATACTAGCAATTAATACATATGCCACTCACTCCTCAAAGAGGAACAAACGTCTCTCCAGCAAGATTTTGAAATGGTGACTTTTTTTTAACTTCATGTGGAACCATACATTTTTTGAAGATACATAAGTAGGTTTTATATTTTTATGGTTTTCAGCCACTATCCCTGTGTCATGTGATTTTCTGTGCTTTCTTTACCAAAACCTAATTTCATTGGTTTTGTTTTCACAGCAGTAGGGGAATGCTGAAGAACCGACTCCATAGCTCTCACTCCTGCAGTGACCAGCTCCCTGTGCAGTCATGAAGCTTCCTAAGGGTGTTGTGTCTTCTTCATCTCTGGCTGCTTCTATTGGTCTCATCCAATAGATACATTTTTTCCATCCTTCTTCATTTTTTAAAATATGCACTTCTTCTAGCAGGCAGAAAATGAAACCACCTCCCTGAGTTTCCTTCAAGTACGGTATGAGTGAAAAGGAGACTTTTCTTCCATTTCTCTTGATTGCTTGGGATGGTGTGACAGTATGAGTATGGTGTTAGGATGAAAAGAGTGTGTCAAACCTACATTTAGCAATTATCCACTGTGGAACAAAGTTAGAAGCTTTCATTTTACAGAGGAGGAAAACCTAGTTTCAAATGTCTATGACTTTTGCTTATTAGAAGGGATATTGCTGCAGGCATGTTAATTTATAGAAATTATTCTGTTACTTGCTGTGAGGACTAGACTCCCTAGTAGCCAGTAGTAGTGACTTTGTTGGTCAAATTAAAAAGAAAAACAAAACCAACACCCAACCACCATAAGATTTTGATAACTTTAGAATGTTTTCATTGTTTGTTAGACATGTTTTTAGTGAGAAATGAAATGCAAGACTTAGCTATAATATTAGTAAAGCTATATATAACAATCAAAGCTGATCTACACTTAAAACACTTTTTTTTGTGTGTAGCAAGTAAAACTGATAGCCTAATGGACTCAATAACATGCTTAGAAAATTAATATTAAAGGAAATTTATAAAGGATATATTGAAGGAATGTGAAAGTTTTTCTTCAAAGCTTTGACCAAAATGATATTTCTGGGGGTCCAATGACCCTAGTTTTCCTGGTCTCTGTTAAAGTATGGAAGGTAAACAAATATTTGATTCTAATGAGAAAGGATGTTAAATTTGCCTCTTGACTTCTGCTTAGGTAAACCTGTGGCTTTCCTTAATAATCTTAATGTGACAAGTCAGAAACGGAATCAGTAAAACTATGAAGAGTTATTTGGGATGTCTTCAATGTAATGTAATCTAACTGTTAAGGCTATTATGTCACCCACACTTAGTGTTGCTCTACTGCCCACTAGGCTCTGAAAACATCCTCTACAGTCTCATACCTGCTATTAATATCAATTTATTGAGTTCTGTGGAAAGACCATGAGGGATGTAATTCAAAAGCCTGGTTTTAAGTTCCTCTTTTTTTTTTTCATCTTGTCAGATGCCTAACCTTCATCACTATGTGGTTGTCATTGTTAACAGGCATGGCCTTCATAGAGGATGAAAGAAATATTTTATTTGTAGCAAATTTATGCGTTTTTTCTAAAATTAACAAGCTGGGGAGTATAAAAGATTATCAATTTTTTTATTAATAAATGTTTCCCACCTAAATATGTATTCCAGAAAAGAGAAATTAAAAAAAAAATCTGCTTTGCAGATTCAGAGGAGAAATAAAAAAATACAGGCAGCAAGAGCAAATCCTAACATCACATTCTAATAAAAGATGATATGCAAGTAATAGCATATCTGACAGTCACAAATGATCAACTCAGAAATTTCTATCAAATCATTACAGTTGTCTGAAAATACATTTAGTGCTCCAAACTGTTAGGTTCGTGGAAAGTACTCCTTTCAAATTACTGTCTTTGGAACAAAAGAATGAATTAGGTGCCCAGATCTCTATAAGTAAATTGAAGCTATTAAAAAAAAAAAAGAGAAAAAATGCAGTCAAGTAAGTCAGACGCTGATGGATTCCTGCATGATTTTTAAATATTCATAAAATATTTAACTCTATTTTATAGACATACACAAGAGCTTTATTGCACTGTTAGGGCACGAAAACAGATAAGAGTTCTATTAGAAGTTACACTTTGGACCCTAAATTTATTTGCACGTGAACACATGCTTACATGTACATTTAGGAGCAAATGAATGAATATTAGAGAAGATTTTTTCATTCAGCCTAAAATGTCACAAATGTTTTCAAATAAGATGAGAGCAATGTTTCAGAGGAAGATTATCTCATCTGAAAAGCCTTTTTTGAACTATTTGACCTAGGAAAGTGTTCATATATTCCATTTTTTCAAAACATTTTTTATCCATTTATGTTTTCTCAAGATGCAGCTTCAACTGCTCTGTACGTGGAAAAAAAATGCATTAACTACAAAAAATAGTATTAAATATTAGTCTTAAAAGATTAAGGATTGGCAATTAGCTACGTACATAATACCTTTATTACTTCTAAAGATTTACTGAAATTCAGCGATTTTAATATTGAACCATTCTGCAACGGTATTCAGGAAAGATTAAGTAAATTGCAAAATCATACACATATGCATGTGGAGATAAGTGGGGGAATATTTATGTTTTACACTGTACATTCCCTGAAGGGGTGCCTACCGCCTACTCTACCTGATATTGCAAGCAATGAAGGGTGAGGAATGATGACTTGGTAACACACTAAAAACAGCGACATGACACGACGCTCCATTTCCAGTGGAAAGCACATGTCTGTGAGGCCTGAAATAGGTTTTTCCTCCTGACGCTCCCCACCTGCCCACGTGAAGGACCCAGGCTGGAATTGTTCAGGTCACACAGAGTAGAAGTCAGTTTCAGCCCAGGGAAAATGCAGACCGCAAACATGATTCCTGCAGACTTTAACAGATTGGTGCTGGGTTTCTCACTGGATTAGAAGGCACAGTCACGTTAGGGCTTATAAAAATACAGTATAATTCCCAGCTGTTGGGCCCTACCCAGAAGGTCATGAAAATTACACCTCTCCATCAAACTTTTGTTTGTGACTCTGTGAGTCCCAGTCTAGCCCTGTGAAAGTTACAGGTACTGACAGCAACCGTAGAACATCTCTGCAAATTTGCCATCTATTTGCTAGCATCAGTCCAGGTGCACCCACACAGCAGCGCAATATGCACCAGTTTGGGGTACCGTATTCCCAGGACGCTCTCAGAGGAACAAAGATTTATGAAACAGTGGGTTTGTACACTCTTTCTGGAGGAGGTGCTTCATCCAGTTCAAGCTTCAGTACGTTTTGTGGTAAAGTAAATAACGTGAGGTGTGATGCTGAGGCAGTGGGTTTGTGACAGTTACCTTCTCCACTGCCGTTAGTAATACTATATCCTGAAATGTCTGATATCCACAAGGGCCACTATTTGAAATAGTGAAGGCGAAAATTTTGGTTGTGAGCACACGGAGAGGTTATGCATCCAGTTGCCTTTCTCAGGCTGCAGGGGCTGCTCGCCATGTGCGGGGCTGGTGCACTGCCCGTGCAGCTGGAATTCAAACCAGCCGTTTTGCGAGCAAAACCAATGAACTCTAGACTGCTGGGAGCTTGTGATTTTTCTCCCCTATTAGATGTCCTAGCCCCAGCAACCACAACTCACCCCTTGCAACACCTGGACATAAGGAGCTCACGTTGTACGTAGTTCAGAGCGTGATCATGAGGACTGACAAGATAACAGCAACGCCGAATATGTGACAGATGAAATTTACTTGCCTTCCTTTACTGATAGGACTAGTTGCAGTCTTTGTCCTTTACGTGACATCGGTTTTCACAGAATTTCTAAGCTACTACCCACATTTCATTTTTTTTTATTCCCATTAGACTGGGTTATTCGCTAGCTGTGTCGAGCTTCATGAGGATCCTGAGCATGTTCTCAAGGATGGTCCCTACTTGATGTGTTTCCCAGTACCTTCCTGCATATCCAAAGCTTTCCTACATAACTCTTGTCATTTCTTTCCCTCAGAGCTCCACACTGGCAACTCCCAGCTAGGCTAAGCAATACAAGTGGAGGTACGTGTTTCTGGTTGGGTATTTTGGAGCAATATGGGTGAAAGCTGCATGTTGAAATATTGCAGTTCCTGTGCCTTAAGGATAGGCTCACCACAGCTGTAATAATGAAATATATTAGTTTACATACAACCACTCAGAGTCAGCTTTCCCAACAGACAAAATTTAAGGCTGGCATTGCCATTTCCTTAAAGTGTAGAGCTGCAACAATACTACAAAAATACAGAAAAAAAAATAAGACAAGAAAATGTGTGATGAAGACTATATTTAACAATAGTCATATTTTGTTCCTCAGCATCTCAACTAGATTCCACTCCTCTTTCTATTAGGTTAAGCTGTAATCTCCTTAAAATTCAAGACAGATCTCTCTTCCTACCGTTTTCTCAGGTTCTTACTACCTCCTCCCCATGGGGAAATGGGTAAGAAGGGGAAAGGATGAGACAACTCTATCACAAAAATATGCTAAGCTGGACTGTCCTGGCTTTCACTTGTGCGCTGGAAGACTTTGCTTGGGAAATTCGGCACCAAGACACTTGATTGTGTTACAGTCCCCTTCCTCCACCTTCCTAAGGTTCTCCAGTTAACATTTCTATTCTGCATCTTCATTATCACATTCTTGGCTTTAGGTTGTTTTGCTCCTTGTGAATATTTCTGGAGACATATTCATAAGACCTTATTCTTCATATTATAAGAAACATAAAATGAATAATCCTCTTTCGTATGTAAATTCTATGTTCAAACCGTTTAGTTTGGAAGGAAATTTCTCTTTTTTGAGACTCTATCACAAGACCAGATTTAAAGGTTACCTGTGAGGATAGAATTGGTGGGCAAACAGGTCAATCAAATATCCTAATTTCCCTGTGGGAGTGGGTGGAATTGTAGGAATAGAATATGGTTAGAGTGAATTTGGTACCTTTTGTTCCATTGTAGTACTTTTCATTAACAGGATAATTCTGACAATTTTTAGACTAGAAAGTCACAGCAAGTGCGAAGAAATATAGGAAGTAGGTGAATTATTTAATACATGACTTAGAAAACTCTGAAGAATGAGAGTTCAAGTTTGTCTCTGATTTTAAATCTACTTTGCTAAGTTTCAACCTTTGAGTTTCTAAATATAATTATAATGGAAAATAATATTTTCTACACAAAATGTGATTTCATCCCTAAAAGTTTTCCTGCTTCTGTTTATGAAGATTGTTGGAGTATTATATGTGAAAAGCCAACCATATTATTTTAAATAGAACACTTATGTGATATTCACCATGTTTCATATTTAGAAATTGGCAGAAGCCAGTCAGAAAATTATTGGGTTTATAGCTATATTTTTTGCAGAGGGATTAGGCTTAGTGGGTTCTCTGAGATTTAGATGCCTTAATTCAAAACATCATTTCCCCCCTAAGCAGAAGCAAAGCGTCTTGCTCTTGGATATTGCACTTCATAGTCAAATATATCAGCCTAAGCCCTTTATGACAAAGGCAGTATACACATAATTCTAATGTCCCTGCTACAGGGCATTGCTCCCCAAAACCCGACTGGGGCAGACATCTGGGGAAAGTCATGCCTCAGGCTGGTGTAGCTACCTCTGAGAGAGCACATCTGTCAGGACAAAGTTAGTTTGTCAACACAGACATTGGGGCCCCAGCCATGCCCATGGCATTTCTTGTTTTGGGGCAAATAACAAAAAGCATGAGTTATGTTTTGCATCAAAAGGCAGAGTCTCAGAAGAGCAGGGTTTTGACTCTCACTGTCTCTCTGGTAGAAAAGCAGGGGTGACAATTTTCTGATCTGCAGAAACAGACTAAACTAAATCAGCTATGATGCATAGCTCCTATAAAGCAGGAGATGTCACTTTTTGTTTATTTACCTTTCTGACACAGGTCAGAAACAACAGGGTAAGATATTAGCCTACCTCTCTACCCTATATTTGGGGGATGAAAGAATATGCACTATGGGTCTGGATAGTAAACCAGTAATAAATATGCACGCGGTTTTATGCAGGAACTAATGGATCTGCCTTTTACAATGCCCATGGAAAACAATAGTGTTTTAATATCGTCTATCTCAGTGATTTATATTTCATGCTAGTTCACAAAGGACTCTGGTTAGTATGTGATTTACGGGTTGGAGCAAAATAATTGTCTGAAGCCTAGCTGAAGGTAGGCTTCCAATGCATTAATAATACATTAGATAATGTTTCTTTCTTGCCATTGCCTATGCAAATTTCTATTATCATAATAAAAATTACTGTTTGTTTTAGATTGGAAACAGCTTTAGGTGAGAACATGTCTTTTTATCAGATGTCTTGATTAAATGCTAACTGCCAGTTCCCTGATAAACTTTTAAGCAGAGGTTCTCCTTTAGACTCAGCTGGTATTTTGTCAGGGAAGAAGAGGGAGAAACAGCTTGCTTTGCTAAAAACTGAGAAATGGAGCTCTCTGTAAGACTTACAGAGACTTGGTAAGTGCGGTGAAAGCCCATCCTGGCCAGAAACTTCAAACATTGATAACTGTCACTGGAGAATCAGTCATGAACGGGGGATATATAAAGTCAGATTTAAAATACATAGTGCCAAAATGTGTTCATTTTGTGAAGCACAGGTGAAGATAATTTCATTTAAATGAATTACTTTCTGAGTGAGGTAAATGGTAATACATATTGTCTTTCCAGAACAGTATTAGATTTGATTGAATTTATGTTGGGTAGATTAACTTCTTGAAAGAAGCTTGAAATAATTTGTGACTTGATTACCTGCTGAATCATTTCCCTTTCCAAATGATGATTTCACACCAACAGGCACATCAGAAAGAATCTTTTACACAATATATAAGGCATTTGTTCATAGCAATGTATTCTTCAGCAGGAATCATACTATATCTTCCCTGACTCCTCCTTTTGACTCCATTGAGTTTGTACCTGTTGAGGACATCTGAGAACATTTGCCTTCCTGAGATTTCTGAAAAAAACACGAGAGTAAAGCATTTGGGGTGACTGCTCTGGGGAATCTTCTTTGTTAAGTTGTGGCTTTTACAGCAAATACGATGTACGTATTTGTTATGAACACAATACCATTTTGGCAGGGAAGTAACAAGATAGTTCAGCTGTACTCCTGTGATTCTGAGTGGCCTTGCTATGCATTTGTGCCACGAGCTGCCCATGGGACCCATATGCAAATGAATATTTGATCATTCTGTCTGGTGTTATCCAAAGCAGCTGAAAATAAATACCAGGCCGATGATCTTATAAGCTCAGGCTGGTTAGTTTACATTATGTAGAATGTAGAACAAAAATGCTTTGAATTTTGCACTTATTTTGCTTATCTCTTATTGCATTTTTATTGTGATAAAATAAATATTAATAATGCAATTCATACATGGATTTTAAAGAAAAATACGAGAACAATAATAAATAATTGGAGAAAATCTGTTTAAAATTCCTGAGAGAAATTATTATCTATACCATCAAAACCATTTTCCATGCATGTTTTATGATAAAATAATGTACCGAAGAATAAAAGGCTGATTAGATTTGTAAATATAACACCTTCTTCACTTTCATTGGCAGGAAATTTTCCAAACAATAGAGTTTCGACAATAAGACATGCATGTTAGGGAGGTGACACAAGTTCTACTGTATTGTTACCTCTTACTGCAGAGATTGAAAAACTAAAAAATGCCCAGTAATGCTGTATGTTCTGAAACTGCCGTTCCTTTTATATGATATACAGCAGCAACTTTTTTTTTAAAAAAAATTATACCATTAGTTCTATCTCAGTTTGAGGACACATACAATTTTTCTCAGATCCTAGAAGTCAATCTTTGTGTAGCCGAGAGGTGGTGAAAAGGGAGCAGGGACTGGATGTGAAACCAGGTCTACAAACTTACAAATCTTTTAGGGTTAATCTGTAAGGGACATGCCTTTTTGTCAGTTAATTGAATAGGATTACGTACTTTTCTGGTTGGCAACTGAAAGGAAATGTTCCTCTCCTTTTTGATCCTTCAAGAGCGTTCTGTACTTTAAATAATCACTAGTCTCATTTTGAACAAAGCTTACGTTTAATATGTTGTAAGGTGTCTTGAAAGATTTCTCTTGTAGGCATATCCCAGTTGTCTCACTAAAATCAGAGGATATTGTGATTTGACACATCATTAAAACAGAAATTAAGGAAGAGGTCATATTCTGCCCAAAGTAGAAGAAACTTATAGTATTCTTTAACATTTCACTAGAAATATGTAGGAAACCACAATTATATATAGGCTAAGTATTTTTCTCTGTTCCTTTTTATGATCACTTCTTCTATAAATGATTGCATAATTATATAGAAGTTCTTGCCTTGACAAAAATAATGCAGAATCTTACCCGTAGCGGATGTTCCAAAATTCATATAATGGGGAATCAAGTTGCTAGAAAATAAAAGGAGAGGTAAACTTTCATCTGCTTCACAATTTACTAATTGTCTCTGTCAAAAATATCAGAACAAATAAAATAATAAGGGTTATTGGAGGGAAAGAGAATTTTCTTGACCTAGTATCATAATTTTCACACTAGTTAGACTTGGATGCGAAGCCAACAGCAGTCAACGAAGATGCAAAAGTCTTTAGATCTTAATATTAAGATTCTGGAGTTTTTGTTTGTTTGTTTGTGGTCTGTTTTTTTCTTTGTTTTTTTGTTTGTTTGTTTTAATGGGATTCTATACCTGGTTTGTGGTAGGCTAGCAAAAATACTTTCAGCACAGTTAAAAATGTTTTAGAAATAAGAAATATCAAGATTTCACTTTTATCTCCCATTTCCCCTATAGAGTTACATAGAGTGAAGCTACAAAGGTTTTCCTTATAATTCCATCACCCAAGCACTGTAACCAATTTTATCTTATATCTTTTCTATTTGCTGCAAGATTAATCTCTAGATGTAAGCTCAGAAGAGTTTTATGGAGAAAGTCTAATTTGCAGAAGGTTGGATACGCAAAAACAACTAAGTTATAACAAACTTCATAATCCATTGGGTAAGAATATTGTCTATTGATTTTGAAAATCTGAAATAAATCTGACAAACTTTCGACTATAGAAATACGTTTCATTGCCCTAGTTTGTAGCACACTGTATGCTGCAAATTCCCGACTCATAAAACTTCAGGTCAATGGTGCAGTAGAAAGCAGATATCTAGGAAAAGAGCTTATGAAGTTTTTATTAAGCTTATCATAAAAATCGAGCTTTTTTCACTGAAAGCGTTTATGAAGTACAATTTTATAGAGCAGTAGTAATGCAATCTTGTCAATCTCCTGCATTTGTAGTTTTTCTTTCTCAAGCAGTTTAGGTTCATTCTTGTCCATCCCTGTTTTGCATGTAAGTAAAGACAACACAAGCAATTCCAATTGCTTTTTCTTCCTGATCTCTTCTAAACATCTGTTTCTCTCAGAAGTCATTCTTTTTGCTAGATCCATCTCAACGGGTAATTAAAGACATGGTCATCACTGCGGAGGGCACAGAGCGCCTACGCGTGACGCCTCGTTTTTCAAGTTCAGATGGACTTGTGCCTTTTGATTTTGTTTTTCTCTTTTACTTTTGTAGTGTAGGTGTTTGTTATCATTGAGTTAGTTGCATTGACACGACATGTCAACGTTTGGCGGTGGGCGTCTACGCGGCTTTCCCGAGCGCACAGGCAGCAGGATGCCCTCCTGGGCCGTGTTTCCGAAGGGACCTGCCACCCGAGCGGGGGATGCCGCGGCCACGGCGACCTGGAAAAAAGTGGGGAAAATCGCCAAGGCCGAAGAGAGCATCTGGCCTCAGCTCTGCGACATGCCCGGGGGCGCCGGGGGACTCACCCTCCCGCCGTGCTCCAGAGACCCGCACCGCCCCCCCTCGGGGACACCAGCCCGGGCTGCCCCGACCCCCGGCGGCGGGCAGGGCCGGCGCTGGAGGCTCGTTCCGCGGCCGCGGCGCCGGGGGCGGTGCCCTCGCTCCGCTCCGCCCGCCGCCCCGCCCGTAGGCGCGGGCAGCCGCGGAGCCGCCGCCGGGCGGAGCGGTGTGGAGGGGAGAGGGGCCGGCGGCCAGGGCGGGGGCGGCGCGGGGGAAGCGAAGGGGCCGGCGGAAGAGAGGAGCGGCCGCCAGCCGGGGCGGCGCGGAGCGCGGCGTCCGCGGGAGGAGCGCGGAGCGGGCGGAGCGGAGCGCGGCGACTGCCGCTGCCTGGATGCCAGAGGCGCCTCGGGAGCCGGCGGCCGGCGGCACCCGGGAGGGCCCGGGGGAGGAGGCGGCGGAGGAGGAGGAGGAGGCAGCGGCAGAGCAGGAGGAGGACGACTCCGGGCGCGGAGGCGAGGAAGCAGGCAGCGCTGGCCATGGCCTCCAACTTTAACGATATAGTCAAGCAGGGCTACGTGAAAATCCGCAGCAGGAAGCTGGGGGTGAGTGAGCTCTCCCTTCGCCGGCCCTGCCCGGGGTGGGGGCGAGGCGCTGGCGGCCGCCTGGCCGGCCTGGGGGGGCGGCGGTGCCCCGGCCCGGGGCCGCCGGCGCGGGGCGCGGCGACCTGCTGCTGCCGCCGCCGCCGCCGCTCCTCGGACTTTGCTCCCTTCCCCGTAGGGGTTGGTGTGGATGCGCTGCCGTCGCTCCGCGGAGGGAACTGGATTCTCCCCTCTCCCGCTCCGGGAAGGCGCCGCTTCTCCCTGCCTTTCTCTGCCGCCGCCTTCCCGGCGGTCACTGTCCGCGGGGAAGCTTCGCCCCGTCCCTCCGTCCTCCCCGTGTCCCACAGCCCAGGCCGGGGCAGACACCCCTCTTGGGCGGCCCTCGCCTTGCTGCCTGCGTCGGGGGCTTGGGCGGGGGGGGAGGAAGGCGCAGGCAGGGTCTGTGGAAACTTTGTGCGCGGATCTCCCTCCCTCCCTCCCGTTTTGGGAAAGGGAGGTCTTCAGGGCAAGGTCTGAAAATATTGGAGACTGGCACCAGAGCAGCCCGCTCGTAACCGGGAAAACCAGGGAGGGGGCTGGTGCCGGAGGGCGTGGGGGGCTGGGGAAGGGGAACCTGCAGCGGGCGGGGCGGGCCGGTGGGGAGGGAAGGGGGTGACAGCCGCATGGAGCAAATGGTAGATGCAGGGTCTGGCTGTGATCAAAACTAGGGGCGGCCTCTTAGCTGGGGGCGGCTGGCCTCGGTACCCGCCGGGATGCTCGGCGCGGCTGAAGATAACACGGTGTTATCACACTGGCCGTGGGCACTTTCCCTTGTGGGGTACGGCAAGCCTTGAAAAGGCACTGAAGTTGGAGCAGAGTGCGTGCAGGGGCCAGGCTTTCCTAGACTTCAGGCGGTCCCGGGACTCGTCAGTTTGGACTTTCTCCTACCCTTTGTGTGTGTGAGAAGGAGAAGGCTCAGGGGAGCTGGAAGCCCCGAGGCCTCTACTGGCTTGCACAGCTACTGATGTTGACAGTAATCCCAAAAGACCAGGGTCCCTGTGGGCTTGAGCCTAACCCTGACTGGGGCTGGGAGAAGGGCTGGGGTTCTTCTTTGGGTTCACCCTTGTTTGTTTTCTCTGGGTGTGCAGAAAAGTGCAGGGTCCCTACCTGCTCTCCCCTCCAGGAGAGTGGGCTGCCTCTCCCTGCTTCTCCCGAAACCTCGCAGAGCAGGGGCCATGTGAAATCTGCCCTCCTCCAAGTCGTGCTCTGCGACCTTATCACAGTGCTAATATTTATCTCGTCCTCCTCCCCCTTTCTCCCTTCCCCCCAGATGCTGTGCTTTCCTCGCAGACACAGTGTGCGGGATGGTGGGAGACTAATCATAAATTGACCTTTGGAGCCTTGGCAGGGCTGGGCTGTTAATTACAAAGGAGCACAGAAGAGTTTAGTCCGAATCCTTAAATAGCGCCAATTCCAAATGTTTGAGAGATAGTGTAAATCCAAAGAGAATGGATGCTGTTATTACTGCAACCCAGGAGTCACTCCATGCATCAGTCAAGCATTAGTCTATCTGAAGAAGCAATTTCTAAGCCTTAGTTTGTTTCTGGCAGTCCTCTGCTTAACCTTTGTGCATCAGTTTTTCCCCAGCTCAGCAGTGTTATTAGATGGGCCCAGCACAAAGCAGTGAGATGATGGTATCACATCACCTTGATGTTGGTAGTTGGAAGCAGAGTTAATCTGTCTGATTTGCAAATCTGCATTTGAATGTATCTTGGAGTCCTTTTTGTGAGATTGTGTACACGTATATCTCTGTATATGCGAATACTTTTATATACCTATATGTATCGCATATATGCAACAAACGTAGAGTTCGTATTACAGTAATCTTGGAAGATACTTGCTGACTTGTGAAAATGAAATTAGGAAGACAGTGAAATTTCATTGCAGAATACCTTAAGTAACTTGAATATTTGTTTTGAAGACATATGATTTTTTGGGAGGGGGCATATAACTACTTTTTTTTTTTGAGTGGGTATTATTCATGGTCAGAATGATTGTCATACTTCTACACTAAGCAGAAGTGAAACAGTTCATACAGCATCTATGGAGCATTTTCTCCTACTGAAGAGGTGTGTGGGGGTGACAACTCAGACTATACAGCCTCAGGCAGGTGGTAGTATTAGCTTAAATATGACATATGGGGATGCACATCTGAATAAATCTATTAAGTACAATGTAAAATGGATTATATTTTATAGAAAATAGCATCAAAATTCAAATGAGTGTGATGGTTGAAAGGTATGAATATGTGTGTATATATCCATAGCTAATTGGATTCCTGTGACTGAATTTCTAAATTAATGCAGTTTTTATTCACCAAGTGAAACATTAAAGATTTGTATTTTTTTCCCTTATGTCTATCTCCAAGTCCAAGCCTTAATGAGTTACACTAGAGCTGTCATAATGTAGGTGAATACATCAGTTTTCAGGGATATAAATGTCTGCTAACAAATGAATATTTTTAGCCTCCAAAAAATATTGAAAGGAGGGAAGAGAGCTATGGGTTCTGGAAACTAAGGCTAAGATCATTTTGCAATATGTAGGTAGAATTATATGTCTTGATGGTTATGCTTCATTCATATACATTGGAAGTTATTGATTTACTTTTTTAATTTTTTTTTTGGTCATAATAGTCTACATTCTTTGAATATTTCGATGTCTCCTGAAAAGTAGATGGATGACAACTTGGAGAGCTGAGGTGACTAATACCAATTTCAGTGCTAGACTTGGGCAATAAAACTAATTCTAACCTTTAGGCTGGTAGCCAACTCATTACGGAAATTCTTCCAGTGCAGCTTTTATTCTGTCTTGTTTTGTGACTGAGGGAGCCCTGGCTGGGGATCAAATGGAAGATACTTGAATAGAATGCAACCCGTGAAGTTTCAGGTAAAACTGAGTGACATAATACCATAGAGCAAAATCACATATCGTATTTTGTTTTATTAAAAAAACCCAACAACAACCTTTGACTTTAGGTGGATTTTCTGGTAGAACTTAGTCTTCCAAGAATTTTGTTTTCAAAAATACAAGTTGTAAGTCGTCTTCTGATTGCCTCCTTTTATTGATTTTTTTTTTTTTTTTTTTTGTATTTTGTAGAATAGAAACTCTTTATGAATGATTTTATTTTTTTTACAAGGTATCATGTGTTTACATCTGACTTATTACTTGCTTCAAATACTTGTTACCCTGGCTGCCTACTCCCCACATATCTGCAAATTGGATTCACAGTATGCGTGAGTGCTGTCTCCGGTCATGGAGGATGGACAGACGTCCGTTCTGAACCACGCAGTCAGGACTCGGAGCTATTTTGCCATCAGTAAATGATTCTGTTCAGAAAGGTTATCTGAAGTCAAAGATGATGCCGAAGTCAAAGACGGTGCCTAAGTCTTGATGGAAATACATGGCAACAAGTACTGTAAGAATTTGTCCTTTTTATTTAGTGATACCTGATCATCAAGACTTTTTGCCTTCTTTTCACCATAATCCTCAAGCGCTTCTCTGCCGTTGGATTTACACCTTAATGGATTACTGTATATTTTCTTACAGTCCAGTATTTTCAAGTAGACCCCATTGTTCTGATGTCTTTGTGTTGTTAAAGTAGCTTCTTTCGATGCAGGGTTGGATACTGAGCTTGCCAAAATGAGGAGCTTTACCTGCCTCTCTGTTGTTGTTGGAATCTGACATCTGCTTCCATTGGGAATATCGTGCTTTATGCCATGGAGGTGTCAGGCCATGACAAGACATCCAGCCAGTTAGGTCACTTAGCCTATCTCTTTACTTTTGTTAAGCATGAGCTGTATATAAAACATTTCTATGGCGCCTTGAAATTTTAAATATATATTAAAGCCCACGTAGTAGACAATCTCGCGTCTATACATGACGTCTTCATCGAGGTATCGCAAGTATCTTTGAAACTTAGAAATTGTAGTCAGTGAGGGTAACTGTAATTAAAGCATCTTTTTAAAATCTGTTTCCCTGCAGCCTAAATATGCCTTTCTTTTCAGTGCTCTGGCATTCCTGCGCTGTTTGATATTTTGCTTTTCTCTAATACTACATAAAGGAAATACCTCATTCTTGCAGCCATTACATTTGACCTGTGCGACCCTCCTTTGAAATAAATTTGATTGTAATGTGGTGTGCTGTTCAGATCAGAATAGGTCATTTGTGTAGCATGGAACAGGACTGTGCTGCCTTTGTTCTTTTGGAATCTTTCATACTTGTGTCGCATTAAAATTCATATGACACAATTTTATACTGCGCTGGCTGTGCTCATAGGCTGAAACTTTCTTGTAGCAGATTGGAATCCCTTTGTTGCCTCCTAATAAACTAAGCTGCGAGGATTTCATGCCTTGTTGAAGTGCTGTTTCTTAGAAGAAAAACAATTTGATGTCACATTAGGAAGTCTAATTAAAAATGAGCATTGTGTCACTTCGATAGTCTTGTTTTGACCCATATCAACCTTCGAAGTCATAATCTTTTTGTTTGGTTGGTTTTGGTTTTGTCTTTTTTTTTTTTTTTTTTGGCGCGCCATAGCCACAGAACAAAAGAATCCTATCTAACGGAAATTTTCACTCAGTTGGTGAATAAATACTGATTTTTATGTGTTTCCACATACTGAGTAGAATTATTTCCTGAGTGGTTCAACTTATACTCTAATACTGCTATCCAAAGAGAAAATTGTACCTGCCAGTCAGTCTTGATTGAGTAATAAATAACAGGTTGCTGTTAGTCACCAAATGAAAAGTTTTACGATATAAAAAAAACCCTATTTTTAACCATACTTTTAGATCATTATAGGTACCTTTTCTGGAAACGAACATAGTGTTTCTCCTTCTGCTGTTAACACTCTTCAGTCAATCAGCGCTAACAATGCCATGAATACGACCCTCTGATTGCAGCTTGGTTCCTCTTGAAATAGTGCAGTACGTGTCTCTCAAAATCCTAACACTTAATTGATATTGTGTGTATATATTCAGAGTGAAGAAAGCGAGGAGATCTGCAAAATGTCCCGAGTTTGAGATTACATTGATTGATGGCAGCGGCTTTGCACGTGGGTCATGATGAACACAGAGGGCAGAGTAGAGGTTCTTCTATTTCTTTGGGTCGCCATAGCGTATTCTGAAAAACAAACAAATGAAAAAGTCCAAGCAAATAGTGCAGCCTGGAATGGATATCCTTTCCATAGATTATTTTATGTTATTATTTATGGCAAGTCTGCTCAGCCTGTTTGAAAGCACTGACATTACTGTTTATAACTGCATCCTGAAAGATGACCTCAACTATGAATTTCATCTCGGATCATGAAAATGATTCAAATGAAACTTTAAAAACTGAATTCCTACTTAAAATGAATTTATTTTAATTTTAATAAAGCTCCAGAATGACAGGATTTAGATGCCAGATTCCTTCCATGTAAAGGAGTTCCTTTTTCACGCTAGTACAAGCCAACCTGAGGTGTGGAATTAAAAGTATTTCACTGTAATCCATTAAAGAAGCTAGTCACATTTGCTACTTAATACTGAAAGTATCATTTAAAATACCAATAATTACTGCTTTCAGTACTTTTTCTTGCTACAGTTACATGAATGGATTTGCAGAATTAAATGGAAAATATATGGATTTCCAATTTGGTCATTGCAGAAATAACAATCATTTTGAGCTTTTGACCATTTCTTATTGATTAAGTGCATCGTGCAGGAAATGGAAAGAAATATCTTGCAGCCATTGTAAACAAGGACAAGAAGACCATTAATTTTTTTATGCTAATGTTTGCATTTAAAGAAATTTGTGAGTCAGGCTTGTGGTAAGCACTTTGGAGTTGCTGTGTTTCCCAGTTGCTTTTCATCGTGTGCTTTTCCACCTCTTAATTCTCAAGAGGTCTGATAGTCTATTAATTTTGTAATGGATGACGCTAATTTAAAGGGACAAATAGTTTCTCCTTTGCAGATAGCATGTTATCAGTGGATTACAGATGCTTCTATTTTTACTCTTGTATGTAATACCATTAGTCTCAGTGAGGTTATACCTTACCTATATGACGATTACACAAAGAAGTGTTTGTAGACTTGATCTCTTTCACTTGAATGTTGTGAGATGGTAAAATTTTATTAAGAGTTTATTTGTATCTCCTGTGAGGTGATGGCCTTTTGGTTTTTCATTTAGGAGTCTGTCATTTTTGTCCTACGATGGACATTAAAGACCTGATGAAAAGACCCTAAAGTCAGTTTAAAGGAGCCCATTAACTTTGGTGGCGTTGGTTCAGAGTCCAGGCGGTATCATTAACAGCATGCACAGAACATGAATTTCCTCCTTGTAAAGTGCCCTTCAGATCCTACTCAAAGGAGTTGTCCTTTCTCAAATCAGTAGTTACAGGAGGAACATTCTCTATGAATCCTTGAAATACACAAGGAATTATTCATGTCATTCCAGTAGTGAGTTTTCTTCCTAGTTTTTTAGAAATGATCTCGCCTCGATTCGTTCATTCAGATTTTTGCAAGCAGTGCAAAATGCTTTATAGCGGTTGCCTGGCAACAACATATTCAGGCAACAGCATATGTGAATCAGTTGTTAGTTATACATTTATATATATGACTATGTATAGAGAACACATTTTAGATAGGTACTAATGAGAAATTTCTAAAAAAGCGCACTATGAAATGCTCTTTCTTTTTTTTTTTTTAAATACTTTTTTTACAAAGGGGTTTGGGTCTACATTACCCTGTGAAGTTTGTCTTTTATTTTAGCTTGTGTAAAAGATCTTCTAGTTGAGCAGCTTTTCACAAATGTCATGATATAGTTAATATGCTCATATGCAGTCATAGCAAGCAATATAAAATATTCTGTTTGTTGAAGATGAAAAATACTTTAATATGTATGGATGCTGATTTATATCTCTCACTGTTCTTTAAATTAATAATGTATTATTTAACCAAAATGTGGGTACTTTACTGTATACTGTAGCTATTAAAATCTGTTATATTTAAAATAATAATTGTAAATGCTGTGCTGCATTTTAAGTTTTTAATCTCTTCAGCTTGCAATGCAGCTCTAAGAATCAAAAAAAGATACTGGTCTATTATTGTAATTAATCGTCATTTTGTTGAAAACTTTTTTCCAGATAAAATGCATAGTTCAACTCTAAATACTGTGAAACTTCTTTAGTAAGGTCAACAAAGATAAAAAGAGAAATCTTTTAATCTTGTGGAGAAAGTTTATATACAGTAGGCCAAAATTGCAAACTTATAAAAAAGAGTTGAGGGAGAGTAATGTTTGCTGTAACTGTATCTTAACACTTTTGTGTCACATAAATGCTTTATATTAATATTTTTTTTTTTTACTATTCATAATACGTACCCATGCATCGTGTCTGAGAATAAAATTTGCATGATTGTTTAGTGCAGCTAGCAAACCACTAGAACTGAGAACCTGGCACAAGTCAAGAGATTTACAAATCGTGAGAATTTTAGCTGGTTTGAGAATTAGATCTATTGACTCCAGGTGTACTCGTTGACTGCGACAGGTAGAGTCTTATTCAGAAAGCTGGGACTAAAACCGTGGAGAGTTTTGAAAATGAATGTTAATATTGAATTCTGCTTAGAAATTAAGGGGGAAAAAAATGCAGTCTTTAAGGTACTGATGGATACTTCCTTCCTGTGAACTCCACCACAAAATAATTTTGCAGCTTTTTAACAATTGTAATGTGTGAAATGTATCATTGCCATCATACTGAGAGGTTACAAGACCATGCAACTGGAGCTTCAGAGGAATTACTGTTCACTTCAGATGCACGTAATTAGAAAGACTAATTAATGAAAGTGTGTAAATCTTTTAAAAGATTGATCTTATTTCCCTCTGTTGTTCAGCTCCCAGACTGGCCCTCATCACCTCCAGCTTATCTGGACTGAACCTTGGAAAGGTTGTATTCATTAATGTGTCAGTAAGGAATTAGGAACACGTGGCATTGACTAGACCTGGGGAAAAGAGTTACACGCTATCTGCCTACTGGAAGAAAGGCTCTTCAGCATGTTTACCCTACCTGCAAAAAGAATTAATAGCAAAGTTAAATATCAAAACTTTTTCACTGCTGTAGAACCAAATTAGGGCCGTTTTTGAGCAGGAAGCCCATGATGCTTCTGGTACTTTCTCCTCTTTGTCCTTGGGATATTATTTTAGACACTGTTGCTCTGGTGTCCCCTGCCCTCAGAGTAAATTGGTTTATTCTCTTTTCTCGCACAAACATTTGTTTTTCCTGCAAAGAGAAAAGAATATGTGAAATCATACAAAATAATATTAAAAAAAGGGTTTTCTGAAGGGGTAGTCATAAGTATTGTTTTGTACAGCACCTAGAAAGAGGAGACCACATTTGTGGTTGTCCTTTAGGCATTATTATGATAAATATAATTTATATTTATTATAATTACTTTTAATTTTTGTTTTTATTTATCTGACTACTTGTAGAGAATGCAGTCTTTGATAAAGCATTTACTTGATGCAGCAAATGCGTTATCTAGTTCAGAAGTGATGAAAGAATGTGAAAAAATAAAATATATGAGGCTTAACGAAGAATGGAGAAAACTTCTATTTTAACTGAAGTTGATATACTAAATTATTAATCGCTAGATTGCTCTGATAATAATAAGGTACTTAAAAATGAAATTGTTTTGCTGATGAAAGTAATTTTTGTTGATGCAGTTGGAGTAGTAATACTTCCCCTGAATGGTAATTATTTTTCTTCTTGAAACTGTACTTTTAAACCAGTTCTATGAAATGGTTCTCAGCAGGATGTAGAGTTTCCATACGAGAACAGAAAAAAGAGCAAGGATTTTTTGGCACGACAAAAGCAAGCTATAGCTCTTCAGTTGCTAAACACGTTCAGATCTCTCTGACTCCTGTAGCAGGTTCTCGGCTTCTCATATGATAGCATTCTTCATGAAAGTCATTTTCTCTATTGATTGTGCAAGGCCAAATACTACCTTAGTTATATTGTCTACTCATATATTAGCGGTTCTTGCTTTTAAGTTGCACGGTACCTACCCATTGTCTGAGAGAGATTGAGACTCTTCACCTGGGATGGCTTAAGTATCATATCTGGGAATAAATTTAATAACTTGAGTATCAAAGAGGTATTTAATGCTTGGTATCATTGTTCTCAAAGTTACAGTTTTTTGAACTCCATCCATATATACTGTTACTGATAATCCTACAAAGACTGATACGTGTAGAGATACAAATACCCAAAGAAAGATTTTTTAGGAGCGATGAGAAATATATGCTGCGTTATGCCTTTCAGGAGGAAAACATGTATGTGTATATATGTATGAAAGAACAACAGCATCCTAACAACAAAGCTAGAAGTTTAATTTTCCATAGTCATAACAAGAAACGTAGTAAAATAAAAGATATTTTACTGATTTATTTATTTATTTAGTCATTATATCTTAAACTACAATAACATTTTTGAAGCTTTTTGCACTTTTAATGAAATAACCTCTTTCTAGAAGACAGAAATCTTTGGGCTTAAATGTTGGACTGTATATCATAGAATCATAGAATTGTTAGGCTTGGAAGGGACCTTAAAGATCACCTAGTTCCAAACCCCTGCCATAGGCAGAGAAGAGCTAAATGAGAAGAGCTAAATTTTAGTTTTTTTCAGAGATGTAATTTGTGATCTTGAGCACTTTGATTAATTCCAGCCTTATTCTCAATTATACTAAGCCCACTGTACACTACATAAATTAAATTTAAAGCTGCATTAAGGCCCCTTATACTGCCAGCATAGTGAAGAATACTGTTAGCATAAATGGGAAACAGTCTTTCTAAGCATAAGTTTTCTGTCTATAAAATGAGTATAATCTCTTTTCGTCCACCTCTTCTTTATTTTGTCAGCTGCAACTACAAATGCTTGAAAAATTTTAGATATGTAGGTTGGCTAGTACTGATCATGGTCAAAACTGTTATTAGGTGTTACCACTGTATAGAAAACATTGGAATAATTCAGAATTTATTTTTAAAACTTAGTGTCTCAGAACCATGGAATGCTTGAAATTGGAAGGGACCTCTGGTGGTCATCTGGTCCAACCTTCCTGCTCAGGCAGGGTCACTCTGTTTTATTGTTGTATGAAGATTATTACTTTTGGTTTGAAAATACATTTAATTGAATTCTTCTATAAGTCTCTGTTTTCGCAGTCAGGATTTGTTCACGTGTCTGAGTTATTTTAATTTTTTGTATGTAAAGGAAGTAAATCTTTTGCTTCCCTCCCCCCCATATCTCACTGATAGAAATGATTGCTCATCAATTTTCGTCTTAGAAACAGGTGTCACTTATAGGAAGGCAAGAAGACTGAAGCTGATAACTTTGATAGGCTTTATGCATCTTTTGCCTTATTTGAGACAGCACTGTAGCACAAAATCTAAAGTCTCGAGTGGTTGCACTTTTGAAAGTGGATATTGAAAATGTTAATAGTACAATTATTCACATCTTAAGTGGCAGAACAATTCTGAAAGCTGAATATGGTCCCTGAGACAATTTCATAACTGCTAGGGTTACTGGCCTGCAATTGTGGATGTAAATTTGTGGCCCCAGATATGCAGAAATTAGCTGTGTCAAATGCATGTCATACAGTAAAACAATCTTATTTTAAAGGGGGGGAAGGTTTTGACCTGTTACTACAAAATCTTTTTCCTTTCCTAGTGCAGTGTATCACTGGTCAGATTTTGAGAAGATATCAGAGTTTTCTCATCTACAAATTTTATAAAAGGCATATTCTTCCACAAAACAATTTGGAAAGCTCTTACCCTCTAGGTTTATGTGAAGCTTTCTGCTAAGCACTACAAATAGCTAGCCTTAAATTGTGCATTTTATCCATTAATATCTTGGAGCTCAGCACAGGGAGCATGTATTTGCCTGGTCCCGTAGAGGAAGTTCTGTGGGACTTTGTGCAGGTTGTAGGATGAATCAGTTGAGTTCACTTGCAGAGACTAGAGATGGCAAAATGCATTGCCTCTTGAGGAAATCTACCTACAGAATATATGCAATAAAAAAGTAACTACTAAAAGAAGCGTTTGTTGAAAAGTAAAGTATGAGGTTAAAAAAAAAAGCAGTTAAATTATGGTTTGTCCAGAATAGTAATGCTAGCATGAGCACTTCCAGAAGAGTACTGGTTTGGCTTTAGTAAAAAAAAAAAAAAAAAAAAAAGGTATCTTTTTCTGCAGCGTTTTGAAATTGCTGAAAGATTTGTATTCTCTTCAGTAGGTCATAGCTCAAAGCAAAAATTTGGAAGGATACCAGGTAGCCTTTTCTAATATGATGCATATTGATTGAATATGCTCTTAGACTTATGCAGTGCCAACGCACTTAGGTAGTAATGTGTTTAATGAAAACGAGTTCCTTCATCATGTTACATTTTCCCAATCAATGAATAATCCCAAGTTTTAGTTTTTGGGTTTTTTTTAATAATGAAAATTATAATGCAGACCCATCCAAAAGAAGAATAAGAGAAATGGAAACGTTTAAAATAGGCAAATATCCTACTTTTTGCTATAAATGCAAACATGTAGATGAACTAGATCAGCTGTTTCTGGTGTACGTTGTCATTCTTTTCATTAGATCTCACTATTCTGTGTAGGTACATTTTTAATTGCTTCTGGCAAGTCGTAAGATCAAACATTTTTGCAGGAAAAGCTGTGCAACAGGCAAAAAGTTTCTCAGCAGTAAATCTATATTTGCATGTAAATGTTAGCTGGTGTGAATTAGTGAAAATGAGGTTTACAAAAAGCAGAGTAACAAATTCTAAGATCTAACTTCATCTACTGGAACAGACTCTCACAACGGTTATTCCTGATAATGGCATGAAATGTATTAAATATATAAATATTAAAAATATAGCAGAAGAAATAAGGAACAAAAGGAAGCAGACTGCTCTGTTCCGATGTCATTGCAGAAAAACAGGAATGGAATTATTTTTGTGATTGCAGAGGGCTTAGTAAAGCAGAAGACCTCATGTTTTTAAAGGTAGAGTAGACATGTTAATGCAAGGGCTCTATTGCTAGAATATGAGCCATTGCATGGTACAGGACTTGCCTGAGACCCAGAGGCCAATCAGGATATTGCTGGGTCACTGACATTTCAGAAGATTCAGGTTATTTTGAATTAGGTCTGAATGCTTGTACAGGATCATTAGTGATGGTTGTTTTCAAATGCTTTCCAGTCATTTGGGATGAAGATAATACTTACAAATCATGAGAGGGAGCTTTAGCTGATGATAACAGCTTAGCGTGGAGCTTAGTGGAGAGCGTTGATTGAACCATCAGCATTAGGTGTCTGAGGTGCTTCAAAAACTGAAGCCACGCAATGAGACATAGGGAGAAATCTGTGAAGAAGCCGTGGAATAGAGTTAGATGGGATTTATGGTGCATAAGAGGAAAACTTATACTGGTGGGCCTCATGCTGTACTTATTTGAGGCTAAATGTTACTCTAACAGCTTTTATACAATAATATACCTACAGTGTTTAGATGTATTGCTTTGAGACTTCTTGAACTGAAGGAGAAAATAGAAAAGTAAATGTGTATGTTTTATAGACTTTAAAATATTTTTGACATTATTTCGACACGTTATTTTGACACGATCATACCATAATGCAGTTTGTCCTAAGAGAACCCAGAGGTTAAATACATTTCAAGGTGTTTTTGGAGGTGTATTTTCCAGAACTCTTGATGTCAGAAAATAATTTTTGCTAGTGATCTTTTTATTTTTTTTCTCCGTTGTTTCCGTATAATGCTATTCTGTGGTTTATAGTCATTTCTCCTAGAAAGAAATATTCTAGGTGAATCTCTCCTCTGCTGCAATCTTGCAGTCTGAACAAAAATGAGTTTATACTGTCATGAAGTGATGCTTCTTGTTCAATTCTTTAGAATCCTTTTTCTTCCCCTTCCCCCCCCACCCCCCGCTGTGCCTTACCTGAAACATTTCCTGGACCAGCCTGTAGGTAAATAATTAATCTTCTGATAGCAAAGTTAACGCTTTTCCCTTCTGTAATCTGGGAATTACTAGAAATAATAAATACCTGTTCTCATTTAAACAGAGAGATACACTTCCTAATATACCTAATTGATTTAGTTGTACTAATTAAAAGGGGTTGAGCTAATGGGCCAAATATCTACTTGCCAGTAGAAAAGCGTGTGAAGAAATACAGCCTCCTTTGGTCATGTCAGGCTTTTCGGTCTAGGAAAACGTAAAAAGTTGTAAATGATACTGATTTTCATTGACTTGAGCTAACCCACAGTGGAGCCACAGCTGTGCTCTTGCTGATGTTCATGGCTGAGTTGAATGTACAATAGACGAACTGAGTTAAACCAGGGGATTTGAAGTGGGGAATGCTACTTGCTACCCTTTGAAGTCAACTGTAGAGACCTATAAAGCAAAGCTTATCTACCTGCATAGCTCTTAGGATGGTCGTGACTGAAATAGTGAAAACAGAAGCTCAACCAGCGATACATAATTACCAAGAGATTATTTTTTTAATCATCACTAGTGTTTGTTCATTAAGTTAGGCTTGCAGTGAATTTATGTACGAATACAGAGGAAAGACCTCTGCTAAAGAGGCCCAAATCTGCCGTTGATCATGCAAATCATAGAATTGCCTAGGTTTTAAGGGACCTTTCAGAACATCTAGTTCAACCATCAACGTAACTCTGACAAAAGCCATCACTGAAAGCATCTCTGAAAGTGTATGCAGGTGTTACACGTCAGCCACAGGGCTCACCATAGGAGTGAAAATTTTGATTGAATTTTATTCAATACTTTGTTGCAGCACTTTCACAAAGTGAAGTTCAAGCAATCCAGAAAATGCTATTAAAAACTAAGCTGAATAGAGCAGTTCCTCATTTTCAAAATTCTTTTTCTGGGTAGATAAGTAATTTTAGGAATGCATCCCATGTTATCTGTCTACTTGGAGCTCAGCACAGGGAGCATGTATTTGCCTGGTCCCATAGAAGGTTTTGTTCAGATTTCATGTTTCAGCTTTTGTTCAGAACCAGGAGGGTTAAAAACCTTAATTTCTGAAAACAAAAATTGAAATGCTTGTAGAATGTTTTGTCCTCAGGACCAGATGCCTTAGGCATAGGCCTTTAATCCCTGTGCCCTAGTTACAGCAATTAAGGTTCATGAAGTATAAATTTTGTTACATATGCATCTTGGTTTCTTCTTTTTTCTTCTGTTTCAAAATCAGTCTGAAATATTAATGATCATATTAAATGCACTCCGTTATGTGAATTGCTGTTAATATTGCATTCTGCTTATCCTGACAGATACAGTGAATGACATTTTCTAACATTTAGATTTAAATGTGTATTCTCTTGCTGAAGGAAATTTGACTTTCATAATATGGTTTCTTGTAGGCCTGCCTCTTTATCTGCATTTAAATTAAAAAGGTGCTGAAGATATGCAGCACTTTGGAAGACCACAGCTTATAATTGTTCATGATTTCTAGTACTGCAGTGCAAATTAATCATTGTCGAACTGTGCTGGGGAGCATAGAAGTGGCTAACAACATCATGGTTCCTGCCTGAAAGAGCTTACACTCTTAACATTGGAAATGTTAAAGCTATCCTTCAAAGTCTCATGTTATTTTTCTCACTGAAAGGTTTTTTTTTTCCATTTAAATTTATCACCCCTTTCTGCCTATCATGTCTATGCAAATGGGTTTCTAAGGCTTGATTGTAACAGCTCCCTTCTTCCCCGAACTGATGAAGAAACAGTCGCCAATGTCAATAAAGTCCCCATCAGAGCATTTGTATTATACAGTTTTCTTGGGATCAGGGAAGGTACTGATAGAGGATGATGGCACAGAGGTGGAAAACCAGTTTGGTTTAGCTGGTTTGAAGCTGAAACCAATAAAAGAAGTGCTGTTTGTGTAGCAACAGGTATAGCAGTGTGTAGGTTGCACTTCACTTAGAGAGATAGTAGTCACTTTGGTATAGATGTGAAAGCTCCCAAATGAAAAATTCACAGCCTGCTGGGGGGTTGGTTTTGTTTTTTAAGGCAGAGGCGTATGTCACTGTAAAACAACTATATCTACTTTAATGTGGCCAGAAAAGAGGCACTTAGCTGTTCCACTGCAAAAAGAATGAGCTAGTAAACCCGGTGCACAATCTGTCTCTGCTGTAGCTCTTGGCACACAACAGCTCTAATTGGTGGAAGCTATTGAGGCCTTAATTGCTGATTTTGCAGTACTGCCATGTTTACTGATAAGGTTTAATGCAAGCTAAAATTTGTTAACTAGAGAGAAACAGTTACACTTGCGTGAAGAGTGTGAGGACAAACAGCAGGCTTTTCTGTAGCACCAAATGACAATGAAGTATTCCAACACGTGGCATCCCCTTTTAGGCTAACGAAGTGCCTTTCTTTGAGCAGAAGAGCAGGAAAAAAACATTACGTTACACAGCTAATATTGAAATAAGCCTATAGGTGAAGTGACAGCTGGATGTTCACCTCACTGATTTACGTGACACTTAAATATCAAATTTTTTGTCTCCTGGAGGGGGACAAATGCAACTATTAGATTTGCATTGCATCAGGAGGTCTGGGATTGAAATGAGTATGTGAAGGAAGAAACACCAATTGTGCCCAGTAGCTGAAGATTATCTGCATCAGTAGATGTAGTAGTAGTATCTTCCTAATATTAAAATTTAGCTTTAATTTCATTCAGGTTTCTGAATATCCCAATAGCTTTGCTGTCTGCCAAATGAATGGAGGACCACCTCATTTAAATTTTTAAAAGTTTAGTTCTTGAACTGAGTGATCCTCACATTGATTTTTAATGCAGTATTATTACAGTGTAATACAGTAGCTTTTTAGTCTACTAACCTTCTGTTTTATTTCTGAACTATAAGTTAAAATCAGTATTTGTATTTGAGCTTATATAATAGTAATGAAAATACCAAGTAATGGTAATTAGCGTACATAACTGAATGTGTATAGGAGCAGGTAGTTGAAGTACCTTAGAACAGTGCTTTAATCCAATATTTATTAATGCTCAGAAAATGAGAAAAAGGGCATGTTCATCAAGTGTACTAATAGTAACTAGTATTATTTAAGAAACAGTATTATTAAGAAACTTATGAAGTTTCTCTGCAGTTTAAATGGAAATTATTTCAAATATTAACTAAAAAATATTTCTGTTTCAATTGATAGTCTGCTTTGATTGGAAACTTTCTCTACCCCTAGTCCAATTTTGGTTCAAACCATAAGGGTCTATGACAGTGTTAAAATATTTTAAGTTTTATTACATGCTGTTTTAGTAGATATATAACAGGACTTTTTTTTTTTTTTAAATACAGACATGGGGACAGTTTTGAGTTTCTTCAGAGCTTTGCATCCCCTGTAGTAGTCCATAATGTTGAGTAGTTCTAGCCTTGAAAGGCTGAGAAAGAGCAAAACAAGACTTTCATCAGCGAGGTCATTGTTAGACAAAACTTACCTACATGCATGAGAGGTGCATTCCAAGTCCAAATCAAGAATGGCTGTATCTCTCTCTGCTTTTAAAAATCTCAGAGATATGCAAGCCCAGCTCACAAGAATGACCACCTTCCTGTCAAACTATATTTGGCAAACTTGCATGGTTATCCACAGAATGGGTAGCAGGTTTTTTTGTGTAAGCAATGTGATTCAGAATCTATTATCTACTATTGTTCTGTTACCCACAGATGCGGCAAAATGTACTGAAATCCTGTTGATTTTATTAAAATTTAAACAGCAAGATATTTCCAAGAGTTATAGAAAATGAGAAATAATTTGCAGTGCCACAAACTGATGGTCTCTTTACCTCTCAATCTGCATCCTTCATGCTGAGGTTAAAAAAAAAAAAAAAAGGGAAAAAAAAAAAAAAGGGAAAAAAATGTTACTTTCTTTCCAGCTGCCAAGAAGCAGTTACCAAAATGTATCTAGCTGTTTTCATAATATAGGAACGGGTGTTCAGTCCTAGTGACAGCGAAATCATGAATTCTTTCTTCTGCCTTTTCCTTTCACTTCACTGAAATGTAAAACAAAAAATACAAAACAATAATTTTTTAATCAGACAAACAAACTGCTATGTTCTTGACCTAGGTAATGCTGTTGTAGAAATATTAACTCTTTGTATTTCCTAACCATTTAATCTGGGTGTGTGTGTTCACAATTTTACGTTCATAGTTCTATGTTTAATATTCTACCACTAATTTTAAAATCACATCTTTTTGCATGAGCATAATGAAGTAAATCACACGTGTGATGACTCTATTGTATAGTGCTTTACTTTTAGTGGTCATGTAAGTTTATGTTTTATCTCCTATTTCAATTTTTTTTTTGAGAACTTTTTCCCCTTATATTTTTAGTGATACAGAATTAAAATGTAGAGAAAAAAAACATTTTAGAAACACAAAGTATTATTTGTTTATATCTTCCCATAGCATATATTAGCTTACAGTAATATTCCACCCCCCCCCAAAAAAAAATATTTTATGTTTCTAGCAAATCAAACTTCTGAAATGTGCAATTTGTATATTAACATGCATTTAAATTTTTGGAATAATACACATTATTAATTGCAGTTTATTATTTTGGCTTTGTAAAAGAGCTCTACTGTGTCAAAATCAGAACAGCAATTTTACAAGAGACTCCTATTAAAGTTTGAAGCACCAATCAGAAAGTACTCAATGCACTAGACCAGACTATCTCCTGTTTTACCTGAAGCCTTGTTATGTTGTAAACTCTGTGAATCTTAAGAGCATGTAAAAAGTTCTTTTAGCTGCAAGACCTACTTTGTCTAAATAAGTGACTCTGAAGATTTAAAAGAACTAAGGTATTAGTCTAAAGTTCAGTCCATTGTTATGCTTCAGCTGTCCAGAACTTTCGTTCAGTTTACCAGGGGTTAAGAAATTTCAAACTGAAAATTACCTTTTTCAGTAATGATACACTCCTTTTATATTTGCTTTTTGCCTAATCTGAAATCAATGATGAAAGAAATAATTTACTATTCTTCCTTTCTTCTCTTTAATCAGTAGATGGCTCTACCAAGCCACTAACATGTTCTGGTCATGGTGACTGCATTTGATTGAGGGCAGTTGGGTGGGTAGGTAGTTAAGATGTTAGCAGATGAAGAAGGCTCTTCATAGATTTATTAAAAAAATAAATATTCTTTTTACATATAAATTAGGAAGAAAGGGCATGGATAATGTATCCAATGTAGATATTAAGGTACTAATTGCACTTAAGTGTTGCACTTACGTGTGATTGATGAAGTCATGTTCTGGGTCAGCTTGTACTCACTTATTTTGAACATGCTTACAGAAAAATATCTTGGACCTAAAAGAAGAATTTCCTGCTTTAAAAGGAGTAAGTTAAACAGTATGATCTGAATATAACAATAATAAAAAAATAAGATTTAGGGAAAGAAAAATATTTTCGTGCCTGTATTCCAGTTAGTTCCTCAATTATTTTCAAAAATTTTCCTTTGAGTGCTTGTCCGGTGTATTCTCCATTATTTGTTGCTGATTTGTTATAGGTGAACAGAATCAGTGATAACTTACATTCATCTCTATCATATAAAGTTTTAGGGAAGACATCTGATGTGAGTTAAGCAAATAGGACTCCCACTACCCCAAGAGAATTCCCTCAAATTTTCTATGGATGCAGACATGCAACCCAGGAAGCAAAAATTTAAAAAAAAAAAAAAAGGGGGGGGGGGGGGATAAAAGAAAAGAGAGGGCTAAGATGAAACAATTTGTACTTTCCTCTTACAACTCTTTGATGCATCATAAATGCAGTGAGCACGACTATTAGCTTGATTCACTCCCTTTCACAGTACATTGTCGCTGCTCTGGAGAGAAATTTGAGGCAGTGCTGGACAAGCAGAAAAGAGACGCGGTGAAACAGAAGTAAACAGTTTCAGGATGAGAAAATGAAGGAGACTTTAGAAACAGTCAATTTAGTATATGGCAAACATTTTCCAAATGAGAAATAAATGAATCTAACTTCCGTAGCTAAAACTGCAGCTCTCTCTAAAACTGCTATGCTTGTTGCAATAGGAGTTTCAGCTCGCAGTACTCAGTAGTCTTGTGTGGGAGGGGTATTACTGCAGGACAAAAGGTCCTATCGGATTTCTTATTGTGAGGTTGTTTAATTGCACATTAATATGATGTCATGTACAAATGTGATAATAGATGAGCACTTATGTTGCAATACAATGGTTTAAATTTTAAGTCTTTGGCTAGATCTGCCTTTTAAATTTACTTTCTTGCAGCTGCAGTGGTTAATAACGTAATATTGCTGTGACTGGAAAAAAACGAACTGTGAAATTTCAGGCACTTGACTGGTCACATTTGAAAACACAGCTAAATGTGCGATGTCAGTTCTTGTTTTCAAAGAAGAGAAAGCATTCTGGGTACATCCAGTTCAGTGATGCTAATCATCCGTGGCCAGGATAGATATAAAAGGGAAAGAGTAGGGGAGATATGTTCATGTTTTAGTTTCAGGTTTTGGTTGGCCCTTTCCTACCTACACTAAGGCAATTCAACAGCCATCTGTTATGAACAATAGAAAATAAGCAACTACATTTTGTATTTTATTCTCTCAAACTCTCTGAACCTTTTTCTGTCTTACGCATCTGCTGCCAGTGCTGTTGAATCAGCAGCTTATTCAATTCAAGTAATCAAAACTCTGAAAACCTACTTTTCTGCTTTTGTTTGCCCCACAAAAGCAGCTTCTGTCAACATAATATCCTTTTATTTTACCTCTGTTCTTCACCCTTTTCTGCGGTGGAAATCTACCCTTCTGTCCAAGGTCACAGGACTCTGGATTTACCAAGCCTTACTGGCAGCTGGGAAAATTACATTTGGCAGCAAGACCATTTTCCTTGGAGCTCAATGAATGCCAGCACACTGTTCAAGCTTTGCTCTTGGCTAATACCTTCTCTACTGGAGACCTGGAAAACCGTAGCCGAGTAAGATCATGCTTCTTCTGGTTTCATCTCCACAAACAGCCATCCTACTAGCTCTTTGTCAGTGTTGTAAACTCCCGTTTCCCTATTAGAAGAACAAGTTGAGGGAATACACAAATCATGACCAATATTGCTTAGGACAGCTTTTATTCGTTAAGCTATTATTAGTAAGTAAATCAAACCATTATTATTAATAGCAGCTAACAATTCACACAACACATTTACTTATTTGCTCACACAGTTTACTCATGTGTTTGCTTATAGTTACTTTGCAGGAGGGGTGGTGGGAAGCCAATGTGGCTGTCAACTCAGCAGCAGAGTTCAGCGCTGGCATGACAGGGGCTTCTAGGGAGGTGCTGAGGAAGAACTTCAGGAGGCACTTTCTCTCATCAGGTCTGCAAATGATGCTGTAGTCTTTGTGTGTACCAGCCACTGCTTTCTTGGATGGGATACGAGTTGCACAACCTGATCTTGATGTTTGTGTGTGTCTATGATCTTGTCCTTCCAATAGGCGGTCATTGTAAGTGTATCAGCTCTTGAAGTCTCAACAGGACACTTTGTCTCCAGAGCTTATGAGTCCTTGGGAAGCTTTCAGCAGTGTTACAGTTCAAATGTGTTTCCTCTCTTTGGCCAGTTTTCTGGTAATTAGCTTCTCCGTTCAAACCTGTAAGGGCCTGGATGGCACTGAGGAAGTCATGTGGGTTGATTTGGTGCTATGTGACTCTTGTCTCCAACACTGATGAGAGTCGTCTTTTTCAACCTCTGTGTTCTTATTTCACTTCGACTATTCTGCCTGCCCTTTTAGGAATAATCATTAGTATTAGATTAAACTGAATAAGGAGCTTCCAGCGAGGGGGGCTGATGCTAAGCTAAGTGCAGAGTGAGAAGATGACCCATGCAGAGCAAAAGAGTGCCAAGGTCTTTATTTATAAGTGCAGAAACACATGATAAGAGTAAAATTCTGATTCTATGGAATTTAGAATCAGTGACTGTTCATTGAATACCTCACTTTGTGTCCTCTCTTGAAGCTAATGTGGCTGCTCAGCAAAATTCCCTGTGTATTTCTTAATATTTTTGACAGTGTGTTTATGCAATGATGCTACACTGATGAGAAAGCAAGCAGGAGGTTGATTGAAGACAACACTAAAAGCCCAGACTGTATGAGTTTTGAGAAGGTTTATAAGTGCAGTATTTTGCATTTAAGTTCGAACACTGTGTAAGTCTGTTTATCTTTGTAGTGCTTCCTCTTAAATTAATTTGCTAGACAGATTTCATGATATTTTAATTTAAGGTGAATTAGCTGAATATTTCTCTTTACTGTTAACAGTTGTTGGAAAGGTTGTTGCCTAACTGAACGTGCAATTACCATTGTGAATGTAAAAACACTTCTATGCTTTTATGATGAAGTCTGTGGCTTTTCATACCTGAATGAAATGATGATTTATTAAATTGTTTCAATTGTTTGATTTATTTTGATTGATTTATTTTCTAACTAAAGTTTAAATAATTGTAGTAATTAAAGGACAATGTTTGACATTGAGGACAACTCAATGTTGAAATTGAGTTAAACAAAAATAATAAAATTTCTTGTTGCGAAGGTAAACAAAAGAAAAAGTACCTCTGTCAATAGTGGACTCTCACTAGAAAGAGTCATGCCTGATGTTTCAGATAAAATATTTTTGCCTAAACTGTCAAGTTACTTACTATAATAGCTGTGCTTCTAGGTCTGGAGGGAGATGACAGAGGAGCAGGAAGAGTAAAGGAATAGATTTCGTTTCACCAAAATTACTTTAGACAAATTGTCGAATGCAATTTAATTAATGTGAAAAATTCTCTTAAGATGTGTCTCTGCAACTCTGCTTAGGAGGTCGCGCGTAGGCCACATTGTGAGGACTTCACGTATCTGAAGTATTTCTGAATTGCCAGTCACTGCAATAACAAGGTGTCATACTGATTTGAAATTACTATAGTATGTGCTGTGACAGAAGCTTCCTCCATGCCTATTTCTACAGTTTTTCTCAAGATTTCTGCAGAGAAAACAGCTCTAGAATGACAGAACATATTGGTGGCATAGAGTCAGATCCCAATAAAAAAAGGAAGATCCTGATTTCAGTCTGAGGGATTTAAACCATTTTTATCTTACATAAGTATCATCTAGACTGATGCAGTATTTCAGAATGACCACAATGACTGTTCATTGCAGTATGACGGTCATGTTCATTTAGTGAGGATTGGATGCCTGAAGTGCTTTAGTCGTGTAGGATTTTCTTTCCTTGTGCCATTTGACCTTTAATCTTCCTATCAGAGATGGGAGTATGTATGGTTATCTTCTCACAGAAACTAAGAAATTACTAAATAACACTGTGAGAAACCAAATTATGTGGGTTTAAGACTGACTAAAGTACATTAATTTGTGCGATGCACTTGTACTCTTGAATTCAATGTTTTCTTGCTTTTACTTGAGGATTATTGAGTCCTCAAGCATGTCCTGGGTTTTAGGTAACACAGCTTCACCATTTTATATCTAAAAGGCCTTTGAACAATCTCTTTGCAGGCAGCTTCACCATTTTATGTCTGAAAGGCCTTTGAACAATCTCTTTGCAATAGTGGCATGCCACGCTCTTACATTATCAATGCTTTTAATTCTTAGAAGACTTAAAGTCCTCGTGAAATCTGTGTCGACTATATGCAAGTTTTTGTGGGTATTTTCCTTGAAGCTTATGAATTATGCAGGACAATTTGATGTTGAGTTCTAGTTTCATATACTATTTCACTGTCCTTTTCATATCAACACATTGGTCTAACGCACACTGAAATGAAAGGGGGGCTGGGCTGACTTCACTGTATACGTATCTAAGAACGTGGGTAGCAAAGCACTGAAAGGAGAAATATATCTTTCATTTTATGTCTGATCTAATATGAAGTTGGCTCACCATGTAGAATTTTTCCAGACCAGTATTAGTGGTCCTGCAGAAACCGTACAGGAAGGGATAGAAGTTGTTCTTCCTGTACAATGGATTTTGTGGCCGCAGGGCTGCCATGAAAGTAATTTTGCATGGGATAACTGAAAGTCTCCCTGGTTTGTGGGTGGTTGGCCGTCCCTTCTTTTCAAGTCCTGGTAGGCATTTAAAGGTCTTACAGTACAGGCATTCAAAGACTACTTGCACAAACTGTTTGCTAGAAAATGGTTTACGTAGTGGTTATGTGTGTTATGTGCAACTGGTGTGGCTCATGTTATGCAGTAAATAATAATAAAAAAAAAAGTTATGCAGTAAATAGCCTGTATGTGTGTCTGTATGTTGAAAGCTTTGTCTGAGCACTAAGTGGGTCCTCCAAGGAGAAATGCAGTCAGATAAGATATATGCTACTATCCTTTTGTGTGGTCTTTCAGCAGTCCAGGGGAGAAAAGACCAGTTCTTGGGAAGCGTTTTGTCTGTGTGTTTGTTAATATGCCATCACTGTCGTAAAGCTGTTGTGTGCGTCTCTTTGTATCCCTGCGTACCTGTGCGACTGCACAGGAGTGATGCCCGTTATCCTCACGGCACCATGCTGTGAACTGGGCAGGGAGGTCTGTGCTGACAGTGACGCTGGATGCTGAATGTAAAGACGGGTTTAACTGCCAGGCATCGTTTCTAAGTGTTCACAATATGTCATCTGTTTCGAATAACCATCAACCTCTACACTGCTTTCAACAAGGGTGGGTGGGCCTAGGCATGCAACGCTTTTAAGACTTAATGTTTTTTTGGGTTAAACCTGATGTTTTTCAGTTTTTTCAAGAGAATCTAACCCAAATCTTAAAATCTATAGGCTGTGTTTGCACAGAATCTTTTAAAACCTGTATTTCTTTAAAATGCACAGCTGTATGAAGCAAGTCTTCAAGTGTTACAACACTTTTCCTCTCCCCACACCCATAAAAAAAAAAAAAGAGCCCTGCCATTCCTTTTGATCTTTTAGAGAAGAGAAACCAATTTGTGTAATATAAATTGGTTTCATTTTGTGACATTTTGTTTCCATTCAATAACAAGATTAAAATAATTTAGCACCTATTTTTAGCTTGGTTTGCATTCATGGGGCTGCTTTAATCAACCTGACTTTAGAAAGGCTCCATTATGTTAAGCTTATCCCTAGCTGCAGATGAAATAATTCTGGATTAATGTCATCAAGGTGTGCTTTGAAGGTGGGAGGGTAGGCCTAACATTGATAGCAGCTGTGTTAGTAGCTGAACATGTGATTTTTCTTATAAAAATGAGTTCCGTGATGCATTCACATGAGACTGACTCTTTTTTTAGCATGGGTAGGTTGCCCTGAGAAGAGTAAGGATGCTGACAGAAGAACAGGAATAAAACTAGCACTTTACACTAGAAATTCAATTTAGTGTAATACTGTTTAATATGCAATTGGTTGCCTTAATACTAATACAACAATATGTTATTTTAAAGGTAGCCTTTTTATGAGAGTGGTGTAGAATTTCCATGGCAAGTCTGAGTTACTTCCTCAGTTTTTTCTTCCTTTTATCCTGACTTCTCAATGATTCTTTAACCAATTTCCCACTTTCTTCACCAGAAATATGTATTATTTCATCTCCATTTTCCTCATTAATTACTCCAGGAATTGCTCTAAAGTGCGTGTTGTGCATTTTATGCCTTGCTCACAGTGACTAAAATCACCAGAGTTCATCTTCGTATTTTATTTTTCATCAGTAAAATACAGACGATGTGAGCTAAACAAGACAGAACATGCCTCTTCTCTTTAACAAGACTATGACTAGTCAGTAGCAGTAGTAACAGTATGAACCCTCCTGTCAAAAATTGGGAGTTTTGAGTGCTTGGCTTATTTAAACCCTCACTAGATCTTTAAGTAGAGGTATAAATTTGCATGCCTAACCTTAAGCACATAAAATTCAGTCAATAAACATACTAATAGGGCAATCTCAATTCCTTCTAATGAACAGATGTATATGCTAATTAGTAATATAATATGTTGGTTGTTTTTAAATTGTGAAATGAAATCCTTTCATTCATGACTTCCAAAGCATCTGGTCTACCAGTCACATTTGGGAATGTATATCTTCTCCTACCAGTCTATAGCGCTATTGTAACTACAAATCTTTTTCCATAACTCTTCGTACTGACAAAAAATGCAATTAAAATTTATCCTTTTGGGGAGAAAATCTGTTTAGGGGATTATGCCAGTTATGTCATAGTTAGATGAAGTACTTTAGCCCTGTTTAATGGTTTATACTAGTCATGATTAAGACTACAATTTCAGGTGCACTAAATACTCAGTATTTATACATTTTCACAGTATAAATGTGTTCTTCGCTTTAGAAAATATAATCTAGGTTCTTTACAAAACCTAGGTCATAAATTAGAGTTTTCTGTAGTATGTACAGATCCAGCTATGTGTATATGGTGAAAGTGTTGGTTTGCAGCATTATGACTAATGAATGTATAGTTTAATATATTATTGATTATTTTAGATAGAAGCCCAAAGCAGAACTCCAGTTTTAAACTCCTGGAGTTTAGTAATTGCTTACCATTTGCAATTTATTCTTCTTCTAGACAGTAGATATGTTATTCAATAAAACAATCTTTTTCTATATAATTTGCATCGTAGTTGTAGTGTAACTGAGGAACAGTAGCAGATTTCATATGTTTGGGGAAGGCAAAGAGAATATAAAAAGATGATATCTGATAGCAACAAAAGATTTATAATAATATTGATGAAAAGTTTCAGATGCAAGTTCATAATAGGCCACAAAGTTCACAATTGAAATATTATGCTTATGTGAAGGGTTTTTCTCCTCTAGTGTTTATGAGCTTGAGTAAATAAACTGCAAGACACTGATTATAAAAAGGGAAAGTGTGATTTACCTAAGGGCAGAAAACACTGGTGTTAACTTTATTATGAAAAGTTATTTGTAAAATCAGAAAAGCATAAAAGCATTGTTCTGACATTGTACCTGGGAATGTATAGTCTGTGCTTCAGTTTCTGCTGAATTCTTTACAACCAGGTTGTAACATCACTTTTGTATTTATCTGTTAGTGTAGCAACACATTGTGGGATATTTAACCAGAGTCTCTTTTTTTTTTTTATTTTTTATTTTTTTTATTGTCCCATATGTCTTTCGAGGTAGCATAAACATGGCAACTCTCTGGTTTGGGAAAAGAGAAAAAACAGTACAAAAATAAGATTTTTAGGACATAATGAGACAAAACGTAAATTATTTTTACAGAAATATCTAATGTTGATTTTTCTCTTTACAATTAACTGCAACATACTAGAGAAAGTAAAAATTAAAGCTAGGAATAAAAGCATCTGTTTAATGTCTAGGCACACATTTCAGACAACTCCGTCATTTTCAATAACACAGCAAATATAATTACCTTATTTGTGGTCTTTGTATTAGTTGGAAGGCGCTTCAGTCAAGTTTTTTGTTCTGCAAGCCTCCTAACACTTATTCATCAGTGATACCGACTGATTTCTGTGGTGATATAGCAGTACTCAACCTCATATTAAAGTTTCCGCATAAAACACCATTGTCAGAAAACCAAGACTCTTGTTTTGAATACAAATGGCAATTAAACACAGTCCTAGTGCAGGAAGATTCCCGTTCTGAATTTGAATGAAAATTAGATTTTTATTTTTTTTTAAAGTGTATGCTAAATTTTCCTGTTTATCAGGTCGATGTCTATAAAAGTGAAAACATGAATGGATTGATCTTGAGAGGAAAATACATCAGAATTGGAGAGTATAAACAATACAGACAAACATTTGAATAATTCTGCAGGATTTGATTATGTAAGTCCACTTGTATGTGCCAGGGAACCACGTTATTCAACAAATACTCTTTTTACTAAGACTGCTTTTTAGATAACTACCTGAAATTCATTAAGTAAGGAAGAATGTTTATGAAATATGAAGATATCATCATGAAAGCTGAAATACACTGCTGCATGGTCACTGCATATAAAAATTATATCAGATTCTGCTGGCTTTGAAACTTTTTATGATATTTCTTGAGGGCCTCACAACATTAATTTTAAATAAAAAAAAATCAAATAATAAGTGGAATAGCATGTCTTTGCAAATGGCAAAATGAACTGTTAAAACAGAAAAGAGATGGAGCCATAAAAACCCCAAGTCCAGTTAAATTCCCTGGTGTAGTCAATAATGTTTATTAATATACTACTATCAGAATTTAAGATTTATCTTCGTTTCAACCCAAAATTTCCTTTGCAGAAGAAATTATAAATGCCATGCCAGCTCAGTGCTAATAATTATTTCCCGTTCTTAATGATGGATGAAAAGTGCTTACACAGAAGTCTTTCAAGATCACATACTGCTATGTTTCCCATTCCTTTTCCCTCTGCCGTTTCTTTTCCTTCAAAAGTATCTCTCTTTAACAAGTAGGTAGGGAAAAAACGTGGCATAATAACAATGGGCAAAATGATGTGTGTGTGAGTCCCTGTGAGGAGCACAAAACTGGTGGGCTTGTTGTGAATCAGAGGGGTAAGAATAAGAGAAACTGATTTTTTTCTGAAGCACAGCTTGCCCTTCATTGCGATTCATAGTTATAAGCGTAATGTCTTCTTTCAGTTAGCGGAGGACTTAAATGATTTTTCCTATATGGTGGACTAGTCTTTACGTGACCTTTAGCTGTCATCATGTTCTTGAGAAAGATACTAGCATTGCTTCTTTTAGCATCGCTGTGTCAGAGATGAATCACAGCATTCCTTATCCTTCCTTTGCACTGATAAGTACAAATATCATTCATTTCTGATCTTCACTTAACTCAGGACTGTAAAACTGGGCAGAGAAAAAGCAAGCTGTCTTCATTAGGAAAACGGCAGGTTGACAGGAAAAAACAATTCTAATTTGGAAGTAAGGTGGAATTGTTGTTGCTTAGGTGGGGTTAAAGAGATTACTTACCCCTTGGGTGAAGGTTGCACACTCAGTTTCAAACACAAACAGATTGATCTGAAGTCCCCAGAAATCAGTTATTTAAACAAAAAAATATATATCTGCCTTAATGGGCTTTTTCCTGTATCATAACTTTACATCTTGAAAAATATGATCTATTTTTCAAACACTTTCAGTAATTGTATAAGCCTTCCTTCCTCTTTTAACCTAATACATCAGGCAGATGTGAGAGGGGAAATATATCTTGCTTTAAATCATAAAATAACTTATTAGTTTGCTTTATAGAAGCCTTATTCCGATATCTACGTGGAATAGATGCTACAGCTGCTTACTTCCTAAGTAGCTGTGAAACCACTTAGGTGACATACTGCATTATGGCACAGCCTGGCCCTAAATCCGGGTGTGTGCTGCTGGTGCTATTTGTTGAGGCTGTTATCGTCATCGTGGTGAGCATGGTAAGCATATGTAAGCAATTTGCAGAGACGTGATACAGTAGTTTGGGTTTGGATGCTGTATTTTCATAAATAGCATTTTTTTGCTACTGGCATTTTGTTTGAGCCTTTGGATGTGTAATTGTGAGGGACATTTAACTGAGCTTTGAGAGTACCTACTTTTCAAAAATATTTTGATTAAATTAGTGCCTATTTTATTAGCCATTACTTATGCCAAAGATATTTTCTAAAGTGTTTATTCTGTAAATTATCTTAAATGATGGAAAGGCTTTCCTCCTCACAGTTTTGTTCAGTCTTGTTTTTTATTAAAGCACTCCATGGACTGTCATGCCTATGTTTCGATATATTCATGCTAGGTATTAACTGATTAATCGTCCTGCTTGAAGATTATGAAGTCCTCAAATCTGCGTATAATTCAACAAATCCAGATTAAAAAGCTTTTAAGCATTGAGAATCATGGATCTCTTGGGGATTTGAACAATTATTTCATTTTTTTGCCAAGGAAACCAAGCCATTAAGAATCATCATGTGCTTGTAAGTTCTCTGAACCTAGAGGGCTGACTGACAGTATTGCCTGTTTCTCATTTGCTTGATCATTTATTTCTTCCCAGCTAGCTCCTTAGAAGCTGATTTTGAAGAGCTCTTCCCACACCAAACATACTCATTCACACACGAGTAGTATACAGTCACTTGCATGGGCAGGCACCCAGACATTTGTGCAGATACCTAAACTTCATGAGCAGCAGAATACTTTTATCTTTCATTTGATTTCAACACTTCCTTTCTCATATTTTTTTAAAAAATCTGTTAGAATTGTTTAATAATGTAGTTAATGAATTTAACCAATTATTTGGAGAATGACAGTTGAAAAACGAATTGTAAAAAGGAATAATATGTACTAGTATTTTTGGCCTAATCCAGAGATAAGCATTTTCTGTTTTGAGATATGAATTATGAACTGTGTTAATTCTGATTTGGAAGGCCTCAAAAAGGTGTGTAGCTTTTAAAATTCAACTGATACTAACTTAATCTATTTTGGTATGTGACTTTTGTGCAAGTCAGAGTCTTGTTACCCAAATGCTGACTGGTCCATACTTATTCATTCTGTGTGTATAATTCAATATAAAGTTAAAAATTTATTCTTTCCCTTTCTTCCCTCTCCATTTTGGAGAGGGATTTTGGGTTTTTTGTTTAGCTTTTTTGTTTTGGGTTGGGTTTTTTTGTTTGCGTGTTTTGTTTTTTTTTTTCTTTTTTAAAGGAATATATTCAAAATGGCTTAAAGTAAGAATTGCATTTAATACCAGTGGGCCTGTACCACAATTAAATGATGGCTTGGGATAACAAGCTGCTGTCTTTTAGGCATCCACATACAAGCCTAAGTCTGTTAGCAATGAAAGAATCAAGTTCTAGTAATTAACATCATGCATGTTTTCAGCTCCCATTTAAGTTAGAAGTGCCTGGGGGTCCTCGCTATTGAAACGTTCCAAGGGAAGGAAAAGGAGATTTTGATCATTAATCAGTGTTTTATCCTAGATGGTATATCGTTCATAGAACAATCACTGAAAAGATTTGGGATCATACTAACATACTGAAGAATTTGTTTTTAAGGCAGTTGCTTTTCCGTTGGCTATTTGGTGCCGTAACAGTCTTTCTTGCAAAATGTGAGATTGTTATTTCTGTTTATTGTCCCTGGAGACATAGAATGATGTATGGTTGTCCAGAAGTAGGCTGAACAGATCAGAATATTCAGTCCTCTGTTTTTCTCCGCAGAGGCCCCTGCATTTAGTTGCAGTAGGTAAATTCCCTAAGTTAGGAACTCGAGCAAATTTGGAAATGTGCAATTAAAAAGAAGAGACAGGTGCCTCTAAAGTATGACGCATCCCAGATCCCACAGAGATGTGGGTCACAGTTCCGAAGAGCTCCTCTGCATGTATTACTTAGGAAGTCAGATGCAGAAGATAATAATGGGTGGTCATGAAATCCTTGTTAGTAAGACTGTGAGACAGAAAGTAAACATAAAAGAAAAAAGGATTGTTCAAACCTTCTCCTTCTTACAATTTTATGCTGCTCTAACTCCGATAGGAACGTGATACTGGAGTGTTTCCTTACTTCTCTTCTGCTTGTTTTTTGTGATTGTAATAATTAAAGACTGTTCATTCCCTACACCATCAGGAATTCTAATGGTTGCACAAGGGAGAAAATTTTCCAAGAACAATACCCTTTGAATCAGTTTAGAATAACTATCCTTTTTCTTTTTGCATTCTCTTTTTGAAGCTTTTTTTCCCACCAATGTCAGTGTTCAACTTAACATTTACTCCATAGGCACTGTTATACGGAAGCTTTTAGGGGACTAAAAGGAATTTTGTCATAAAAAGACTACAGGAGTTTTTCGTGGGTTAAGAGATATATTTCCTGTGAAAATTTGTACTTAAATCAGTATTGAATCTGCACTTCTGTCTGCAGAATTTCACACTAAAAATAAAATTTGTCAGAACAATAATAAGAAAAGAATTTTGTCATTTCACCACTCAGGTAGTGATGCCTGACTCTAAACATATCACTGTTTGCTTATTAGTCACCAAAATATATTTACTTCAGTAGCAGACAGCAGCAGAAATGACATACTGAAGTATTAATTACTCACTTAGGAGACAGAAAACATTGGAACTTTTTTTTCAAACTATCGCATATGCTTTTTTGGCACACATATACTGACTATATTTTCCATATTATCACTTCATGGGTTCTTTTATCTTGGCCCAGTTGATCTGTTCTTACATGTTTTCCAAGACACCAGGAAATTTATTGAATGAAGTAGAAATACTTTTTAAAAATAAAGCTAAACTTCACGTCAGGTTTTAGGTTCTTCCTCGCTCCTTTTTTTTTTGTATGGTAATTGTATAAAGAATTTAGGGACTGACTCGTCCCAGTGGTGCTGCCACACCACTTACATGTTGCTAATACAACATATTCTCTACTGGAACTCCCCTGACGATGACAATACAGGCGTGTGAGAAGGTTTAAAGCAGTAGGTCCAGTACTAACCTCTCTCTCTTCACGGAATCATGGAATCTTCAGAGTTGGAAGGGACCTCTAGAGATCATCTAGTCCAACTCCCCAACTCTTCTCTCATTAGAAGTATTAACTGGGTCCGGGAAGGATTGTAGTCGTTTGTATCGTACAAACAAGGCAGCAAATAATACGACTTATTTTTCTTAAACAGTTAAATTGAATTCAATTAAATTGAATTCTTAATGAAGGTCATTGTCAATGGCTGAGTGAAAGGACATTCCAATTCAGAATGCAAAATCAGGATGAGAAGAGGAAACTTTAATCTATGAAGATTTAGTATCTCTTCTTCTAGTTTTTCTCTTGGAATTGAGCTATGGAAGCTTCTTAGCCTGTACCGGATTAGAGCCAAACTACCAGCCAAAGTACAATCAAAATACTGTCAAGTTTCTGATGCCTGTGATGTTTTTTGCTTTTTCATATTTTAGTTACTACTCTCATGTTCTTTGTGGCTCTCGAGACAGCAGCATAGTATGAAATAGTAAAAATATTAAGCTGAACGTGTTACTGGCCATTCCTGGAGGTTCATTCATCATTCTTTACATAAACTACAGTCTGATCTGACCCATGGGCAGCCTGGAGAGCTCGAGCTCTCTCTCTGAGTCCAGCAGAACATGCAACTGCTTTGCATTCACAGGTGCCCTAAACCCTCGGGTCTGAAAGGGAACCTTTGGTGTGGTTAGCTCATGACACTTTTTTCCGAGTTTAACTACTGCCTGCTTCAAAAAGGGACAGTTGTGCTTCATGCAGATTCTTGTGCCATTTCCCACATACTCTAAAAGTGCACTGTGTTAGTGAACGAAGGGGGAAAAAAGCGACGACAATGGTGGTTGAATCATTCTTGGCAAAATACGTCAGACTTAGTCCTGAAGATGAAATTCTTTGTTGTGGGGTGATGAGGTGCAGCGTGCCTCAGACAACAGCAGCCTCCTTTGCTGTGTATCTGAATAGTCTCTCCAGGAATTTTCTTTGGCTAAGGCAGTTCCCATCCTCACGTACATTCATGTATATGCTTCCCTCGGTGGCCTAGCTGGTTTTCCATTGCTATTTATAATCTGTCTAGGCTCATAGGCTGCTAGAAATCTAAAGGAGTTTTGAAAAAGAATACTGATTTGAGTTTCTGTTTACTGTTACAGTCTATTAATAGTAAGCCTACCAACTCTAAACACTCAAATATAGAAATATTCACTAAAATTGGACCATATAAGGTCAAGTTTTCTAGTTTATTAATTTCTTTAGGAAAAGTATGATGTCTTTTTTAAGTACCTTAACTACATCTAGCCTTTTCTCTTAAGGGCCTGCATTCTCACAAGGGAACCATTCAGTGCTGTGATTGGATTAATACAAATTGGATGGGAAAATTGGGCTGGGGTAGAAGCAATTGAATTTGGAAAGTTCATGAGAGCTGCTAGTTCGGGGTGAATAATAAAATAAAGACAGCAGTTTTGCAATTTTGAAAAGCTCTGTGCTATGTAATAGACTATAATTTAATTCTGAGAGACTATTTTATTAGATTTTTTCCCAAGTAAAATCACAATTCCTATTGTTCCTTATCATATGTCTCATTACTGTTTCAAGCGTTATCCTCTTTATATGATTATAGTGATTCATACTTCACCCTCTTGGTTGTTTTGTACATAGTTGCAAGTAAATAATGGTAGCAATTTGGTGCTTCTGAATGTAAGACCAATAGGTTCTTTGGGTTTTTTTCTAAACAAGGATGTATATTTTAGTAAAGGAGTGATGATAAGTCTTATACTGAGATCAGTCAATAGATGCATAACTCTGATAAAATGTAAATTCTCAGCATTGGTCAAATAAAGCTGAAGAAATGCCTGTGCCAAACAGTTGTTCATAGTTTTACAATAAATCTGTATGAAGTTCGTCATTTACACTCATTACCCTGTGTAGATACTTTTTGAAAATATGTGGTTATCATTTCTATGTTTGAATGAACAACTGTGATAAGAATGTATCTAACAAGCAAAATAATTCCTTTTTGAGAGAAGTTGGTTCTGTGAGAGAAGTTGGTTCTGTGAGAGAAGGAACACTTTTCTTGCTATCCTGAGTACTTCTAAATCCAGTCAAAGCCAAAGGCAGTTGGGAGAGTGAGTTTCAGTTCACCCCGTTGTTGAATTGCAAGGACTTCACTGGTTGGGCAGAAAAGAGCAATTGGTTCTGGTTCCTGAAGAAGCAATGGTTTAAGAAATGACTTACAGGAAAGAAATGTGGCGAAACAGTATGATGAATTGAGACCTGGTTCTTAATTTTGCTCATTCAAAGTTGTGTGTAGCTATCAAATTCAACAAGGTGGCACTGTCTGAGAAAATGAAGTTATCTCAGTGTTGATTGCCTGGTTGCTTTTTACTTCAGAATTTTTAATTAATGCTTTCCTGGCAGAAGAGATGAGGGGAAGGGAGGAGTAAGGAAGGGAGCAGGGAATGTCTGAAATGACATTGTGCTGAAGCAATCAGTCTAAATATAACTACAAGTACAGCAAAGCACATACATGCTCATAAAACTGTGAACAGAAGCTTAGTTTTTCATGGATTTTTTCAGTTCAACTCATTTCATTAGGGATTTTTTTACATTTCCTCCAGGTTTTAAAATTAGGTGCACTCAATCAGGGATTCAGCTTAGGTAGATACTAGTAATGGCCAATATGGGCTATCCGCCCATTGTGCCAAAGGACAGCATTAACATTTGATCTTTACTGGAGAAGGTTAGTTAAGGAATTCAACGAGTCCTGCATTTTGGCTTCTGGATTTTACTCGTGGATCAGAGCACAGGTTTAGATTCTGCTCAAAAAGTATACTTAAACTTTCACAAAATGGATCAAAGGATATTGGATATTACGTTTTGCCTGCCTTAGGGTATCTCCAGAAATTTGGTTTAGTTATTGCGTACCCAGATTAATTAATATATCATGTGGTAGTGCAAGAAATTCTTTATTTATTAGCTTTTCTACCCTTTGAATTGTCAATTATAAACTGATTATTAAAACTCTTCAAAAAGCTGCTGACTCATATTTTTATATTTCCCTCCCTCTTCCTCGCCCTCCTTCCCCCTTTGGATTCAGATAGTAATTAACATAGTGGATGTCATTCAAATTAAATGCAGAGGAAAAGAATTTGAAAGTATTGCACTGGGGAAAGTACATGACTCAGTTACAAACAGTATTATTGCAATATTGAGAAATAACTGAGAAACTGAGTTGTAAAAGAAAAGACAAATCCTACCTATATTTTTTTTGTGAAAATACTGATTTTAAATTTTGTGGTATGCTTGTCTTTGGTGATCTCTCTGTTTATCTCTAAGAAGAAAAGTAAGAGTTATAAGTCAGTAGAGTTGAAACTCCTTTGATACAGTGAATGATGTAAACATATTGAAAGTTACGTATACCAGTGTTAAGTCCAAATTATGTAGAAACATTTTGCATAGGAAGATTTCAGACTTGCAAACAATGCTGTATAAAATGGACAGAACTCTTAGGGGACACTCTACACAATTATCAAAATACTTTCAAGTTATACATTGGATTAGTTATCTCCAGAAATGAAGTCTTAAATTCAATCTCTAGAGATCAGCGTCACCTGCTCGTTCATCATGACACGGTCCAAATGACTGAATCCATCGGACAGGTTTCCGATGATAGTTCTGTTCTCTAGATCCTGAAATAAACGCAGTAATTCAGTATCAATAGTTTGTGGTAGCACAGAGCTCTGTTAAAGAGCTAATGTTCCTTCTTCACTTAGGATTGTTAATTTTTCTTTTACTGTCATTAGACATCTAGTCATCCAACAGTATGTGCAAATATACGTGCGTGTATATTTGGCATAGTTGTTCTGAAAAACTTTGTGGCTATTTGTATATTAAAAATCTGAACTACTTTCCAAGGCAGGGCTATAGAAAGGTAATTAAATATTATTTTTTATATTTTATGAAGCATAATACCAAGACACTTGCTCTTTGTATCTGCAAACATACAGTGAAAGGCTTACCCTTTAAAATTCAAAAAAACCCCAAACCTATGGTAAGATTTAAGAAGTGGAAATAAAAGGAGAAAGTGTAAAAGGGAAGATGATGGTTATAGTGAGAGAAGCAAAAGTTTAAGAATCAAAATATGTAGGTTCAAGACACTCTTCTTTGGAATGTAAATAATAATTGCATTAAAAATTATGTTAATCTGTCACTATTCAATTATTACAATTCATTGGATTAAATAAATTCAGCTTAATTTCTCACAAAGAGCTTTCCAGTAACATCTCAGCTTGATTTCATATAACTGAGAAAAGAAATATCTCATGAGGGCTGAACCAAACCATGTCATACTCTGCTGTGTTCTCCAGTGGGGCACAACATGGCAACTATTAGAGTTTCAATTTTTGAGATTGTTTAGTACTGCCATTACTACATTTACTCTTTGAATAGGAAATGCATACTGAATTTGTTTCTGAACTTTCTTCTTGTCATTTACTTATATTACTTTTGTGTTTAAGAGATTGAAAATCTATTAAAACAAAAAGTTGGAAAAATTATGTCAAACCCCAAGGTAGTTTTCGTCATTTTTATCAAAATATTTTATCATAAGTTTTAGGTTTTTAGCATAGCTTAAATATTAAAATAAACGTGAAGGATTTTTATTCACATGGAAAAGAAATGCCAATACTAATAGGCTCTAATAACTGAAATAATATCTGACAGAGACTTAGGGATCATCTTTTAATATGTATGTAATGTAGGTTAAACGATGTGAAAACCATGAATTGGTAAGAAAGGGGTGGCATTCCTCCAAGTGGAAGTAATCTTTAAGAGCTTTTCCAAAAATGGTTACAGATGTTTTAAATGAGGTATCATTATTTTAGGAGGTTTGATTCATGTTTCTGTTACTTTTTATTAGCATTTCCACTTCCTATCTGCTGCTTTTATTCAGACCCAAGATGTAGTAATTCCATGATGTCTGTGTTTTTGATACTGCAACATGTTCCTATGGAAATTATTAGAAAGTCATAAATGTAATATATATATAAGTATATGTAAGTCATAAATGTTCTGAATGAGGTTTTGGTCTCTCTGCTTCTCCTTATTTATAAATTTATCTAACTATACAGCTACTACAAATCTTCAGGTTTATTCAGGATATAATTGTGAAAGTCTGAGTGCCAAAACTGCAAGTAAACTTCTTCAGATGTTTTAACAAGGGACTGGAATGATCTATATGAATTTGGTATCTCTTTTCTACAAGAATCCTGATGTTAGAAACAGCTGTTTTAATATATTCAGCCCAAAGGTATTTTGATTTGTAGCAGTAATATTTCTTTATCTTGTAAGTGCTTTTCATCTGACTATTTCTAAGCTTTCTTTCCCCAAAACATTAATTAAGTTAATGTTCTGGTGTACAGTACGTTAATATAATTTTTGTTTTACAGATGAAGAAACTATATCTAGAAAGGTCACGTCTCATGTCAGTGACAGATGGAGGTACACAGTACTGCTCTGCTTTAGCCATTGGGAAAAAAAATAAATCTATCTTCAATCTGTGCATTTGCAACTGTTACCATAACCAGACATAAATGCCCAGAAATTAAGCTTTTCATTACAAGAACACATATTTCCATCAGATGAAGGATGCCAAAGCAGAGTAATGACATCATTCGAGCGGACCGGGCACTAGACATTGGACAAAAATGTTTACATATAGCATGTATGTGTATATACATACGTGTGTGTGTATGTATGAATATACATACTTAATATATATTTTAAACTGTCATTTTTAAAGAGCTGGGAAAAATCTAGGAGATCTGCAATCTGATTTTACATTTAGAAATATATCAGAAATGATCATCTCTTCCAGAAACAGATGTATTTTCCCCAGATTTGAAATGAAAAATGCTGTTCAGTAGTCTGAAACAAAAACTAATGGTGAAAAATCTCTTTAGTGGAGTGAGCAGCTAAATATTCTGGAGAACAGAAATTAAATAAATTTTTTTAGAGCAAAATTGTTTCATTTCAACCTTTTAACTAGGTTTTGAGACCCTCCCTCTTTCTCTTGGAAGCTCCTAAACATTCTTAAATCCTGCCTTCTAGACACTGTGTCTATGGAGAATCTTGGACAGATTGTAGACCTGACATCTAGGCTTCCCAGGATTTCTAGGTTGCTCCTGAATAGGTTTTGAGATGTCTGAAAGTATTGCTCGCTCGGTTGAATTTGAAAACTGTGGGTTCTATAGCTCCTCACAAGCCTAGTTCTGGACTGAAAAGGCTGGAAAACCTGATAGCTTTGGCTTCAGTACTGTTTGACTTGCAGGATGGATGTTTCTATGTAGTTGGATGTTTCTATGTAACTGGGAACAGTTTTCTAAAAGAAAATTACAAATTCTTAGCAAAACTGAAATTTTCCCTTGAAAGTCAGAACACTTGTAGAATACACATTTTCTATCAAAATAATTGATAAAAGAGGAAGTTCCAGACCAGAACCATCAGCGAGTGTTTTTTTGTAGGATGATTCATGATTACGGAAGACACTAGATGTTAGCAAAGAAGACTAACTTCCGTAATTGAATATAGCAGGGTATTTTTCATATAGGGAGGAATTTGATTACCTAGAAATTCAATTAGATACATGTTTATCCAAATTCAATTTTTAGCAAGACACTGAGATACCTGCCATTGCTTGTAATTTTTCTATCTAACCTAAGTTAACAGCACCACAGTATAACATCTGAATAACTGCATCATCATGAATGCACATACTGGTATGTTTCTCAACAAATGATTCAAATGCCCTATTTTAGTTGCACTTAACATTTCCTTGTGATTTTTCTGCATAGATGATCTTCTGTCCCAATCCTATTTGCATTTATATTGTCAGGGAAGCCAGTTGTAGAGGGCTGGAGGGCTTCATTTCTCCTGTTCCAGCAGGAGAACAAGTCTCTCCTGTACCTGGTCTTAGACTCAGCCTAGGCAGTAGCTGACCCCTAGACACCACTGTCTCCCCCATTTGTAGCACTTGGACCTGTAAGCACCTGACATTTGTGGTCCCACTCCAGTTGCTGGCACTCAAACCTCATACTGCCCTTGCAGGTTAGTCCATCTCACAGTTCCCTGGCTCCCATGCAATGCACACTTAGAGCTGAGAGCGGACCCACGCAGAAGACAGACTTTATTAAGGAGATAGGATGGGCCACGGTGCAGTGCAGGGCTCAGCCAGGCAAGCCTGCTGACCAACAACATGTTTACATGCCTCTTTCGTCCCCTTTTCTCTCTATTTTCCCATGTTTATCCCTCACAGATCCATCTTGATCCCTGCTTTTCTATGTCATCGGTCCTTTTCTTGAATATCTTATAGTAAGTTTTACACAATACCAAATATTCTTTCTGCCTTTTTCCCTAATTCTCTTCCCTCATAAGACCTATACCCCGATCACCCCATTTAATGTGCATGGCTTACCAGGGAGAGAGTTTCCTTGTTTATCCACCTCAGTGGGTGTCCGTACTAGGGGCAACCATCTCATTGTTATCCTTTGATGGCCTTTGGAGTGGCCAGTTCAGCGTGCTCCATTTTAATTTCTTGGGTTACTGGTGTTCCTACACTTATCACCGCCCCTCTGTGGTTGTGTGAATTCTCTCACTATCTGCTGTGCAGTAGGACTTTTGTCCTAAGGTTTAACAAATTAAAATTGCTTCCATTTTTATCCCTGGAAAAGCTTGATTTATTAGATATGCTCAGGTCACTTTTATTAGATTGAAGCAGGAGTTGCCCATTTCTTTCTGTAATGTAGCCAGTGCACTATATATATCCTGCCCCAAAGCAGTACTTCAGGAAATGAATTAGCACAGTTCAGATCTAAGTGCAAGTCAGTCTCCCCTGAAAGTTACCTAACACATAGAGCGAGTGAGTTTAAAGAAGAATTCAGCTCTTCTGTGTCTTTTTTATGTAAACATAATCAGGTATCTTCTTGTATAATAACTTGTTTTTAGGGTCCTCCCATACAGAATACATGTTTTTACCAATTGTAACCTTCCCATAATTTTGTAGAGAAATAGGTCTTTCAGTTAGGACTGTTACTTTGTTGTGGGGTCAAATGTCTAAAAAATGGTTAATGAAACTGATAGTCGAAGCATTTAAGGAGTTCATATCATTATGTTTCTTTATATAAATAAGGGTAAAAGGCATAATCTAAATTACAGCTTTAAAGAAACTTAATGAGTGACAATTATTACTGTTCTCTGGGAAAGAATATGGGTAATCACAAGGAAACTATTTTTTTCAACAACTACAGTTTTAAAGGTATTCTCTCTGTGTATCCTTTCATAGCTGGAGTTTCATTTGGAGAGTGGTGGACTCCTGGAACAGTTGCTTTTCCTCAGAAATTATAGTTTAGTTTATAGTTAAGTATAGTTTGGCAGATCTTCGTGGTGAAACTTTCATAGAATAAAAGCAGCAGTCTATAATACTTTTGGTGAAGCTGAACTAAATTTAAACACAAGTAGTTCAAGCTCTTTTTGGAAAAACTAAATTCTAATGCAGTTTCCACTTTCTTTTGGATTTTTCTTAGCCAGTTTCTATTGTTATTCTTATTAGTGTGTTTCTTTCATTCTATGTCATTTTCTTTTATTGCATTTTTCTTCAGGAGCATTTTGTTCTTTGGAGTAAAATGTAACCTGGTGCACTAGGTTCAGTCTTGCAGACCTCCCATGCCTTGCCTGTTTCCAGATAACACAGGCGTTCCTGTGTCATATGGGGATGAAACCCGTGTGTCTTATGATATTCAAATTTTGTCTATGTTCTCTGAATTTATGTATAAGAATAACTGCAATGTCAAATGAAATAGTAGGGTAGAAAAAATGACACAACAAACACAAAAAAACCCCAGCTGATACTCATCTGGGTACTGAAAACTTCAATTGTGGGACACTTATTGAACAACTAACATCATTCATTGATCTTTTAAAGATATGGATATTACCTCGTCCACAGAACGCGTTATTTCATTGAGGGGAAGGAGGGCTGATATTCTTTTGTTTGACTGAGTTCTTAAGAAATGATTCTGCAGTGAAGTCACTAATATTCTTTCTCTGATGTGAAAAGCACAATCCTTTTGTTTACATGGAAATTTGTATTGCCCAACTGTGTTTGGTTTTTCATCTCTGCTCCACAAATAGAATAGAATAAGAGCAATGTAATATAATAGTGCATGTCCCCATGTACTCTCTGGAGTAGCATAAGGTTGTCTTTTAAGAGTTATGACATTTTATAATAACGATATAAATACTATTTAAAGTTAAAGCTGCTTTTACGTAGCAGCCATGTACCCACCCAGCCGCTCACTCAGTCCCCCCACCCATGAGGATGGGGGAAATAAGAAAAACAAAAGTGAAAAAATTCATGGGTTGGGATAAAGGCAATTTAATAGATGAAGGAAAGAGGAAAAAAGCAAAGAAGCAATGCAAAAGAAATCACTTATCACCTCCCACAAGCAGACTGATGCCCAGCCATTTACCAAGCATCAGCTGCATTTGGAGGCAACACCTCACCACCCTTCGTCCTCCTCTACGCCAGTTCTTCTTGATGAACATTATGTTACATGGTGTGGAATACCCCTTTGGCTAATTTGGGTCAGCTGTCCTGGCTGTTTTCCCTCCTGAATTCTTGCCATCCCATGCTGGGGGCAGGGGCAAAGTAGGAAAAAGAGAAAGTTGATGCTGTGCAAGCACTGACCAGCAATAGCCAAAACATTGTTATGTTATCAACAAGTTTGGCCACAAATCCAAAATACAGCTGCGAAGAAAACTAACTTCATCCCAGCCAAACGACGTGCATCTTGTTAGCATAAGTAATATATGGAATATCATGCTGCAATTTTAGAAGCCTATCAGACATCAAGAGAAGTAGTAGGAGTAGGTAGGTAGTAATACATTTGGATGATGTCTTAGGTATGAAGAGAGATGTATATTACATAGAAGTGATGATGGTTAGAGGTATATGAAAAAGTTGTAATCCTACTTTATTTCTGAAGATATATTTGCTTATTCTGCACTGCTTTCCATTATTTCCGTTTGATGTATTTGCTATCGTGTGTTCACGGCAGCATACAATGAATTGTTTTATTTGTTTCTCAGTACAGTCGGGCATTAGATCTTGCTGACCTTCAGCAATGCAGTGTGTTAGTCAGTGGAGTCTTTCTTGCTTTAAGTCTGCATTGAGAAAGGCTGAAAGTAACTGGCTTTATACGTTCTTTTTTTCTAGTTCGTGCTTAATCTCTGAAAATGCTTCAGTTTTCATTGTACCAGAACTGTTCATTCTTTAGCTTATAAAGGCAGATAAAAATACAAAGATGAAGGAAAGGAAACAAGAAAGCACATAGCGAATATGAGATAATTGCATTGTGCAACAAAGGGGGGAGAAATTCATTTTATTGTAAAGATTTTAGCTCTGTGTTTTATTTGATTCCATTCTGCATTGTCCTTATAATTTTGCTTCTTGACAACACACTGCTGGAGCAGTATTTAATCCATAATAATTTTCTACATAAGAATAATTCAGATTTGAAAAAGCCCATTCTGGTTTTATGTAATGATTTTTGTAAGTCATTACAAATTGATTTTTTTATAAATCACCTCCCCAGAAGTTCAAGAATACAAAAAATGAAAAAATGAGATCTAGCACCTAAGTTCCAAAATTAACCACAGTAAAAAAGAGAACTGCCAATAAATATTAATGTCTGAGAACAGTTAATGACTGGGGACTTACACTGTGCATTTTCACCGACTAGGAAACTGGATGGGGAGTAAGGTAAACTAAAGCCCGTGGCACTGACAAAGCATACTACAAGTCTATGTGCATCTTCCAGCATGTTTGCCAAGATGAGCTTCACTGAAGTATTTGCTTGGTGGTATCTTCAGTTATAAATACTTTGTTAATCCTTAAAAGGTAGCCTGAAAAATTCCAGTTACCTTTTTGAATTTTTTTTTTACCTTCCTGTTGGATATTTTCTCTAAATACAGCCTTTTTTTCTACCTGAAGTTTTACGTAAATACTCATTTTTAAGCAGATATTCAAATGTCCATCTGTTCTCTAAAACTAATTCTATAAAAAGCTAACAGTAGACATGTTTTTAAACAAATCTCAGCTTCAACTCAGAATTTATGTTTTAAACTGATTTAATGGGAAGGTTAGAATAGTCTACCTGAGACTTCATAAAATTATCTGTACTTTTCTGTAAGAAGTTGTTTGTTCAAATTATAGTCCACATTTATCTGTGTGTAAATAGGAGAAACTTAGTATTTCCTAATACATTTGTCTTCTAGATGAGATGCAGCTCAATGAAAACTTACTTTACTTGTATCAGTGGTTTCACCGGTGGGCAAAACACCATGGACTGACTAAATCGTAATGTAAAAAAAGAGTAAAAACGTTGACTTCTTTGTTGAGATGTGAACATCTAGTGGACTTAAACCCAACTGCTAAGTTGTATATGTAGTTAAATATGAATAATAACATACATATATAGGTTCTGAAAGAGAACCTAAAGTCTAACTTCACAATGAAACTTAGCTTTATTTCAGTTATTAGATTTGTGGCCAGTTACATATGCATATATATCGAATGGTACTGTATTGCACTTTATGCATTTTTATAATGTAATAATACATAATATAAAGTTCAGTATTAGAAAAATTGAAAAATGTAGTTGTTTGAGTAGCACAGTAAAGAAAGTGTGGTTTTGTAAGTAACCAATTTTGTTCAAAACTACTATCTGTTCTTGAAAATATCTTGAACATATGGACTAAATAGTTGATAGCAATGAAAGCATATTTGTGTATGAGTGTGTAGGAGTTTAGGAGAAGGAAGGAGAAGTAGGTGTTAAACATGACAGTAAGGTGGGAAAAAGTGACAATGGGAGAATGAGAAATTTAATGCAGAAATTTATCTTGTGCAACGAATCCTTGACACTTATGTAACTTTGGGTACTGCTATATCTACAAGCTACACCGTCCCCCACAGCATTCTCCTGGAGAAGCTGGCGAATCACGGCATAGACAAGTGTACTCTTCGCTGGGTTAAAAACTGGCTGGATGGCCGTGCCCAGGAAGTTGTGATTAATGGGGTGAAATCCTCTCGGCGGCCAGTCACCAGTGGTGTCCCTCAGGGCTCAGTTTGGCGGACAGTTTTGTTTAATATCTTTATCAATGATCTGGATGAGGGGATTGAGTGCACCCTCAGTAAGTTTGCAGATGACACCAAACTAGGTGGGAGTGTTGATCTGCTTGAGGGTAGGAAGGCTCTACAGAGGGACCTGGACAGGCTGGATCGATGGGCCACAGCCAACTGTATGAAGTTTAATAAGGCCAAGTGCCGGGACCTGCATTTCGGTCACAACAATCCCAAGCAACGCTACAGGCTTGGGGAAGAGTGGCTGGAAAGCTGCCCAGCAGAAAAGGACCTGGGGGTGCTGGTGGACGGCCAGCTTAACATGAGCCAGCAGTGTGCCCAGGTGGCCAAGAAGGCCAAGAGCATTCTGGCTTGTATCAGGAATAGCGTGGCCAGCAGGAGCAGGGAAGGGATTGTGCCTCTGTACTCGGCACTGGTGAGGCCTCACCTCGAGTACTGTGTTCAGTTCTGGGCCCTGCTGTACAAGAGGGACACTGAAGTGCTGGAGCGTGTCCAGAGGAGAGCTACCAGGCTGGTGAGGAGTCTGGAGACCAGGTCATATGAGGAGAGGCTGAGGGAGCTGGGCATGTTTAGCTTGGAGAAGAGGAGGCTGAGGGGAGACCTCATTGCCCTCTACAACTACCTGAAAGGAGGTTGGAGAGAGGTGGGGGTTGGCCTCTTCTCCCAGGTGAATAATGACAGGACCAGAGGGAATGGTCTGAAGTTGCCGCAGGGGAGGTTTAGATTAGATATTAGGAAGAATTACTTTACTGAGAGAGTGGTCAGGCACTGGAACAGCCTGCCCAGGGAGGTGGTTGAGTCACCATCCCTAGAGGTGTTTAAGAAACATCTAGATGTGGCACTTCAGGGCATGCTCTAGTGGCAGAGATTGTAGGTTGTTTGTTTGTGGGGGTTTTTTTTTGGTTGTTTTTTTTTTTTTTTGGTGTGTGTATGGTTGGACTCGATGATCTCAAAGATCCCTTCCAACCATGAAGATTCTATGATTCTATATCTGAATCAGTACCTGTATGGTCTTACTCTGCTGTAAATGTGAGGCAGCTTATACCTATTAATTTTAAGGCAATTTATACACATAATCATGTTCTTTCAAAGAAAATCATCTTGAGTGCTGTCTTACATGTTAACTCCAGGATGCTGGTAGCCACTGGAATAGGTTGTTTTTAATACAACACAACAAGTAAGACTTCCATTATGGCTTGGAAGCACTTGGATATTTGTAATGAAAATGTCATGTTATAAAGAGTACCTTTACTTGAGAGGATTCATAAATACTGACAAGGTGACAGATTTTGTATCTTTAAGGAAAAAATTATGTTTATCATGCACCTGATATTTCATCCTTTCAGATTACATTCCAATCAAGTGTTCACACAGTAATTGAGATGAAGATTTTATATATATTGAAATGATTTGAAATTAGTATATTTATAATGTCTATAAAATGTGGAATATAAGAAAGAAATTATATACTTTGGTTAGGTTTGGGGGAAAATTTCCTGACCTTTAACAGCTAATTAATTTACTTGCTGAGTGATTAAAGGAGCAATGGATTGTATTAAGATGTTAACAACTCTCAGTAATGACCTGTTCCCCGTTGGCATGCCTCTAACTTTATTACCTCTTGTGATAATTAAATAAAAACCAAACCTGTGTGAGCTCCCAGGAAATGCAACAAATACAAAAATATGATATATCATGTTCATGTCATGCTGATTTTTGTTGCATATTTTATGGTTTTGTTTTCCCTCTAATTGACCACAACAGGTTTTCTTCATTATGAGTGTGTTGTAGCATGTGGTACAGGTTTGCGTATGGAAGAACTAAAGATAACAAGTTAGAAAGAGTGTGTCAGAGGCTCAATGTCATAAAAAACCCCAAAAAACCCAAAAAACAACCTGACAAGAGATTGATAAGTTCATTTTTATCAATAACATTGGATTTTAAAAAATAAATTTTGTGGCTTACTGACAGTTTACCTTGTTTAGGTCGATGGTTTACTCTCCATAGTATTAACAAAAAGTGTAACTAAAATGGACAAGCTCAAACTTGTATATAGACAAGAAAGGGTATTTCAGTATTTCTTAGGAGATGCAGATTGCCTTAATCTAAAAGAAATGTCTTTACTTTTAAACTCTCATTTCTTCGGGTCAGTCTTTAAAACATGACAGTTTTTGGTTGTACTGGAACTTTCCTTATGTTGGTAACCATGTACAAGAATAGTGCAGCTAGGGGCTCCACCATCTGGCTCATAAACAGTGAGCTCATAAAGTGAACTCATAAACCTGAAAGAACTAGGAGAACTTTTCACCATGAGCACCAAAGCACGCTGTGTAGATTCGTATGACCATTTCTTCGGGGCTTGCGCGTCCTCCTGTAATTTATGAAATGAACGGACAACCACCCAAGAAAAATGTGATAGACTTTTCAATATATTTTAATATTTTTCTGTTGGTTTTAGGTTCCGGTAGAAGCATGAATGAAAAAATGCAGACAAAGTTTGGAATAGAAATTGGTGACAAGTCCATTCTTTCTCGCATCCCAAAGTTCATTCCAGACTTGTGTCAGACTTGTTCTGATGAACCTCCTCTTTAAGCAATTTATATACCTACATAGAGGATCCATTCCATCTGAGAAATAGAAATTTTGACCTTGGTCTTTTGTTCCACTGCTTTATATATTCCCTCGGTGTCCTAGGCCTAAGAATTTGTGACCTTGTATTTGAGAATAAAGGTTTTGTGTTCTGTAAGCAATGTAGGGATCTGGTCTGTTTTCAGTTTCTTGTATTTCTGAGTGTGCTCCTTGCTGTCTTGTGTAAGTGTTCTATATTCCTGAGGGTTGGTGGGTTCATGCCCAGGTGTGTCACACTGATGAAGCCAGGAGGCAGGAAAGCATACATTATATGTGGTCAGTCTATAACCTGCTAGGATGAAATGCACTGTTTGAGCCAGCTATAGATAGTAGAACACATTCTTTACATAAAATATAAACCATCATAGTTCAGCATCCTAAATTCAGGAGCGGTCCTACATTGTAATCTGTGTCAACCAGTTTACAGACACAAAATTTTAAACAAAGGAGATGATAAAACTCCTCAACATTATTTCCTTTGCCAAATTGAAGCATATGAACCTTATTGTAAGTTGATATCAGCCAAGTGTTATTCATCCAGACGAAATTTTTAACAGTTGTGGAGGTTGTTATGGATCAATTTGTTTGGGCTTCTTTAGCAAGGTGCAAAGAGGTTCTGCAAACAGGAGGTACATAACTTGAAAGTGTAAAGCAATAATTTCTTCCTTGATGTACAACAGATAGGTAGGACCTAATGAGCTCTTAGGCTAAGCATAAACATGCTCACCACTCCTATGTGGCAGCCAAGAGTCTTTGCTGGCTAGGCAGGTAGCAGTTAGGAGAGGAACAGTTGGTACCTGCAGCACCCTGGATGGGGTCTTCATAGCTGCTATATGTCTATCTACCACCACCAGCAGCACTGATGTGGATGACAGTGGTGACCCAACAGTTCCCACACAGACCAACCAGCCTTTCTCTTCCTTTTTTTCTTTAGGATTTTATACCTTTCCGTGTTGGCATTTACTTACTTAAGTCCATGAGTTGCTAGTGATCAGTAATCCTACTTCTGTCTGTAATTGGAGCCAAAGTTAGGCAACTGTGCCATATCACAGCTGGGCCTTGCATCCTTGGTACACAACCAGGGGCTTGGGGTGAAGGGGTTGGCTACGGCGAGGGAGGACTGTAGCTGGGGTTGGAGAGAGAAAGGGCAACGAGTTATAGTTTTTGAAAGTTATACTTTATATTGGTGTGTGTTACTGACACATCAGGCAGGTGCAATTTTCCAGATGTTACAGCTCACTTCACACCTGCCCCTGAATGTGGAATAGAATGAGGGTAAGAATGGTTGCTTTAGGACTCTGAAGAGGAAGGTTTTTTTGCCTAGGTGATGATACCCAGCAGGATGTTTTGATCATTTTGTTCAGAAAGCCTTCAGATACATTCAGTAAATTGTTCTGCCACTGTCACCAGCTGGAATATGAGTGTGTCACAGAGCAGTATAGGACAATTAAAATGAATAGATTCCAACCAACCAATGACAGCAAAAGACCACTAAAACTCATTCACTTCTGTAGTCTGCCTTGAATGCACTTCATGCCCACCTAAGTTCATTGGCTTTTGTAAACAGGCCTGAAATTGGCTTTTAGCTTGGTTTTGAAACTTTGTCAGAAAAGGAAAGCTTAACTGTAGTCAGTAGATAGGCAGAGGCGGCTTGTCCCAAATGCAGTTTTTTTCATATCTGCTGGATGTTTTGAAGACCTTAAAGAAGGAAAGAAAATTTAGTTCCTGAATATATCAATAGATGTTTTCTTCAGAACAGTAATCTTCTCTTACAAGCCAGGAAGGAAGACTCATGTGGTGTTTCTCATTAAAATCATATTACCATCACAGTATCCTCTGCTTTCTTCTATAAGAAGATAATAGGGCCAAAGTCATGGAGCAAGAGTGGGGTATTTTCTGATAAGAGAAAAAGGGATTTGTGCAGCACAATGTGTTTGGTTTAGGTCATATATCTGTATTTGTATTAATTTTTCACAGGTCCTAGCAAAGAAAGAGTCAATCTGTGGTACCTAGGACTCAGCTGGCTAAAGTGTATCAAAGACAAATAATTAATGTTGTCAAAATGGCTTAATATTTTGAGTGAAGTTCATCTATTTTTGTTTTATAGAATCTGACCCTGAATACTTGTAAAGAATTGGGAAGTTATGAATAATTTGCAGCGTATCCCTAGCAGTAAATAAGAAATAGTAGTATCTCAATAGTAAATATGGAAATACATATTTTTCTCTATCTAAGAAAAATATAGCAGTTTTTTCACGGCAATGAAAAGGTAGCATAAAATAGTGTAGTGGCCTTTGGGGATACAGTTTCGTCTGTTATAAACATATTAAAATAAGCTGTTATCTGCTATTCGTCTTTTCTGACTTCAACAGAAAAGGTAAAACTATCACGTTTCTACAAGTCTAGTGCCTTGTGATAGTTTTAAACTTTAATTTCTCAATAATTATTTATGATGTAAATTTTCTAATTTATTAGTCATACAAAAATCAACTTTCAGTAAAAGCCTAGTCTTTTCTACTTTTAAAGTCATTATATTATAGCACTGATCAATTCATGTAACCAATAGGAGTGAAGTAGCGTTGGAGCAAACTAGGCTACAGTTCAATTAGAAAGGTGTAATTTTAGCAAAGTCAGTATCCCAAAGTCAAGTGAAAAGATAAAAGTAGTCTCATGTGGATGGACGGGATATTTTGCTACCCAGAAGTAACATACCTACTAATTAAGAGCTACTTAAGTAATCATTAAGAAATGTATTAGAAGAATGTTTTACCTCAGCTATTGCTACAGAAGCACAAAAAAGAATATGTGTTATTCAGCTTCAGTTTAAAACAAATCTCTGCTCCTCCCTAAAAGGAAAATAGAGTATCAATTTATGGAATTCTTACAGTTTATGCCCTATGGAAGTTCAAATGAAATGAGATGCTTTTCAAATTCTAAACATTCAAAAAAGTGAGTCTCAAGGACAGTGCCTAAGACATTGAACAGAGGTTCTGCTTTTGCATGATTATATTTATACAGTAAGATAATATTTTTTACTTCAAAACAATCAGTTCCTTTCAAACCTAACTTTTTCTTTTTTCTTTTTTTATTTTTTTTTGTTACGATTTTAGTACCTATAAATAGAAGCTCTTGACATTTTGCATCATTCTCTACCCTTGCTCTTTATATAGAACTCTCATTGATTTCAATTGTGTATATTGAATTAGACTAGGATAGATGGCTTTTCATTTATAAAAAGGTGGTGACAATATTAACCTCTATGCTGATATAAAGGCTGTTAAATATTCTTTCATTATAAAATGCTTTGAATAACATCTCAGGATTAAATTTTATAATTTCTAGGCCATCACAAATTGAGGTGCTGTGAATGTATGAAGGCAAGTAGAATGAGTTCTGAATATCTTTTTTTTCTTAAAATTCACAGTTCAAAAAGTTGTGCAAAATACTGATTGTTTTCTGCAATGAACCTTTGGAATCATGGTGACATCCTTTGTCCAACTAAGAGTATTTCACATTCCAAAAATGTAATAATCACCTTCAATAGACTCACAAGGAGATATTTGCATTGACTTCCCTGAGAAGTTTTCCCATATTATTATATTGGAGATAACATATTTGTCCACACACTTTTGTCTGTCACAGAAAGGGTCAATGAATCTGTCTGTCCAAAATCTCTGCCACTGATCTCTGTTCTAGACTGATTTTAACCGGAATTGAACTACAAAGTCTTTCTGGGCATTGTTGTTCCCTGAAATTCATCATAAGAGGAATATGAAAATGAAGGAAAAAAAGGCATGGAAATACTTAATTTTTTGAAGTGTAACATTGGATATTTTTTTTTTCTCCTTTTTAACTATCTTTTTCATGGTCTTTGTAAAACCATCTAAAATATTCTTGGATTGTTGCAAAACACAATCCTTGAACATCTGAAAGTTCAACAGGAAAATTCTGACATAGGAAATGAGACTGGACTGTGGAAAATACATGAAATTCCAATAAAAGCAGTTAATTGTGGAGAAATAATGGGGATGCATTATTCTGTCACTCTATTACTTTTGCATATGCTAGATCTCAGAAGGTATTAAGGCAATATGTATTATGCCCAAGCTATTTGATATATCAAAGTTGAAAATATAAGAATTTGATTCACCTAACATGAGTAAGCTAAGTCCTTATGATGCCTTAGTGGACAAATACCATGTTTATAAATATACAGCCACTACAGAGGATGTTTTTTACTACATACAGAATTTCTGATAACAAAGGTATTAAATTGCTCTTCTGTTGATTGAATGGATATTGGATGTGCCACACAGACACTAGAAGCAGTAAAAAGAATATGTGAGTCAAAATAACTTATACAGATTTAGACCACAGAAATCAACGTTTCTGTTATGTTAGAGTCTCCAAGTTGTACAAAAGGCAAAACGCCTTGAATACAACCCTTCTCTGGTATGGAAAAAATTGCCCAGCTTTAAAACAAAACATAACATCCTTTTTACTGTTTTGCCATTGGTTTTTCTATTGTGTATTTTGCAAGAAAGCATTGTCTTGAAAGGAATGCATGTTGTTCAAAGTGAAACTACATTTCTCTGCAGTAAAAAAAGGAGCTGTTGTGAATATGTCTGCTGGATAATGCTCACTTTTCCTTCTGAATAGTGATTTAATGTCCCAAGCCTTGTTTTTAAAGCTTTGAGTAGCTACAAAATGCTGAAGATCTCTTCTGCCTTAGAAACCCTGTTCTTTAGGAACAGCTCAGTTTTTAGAGACTGTTCTTTAGCAACAAACTGAACTGTATTTTCCCTAAGAGAGTAATCCAGCAGTTTAAAGGGGGCAAGTTTAGAATATTTTAAACCAGATATCCAGAAAATGAGGGCTTATATATGATGTCTCTATATGTACTTTTGAAAGTTTTGGGGTTTTTGTTTGTTTGGGGTTTTTATTTGATTGTTTGTTTGGGTGGGGGTGTGTGTGGGTTTTTTTTGTTTTTTTTTTTTTTTTTTTATTATTATTATTTTATTTTTTTATTTATAAAACTTTTTAGAGCTCCAGTATTGGTTCTGTATTTGAATAACTTTGTTTTTTAACATTGGCTTGAGTGCTTAGCACCTTCTGAAATCCCTTTCTGTGGATATTTCCTTAAAGAAAACAGATTCATTCCTTTTCACAAGAAAACCAAGGTAATGGAATTTTGTATCAAAATCAAGTGTTAATTTGGATTAGTATTATAAGGAGGAAATACAAGTATATTGTGTAGAGAGATGTCTTTATTAATTGCACATGCTGGTCATTGTTTCTTTGTTTAATATACTTTTGAAAAGGAGTTAGACAATTTCAAGGAAAGCCTTATGTAGGTGGATTTTTCCTGTTAACTCCTGTGAAAGTAAATCATGGGAAAAAAACCCCAAAAAACAACAAAAAGACAAGGAAATGAACTCAATTGAAAAAGAATAAAACTCCTTGTTAAAATAATTTAACTTTATACTCAAAGTGATTTAAAAAATTGTGGCAGATAATTAATCTCTCATTCCTTGTGTTTACAGTTTAAGAGATCAGGAGCTTTGGTTAATCCATTATTTCATCAGCATTATGGTTAAATGGATATGGATTCAGAACAAAATTAGGCTTTTGTGTTGGTGGAAAAGGAAGGATGTGTTATATGTGTTCCGTGCAAGGAGGCAGGATGTCAAGATATCATTTCGTGTAGAAAAGTAAGAAATATTGATCTGTAGTAGGTAATGTTTGAATTCATAAACTTTCACGGTTCATTATTTTTTCCAAGCTTTTGCTTGCCAGGATTAAGCTAGATTTGCTCCATTTTGTCAAGAGAGTATAGACTGACGCCTGACAACCTACCATTTGCTGTGTGTATATATATGTTTTCCACAAACAGTTGAGCCGGTCTTGAGCATGGGGCCATAAGAAACATTGGCCAAACAAAGCAAAACAGTTCGGCATTTTAGGGTCCATCTGTTAAAAAGATACCACAGAGCTGTTTTCTCCGCTGCTGAAGGAAAGTAATTTAGCCCAATATGTAGTTTATGTTTTTATACTTATTTCAGTTTATTATAATTTTTTGATTGCTTGCTTTTGCCTTGGGATATAAACATAAATTGTTTAGTTTAAACAAAGACTTATCAAGAAATTCAGAAGAGATTGCATGTGATCAGAATTAAATCTGTGTTGTTAAAGGGCAGCTATAAATATTAATTCCTCTATTTTTAAGTGAGCTGGGCCTGCAGTAAGAATTTTCTTTAAGGAGAAATAAACCTTTAAAACCCTACAAATAAAAGTATACAAACAAGCAATGAATATGGAATTATGAACTGGAAGACTGCTGTTAAAAAACGGGGCGAGTCCCGGAGTGCTTACTCAGTTTATTCTCAAGCAAAGCTTTCCTTTCAGTCCATGATGGGTGCAATGCTTTGAAAAGGAAATATATACCACTTCAATTAGGTTCAATTAGCTAGAGAGAGGACACTGGAAAGTAAATAAATGAAAGTGTGGGACTCAATAAATTAGGGCAATTAGCACCTGTAAAGAAGTATCAGTACACTGTCTTATCTAGACACACTTTTGTGTAAATTTTAGCCTAGCTTATTAGCACTTACTAGATTTCCTGACATTTCTCATTATAAGAATTGATTTTTAAATGTTAATAGCTTATCATATTTTTTATATGCGTGGTAAATTGTTCAGTCTAGAATTTAGCCCGTATATTGAATTCTGTTTACAACAGTTTCAGCTCAGTCATTTGAAAAGCAGCGTTGAAGAAAAATCTTGTTTAGCTACATTAGAACAAAGAAACTGTCGTAGATTACTGAGTTTAAGGAGGTGTGTCTGAAGATAATAATTTGAGAAGCTGTTTTAACTTCATGATCTTAAGTATAGATTTCCTACTGGAAGGAGATAGCATTGGTGACGGAAGTGCAGAGAGGTCGTAGGCAACCTGGAATTTGAGAAAGACCTTGGAACAAAGAGTTGGATGGACTGATCAAACAGGAGGATGAAGAAGAATGTGAGCAGAAGGGTCCTGGGAAAGAGAACGATAGCAAACAGAAAGGAGTTCAGGGAAAAAAGGGAAGAGACTGGGATGCTTTCCCAAATGAGAGTTTAGCACTGTTGGATAGGGAGCCTTGGTTTGTGCTTCAAAGGTTTTAGGAGTGTGTTAGATAGACGAGAAGAACGGTAGTGAGACGAAAAACAGAGGGTAAGCATTCTGAGCAGGTCACAAAGCAATGTAAAACTTTACTATGAATGCACAAGGATAAAAGTGTAAGATTGCACGTGCAGTTTTAATTCTATGTAATTTCCTAATTTTTTTTTTCTTTTGGATGCTGAAAGAAATGTAGAAGTTTAAAGCAAACTGGAAAAAGAAAATTGTGTTCTACTGTGTGGTGTAATACAGAAGCCCACTTTGTCCACCCACTTTGATTAAAAATTTTGGATCCGTAACATGGTTTTCTGCTATTTTAAAAATAGTTTCGTTGATGACAATAGTAAATTGCCACTTCCTTCTGGTAGAATTACATGTGAAATTCAGTTTTCTACCAGATTTTAGAATGTGAGTGTGGGTTTGAGGAGGAATAAGTTGTCTTTTGTATTTTCAAGGAGATGTTTCTTTGAGATTTTGTATCTGAAAAGATAGCGTGGCATTTATTTGGTGATCTTCTTTCTCCATTTCCCTATTCTTTTCTTTTTGAGGTCAGAAGATTTCTAGTAACACAAACATTCTCTCTAGCCTTTTTCACTGAGATGACTGTTGCTACGAAAACAGGTATTCAAAGAAGCAGCATCCTAAAAATGTATGGAAGACCTAATATTGCAATAGTCTGTTATTTGGCATACATCAGTCTGTCAGATGTTATCTTAGTAAATGACAGCCCTGTGGATATGGCATTTTATGAGATAAGAAAGAAGTTCTAGAACTGTTTAGAAATATGTGACAGGCTTCAGGAAAATCATGGCAAAAAAAGGGTATAATATGATTTCAATATTTTTAGATTAGCAAGATTTTCTGCATGTGATTATTTTTTGACGTTTAAATAGTTGCAACAATATACATGAATTCTAATCTCCATAAACTTAGATATTCCAGTATACTCTTAGCAATCTTAAGTGGCATTTGGGGAAAAAAAAAGAATCACAAAACTTATTCCTTTCACCATGCAGTCTATAAAGGTGAGGGTCCTTTGGCGTAATTAAAGCTGAGTATCCTTTCATTGCTGTGTGAATACTCTTTCAAATATTGTATATTAAATATGATAACTCTGTTTTATTGGGAGTGTTCGAGAGCCACAGCTCTCTTGCATGAGCACAATTCTTTTTTTGTAACAACCCTTGTTATAATCATCTTTGAAATTTGAATCACATTTGAATGTTACCTCACAGCCCAGAAATTTCTCTGAATAATAGTTGAAAAATATGTGTAATAGTGAATTGTCATCCGAACGTATTTTCTTCTGCTTCATCGTAATACACTATACTTTGATTATGAAGGGCTGAGGTTATCAGACAAACATTGTTTTATTGGGTCTGCTTTTATCTTTTCAAAGCAAAGGTAGTCTTGCTATCAGGCTTTAGGTTAATTTGGTGTACTGTTCTCACTAGCTACTCTGTCAGGATTAATAAAGTATGAGTAAAATAAAATGTGTTTCAAAACGAAATTGGAATTGCCAAAAATGCAACAAGAGAACTGCTGGCATGGAAGAAATCCTCAGTTAATTCATTGTATTATATAAATAAGTTATAATTTTTGAGGGAAATTTAGCAACGTTTGCTGCTGTAGTTGCGTGATACTGCAAATCATTAGCATATTTTGAGAAGTAGTGTTTTCTCCCTTCACCATTATAAATATTTATGAATTATTTTCTTATTTGTTTCAGAGTGTATTTTTGTAAAATATATTTGGAGTATGCAAGTGTACTGCATCCAGGTTACAACCAAGGCTGGGGTACCAGACCCCAACAAGCAGATCTATACAGGTATATATAATGACAGTAGGTAAAACGTACCTATACCTATGTATCAGTACAGGATATTAGTGTGATCAGTGCTTTATAACAGATTCTGAAGTAAGGTGCCTTTCCAACAAGCTGTTTGGGGTTTTTTTGCAGTTATATGCAATCAAAGACATTTCTACCTAGGCTGTCAATCGTGGGCAGCTGCAGTTAGGTTGCTGCACAGTTCTATACATGCTTGAGTTATACCTTAAATAACCTTTTCTTGCACTTCTCAGAAGCTAATCTTTTATAATTTGCATTGGTACCATTAGACGTTATCTTTATGCTTCTGAGGTTTCTCCAATCTCGTGTTACTACTTTTTTATCCTCTGATATAGTTTGTGTTTTTTCCTTCAGAAGCCTATGAGATGTGGCTTCCTGATAACATGACATTTATTAGCATAATTCCATTATGAATACTTCCTTATTGTTGCAGGTTTAATCTAGGGTCATTCAGTCTGCAAATATAATAGGTCCATTAAGAAATTTCTGATAAACAGATAGACAATCAATGTTTTCATAAGTACTTGTTACTAATATCTATTAGTTATCACATTATCTCTAGTCCTTTATCAAAATTACTGTTATAGAGATAGAGCGATACAGTTCTTATGTTGGTAGGCACTGCTGTTATACAAGGAGCAGCTGATATCTTGTCTAGTCTTCCATAATGGTTTTGCTACCATCTCATAAGCAAAGAAAACTTGTACAAATGGATGCAAAATCAGTTACATAATCAGGGAACTATCGATACACTATTAAAACAGTGTTCAGGGAACACTAGATCACTGTTAAAAAGCAAGGAGGTATCAAAAAAAAATCTCCTTGGGATTGTTTTGGATCCAGACTCCCAAATGGTTTCATCCGTGACCTAAATGAAGAAATAGGAAGCACACACATTCGACTTGCAATATAGTGTGAGCTACTGCAAGTACCTTGAAATATAGTGTTAGAATTTGATAAGATTTTGGTAAAGTGAAGAGGTAGTTAAAACAAATTCAAAGAACCATAATAGGGACATGTATACAAAAGAATGAGTGTGTAAACTTGCTTTGAAAGAGTTCCAAAAAGCAAATATAATTTGCTGGCCCTTAACAAAGGCTTTTAATGTAGTATTATTAAACTAGATTTGAGGGTAGACCACAAATTTTATCAAGAAATAGTTTTTTCATGTATTTTATAGTATAAAAATTAAAAATTTGGTAAATATTTGAAATTACTGTAACAAAGAGCTGAGAACAACAGTTTGGAGTAGGACAGCACGGAAAACCTTTAGGTCATTCGGAAAGTACATATTGAGGATCTGTCCACCTTTACTAGATTTAATTTAACCTTATTTAAGTAGATACATGTGACAGCTAAATAGCTACCTAGAATTAGAATAGTTTGTGGCATTGTGAAATTGCCCATGTGCAGGGAGACAGCAGAGGTCTTCAAATAGATAGCTTTTTCTGAAGAGAGTGGTGAGACTCTGTTTAATTGATCCTTTAATTGTTTGCCCCTAAGTCCAGGAATGTGTTTGCTCAGCAAAATTTTCATACCTTGTATGGCAATATACAAGGGCTGGAAAAGCATTTAAAAATAAAGAGAGCAGGAGATTTATCAGTAAGTGGATCCTGTCATCCTCTTTCTACGTAATGTAATTGGTACCTCAGAAGACATTGCAACCAGTGGGCTGAAATAGGGTGGCTCTGGGTTATTAGATTAATATTGAGTTGTTCTAGACAACTTGGAAATGTCCCAGAACACTTTTGGTCTGGCCTACCGTTCTGGCTTCAAGAGTGTTTTACTTGCATAGATTTGATGCATAGTACAAAGACAACAACATCCCAACTTTTCTGTATCATGGGAAACTGTGTACATAAATTACTTTTTAGCAAACTGTCCAAATTCGGTCTGTATATTGATCATTTCTAAACAATATAACTCTTCCTATTTAGCATAAAAATTACTGAACTGAGGAAAAGAATTTGAGACAGACAGACTGGATATAGTACGTACTGCCAGCACATCTGGAAGACAGTTATTCTCTATTTACCCAAGAGACAGAAGAGAGAACTGGCAGCTTTGCTGCTATTATAAATCCCATCACTTCTAAAGGAGTTAATGGATGCCCAGCTAATCAGTCTTTGTTATCTTGTAACATTCAGAGGCAAAATAAAGGCCATAAAAATAAAAAGCAAAGGAAACTCATTGGTCTGGTACATTAAAATATGTGGGTTTGTCTTCCCAACATATTCCCAACAGACGTGTTGTACAGTCTTTAATTTGGTTTTAAAATGTGCAGTGGTTTAGTGGATTGGATGAAAAAATGATTCTATAGATGGAACGGCTGTTGTGGTTACTAACTTACATTATTTCATCTCATCTTTTGAGATGTATGCCTGACCTACACTTAAAATGGTTCTATCAATTTTACCACCAGCTGCAGAGCAGTCTTGCCTGTAACAAGCTTTGTTTTCTTTATTCTGAATTTGACTGTAAAAGAAAAGAGAACATCATGTGGTAAAACCCAGAGTATTTCTTTCCCTTTTCTTTGAACACAAGAACCACAAATTACTTACCTCTGGGTAGACCTAAATGAAAAAGGAATCAAATTCTATTAGCGTACAGTACTGCCTCACCAGAGCAGATAAGCTGAAAAATAAATTTGCTGAATGACACAAATAACAGCCCAATTTGGAAAGGGTCCTGAATATCATCAGGGTTGTTTTAACATTGCCAAAATGTTACCAAAATTTAGTAACAGGTTAAAGAGAGACCTTCATATCTCACAAGAAATTTCCACTTAAATCAAATTCTCAATCATACGATGCTTAGGAAATAAAAAAATCTATGGTAGTTACTGCACATTTGTCACTTATTGAGGGATGGTGTAAAAATAATGATATATTGACCTGGATATGAGTAGGGGAATTCCCCTCTGAAATTAATAAAAGTGGATTATGGCTCACCAGGTCTAACATTGAAGTATCTAACCCATTGAAGTATCCCTCACTTCATAAAAAACCACTAGCCTTCTCATCAGTGCCCACTGAACCGCTTTCTTCACGGGTCCCTATGTCTAGAGCAGCAGTGAGTCACAGTATAATTCTAAATATCTCCCTGATTTTTTTTTACGCAGGGAAAATATCTGATATAAGTAGACATAGTCGCATATCCAGAGTTTAAAAAGAAGCAACTGGTTAGCTGATAGAAAACCTCAGTGCCGTACGGTAAACTGCAGGTTCCTTGGAGTTTAGGATTTTGAACACCCAGCTTCAAACACATACATTTCAAGTTGCGAGGCAATACTATAATGTTTCCACCTTTCATTATGCATAGCATCTCCTGCTCTGATTTTCACATTTCCAGAATTCACAGGTGAGTGCAGGCCTGTGCTGAAGCACTCTCAGTCATTTGCTGTCCTTCTTACGTTGGCGTTCTGTGTTTTTTTCCCATACATACTTTAGCTCTAGGAATAGTTCTACTGTCACCTGATTTAAGATGACAGCTGACCTGGTTTGAACTAAGAATCCACATCCTACAGCAAGGTATTCCTCACTAACAGGTCAGTTCTGCTCAGATGTAGAAATAAATGCTGTCTTCTGAATGGCCTTCTTGCTCTGTTCTGGTGTCTTCATGGAAAGGTGGGACTGTCAGAGTATAGTGGAAAAAACAGCGTAGCTGGGACTCTTACAGATATGCAAGTGCATCTGGGGTTTAAATCAGCTGTTAGCTCCTCACAGGAGTGGGATGTGAGTAATAGCCTCTCCTGTGCTGCTCTGAGTCATAGCAGGAAACTTCGCTGGAACAGAAAACTGTCAGGGAGTGGTTTTTACTGTGCACCTTGTCGTCCCACCTTGTTACTGTCTTGTGGGAAAGCTGGTTTGTGAATAGGTGCTTTTTGCTTGTAGCCTAAGTGGTTGGAAACAGCTTTAGAAGAATTTTCCGAAATAGCTGACTGGCTTTCAGTTGATCATAAACATAACTTCAGTTGATAGTACCCATCCCCGTTCAAAAATAGCAAGACAAAATAGTCCAATTGCATTTCTCTGTGCTTTGCTGTCATGGGATACTCTTCTGTAGAATTGTTTCAGCGAACCACATGGGGAGATTTGTCAAATTGCCATTTAGTGAGCATGGCCAGACTGACTTTGAATATTCTGCTTTCCATTTTGCACTGTTTTTGAAGTGTCCAAATCAGTTTTTTTTAACAAGTATCTTTTGTGGTCAATGCATGACAAAAGAAGGCTTATGTTATTTGAGATTGTAGTTGAAAGCAACTTGAAGAGAAAACAAAGGATCTAACATTTCATTTTATTTGTTTCTGATGCTTAGATCAGTGACTAGCTAGGTATTTACCCAAAGTCTTAATTCATACAAAACACTCTGGATGTCAGAAAGAATTAGAGATCTGTCTTTGGGCTGCATTAATTGACTTAGTTCAAGAACAATTTTCCCACATCTGGTTATCTTAAAAATGCAGCATTAACCATAAGTTTGCTGACCTGGTTGTGAGATGAGACTTCCTTGTTCTCACTGCAGAACTCTCAAGAGGAAAACTGTGATTTGTGGTTTTATGGGAGGGGGGTGGGGGGGGGGCTAGTTTTTCCCCCTATTTTCTGCAAATAGAATGTAAAATACGAGAAACCGCTTCTTACCAACCCTGTGGCACCATGACTTCTTTATGTTAGCAGGGTACGGTTCTTGAGGAGTTCTTCCTGGGATATTATAGCCATTGAGTTCTTAATAGTTCACTTTAAAGGCCTTGGGGGAGGAGAAATGAAAAGTGTTGCAATTATTTTTTTCTTTTCCTCATCCTACACAGTGTCCCTGTAAGGGTTTCACATGCAGAAAGTACACGGAAAAAATACTGTAAAAGAATAGATAAATATTACATACAATCTGGAATATCTCAGAAAAATTCCGTTTCTGGCTAGCCAATTTCAACTGCTATGGTCATTAAAATCAAATTTTCATGACACTATCCCTGTTTTCCTCAATTATAAACTGTGGTCACAAAATCAGAGGCCAGAGTGATCACAGTGGAAGAGCAGAGATTTGAGCTGGTATCTATGAACTTTACAAAGTTCCTGTTTGTACATCTGAATTGTGTAAATTCTGTGATTTCTACAGATTTCTATGAGAACCTTTTCTTTGTAGTGTCTTGCTTTTGAGCTTTATATTTTCTGGCTTAGTGTTATGCAAGTACACCATGAACTGTTTTCACGCATTTCTTCAGGAAAAAAGTTATAGTTCCTTATAGCAATAATAGAAACATTGAATGGTTCGGGTTAGAAGGGACCTTAAAGATCATCTAGTTCTAACATCCCTGCCGTAATAAGTTCTCTTTATTTTGGGTAGTCATCACCATACATCTTTTTGAATTCTAATACAGCAAAATAGATAATTAAATTGCTAATGAGAGACCTCCATATTCTCTGCCACTATAAAATAGCCTACCCTACAATGCAAAAGGAGGGGAGGTGACTGTGAGGGAACTGATAAGGTTCATAATTAAATGGCTGTGTAGAATTCTGTGGCTGTGGACTGATGATAGAAGTTGGTCAACAGCTTCCTGACTTTGGTGAGAAACTCCCTATTTCCTCCCTTCCCTATGCTTTCCTTTCCAGGAACCAGCAGAGCAGTCACTCAGTTGTGCCACCTGAGATATATGGAGGAGGGAAATGATCCTGCTTTAGAAATACATAAATACTTAAATAAGTACATGAGCCCTCCCCATCCCCTTCTCAGCCAAAATAATTTGTTTTAAGACGTTAAAGTGGGTTCCACAAACAAGTATTCTTTTATTCTGGCACCAGCAGAGCACTGAGATTGGGGGCACAAGCAAGTGGTTGGGGACAGGAACACCTAAAGCTAGTTTTGTTGCCAGGGGCATCTTAATGTGAAAAAACAGCCTTAGAATAATATTAGAAACAGAAATATTTGTGCTCTCTGCAGGGAGCTGGATCTGTTTTCTCTTGTGTTTGGTTAATGTAAATTTAAAAATAGAAGAATGTACAAAATCCTCAACTTCTATCTCCATTTGCCACTAATGACAGAGAATACACAATTTCATCACAATTCTTGTAGACAGGAGGCTTGAATCCCAAAGTTATTTTTTCTCAGTTTTAGTGTTTGTTAGGGTTATTCTTTTGAATATTTAAAATTTTAAAAACTCAGCTTGTTCTGTTAAAGCTTTTGTGCTCTGCACACATTCCAGGGTGGCCAATGGTCATATAAGAACTGTGAAGCAAGAGCAAGTGAACATAACTGCTTGAAAGTAAAATTAATTTCTATAAAAAGGTTGGACCATCCAACCGTCATGAGATTAAATATTGCATAGTTTCGGCACCTGCTGTGAGAGTAGAGTAAGACCTTTTATTAGGTATTATAGTCTGTCAATAGTTACAGTATTATCAAATCTGACAGGATTCTCTGTAAAATAATACATACTTTTTTTTTTTTTTAAGATAGTTTGCTTGTGGACGATTTACTGCTTGACAGTGTAGATGCTTTAAGGACTCAATACATTTTCCTCAGAGGTACAATTTTAATCCACAGATATTTATACTCAGGGTACATAAAAGGAACATTATTGACCAGTTAAAGCAATCAAATCATGAGTTCTTTCTTCATATATTCCATGAAGAAAGAGCGAGCTTCAAATGAAATGCTAGGTCATGCTTTGTAGAAATGCTGCTCTGTTTTGGTGTCTTTCACCTTGTGAAGGTTTCTGAAAGGGAATTACACTCAGCATTTGAAATGAAACTGAATTTTCTCATCCATGTTGTGAGACTGAGTTCTCATTCAGAATTCATCCTTTCTGGCCATATTCCTGGATTCGTGAGCCCTTATTATTATCCCTGGTTTCTAGCAAGGCTCTAACGAAGACCAACTATGACTTCTTTTATTTATATGAGCCAACAGTGGCTCGTGTGAAAATGTTTGTGTCATTTCATTGTAGACATTAGAGCACATGAGATTAATAGAAGAAACTTCTATAGTTTCTTTTTGCTCAGATTTTCTGCTCAAAATTTCATATGAGGGCATAGTTAGACTCACAATCCATAGACAGTGAAGGAAGACGTTAAAAATTAATAGAATACAATGTATTAATGTGTTAGAATTAGTGAACTAAGGACCAGAAATGGTAAAGTAAATGGATACTTTTTTTCTGAAATATCATTTATGTAATAGCCATAATGTCTGTCCAACTCAGTGTCCAGTGAAATTAGTAGAAGACACCTATGTTAGTAGCAGTAAAACATCGGGGCAAATTCAGAGTGATACTTCTTTCCCCAGGTTCTTGCATTCAGTGTTTCCTGACCTAAGAAATTTGTCGGTAGTGTCCTGAGTGCTACTCCCTGGTCAGTGTTTCCCTCTGAATTTGCCTACCTTGGCATCCAATACAGCTAGAGCAGTAAGTTCCACAGGATTATTTTTAGGGATATGAAGAGTACTCCCTTTATTGTTTTATTTACTGAAAAAACAGTTTCATCTGATGCCCCTAATTTTTTGCATTACGAAACAGTGAGAAATTATTCCCTATCCATCTTCACCTTGTCAGTCATGATTTTATGTGCTTACACAATCTCTCTCCTCAGGCATGCCTTTTCCAGACCGAGGCATTTCCATCACTTTAGTCTATCCCATTACAGAAGCCGCTATGTACTTTTAGTAACTATTATTTCCCTTCTCAGTACGTTTCTAGCTGTGCCAGGTCTGTTCTGAGAAGCAATAATCCTAGTTCCAAAAGCTACATTAACATTTCACCATTTTGCAATACTTACTTATCCCTTTCCTATAGAGCGAATATTCTTTGTTTTGCTTTCAACTAGTTTGACTGGTGTGGAAGCCAGGCTTGCTGCTCTGTATTTCCACAGTTCATTCCCAATCTCTTCGAAAAAAATTTTTGTCACATTTCCTACTTATTAGACTAGTAATGGGGCCACTCCAGAGGCTGGAGTTTTTTCACTTGAGTTACTCAACTCTCGTATAAGTGCTATTGGGTTGTAATAATCTTTTTTTATTCATTTAATTGATGTTCTACCTTAATGTTTTAAATAATTTAAATCCTGCTTAAAAGGACTTTAACCTTTTAACTGCTCCTTTTATTTTCAGTGTACTAACTTAAATACTTATATGTAGTTCATCGCGTTGAAGTGAATGTTACTGAGTGAATGTTTTAATTTATTAAGCTTAATTCTTGTTTCTTCTTTAAAGCACCATGGTGTCACCTCCTCTGTTATTCTTATATTTCTGTACCAGAGTGTATTCAACTAATTATCTTTTTTAATACAATATCCAAGTAGCCCAACATACCAGTGTTGTCCTTTGTAATTGCCCATTTAATTTTCATTACTTTTGAACACCTGGCTGCTGTTTATACTATGTAACTTTTTGTAATACGCATCACTTCAAAGCTGTCATGTTGAACATGTATGTTTCCTTAAAAAAAAAAAAAAAGAAAAAAGAGAATAAAAAGGTTGGTATTATTTTTACAAAGAAAAGAGATTGTTGCATGTGATAGGTAAATATGAATCTTTTTCCCTTTCCATTGCAACATTGAAAACTCATAATCAGTGCTCTAATATCTCCTTTTTAGGTAATTTGTGGTAGTCTTTGCTCACAGAAGGAGTTAAAGTTCCTTAAAATCCAAACAGATTCACTGCCCTTTTCCATCTGTTTTTGCTTTGTACAGGAGACCTAGATCCCACAGCTGTGTTTCTAATTTTATTTCTATTACCATTAATGTGCGCTTAAAAGAAATACAAATTCCTGCTCAAAGGAAATGCAAATTGAGTATACGGTAAATATCCTGACCCATACACATCAAGAGCTAAGGGAGAAGCCTAGTTTCTGGTTTTATTCTGTTTTTTTACAGATTATCCAATCAGTTACTTCAATAGCATTAGCCTAAAACTACATCAAACGAGAGTTTTGAGGAAGATATGAGACTACTATGGAGTAAGGTATAACTCCACAGGCATGAATTCCTTTCTTCAGATGTGGATACACATAGAGCAAGGGATCTTTGAAAAGTAAATTTATATAAACTGTGATAAACTAATCTAGTACTAAATAAGCATGCAAATACAAACTTAGTTTCTGAACTGTTTCACTGAGTGCCAAAGGAAGCTCTGACACATTTTTGGCTTTTAGTCTTCCTCCTTTATATCCTGTGAAAATTAGTAAGATGAATCATCCAAGCCAAGCCAAGTAGTCTTCCCAATTGTTGCTGTATTTTCTTTCTGTACTCATAAACGGCCAAAACTCACAAAATTTGGCCAACAAAGACAAAACCTCTTACTGTAAGCAGTAACAGGTTACCTGTACAGTGTATTTAGTCTTGTTTGCTAAAACCAGTCTTGATTGCAGTGAACTAAGTTATAGAAATACATATTTATTGATCATTCTGGTTACTTTCACTGAACTCATCCAAAAGGTAACATTTTGCCTTCTTTATTTGAGAGAAATTATATATAGCACCTCTTATATTTTGGAACAGTAGTGGAATTTTTCATCTTTTTTTTTTCCAAGAAAGAGTTTTGTTGTTTCTAGTCACTTTGTTATTAGTTGAAAGTCTTTAAGAATTTTCTTTGTAATCGAGTGGGGTTTTTTGCTTTAGATGGTCACTGTTTTGTTTATGATCTCAGCGGTAACGTTCTCAACCCAGAAGAAACAAATAGTAAAGTGTCATCTTCCTTGCGTGAGCATTCCTTCATAACATATACATTGCATATAAAAGAGAACTTTCTCAACAGTTTGAAATTTTGAATTTGTATGAATCAACACGGTTTTGCTTTCCAGATGACTAAAAACACATTATAAAAGCTTGAAAGTGGGATTTATGGTGGAGTTTTCTTTCCAGTGTAGATATTTTCTAAGACTAAATTGTTGGCAATTTGTATTTTAAGGAGAAGCTGTACAAATTTTTTTTTCATAATTTTCCCCAGAACTTTCATTTAAGGAAGTCACATTTCTAGCCACAACTTTTAAGTGTTCAGCACTAACATTGTTTAAAAAATCTACACCAGTTGTAATATAAAATATTTGTATTTATGCATTCTAAAACTGAAGTTAGGCAGATATCTAGGAAAATCAGTAAGGTGATCCCTTTTTTTTGAAAAAAGTTTTTTATTTTCTTATTTTCATTTTACTGTTTTCTGATGTGTTTTTATCACAGACAGATCTCTAAGGGTGCATCTGCCTCAGCATTTCATTTGGAATAGAAGGACCTTTCTTGGTCCCCACTTAGGCTTTGGTGTGCATTACAATGCCATCTTGGAGGACTCTGACGAGAATTCTTTCAAGTGAAAATATCCCAAAGATGTGCTGGGGGTGTACCTAACGCAGTCCAAATTAAATTCTTTGCGACACATCTACTTTCCTTATAAAATGCCACTTTTTCCGTTGTAACTCTTTCAGTTAAAATCCTAAAATCTGTGATACATACCGTCAGAAGAGGGAATATGATTTTTCTTACCTATAAGAAATTGATGAGCAACTGTACATTGGCTACATTGTAGCAGAAGATGTTTATATACAGGACCAGGTTCTCCTAATTCTTGTCCAAACAAATCCTGGGCACAAGCCCTCAGATTGTTTCTGATAACTGATGTGATCTGCATGTTGTGGGATTTTAATTATGTTAATATTTTACAAGTATGTTGATTTCACTCTTTGAAAGAAAAATAATAAGGAACATCTGGAAATAGAGAGAAATGATGCTTCTTTCACAGAGGAGGTCTGGCTGAAGAGCTATTCATTTATAAGCATTGTACAATTAACATAAACAAGACATATACTATAGCGTGGTTAGCATTTGTCTTGAAGAGCAAGAACAAGAACTTAGTTCTCCCTAAGTACATTCGTTTTCAGCATTGACAGCTAGGAACATAAAAAGCAAGTGCTTGGCAGGTGGATTTTAATTCCTGTTGCAAAGGATTCCAATTGATTTTTACACTGGAAGTTCACACCCAGTGCATAAAAAACATTTAATTAATAGTTATTTAAAGATAATAATAATATTCTTATTGTGAAAGAAAAATGAGAAAAGAAAAAGCTATTAAGGATATTTTTACAGGTTAAAACAAGGTTTAGGCTACATGGTCATAAGTCAGAACACTGCAAGTCTTGCACTGGTATAAATTGTGTAATTTTATTAAATTACAAGATATTAAAAAATCTTAAGCATATCATGAAATAGATTTTTATTTATATATTTTGAAGCAAGTTCATAGAGCACTTCCTGATTCCTTATCTGTGCTGGAGAAGGAACATAGTGCCATAATAGGTTTTGATCCTGTTAAAATTATCAGAAAGGCTGTCAGTCACACCACTGGAAACACATTTAAACCATCTATAGGATTCTGTTTGAGGTTAAAGTATTTTGCATGTATATCTAATGAATGAATACCAGTTTTCTACATTAAATACTGTAACAGTAACGAAGTACTGTTTTCATAATGAGCCGTTAGCTCACATCTGTTTTATTCTATGTGTTATTACAGATATTTTTCAGGTTGGTGTTGTTAATGGAGATTCATGACTGGTCACTCATGCTTGTACTTAACTTTAGCTATTATCAATGAAAGCTTTCTCAATCAATTCACAAATTACAGTTTTGCTGATGCTGCTGTTTTAGTGTTATGAAGTTTTGCCAGCATTAAGCTTGTGAAACCCTAAGCTAATTGACTTTTTCAATTTCACAATTGGAGTAATATTGTGCCAATTTTCTTGGAACATTATTTTATAGAAATCCTTGCACAAAATAATTGTCCCATATCACTTGTTTGCCATCTGTTAATAAAACCAGAGCAAACAAACCTCAAACCTTAAGTAAAAGAAATCTACAATATCCTTCACAAACAAGCAAACAAGCTGACATGCAAGAACACATAGAAACTTACATTCAGAATCACGGTTTTAATGACACTGTTGTGTAACAAAGAAAGAAAAATCTGTAGTAATGGCTACAGAAATCCATTTTTACTTTGTCGTTTTTCTTCTGATGTTTCTTTTATGTTCCCAATAAGCACTTACCACTATTATTCTTCTTTTGATTTAAGAGGAGATTTTCAAATGTGGCATGCATCAGATAATAGCAGTCCAGCCCTACTTATTTGTATACCTTTTCATTTGTAAATTAATGTAAACCCTATTACTATTGCATGTTTTTAAAGGCTAGGTCAGGAAATATTCTAAAAAAATTAAAGGTAGCATTTCAGCTCTGGCTTCTGAAGTGAAATGCCAAATTTTAGAGTTAGGTTTATTGGCTTTCCCTTGAGGGGCCTGGATGGCTGAGATTGGGTCTGAAATACACTGACTGAGGAGTGGTCATAAGGGCTTAGCGTGGAAAATTGTAGCATAAGGATATTCCTTCTCTCTCTATTGAATGGTTATTCAGAAACGTAGCTTAATAACCTCTCATTGGAGAAGGCATTTAAAATCTCTTTAAAAAATGCTAGCTTTCCTGTTATAATATCCTGAAAAAAGCATTTGTCTGAAGATCCAGACATGGATCTTGTGTATCATAGGTGTACCATCATCTACACAATCAATATAAGGAGAGGAAAGGATAGTTCCTATATTTTACTCTAATTTAATTATAAGAAAGAAAAAGGTGTAGTTCTGTCCATAGAGTTGTTGCATTGTAGAAACTGGAATGGGCCTTGAGTGTTCGTCTTTACTGTGTCCAATAACTCAGTAGGAGCAAGTATTGAAAAAAATTCCCTGATGTTTCTCTAAATTGGTTAGAAATGGTCTTTTAGTCACTGTATTTTAGTATTTTAAGATCAGTTTGTGCCTTTCAGGACTGGCAGGCTAACAGGATTTTTTTTAGGTCACAGGTGTGGATTTATGCATTCATTACATCCAAGTTTTTCCTTCAGTAACTAAGTACTTGTTTGGATCTGCTTTTAATGATATTTTTTTTAAAAAAAAAAAAGACTGTGTTTCGTCTCTTTTTTTAATGTTGTTGTTATTTTGGGGGTGTTTTTTGTTTGTTTGGTATGGTATGATGTTACCTTTTATGTGCTGTGCCTTCCAGCTCGTTTTTGAAAGATGTATGAGAAGATTTGTAAAGATGAAGCCATGTCAGAAATGACATTTTAATTTTTGATGTCTGAAGAATTTATAAACAAAGTTATTTACCTACGGGAAAGTGCTATAGGGTTGTCACTGACTTTCAGTTGAGAAGGCACAGGATGCTCGATGGTGCTCTTCAGCAGCTTAAAAAAGGCAGGTTAGTCAGTGTTGAGATATATATTCTACATGTTTGCATTCTGTCTCTTCGATGTCATTAGCTGCAGTCTTGTCAAATTTTGCAAAAGGTAAGAATTAGCACAAGAAGGCATTTGAAGAAAAGAAAAATGACTGCAGAAAATAGGATGTTGTTACTGTTGAATGGTCATTGACAGAAAACTCAGCCACCATTTTTGTCAGGAGTTATGCTGCAAATCTTGAGTAAACACAAAGCCTGAAGTTCTCATTTCATTTTAATGTCCCTTCAAGACTCTCACCAAGAGCAGAGAGGTGACTGCTTGGGTATTGACCCAATTCATAAACATAAGATACATTATGGGTCGTAAGAATGACAAGCGCATCTAGCGCAATCGTTTTTCTCCATCAGTGCCCGTAAGCTGACATGCAGTGAACAGTAAAAGCAAAACAAGTGTATACAATATTTTTCACAACTGGTGTCCCAGCCTCCAGCAGTTTCTCACTCATGAGCTTTCCTGAGTCTTCCATGGTTTCTCTACTTGGTAACTCTTAACAGATCCCTCCTCCAGCGCCTGTCCGGCCTTCCCTTGAATCCACTGCTGACTTTTTGCATCCACAATACTCTTTGCCAAAATACTTCTATGGCATCTTAATCACTGCCAGAAAAACCACCTCCTGTGACTGGTTTGAATCTGGATATTGCTGTTTTCATCTCCTACCCTCAGTTTCTCCACTGGAAGAGTTGGTGAATAATTTACCCCCAGGTCTCTCACACCATGTCGCTTTTGATCTCGGAGAACTGTACTTTAGCCACCTACCCTCCTAGCCATGCCATCCCTTCTTCAGGCTGAAGAGGCCACATTAATCCTCTGACAGGAGTTGCTTAATACTTTTGGGAGAGCTCCTGTTTCCCCCTCTGACCCTTCCTATTCTCCCTCTTGGAGAGGAATGAAAGATGGGATGAGCTCAGATGTGGGTGAACCATGGTTTAGTGGCATAAAAATGCTCTCCTTTTTTCTCTGTTGCTTTCCTTATGATTCCTAGCACTTGATTTGCCTTTCTGACTGAGCTAATGTTTTTAGGGAACTGTGTATACTGATGCTGAGGCTTAAAGCCCCTAATTTCCTAAAATAGATGGGCCTGGTTTCCCAACTTGTGTTAACTGATATGATTGCATGCTCAATTTTGGCATGCTATTGCCATTGCAGCATTGCCAGCATTATTGCTGTTTCAGTGCCTGGTTGCTTAGAAGTGCCTGGTGTGCTGTGCTTTCTCACAACTTGCCCTCACCCCTCCAGCACCAGTGTGTCATCTCCAGTTGCCTTACTGGTTGCCCTCTTATGAGGCCCCCAGGGAATATGGAATGTAGACCCAGTGAAGCCTCTTGCAGAGCTTTGCTGCTGACCCTTCTCCATCGTGACAACTGAATGTGTGGTCCTGCCCATGTTTCCCATCTTTTACTCAATTATTTATCCATTCCATGATATTCCTTTTTACATCAGGGTTGCCTTGTTTCCTTAATAGACAGCACCAAATGTCTTTTGGAAATGCAAATGATGTATTCAGAATTTAGATTAATATAGACAGTTATACTTGGATATATTGCCTTTGTACTTTAGCTCGTGTACGTTATTTTCTCCCTGCGTTACACTGTGTAGTACCAGTATAAGCTCAACATGCAAATCATGCACGTTGTTTCTTCTGAAATACAGCTGCATTGGTTGGTGACATGTTTTCTGACAGAGGGACATTAATGACATGAGCTATATACTTATATCAAAGTTCAAACTTCTTATCTTGATTTCAACTGAAAAAAAAAAATAATTACAGAAGACTCTACATTTCAGACAAATCTTTCTATTCTTTTTCAGGAAAATTGGTTGCTACTTTCATCCTCTAAGATGAATGAATTAAATATGGGTTCAGGATAAATTTTCTGCCTTCCTAACGGAAAGATCTTCATCTGTTGCATGAGAAATTAATGCAAATCCAGTGTCTTAGGTAAAGATAGAAACAATAAATCGAAGGCTTAGATAGATATTCTTATTTTCTCTAAATAAGTTTATAATGAATTAATTTTTAAATGCAACAGATGTTAGTGATTGGAAGGGAGGTTATTTCTGTTGAACAATAACAATATTGCTAAAAATTATTTTACAAATTCCAGTGTTGCTATATGTATGTAATTTCTGATGATATATTAACTTACTTTCATTAAGCTGTTCTTCCAAAACTCAGAGTTTTGGATTTGAATTTAGCCTCCCAGCTTTTGGAGCATCCAAATTTACTAATGAAGTGCCTGCTTGGTCCATAACAAAGTATAGCTTTGGTAAATAGGTAAATATATTTATGGAAGGAGCTCTGTAAGATAAATCCCCTGAAATACATGATGTAGAACCTATTTTATTTTGGTTTATGTCTGCAAAAGCATTTGTGATTATGTTTAAAAAAATTACACCCTTAGATTGTAAGGTGGTTTTTTTTAGGTTTTTTTTGAGAAAAAAGTGTGATTTTATACTGAACACTTAAATGTGGAAAGAATCTAAAAATAAAATAATAAAAAAAAATCATAGGTGTCACCACTGAATATAGGCATAAATTGTACATTGTAGAGGACTTGAGATTCAGGATGGATAACCTCACCTGAAGAAAATACGGAGATATGAGTCGCTTGGCTTGCCACTCTTGGAATTCAGAATGTTTCTTCCTCGTCAGCTCAGAAATTAGTTCAGCAAATGTTGCAATAGTTTCTTAAATCAACTCCTCAAAAAATGAATTTGTCTTTGTGGAAGTGTTTAGATGATCAGGGTCTGGAATAGAAAAAAGAAGAGAGAAAAACATTCTACAGAGAGAGGAAACAATAATAGAATAAGACACCAGGGGGATAGCGGGGTAGCTGAATAGATGTTTATATATCAGTCTGTTGTGTACTCTTTTCTTCAAATAAAAAAGAGCATATTTTCCCCCCCAAACTGATATGATTTAGAGAAGGGGAATAGTATACAGAAATGTGCATATTCAGACAGCTAGTTATTTTTATTTAAAATATATATGTAATTTCATTAAGCCTCCTCTGCCTCCGCGAATTTACTATTGCAATTGAAAATTCAAATTAAGGTGTTGGTGCCTATGTATTAGAACACATTTTATGGATAAATAGGATAATTGTAACAGACCGCTCGAAAGACAGGAATTTTGTCCCTATTTGTGTTGTTCAGTGAAGCATAAGCAGCAGCAATAATGCTCTCAAGAAAGATAAAAAGAGTAAAAACCTGTGTATCTTTAAAATAATTGGCTTTGTGTTTGTGCATGCACAGCAGCCAAGGACTTAATGAAAACTTTAAAAACCTTCATTCATACAGTCTCATGGAGTGTAAACAACCAGGTAGAAGACTTTGATAGACTGCCTCATTATAGTGGTGCCTGTGCCATTTAATCACAAAGCAAACGGCAAGCCAGTGGCCTCTTACAATGTAGAATGTAATTTTTCTATTTGAAACTCATTTTGCACAAGCCAAACTCAATTGCTGTAAGAGAAAGCTGAGACACCTATTCCAACCTACTTACGTTGACTCACATACATTTTCCTTACAACTTAGGGTGGATATGCCTGGTTGATATTCAGAGATCTCAAAATATTAATGTATATCGCTAAGTTTATTTATAAAAAACAAATTAGCTTTGAGTATGAAAGTTCTTCATCATTTCTCTCTTTCTCTTTTTCTTTTTATCGTAATGGGCATTGACTAAAACCTGCATCCCTGGTGCAGCTGTTGTAAATAGAAAAATGTTATTTTTCTAGAATTCTGTATTATTCCAAAATACAGGCCAAAATTCAGGTGAAAAAAATGTTAGAATTGGATGCAACTTAAAATTCTGTGTTGAAAATATTTGGTTTTTAGTTTCTTACAAAGTATCATCATCTGCATTTTAAGAATGAAGTCTATTCGATGATGTTAGTGAAATTCATATGTAATGCTGTCATATCAGACTTATTTTTTTTCTTTTCAGTATTCATTTAAAAATACCATGTTAATAGCAGTATTTGAATATTTGCCAACTACTAAATAATTTGGTTTTTCTTAATCATGAAAGTGCTTTATCTTAGTTATAACACTGCAGTTTCATCTTAACAGTACGATTAAACTTTAAGAATATGTGTAATTAAAACTTCCCTGATGGAATTCAATGTATAATATAACATTCAGCAAATAGAGCTTTTCTCTTTGAGGTGTGCACAATTTATATTAGCAGTATGAGTGAGTATCTTTTATACATTTTGTTCTGGTACTTTTACTTTTTTACTTTTTTTTTTTTTTTTGAGAGAGAGGTGTAAATACTTGGCTACAAAGACTACAAAGCCTGTTAAGCATAAGTAATTTTGTGCAAATGTATATGGTTCTTCAGACCAAAAGTGGAATTCTATCCAATGAAGAACTATAATGAAAGTCTGTGCAAGGGCTTATATCCCAAACAGCTTGTCAAAGTGAGACCAAGGAGTCTTATTTAACAGAGTGAACCGAGTGTTGGCTTTCTGCACAGAGCTGGATTGTGCCCTGCAATTACAGCAAGTTGAAGCATGAATTATTTCAGTCATGCTATTTTCTTGCGTTTTAGGCGAAGTTTGAACCGGCAAATATTTATACAGCTATCGCTGCTTCTTGCAGTCAATCTCACTGAAGGTAAATGGAGCCGGCTTGTGACTATCAAGAGATTCTGTATGCAAATGTACGTTTCTGAGAAAGATGAGGCTGCTAGATGGACTGATGAACCTTTTCTATGGCTACTGAAGTTCCATTGTCTGAAGTGAAGTAGGAAATACAGATACCTTTTCAGCTATTGAAACTGTTCAACATTATTAACTTGATCTTTAATATATTACTAACCTTGATCATGTGTCAAAGGGAAGCAGAAAAATACACGGAGGAAGCCCTCTATTCAGTTATAGCAGGAGAAAGAGTGTCTGTGAATACAAAGTGCTGTTGGTGAGATAACCTTTCTGCTCTAAAGGTGACGTGTAAAATATGCAGAAGCTGTTCCACATCAGAGTAAATCAAATTGCTAAAGTAAGCAGGTTGCCATCTCTACTTTTCATTTTGACTAATTAGATACCTAACTAAAAGCCACTACAATTTACACAGTCATTTTTCCTTTGTTTTTCTTCCCTTTATCTTTGATATTTTTTTTTTGTTGCTTTAATAAAGATGCTCAGTGAATCATAAATTCTATGTACTCCTCCATAAGGCTTGCCTATTGTGAATAGATACTCAATATTTTTGTTTCATCTGGAACTAAACTTCATAGGACAGAATAACTAATTTCAGATACAGGACATGACAGCTGTTTTGCCATATTTTGCTGTCTACGTATGTACATCATTGCATATTATGCATATTATTATTTTTGAATTATATGTACAAAATACATATGGAAGCCAGTGCCAGTTTGTGGACTGGACTCTCACAGAACCTGGCACAATGGCTTTTTGTCCTGTCAAACAGAATCTGTATTTTTTCAGGTTTCAGTAAAGACATTTGTGTTTTGTGTCATGAGAAAGAGGAGTCCTAATTGTTGTCATTTATCATCCAAAGAGGGACATGGATCTAAAGAACAAGATGGTCCGCATTAATGCTTCAGCCAAATGACCATCTTTCCTCTCAAAGAAAGGAACCTCACAAGTTCTGTATACTAAAACTTTTAGAGGCTCAACCTTTCTTAGAGGGTTTCAGTATATCTCTGCCTGCAAACAAACAGCAAGGTCTTGATCGTGGAATAAATGGAAATTTTTCCAGTGATTTAAATGCAGGTCATCCCAAAAAGGGACATCCTTATGCAAAAGACCAAAGGAAAATTACTGAACAGTTTGAATGTTTAAAAAAACATATGAAAACTCAAGAAAAGCTTGAAATTTAGTATTTGAAAAAAAAGTTGAAGTTTCAAATCTGGCTGGTTTTGTTTGCGTATTTGCTTTATGGAACACCACTGGAATTAAGTGACTACAATGAGCAATGTTTATGGAGCTGCCAGATACAACAATTAGAGGACACTTAGGAAATTTCTCCAAATACTCCTTTTAAAGAAATACAATTCCTATAGGAATTATTTTTTATAAGAAATTAAAGAATAGCTGTAAATTCAAAATTTAAATTCATGTTTCTAATTTCCAATTTGAATTTAAAGATTGAAACCAAATGTTTTATTTTGCATTTGTTAGACATGAAAGTAAGTATTTAATTTATATTTTTCCCTTCCTGGGCTTCCTTAAAAAAATTCATCCCTCATGATACAAAGTTTAGTTTGACCTATGGGTACGTGTTATTGTGACAGTCATATAACGGGCAATGGAAGATTCTGGCTGGTGGAGAAAAAGGTAGCAGCCTGAAATGCAACTTAAAGGAGGCAGAGGCAGGGCATCGCCAGTGGGAATTAATTCTAAATCTGTAGGTTTGGAAAGTGAGAGATTTCCTGTTATTTACTTCAAAACTTTTTTAATGTAACTTTAAAAGGCTTTTCATCTATTCTGAAATTAAAACAAACACTGAAATACAGTGGTTTTCACCTGGCCAGATTTCCTAAAAAGCTTTTCCAGCTCCTGGCATGTTGACTGTGGTTACTAATAACAGGCTTAACTAGGGACTCATTGCTAGAGAGTGAAGTACATGGCAAATACTCATTATCCTTTTAATTTCATACTTAATGTTATTGTAATTCAGATAAAGTATCAGCACAGTGCTTTAACAAAGTGATTATTCTGTCACTCCATTAGTTTGCTGTTTGTATGGGTTCTTTTGCTTATTTCACAAAACAAAGATGTACCCGAGATGACCAAAGGAAGCAGGCCTGCTCACCTGAAGGTTAATAATGAAGGATCCAGATAATTTAATCTGTAACTCTCTTTGTTACTCTCTTCCTGCTTGCAGTGGGTGTTTTCCTGCACAGCTGTTCTATGGGTCATAGAAACTGTAATAATTCATTGTACACACTAAAAAGGTTCTCTGAGGCTCTGAGTACAGTCACACTAATTATAGTAACTATATTTTAACTATTAAAATCCTCCTTTAAGATGAGAAAAACCTAAGCTTTCAGAGTTAAAGAGGTGTTGCCACTTTAATTCCTTGAGATTTTTAAGTCTAGTGACATTAGACATGTAAATTTTTATGCACGAATGTAATCATCTGTATTTAGTGATTTATCAGAAGCACAGTAAAAAATGGAGAATAATACCCATTGCACCATCCTGTCTCTTCCCAAAGGGTGGCTTTGGTACACTGCTGATACCAAATTACGTAAGCATCTTTGTTATACTTTGAAAATCTTCTGCATCTTTGCTGACATTGCTTAAAGGTGTGCTAATTACTGTCAGTTGCTGTAATACTGGACACCTGTGAGCTTGGAATTGGGCAAAGACAACCAATTCATTTTATGTAGGACACAGAGCAGGCAGCAGATGGTAATAAGCTTCAGTCAACACCAAGCTGGGCAGGATTCACACCACTAAGCTAGATGTGGAAAACTCAAAATCCCTTGGCTAATCCCATGAGCCAGCCATTCTCCCTAATTGTGTCTTTCCCTAAGAAGATGTACTTTACATGTTCCAGTCTCAGCTGAATGAATAAACATGATTTAATGTACTGACTGTAGGATTTTACTAATCTATTTATTAGTTCCCCTTTCAAGGGAAGTTATAATGATGTGTTTTCACTTAAAGCAATTAGAATGTATTTTTAACAGGGGAAATGACTTAGATTATAATTACAGAGCATTATGCTGTACTTTTAATGATTTTGCTCTTTGGAAAAATGAACAGTGAGAATCATTTTGCATGAAGTTATTATCTTGCTCTCACAACATAATACTGACTTCCTTCTCAGGCTGTTGGGTCACCGCAGCTATTGGATCAGGGGTGTGTGTCTTAGACTAAAACAAAAAAGAAGATGACGAATAAATATTTACAATTACATCTGTAGTACCTGAAATAACTCTTCTTGATTACACTATTTGACTCTTCATACAATTTTGAGGCAGAAACAAAGCTAGATGTGTGAAGATTTTACTGCTGGTTTTTTATATTTATAATTCTCAGTGTTGCATATCTAAAGCAGAAAATTAAATCTAGTGCTATGGCAACAACGGTTCTATGAAACAGTAAAGGTAATCATGCCTTGTCCTATGTATTGAACAGATAGAGAAGAAAAAATGAAGGTGGGGCAAGTGCAATTCCACTCATTACAGTAAAGGCAAAAAAAAGGCCAAGAGAAGTTATGTGACACACCTGCTTTGCAAAGAGCTGGTTTCAAGTCTCGTGAGAAAAGTGGACAACTGCGAAACCGTAGATATGGAGCATGGCAGGAAGGTCTTCAGCCTTGTGTATCCACTGGTTTGCATGCATGCATTGTGATAATGGGGGAAGTGACAGCAGCTGTGGAGACTGTGTTAGTACCACCAGAAAATTTCATCCTTTTTTTGCTCAGCTGCTAGGTAAACACTTTTCTAAGAAGGCTATTTGGCTGAGTAGTTTTGGCAATGTTTTTCTCAAAGTATGTTAAGGAAGGTAGGTACGCTTTCCAAACACTGAGTCTATCTTTCCTATCGTTTATAGGCAACAAAAGAGAAAACTTGCAGGAGTGAGGTTATCTGAATCAATCCTCTGTACTGAGACCAAATTGAGAGGGAGATGAACTACTATGCTCCTCTAATTCTTCTAAGTTATGCCACATCAACAATACTTACTAGTTCCCCTCCTGTGAAAGGTACTTTTCTACAAGCAAGCAAGTAAAAAGCTAAGCAGTACTGTGTTGTAAAAGTGAGACAGAGTAGGAAAAGTTTAGAGGTTATGGGTGTACAGCCAAATAGTTGGAAACATTTGTCTTTTGACAGTGTTACATTATTGCTGTTATCTCTTAGGTAAATGCTTGCACTTTTTAGATGTTTCACCGCACTGTATGTGAATAAAGGGTGATTTGGGGAGTCAAATAGGATAGCATGGGAGGGAGGTTCTGAACTGTAGGAATTTCAGGCAGGAAAGTGGCTGAAGTGCTTATTGCTTTCCTAGACAGGGCAGGTGGGAAATGCACTGGAATAAGGTGAGGTGAGCTGGGACAGTTTGGACCTCAAATGGATGCCTGAAGTATGGGACTGAGCGCAATGAGAACAAAAATAATGGGGTTGAAATAGTTGATAGTGCTGAGCTGAAGTTGGAGCAAATAGGAGGGTGAGAGGATAGGGTAGGAGGAGGTAGGGCTCAGCAGATAAGGAAATAGGAAGGGTGCAATAGACAGACCAGATTCATGCCACAGCTCAGATCTCTTCTAGACATGTTCCTGCTACCTTAAGAGTAAAGTTTAACTTCACTTACAGGTTTTTTTGAGGTTCCCTCACTATCAGATAAACAAATCATAAGCTTCCTGCATCACAAAGCATTTTCAACCATCATACCAGTTATCTGTTTCTCCATACAGCTAACCATTTCTCTTTTAAGGTACCAGGCGCTGTGAATCAAAGCATCAAAACAGGGTTTTGTGTGATACATAATCCTGGAAGATGATCCATGTTGTTCTTTACCTTTCTCCTGACCAACAGAAACATCTTAGCTTGCTTATAGACCCATCTTTTAATGCAGGGCTTTCCTTTAGTTACAGAAGCGTGTTAAATCCTCTCTGTATGCGGTGGCTGGCTGTTTAAGATGAGCTGACTGGGTACCACTGGAAGCATTTGGTTCTTGTAAGTCTATCAAGGCTTGACTTCTTTGTTATGAAGTCCTGAAAGGGTTACAGGATTTGAGGAAAAAAAAACATGGCTCTTGGATAGGCACGTGGGTGGGCTGGAATTATAACGATGTGAGTTGGGATGGAGGAAAGTACGGACCTTTGATTGAGAGCAGTTCTGTAAAAGGCAGAGGAGACTCTGGAAAACAGAGCATGTGTTCAATGTGTTCTTAATTTTTCCTCCTTTTGCTTCTTACTTTCTGTCACAAGACTGCTATTGTGTAGGCAACTTGTCAATGTATAATATATTTGAAATGCTCTAATAGGAGCACAGTGATTAATTGGCTTGGCATAACAATTTGTAGTCAAATGATTTTCTTATTAGCTTTAGGATTCCTTCTGAGAAAAACTATGGGGCATTCTTGGAAAAACATACAATTTTTAAATTTCATTAGAGTTCATATCACTTGCTAAAAAAGTTGGCATTAGGTGGTTTTTTTGTTTATTTTAATTTACTGGTATCTTCAGCAGTTATGATCTTGTTATTAATGTGGTAGCTTTCTTCCAGAGCTTTTTTGTTTGTTAACTAATAATGAAACCTACGCTGTTATGACTATCAATTTGCTATTAGTGTTGTTTAGTAAATAATGAATGTCAGTAGTAGGCAAAGAAATTTTAAATCAACTTCATGTTTAAAACCTAGTGTACTTTGTATTCTTCTGTCCTCTAAGGGGTATTTGAGCAGTACTGCAGTAAAGCATGTGCAAATGTCATCCCTTATTTAGATAATCTATGTTGTGATACAAATGAAAAAAGGAGTAGGAATGAACAATAAAATAAAGTATCTATTTTGAAGTAGTCTTCCATTCACTGTTTGAGATTTACTGGAAATAACTAAAGAATTTATACATTAAAATTGATTAAAAACAAACAAACCAACCCAAGCGCTTGTTTGTTTGGTTTATAAAAGTATTTGTCTCAGTATTCTAGCTGAAGGTGTAGGGTTTGGTCTGCTATAAGAAGGTACTTGAAAGTAGCGCTGTGTTTGAATGCTTGACAAACATTCCCTCAGCCTTGCTTTTCTTACAGCTTTCAGTGACAGTAGAGCCATGGTGATACTTGGGAAATTGGTGCGTTGCTATGGAAATGGCTGTGATGCCACCAGTTCAGCATTTATGCTTCATTGCCAGATCCAATGCAAAGAGATAAATGAGGGAGAAAGCTGTAGGCTACTGTACCTACACAAGCAAAAAATAAAAATACACCAAACCTTGCTTTTAATGATGAGTTAATTGGAAGTGTTTTAATACTTCAGGACATTCAGTTTTTTGGTTGGGTGATGTTGTTGTTGGGTTTTGTTGTTTTTTTGTTGTTTTTTTTTTTTTTTGCTATAACTGATCAGTTAAGCACTTGTCTGAATTTTGAGAGGTTCAGGTTCTGTGCCTGATTCAAAATGATCCAAAGCAAAACTATTTCAACCCAGGAATTAGGGCGCTCAACAGGGATGTCAAATTACAGCAGAGCTTACATAAATAACCTGTTGTCCTGCCTTTTCAGTTCCTGTGAAACAGGGCCATTGTTCTCCAGTAAGCTGTAAGCACAAGTTCTCCTCATTAAATTAAAGAAATTAGTGAAGGCGTGGAAGAAGGAACTGCCAGCAATCATGTGCTTTGAAGTTTGTGGTTGGGTATCTGTATGTGTGCATATAGGGGAAGGGGTTCTGTCAGACAGTTATTTTGCTTGGTTTGGAAGGATTAACTAAAGAAATTGTTGGAGGGAAGGCAGCATTGTAAAACAGTACAGGAAGGAAGAGAAATGGTCATTTATGAGGCTGTTACACTCTGCTTGTTTTGCTGCAATGCAGGAAATATCTGTCCTGTGGGTCTGACCAGGATCATTCATGTATGAGATGAATGATTCTTAGGGGTTGTCCACTACAGCCGCAAGAGCTACTTCTTATGCAAAATGTGTGTCAGAGTCATAACTCTCCTCTGAGTTTTCCTGAATGATAATGATGATCTATTGGTCGTTCCTGGGGTAGCTCATTTTTTTGTGGAGAACCATCCTGGCCTTCAGCCATGAGGCCTGATGTGACTGCCTCCAAGTAGAATGGGTAGCTGACTATTGCACAAGGTCACAAGGGTACTTCCTTGGACCTCTTTCTCTTCCATGTTTTAGTCATTGCTGCTTCAATAGATGCAAAGTGTCAGGTCCAGAGGTGAAATTCTTGCTCATAAACAGGACAACTGAAGTGCCAGCTTTCAGATCAACGAGGTATAAGCTGCCATTTCCACTGCCAAAATTCCCCTGCACTCAGACTCGGACCATCTGGGAGTCTTCTCTGGAGAGTAAATGTTAATTATTTCATTCTATCTGAGAAACGATTCTTCAGTGAGACAAGACAAAAAATTAGTGCTCATTTCCTTCTAATTCGCAGAAATTAAGTTAGTTTCTCTAGTTTGTGTTTAGTTGTGAAAAGTTGCTTCCCTGGGGTGTGGGGAGTACTTATATGTGAGCAAGAGAACAGAAGTCAGGTAACATGAAAAGAAGGATAGCCAATCTGTCTTTATTTATATATTTACCACTGTCATATTTTCTTAAAGGAATCTACTATCGGGAATTGAGAATGTGAAATGTTTTTTTTTAAACTTTCTTACGCTTCTGGTGCATCTGACAACCTGTCAATAGCTTGAAGCAACTTGCTCTGCTTGCCTTTAGCCGTGCTTGTAGTTTAGATGAAAAATAAAAGAATCAAAATCTAGTTATTCATCCTGAGTGTCTTCTTCACACAAAAGTTTTTTGCTTTATTTATTCAGCTATCATTAATTGCAGGTGACATGCAGGAAATTAGTTTTCTGGAATGCTTAGAAGCAAATCCTTTTCTGTTCAAGCAATAACATACATCCTTGGAGTCACACCAGGCTCAGTGTTGTGACTCTTAGAGCTCCTGGATTGGTTATGAAAATGTTAGAAATGCAATGGAGGAATGTTTTAAGATCAATGACATTTCGGCTTCTAGTTTGCAAGGTGTTAAATGCCTTTCTGAAATCAACAGAATGCAGTTGATCTGAGCCTGTGGCCTCTCTAGTGTAGGTTGTGGTGTAACCTTCATGATGGATGTTGTCATCAAAACCACTGCTCCAATAGTAGCAGGGATGTAAACACGCTGTGATTTGTTCAGTGTTCCTCTTAAAATATTATATAGAAAAGGGGAGAAAAGTGTAATTACAGAAAAAAAAATAATTAAACCCCTGTGTTTTGGCCATATGCTATTTCTTCTCGAACGTTTAACGAAATGGTCATATTTAATATGTGCAGGATACAAGTTATCCTAGGCTGAGAGTAAAAGATATAAATTTTTAACTATTCCAGAGCTGTCTTGATACAAGTATCTTGATGTTATGACCAAAACTTTAAAAAATTGAGAACAAAGAGTACATTGTATAGTGGGAAGTAAAAGGACACTGTTTTGTAAAAGCGGATAAAATTGTGAACCCAGATATGGAGTTATTTCTTTCCCTTCATACTTTCAAAAGAATGGAAACTACCATTCCAGTGCTTGCAATCTAATTCCTATTCATCGTTTGTTCAGAGCCTGACATCTGCATGCATGTTTTGAACAGTGCTGTTTAGGCTGAAAAGATGAGGTCAGAGACTTATGCGACTTGGAGGCATAAAGCGTGATGGATTAAAAAAAATTGAATTACATATCCTTACTGTAGACAAAGCCACACTAAATTTTTCTTTAGAAATTACTAACCCTTAATCCACAGACACTGTAAAAATATTTTAAGGCTATATAGTGGGCCACAACCATTATTAAAAGACCCTTACTTTAGTTCATTGACCTTTTTTTTTTTTTTTTGTATTCACTAAAGTTAACAACACCTAAGCTTCTTAGGAAGTCCTTTATATGGAAGGGAGAAAGTTGCATTTCAGACCTTTTTGCAATCTTAAAAGCAGAAAGAGCTGCCATCCTAAGTTACTTCTCCCAAAAAGTGACAAAAATTTTGTTGCTGAGAAGCAGGTAGCAATAAAAGAATGGAGGAGGGGAAAAGGAAAGAGAAGACTAGGGTTGGCTTGGGAAAAACACATTGTATTAATGCTTTCTACAGTTTCAGAAGTAGACCTTGATGGAAGACTGCTTTGATACCTTTCAACCATTTGCCTTTGCTTGGAAGCCCTGCTTCCAGGGTCTACAAGTGGCAAAACCTCTTGTAGGCTCTGTGGACCAATTTTGCTCCACCTCATTGAAGTCCAATTTTAAACAGAATAAAGGGCAAAACTGAAAGAATAAAAAGGCTATGTCTTTAGAGAAAGAGCTCTCCAGGTTGTTTTTCCTCAGAAATTCTTTGCAGAGAAAAATAAAACTAAACTTGGCTCTAAAAGAAAATGTGGGCATTTAAAGTTGCATTTAGTCATTAATTCACATATTCCTAGGATCATGGAGGTCAGCTAGTCCAACACTCCTGAGTGGGACTGTTGCCTACTAGGATGTGATTTTAAAATAATCTCAGCCGTCGTATCAAACTTTTGCTCTTCACAGTTTGCAGGAATCCACTGCAGCAGTAATGAAAGGTACACTAAAATAGATTTCCTAGTGTAAGCACTCTCTTACAAGACAAACACCATCTCTGTGACAGTTCTAATAAATTTTAATCACCATTAGCAACATCGGAAAGGGTGCTGCCTTAAAAATGAAGAAATGCAAAGCTTGCAAGCGCTTATTTTTTCATAACATAAACTTTTCATAAACTTTGTTTAAATTCTCTGTGCTAATGAATTTTCCAATTGGGGTGCCTGTAAATTAGTTAAAGTCTTCTGTGCCTTCATTTTGGGGGTGTACATTCCTCATGATAAAGCTTCTGAGTAAAGGTATACACACGCGCACTCAGACATTTAATCATGGATGTATTTTTAGAACAAACACCCTCTTACATAAATGAATTGCATCTCTGGAGAAGTGGTGTAGTGTTGTTATAAGGGACGGTGACAGGTACAATGACATAACATATACGACCTTAAAGGAATTAACTATGTGTTGTATTGTCTTACTGATTGTTAATATTTATTTTTTTTAGGTTTGCCTGCTTTTCCTGTAAAAACCCATCAAAGGCTTATTATTTTCTTTAATAAATTAAATTGGTTTTTTTTTTTTCTATTTGTAAACATGGGGGGAAAGGGGGAGGAACTTTTAACTTCTCTTTTAAAATAATCCCATTTTACATAAGTACTAAGATTCCAAGACTAAACCCAAAACATGGTCTAATCCAAGGTTTGCGCTGGACAAAAAAATTATTATCCAAAGGAATGGAAAACCTGTTAGTCATAGGCAAAATTCTTATGGGAGCAGGGGATTTATATCGCTTCAATTTTAATTGGAGTTTGAAGACTTCTAGAACTGAAAATTAAGATTAAAAAAAAATTGTGGCCTTCTCACAATTTCTGAATGCTGAAGAGCACTGAAAGACAAGCTAAATATATGTGGACTAGTTTGTGCAAATTCTGTTGGGACAGTTATAATGGTTCTTGCAAGGAAGACACAGGATAAGAAAAAGTTAATACTAGTATGTTTCTAGAGTTTATCTACAAAATCAGCTCTTGTATTGATCTGTGTAGGTATATCTTGTAAAAGTATTATTTTCCTAATTTTTTTTGCTATGTTTTGATTGTGAGTTTTTGTTAGCAATAAGCAAGAAAGAAAAATCTGAAAAGAAACTGGGAAAATCCTCATGTATACCTGTTCAGAGTAATCTTGACCACCCATCTTAATCAGAGAATTTTGAAGCCAAGCTTGACTCAGTTTTGTGAAACGGACCACTGCTCTCTCCTCTTCCTGGTTCTGTCTGTGCTCAGTGGGAGCATTGCTCTCACTCCCTTTTGAAATACAGACAACTATATCTGCATCTGCAAAAGATCATTAGAAAAGTTTAATATAAATAAAGCATGGAAACCATGTAGTGAACAACTATGATATTACTTTCTTAAAATACCAAGTTTAGAAAAAAATGAAAACCCCCCATAAACCTCCTGTCTTCAATGCCTGTCCCATTAAAAACTGCTTTGTAATGATGTTTCTGCAGACTTTGGAAACAAGGATAGCACCATCAAAAAGATCTGCAAAATATTTTTTAACACTTCATAGCAAAACAAGTATTGTTGTAGAATGGAGTTTGCTAATGTTTAAGAACAGGAGACTTCAGCTATGTGTGTTGGATGGAATAAACAGTCTCCTCTATGGCATTGCACAGTATATCTCCTGTGAGACAATTACTACTGCTAATAATATTCTTCAATTGCTATGATGCTAATAACAAAAGCATGGAGACTGTTAATAGTAGAAAGGAATTTCTGTCATATGCAACAATAGAAATAGCAGCAATAACAGAGGTAACAGTAGAGAAAAATAGAATTCTGTGAAAGTAAAAAAATTTCCCTATAGGTGATGTTCCATTATGAGTCAGCTCCATTTATGTAATATTTATTCATTTATAAAGTCTTAGAACATAAATCCATCATAAACCAAGACTGAACTAATTTAAGGTGATTATTGAAAGATATTTAAAGTCCAGCAGGGCAGGCTTAAGAAGACCTGAGGGAAAACAATAGGAAGCAGGGATTTGTTAATTTGAAAGGCAGAGGAGCTGAGGGAGAAATTACACACTATGTACTGTCTGAAGAGAATAGAGTTGGATCCTCCTAAAGAGAAACAGAACAAAAGGTAAGATGGTACAGCATCCTCAGCTACTGAGTGTCACGGTGGCTCTCTTGCTGTGACCTGATCCTATGAGTTCACTGGTGAATGCTGCATTGAACTACCACGTCTGCACTTGAACAGCTCTTCCTGCTGATAGATTCATTGTAATGTATGCCAAAAATACAAAAGCCAATACAAGAATGTAATAAAACAAGTGGATTGGAGTCAAAGGCAAAAATTGTTCATGCAGATGTTAACTGCAAGAATTAAAAGTTTCTGCTGGGGCAAGGCTTATAAGTTAAATGACAATAAAAGCTAGCTCTCCAAAGCATGATGGTTGTGTATTAGCCACTGAGCACCTATGAAAAAAGTCTTATGATTGTGAAATGTCCATTTCTTTTTTTCCTGCTACTCCCGATGGAGGAAAGTATTTCTACCCTAGTGAGGCAGTACCATGAGGACAACAAGAAAAGCTGTCAGGCTTCAAATATCTCCTTGGAAATAAATAGCGTGACAAGTAGTGAAGGCAATCAAAAAGTAGCAGGCACCTATTGCATGACTTTCTACAACTGAAGGAGCCAGGGCTCAGTGACTTGCACATTCCCTCTCATTCATCTATGCCCAGCTCTTACCTAATTCTATTCTGGTTGATATGCAAGCTGCATCATTTTAAGTGCCGGCTTTAAAACAAAAAGGGAGTATGTGTAGCAATTGTTGCTTTGCAGTGCTGGACTTAGATCTGCCTGTGTTCTGGCAAGATTTTAATGGCCATAAAAAAAGAGCTGCTTGGGTTGGTTTCTGAGATACTGGAAATGTAACTGGGAATTTAGAGTCCTATTTATGATGTAAATACATCAATACACCTACTGGTGAATGACCAGGAAATATATTGATTAGAAAGCAGAAACTAAAGTTTACCTACTGCTGTATTGTCTGATATGTATAGATGGTGTAAATATAAACACTACCTCTCAAACTCTGGATCATTCAGTGAGGATGCCTGGGATTACGAGTGTTCATTTATGTAATTCTACACTGAAAACGTTTTTCCTTCCTTGTCTCTCCTCCCTGCCCCAATCCCAAATGAGAAAGTTTAATTCTAAGGTATTGAAAATCATTTGGGAATTTTCCTAATGACTTCGTTTCAAGACAAAAAGGTCAAGAAGACACACTTTCTGTGGGCTCTTAATATGTAAGACAGTAGCTGTGGTGAGCCAGTCAACTGGTACCATATACATAAGTTCTTACTGTGAAAAAGGAGGGAATTGCTCATAATATTTTGCTAATGTCACTGTTCTAATACAAAAAAATACAATGAAGTTGTTCGTCCATTCTCTGACTATCTCTGTATTCATCATACAGAATTTGGCAAATTTTTTTTAGTTCGTGATTCATAGTATGTTCTTATTCAGAGTAGCTATTAATAAAGTTAGAGTAATCATTCTATTAAGCCTACAGGGTATTTTCCATAAAATCTGCATATTTTATATTGTAACTATAGTTTTTCTCTGACTTTTTGCATAGAAAGTTTGCTTAACAAAAAAGCTGACTTCCCGTGGTTTCACGAGTTTACTCATTCCTATCACTATATAATAAAGCTATATCTGTAACAACTCTCCTACTTTTTAAGTCTTACACTTAAACTCTCACTCAGATTTCACAACTGAAATATGAGGATTAACCAGTTAATACCACAAAGCCAAATCTTGCTTCTGGTAGAATTAATACTAGTGATCACACAACATTTTTTCTGCTGTCTCTCTCTGTCTTTCTTATGTTAGACTATGTATTACAACTTCAAATCTCGTAGCTCAGACCATCTCAGCACTTGCGGGAAGGGAGCAACACAATTTTCTGCGGTTGACCTGTCTGCACTTTTTGTACTGCACGTGAGAGAAGGGGCTTGCATTAGCTAATATTGAACCAATGTGCTAGATGTTTGTACTCTGTGTAGGGCGTCTCAGGTTGTCTGTTTAATTTGACCAGAAATGCTACAATATGTTTTTTTCTCTTCTACCTGGTACTGCCCTCAGGTGGTCCCTAGAGCAGAGAAAATCAGGATGTTTTCTATGTATATGCGGATGATGAAAATATCAAAATAAATAGCAACAGCTGGGCAGACTAATAATTTTCTTCTCCCCATGGGAAATGATTGTAAACGAACAGTCTTACCTCCTACGAACTCTGGAAAGCTGGTGGAAGTGGTGTTGTGGGGGGAGTTGTTTTGTTGTTGTTTTTTTTTCCCGCTGAGATTATATTATTAGCTTGTAGGATGACCATCTTTCCCTTAACCAAGAAATTTTTGTTTGATCTGTTATGCCTTGAATGTTACCGGTTTGGGTCTGAGCCAAAGCATACTGAAGCACTGGTGTGGCTTCCATGGGTTTACCTGGATAAACTTTGAGTGAATCTTTACAACGCGTCCACGGCAGACTTCTTTGAGTTCTGTCACAGGTACAGAGCAGGGAATTCAGAGTGGTCTTTTGGACTTATGAAGTCTGGGTTTGGAGACCATCTGCTTTTCCTTTGCATTATTTCCCTAGGGTTGTAACAACATAATTTCTAATCCCTCGTAGCAGCATATTTCCCCACAGAACATCCGTGGCTGGGAATGTAACACATCAGCTGCATTTGAGTTCTTAGGGAAGCTCTTTTCTGGTAATTTTCTTTAAGTAAAAGCTGTCTTTATCTGTTAAAAATTTGTTGTTGCAACAAAAGCTGAACAGAACTGCTGTTAGTAGTTACAAGAGCTAAGGGCTATAGCTTTTTCTTCCAAATCCTCTTAGTTTTGTGTAAAAGTGTTCGTTTTCTCATCCTTTTCTTTCTTTGGATTACTTGGATTATTCAGTGCAATATTGATGCGTAGTAATAGCAGATTGGTACATCTTGAAGCAGAGATTTTCGGTAGTAGCGCAAGAGTGGCAGAAAGCAAATCACTAATAAAATGAAGTGTTTGAGATATGTATCTTTCTATCTGCGTACACCTTCCTCTTAAACTCTTAAGACCCAGAGCAAATGAGGGTTACTTTTTGTTTTGGTTTGGTTTAGTTTTAGTTTTGTTTTTACTTTAAAAAATACAGGTAAGTTCTGTCTATGAAAATTGCAGAAAATTTCATAGCAGCGCTCAATTTTAATATCCCTTTGTTTCCTGCTGCAGAGGGTTCTTACTAAGTCTGATCTTTTAACTATTTCCAGTTACCATGAGCCGTTAGTTCATCTTCCTCCTCTTCAATTAGGTTAAAAGACATAACGAAGGTCTTTGGGGGTTAAAACTATGATTCTTTAGCAGGAGATGATTTAACCCGTAGGTTACAATAATGTGGTGATCAAATGTCAAGAAAACAGCACTGATATTAGACATCCTCTTGAATATTACTATTTTTAGGATCCTGCTCGAATCCTACCGCAGGCTTCATTTTGCAGAATGCCTTCTTTTCTATATAAAATGAATTTTTCCTTAAAATATAGCAGAAGTCATAATACTTAAAAGAATGTAACTTCATAAAAAAGGATACATTTCATTTGTAGGAAACCAAAATGATTGATTCATACAACCTTTTACTTCAGAGGTTTATTGAGCGATACGTCAGGTGTAAGTGCGATTTTTAAAACCTGTACTCTGTTCTGTAGTGCAATATATCAGAGGATGTTTGAAGGGCTTTTCTTCTACATTGGCATTTCTGTATTGTTTAGTCTCACTGTATTTAAACATGTTGCATACACTTCATGCACGCGTGCATGCCCGGGACTGTGACCGGGCATCTAATAGCAGCAACTATAGATCACAGTAAGCTTTCACCCATACGTATCAGTGTGGCTGGATTTGCAAGATTTTCTAGATATATGCTGAAAAGACAATATGCGTCCAGGAATAAAAGACTCTAACTTCCCTATTCTACTTTGAGGATCAATTGCTGTCAGAAATTATTCACCTACAGAAATATACAGTTGCACTTATATTCAGCTCACATTTTCGTTCTTTCTGGAAAGTGCTTTAAACTTGGTGCTGTGCTCAGCTGTATTAAATCTCATGCAAAGCACACCATTTCCACTTATTTTATCAGTCAAAACAACAGCATCTTGAGGACTGCGATACCTCTGCTAAGACAAATTTCTATGTGATAATATAGAAAAAAGTAAGGATAGATGTGGTAGAATACTAGCTGATGTGAACCTAAAGAATGATTTTGGATTCTGAAGCTGAATTTGAGCTTGTAACCCACTAAGTTGGAGCTGTAAAAATGATATGAGTTTTTGTCCCTCAGTGGTATAGAACAGATGTTTGCGATTACTGTTCTGCTTCATTTTAAGGTATTCTGTTGCATGGTTTCAATTTTGCAACATTTATTTTCACAAATCCCTGCCTTCCTAACATAAAACATTAAGGATCTGAGCAGATAGATACCGTCTTTCAATGTAAGTGTGTTATTTCAGATTGTGTGTAAAGGTCTTCATTTTGTATTATAACCGAAATAAGAAATCTGTATCTCAAACTTGTCTGTTTCTCAGCATTAAGTTCCTTTGTAGGTGTGCTAAATGCCTTTAACTTTTTGGAGAACAAAGTGATGAGTGTCTATTAAATACGTGTAAAAGTTAATGCATTTCAGATTAATAAGCTCGTATATGGAAGAGTCGAAAATTAAGAAGTTTTACTGCAGTGATATTTCCATTACTTCAATATATAGCTACATGATTAAAAACTAAGGGGAGGAGTTATAACTTTTCTTCTATAAATATTACTTTCCATTGCAGAATATCAAACTGTTATTTGTGGTCTGTCATATTCAAGTAGACTATGTTTATTTGTAACTAATTAAAGTAAAATGTTATAAAATGTAGGGGAAAAAATGATATTTCCACTAAAATTCTTCAGATGAATGAAGTAAGCTAGTTACTCTGGTTCAGTTTGAGAAGTTACTCAAGTTCAATATCAAAATATAACAAAACCATAACTTTCCCTGTGATCTTTTTCTGATTACATTTAGAAAAGTACCTGTGGGAGAAGATACAGACTTTGGTACAAATTCTGGCTACATAGTTGTTCGTAAGTAGCTGCTGCACGTTCAGGTTAAGCTCAGTGAAACACTTGAGATTTCTTGGGCATAATGATTTCTTTTAAAACGTTGCAAGTTCTGGGATTGTCCTGCTGGATGCCTCCTAAAACTGTTGTAATCAATTCTTTGTTGTGGTTCGCTTTGAGGTTTATTTGTCATTTACTCTGAGGCCAGACATGAAGCAAACAGTTTTCCTCCAAAGGAATCACTGAAGTTAATCTTGACAAAAACTGAGTCAGAAATGCAGAAAGCCAAAAAATGGCTATTGGAACTGATTTTTTAAAATAATCATAACATCAATTCAAATGTAAGTGGTAACTTCTGGTGATAACTTCTGGTCTAGGTACTGCCGTGAAGGCTGAGAGCATTATTTGTCTAGTGTGTCATTCTGACCTTGAATTGCCCTGCTGACAGTTCAAAGCAAAGTAAAAATGGCGCATTTTTAAACTCTGGGCGCCTAAGGATTCATAAAACTGTGTAACACTTTTCACATGAATACAACACGCAAATCTTTCCAGATATGTATCCTTCCCTCTTCTTTCAACACAGAAAAAAAAGGCTTCAGATACCATAGATAAAGTGTTTATACACAAAGTAGTTTAGTTAGTATAGGAATAGCTGGAAAATTACTATGGTGTGCTTTGATTTTCACAGAACTCTCTAATAATAAAATAAATCTTTTTATGGATTACATGTATAGCCTGTGACTATAACACCATAAATTATAGTATATTATGAACATCTATATGAATCTATAATGGTATGTTATGGCAGCAAGAAGATGACGTGTGTGTATATATATATATACTATTACTGGGTGAATTGTCCCTAATCATCTCTCTCTAACCATTTTAATTCTCACTGACTGCAATCAAGGCCACAAGGATTGATGTAATCTGGGATGAAAGAGTTTGTAGCAGATGTTTCTGTATTTCTTCTGTTCCTAACTTTAAATGCCAGTAGATTTGCAATCTGGAAAATAATAATAATTTTTAAAAAGCTATGAGAAATTTTAGGATTTGAACTGTGACACTAAAATGATCTAAGGCCTAATTGTCTTCTATAATGTTGCAGAAGGTCATACTACAAGGTTTATAAACTAGAGGTTTAACCTTGCTTCCTAATTAGGATGATAAAATGAAGCTCAAGGGTGCGTGCAAGGTTACCATATATGAGGAATGTTTCCCTGTTGGATAGCCTTCATAACACACCTTCAGACGGCATTTTTTATGAAAGGCATTACTAGTGATCTTTTTGGGATATATTTGTGGGTTTTTTTAGTGCTGGCTTTATAGTTTCAACAGCTTTGCTTTTACTGTGATTGCTTTGTGGTAGATATTTTGGTAATGTTTGAAGAAAATACGTTGAAATAAGCAAGAGCAGGTGGAGAGTTAGAATCAATAAAAAAAGGGAAAACCTCCCAAGGCTTTTTGTACCTTGTGGTAAAGTCTTGGCCCCACATCTCAGAGCTGCTGACAGAAGAACATAACCTCATGCTTCTGAGCAGGGCTAGGGGTTATTTTTGCTTCTCCTCCTGTTTGCGGGGGAGTGGGCTGTCAGAGGCTGTGGAGGATCTCTGCTCTGCTGCTGGGAGGTGTATGGGTTCCCAGTGGTGTGGTAAAGGAGCAGGAGTTGGCCTCCATTCCCTGCTACTCTGCACCCTCCGCGCTAATTTGGGAGCTCAGTGGTGGTGCAGTACTGTTCCGCCTCTCTTGTTTTGTCATACGGATACAAATTCGCCACCCAAGAATGCACCTACTTAGTGCAGTGGTAACTGTATTTCAAAAAAGCAGACAGTGAAATCGGTGCTGTTCAAGACAGGAAAAATTTTCTAGGACGGGAAGACAGGAAAAGTTTCTCGGGCACCTTAACTTCTAAGACGCCCAGAAACCTGAGTGCGGGAGAGATGGCATGCCTTGTTACAACACTACTGGATTTATCTTTTTAATATCAAGTGTTGGTAACTCAAGTAAGTGGTTTGCAACTAAGAGGTTTGTTGTTGGTTGTTTGTTTTTTTTTTTCTTTTCCCTATTGGCTTTACTCAGCAATAGCTTAAATCCTTTAACTTGTTCATTAGCTGAGGCATGAATGGTTTTGTCTTCCCATTTTCCTCTTGGACCTTTTTACAGATAATAACTGCTTTTCAGTTTCTCTCAAATTTTACTTGAATGCATGACAAGTGTAGTTCTACTGAAGCAATAAGGTGTCACCCCTCATCTCTTCTCCCTTTGCCAAAATATGCAAAAATGAAAAAGTGGTGGGTGTCAAAACAATGGTTAAATATGAGTTTACTGTGACAACTATATTTATTTTTCTTATTATGAATGCTCTGGTTTTTAATTTGTGAGTCAAGGGGCTTTTTTAGCTCACAACATACTTCTTTTATCTCACATACCCTCCAAAAAGACAATATCCATTTCTTAATGCGGATAACTAGTGAAGTAAATTTTGAACATTTTCATGTTTTAGTGTTTTTAATGGGTACACTGAAGATGTCGTATTATTTAACAGATAGAGCACTGCACATGGAAAGTCAGGGAGGAGGAAACAACTACCCTTTGCTGCAGATAACGAGATATAAATGCAGGACTGAACATTATTATGTAGATGTCTTCCTGGGAGAACCATTTGTTTGTGCTATGCTAGCAGAAAGCCCCGTGAGTGATGCTTCGGTGCCCGTTATGGTCAGTGTTGGTGTCTGTTGGTAACTAGGAGCCGACTCACTGCTGCTTCTCTCAAGAGACAAATGTTTCTACAGTTAGTGACAGAAAATTAGAGTTTTAGTTTTTTAGTTTTCCAGTATGCTAAAGGTAGTGATCGGCATTTGTACTATCTTTTAGACAGGAGTAGGGAGATTTCAGAGCATCTTAAGTGGTTTGAAAAGAAAAAAGAGCTTACAATGTTGTAACTTTCTTTTTTTGGCATTAGAAAAATTGAAAAAGATAGATGAGAAGATTTTTGTTTCTGGGTTTTTTTTTTGAGGTGGAAATTCTGGAGTAATGTGTAGAGATGTGTCAATAAATATCCCTTCTCTAAATATTAGTGATGACTGGCAGAACTTTATTAGCTACAGCTGTGGATGAATAGAAATGTTAATCTCAACAGCATTTATTGTAAATGACTAGGAAAAGGCTTTAGAAATCTCTGGAAAATGGAAAATCCTATGTACGATTCCCAATGTAAACCAATTATTTTAATTGTTTTAGGAAAAGATTTTCTTCTTTCTGGAAAACTAATTTAGTCAATGTATTTCCTGTAATGTGTTTTAATGGGCTTATTTTGAATAACCATGGCAACAATAAAACAGAATTGTATGATATGAACATGAAAAATAATGATCCATTCAGAGGTCAAACTTTTGCATGTATTAGTCAAGAATATGAAAAAACATAAGCATGCTGGAAAGGTGAGCTGAGAGGTGAATTAAGCAGAAGAAAAAGTAAGAAAAGACAATTATGCAGAGATTTTCATCATGAATTGGTCTACTGCAGTGTTTCAAGTAAAATATAAAAAAGTGCTCTCTAAAGATTAATAGAAATGGAGCAGCACTGGGAGTCAAATATCTGACTGGAAAGAGTTCAGAAATCATTTGGGGGTGATAAGGTTATATTGTTGCAGATCTGGAATCCTTTTCTCTCTCTAACAAGATAAGACTACTCAGAGTCCATCTTTAGGAACAGAAGCTTCTGTCCATTGCAAGCTTGTACATTGTAATGAAAATCATTCCCATATGCTGTTGCATGGTACAGCGAATCAGTCTTACCAGACCACACGTGCGCTGAGTTGCTGCCATCGCATATTGATATATAGTTGCACAGGTAGTGGGATCTAGAGGAAATTTTTTTTTCTGCTTTGCCCATCTTGTAAAACTGAGAGAGGAAGAGTGCTGCTTAAAGATGTTCTGCTATGCCACGAACTCAGCAGGTACTTTAATAGGAGCCTTCTCGGGTTTGTAATGAACAAGTTTTGGTCCTTCTAATTGATATATTAATAAAAGGAAACCAAAACATAGCACGAACTTAATGCTATCTTTCTGAATTTCTCCAGAAAAAAAGCTACAGTATAGTGTTAGACTTCGTCTTGTTTGCCCTTGATACAAAATTTTTATATCATTTTTATTGAGCAGTGAGCGCTTATCCAAGAATGCTGTAAAACTGATTAAATGATCAAATATTTGGCATTTCTTCAAGTATGCATATGTGAAAAACAGACACCTAAATCTCACAGGAAATACTATATGTTATGGAGGCAACTCTACGAGTAGTTCTCATTCTCTCTGTTGTTCAAGGACTGATTTCTTTCACAATGGCTTCCCCAATTATCTGAAGACTTTAGAAGTCTTTCAGAAGTTTTGATTACAGCCAATGGCATCCTAAACTAGGCCAGGGATAAAAGAGTATCTCACAGTTCGTGAATAATTGAGTAGGCTTCTGTATAACAATGAGGTGCCTTATGAAAGGCAAATGTTTGTTTGCTGTGTGCTCACATCTGCACCTATTTATTCATATTTATAGGTAAATTCATATGCTAATGCTTTTTCAAACACTGAGATACAAACTGTCTGTTGATGTAATAAGATAAAATGCTGCTGAAGTGCAGTGGAACTGTATATATTTATACCATCTTTAAAAGTGATTGTAGGTCAAAAAAAAAAAAAATTCCAAATGCAAGGATGTACCCTTGTGTATGTACATACCAAATCAGGAGTTCTCTTCAATCCATTCTGTTCTTCAAATCTCTCCTCTCTCTAAAGGTCTGGAAAAAACAGATGGAAAAACAATACACTGAACCAGTAACAGTCTAAAGATAAACCTTACAGTCCCCACCTCTTGCTGTTCAGTGCTCTCCTTTGAAAGCAAGAGCTTTTCATTCCAGCAGTCTAAATGCTGAAGACTTTGAATTCATCCCAATGCTGAAATTTGGGCAAAGGTCTAATGAGGAGCATCCTTAAAGATAGCTAGCATCTAGCCCTCTTCGATGGATACTTTGAATTGCCCACGGTTATAGGGGTGAAAGCCTCCCTCTTGAATTTTGTCAGTTTAGCTTCTACACTGTCCCAGATTGATATCCAGTGAGAAAAGACTGAAGTTGCCATTCAGGAGAGCCTGCTCATTTATCATTGAAGGAATTCCTTCCTAGTATGCATTAGATGACCTTTTGTCTGGAAAATATTCTCATCCTTACAGGGAGAAATCTGACTCCTTAACTTTACTTGTCTAGTTTTCCATTTATTAGGGATACTACTGATGTACTGGAGCTATTGTTATCAATACAGGCTGGGGGCTGATGTCATAGAGAGCAGACCTGCGGAAAAGGACTTGGGGGTACTTGTGGATGAAAAGCTGGACATGAGCCAACAATGTGTGCTTGCAGCCCAGAAGGCCAGTCACATCCTGGGCTGCATCAAAAGAACTGTGGCCAGCAGATCCAGAGAGGTGATTCTGCCCCTCTACTCTGCTCTGGTGAGACTCCACCTGGAGTACTGTGTCCAGGTCTGGAGCCCTCAGCACAAGAAGGACATGGACCTGTTGGAGCAGGTCCAGAGGAAGGCCACGAAGATGATCCGAGCGTTGGAGCACCTCTGCTATGAAGAAAGGCTGAGAGAGTTGGGGTTGTTCAGCCTGGAGAAGAGAAGGCTGCGGGGAGACCTTATAATGGCCTTCCAGTACCTGAAGGGGGCCTACAGGAAAGCTGGTGAGGGGCTGTTTGCGAGGGCATGTAGTGATAGGACAAGGGACAATGGTTTTAAACTAGAGCAGGGTAGGTTTAGATTAGGCATTAGGGAGAAGTTCCTTACCATGAGGGTGGTGAGACACTGGAACAGGTTGCCCAGAGAGGTGGTGGAGGCCCCATCCCTGGAGACGTTCAAGGCCAGGCTTGATGAGGCTCTGAGCAACCTGATTTAGTTAAAGACGGCCCTGCTTACTGCAGGGGGGTTGGACTAGATGACCTTTAAGGGTCCCTTCCAACCCAACACATTCTATGATTCTAACTGATACTTCTCATTATAACAAAATACAACTGTGCCATATTAAACAAACAAACAAACAGAACCTGTAAAAATTACTCTGTCAGTTGATACAAAGCTTCTGTTACCTTATCATCAGTTGCCCAATATTAGGTCATCGGTAGAATGAGGATTCTGTGGCTGTGCTAAAACCCACGACCTCTGGTGATGGGGGCTGTAGTTTCATCTGTTTTTCTAAAGAGAAGTCTGTGAGGACTGTAAACCATTTAAGGTACATAATGGAAATAAGGAAATCAATACATGATTTGAAATAGAGGCAATGGTTTTTACCTTGATAAAGAACTTCTCAGGAAAAGGCTTTCCTCAGAGGAAGAGAGATGAGCTGAAAATACACATAGACTGAAAAAAAAACCAGGTCCCAGAAGAGCCAGAAGTATTATTAAAAGCCACACTTTCGTTAAATGAATAAATATGTCCATTTTGGACGGTTTGTGCTATTACTTCTAGTAAGGTCAAAATAGAGTGAATATCCTCTACCTGTGCGTTACCTGCAAAAGTGGAGATTTTCACACCGTAACACTGTGAAGAGTTAATCTGAATTAATCAAGAGAGAACTGTGGGAGCAGTGCTGTAGCTTTGGTAAAATAAGTTGCAACACTGCCAAGATATTACTTGAAGAAAGTACTATCTAATAAAGATGGTTTATGATGTCCCACAGTGTAATGTCATTTTTTTCAGGAAGTATGATATTGTCTTTGCTTCCCCCCAGGTTAGGTGAAGTAATTTCTGAGGTAGGAAGTACAGTTGTACAGTTGCCACTTTACAACCTTAGTAGAAAAAAACCCCTAAAACTTGTATGCTTTGTAAGAAGTATACTTGCAGAGGATTTCATTAAATGTTATGTTTTCTTCCAAAAGTCTTCATAATTAAACATATTGATACTGTAGTCCGATGGTAGGTTTTTAGAAGAAAAAAAACTTATTTTGACTGATAACATTCTTCTGAGATAATGAGAACAGAATAGTGTCAGTATTATATCAGAATGTGGCTAATTAAGCTTAATTATTTTAATGACACTATATTTGCTGCTCATGCTCAGTTTGGACAGCAACACACTGAGGGGAAAAATCCTCATTTCAGCTCTCCCTGCTTATATTTCCTTGATTTTATTTATTTATTTATTTTTGTAATGGGAGATGTGTTTGAACTGATCCAAATTAAATAATACTGTACTTCTTGTATTGTGTCATTAAATTTTGTAGACTTTCTGAAGAACTAAGACTGTTCTCCACATTTGGGCTGTGGAACCATTAACTAGCATTGAGTTGGTTTTGTTTTTTAATGTATCCTTGAAATAATAGCATAAAATTGCATAAGGTATTGTTTATAGAGCTGTGCAAGTACTGAAGAGGAGGACAAAGTAAACTATTTTTATAGATTATAACACTAGATTAATATCTAGTCCCTTACGTGCACAATATTGTCTAGAGGCTTATCCTTAATCAGCTTCCTTTTGAACTGCAAATGTATTCTTATTTGATAATTCAATCCTGATTTTAAACTTTGGTTATGGCAATACCACCAGAACGCTTGGTAAATAGTCTGATAAAGTACCCTCGTTGCTTAAAAATGCATTTTAAGCAAAATCTAGTGTGTTTCCTATTAAAATTAGAGGGTAATATTGGTTTGTGCTTTCTGAAGGATTTTATTTTTCACTACATGTTCCCAAACTTTAATAATCTGGTTTTTTCTTAGAATGTTTGTCATTCAATTAAGTGAGAGGATTAGATGTTTTCCAGTAATGGTCACATTGATGCTTATTTCAACTTTGTATTTTCTTTGCTTTGTATACAATCTTATTCTAGCTGCTGATTCCTGTGGTGTGTTAAAAGCTGCAATGGTATCGATACTCTTGCAGAAATAGAGTATAAAAGTGAAAGCTAGAAATGCATGAAGTCATTTCTGAAAGTGCTTTCTCCAGTAACAGCTTTATAATTGTTTTCATTTCATTTTCAAAGTTCATGGATTTACTTGCATCTCAGGAATTGTCAAATTTGGCATGCATGAAAGAAATTGAAGCAAAATAGCGTACAAAAGACTGACAATCAATATGTATATAAACTGAGGAATTCCGGTTACTTACATAGAAATAATTGATGTTCTCAGAATTTGCCAGACTTTCAAATAAAATATTGTCATTTTAAAATATCTTCCTAAGTCAATTATGTAACTGAATGCATTTGTGATACTGTCCACCTTTAAAGGAAAACTGATATAATCCATTGATTTTGTTTGCAGATTTTCAGGCGTTGTTGGTTGGTTTTCAAGAAGGCTTCCAGTAAAGGACCCAGGAGGCTAGAAAAATTTCCAGATGAGAAGGCAGCGTATTTCAGAAACTTTCACAAGGTAAGTCATGCCTTTCTCGTGAACTGAAGCATTGCCTGTTTACCACTCTTCCTTGGGAAAAGCATGTTCTTGATATGTCCACTTTGCAAACCATACAGGGAGAATTGCGCTGAAAACATAATCCCAACACTGAAACTTCTGTAAATCTCAGTGATGTGGGTGAGACATCACCCTGTTTTTTTCCAGATGAGCGCAAAAAGTGCAATGTGTGTGAAGTGACAGGTTGATGATTTTTTTTTCTTTAAACATTAGTATTTTGGAATGTGTAAAATTGGCTGCTTAGTCAAATGTTTAACCTTAGTTATTAACTAAGTATGGAACAAATTCTGAAAATGCTAAATGCCTCGGTTGCAATGGCAACACTGGTTGAATATGGAATATTTTTCCTAGAACTCGTCATGATTTACAAGCTCTGTCAACAGCAAGGATTTTTAAGGGTAAAAATTCAGAATTCACTGATGAGATTCTCTCTGCTTTCTCTGTCACTCACTTCTGTGATGGAAAACAAGATATTCAAGCATGGGTTTTTCTTTCTGTCTTGTAAGTTACTGTTATCAGCTCCCCCAGTCAGTCAGTAGACTTCAAGTTAGCTAATCTTAAAATAGGGCAAGGCTCTGTGCTTGTGCGATTGTCTTCTATCCAGTCACCTTTAGCGTTATGTCATATCAACGTTAAATATTATGTTAAAACTGGCAAGTTGAAACACAAAGATGACTTAGTCAAGGTCACATAGCAAGCAATGAAAGATTGCGGATGTTAGTCTAGATCCCTTGAAGGCAGGTCTAACGCATTTTATCATAAAACTACAAATTAGCCTTTAAGTTCCAGTAACCTCTTGGTATCTTTAAATGAACAATGTACGTATAATAAATAGCATACAGTTATCCTGTGAATATTTTCTAAGAAAACTAGCCCTGGTAATTTCATACTGCCAAAAATCCAACTTCTGATTTTATATTGGTTTTCAATAAAAAGGACTGACACGTACTAGACAATTTAAAAAAAAAACATTTACTTTCAAGATGCAACATAATGATGGGTCTTTAAAAAGATTAATTGGATGGTTTGGGCCAATAGGCGTAGTGATGGCTGAAATCCCGAGGAGATCCCTTGTCTGTGAAGTTTGTATGGATTAGCAACAGCGCAGAAGGATGAAAGTGTGTGGCTTTGGGGGGAGCTTTTGTGGGGGCAGTTTAAAATGTTTTTGGAGCATGTTATTGCCTATAGCATACTTTTTTGGGTAAAAGGATTCATAAACACTTTATATGTTGCTTGTCAACTGTCGTCTTTGTAGAAAAATCATGTGACAAGTAAGAATAATTTAAGAAGCTGAAAAAACAACATAGAGATATAGCTGCCTGTTGTTGTAGGAAGCATGTCCCTTTGCATATAACTTAAACAAATGTAAGGGGTGGTGTTCTTTTCATCCCTTTTTTTCCCTCTTATTCCACTCCTTGGTAGGAGGAAATACCCTATTTAAAAGTGTACGAGTATGTGGCTGTAGAGAAAAAAGAATTGTATCCATTCACTTGGATGATACCAATTTTTCAAATAGAGTCATGAAATCATTTCTGAAGTTATATTATCAGAAAATAGAAACCCTGAATCTTATTGTCAGGCATGATTTATTTTTTTTAAGGATAACTTATTTTTTCATAATGATTATTCTCTTCAATTGCCACCATTCTGATAAATGAAATAGTGGTGAAGTAGATGTGCATGATTTGTGAATATTCATCAAGTGTGACTGCAGTGCAGGCCATTATGGGAGCAAATGCAGTTATTTGATTGCTGTATTGGGTCAAAATACCCTGATTCTCTTTCTTTCTTTTCCAGAGGTGCTTATTGCTTTGTTACATTTTGAAGTAGTTCAAAATGCATGTTTATTGCAATCCAGTGCAAACTGTTAGCCCTGTTCTGAAATTCTGTTTCGTATTCATTCACAAAATATAAGGAGGGAATCTGCTGTGCAGAGTTGAAGGGTAACTCTGAGAATCAATGAAAAAATTTATTAAATATTGAAGAAATGAAAGACCTGGTGTTTTCTAAGATTAAAATACATGTTGCAAGCCTGACTTCTTATGAAAGAACAACATACTTCAAAGAGTGAAGGGCTCTGATCGCACGCTAATATTCATATAAGATTATGTACGTCAACCCTGAGATCCTTGTTCCCATACAATGTCTTTATAACTAGTAGAAGAAAGGGAGTGGTGCAGTCGGGGACTCAGAATGTGCTGGGATTCTCTAGGAACTTGTGTCCCTCAGACATTCAGGTCAGTCTAGGTTACCATGGAAGAAGGTCTAGGACAAGCACATAGTCTTTCTAGATTGTACTGTGCAGGTTTTCTAGCCTTCTCATGCGAAGAGTTACAGGAGAAAATTTTGCCTCTCAAGCGGAAACAACAAAAATTAATACCTTTGATTTGTCTACATTCAAATCAGTATCCAGGATCACAAACAGTACTGCCATTGTAACTAACCCATCAAGATCTTAAGCATCTCCATTTTTCCATGGATGTTTGAGCTTGAAATGCAGCTCTCATCAAATTCCCATGTAAAGCACTTTACCTAGACAGCTATGGATCTCCTGTACTTACATGATAAACCTGGGTACTGGACAATGTGAATTATAGAAGGGGCTCTGCTCAAAAAAAAAAAAAAAAAAAAAAAAAAGAGAGAGAAACAGCATAGCATTTGGTAGCTCAAAGCTAGGAGAGTTAAAAATAGAGATTTTCTGGTTTACATATCCTAAATAAATATTTATTAATGTAGAGATAAGCTGGCCTCTTTAAAAAATGGACTTCCCCCTCCATGCCCTGGTATCTAGACAATACATGGGTTGATTTATTATTCTGTAAATTCTCTAATGCTGTTGCGCATTGCTTTGTTGTTTTTTTTTCCAAGTGATTTTCTTAATATAAATAACAGTAATGGCATTAGTCCTTATAGATAAGTGCCGCCTGACAGTAGCAGTGAATACTACATTCATTAGTTGAAACATGACCTCATCTGTTTATTCCAGTTTCTGGTATCAAATTAAAAATCCTCATTACTGTAAATTTAGATCATTACACTCTTGCTCAGGTAAGTTATAGCTTAGCTGTAGTGTTTTCCCTTGAACATTCTTTGTAGAGGTTGTGTTGAACAGACGTGTTTACTCCCATTACTCCAGAGAGGGCATAAAGTGGCAATAGTCTTGGCTTCTGGGAGCTGTTGCTACACTACAGACACTGCAGCTTTACCAACTTAAAAGAAGGAATACATAAAAAGCCTTCTCAAATGTGTAAAAGAAGATAAAGGTTTGTAAAAGGTTAAATTCTTTCACGTTTTGGAGACACACTGATCAGATAGTACCAGTGCCTGTTACCCATTAGGAGCGGCTTGCCAGGAGCATTGCAGGAAGTCAATATGGCTAAGTAGCAACATGAAGGTTACTAGAAATGAGAGGTCAAACTTCAAAACCTGAAGTGTATCCAAATAAACTAGAAAGCATTACACAGCTGACTAATTAATTGTTAAAACAGAATTAGAAAAAGCAAAGTAGAGCTTGAACAGCAACTAACGAGAAGACTCAAAACTGGTTTTAAATACAGCTTCTGACCCATCAGGGACAAAAGGCTTGTCAAAGACCCTGTGTACCCAAATGGCAATCAGAGTATAAAGAAATTGAGAAAGAAAGAGAGCATAAATGAGCCCATTTGCATTGGGGTTTACTGTAGAGGAAACTGGCACGCTCTGGTGTGGGTATGCAAGAGATGTCTCTGTATCATAGACTTGATCATAGATACTTCAACCCCAGCTACACAGAACGGTCTCTAGCAAAGTATGGAGAACATATTCACCCAAGAGCCCAAAGGGAACTTAAGGATGACATAGATGAATTAATAATGGTAGGCCCTAAACTGCAAAATGGGAACCAACGGATTTGTTTTTTTCAATTCTTTGTAAAATCTCTAGTCCTGTTAATGCACGCTCCACACAATAATAAAATAAATAAATAAATAAATAAAAAAATAACCTTCGCACAAAGTGAAGGTGTGAGTTGGGTCTGTCCCTGACAAGATATAGCTGCCTTGGAGCAAGAGAAGCTTGAATCTGTCAATGCTGGCATGCTTACCCTTCAAATAAATAAACAGGTAATATCTGGAGTAGAGTTCACGACTTACTGATTTAATCCCCCCAGTATGAGAGATTGTTCTGTTAAGATTGTGTCAACAACAGCTATCTCTAAGGTACTGAGTCTTAAGTTAACAAGATTAAAGTAGGATAAGATTTCTTAGATTTTTTTGGTATTTAATTGTTTTTTTCTGTTACCACATTCGATTATGATGTGCTTTATTTAAAACTGCAAATGCAAAATAAAATAAATTGCACAACGTTTTAGCAATGACTTCTGATAGTCAAAAATATGTATGGAACAGATGGTCTTAAGCACATCTTATACAATATGTGTCCACAAATATAAATAATAACGAAGAAAAAGAATAGCAGTAGCCTTCTAACCCTAATCTATTAAATTAAATTTGTGGTCAGGGCCACACAGGGGAAGCTACATTACACGTTTTCTTTCACTGCTTGATTATCCTGAAGAAGCTTGTGGAATGCTAAATACTAGTTTCAGAAAATGGCGATTTATGTAATGAAATCCCAGTGATTTTATGGCAAGTCCTTATATCAGCTACCATGGTTTCTTGAGCAGTTCTTGGCAATAAGATCTTCTGTGCACATGCACACAACAAGCTCACACACAGACTTTCTGTGCTGCCTTTGTAGTCCTGTTTTGTAAGAAGAAGGAGGGGACAGATTCTTTTTGTGTTTAAAAACTCAGTATGCAGGAACAATGAGATATTTACTCTTTTACTAGCAACTAGCATAGTTGCTAGTCTCCAATTGAGACGGCCTTAAACCATGAGGTGGTTATTCACTTCAAAATATTTCAGGATAAATGCATTCCTGATAACTTTGCAAAACACTAAGTTTTGCCACAGTCATCTATGTGCTAGCCCATACGATTCTCAAATGTAATTACAACTCTAAAATTAAAAATAAAAATATATACATATGGTAGGATTATCGTGACCGTTGTAAGAACTTCTCTCTGATTGTTTCCACTTACTCAGTTACCTTTCGGTTGTTTTTTTTTTCCTTAGTGTTCCACTGCCAGGTTGCCTAAATAAAGATTCTTATTGCTAAAGAAATGTGAACTAGCCTGCTCTTTATTCTGATTTACTCCAAGACTCCTACTTTATTGTGGAGTATTTCAGCCTCTTGTGTTGCTCATGTTCACTACATATCAGAAGTTATGCAAGTCTCCTTATGGACATCTATAATCTGGGATGCTGCTATTACTACTCATGATATTGCTTTGCTTCTCAGGTGCAAAGGCATTCTCAAAAGGAAGTTGGATAAACATCTATCAAAATGTAATTGTTAGGCTTGAGTTCTTGCGCTTTTTGTGATAAGATTTGCACTTGATTTGCATCCAAATTTGAATATTATTTGAATTCAACCTTCCTTGCTTTTTTTTTTTTTTTTAATAAATTTTATGCTTTCTGTTTTTCAAAATCTCAGATTCAGTCCTTTCTGGTTTTGCTATGTTGACCATTCTGTTTCCGCTGTTTGTTAGTTGATCTAAATTTGCTCAAGTCTATTTTCTCATCTGGTTAAATTCACACAAAAATTCATATTAGAGGAAAGCTAAACATACTCCTTATGAAGATCTGGTCACATTCACAGATAATGGGTTTTTACTTTGAGAACAATCCCAAATATAGACCATTTTGTTCTTTTCCTCTTCTCCCCTTATCCTTGACTTTAAAACTGTGGTCATGTTTTGTTGCCCAGAACTTCTTTCAGAAAACTTCAAAATAGTGCTCTCAATGTAGTATTTTCTTAGGAGCCCTGTGACTTTGTGTGTGTGTGTGAATATGTTAGTTCTTGAATAATATTTTCAAATTTTTATGTACAAAAAAACTGAGAATTTAAGAGTTATTTTTTGTAAGTCTTTACTCCTTGAGGTTGAAAGAGGTTCCCAAATGTACTTTGTGTTATTTTTACAACCTTAGTTTGCTGAGTCTTCCAAAGCAGAGATAACTAAATTTTCCTGAAAACTGTATCCTTATTTCCTAATTTTGACATGTATTTCTCTTCAAATATTTGTTTATAGTACTTTCAATTAATACCTTGTCTTCTATCAAAATCATCTGATCGGTATGGGAAGGTTGCAAAGGACATTGCTTTCATGGGCAGCTATTACTCAGCTGATGAGATTAAAATGATCCCTATTTAAATGAATAACTGTTATTAAAATTACTCAGTTTTGTACACCAAACAATAAGATTTGCAGTAATTATCAGATCCCTCTTAAAATATAGACATATCTGAACAAAGTAATTGTTCAAAGCAAGCATTCTATGCACCAAAAAGCAAATTGCAGAAATAATTGGACCTGTGCTGGTAATAAAGCTGTTAATAGAGTCTGAGCACATCTAAGGGCAGCATGCAAACAAATAAAACAAAATGTCTTTCAGCAAAGATTGTATTAAGGCAATGACATCTTCTTCCCTTAATGATATAGTGAAGACATCTACAAGCTGAGCATGCTGACAGGACTTTGAGCTCCTACAAGCATGCTTAACTGAGCTTATAATTCTCTTCCTGCGCAGGACTCTACTCGTACTTCTAAACTTTGAAGGCACAGGGTATTAATTAGGAATGTCAATTCACAGGGTAAATATAGAAGTGATGTCAATGGGTGTCTTTGAATTCCTCAGTAGTGACATCAGTGGCTGAATCTAAGTATCAAGGAGGTAATAAATGGTAGGAAAAGTAAAGATCATCTCTTAGTCTCTACTGGTAACGCAAAGCAACTCCAAGACATGTTAGTAGTGGTTCTTATGTGAAGATCCATGTATGCTTACTACAGTAAATTTATAGTAGTACTTGAATGCATGCACAGTTTTGCAGCAAAAGGGACACTCTACTCTTAAAAATCAGCTGATTAAATAGGAGGCTGTATTCCTGTTATATTAAGTGTTAAAACAAGCTTGAAGACTGAACTTTTTACTGTAAAAAAATACTATTGGATAGGGGAGGAACGTTTAAATGTTTCAGCAGGAAGGAAAAAAAAAAAAGGAAAAAAAAAATTATAACGTAAAGCTTCCAAAATGACATTGACCTATAGAACAATTCAGGTTGAAAGGGAACTCTCGAATCCAGCTGGTTCAATCTCCTCCTCAAAGCAACATCAGTCCGATCATATTGCTCATGGCTGTGTCCAGTTGAGTTTTGAATATCTTCAGGGGTGGAAGTTCCACGACCTCTACAAAGCTAAACGTGAAGTCCTGCACCTGAGACCTAATAACTAAAGCAGGGAAAGAGTCTGGGGTCTGAGTAGCTGGAGATCAGCTCTGCTGCAAAGGCCCCGAGGGTCCTGCTGGGCAGTGAGCTGAGCCTGAGCCAGCTGTGCGCCCTGGCAGCAGCGAAGCCAAACCATGTCCTGGTCTGCCTCAGCAGGAGTATGGGCAGCAGATTGAGGACTCTCAACTAGGAAGGCTTCTCCCTACTGAGTGTTTGTTAAGCCGTACCTGGAATATTGTCTCGAACCAGGACACCCTCACTGCTCTAGTGAAGAGAGAAACTGACAAAAACAGAGAGGGTCCAGCAGAAGGCTAGTGAGAAAACTGCAGGCTGCAGAACCTGATGTATGAGGAAAGGTTGAAGGAACTGGGTTTGAATTAGTGAAGAGCGAAGGCCCAGGGGGATCTAATGACAGCATTCCAGTTTTGATGAGGTGGCTGAGGTGAGTAAAGGAGGTGCTCTGTTCTCAAGCATGTGTAGGGAAAGGACAAGAGGCAACGGGCAGAGGTTGCTTTAGGGGAAATTAGCTGGATATAAGAAGAAAAAAAAAATTAGCCATGGGAACAACTAAACATCAGAGCAGAGAGGTCAGTATTTCCACACTGATAATCTTGATGACCTAGCTTGCCCGGGCCCTGCGCAACCTAATCTAAGGCCCTGATTTCAAGGTTGGACCAGATGATCTTTAGGGTCTCTTCTAATCTAGACTTTTGTGTGAACTATGAAGTATGTGTCATTAAAGTCGTTACAAGCTCTTGATATATCCCTGTGCTGCATGTATTGTGTCAAACTGGTCCTGCCCTCTCCTGAGCATATTTCAGTTATTTCTAGTGATGGAAAAAATATACTTAATCTTCCTAGTGTTTCTTAAGACAGCCTCGAGAGCTTTTTTTTGAACTACTTTAGTGTTATTCCTTTACAGTAGAGAAGGTGACGATGGTCTGTGTGTCAGTTATGTATATTCTGGTTTTGCCATGAAAATCTATCCATGTTTTTGCAAAGTTTAAAGCATTTCCAAACCTATATTTTGTGCATGTTTGTTAGAAACACTTCTGACTTTGACAGCTAAAATGTCTCATGTCATCTGTAAAGCTTTGCATATGATGGAAACTCAGATAATTTTCTCTCTTGAGTAATGAAATATGTTCCCTCCAGTTCTTTCAGGGCTAAAGCCTGACATTCACTCTAACAGCTACTTGTCATTTCTGAAGACATTTCTGGGGTCAGGTGTTTGAGATGAGATCATGGAGCCATTCTCTGTATGTATATCCTCTGGCACCTAGGTAACATGGAAAGGAAAATTGTTGAAGAAATAGACCAAATGTTAGAGCATGGGGGAAAAATAAAGGAATAAATACTCTGGCACTCTATGAAAGCACCTTATCAATTAGGTATCTGGGCAAAACACCAGGAGCTTCTGGCAGACAGAAAGCTGGCTGTTCAAGAAGTCGATATGAGAAATGCTAAAAGGAAGAATGGCATGGGAAGATGGTGAAGAAAGTGCATATTATTAAGGGTAAACTGAAATCCATCTTAATTGACTTTGCACAAAAATAAGGAGATGAGTACAGAAATAAAAATATGACAGTGAGAGGGAGGTGGACAAGGAAGCAAAGAGTATGGACATAGTTTATCTCTTCAGCCCAAATGTATCTTGGACAAAGAATATCAGTGCAGCAGGAAGGATGCACGTGAAGAGAAAGCAAGAGGGATTGTTCAGATTTTTGCACCAAAGCAAATTGCACTTCAGTAATACTACCTACCTCATTTGTTTCAGCAGCTGGGAGGTGTGCACTTCCCAGACATTTCCCAGGAATGTCAAGTTCTGAAATAAGACCCTATGCTTGGGAGTGAGGGTTTCAGTACCAGGTACTCAGTTGAAGCTGGGGGATAGGTACTTCTGAGAGGAGAGACTGGAAATAAGGTCTCTGAAGGAGGTCTTCACTGGTCCTTGAGGGGAGATCAAGAAGAAACAATTAAGATAGGGTGTAAAACAGATGGGTTCTGCTGTGGAGATTTGCACTAACTAAGCTTCCCATTCTGATGTTTTTGTTTACCTGGACTTTAGTAAGACCTTTGATACAGTTTCTCACAGCATTCTCCTGGAGAAGCTGGCTACCCATGGTTTGGACGGGAGTACTCTTCACTGGGTTAAAAACTAGCTGGATGGCCGTGCCCAGAGAGCGGCAGTGAATGAAGTTAAATCCAGTTGGCGGCTGGTCACAAGTGGTGTTCCCCAGGGCTTGGTATTGGGGACAGTTCTCCTTAATGTCTTTATCAGTGATCTGGATGAGGGGCTTGAGTGCACCCTCAGTAAGTTTGCAGATGGCACCAAGTTGGGTGGGAGTGTCGACCTGCTTGAGGGTAAAAAGGCTTTGCAGAGGGATCTGGACAGGCTGGATCGATGGGCCGAGGCCAATGGTATGAGATTCAACAAGGCCAAGTGCCAGGTCCTGCACTTGGGTCACAACAACCCCATGCAGTGCTACAGGCTTAGGGAAGAGTGGCTGGAGAGCTGCCTGGCAGAAAAGGACCTGCGGGTGTTGGTCGACTGCCAGCTGGATATGAGCCAGCAGTGTGCCCAGGTAGCCAAGGAGGCCAACAGCATCCTGGCCTGTATCAGGAACAGTATGGTGAGTAGGACTAGGGAAGTGATCATCCCCCTGTACTCGGCACTGGTGAGGCCCCACCTCAAGTGCTGTGTCCAGTTTTGGGCCCCTCACCACAAAAAAAGACATTGAGGTGCTGGAGTGGGTCCAGAGAAGGGCTACAAAGCTGGTGAAGGGTTTGGAGAACAAGTTGTATGAGGAGCAGTTGGCGGAGCTGGGGTTGTTTAGCCTGGAGAAAAGGCTGAGGGGAGACCTTATCACTCTCTACAACTACCTGAGGCTGTAGAGAGGTGGGGGTCAGTCTCTTCTCCCAAGTGACAGGTGATAGGACAAGAGGAAATGGCCTCAAGTTGCACCAAGGAAGGTTTAGACCAGATATTAGGAAACATTTTTATGTGGAAAGGGTTATTAACCATTGGAACTGGCTGCCCAGGGGAGTGGTTGAGTCACCATCCCTGGAGGTGTTTAAAAGACAGGTAGACATAGTGCTTAGAGATATGGTTTAGTCATGGGTTTTTGTGAGAGTTAGGGTGATGGTTGGACTCGATGATCTGAAAGGTCCATTCCAACCTAGGCAATTTTATGATTCTATGATTCCAATGCAAGTGTTGTTGAAAAGCTGAATCCTGGATATTTCAAATTCAGATCAAGAGTTTAAGGAACATATTTTTGCCTTTTTTTTTTCCAATATTGTGTGTGTCTATTTTCACTACTCAAGTGTAGAAAATAGGTATACTACATAAATAATAAAAGTTCATCATGAAAAAGTTAAAGGCCTAATTATCTAGCCTGCTGTTTATAACACTAGTAAAGAAACGTTATGTGAGGATTTTTTTTTTTTTTTTCTTAATGGCAACATTTTCCCTCGAAGCTACTCTGAATTGTGTCTGTGTTGTTGGGGAAATGTTTACCATTTTGATGTGAAAATGGGAAGAGGTGTGGTTTCTTGTGTAATAGCTATAAAAGGAAGCAGACAGGTACAAACATCATGTCATGGTGTACCAGGGAGGGCAGACACATTTGTCACTGTAATTTACTTTCCCTTAATAAAAGGAGATGAGATAAAATATAGTAAGTCTTATGAGTACTAAGTTTCATTTAAGGTTTTGATTTGCTTATAGTAAGGGAGGCTTTGCAAAGTAAATAAAGAGCAATTTATTATGAAAATTGGCACAAAGCTATCTAATTTTTACTTCTTCATAGAAGGAAATTTGAAATTCAAATCACTGGCTGATGAAGGTTATTAAAAATGCATTAGAGTTGAAAATGTAGCTGTATGTAATTGTCATAATAGATATTCAAAATTAATTTATCCCCAATGACAATTAAGCTGAAAGAATTTTCAAATTATCAGCTAACAAATGTCAGTTAATTTTAGAAGCAAATAAAGTGAAAACATTTCAAAAATTCTGTAAAAAATTTAAAAAATCCTAAAAGAAAGGTTACATTTCTGTTCAGAATCTTTCCTTTTCTTCTTTTTCAAATTACTGCACTCTATTACTTTTTTTTTGCCCCTTTTTTTTTTTTTTTTTTTTTTTTTGCCTCAGGTTCCCTTTATTGCATTTTTCTCTCTTTCTCATTTTTCTCCTAAAGAATTTTGGACCACTTTGAGGGTATGTGTACACACACAAGTACAGGCATGTGCTGCATGTAGGTTAATTTAAACTCACAAATTTTCTTTCTATATCTGTTTTTTCAGCTAGTTGGTACATTTTTCTGATGGGTATCAAGAACCTCATAGGTAATATGGTGCTATTAATACTGCCTTCAGAATATCTGAAATGCCTTTAATATATATGTTTATATTTAAGAATAGTATCAAAATGCCAGTTTTGGTATTGTTGGATTGGGATAGGTGTTATTATTAAAGTCACTGAGGCATATTTACACCCTTTAAAAATCAATGGGGGTAAAGTTTTCTAAATAATACTATTTTTTTGTCGTGTGTTTTTATTTATTGTTTTGATCCTTTTTAAAAACAAAACAAAATTTAGGCTAGTGGACAATTCTGTGGTTGTGCTTGTTTGTGCATCCATGAGCTTCTACCACTTGCTGTCGTCCACAGCAGAGCCCTCACCTGAGTCCTGTGCTTGTGTGTGACATCCTCACCTTTGGAACAAGTGAGAAGAGCCAGGAATGGGGAGGGCAAAGATGATGATGTGCCTTCTCCTTTCCTGGCCAATGTCAATTCTTTTTCTGAATAGAGCTCTTGATAGGTCAATGGATACCCAGCATCTGAGAGGTCCTTGAAACCTGCATCATGAGCAGTCTCTCAACTGTGTTTTTTTTTCCCCCCTGTGAGTGGTACGATGGGAGTAAGCCAGCCTTTCTCACCTAATTTTCATCCAAGGCTTCCCCCTGGTTTCAAGATCTGGCTAAAGGGAGCTACAGCCTGAGTTGAAGGCTTTCGGAGTTTGAAAGGGGTAGGAGGGGGAGTTAAACCTAGGGCTCAGCCACTGGCATAATGTACAGCATAGATACAGCCAAAATAATTTATGTGCATTGAAAGCCTATGGATACTTGTATCCCCTAGCACTCCTGACCCAGTTTGGCAACGTGGTGAGAGATTTCGCAGTTAGGGTTATACCTAGCAGTTTAGCAAGAAGAATTATATACCTGTCACTTACTGATTCAGCAAAGTTATATTTTGTAAGCATGCCTTTGCTTGTAATTTGTTTTCAAATGTAGTCTATGTTAATAAACATGTATTTTTAATTGAACTCATCTAACAAGATAAGTTTGGGAATTACTACAGGTCAGCCAATTTAAGTAAACAAGAGGAAAACTTAAAGAAAGTTTTGGAGGGGTACATTTCTCCTTTTCTTTTTACTCGAAGATGAAGAACATATTCCTTTTAATTAAGCAATACCTTTGGGCCAAAACTAGAAAAGGTCTGGATATACTCATGTACTTTAATAATGTTAAAAGTAAGAACTCTTAAAAAAGAAAACAGTTTCTAACTGTCCAGTATATTTTAGTAGCCTCATAAGGCTACGAAAACTCATATAATGATCTAATTCATTTACACGTTCATTGTGAATTATTGTCTCATTACTCTACTTGGATAATTAAACTACAGTAAAGACATGCCCCGTTTTGTTTCTCAGGCATAAGCACAGTGCTACTGTTTGCATACCTGGTAACTCTAGCAGGAAGGTTGATATTGAAAGTGCCTTTCTTTTTATTGAAGATGAAATTTGGAAAGATAATTGGGAAACCTGTTTTATTTCAATTGTGAATCATCTTGCCTCTCTGCTGTCTCTCTAGCGTGGTGTTATTTTTCAAACGTGAATCTGGGTTTCAAATTACAGTGTTCTTTTAGTAGTAAGGCATTAGTTATTTTAAATTTTGTCAACGCTTACTTTTACAGAAGGCTGTTTTTTTCCCCCAGTCTCTTTTTTTTTTTTCCCCCGCTCTCTTTTCCCCAGACCAAGTATTCAGTTTGCACATCAAAATGAAAGGTCAGATTGGAAAACATATTTCAAAGGTTCTTAAAGATAGTGAGAAAATGGGATTGGGGAGAACTGTAATTTTTATATTACAAATGACTGTCTAGAAAAATACCTTTTGAGGTATGAAAGCATTTCTTTTTCAGTATGTATTTTAAAATCCTAATTAAAATGTTTGTTAAGCGAAGAGGTCTGCATACACATGAAATGATGAGATTTTAACTATTGCTTTAAAACACCAGGCTACCAGCCAAAACCAGAATAATCCCAACAGGCTGGCTGATTTTATGGATTAGGCAGCAGTTCAATTCTGGCGGTATTACAGCAGTGCAGTTTGAGGGAAAGTGAAGTAACTTGGCTTGGCAAAGCCTCCACTTCTTTGCCTATTAAAGGGAGCTGGTATGACTTAATATGCTTATTCTGCCCTGGTTGGTTTGATTTACAAACACTGTGAAACAATATAGCATTTGAAGTGGCATAACAAAAGCTAATCAAGTAAGTTTGGTTTCCATCCTGATTTTTTTTAGATTTCATTGAGGCAAAGCAAAGAATTTGTAACTGCTTATGTGTGAAGTGGCCACTTAAAATACAGCATGAATCTGGGTAGCCAGGTGGTAATCCATATGAAAATCAACAATAGCAATACTTGGCAATACTTAGCAATAGCGAAGACAGAGAAAAAAGGCAGTTGAGGTAAAGATTCAGTTTTTGTCTTTCTTTTACCTTTATTTGAATTTTGATAAGTGAAAAGATAGTTATTTTCTATTCAGTCTAAATTCATATAATGTCATCTACATTCTCTATAAATGCTGAAAAATTTAAACTTTTTCATTTTTTTAAATCTCAATTTTATCTGGAGGGCAAGAAGAAATTATTCAGTATCCCTCTGCTATCAGACCTACGCATATTTCTTCCCATCAAACTTCACTTTCTTGCCCTGACATTACTGGTTTATACTTAGCCTGATTTATTTTTAATATATACATTTGTTCTGTCCTTTTTTTTTTTGTTTATTATCTACTTATTAAGTAACAGATAAGATTCTTACTGCTGTTATAGTTGTGGTTTCCATTTAGCGCTTACAGGAATGAACGTTTACTTGGTAGCAATTTCTTAAACCCTTATTCCTCTGAAATAACAGCTGGAGACCTGCCCCAGAGGTATAATGTGGAGGGTGATATGCCGCTCCTTGGCAAAATTCCTGGAGAGTGTTGTTACCATAACAACTCATCTTCTTCCAAGGATAAATCTGTGTGCAGAGATGTGGAAAACTTCTGTTTTCTTTTGCTTTTCTGATCTTGGGGTTTCTCTTCTCCCTTCTTATGTTCTTGTAATCTCGTGTTTTATGTTTTGCTATTCTTTCATGAAATAGGTTTTTCATTTTTTTCTGCCTCTTAGTACTTTCTTACATCAAGTCTTGATTTTCAGTCTCTTGCATCCCCTGGTCCTATTGTTGATTGTCATGTGCTGTGCTTGTGCAGAATGTGCTGAAGTCGGGAAAATATGTTTCATCTTAAATACTCTCAATGCCTAGTCCCATGTGGTTTTGTCCAAACGCATAAAGGTCCAAATAGCCTCTGTTCGCATCTCTTTCTTAGACTTGCAGGTTAATTCAGATGTGAATGGGCCTCAGGGGATCTCTTGTCCAACTCCTGCTCACAGTAAAGCCAGCTCTGAGGTCAGACATGGGTGCTCAGGGCTTTGTCCAGTTGGGTTTTGAAAACCTCCAGGGTTAGAGACCGCAGAGCCTCTCTGGGGGGCCTGTCCCACTGCCGGGCTGTCTTCATGGTGAAAGCATTGCTTCTCATATGCAGCCTGAACATCTCTTGTCTCAGTTTCTGCCTGTTGTCCCTCTTCCTCCCGTCAGTCACAGCTGTGAAGAGCCTGCCTCTCTCTCCGTGATAACATCCCTGCAGACACTGGGGGGGCTGCTGTGAGGTGCCCTCGAAGCCATCCCTGCTGCAGACTGGAGCAGCCACGGTCCCTCAACCTCTCACAGGTCCAGCTCTGGCTGTCATGGGGGCCCTCTGCTGAACTCACTCTGGTTTATCAACTGCATTGGGGTCCCGAAACTAGACACAGCATTGTAGATGTGATCTAATGAGTGCTGAGTAAAGACAAAAAGTCACTTCCCTTGATATACTCACTGTGTTTCTGTTAATGCAGCCGTTTCCCCAGTCCCGAAGGTCTTTACACTTTTCAGGCAGTGCATCGCCCTTTCTTAAGAGCCAAAATCACATCCAGCTCCATCTGAAGCGGTAACAAAACTTCTACTATGTGGCAATTGGATTTAACCATGTAAAAGGAGCCACTAACTGGACACAAGAGGACAGAAAACTGAGCTTAAAGGGAGATGGCTTGTTTCTTTGAGATACTCCTCTCTGTAGTCCTTTCATCTGCAATGGGCCAGCATCTCCTTTTCTCCTTTTGCAGACTGGCAGCAGCATTCACAGTGACATTAGCATATTGGTGCCTCCTTTGCCCTTTTCTTGCTATGATAGTTCACATAGCTCTTGCTTCTTATATCGCTCCTTATGGCAGTCATGCTGTTTCTGGTTTGAGGTAGTTCTCTACAGTCTGGGCATCACTCAGTGGAGTCTCTGCTCCTTGCCACTGTGTTGGCTTTTGCTCCGTTACATTACTGCTTGCGTGTTTTTGCACAACAGATGGTAGTATGTGGGCCATTATTAAGAAATAAGAGGATGAACAATTACATTTTGTAGCTCTCTCTTCTGCTTCCGCTTTTGCTAGATAGAAATTAAATGACAACAAGGGATTGCGCAACACAGAGCAGAAATCCATTTATGTAAATTCAGACCTTTTCCTCTGCCCAAGCAATTTCCAGGACTCTGCACAGTGGAAATAGCATTCAGTAGATGGAATCGCAGAATCATTCCCCTCCCAGTTTCATACAGGAAGCACGCATTTGAGATTTTATGTGTGATTTTTGTGGTTTTTATCTTTTCTGGACCTCTTTTCGTATTTACTGTGCAATTATGTTTTTTGTAGTGATGCAGATGTAATATACGATTTGGAAGTAATATTTTTATAATTGTGGAAGAATTATTCAATGCATTTGAATGTACAATTTGAGCACCAGAGCCGTAGATATGTTATATACATATAGTCTTTCCATGCTCATGTAACACAAAAGTGGATAGTGCAGATCCTAGTCTTTCAGCTCCCTGACTAGAACAGTTTCTTACAACAATAAGCAAAATAAATATCCAGTGTAGGTCAGTGATGAATTATGATGGATTCAAGAGAAAGTGTATTGAATTGTCCTTAAAACCCTTCCTCTTTGACAGAAATAAATGTAGTTCCAAAGAAAGTAATCAGAAAAAATGTCAAGTTATGTTGACTACTAAGAAGCAACAAATGCCACTTGATCTGAGCCTTTATTTAAATTACATGTATTTTGTAATTTAATAGCCCTTCACATCAAAGAATATAATTAAGATGCCAAAAAAAGAGAAAAAATAAAAACCAAAACCCCAAAACATTTTAAGGGTAGGTATCCTATTTAAGTTGCATTGACAGTAGCTGTTTTGTCATATCAAATATTTTGCTAACATAATGGAAATGTGCTCTTGTAATTATTTCCTGTAATTTACTTGGGTAACAAATGCACTTTCAAAAAGAAGACTATAGGTTTCTGTAACTTTGGTCACAGACTCCCAACAGAAAAAATGTGAGTGTTTTTCCCATGTAAAAATAAGCTCTTGACCTGGATGAGTTGTTATAGCCAGCGCACAGGCAGGGAGAGTGGGAGACTTCTGAAATGTCATGTCAAGACAGGTAAGGGCTAACGCGCTTTTAGAGACACCAGAAGTTTGTTACTAGCAAACCCTTATCTGATCTATTCTGGCTGGTCAAAGGTCACTGTCTACTTCAGTGAATGGATCTACAGTTTGAAGTTTCCATATAGCAATCCTGAATAATTTCCTCGATCATCAACCTATACCTGTGTATCTTGCTTGGATTTAGGTTATTCCTGCCTGCCACTGCCGACTATCTTATACTAATAATTTTCTTGCACTTGAATTATTTGCTAGGAATCCACAGCATGACTTTACTGAAATCAGACTGCAGTTGTTTTAGCTAGGGAGAAGTGGGGTTAGACTTCAGAAAACTCTCAGGATGTTTTTCAGTTCTTTTCCAAGTCTGTTGGCACAGAAATGCATGAAAACTAATATAGACCAAGACTTTAGTTTTTCTTGTAACTCAGTCACCTGGCATCAGGCAATGCTGGGGCATTCTGACAGAGGGTAAGGAATGGAAATGATTTGGTATTAGCATCAAATTTAGGATCTTCAGGTAGAAAGGTGATTTCAAGTTCCTGTGAACTTCTCATGGTACAAATGGTTATCCTAAGACATACGATAGGGAAAATCTTCCAGGAAACTATGATTTTTTAAATTTTTTTTTCCTAAGTGATGGCTTAAGCTCCCTTATTCCTCTGATCCTTTTATCTTTTTTGACCATATAACATGCGATTCGGGAATGGTTAGTTCCTTCAGAGGAGTCCTTTCCCACTTTTCCTCCTCCTCTTAAGGTTGGTGCCTTGTTCAGTATTCTATTAATTTATTTATTTTATTAAAAAAAAAAAGAAAAAAGAAACTTTCTTTATACAGTCATAATACAGAGCAGCAGACAGCACTTTTTTTTGCCCTTTTTTCTTTTTTCTTTTTTTTTATGATTATGATTGATACACCCAGATGTAGCTAGATAGCATTTACAAGGTGTTGATGATTATTGATTTTATTATTCCTATATAACATTTACTTAAAGGAAGCAAGTAGAGGCTCTGAAAGTGGTGCCCTTTTTAGATGAGATGTTATACCAACACAAAACAAGTTTAAGTTTTAGGCTTATCTGCAGACCAAGATAAAGAAAAATAATGAGGAGGAGGGGAAGTGCAAGCAATATTTGGGTGGTTCTTAAGTGCTCCAGATATATGAGCAACGGCAGCAGAAAACTAACTATAGGCTCTTTGGCATTCTTGTTCAGTGCTTGATGTTCCTCTGTGAAGAAGTTTTGCATTTTGGTGAACAATTTGATACTAATAAAAAAAAAATGTGTGCAGATCAAGCTGTGCTGATGTGGAATCTTTGAGGTGATCCAAATTCCTGACTGTGAGAAGCAGCAAGTTACAGAACCCAACACTGATGTGTAGCCTTGAGACCCTGGTGCAAGCCAGGTGTAATTTTGCAGGAGTGAGATGTTGCCTTTATCAATCCTAGAAATTCTCCTACCTTGTAGCCCTTCAGGGTTATGTCCTTTCATCAAGTATTAACCAGAAGCAAAGGAGTTGGATGTCTGTGATATAGCTATGTCAACCCCCTGCTCCACCCCCTCAAGAAAGAAAAAACTTTTATATATGAAAAAAAAAAAAAGGAATAAAAAAAGTTTGGCAACAAAAAGTTTGTTACATATACGTTAAGGAACTATTCCATGTCTTTTCTTCAATCAGTATTCGTTGTTATTGTAGATACAAGAAAAATGTTTGAGAGACTGATACAGGAACAGATCAAGAAACCAAGCAGAAAAAAAAGCAAGGAAATGTATGTGTGGGCTGCTGAGTGATGGACATGTGAGGCAGGAATTATTGATGAGGAGTAGGAGAACTGAGAAATGGGCCAGGTGCTAAGAGTCCCTAACATGTACCACACTGAGCACCATATGGAGTACTGCACTAAATGATAGCGCCGATATCTAGTAGAGAAAAATTCTGTTACCATATGAACGTTAGTGAAAAGTTGTAAACTGCGTGATCATAGCTTAATACAAAAGGATCTGTTTAGCCTACTGGAAGAAATCATAAAGGATAAGGGTAGGCTAGAAATCTATTTGCAAGATTACTCACTGAACAAGTAATATTAGGGATTTTATTTGTTGTTGAAGTTCATTTGATTCTAGAGGGGTACAAGTGGGGGGCAATGGGAAAACTGATTTTCAAAGTTTTTGTTGATTTGCATTGTTTTTAATATTACCAAAGTTTTAGGCAATGTGTAATCCCACAATGGGAATATTTCCATCTTTTTTTGTGTAAAGTGTAAATAAGACTCATACATGTGTAACAGCACATTAAATTTTCCCTTTATTCTTTTCTTCTTACTGTTACAATGTCACCAATGGTCTAGGTATTTCCAGAATACTATTTTGTTGTTGTGAAGAACAGCAGTGTTTTCAATGAACTGGACTATATTTTGTCAACAAGTCTATTATGATACTGCAAGAAGCAAATTTTGGTATAACATTCCTTACTTTAAAAAAGTAGATTTGCCTAATGCATTACTCATAAAAAAGGGGCTTTTCTTTTTAATAAATTTTCAATTTGATTAGTCTTTTAAAACCCTCTTAAAGTTTGCAAAGAGATGGTTTAAATTGTTTCCAAAAAGTTATGAATTTTTTAGGATTTTTTTGTCCTTTCAGTAGCTTTGATACTTTTTTCCCCTTTAAAAAGGTTTGTTTAATTATTTTTTTATTTTTAAAAAATAATATATAAGTATTTAAACCCCACTTTTAAAAATAACTGAGACAAAGCAGTCTGGTTGCCAAGGTAAGGTTCATTTTTCCTTCATACAAAATAATATAAACTCTCAGGTGTTTATTTTTTAATTGCAAATGTTCAGCAAGTAGAGAAATGACTCATGCTTCATTGGCATTAAACCCAGAATTTGGAATTTGATTAACTTCAGTTCTCTGTAGCAGTGGGAGGATAGCTTTTCACAGCATTATTACTCTTGCCTCCATCTTTCTGCTCTGGTTGTGGAGGGAAACATACAGTACAATTTCAATAAATGAACATGGAAGCAAAAATTCCTATCTCTATTTGATATTAAAAATTACATACCCAATAGAAATATTGAGGGACTTATTTGATAATAAGGCCTCTCTCATTGTAAGCATCAACTCGGGTTTCTGAGTTGTTAACTGGTAGGGTTCCTTTCTGTCAACCTGTTGACCTGCCCGACAGATAAAACTAGAACTCCTTCTTCCACTTGTGTGTGGTTTGGTGTACGTGACCCAGCAATGTGCTCTTGCCACAAGGAAAGCTAACGGTATCCTGGGCTGCATTAGGAGGAGCATTGCCAGCAGGTCGAGGGAGGTGATCCTTCCCCTCAGCACCAGTGCAGCCACACCTGGAATACTGTGTCCAGTTCTGGGCTCCCAGTACAGGAGAGACATAGACATAGTGAACAGAGTTCAGTGAAGGATCAAGAAGATGATGAGACGACTAGAGGATCTCTCCTGCGGGGAAAGCCTGAGGGAGCTGGGACTGTTTAGCCTGGAGATGAGTAGTCTCTTTCATTATATACTCATCAGTGAAAGGTTTAAAGAAGACAGTCAGGCTTTTCCAGTGGTGCCAGTGACAGGACCAGAGGCAATGGGCAAACACTGAAACAGAGGAGGTTCCCTCTGAATATCAGGAAATGCTTTTTCACTGTGAAGGTGGCTGAGCACTGGCACAGGTTGCCCAGGGAGGCTGTGGAGTCACCCGCCTTGGAGATATTCAAAAGTCGTCTGGACATGGTCCTGGGCAACTGGTTCTAGGTGACCCTGCTTGAGCAGGGGAGGTTAGACCACATGACCTCCAGAGATCCTTTCCAACCTCAGCTATTCTGTGATGCTCTGAAATTTGCTGCTTTCTCAGATACAATGATGAGATTGAGTGCTAAAGCTCACTTACTATTTTTCTCTTTTCGTTTTTCTGTTAGTTTGCCCAGTAAAATTAGTTATTTTTCCTAACTAACACCTGTATAAATTCCCTTTATCCTCAGAATAGAATGACTAAAACAGTATTATTTGCAGGAAAACCTTCAGTTCTTGTAAAACAAAGCATTTCAAAGTGAAAAATATGGTTATTTTTCTTATAATTATCTTTTTTTTTTTTAAACATGCAGAAATATTTTGTCTACCCATATTAAACCAATAAGACATTTGATGAGAAAAGAAGTGTCTTACAATATCTCATGATAGTTTGAAATATGTCCGTTCTTGAGGAAGGATGTGCACGAGGAATATGACTTCTGTGAGAAACTATGAATGGCTCAAAAAACCTTGCTTTAAAAAAATAAAGTAAAACTCAAGAACTTTGGGAGAGGCAATTCGTGTAACTCTTTGCCTGTCACACTGGAGTTATAAGAAGTTCTGTGCTGTCTAGGGAGGCAGTATGATTCCAGATACAAAGGAAAGTTGAAATCTGTTTAAAACAAAGGCCTTTTTCCCCTGCACAGAGACTGTTTTTCTTCACTTGCCTTGCATTTTGTTCAACCAAATCTCTCATATGGGTACTGAAATGAAGCACGTCAGAATTTGGTGGTGTTTTCATTGTCTCTTTCAGACATTAAATTCCCATCAGCAAATAAAATAAAATTCTACAGTTTGTTCATTTTGTGCTGACAATATTCCTAAGTGTGTGAATGATCTTGCATTTAAAAAAAAATGTTCTGTCAGTATATTAAATAAAAGAGACTTAATGTACTGATCAACAAGAGAACTCATAAAATCATCCTCATAGATGGATAGGTATGCGTCCCTAGTTGTCTGTATTTATGTTTCGAACAAAAATTACTGTGAAAGTTATGTAGTTTGGATGCCAGAAACGTAAGGTTTTTGGATCTATTATCAAACTTATCAGCATTTCAGGATCTTTTGGTAATCTATAACACTCAAATGTTAAAGAAAGAATTGATCTCTACAGTTTGAGAGAGACTGGAAGAAGGCTTAATATGCCCTGTTGTCACTATTCAAAACACTTCTGTTTCCTTTCTTGCTATTTCAGAAAGAGAAATTTCCCCTTTTTAATATAACAAGATTTAAGGGATTTTTTCTGCAGGGTGTGCGATCATACATGCACACACATGTAAAAATATTTGCTTGTGTTAGAGTCACTGGGTTTTTTTTTCCCAGATGTGCATCTTTAAATTATTTAAAAAAAAAAAAAATTGTCTTTAAGAATAACCTGGACTTTTTGCGTCCCAGATCTTTTCAAATCTTTCCCTCTTTTATCCTTTTCTTATTTAGCAAGACTAGTAGATCCATTTCTTACCTGTGTCCTACTTTGGGTCCTTCTGAGTCTTCAAAACTCAGTAATGACTTCTGCAATTGTTATTATTCCCTCAGACTTTGGATTCTAGAGTCTGCTCTCTCCTCTGCCTACTAATGCTTTCTTTTCCCTTTTATGGCATTTCCTAATTAGTGCTTTGGGAAAGATAGGTACCATAGGTACACTCTCACATAGTAGATCATTATACCACACATAGATCAAGAAAAATTAACAGAGACTTTAGTCATTGCTTTAATGGGACAGTGGTATCTGCCCTTCTCTTTCCTCCCAAGCAAAAAATAGAGAAATAAATGCATTCTTGCAAAACCCTGAAAAAGCATGACTAAAAATAGAATTGTAAGGGATTAGGAACCCAATGGCAAGGCAAATGTTGCACCTGTGTCCAAAAAAAAGGCCAAAAGATCAACCTGGGGATCTACAGATCTGGCAGGCTCACATCAGCCCATGGGAAGAACCATGGAGTGAGTCCTCTTAAAACGTATTTGCAGGCATATGAAGGAGACGATGGTAATTGGGAAGAGGTAGCATGGATTTACCATGGGTAAATCATGCTTGCCCAATCTGACAGCTGTCTATGATTTGGGATGAGGAGAGAGAAGTGGACATTATTGGGCACTCAGCTTTAGCAAGGCTTTTGACATTGTCTCCCATAATATTCTTATATCCAAGTTGGGATGTTATCATCTAGGTGGGTGGGTGTCTAGGCACTGAAAACCTGGTCAGCTAGTCATACCCGGAAAGGCATGACTAATGGGTCATACTCTACCCGGAGGTCAGTAGCAAGTGTAGATCTGCCAGGGTCTGTACTGGGACCTCTCTTGGTTAGTGTTGTTATCAGGGACCTGGAGGTGGTAATGGAGCCTGCACTCACCAGCTGTGCAGACAGCAAATTGGGAAGGATCAGTCAATATGCTTTTGGTAGTCAGGCTACCTTCCAGAGATCTGAACGGACTGGAGGAATGGGCTGACAGGCACCTTGTGAAGCTGAATAAGGGCAAGTGCCAGGCGCTGACCCTGGGACAAAGGAGCCCCTGTGAGGGCACAGGCTTGGGATGGACAGACTGGGAGCAGCCCTGTAGGAAGGGGCCTGGAGCTTTGTCCCTCAGCCGGCAAAGATGACCAACAGCTCTACAGGCTGTATGAACAGGACCATGGGCAGTCAGTACTGGGAGTGATTATCCCCCTCTCCTCAGCACTCATTAGACCATATCTAGAGTACGGCATCCAGCTTTGGCCCGCCTGTTACAGCAAAAATATTGACAAACTGGAGTGGGTTTTGCTGAAGGTTGTCAAGATAGACCCCATAGCAGTTTCCGGTTCTGGTCTCAGGTTTGTCATCAGCACCTACACATTCCACTGTATGGTTTTTCTCGGTTGCTTTCCCTGGCTTCTTGATGGCTTTCACTGCTCGTCTGCTCTCAATCTTTTTTGCAATGTCTTTGCCCCAATACGTTCTACTTTTTTACTGCACCATATAAAATCTATGTCTCAAAAAACATTCTTTCCAGCATATGAAAAGGAATGCTAGAGCTGTACTCAGGGAGTGTAAGAATTACAAAACAAAACAAACAAAAAAACCCACCCACATTCAGGCCATTTTTTCCCTAGTTGTAGATGGCCAAACTCATATGGATGACATTTTAAAGAAATTAATTCAGCCTGAGGCAGATGTCCTGCCTGAAAAAGCTAACTATATACAGAAAAAGTTTGCTCAGAGTTCCAAGAAACTGAGAAAAAGATTTCATAATGCGAAGTGTTAAGCAGTTTAATGTAGGCTGTGCTACCAGCTCTGGTTGTAATAATATGTTTTTCTTCCATTTGTGTTAATTGTGGTTATCTACTCACATCGAAAGAAAATGGAAATATATTGAATTGTTTATGCTGTAAATTTGCTACAAGAGTATTTTTTTGCTTATAAGTTTTTCTAATATTTGGAAAATAAAATAAAATCGTGCATTCTTATGAGGATGACAGTTACACTTTAGAGACAGATGAGGATCTATCCTTACAAATGAGTGATACTAATTGACATGATAATTGAGTTATTTCCCTTAACTAATAAGACAGTGATGTTCCTACATTAGGTTATGTATTTGATGCAGATTCTGAAACTGATCAAAGTTGTATGAATATAGAAATTGAAAAATATTTTGCAGAATAATCACAAGGCTGTCTTAATGCCATCGTAATAACTATGTTTCCAAGTAGAATTTTTATTAGAAAAGTAGAGCATTCACTTTTTCGTACGTTGCATTTTATAGAAAGTTTTGCATCTGTAGATTCTACCTATTTATGTGTTTTTGTCAATTAGAAAACTTATCAATGTAAATACCCTTAGGGGAGGAAAAACAGATTATAATAAAAATTGGGTAGTTATGGTTGACATTTTTCTTTGTACTATTTATACACTGGCCTAAAATACTTTTCTTCATTTTAAGGTAACTGAGCTGCACAATATCAAAAACATAACTAGATTGCCTCGAGAGACAAAGAAGCATGCAGTGGCAATTATCTTTCATGATGAGACGTCAAAGACATTTGCGTGTGAGTCAGGTAAGCAATTGGTACTGCATGTCTAGTTTGAAGAAATCTAGTCACACACCAAAATCTTGCTCAGATTAATTAACTTAAAACACCAAATAGAAATCCTCAGGAATTTGTTGTCATTTAGGTTTTTGGGGTTTTGGTAGGGTTTTTTTCTAACATAGTTTGGGAGGTGTTTGTTAGGGGTGATACAGAGCTCTTTCTTCCATTACTTATGGAAGTCATACTTATAAGTCATACTTACGTTTGACTGCATGCAGGCGGTCTAAAGACTGGAGATTTTCAGCTAAACTTGTAAAACTGAGTGAAAAATACCTATGGGATATTAATAAGTCAAGATGTGAAGCATTCTTTTTTTTTACCAATTTTTGCTACAGGCACTTACTAAACTAATAATTATCATGCCATTGCAAATAAGAGGTAAATACCAGCTAAAACCTCAGGACATTGTAAAGCTGGATGTCAACCAGTCTGCAGTTTGAACAGCCACATGGTATAATGAATGAGTTGAGAACAGACTTGGGGATCATGGTACATAATGACAGGTAGTTACTTGTGAGGCACTGAACACTGCACTATTAAAGTGCGCTGTTTTCTTATTTGAAAATGCAATTGTACGTGTCTGTGTCCTAGGGTATATTTTACCTGAAAAAAATGTTTTTAAAAAGAATGAGATTTTTTTTAATGATAAAGCTTCTATTTTTTTAGTGACATATTATAATTTTAAAATTATGTCTTAATATTGTGATATAAACATTGCATGGCGTACAATCTAAGTTAAATACAATGAGACAGAATTCAAGAAACCCATGGAGGAGGTAGGTTAAAAGTGTATAAGGTCATGAATTATGTGGATTTTGGATCAAGTATTGCAAACATTGATATGTACATCCCCTTACAAAAGACAGATTGACAGAGTTTTGTTTGTTTATTAATTTAAATTTAAAAACACACACATAGAAAATCATAGTTTTCTAGGATCAGTTTAACAGATTATTAGATAAGTAGTTCACATTAAAGACTTAAAAAAAATTTGTTCCGCAGCTTGTTTCCACAAGAGTTGTCTTCCCACAAGGAACTATCACCATTTGTACTGCTGCTGAAACGTGACAAGTACTTTGCTTACCTTTAAAAAACTTATCAAAGTTTAAGGAATATTTAGAGCTGCTTGTTATTTAAGATGTTTTCTTCTTCTTCTCAGATCTCGAAAAAAATGTTTAGTGGTTTCTATGGGACAATGCTTAGACTTTTAGCAGCCTCCTGGTGTATAATGATGTACACACAATGGGGTTTATTTTGGCAAATCAGGCCACTTCTTTGGTTAACACAATAGTGCGTTTACTAACACCTCTTCTTTCCAGTGGCTTCAGTGGGAAAGAACCACTCCAGTGATTTTGACTCAGTCAAAAATCTTGACTGCTGCTTGACCTACTTGAATTATTTAAGAGCCCAAAGTTTTCACCATGGAGCGTCTAAATATACAGAAGCAGATAACTTTGTTTCCTATCGTCATGACATCCAGGGGCAGGTGGAAGGACAGTAGCACTGAACCCATTGTAAAAGGTCTGCTGAGCATAGAGTAAATCATTTCTTGGAAAGGAGGAGGAAGTCATGCTCAAAGCTGAGTTGTTTTTATATGAGGACTGAACAATGTGAGGTAGGGATTTTGTCAGAATTATACCAGGAATGTTTTAAAATAACCGTACTGTTTTAGTTTTGATAGTATGAGCTGGTTTCTTTTACTCTGTGCAGTCTAAAAGTTGGTGCGACGAAAAGTGGCACATTTTTCTGGTACTTAGCTTTCTTAATTATGGAATTAAGCACAGTAAAATGCTATTCTGGTTTAAAATAGGTCTCTAAAGATATGGAACACTTCAGTCCTCCCCAGGAAGCCTGAGAGCTGTGTTACCAACCCACTGGGTGTGCTGGCTGGGAGCCTGTGGTTTTTTCCTAAGCTCCTGCGGCTTCCAGGCCCTCAGTTTGCTTACTGTCTTCAAGGCAGCTACTGGCAAGTCTGAGCTCTAGGTGGCTGTAGCCCCTGTATTTCCATTAGGATTTTAGCAAACTAGTCATCTGAGGAGCGTATAAATTTTGGTAATCTTCAATTGCTAATGAAAACATTCTGTAGAAAACCGAAGAAAAATCCTCCATGTGCTTTTGTTGTAATCTAGCTGTTCCCATCACTACCACCAGCACTCCCAACATCTACAACAGCTGTAGAAATCTGTTCAATTCTTTTGAAATATTTTGAAGAGCAAACCAGTCTCAACTATTACAGTTCCCTGATTAAAAGCATGGGATAACAAGTCTTTGAAGAAGAATTATCCCTCTTCAGGGAGAGAAAGAAGCTACTGTCACTATATCTCTTTCCGACATCTGTTCTAGCGGGCAGAGGCCTTTGACTTCGGTGATTAGCAAGCAACATTTTTAAATTGTCTCGGTTACTATCAGAATTGTTTCAGTGGAAGTAAACTAATGAGAAGTCATGGCTGATTAAATAACATGAAAAGTAGTCTATAACTCAGTGAACTTAAGACAGACTCTAAAGAGTGGGAATTATTCTTCAGACCATGGGAAATTGCTGTCACCTTAGCAGGTCTGTTTCGGCCTCCCTGAAAATTATATGAAAGTTATTGCCATTAAGTGAATTTCAATAATTTTTTTCATCAAGAAACATTAAATTCTGAGTTGTTTTAGAAAGAGGGAAATGCAAAATTCTCAGGTTGCTAACACACTGAGAACTGAGATAAAATTAAATGTTGCCAAATGTATAAGCAGGTTAAGTGGAAGGACAGAATACTGTGAAGAAAAATGAAGCAGTTTTGGGGAACTGAGCGTATTTACTCTATCATAATAAAGGTTAAAAAGACCTTACTGTTGGCTTTTAAATACATCAAGGAGAAAAAGAGGAAACTTTCAAAGATATAAAGTGACCTTATCATAAGAACCGATGTACAATATATGTCCAGTATCAGTCTATGTTGCTATGGCCAATTAAATAGCAGGAACAACGTAGACTGAAAATTTAGAGATTCTGTGAGGTTCCCCACAGCCTCACAGAAATCCCTCCCTGTTCCCACGTGTGTTTTTTTCTGCACTCCACAGTGTATTATCAAGCAAATGGAGAAATTCTTTTAACTCTGGATGCTAGCTACTGTGTTTGAGGTGCTGTCTTTCCCAAACACCTTTTAAAACAAGTTGTTGGGGATGGGTTCTGTTTGTCTGTTTGTTTTGTTGGTGGTGTTTTGTGGTTTTTTTTTCAGGTAACTGTGCTGTTAGTTTTTGTGTAGATGTAGCTATGCTTAGACACATGTATCTGTTGAGAAACTCTTCCTCCTGCAAGCCTGATGTCTGTAATATGGCAGTAATCCAAGTGTCTGCACTGAGACAGGCATTCTGAAATGCCCTGTAAGCTCTCTCTAAAATTGTAGTTATGATGCAGTGAGCAGTGGTGGCTATGCAGGAGCAGCAAGAAAATGAAATTTGCAACATGAATACTGATTAAAGCCAGAATTTTATGGTGCTATTATGGAAGTTGCTAGTATGATGAGGATTGTGCCTGAATAATAGCTAGTTGTCAAGGAATGAAGTTTTTGGGTTGTGCTAGGTCAGTGACAAACCATATGGGAGCATGATTTTTCATTTATTGATTTCATTTATTCATTTCATTTATTGCTGATGCCAGCAAAATATTAAGCGACACAAGTCCCTGGCTCTTTTAGTGTCAGTGGACCCACCAGCACAGGTTTGTGTAAAATTTATTTTGATTTCTAAAGAACAGAATGTCAGAAAATTGATAAACTTGTAAACTTATTGATAAAATGAAAATGGGGGGTTGCAAATAACATGGATTCAGAGACAAGAGAGACAAAATAAATTAGGGCCCAAATGTGATTTCAGTAATTTGAGTATAGAACGAGATGTAACACGAGGAAAAGAAAAGGGGCAAAATCACAGAGAAATCTTAAAAATGCAACTGTAAAACAAATGCTGGCATCCCCCAATATACTGATATTTGTCTGACTTTTCTTCAGTACAGTGCCCCATTCTGCATAGAATTAGATGAAATGAAGGGGATTTTTTCTTTCAGGGCAGGCATGAACTGCTGTTCTAGAGTCATTGCAATCAAGAAACATCTTCCTTAATTTTAAGGGGTTATACTTTAGCATTTCCTTAAAACTTCCACTGTTCAAGTCCTGGGGAAAATAAATTTGGGGTACTGCAAAAAGTCAATTAGCTACCCTATTTGAAACTTCTGGTTTAGGGGTTTATCCATCGTTACACTAGCTTGATATAGCTTAACTGATATTAATATTCTTCCGGTTGTTTTAGCTCAATCCACTGTGTTAATTTCTTGAGTGTCTAGCCATCTGCTGTGCTGGCTACCTTGATAAAACTCTTTTATATATCTATAGCATAAACAGTCTTTTTCTTCTGTATTCTTATGCTTTCAAGTTTTTCTGAGTGCAGTTAAACTGTGATAAGTAAGTCTTGTTATAACTGCAAAAAAAGTTTTAATTTGTTGAAAATGAAAACTGTTGGTGTCAAGTGACAATGTATTCAGCAACGTGGTTTTTTTTTTAGTTCTGTACATATTTTTTCTTTTAAACCTGTTTTCACCATTTGTTGGTGTTGCTTTCTTTTCTTTAAAACAAAAATTACATCACTGCTATCATTTAAAAAGGCACAGATTCAGTTCATTTCTGTGCTGAAAAAGCTTTGGGGCCATTGCCAAATTACTACTGATTATGAGCTGGGCTTTTTCTCCTTGATAGTTTTCACAAGCAAAAATATTCTGTGCTTGAAGAGTTTGACAGATGTCAGTGGAATATTAGATGTAAATCATATCGCTATATCCTTTGACAGCTAAGAAGCCTGGAGGTTTTGGATTCAAATTACAGAGAAACATTGAGGCTTTTAGATGAAGCATCAGTGATCATACTTGCTGTTATTACTAACAGTACAAATGGCTACATAAGCTTTAAAAACAACCAGATTAAAGTTCCCGTTTTCACTGTTAGTTTTGCAAGTTTGCAACTCCAGGATCATGGAGGTGGTGGAAGTGAAGAACAGCTCCCACAAATATAGTTTTGGTACTGGAAAGAGGAATACAAAGTTCACATTTTGCATGCAGAAAAATAATCCTGTATAGGTGAAAATGTTCTGACGGATGGTATATTTCTCTGTTAAAGTGGCAGGGATTCTTAGATGAAAATTTGTGACCCTGCCTTTTCTACTTTCTGTTTATTTGTTGGGTTTTTTTTATATATATACTGAAGGGGCCTTACTTCTCTGTAAAGCATATGGTTCATTGGAGGTCAGATGCATGTTCTCACTTCCACACGTGCCACAATATTTTGACATCCGAAAAAAAGAGTCAAAAGACAGGCATTGCATGAAGTTAAATATGTTGCTCTGGATTCTTACACACTCCCTTTTTGATCATAAAATTTGAAACACTATCCACATTCAGGGCAAAGTTCAGTCTGAGTCATGGTTATAAATTTTATACTCTAAGATTAATATTTAGGATATATATTCTTTTGTTCTGGACAAATAGTTCCCTTTTCGCTGATAATTACTTTTATTTCCTAATTTTTTTCAAGTTTGCCTAAAAATATGTATCTTTATTCTGACTTTAAGATTTATAAATTAGAAATACGCAAGGTCAGCTGAATTTTGGGTTTAGAGAGACTAGGATAAATACCTGAATCTCAGAAGCTCTGCCCTTGAAGTTCAACATACAGTTACCTTTCCCAGTAGGGACAGAGTGGAGGTAGGTATGTGAGGGCATACAGAAGTATGGAGTTGTTTGTTGAACTTTCTATGAAAGTTTCATAATTGCTTACTTGTTGTTTTAGCATTTTTTTCTCATAAGCAGCTAAACATCTGATGAACCTTGCCAAATCTGCAGCCTCCATGTTTTATAACAGAATAAAGTCTGTATTGGTGTGATGGCACAAGACCATAAAAATGCAGTCTAACAACATGGTCTAACATAGCTTCTGGCTATTTACCTTAAACTGGAACCTGAAATTATTAATACTCTGTGCATCTACATATAACAGGATTTCTTCATGATCCCATTTTGAGATTTGTAGTGGATTTGATAAATATACTGAGCCGAAAATAACTGTTAGTCCTATGAAACAAAGATACAGAGATACTCTTTTATCCTTTATATAAGTCATGGCAAAAATGAATTTCAATGACAGTTAGAATAATTTTTAATCATGTTATAAGTGTGAAAGTCCAAATTTACTTCTTATCATATAAATACATTTTATTAGAAGGTAAGGCAATCAGGCACTACCTGTTATTTAGTAATTTCATGCTATGTATCCCACAGTGTCCCTACCCCTTGCTTTTAAAAATATTGGCCTGTTTTACACTGCCAAAAGGCATTCACACACAATAATAAAAGTATTACTGAAAACCATCTGAGAATCTTGATGCATTTTATGCATAAAATTGCCTCACATTTTGAGTTCTTATTAACAGTTTGCAGAAGAGGGAATGAAAACGCAACTTCATTAACTGAATGGCAGATGAATGTGACAAAGTCTGGAAAAGAATCTCAGGCAGAGGACTTCTCCCCATATTAAACATCTGCTACGGATATATGTATCTTTATTGAATCTGCTTTCACTAAAATACCCATGTATGACGTTGTAGGATGGATTTGCAATTGCCATCACCAGTAAGAAATGTAAAATGTTAAAAAATATGCAAAATAGAGAAAAGTTCCTCTTTATTCCTCTTCGTCCACTTATTTCTGATCGAGCTAGATCCTTTTATTCTGTGGCTGTAACTTGTCATTCATCAGAGAAATTACACAATTGGCTTTCCACACAACATGAAAATAGATGAACTATGTGCTGAAACAACATTAAATCCATGTCTTCTTCCTCTTGGAAAAAAAACCAAACCTGCTCATTCAAATTGCTGCATATTTTATATAATGTAGAAAGAAAAACCTCTCCAGGATTGTTTTATAATGTGTTCTTACGTGCAAGAATCATGTTATGAAACAACATGTTGAGCTCAGAAAGGGTGAAGGTTGCAAGCAAATTTAATGTTTTAATTTTAAAAGTACCTTTGAAACATCCATGTTAATAAGCACTCTGGTGTTTGCAGAACAGATTGTGATAAGTATTTGTAACTGAACACTAAGCAAAGTAACTTCTTGCTGGCTTTCCACAATATAAAAGGTTTGGGGATTTTTTATTTACAGACTTTGTAGCGTCATTAGACTTACGGTTGTTTCTTCCTCATGCTTGATTTTATTCTGACGATCGTAGAGCTGAATTCTTAATAACTACTGCATTTGAAATAACGGTCTGATTGGCGTTTAGCCAATTGTGACCAACCAAATTTTATTATCTGAAAGTATAGAATACAGATTAAGTCTTAGCAGGAAGAAAAAAAAAAGTGAGGAAAATAGTCATTGTCTGTGTATTTATGATAGAAAATAAGGCTGGAAGTAATCTTGGGAAGCCTCCCTGTCCCAAGGAAGTGTAAGCTATACCTATTTATAGGTGTATATGTATATTATTGTGTGTATATATATATATATGTCATTCCTGGTAGATTATATCTTGTCTGTTCAGGCTTTTTTGAACCTAATTTGAAGAAACAAAAATGTATCAGGAATACTAAGGCTGAAGAGAGAATGGCATAGTAGCATACAGTTGAAACCAGAACAAAAGCCTGTCTTTTCCATCTTGGTTAATCTGTCCCACACTGCATTATGCATGTGGTAGTCTTTAATTGAATAATTTGTTACAGGGGCTTCCGCTGTGGTAAGTACTTTGGAAGAGAAGTGAATGAGACTTAGTGTTTTAAGAAGTTTTCTGAAAACACAGGAGAAATGTATTCAATTTCTTTCCTAGGCTTATACTTTCTCGCACCTAGCACTATAAAACATAATAGTGTACATTTGTATGTTTTCAAGTTTACTACTTTCTGTGTTCTAAAGATCACAGTTTAACAAAAGATTTAAAAAAATGTTCTTGTAAGAAGGAAATTGAAACAAAATGTTTTCCTTGGAAAGTCAGGGAGGACTCCAGAGCCTGATTATTGTAGCATAGCTATTCTTCCCCAGGCTTCTAGGCTTCTGACCCCCATTAACCTGATACAACTGCCCTTGATGCTGAAGTTGTGGATTCTTCAGCAGCCTGCCAGGCAGACAGGCGGAGAGGTGGGTAGATTTCTGACGGTGCATTTAGGTCTCAATGACTCTGCATTTAGTCAGGAAAGTCCCAACCTAAATCCCAAAGTCTAAGGATAAAACCCTTTGGAGCAAATCATCACTGCCTTGAGATTTTTCCCTTGAAACCTTACAGAAATGTTAGCACCATGTTAAGATGTTTAATCTACAAAGGATTGTATTTTTCATTGCCTGATGAAGGGGAGAGTTAATAAAGAATGTTTTTTTGGTTATGTCTTCATGTCTAGATACAACTAGTCTTGGCTGCAAGTCAACCTGCTGCAGGCCAGCTCTAGTCTGTAAAACGTGTAGCTTTAAGTTAGGAAGGCATCGTGTCTCTGCAAATTTCCCGTACTTCACATTTGGTTTGCAATAGAGTCAAAATAGAAACCTGATCACCTGCTCTTACCAGTAAACATGATGCTAGACCTGAGAGGAGGCAGGGCATGTTCAATGGCAATTTTCGGAACATGTTGTTAGGTAAAATAAATCTGCGCTACCTCTATTTTCAACATTCTTATCTAGGACCCACAGAACATGTAGTTATGTTGTAGTGGGTTGACGTTGGCTGGCCACCAGATTCCCACCAGGCTGCTCTCTCACTCCCCCTTCTCAGCAGGACAGGGGGAGAAAATGCAATTAAAAGCTTGTGGGTCAAGATAAGCACCGCGAGATCACTCATCACTTACTGAAACAAGAAAAGCAGACGTGGGGATAATTAGTTTAATTTATTGCCAATTAATAACAGAGTAGGATAGTGAGAAATAAAAAACAAAACTAAAAACACCTTCCCCCCACTTCTTCCCAGGCTCAGCTTCACTCACAGTTCTTCTACCTTCTTCCCCTGAGTGGCGCAGGAGGATGGGGAACGGAGGTTGCAGTCAGTTCATAACATTTTTTTCTTTGCCGTTCCCTCCTACTTATGTTCTTCCCCTGCTCCATTGGGGGGTCCCTCCCACGGGAGACAGTCCTTCACAAACTTCTCCAATGTGGATCCTTCCCATCCTTCCCACAGGGTGCAGTCCTTCAGGAAGAGACTGCTCCAGCGTACATCCCACACAGGGTCACGGGTCCTGCCAGAAAACCTGCTCCAGTGTGGGCTCCTCTCCAGGGCTGCAGCTCCTGCCGGGAACCTGCTCCAGTGTGGGCTCTTCCTGGCTGCAGCTTCCTTCAGGGCATGTCCACTTGCTGCGGTGTGGGGTTCTCCATGGTCTGCAGGATGCATATCTGATCCACCATGGCCATCCACAGACTGCAGGGGGACAACCTGTGCCGCCACGGTCTTTTCCAGGGGCTGCAAGGGGATTCTCTGCTCCAGCACTTGAAGCACCTCCTCGGCCTCCTTCTTCTCTGGCCTTGGTGTCTCTAGGGTTGTTTCTGACACATTTTTTCCGCACTCCTCCCTATCAGACACTGCTGCTGAGCATTTTTACTGTATTTTAAACATGTTTTCAGAGAAGTGCTGCAAACGTCACTGATAAGCTTAGCTTTGGCCAGCGGAAGGTCTGTCTTGGAGCCAGCTGAAACTGTCTCTGTTCAGCATTGGACCACTTTCTGATGTCTTCTCACAGAAACCACCCTTGCAACACCCCTCACTACCAAAACCTTGCCATGTAAACCCAATACTTATAAAAAAAAATACTGATGCATCATGGAAATGTTAGCAAATAAGCAACTTTAAGATAACCCTGTGTAACTGTTTATCACTTACTTTGTGTCTCTTCTTTCATTTTTTAGTTTTGTATTATTGGAGCTAGTAGTATTAAGGCCCTTTGGTTTTAAGCACATCTATTTACTTTGATTATCTATCACTCAAACACCTAATCCTTTCAGTCTGCCCTTCTGCGAAGTTTTGGGATGTTACTGACTTGGTACTAATAAGACAGCACGGAGAAGTACATAGCTGGTGGACTTCTAGATGTTTCCTTTTTTCCATTGTTTTTTCCCCACTTAAAAACTTTCTGTAACAATAATAGAAGATACCATTGCTTAACTCATAGCTATTGTGTTTGGGCATATTTCTACTTCCTTTCCCTTTGGGATTGGTGTCATACCCCGCCTGCCCTCCACAAGTTTGCTAATGCTGGAAGACAGGTATCACCTGAGATAAAAAGGCTTCTGCTCATCTACATGGTATGTAGGTCAGCTCTCCTGGGATTTGTGAATATGTATCAACACTGTAAAATTACATGACTTCTGCAGTTCCTGACCTCTCCTGAGAATAGCATACACTTAGTGACAGCACAAAAATCATGACATAAATTTATAGATTGAATTTGGAGTATTGACAGATGATGTATGGCTGGCTGAGCCTAGGGAGAATTCAGTGAATAACATGATAATTTACTGCTCCAAACCTGAAACACCCAATCTATTTTTCATTCTCTGTCACTATTCAGCTTGCATTACATTTGGCTACTTACAGTGTGTAAGGTATACGGGACTGTTAGCAGGTTAACTCTTTCAAGCCTTTTGAAACTTTTTTGTCACTGACTGAAGGCAAGCTGAGAAGAATAGCATGTGTAAATGAGCAGAGAAAGTTTTGTGTGCTACTGAAGTGTACTTAGCCATGTATTCAGCATGGGATATTCTACTTCATGTACATGTCTAGGCATGAAAATTTTGGGTAAAGTTGTGCACATTAGAAAAAACAAAAAAACCAACACAAGGATAAATATTTCGTGTTCACTGTCCACCTATCTTCATGTAATTTTGAGAGATTTCTTGAAGTCCACTGCCGATATGAATGTTGTTATCAGCATTAAAGCCCCAGTGGGCTACTTAACAATCAAAGTGGCATCTACAGTCAGAGCGATTGGTAAAGCTTATAAATTTGCATTTTGCTGTTGGCTAGCCATGAGAACTAAAGCAGGTCTTAAGACTGAACCATGTATGAGACTACAGGTATCTAGTGATAGACAAAGATAAAGTTTTATGTGAATTGTGACTACATGTTCTTGTGAGATTTTCTAGAGCTGTTGCAGCCTCCATACCTGCAGAGCAAAGTTACTTAATATGTTCTCACAGCCCATTTAGGCTTTTTAATGTCTTTGGCATTATTTCATGGGAAAACATATTAAGCTATCATTTAACTTTTAAGAACATAAGCAAATAAATTTTGGTTAGAAGTAGCTCTAAATTTAATTAATTCAAATGCTCGCTTTTCCTGTGTATTTGAAAAGACTACCACATCTATAATTTATGTCCTCCAAGCAAAAACAGAAAATGTGCTCCCTTCAAAAAAGTACAAGAAGCTTTCCAGTAAATAATTATGGCTTCATAACCTCTGAGAGTAGCACACAAAACAGTCTCTTGTGTTCTTACTATGGAGAAATATCCAGTCCTTTTCTGAATTTTATACGGTACCGTGGTTGTCTTAAAATATCAGCTCCTTCCCAGTGGTTATAGCATTGGTTTTAGCAGTAGTCTTATCAAGACTATATTTCCCGAGACTAGTCTCGCATTACTGAGAGTGGCCCCTGGTTTTGGAGATTTAACTAGAATAGTTCATTAATCTCCAAAAATAAGGTTCCAGTTACAAACATGTAACAGTTTCTTTTATATTCCCAGATTACAGGTATGTATGCAAATGAATTAAAAATACGCCAATTACAGAGATTTCACTTTCTAAACAGTGTATTCCCAGGTGTCTGAGATTCCCCTGTTTACAGTAATTGGTGACCCTGGGATGAAGTTCCAAGCAAGTCAGCATTAATTCTCTCAAAGAGAGGACTCAGTCTTTTCCCCGGATAATAAATAAGAATGTCTTCCTGAATGAATTTTACTGTGTGAGTAGTTCCTCTGTCAGTTTGGGATAGTCAGCCTTAAATTCTCTGAAGATCTTGCACTAAATCCTTTCCTTTTTTTTTTTTTTATTTCAAATAAGAAAATTTACTGTAAGGCCAAGAAACAAATTGTGCTTCAGACGTCCAAAGAAGTTATTTTAAAAAAGGCTTTATCAGTCATAATCAGTGCTCCTCTTAATGTAGTTTTAAAGTAGCGTGGCTTTAAAAGTGGCCTAAAGTATGCTGCTCTTCTTCAAATCAATATGACATTAATTGCAATTCAGTCTTTTCCATATTACCTCTAGAAAAGCTTTCTTGTTTCCGATTTGTCTCCTAAGGCATGGCTGCTTTTAAAGTTTTGCTTTAGGCAATTCCAACTGCTACTAAATCTGCCTTGCAAGTTAATCTGGGGTTAAAACTGAAGTTATTCAATGGAAAAAACAATAGAAGGGAGCTGTTGACTGCACAGGGCTTCTGAATTTGCATTTTAGTTTTTAAAGTCATATACTTAAATTTGGTTTTAATTTTAATTTGTTTTGAAACTTACTTAGAAAATAGTGTATTAATGTGCAAATAAGACAAGTAAGGTGTTAATGATGGAAAATATGTTCATGTTCTCCCTCCAGTGAAATACTGACTGTTCTGAAAATTTTATATAAAAATATGGAAATTTTATATTCTTATATTATTTTATATTGTTATATATTTTATATTATTAATTATATTATTTTATATTTTTTATATCTGATTTTAAATGATGGAAATCTAGATCCACTTACTTTCTGGAAAGCTTTACATTTTGAAAATGTGGGACATTTCTTAGTTTTTGCATGTTTGTGTCTGTATTTGGACTTAATTTTACACTGATTTTTTTTTAAACTGCAGCAGTGTAAAATTACTAGTAACTCTTATTAGACCTTATTGAGTAGCAGTGATTAGCCGGCATGTTTGTTTTCTAAATGAAGCCTTTCCTTAAAAATGTGTGTAGTTCTAAAGATAAAATACAGGGACAATATTATTATTTTTCTAGTATTGAAAACATAAAAAAATAATCTATTATGAAGCACCATTTGTTTCTAAACTAGACATAGTTAAAAATAATCCCCAATTTAGGAGAAAACAGTAGGCCTGTTGGTCAAATTAAGTAGACTTAGAATTAGTGAAGTGGAAAAAAGAACCAAGTCTGTCAGCAAGGTGATCGTTTAATCATCTTCTAAATAAGAACAGTGCCTCACTAATACATATTATCTCTGTTTCGACAAATGGGAAATACTTCGTAAAGTGTCCCCCAAAGACAGCTGTTTGGACTGCTGTAGGAAACTCAAACACTCAACTCCATTTCAAAAAGTGGTACTGGCTCAGTGACAGTATGAATTTGTCTATTTCTTTGAAGTTCTTCATTGGCCAAATCTCTCAGTAGCATAGCATTTCATTTCAATTTCAAGGGGAAAAAATAAATCAATCCTGTAACTGAAGTTTATATTCCATAAATAAAACATGAATTTGATATTACAGCTGTTTTTTTCTGCCCAGATTGTGTTACAGATAATTTTGACTGGGTCTAGCAATTGAAATAATCAAATTAGAGAATTTGCTGTGGGCATATAAAATTAATATGGCTCATAAATGTAAAATGAAAGAACATTTGAATGTGCTAATGGACAAGCCTCTAGATAATTAAGCTAACCTATGTAGGAAAGACAGGTTTGGGTAGGTATGTTCCTATAAACATTAATCCAGTAGGAATGACAAAATATCTTACTGTGCAGCTTCTGCTTTATATTCTAAACATCTATGATCATACTGTGGTAGCTTTGCTTGAGTGTGCAAGGAGGTTAGCCTAAACTTTGCTATAGTATACAGTCACCTTGCTGAAAAAATGAGAAGTGAGTTAAATAAGGTGTCTGACATTGATCTCCTCTATTCTTTTTAGCGAAGGGAAATGAAATAATGCAGGAAACTCAAAAAGCCAATGTAATTTCAAAATTTTTTTGCTTAGTGACTCTTTTCCAAGCGTAGTACAACATCCATGACATCTGTGTGATTCTGGAAGCGGTGCTCCCAGCATGTCACTAGGTACAGTAGCACCCCCCCCCTTAATAAATGCCATCCTTGCTGCTGTTACTCATCAGCGATAAAGTACAAACTGGTGTTTCTCAGATATGTGACTTCTCCACGTTGTGTTTGTCTAATGACAGTTACAGCATGGGCTGAGTATAATTGGTTTTCTTTGCATATGACATTTCACATTGACAGTTACACTTTTTGCTAAGAACTGTTTATTATTTATCTATAGAAATAGACTGAAGTTTATTGTGGTTAAGAACCAACTGAAAAGAAATTCTAAGAATCCTGTGTCATTAATTAGTCCTTCAAATGCAATGCCCTGCTATGCATTTCTTGATATTTGGAGATTTCCTGGGATTCGTATCCTATCAAAAATTACCATTTTGGTTAAAATGTGGACATAAGTATAACAAAAATTAATAGCGTAAGACCACAATCTAAGTGAAAAGGCTTAACATCTTAATTTCTAAGGGTTTATTCTTAAAAACTACGATCAGGTAGTACTACAAAATGTGAGTACAAAGGAGCTGGAAGAATTGTATGTTTCTGCATGTGATTATGTCAAACTACTTTATAGGCAGTTTGCATCTGTATGCATGCTAAATTAAGAAACTGGTGGTAGCCCATGAATTATGAAGTTTTGAATCATGTTAATTTTGTAAGGTTGCCACAACTATAGTTTTAGTCGTCTTTGTGAATCGAATAGATGCCAGCATGTAAAAAATTCATATATATGCTGATGAAGATTATTATGAATTCTGAACAAATAGTCTTTAATGGATGTCTTGAAGAAAAACTACAAATTTGTAACTCTAAGTAGCGTATATCTAAAAATTTTCATTCAAATTTTATTTGTACTTACAAGCATTATAATGTATTTGTCAATACAGACCTTGGGCTTCAAGAGGGATTAAATCACGGGAGTAAAAGGAGATGCCAACTTTTCTGATATAAAAGGAAAAGATTTTCTCTTTCTAGCTCAGTAAAGCACTACTTTTCCAGAATTTCGCTGTCATTTTATTAACAAATTTCTTTCATTCATGCTTCAATCTGCTATATTACAGTACTTGTTTCAGTCATGGAACCTTATTCATTAGTTTTAGAAGTTATAAAGATTCTATACAAAGGCATATGCTAGGGTTTATTATGAAAATATAAAGAATAATAAATGTCTGCCTGCCCTTAGTTGACACAGTAAAAAGGAGAGGATTATGCATTTAGTTGCTTTTTGTGATCTGGCTGCTATTATTGTCTCAGTGTAACACTGTCATCCAGAAAAAAAAACCCTGATGTCAAATTCATTTGTTTGTGAGTAAGACAATAAACCCCTGGTTACCCACCCACTTCACAAAATCAAGAGGGTTTTGGGGGGCTTTTTTGCATTTTTTTAAGGCAACAGAGCTACGAGTGGGCCTCAGTTTCCAGGCAGAAGGAAAAGTAACGTTGAAGTTTGCCATTTCTTCATTTAAAAGAATTAATGCAGAAAATAAAGAAAAACATATGATAGCGTATATATTGTATTTTTTTGCCCATTTGTTGAATGTGCACTGATGGCACAAGATAACTCCTTTTAAATGACAGTGATCAATTTTCTCATCACTACTATTAATAACTCATTTCTGTTTATAATTGGTTTTCCAGCTTGTTTTTTTTTTCCATTAAAAGCTATCAGACAGGGAGAACCTGGGTTTGAATTTAGGTTAGGTCATGAGAGATCCCAAAGAGGACTTTTGCCTAGAATCCACGTAAGGAGCACAGAAGGAGACTGGTTTTTGCTAGTGTATGAATCCAACCCTTCAATAAAGGAAAGGATGTCTAATCCCCTGCCCTCTAGTACTGTTTATAAATCAGTTCGCAAGGAAGCTGTAAGTGGGCAACTGATCACCAGCATGCATAAATTACAACTTCAGATACTGTTTTTCACTGTAATCAGCATCCCTGATTTACAGACCACGGTCCTAACCTTTCTGTGCAGTTCCCACATTGTATGGTTCAAAATATTAAATTTAAACGTTCTTTATACTTTTACGATGAGTTGTTTACCCTTAAATAAGGGTGAAAGATTTGAAATAAAACAATCTTTCATCAGTGAGTCTCCAGTTAACATGGCCTTAAGCCATCATTCAGCAAAGAGTTCTTGAAGTTTCAAATGATTTAATCGTGGTATGTTCTGTAAGATTGCATTCATCAAGACTTATTCTGATTTTCTTGGAGGAAAATGACACATAATTGAAGTTGGATCTATTTGCTGTTTTCCTGGTTCAGCAGAGGACGTAGTTTTGCTGAGCTGAATCTTACAAATGTTCCACTGAGATAAATAAATTAAAAAAAAAAAAAAGAAAAAATCCTATTTACTTAATGAAAGTTGGGATTCTGAGTTTCAGCTTTAAGCAGACTGCCTCTTCTCAGGCAGCCATATGTGTCTCTTACTTAAGATCATGTTGGTAGAGATATCAGTGGTGTATATCAAAATCCAGGAATCTAAAATGGCATAACTTAGATACAATTTTATTTTAGGAGACTAATACTTAACAGGAGATTTTGCCTGATAACCATCTGTTTTCATAGACATTCAAAGAATGTCTGTGAAAGAATAAAACATTTTTTTTAATTGAAATAAAATTTAGGTGCATCAAATGTAGGGACCCATTTAATGCTGAGAATAAAAGATACAAGAAAGTGTAAAATGAGAGTAAGAAATGAGAAGAATTTATAATAAAAAAGAATCCCTTTGGGCTTCAATTCTGTATATATGAAATTCGAGAAAGACATTTCTCATTATATCTCCTTAGGTACTAACTCTAGAGTATGCAACTTTTAAGGGTTGGTTTTTTTTCTTTTTGCAGTACTACCACATTTAAATCCACCAAGAATAAAGCAAAAGACACACAGTGTCATCTCTAGCTAATACTTAGTTCTGTCTGAGAGCAAAATTTTATGCAACTGAAAATCAAATAGAACACATACCACGGTGTTGCGATCTTACAGATGAATTCAGCCAGAAGTTGCCTGCAATTGCTTCGAACCACTTTCTTTACAATTCCAATGACAAAAAATCCTGATTGTTAATTCTAATAGTAGCAACGACTCACAACTTTACAGCACTAGTTTTAGGATTGGGGGAAAATGCTGTGTTTCTTGGGCAATGGAAGCACAGAAAGGAAAAAAAAAATATTCTTTCAGGAGGTTTGTTATTTTGAAAAGTGGCGTATAGCATTTTGCAGGAAAGGTTTCCTAGAGCCTTTGCAACATCAGAAGGAGGCAACACTAACAAACAGTGCCAAAGCCAAAAGGGGACAATGTTTAATAAATCTAGGTATTCAGAGCTGGAAGTCTTGCTTCAGTCAGACATGTTTAGCCAAAGAAAGGAAGAAGGGGAGATTCCAATGACTTCCTCGTCTGCTGGTCGTGCTGCTCCCACTGATTTAATACAGAAGATATTCAGATGGCTGGAGTGAAAGTCATGTTGTCAAAGGCATAAGAGCAATGAAGTATATAGTGGCAATGGTTCATATTTTTTCTCCCATGTATTGAAACTAGCCCTTATCACCTTGATTTTGTATATGAAAATAATGCTTTTAGAATTCTTTACCTTATTTAACAGTATTCCTGATCCTCAAGTGGCAAGATCTATCAATATTTCAATGACTGAATATTAACATCTAACAAAAAGAAGTGAAATTAACCTTAGGATTTGTACTACTTTATTTGGGTATGGATCCTCTCACTAGACCATAAATTAAACATTTGACAATGGGAGAGAGGCATACTTTAGATTGACACAGAAGTTACTTAATTTTCCATTTCCATGCATTCAAGAAAAGGACCTATAACTTTTAAAAAAGAATAAAAGTATTGTTGGAGTTGACTAAATCTGAAATATTATAAAGTTTTAAGCCAGACAAATGCTATTGCTGACTGCCAGTCATGGGGTAGCTGCATAAGTTGATGTGATAGCATCCTCTGTGTGTTATGTTACTGGTGACATACCTTTTTGGACACTTGACTGATAGTGTTTATATCATTCCCACTACAGACAAGCTGCCTGAGGTTACTTTACTTTCATGCCATTGTCATTTAACGTTAATAATTGTTGAAACAAGTATGGACTGACAATCCTGGGGAACTAATTCCCAAGCCAGATTCTTGTAACTGTCCCATTAGTTTCAGACAAACTGTAACTGTTTCTTCTATGTTCAGGCAGGTTTTCATAATTATTACGTGACACTTGAAAGAAGGTTGGAACTGAGAGTGAAAGTTTGCTAGGGATATTTTTGAGTAATGATGCTCTGTCAGCGCACTGTTGATCTGTTGGACATACTAATGCTTCATAAACATTTGTGGTATTATGAGAGTCACTAGTCCCCAGCGTGAAGGATACCTATAAATCTACCTTCATGGACTTATTTATCCACTAAATAGCATTTTCTTCCCAAAATGGCATCATTCATTTCTGTAGGACTAATCACTGAGTAAAGTGATATTTGCTTTTTTTAATAGCAGAAATCAGCAAAAAAAAAAAAAAAAAAAAGAGGAAAAATATGTATGTCCTGTAGTTACTTCAGCACTAGCATTGAGCAAAGAAAATAACTTTCTTATAGATTAACTATTTCTATTTTTCTTCATTTTCCCATACATTCTCCATTTTTTAAACAAGTCAAGTAAGTTTTGTTTCTGTATGAAAATTACATTCTCAGCAGCATTTCAGATGGAAAACTTTGTTTACCTACTGCTTTAACTTTGTTTGTGGACTGCTAGTCAGTGTCTTGGGGCATTTATTTTAGAATTTGAGTGAAGGGTGCTCTTTAACTTCAGTTTTACAGTGGACAGGAGGAGCGACGTAGGTAAGAGTAGATATTATGTGCAACTAAAGTTTACCTTAGGGAAATAGTTTAATGGACAGTAACATCAATATGATAAATCTTTTTGAATACTGTTATTGCCTTCAAAAGGATTCACATAACATTGTACGTGTTTATGTTATAGACAGGATAGTACATGGTCTGGTAGCTGAGTGCTGGTTATTCAAGCTGACACTTTTGATCAGACTTGCAGAAATGAAGAGGGTATTGTCAGGAAAATGTCAGTTTTCATATACCTCGATAACTACAGGGATACATTGCAAACACAGGTACATGCCCAAATTAAAATTATCAGAACCCTGTTTGTGATGTGTCTTGCAGAATCCCCAGATAAGTGTGGATGATTTTTGGTAGGAGCATCAGTTTTAATTTTATTATAGCTAATAAATGCCTTTTGGTAATTATTGTAATTAACTGCACTACCCTTATGCCAACACAAGTTTAAAATAGCAAATGATGTGAAAATAAAAGTTTCTTTTGGTATAGTACTTAGACTATATCTTCCCTCAGTTAAAAAAGTGCATTAGCAACATATACCAACAGGTAAAGTTACAGGATGTGTTCCTATTCTGTAATTATTTATTTAGCTTGACTGCTGCATTATTCGATGTTTTCTTAAGCAAAAAAAAATTATAATTCTCTGTTTGTGCAGAGGAAGGTGGGTGTGTCATTAAACTGATGGTATATTCAAAAATATGCATACATTTTAATAGCTGGAGATAGTTAAAATTTAAGGGTCTCATGGTATTAAAAGAAAAAAGTGACAATAACACGAAATTTTTTAGGAACTTGAGTCACTGACTTTTTTTTTTCCAAAGAGTATTGTCAGATTTCCTTTAAAATATTTTGTCACAGCCTGAATATAGAGCATTTTCAGTAAATTCATAAAATTTAACAGTATATGAGGTTTTCCTTCGTGACTTTTCCTTTGCTCTTTCGGGTCAGAGATTTACACTTATGTGATAACAGGACACTCTACTCCAGGTGAAAGATTCAAAAATCAGAGTTCAAGGAGAATTTTAAAAAGTTTCCTTAGAGGTAATATTACTTGAAACACAAGCAAAAATTCTATATATGAGTCCCATATCTCATAAAATATCTTCAAATATAATTGATGAATAAAAAATCATTTTAATAAGCAAATTTCTTTCAGAGTTGCAGCCCACTGCCTTTGTTGCTATCTAATTGAAGGCAAGTTTTAGTCTACATACAGACTTTCTGTTCTTTTACACTAAATAGAACTTATGTCCCCTTCATTGCTTCCCATCTATCGTCTAACAAAAAATTTGCTTAATTCGTGCATATCCAGTGTCAATCAGTAACACATGTTATTACACAAAATAAGCACTATCCTCCAAGCAATGACAAGAAATAGCCCCATTGCTTTGCATTTGTATGTGTGCTTGAGTGTGTGCAATGTGCTCTAGTAAAAGTGCCCTATGTAGTGGAGACACTGTTGGATAACATCTTTTAAATATTTATAAAATAAAATTATGTTTGAATCATCAAAGGATTATATATATCCTGATAAAGAATAGAGATTTTTTTAAGGTGTTATTGATTTTGAGAAGAAATTATGTGCTTGCAGGCAATAGTGTTATTTGCCAGTGAAAAAAAAATGAAATTAATTTGCTGCATATATTGTATGTAGCGAAGTGCAGTAGCACATGAGTCCCATAGGGATGCTATGATTTTTTTTTTTCCTATTAACTTCTAATTAAGGCTAGGTGATTTTTAGGAGAGATAAACAGGCACATGTGGCTTTTCTGCACCATCTCTCTATCTTTTTCTTGGTAGAGAATATCAGATCTAAATCCCACTGATCCAAACAGGAAGAGTAAGAATATTCATTTGGGCTTGGGCCTCTTACAGAAGTAGTTTAGAGGGAAGAAGAGTCAAACAGTTTATGCAGAAAATACATAAAAATGTTTCAGAAATGAAGAAGGTAACATTTTAGGTTTATATGGTTTGACATTAGGGAAAGCTCAAAAAGTAAATGCGGTTTCTGGATTTGCACAAGGACAGTGTTTGTTATCCCCCTCTAATATTGCATACATGTTATTTCCAACTTAAATCCTTGGTCACATCACTTTGTGTGGGCTGCATGAGAAGAGGAAAAGACAAACTTCCTCATCTCTGTTATTATGCAATTTGTTATATGCAACTTCAAGAGTTGCATATAAATTGATCCATTTTTTTACAAATGCAATAATTTGCTGCTGCTGGTGATGGAAGGGATCTCCTGGAATGGAGAGCGCTGCCTTGCAGGAGAGGGCCTTACTCAAGGAGGCAAAGGCTGAACTGAGTAGGAGTGGTCACCTCTTTGGGGCTTTATCTCAGGCTGGTGGCAGTCGACTGTGCTGGCAGCTTGTGTCGATGGGTGAGGAAAGGTGCCTGTAGGATTGTGCCGTGTGAACACCGGAGGTAAACGTGAAAGAATGTGAAGTTTTCAGGCTTCAGAAGGGATTGGCTTTAGTCCACACACAAAATGCTTCCCAAGTTAGGGGTCTGAAAACAATCCCACCTCTAGCCTTAGAGATCTAGAGGATCTCTGAGGACAGTGAAGTGAAATATGTCCTCGCATCTCTATCTCTGTCTCTGTCCCCCCACTTCCTCCCTGTAGAATATGTTGTGTAGCATGAACTGTTTTAAACTGGAAGTAGCAGAAGAGCTCTTTCACTGTTACAGATTTATAATTCTAACACCATTTACCAATGTTACTTCATCATCATTATTATGTCCCCAAACCGATTTATCATCCTGTGGTCTTATCTATTTACAATACACAACATCAGTGGTTGGAACAGGTACAGCACCAGTCTAATCACCTGGGAACTGAATTAGGAATGACATACAACCTCAGGCATGACCTAGAAGCTCAGGTAAACTGCAGGGAAATATTGGTAATAAAAAGGTGTGTGTTTTCAGATAACAATTTTACAGATTTGTTCCCCAAAATATTTTTTATGCAGTAAACAGTGCCTAATTAAGATCTCCCATTTCTTTGTATTTTATCTCACCTCATGACATTTGTATAGCAGCATTTTATAATCGAATAACAGTAAAGATGAAAACGTGAGTATTTGGATTTTATTTATAGCTGTGAAAGCATGCTTTACAATTTATCATTCAGTCCAAGAATTCAGTTATCTTAAAAGGAAACTAAATTTTTCAATGACAAGTACCAGTTACGACTAAAACCTCAGCATTTACCACCAATAAATCTAATCTACATGCATTAAAGAGAAGAATTTTGCTGACAGTTTTTCATGGCTTTGGTTCCGCTGTAATATTTCATCTGTTCCAACATACTCATATAATCAAAATAAAGAAGTAACAGTGGTATCTGTGTTTTGTGATGTGGTAGCTGTCATTTTTAAAGATTGCTACTGTGACTGATGCATATATGTACTAAAAATTAATAATATATATAAATATAGAAAATAAATGTGTATAAACATATATAAATAAAAATAATAAATAAATTTTAAAAGTCATAAGTAGTACTTAATTTTTTATCCAGAAACACAAAGCATTCTATAGACCTTTTACAAAAGAATGGTGAACTGCACATAATGAAAGGAGAAATATGGCTTTAGCTTTGAAAGGTAATTCACCTGCTTCTAAAGAAGATTTCACATGTCTGTCAAGGAAAAGGTTGCAGACAATCCCTTGCAAGTAAGAAATACCTATTAGGATGCATTAGGTAAAACTAACTCGCACAGTACCCCCATACCCTTGACCTTACAAACACATTTGTAGATAGTGTTGATGTTTCTGACAGCAGACGCAAATCCTCACAGTTCTGTGGGAAGATATTTCAGCTCTGCATTGAAACTATATTTTCTGCGGTATTAAGTCCATCGTTTTTGTAAGATACAAAGCTTGAGTTATATGGTAATACAATGCATGTTACAGCCTACACTTTGCAAAATACAGCCATGATCTTATAATGCTCACGGTACGATAAGTTCCTTCTGTGTGGCAGTTGGAGAAGGGTCTAATCTGGGCCTAATCACCAGTGTCTGGCAGTGAAGAAGCAGCAGCTTAAATTACACTGCCAGAGTCAAACACTCTGAAAGGCAGTTTCTGGATCCAAACTTTCAAGATCTAGATGTTCCTGTAATGGAGAGAGGCAAGTGGACTGAGGAGACAAAAACAAAGACGCTTACAAGAAACAGCTTCCTAAGACAATGCTTTTGTTTGTTTGTTTGTTTGTTTCCCAAAAATCTGCTGGAAATGTGATGAGAGAATGCATATAAATAGAACTTGTTGCTTTTTTATGAGTCCTGTTTTGAATATATATTGATGTTAAATTAAGCTGGATTTATGGTAATGCCAATATGTTTTCCTTTCTCCTTAGAAATTTGTAAAATTAGAAAGGTTAGTTTAGTGTTTGTTTACCGTCATCTCATTCTGCACTTCCAGAATGTACCCTTTCAGCCTGGGTGCGGGCACAGTGAAAGAAAGTAATAAAATGCAGATTTTGTAAAATATGTAAAATGTTATATCCTGACCACGCTCCAGGAAAAATTACACGCTTTATATAGAGCTATGCATTCTGTCAGCATATATATTGTTCTGCAATATGGTTTAGGCAGAAAAGAAATGGCAAGGGGGATGGGAAGGAAACATGGGAACACTAGACTATATTTGCACTTCACCTTTGTGCTATCAGCCTTTCTGCACTGATTCCCCTGAGTTTAACTGGAGCTGGAAGCAGATGTTGGGAGACTCAGTGGGAACTCTGCCTGGGGGGGCTTGGCTTACCCATATGCTGGTGTGCTGCCCCCCACATCCCCTCTGCACGCTGCCAGAATATGGCAGCATGTCCTGTGGTCCACTTCTGTCATCTCCCTGACATGAAGCCCTCTACATGGGAAGGTATGATTTATAGGCATGGCACTGGTTCAACGAGTATCCAAGGAAATAGCAAAGGCTGAAGGAGAGTAAGGGAAAACAGGAGGGAAATTTCTTCATGCGTAAGCAGAAGATGAATTTTCGAGGTAGTCTTTTAAACAAATTAATCCTATTCCTTTTAAAAGTCCTAAGTTTTTTTTGCTGTCCAGAGATACTGTTCTCTCCTTACTTCCATCAAGGAGGCTGTATCTGTAGAAGTGTTAGGGAACAGTATGCTGTTACCTCAATATTTTCTTCTCACATGCAAAGTTAAATGTCATCTGGATGTTGCCGACAGAAAGTTCTGTCTCTCACCACCAGAAGCTGAGGATGTTATGAGACGACCAACTTTGAGGATCTGTGCTCTGAGACAAAGACTGCAAAAAATCAGGAAGGGATAAGGGAAAACCCTTTGCTTACAGTGCTCTGGACAAGCCCCTGAAATAGTTTGTGTCCCTGTGACAGCAGCCACGTTTGGCTCTCAAAAATCCCAAACCAGGCTCTGTCATTTGAGCTGTCTGCCTGGGAACTCAGTCAGCTGATAGCTAATATAACAGGAGCAATCTATTCCTGGATTATTCAGGGCCCTGAACAAAGGAGGGTATCCAAAGGTTCTTGGAGACCTAAAATTTCATGCCTGTCTCCCTTTTTTGTCCAGCAAATGTTTCTGTCACTTGAGATCTATGCCTAACCAGGCAAGGATTTTAGGACTGTAACAATTAGGCACAGAAAGATTTTCCTCAGATATAAATTTTCACTAATTACAATGAGTCATCATCACTAGATGCTTCAGGGCTTGCACACAGTACTTTTCTATCTCTCTGAATTTCAGCAACGCATTGGAGAGATTGTCACAACAGTGACAATCCAGATGTCCCCAAAAATAGGAATGAAAAATTGTGGCAGTTTAATAGAGACATTTCTAGATGACTGGAGTCACCCACTCCTAAAGATGATCAGATATAGACTGACTGTGACAATGGATGCTCAGCGTGCGCCTGGTGCCAAGCCTGCTCTCCAGAAAGTCTCCCTAAGGTGAAGCCCACTCTGTAATGAAAGACAGCTGGCCTAGTTATATGATTTTTATTAGTTGTGGTTTCACACCGTGTGAAAGCCAACTTGAGACGTTACTTGTTTGACCAATGCCAGAGATTTTGTGATGTTAAATTTGGGAAGTGGATATGATGAGGCTGGGAGTGGAGGAAGGGCTGTTGTGGTGTCTTGGGGGTTTGTGCCTTGGGGAGTTTATATCTTGTGGACTAGCAGATAGGGAGCTCTCAGGTGTGTGTGAATGGGAGGCAGTGGAGGATTCAAAAAGGACTAGGAGGCTTTGAATTTCCATACAAATGTTCCAACTAATGCCCAAACTTCTATAAGACCAAAAGAAGGGGAACAGAACTGAAGAAATTAATTATTCAGGCTAACTTGACAGGCATAGCCATTCAGTACAGCAGAGAAGGAAGTTTTGTATTTGACGACCTTTTTATTAGTGTTTTTTTTTCCTTTGCTTCTAGAAAAAATACTCTAGAACCTTTAGATCAGAAAGTTTTTTAATAGTTCAGATTCACCTAAAGAGCAGTAAAGAATATTTCAGATATTGTATCTAATGTTCTTCTGTATTGAATTTTATCTTTCAAGAAGGCCTACTAGAAAGATAATGCCTTGAAAACTCACTAGTCTTTTCTCTTTTTTGTTAACTGCACCTCCTACCCCCAAATTTCAAAATGGGAGATGCAGTCCTGATAGTCTAAACCCCTTTAGAAGTTTATAAATCAAGGCAAAGAAACAGATGTGGAACTTTAACTCAGGTAATAACTCGTGTTTCAGCACAAACATATTGTCATAAAGCTGGTCAGTAAGAAGGTATTGATTTAACTTCACCCGATTTTGAGTAAAACATTAACACTCACATTTTTTTTCTATTTTTCCAGAGCTTGAGGCAGAGGAATGGTGCAAACATCTTTGCATGGAGTGTCTAGGAACCAGGCTCAATGATATAAGTCTTGGGGAACCGGATTTGCTTGCAGCTGGAGTCCAGAGAGAACAAAATGGTGAGTAACTTTGTAACTGCTTCTAGATCATTTCTTGGGTGATGTCCGGTGTTGTCTTTGATTGTGTTTGTTGTGAGGATTTTTACTATTAGCTAGGAGCACGTCATTACTAACTAAACATTTGGGTGTGGTTTTGAGGCTCATTCCTGTTTTTTCTACAAATAAAGATGATAAAATTCCATAGCAAATAGCATACAAAGAGTGACTTCATGTGTCCAATGTGTTTGCATTTTCCTGTCATGGGAAATTATGACTGTGACCTTTCTGGTTCTGGAAACAATGGCCTCTGTGCAGAGGAATAAAACAGCAGCTGTTGTTCCACGGCCTTTAAGAGACAGTGATGAACGTATCAACACCACTTTGGACTGCCAAACACATATTTGCCTTAAACTTATACCTGTCTTGAATAATGAAGTCAAGATCATCTAAGCTGTGAAATACAGGTGAAAAGGGCAATGACAGACGCTAGTAAGCACTAAGCCTGAGCTTGTAAGTCTTCATATAAAGGCTATTTGGAACAGAAATTTAGATAAGATGCATGCACAGGAAGGATGCTAGTGGATGGAACATGCAATAACAAAAGAAAATCTGTGATTATCGTGTCATTTAATTCCTATTAATGAACATGAGGGCAACTCAAAATGTGCTCATTTATTCCTCCCTAAATTACAGCACTCAATGATTATTACTGTCTCGATGCTTTTATAAAATCCGATAGCTTTTAACAAAGTAATAAAACAAACTGCCTCAATGGTCATAAAATATCAAGCCAACTATCATTATAAACAAAATTACGTAATTAAATTATAGAATGAATAGCACTATATTGATTATGTTGTATTAATTTCATCAGAGAGTCCAGACATCTCTGAACGTAGTAACATGAAGTATACAGAAATCTTCAAGATATTTTGTTCAAAAGCGAGACATGTTCAAACGCAATTCAAAAGAAGTTCAAATGTTTGTGAAGTTATTTGCCCGCTATGAGACACAGAATTTAATTTGTAGTCTCAAACTACTTAACAGAAGGAGAGCTATCAACGTTGTAGGACAGTGATAATGATCAGACACCACTCAAAGCTTCCTGTCTGCTGCGTGCTCGTAAGCTATAGGTGTAAAACTCATATGCATGCTATTGAAGAAAGAACTATGTGAGCAAGTGGAGTTTCTTCACAAATGCAAAGGGAAATAAATCTTGTCAAAAGCCTGTGATGTGAGCAGAAAAATAGCTTGAATTCCTCTACTCCCTTTCTGCAGTGAATTCATGTACTGTCCAGCAGCTTTCAGACATAGATGGCAAATATTGCATTTCAGTTTGTTGTTGAAAGAGATCCAGTTATACACACATGACCTCCTAGTTCTGTTGTGTGAACTAGTCTTGATTCAATCGCTTTAGTCCAGAAATTAATTGCAGTGCTACTAACCAGTATATATGAATATAATTGCCATCTTTGTTGTTCTAAGTAAATAAACGAAAGGAAACAAAGAGGCAAAGCATGTATTTTTTGTACAAATCACGTGAATAAGAATGTGTGGAAGGTATCATTAGCCGTATTCTTTTAAACCAAGTGGCTGGGTAGGTATAATCCAATATTTGACGATCATGGTCTGCTAAATCATTAGTTACAGTATCTCAGACAAGTAATTTTGATACCTATCAGCCTCCTTCCCTCATCCCCTTGATGCACAACTCTGCATTTTAATGAGCGTGTTTGAAATTCAGAGTTCTCTCCTTAGTTGTCTTGTTCAGAAGCAAAGCAAATTCCGGTTTGGAGGGTCTGTTAATGAACTTGGAAGGAGGGGAGAGTACAGAGATTGTTACTATTGGTGTGAAATCTAGCATTTTGTTCATTTTGCTGTGCTGTAAGAACCTGCAGTTGCACTGAAATTTCTCCAGCAGATTCCTTCAGTAAAATCAGTTCATTGTAACGCTGACTTCAGTTTATACTAGTTACCTTATTTAGCAAACTTGGCAGTACCATTTCCCCCATGCCAGTTTTATGGAGACAGTGCCTAATTGGAGGGTGGAATCATTTTGTGAGCTCTGATAAAAAATTCAAATTTTAAATTTATTTTCTTGCATGTTTTCCCCATATTGTAGATTTTAAAGGCACACTAACAATAATTATAGTTCAAAAGATATGTAAAAAACCTTTTAAAAGAGCTTTTGTTGACCTGAAACTGAAAGGTCAAAATTAATTTTCCAATTTGAAATCCATGAAAAGTGACTATATGTATTAAATGTCTAAATTCTTGCTCATTGTGAAAATGGCAGCTGTGTCATTTTTTTTTGGGTGTGTGTTAAATAAAAACTGTACACTGGTGTAGTACCTTTGAATGTCATTATTTCAAAACATATTGCAAGTATGTCAACTTCATAGAATTCCTCTTGAGTTAGTAGATGTACTAATATTTACTTGAAACAGAGTTGTGAGAATAGAATCGTAAAGCCTCAGCATCAGGTTTCATGCAGGTTCTGTTGCCTGAATCACAGGAGGCCTTTCTTTCAGGTCACTGAACAAAAGGTGTCTCTTAGTATCTGAGCAAGACCGCAGATTGCATTGTCATAAAGACTACAGTGCCAGTGGTTTTGCAGTTTTAGATTATTTTTGGTTTTTTACATTTTAAGAGCTAAAAGCAATTCAGTAGGGTGTTATACTGTTGATATCTCTATGATACGACATTATTAATCCCAAAAGAACAGGTGTATTAAACATTAATCCCATCTCTTTCCACTGTCTTTTTTCAAACGGTTATTTTGCCCTAAAGATTTTCTGAAATGTTTAAAATTTTATATACTTCCTTGACCATAAAAGAACTAGCCTAATAAGGGTGTGGGTTTTTTCATGTGCTGCTTCACATTTTCCTAGCAATAATATTTTTAATACGATATGTTCTTAATCTTTCCACCTGCTTGCCATTCTTTAAATGACATTTGCATGATGTATTTCATGTACTTGTAAGGTTACTCACTGAAAGGGTCAAGTAAATTGTCTATCTCGTGAAAAAACGGTAAGTTTTCTGTTATGTAGGTTTCTGGTTTAGTCCCTGTATATGACCACCATCACCAGTACCTTCACTTTGCAACATTTGTAATAATTTTCTTAGTTTTTATTGTATATGCCCTGGGACCACAAAAGCTCATTGCTATGCTCTACTTGTGTTTTTTTTACCCAAGGACTCACATTTCAGAAAATACTTGGCAAGGAATATGTGTGTGTGCCTTACACGTCTTTTTGTTACATCTGAGCCTGTTTATCCTCCCACTCTCACTCTTGTGGTTCTCCTGGGATGAGCTTTCGATTTCAGCAGGGAAGACACCTGATTCTCTGTGACACAAATGCAACAATATGGTTTGCAAAACAGTTTGTTCCAAAGGCTGGCAAAGTTGCTCTTTGGTGTGCAAATGTCATGGCTAAAAGGCCATGCATCTATGAGGCACTTCTGTCATAGCAGGATAAAAATTTATGGTAGTGCAACTAGCTGAAAGAGACGTTCTTTTATAGTTCTGAGTTGTTCAGTAAGTGCCAGTGAGATCTATTTTATTGGTTCCACTGTTGCTTGACCCTTCGGCACCAAGCAATTCTGCAGTGGTGACAGCTAAAACAGCCAAACTATAGATCTGCTCTGCTTACAGCAGAGACCTCTGGCTATTGAGTCTTGTAAGAAGAATAGAGAAGACACTTAAGCAATTCTTGTGCAAAGCACATCAGTAACAGAAAGCTTCTCACTGGATTTCATCTCTATTATTGCTTTCACAAAGTATTACCGCAAGTCTTACTGTGTAAACTCCACTGTGGAAAATGACCCTTGGGTGGTTTTGGTTTTATACTTAAGGCTCACAACTAATGGCTGCTTAGTTTCCAATGATACACAGATTCCAATAAAAGTGAGGTTTGAAATGAAGCTTCTGTTACTCTCCAACCATTTTACCTTCTCTCTCCTGCAAATCTAAGTGATTTGTTTGTGTTCCTCACGCTTATAGCAGCAACTCTGTTTCTGTTTTTTTCACACCAAACACAGTCTCTTACTGTTTATGAATGTCCATTTAGATTATTTGATGAAGAATGAAAATACAGTATTAAGTCAAAAGCAGTAAATGCTACATGATCCTATTCAGATAACTAATTTAGTATAATGCCAGTGGAACTGTATATACAATGATATGATAATAACACACAGTTATAACTCCAAGACAGAAAATCTGGACTCAGCTGGATCTGACAACACTGTTGACATGCAGTCTTCTAAGCAATATCATGTGATACATACACCCACATTTCATATTACTTAGGTTTCTCAAGCTGCTGCTAGGGAAAGAAATCATGAATGTAGAGTGCTGTCTTAATTTGGAAGAATTGGAAACTTCCTTTCCATCTGTTGATGCATTTGGAAGCATTTGTAGTCCACCCTAAAGCATAACAACAAAAATAAATCTCTTTTTTAGTGTATCTTTACCTGCCTAGCTGTCATCATATGTAGAATTTGTCCGTGCTCATGATTTTTTTTCCAAAATATCGCTGTTTCCAGTGTGTCACTGTGTTTTCATTCTTTATAAAAAGGAAATAATTACAAAGAAGTCATCCCAATGGACAGTATACAGTGACAGACTATGTTTATGTGAAAAAGAAACCAGAATATTCAAGACAATATTGGTTAAAAAAGCATTATATGTAGACAGTGCTAGTAAATTCACTCTTTAAGTGCAGGTGCTGAAGACTCTATTCCTATCTATTTTGAATACTAAATTATAACACTAAAATAACAGAATACTAGTACTAAATCATATTCCATTAATTTTTTCTTGTAAAACTGTTGTAAACAATGAAGAAAATAGGCAAATGTAAAAATGCAAATTTTTAAGCTGAAGAAAAGGCCTGTTCCACCTTTTGCTGCTGTAGCTCATTCATTGTTAGATGTCATGCCTGTGGTGTCAATATGATACTTTTCTATTATGTGTGCTGGTGCTTTGGCTTTTGTTTTTAATACATTATAAAGCTAATTTTGATTTTAGAAGTCTGGAAAAGTTTGAAAGATAATAGATTTTTTACTCTTCCTCACTGCCAAATATTTAAATTAATATCTCATAAAATTGCTTCCTTTGTAAAGTTTTTGCCCTTTTTTATAACATTTGTTTTACCTTCCTTTTTATTTAAAAAGATTCCATAATACTGCAGTCTTGCTTCCTGGGTTTTAATTGCAAGAAAATCATTAATTTCTGTGAGTAAAAATGTAGCATTTCATAATGAGCAATGTCCTTGAATCCTCAGAAGAGGATTATGAGTTATTTCTTTATGTTGCATATTAAGATTACAAACTACAGCCAAAGCATAGAGACTTTGTAATTGTGTTCACAGAGCTGACTTGTTTTAGGGCATTTTCTAGGGTCTGTAGAATCCCTGTTTGTGATTTATTACATAAAAGCATTTTACGTGTTTTTATTTATTTTCTGTTATCCTTAATCCATTTTTATACTTTTTGGTGTTTGGTTGGGTTTTTTTGTTTGTTTGTTTGTTTGTTTTTTAATAAACCAGACACAGCTTTATTCAGAAAAGAAGGGTGTTTACATTTTTAATGGATGGTTAATACAGTGGGTTTTCAGATTTTTCTCTACCTTGCTACTTATCAGGGAAACAATTTAAAATAATTAATTTATGGTAGCCTTTATATTTTCACTGAGATTTTAATAAGCATTTCCATACATTTTAATGGAAGCAAAGCAGAATAATTATAAGTAAAGCGATAAAATTAATTCTGAACTCCTGGTTCCTCACTGCATAAGGCAGGAGAAGAAACATTTTAATAGACCTGACACATGAACAAACACAAACTGCTGTGTCTTCAAGACGTAGAGCTCTCTTTCCATCTGAAAATTAGCTACAGAAGGTCAGCAGCAGAAGTCTCATAGGTGGCAAAGGAGTTTCTCCCAGATAGAAACTGAATGTTTGCTTTTGAAGCCTCTTCTTGTATAGATCCCACCAACCTGACTGCCTCCTTCCGTAAGTACTTTATCCCTCACATTAAAGCTGAAATGAAACAAATCTGGATCGCAAGTCTGCAATATTATCTGGTCAGTTTTCCAACTGTGGTGATTTAGGCAAAAGAATCCAGTGCTAAAATGGCAGAACTAGAATTGCTGGTCTCACAGTCATTTTGCGTCCCCCGTACAGCTGGACTTTGAGCTGGAAGGCTGAGAGCATTTCAGAGTCGCTGCCAAGTCTCCATCTCAGTCAATATGCTCATTTTAACAAAGACTCTTATGCTCCTGTGCTCTGGAAAACGTTATTAAAGGTCATATTCTTGCCAAAACCCAAATACTAAACACCTTTGTATGCACGAAGTGTATGATGAAGCATTGCTCTGCTTATTCAAGGAGATGGGAAAGAGCAGTTACACAGAAAAGAATGGAATAAGTGAGGCAATATATCAGCATTTTTTTCTCATTCTGGCTCCCCCACTCCCCGAACTTTGCTCTCACCAATTTTAGAGGAGGGAGGAGAATAATGATGCTGAATGCTGAGGAATGGCACCTGCTCACTCACAGCCGTGTCTTGTCCAACAGGGTAGCATTTACTTCTATTTACTTAATCTTAACTACCCCATGGACTGTTACTATCTCATCCCACTCATATGCAGAGGGTCACTGACCCACAGGGAAGCTAAATATCCTATTCAATGTGATTCAGAAGATCTGGTGACAGAATTCAGCTGGGATTCCCACATCCCACATCCCAATCTAGCCTCTGAATATTTGTTCTTGCCTGGATGAGTCCAAGGGCAAAACTTGCCTCTAAAAACTGAATGATTGTATTACCATTACCTAGATACATGTTCAAATATTTTCAGAAATGGAAAAATTGGACGCTGCATTTTAATTCTTAAAATCATGTAGTAGTGTCCACACCTTTCAATATCCTCAGTCTTCCACTACTCAGAAGTATTAGTTTTTGTTTCAAATGCAAATCTGTGCATCCTCAATCTTCTCCAGCACGTATGTTTGCACACATATGTTTCTCTTGCCAGTTTGAGTAAGTTCCAAGGGTTCAACATTTTGCCCTGCAGAGGATGTTCAGTTTAATCAGACATACTTTCTTTAATCCATGACACCTCACCTTAGATGCTGACCTCCCAGGCAAAGTCAGCAAATGTCTCTTGACAGTTTGAGGATACCGTGTGTCCTGAATACCCTTCATGCAATAAGATCCTCAAACACTTCAGAGAAGTTGAGCATTTCATGAGTATCCTGGTAACTTCTAGAACAATTTGAAATATTCTGTGCCTTCAACACAACAGTTTAATGTTTACTTCAGAAAATAATTGCATCTTTCAATTTTCTCTGCTGTCTGAGGCGATGTCAGTGAAGACAGGGAAAAGGAAAGATTTCCATTCTCATATAGTAGCCCCATTCCGCCATAAACACATTGTGTGGTTCCATGTAATGTAAAGGGGAGGTGGAGAGAACCGGCTGGTCAGTCATCTTTATCTTTCTTTCAAATAGAGGAGGGAAGTAACAGTATGGCAATGTGAAACTGGAGTCTAATATATGATAAAAGCACACCTGCGAAGCTCCTAGGCATTTTTGCATGACCATCACAAAGACATATGAATACTGAAAAAGGGCATATATACGTATATATATAAAAAAATATACAATTCCATTGCAAATTATAAATTACCTTGTTCTCCACCATTCCCTTCCCAATGCAGTCATTGGCCCATACTCCCGTGTAACTCTTCCCATTTACTTCGGTAGGGGTTAGGTTAGATCTGTGCCCACTGCATTCCTCTGAGGGTTAGGGGAAATTCTTCGCAGTGATCTCAGCAGCACCTGCTAATCTATTTGCGCTGTGTGTCAGAAGGCTTTTATAAAACATTGGGAGTTTCACACTTGGGACCTTAGTCATAAAATGAAACTTTTAGGGCTAACACCCATTAGTGTGATTAATGAGAACTAGAGCCTGGGAGAAGAGGTTGGATTGCTATGAGACTGAATGAATCAATTGGGGAGCCATTAATAGGACAAAATGAAATTGACTGAAACAGAATAACACTGGGGATGACAAGTTTACTTATAGCTATGCAGAACAAAAATTCCTACTGCTCACCCAGCAGTTCCATGCTTCCATTAATTCCTCAGCCAAACTTTTGCTACTTTATTCACACACACATACATTTCTAACATATTTTATATTAACTCACTTAATTGCAATGTCAAACGCAATGGGAAGCTGCATCTAATTTCAACTTTTATGACAAATTTCTCTCACTTTATTCCTCTTCTGATTATTTTAAATTCCTTCCTATTTTTTATGAGGATATCATGAGAAAATTCAGTGCAAATGGTGGATTAAACATGTTCCACACCAAAGTGTCATTTATTTATTAAGTAATTGTAGACAATTTTCTTATCAGATGTCCCTTAAAGTACATTTTCCTAGTACTGTTTATTGAATGAGCATTGCTCATGCTTATACTTTAAACTGTTCTTATCTTTTTTATCAACACCCTTCAGTGCAGTAGCATTGACATTTTGCATTTCTATCCTATTTCAAAAATGTAAGGAAAATATGAGAAGAAGTTGTGAATCGGCTGCACTCTTCTATATTATGCTATTAAGCCCCAAGATTTCAGTGCCTTTACAATTAAAATATAGGCTAGCACTTCCAACTGTACAACCTGAAATTTAACCGTTTTTCATTCTTTGTAGAAGTAACTCATAGAAACATGAGTTATTCTTCAAAGAAAATTGCATTTTTATTTAAAATTCTCTTGCTATTGCTGTGATTTTCTTCCTTCCATATGAGTTAATGGTGTTTTATATCATCTTGGGTTGTCCTTTTTTCCTTTTTTTTTTTTTTTAAGATAGTTTTTCGTTGCTTATTAAATCACATGCAATTCAGGCACTTCAGAGAACTGTTAATGCCCTTGACCTGTTACTCCATGAGTGCAATCTGCAGTGGAAGTGCAGCTGATAGCAACTGATGTCATGACCATAATAATATATTGTGTTAAATCAGATTTTTCAAGAAAGCAACAGATGATTAAAAATGTTATTTTTTAATAATAACATTTAATAATATAATATAAATATTTAAATATAAATAATATAATATAAATAATATAATATAAATTTAATAATATAATAAATGATAAGGAGTTTGGCAAATAAATAGAAAGTGAACGCAAAGAATGTCATTATTAACAAGCTTCAATAAGTAAACCTGGGTTTGCAATTTCAAGGACAGTTTTTCTAAGGGGCAGTGGTTGCAAATACGTGTTTTGCCAAGATATCAATAGTTCTATTCTTTGAGAGAGGAGCCTCTATCTGAGTTCAAGTATTTGTAAATTTTTATTTGCAAAGAGTCATGGACCTTAATGTGAGGATAAAGGGCTTCAGTTAAGGTGGTGGGGATGTGTCAGAGGACTATGCAGACCATCTGTGAAAGATGTTTCAGTCTGCTGCATTATTTATAATGAAAATGAAATGAAGATTCTCCTCTTACTCCTCTCCTGTACACTAGCAAGGCTTCTTTGACATCAGTGGATCCTCACCTCTGTTCAAGGCTAAGAAATTTGGCCTGGATTTCCAAACCATCAGTAAATAAATACTTGTTGTTTTTTTCTTTCCAGTAGAAACTCTTGCTTTAACTGGTGATGCCTTATTCTGTGGTTTGTGTGTTTTTTTGCAGAACGATTCAATGTATATCTTATGCCTACACCAAATTTAGATATCTATGGGGAATGTACAATGCAGATCACACATGAAAACATCTATCTCTGGGACATCCACAATGCCAAGGTCAAGCTGGTCATGTGGCCTCTGAGCTCTTTGAGGAGATACGGACGTGATTCAACATGGTTCACATTTGAGTCTGGAAGGTAAGAGCTAAGGAGAAACAGCAAGAAGAAGAAATAAGAAGTGATTTTTGAGTAGTCTGATAAGTTAGATTAGCCTCTTACTATAACAAATGGCGGAATACATGGCCTCTCCATAGACTTCCATTTGTTGAATATTACTTTTCAATATATTCAACCCAGTGTTTGAAATAAACATTAATATATTTTATATTTAAAATGAGCTTAAGATTTCTCTGACTTTTGTTTAACTGTGGTTGAATTGCTGCTCTTAAGGTTTATGAATCTCACTGTCCTTAAACACTAGTATGGTATAATTTGAGTACTTTTGATGTAGAAGAAATTAATTCTGGATCATGGAAAAGGCTCATCACACAATATCAATGGAATAACTTCCGTTATGGTAGATATTACTCTTTTCGGATGTTCTTGATGAGTGATTGGCACCCTACAGTATAATTACAAGCAGGAGTACAGAGAATATTGTGAACCTATAAAAGGCTAGTTCTTTTTTCTGCCTGCCGTTTTAATCCTCATTGCAATTTCCATCCTCAGATCAGTTTTAAATGTCCGTGGAGCTCTGTTTTGCCTCCCTTTCATATCTTTTTAATGCATTTCCTATCTTGCTGTTAGGTCCACTGCCTTTTCTGCGTTTCTGCGCAGAAATAATTCTGTGTTTATCTCTGTATTTGGTGATGTTTCATCTTGTATTTAATGGTTCTAGACTTTTCTGAGTTTGTTATTCTCCCTTACACTGAGCCTGAATTTTCCGAAGCGATCTGTGAAATTACAGGTGTTTCTACTCTCTTGGGTTAGCCACACTGCCTTGTTAAAAATCTTTATATGCATTTTGATATGTATTTACTTAATCAATATTATTAACAAATACTCACAAAAGTACAGTTGGTGATCACAAACAAAAACATGGATCAAATGAACCCTGCAGCCTAAGGAGGTAATGACCAAACTCCTTTGCAGTTTCTTATAGATGGGAGTTACCACTGAACTCGTAACTTTGTATATTCAGACTGATGTCAGCAGAGCATTTTAGTGCTTTGCTACTTTTCTGTGATGACTTGACTATTCCAAATCATGAAGACATCGTTACTTTTTTTTTTTTTAATATTGTTTAACTAAAAATTAGCAATGGCTGATCCATGTTTCAATTTATTTTCAAAGATTAAGATGTGGAGCTCATTCAAATACACAATGTTAGCAAGAATGATTTCCTAAATCATTCCTTCCCCTAAGCATCAAACTGCCTCGTGTAAAACTAGTTCAAGCAGCATACCTACGCAACACCAGAAAGCAAGTAAATGCCAAAAACAGTGCCTGAAACACACCATATTATTCTGGGAAAAAACAAACAAGTAAGCAAATAAACAAAGAAACAAAACCTCTAGGATTTAGCTTTATCCCATTCTTTGTGAATAGCCAGTCATCTGACTCTTTGGCTAAATTTGTATTTGCAACTATGCATTTTATTAAAGTGGAAGCAGTAATTTTTGCATAAAAAGGCAACAACTGAAGACTTACTAAAGGTTGCTTATTCAGAGTAGTGTATCTGTCTGTGAGTGGGCACGCTTCTTTTAATTGATTCTGAAGGAAACTATCTTTGGAAATGGGAATCGTTGTTAGCTAAAATTAAGCTGCTGAAACTAATTTGGATTAATCACTTGAAGTTGATTTCTTATACATGTCTCAAAGTGTAAGTATGTAATTCACTACAGCGTTTTAGTTATGAAAAAAGTCATTCTATATCATAGTGAAATTATTTTCTTTTTTTTACAAGATACTTACTTTCTGTACTCTATTTTTATCTACGGCACATCAATACTAACAAACTATGTATAGTGATTGTGTATATTCAAGTAAAATGTGAGGTTTATCTCTCTGCTTTTTCAGGCCTCCTACCGTATTTTAATTCCATACTAGTATCTGAATATCATCTTCCCCTACAATCCATGGACCATTCAACCTGATAAAAAGTGGATTGTTTTCCTGTATTTTATTATTATGAGCTAGCTCTGCCTTTATTTGTCATGCTTTATTGTCTTTGATCTGATTCCTCCCTTTTGCTCACTTGGGAGTGCTTTATCCGTCTGATTTGGAAATGCGTAAAGACTAGATTTAGACTGGCAGAAAAATGTAGAGGTAAAAAGTAGGACTAGGGAAAAGTCAGTATCTTCAATAACATCTGAAGACTGCATAGGGCAACACTAATGCTCATTTTCAAATCTGTTGCTGATTTGTTTGGGTTTTTATTTTTATTTTTTAATCAGCATCTTTCTCATCTTTCTGAACAAGATTTTCGTTGTCACTTGATTTGCTAGTACCTTAATACAGTAAATTCCTGATGCAAGCTGTATTATCAGAAGTGAAGCGCTCATCCATGTTTTATGAGAATGTTACACAGTAAAAGTGTTGTTGCTTTAATTTTTCCCTAAGGCCTAAATATTAAACGTAGACAATTGCTTTAAAGGAAATATTTTTAAATAGGTTCTTATTTTTTACTGAGTTTTAGCAGCTATGCAATTATATGTGTATGTGGTTTGCATGAACATTAAAAGCTCAGTTTTTTCTATTAGCCATGCTTAGTTTCGGTATTTCTATGGTCCAGAAAATAAATCCCTCCCATTAAAATAAATGGACATATTCACAGAGATACTATGATAAAATAAATGGATAAAATTAAGCTTTCAGACAGCTAAATTTATCTTTTAATAAATATATTGCTTTGCATTTAAATGTAATATGGACTCAGATGTACAAAACTACTGTTCACTTATCTAATGAAATGTAATAACTGCACGATTGGGAGGATGTCTAAAATATGGGAGGAACAAACACAGATTCTTTTAAACTGCCAGTTTATTCTGTTTAGTTTTGCACTGAATTGTAATTCGTAAATATGTGTCTTTGCACTACCTATGAAGTTAGACCTGTCCTTATTTTATAATATTTAGTGAACCAATGAAAATAAATATTTCTTGCACAGTGATTTACTTAATCTCTGTTCTTCCCTATCGAAACTCTGCTGAGATTTCAGCAGAAGCATGGTTTTGTGTGGTTTGATTTGATGCTGGATGGAGAGATTCTCATTAGTTAAAGCACCTGATTAGGGCTAATCCCATGCAATCTATGCACCGATCAGAAAACAATAATTCACAATTCCATTAGTCAGTACAATAGCTTTGTACTGATTAATACTGTGCATCTAACGCAGTAAAAGGATCCCACAGTAATTCAGAGCACCGAAAGTAGGAGCCTAGCATTTACTTTTCCAGGAGCCAGGCGTTCCACCCGATCAACTTCAGATTGGCTTGGGGAGTTTTAATGTTGAATCATCAATGAGTCAACAGGATTTCCTTAATTTATCGACCTGCGTAATGTGTTCCAACACGCCATTTGCATTGAGTATTGAATATGTTGGAGACACTATGCCTAAGAATGCAGTTGGTCTGCATGAATGCATTTATTTCTCTTCAAACTTTTGGAACTGCTGCTCCATGAATCATAGAATCATAGAATCATACAATTGCTGAGGTTGGAAGGGACCTTTAAGATCATCGAGTCCAACCATTAACCTACCCTGACAAAAGCCACTTCTAAACCATGTCCCTAAGTGCCCCATCTACCCTTTTTTTAAACACCTCCAGGGATGGTGAATCCACCACCTCCCTGGGCAGCCTATTCCAATGTTTAATAACCCTTTCAGTGAAAAAATGTTTCCTAATATCCAATCTAAACCTCCCCTGACGTAACTTGAACCCGTTCCCTCTCATCCTATCACTTGTCACCAGGGAGAAGAGGTCAGCCCCCATCTCTCTACTAATGTGAACATTAGTCCTTGACTGTCTCTGATTTAAGTCCCTGAAATGGGAAGCGTGCTCCTTGTAGAACTGCCCACGTAACTGTCCAGATAAAGGTACTGTAAATTTGCACTGGATTAATTAATTATAGAATCATAGAATCATAGAATGGTTTGAGTTGGAAGGGACCTTAAAGATCATCTAGGTCCAACCCCCGTGCTGTGGGCAGGGACACCTTCCACTAGACCAGATTGCTCCAAGCCCCATCCAGCCTGGCCTTGAACACTTCCAGGGATGAGGCTTCCACAACTTCTCTGAGCAAACCTGTACCACTGTCTCATCATCCTCAGAGTAAAGAATTTCTTCCCAATATCTAATTAAATCTAACCTCTTTCAGTTTAAAACCATTGCCCCTTGTCCTATCACTACACTCCCTCATAAAAAGTCCCTCCCATCTTTCCTGTAGGCCCCCTTTAAGTACTGGAAGGCTGCTATGAGGTCTCCCCAGAGCATTCTTTTCTCCAGGCTGAACAAACCCAACTCTGTCAGCCTGTCTTCATAGGAGAGGTGCTCCAGCCCTCTGATCGTCTTCATGGCGCTCCTCTAGACTCGCTCCAACAGGCCCGTGTCCTTCTTATGTTGGAGGTCACAGGGCTGGATGCATTCCTCCAGGTGGGGTCTCACGACAGAGGAGCAGAGCGGCTGAATCACCTCCCTGGACCTGCTGGCTGTGCTTCTTTTGATGCAGACCACGATACAGTTGGTTTTCTGGGCTGCAAGCACACATTGCTGGCTCATGTTGAGCTTCTCATTCACCATCACCCCCAAGTCCTTCTCCTCAAGGCTGCTCTCAAGCCATTCTCTGCCCAGCCTGACTTTGTGCTTGGGATTGCCCTGACCCATGTGCAGGATCTTGCACTTGGCCTGGTTGAACTTCATGAGGTTGGTATGGGCCCACCTCTGAAGCCTGTCCAGGTCCCTCTGGATGGCATCCCTTCCCTCCAGCATGTTGACCTCACCACACAGCTTGGTGTCATCGGCAAACCTGCTGAGGATGCACTCAATCCCACTGTCCATGTGGCCGACAAAGATGTTGAACAACAGTAGTTCCAGTACCGACCCCTGAGAAATGCCACTCATCACTGCTCGCCATTTGGACAACAAGACGTTGACCACAACTCTCTGAGTGTGACTACGCAGCTAATTCCTTATCTACCGAGTGGTCCCTCTGTCAAATCCATATTTCTACAATTTAGAGACAAGGATGCTGTGTGGGACAGTGTCAAATGCCTTGCAGAAGTCCATTTTACACAACTGCATGCAATCTAATAAACATGCCAGAAAAGTAATAAAACAGGTACAGATGAAATATCTCATGGCCCAGATCAGGTGTGAAGACACTGTTTTCAGACTCCTGCCAAAGTTACAGGATTCATCTTGCTGATGTTATAAACCAAACAATCCATAACAAAGGCCATAAACAATGTTTTAACTTCACTCTCTGGAAACTGCAAAAGGCAGTTGTCCAAGCTTTCCTTTTAGCAAAAGAAGCTGGCTAAGGCACCTTTTTAGGAGCATGAGGAGACTCCTAAGAATTTGGAATTGTTTGTCATCTCTTGGGGGGAAGCACTGAGAAGAGTAAACACATATGACTCTGTTCCTTTTGAAATTTTCTTTCTTTTTTTTTTTCTGCAATTCTGCCATTTACATTAAACAATATTTTCTATGTATGGAAGCTGTCTGGTCACATCAATTAAGTGCTGGCCAGAAGTATCCAAAAAAAAAAGCCAAAGTCAAGCTAAAGTCAAGTTAAGCAAGGTGAGAAAATACAATAAGGGGGCTGTGGAAGCCCCAGCCACACTTTGTCAAATACTGTTAAGTTTCCAGCTGAGTAGAGAGGTGGAGACGGTAGGTATGTTATTGGAGTTTTGAGAACAGAAGGAGCCACAAATCCATGACACACTCCTTTTTCTGAAATATATTTTCTACTATTTTGTAGACAAGACATTGAAATTTAAAGTATTTCCAAATTTATTTGTGCTGTGCATTCAGAAAGACCCTTTGAACCACACTAAACTATTCCTTCTTTATTTGCCTTTGATTTTGTTTTCTTCTTCATCAGAGAAAATCTAATGAAATGTGGTATTTTCTGTCACTTCTAAGATCTGGAATCTGTTTCTTTGGTTGAGAAAATATTAAGCTCAGGCATTGTACAGTGGTGACATGAGAATTTCTTGGATTTTTTTCTTCCCTTTGTGCAACCCAAGACTGAGATACTAATTTTCTCAGTGGTAGATACACAGATGCTAGGGTTATCTGAAGCAGAAAGTTCAGTGTTTGCTTCAGGCACTACAACTGACTGAAATCTTTCATTTTTCTGTCAGTCCTCTGTGGCAATTTTTGGTGTTTAATGTGAAATGTATTAGTCAATTAACCATTAAGTTAGAGGAAATATCCTCTTTTTCCATTATGTGGGGAGAGGCCCCCTATGTATGTGCCTCATGAGACAGTTGTTCTGGGACTTCATACACCGATGTACATATCAACTCAGTTCTATACCTCCCTGAAGAGAAGCATTCAGTTCCTGATCTCTGGTGGATTATCTAAATTGCAGATAAAGTTTCACAGAATCATAGAATGGTTTGGTGTGGAAGGGACCTTAAAGATCATCTAGGTCCAACCCCCCTGCCATGGGCAGGGACACCTTCCACTAGACCAGGTTGCTCCAAGCCTCATCCAGCCTGGCCTTGAACACTTCCAGGGATGGGGCATACACAACTTCTCTGAGCAACCTGTACCACGGTCTCATCATCCTCAGAGATTTTTGTTCTCTGATCTTTCTTTGTTCTCAATAGAGAAATTCTCTATTGAGAATTTCTTCCCAATATCTAATCTAAATCTACCCTCTTTCAGTTTAAAGCCATTACATCTTGTCCTGTCACGGCATGTCCTTGTAAAAGTCCCTCTCCAGCTTTCCCGTAGGCCCCCTTTAAGTACTGGAAGGCCGCTATGAGGTCTCCCCAGAGCCTTCTTTTCTCCAGGCTGAACAAACCCAACTCTGTCGGTCTGTCGTCATAGGAGAGGTGCTCCAGCCCTCTGATCATCTTCATGGCTCTTCTCTGGACTCACTCCAGCAGGTCCATGTCCTTCTTATGTTGGAGGCCACTCATCACTACTCACCATTTGACACTGACCAGAGCTCTGTGTGCTACTATCCAGCCAATTCCTTATCTACCGAGTGGTCCCTCTGTCAAATCCATATTTCACCAATTTAGAGTTAAGGATGTTGTGTGGGACAGTGTCACAAATCACAGAATCATAGAATGGTTCAGGTTAGAAGGGACCTTAAAGATCATCTAGTTCTAACCCCCCCAAAAAACATTGTGTCAAATGCTTTAAACAAGTCAAGGTAGATGACATCAGTTCCTTTTCCTTTTTCCACCAACACTATAAGCCCATCATAGAAGGCCACCATATTTGTCAGGCACAATTTTCCCTTAGTGAAGCCATGTTATAAATCATAAGCCTGTCACAGAATTTGTAAGTCATTTTGGGTTGAGCAGCACAATGCACTCATGTGCAGCTGCAGTAAATAGATTCATCATTCCACATAAAGATTACCTCAGAGCTATACAACACTTAATAGTTAAGTTTGTTAGGGTCTTTTTCTTCTTTTACACCTTCCTAATATTTTCAAAAAGTCTAATTACCGGACATGAATTTTCTGTGGTTTTGTTTTATCTGTTTTCTCACTGCCTCTTCTTTTCTTTCTTGTATTCTTTTCCCAAGCAGTATCTATTGCTAAAATCCAAAAATAACTCTAAAAAAAGAAACAGGAATCACTTGCATATATCCAGCTCCTTGTTTCTTCGTAATGACTTCGAAGTAATGATTTCTTTCTAATTTTAGGAGAAGTGGCATTTTTACCACTGAAAAGGTTTAATTAGTTCCTGGTATTTAGCAATGCCAAGGTTATACTGTGTTGTAATTGTAGTTCCATTCCTAGTTTTTTTCCGTTCCAACTTTATTCCAACTCTGAATTTGCCTCCTGCCAAATTCTTGACCTGGAATAAGTTCTGTGTTAGTCATCTGATTCACTTAAACCCTAGTTAAAAAGGAGCTGTGTGTTTAACTCATCTACAGGACTCTTACTCTGGTTTAGATCATGGTACCTAATCTAAGAACTCTTTTACTAGCGGAAACTAATATAGCTCATTGTAAGTGATTTATAAAGTGCTCATTGCATTTTCTCTCTGCCAAGGCTCCTCTCAGACTGCTCCAGTGTTGGTAAGCCAGAACGTATTCCACCAAAACTCACATACAATGAAATTCTCCACAGTATAACCTAATATGGCAAACAGAGAAAAGGGATTACATACAAGCTTCTTTATCCTAAATTTCTACTCCATTTTCTAAAATCTGCTGCTTTTTTTAGTCTCTGTTTTGACAATTCAGCCATCATATACACACCTACAAAACACTTTCCCCAACTGACAAAGAATGCCTGAGCCATTCCACTTTGCTGCAAAAACCCTAATTTTGATGAGAAAAACAATGACTTCTCAAAAAAGACAATCTATCGGCAGAATAAAGTCGCCTTTATTAAGCTGTAATTTTTTCACAAATGGATTGGGAAGCCAGTGACTGCTAGGACAGAGAAGCAAGCTCCGCAGATGAAGTTGTGTAGAATAGTAATGAACAAATATATAAATACTAAATTGATAGGAATGAGCATATCACTAATTCATTAATTCACCATTGTCTAAAAAATAAATTTCCTTATGAATTTGCACTAAATGAAACATATGCAATTAGGAAAATAGTTACCTAAAGCTTGTCCAGTTAACACAAAAAAACATACAGCTCAGAAGGAAAGCCATAATCTCTGTGGTATTTGTAGAAGCGGCTTGTATTTGCATATTTTACAACCCAGAGCGTGCAGCGCGAGTTTTCAGGTGATCACTAGATATCCAATATCATTGGTATAATGCAAATGTTACAACGCTTTTTAATGAAATCGCTAGGAACGGTATTGTGTTTGCCTAATGTATTAGCAGACAGTATATTATGTTCCTTCTGATGATCCTGAGACAACATGAACTGTGCCCTTCGGTTGAAGTGCACAGTTTGCCTTCTCCCTTCGTAACTCGGTTGTATGTCATAATCAAAATAGTGCTTGTTTTAAAATATTTTGAGACCAGCTGCCACTTTGCTTTCAGATGGCTTTACATCCATGCTTGAGCCCAGAAGATTTTATGTTTACTTACCATATTCTAATTGTCCCTTTGTCATACATTTCTCTGCTGTAAGCTGTAAGCGTGCATTGTTAGATTGATATTCCTGATGCTGAATATGACTAATGAAGTTATTGCTGTGTAATCTATGAGTGGAGAAGAAGCAGACAAAATAACTCATACATTCTTAATCCCATTAGGACGCACTTATTGTTTCAACTCTACGTTTTAACTTTTGAATTCCACAGTGGGCAATAGCAAAAATTAATCTTATATGGCACTTGTGAATGTCTTGGGATGCCCCAGCACCAGGTCCTTCTCTCCCCAAGAGTCATAATAACATTTAACCTTCTACCTCAAAATACAGGAGGACTGGAATATCTCAGATTTGGAAAGTAAAACAATAAAAAAGCCCCGTTTAAAATAAAAATCAACGGCAAAACTCAGAAACTCATATGTACAAAATGCTAATAAATTTTGTAATGCCCTTCATTTTTGATATGGATACATTTTACCATAAGAGCCAGAGTGTCTATTTTAGCACTTAAATACTGTTGCATCTCTCCCTCAGCAAGCCTATTTGCATAAGCTAATTAAAAATGCTGAAACTGGGCACCTAATTGTCTATACAGACAGTATGAGAGTGTTAAACACTTCACAAAGGGCAATACAGAAGGCCACGTTTTGCACAGAGAACCAGGAAGAATCCTAAGCACAAATAAATCCTCCTTTTCTCCAAAGCGTATGAATGTAGTTTCATCGATTGAGGAGGAGGTTTGAAGTATCCTCTATGCTGAGGCTGTGTACTGTACAAACGTAGAAGGAAGTAATCAAAATGCAAAGGCTGGAATTTGCACAACAAAAGAGCCTTGTTCATGAATATGTAGGAACCTGTGCAAACCTGGTTTGCACATACACACACGGAGCGTTGCAGAAGCACGGTTTTAAATATTTGTGGGCTTCAGTTGTTGTCAGGAACTGTGATTCCTCCGCTTCAGTTGGCACACGTGTTTATTCTAAAGGTCATTTTAGTGTCTGAACAGTTGTCTCTTGTACGTCACATGTGAAAAACTGCAATGGAAGTTTTATTTTTCTCTGTCTTGGGACTTGATTATAGTGGAATCAAGTTGAGTATAGCATGACTGCCAGTTGCTACTTGTGAGCTTAGAAAGCTGCTTTAGCAGGCTGGTCTTGGAAGGTTTGCCTCATATCTGCCTAATTCCCCCTGTTCTTTCAGATAGTGTTAATTCATTGCTCTCACAAAGGCACAAACTCATTTCTAAAATATTTATTGTCATCTTTTTGTTTAACTGTACTAAAACGTAGCTTTTCTGGAGGATGAGAGTACCCAGTAACTTCTTTGCTTCCAAAAGAGGTCAATAGAGTCGTTTTGGCCTTTACTGTCAGTCAGAGATGTATAGCAGTTCCAGAAGTAATTCTGTATTCTGGATATAGTCATAGTGTGAGAGCAGAAACTCTAGTGTGGAAATTTCCATGGTGGTTGTTTTTTTTCAGTAGCTGTATTCTGGCTTTTCATTAGTAAGTTGAATGCCATTACCAACAGGGCTTTATATATATCTGTATATTATATATACATGTTTCCAAGCATACTTATGTATGTGATTTCAGTGCACCCAGGACTGTGTTGGAATATCTGAGTAACTGTGGAGGTTACTAATGTTTTAATAATTATTTTTCATATTGCTGTAGTTTTTTACAAATCTTGGATGCAAAACTCAACAAATAATCATAAGGGTAAAGAATATTTTCATCCACTGACTTTAATTAATTATTGATTTCATTAATTATGTTATTAATTAGAAAAAAAATCTTCAGTAAAAAGCTATAGGTAAACAAACACAAGAAAATCATTTTGAAAGTAAATTAGTGAGTAGTTTGCCTTTATTTGCTTTTTGTGTGAAAATGATCTTTTTCTTTTTTTTTTTTAATCTTATGGCCATAAAAACCAGAGAATACCTAGGATATTTTGGTTCAAACCTTTAAAACATGCTAAAAAACTCTTATACGGATTCTTTACCACTTCTCAACAGCTCCACCCTTAATGAAATCCAAGTTACTTTTTGAGAATATTTGCTACTAAGGCAGATATACACACACACAAATATGTGTAAAGACACACATAAAATAATATAAAATGTGTTCTTCCCAAAATGGGTATGTAACTAAATAGGAAGACCTGAAAGAACTATCAAATTGGCCATTCATGAGTAATTCCTTTAATTTTTTATATAGTGATGGGATATGCTGACTGAATACAAATCCACGTGATAAATTTCAGGTTTTGTTTTCACAAAGCATTTTGCTAAGGGGAAAACAAGTCTAATAATTGAAAACCATGTCACAGCCCTCTTAGCGTTATCATATATTATGCCCCCCTCAAGTCTTTTATTGCAACTAAATGTCCTCTCACTCTAATTTAAATTAACTAAAAACTATCAAAATATTGTCACATAAGGGAGATGGAGAGCACTTTACAGAAGGTGCTTGCTCAGTAGCATTCTGGAAAAGTCGGGCTATTTTTGAGGCGTTCTTGACTGGTCCAGCAGGCTTCTTTAATCTTCCGCTTATTTATAAGGTACTGAAGGAAGGTTTGTCCCTTAGCCCCTGTTAGAGGAAATGCTATTAGCTACTGTGTCCCTCCTAATAGTACTTCTTTGCTATCACGGTAAGTTATTACTATTATTGGACTATTAATAATGCTGTACTCTGTGGTGTGTGATTTATTTCTGCTGTGAGTAGTCATTTGTCACATATTTTCTAAAAAGCTTCCATCTTATTAGAAAGAGAGGAGGGAGAGGCAGCATCTAATGGAATCCCTCAGTCTCAGCAGCTCCAAACATCGTTTGATCTTTCTGACTTTATGGAATAAAACTCAGTACAGTGCTATAATTCACCGAGATGTTTCATCTACTTGATTATCCTGTCAGTGGCCAAAAAGTCAAATATAACATCGCACTCACATGGCTTTCTTGAACCAGTGCAACAGAACAGATTTTCACATTTTAATTATTATTTTTTTTAATTCTCTGTCCAACTTGGAAAATATCTCTCCTTTAAAATGTTACTTTAAATGATCCCTGATACACTTTTTGAAAACAACATTTTGTGCTAAATGGCAGGAGAGATTTTATTTTCCTCAAAAGTGTGCTATTACGGCTGAAATTCCATGAAGCTGACTACAAAAGTAAATAAAAATTATCACTTATTGCAAAACTGCTTTTATTAGTATGCAGTATTTAAAAACTCATAAAAATTGAAACTGTCTGACCATAAGTATCATTTACTGTCAGGAATGGGATTGAAGGGCAGAAAACTTTATAGTCTAGGTGATGATTCAGTGGAAAACCCTGAAGTTCTTTCAGATGATGACTGAGGGTGCCAAACCTTTATTTAATGAAAGAACAGGTTGGTTCATCTATCTTTCTGGTGACTTACTTAGATAAGAGTACTGTCACTGCCACCAGAGAATAAAGAGTGACAGCAGCGATGCAAATCAACACTGGTCTGGGCAGGACCAGGGTGTGAGTGTGCTGAAGCTGTTTTGCACACACATCGGACGGCAAGTGGACCAGCCGGGTCCACTCAAGGGAGTGGTGAAACTCAAACTGAAAGGATTGGTGAAAATTGGAGGGAAGGTTTATTGGGGGGGGGACAGAATGGGCTAAGCACATGGAATAGGAGGAGATAGGAATGTGGTGATGAAATACATAGGCTGATATGACAAAAATAGATAGGGGGGGCTTCTGAGTAAAAGCGAAAGGTAGGTGGTTTTCTGGTGGAACACTGTAGCAGCTTTTGGAGTACGTGTAGCATTTTAGGAGCAACATCTAATCAGAAAGTGTGGAAGATCCAAGCAAAAAGTTGCAAGAAGAGGCTGGCCAGGATAAGTGCCTGTCATTAACAGATGTTAACAACACTATCTCAAATATTTTATTTCCCAGGTACTTTGCCTTTTTATGGAAGGCTTCTTTAAGCTCCATTGGACCAATTTCTCAGAGAGAAAAAAAAAAAAAAAGAAAGATGAGTATAATTAGCTCTCGGCCTTAGAAGCGCAGATGAAATGGAGAGCAGCCAAGAAAAAAGTGTTCAGTGCATGTGGAAGTAGTGTCAAATAGCTGGTAAAAAGGACCATCAGAGAAATTAGAGCAGAAATAGTAATACACAGAAATAGAAATGTATATTAGCATTTATCTTGAGACTAATATTCTGTCTATGTTATGAAGGATACCTACAGCATGAGTATTCCAGAGTGAAAAAATGGGGAAATAATTAAAAAAAAACTTTTTAAAATGTTGCCTAGCATACTCAAAATGATTTTAATGTCATACATGAAATGGCCACAGACATGCCCAAGCTATTACGTGTAAATGTCCGGGGAAGGCATGGTCACCTTTTGCTGCACGAGAACCATGAATATCCATTATGTATCATTCTGCACATAAGGCATTTTCACCCCTTCTCTTCTGACACCTATAGTGCTTCCCTTTTGGATAGGTACATATAAATGTTTGATGAAGCCAGGAGGTATTGCATCTATAGTTCATGGATTTTTTTAAACCTGGCATACAAAATCATGGAGAGAAGGGACTGACACATACCAGTGTTCAGAGCAGTTCCATGGTTGTTATAAATTTCTTATAAAAATATTACTAAGGCAGTGTAGAAGCCTTAACTCTGAAATATTGAACTAGAGGAGTAAGCTCCAGTGTAAATGTAGCTTGTCGGTGTTTTTTCACAGCAAAGGACGATGGCTTTTTTCATTTTGCTTTCTAACAATGGCTCGAGTTCCCTGGGAAGAGAGCTGGCATGCTGTGCTTAAAAATTTTATGCATTAAAGAAGATGCATATCATACTTTTAGATTCTACTATCCCAAATTTGTTTTGCAGTCTTTGTTTTTCCACTTTTCTGGTGGACTTGCCAAGGTGTGTTTCTTGCCAATTAGTAGCATCTTGTGCTATGCAGAAAACTGGTCTGAGGGAATATTTGCCCAGAATAGATGGTGACACATACCTACAATGGTGACAGTTCTTGACATTCTTACTTAAACCTTTTTGTTTTAAGCAATATCCTCACTAAAGATAGGATGAAACATGTCTTTATCCAGTACGGCATCAGTAGTTTCACACAGCAGTCATAGCAGATATTCAACTAAGAGAACCTAATCAGCATAACTGATTGCTGTTAATCAGAGGTGGAAATACACATTTATCAGAACATCAGAAAATGGTTAGCTGTTGCATCCCTTGAAGTTTTAGAAAGAAGATTATATGAGGTATGAGATATTCTAAGAAAATATGCAGGGAGCCCAAGTATGTAACTATAAAATAAATACTGCTTTCTGCTTAATTTTCATACTTTTGTATGCTTTTTCTGTCCTTTTTCTGCATGATTTGATATATTTGAATCTTTGAGATGATTTTCTTTTGCAGGACTCTCTGTTTGTTTCTTCGGATTTACACTTCTTTTATCCACTTGTACCTTTTTCTGCCTATTTCCTTGTGTAATTGAAAGGAGTGTTGTCTTTTATGTAGTAGAATTTTACAAAAAAGTATTTTGCGTGTTCTCAGGCCCTTATCAAGTTGCTACTTAGCTGCACACAGACTACAATTGATTTGAGCTATCAGGCTAATGAGAAGTCCTTATAGAGAGTTTTCCCACTGCTGGAAGCACTAACACACAGAGTTGGAGTCAGAGATGCCAGGTGAATGCAGTGAGAGCTGTTTGATCCATAAGAGAATTGCTGCTGTTCGCTATTGAGAGAACAGGGAAAATCTGTCTACTTCACTTCTGTCTGGCTTATATCAAAGATGAAAAGTTGAAGCAAGTGGGAGGGAAGGCATGTTTCCTCTCTAAAGTAAATACCAGGTGTAGAAAATTGGTGGAAGTTCAATGAACGTTTTATACTTGTGGTGGAGGCTGTACGTTTTCTGTAATTATTTTTTGATGTTATTATTGCCCATCCAGTTTACCACCGAAGGCATTATTTGACCGCTTGTGTCTGTATGCATCTCTAGTTAAAGTTCAGACCAGAAACGTGGCCTTCAGCTGAGTTCTACTGTTGTTACTGTCAGCACCTGAGAAATACAGGTTTTCTTTTAAACAGTTCCCTGCCTTGTCTCATCTCTGGTGCTTTTCTCTGTCCCAGGGGTTGCTGCTGTGGCAGGCTGCTCCCAAACTGGAGTTGACAATCTGCCAGTTTTGAGATTAGTGTTGATGAGTCCTTGGATATCATTAGCATATGTTAATTACTCATTAGTGTATGTACATAGCATGGTGAGTGTCTCTGAACTAACCCTACGTGCCCATAATATTTGCATATGACTTTCTGAAAATTCCTGTGTGGCCACAGTGGTCAAAGCAGTAGCTCTCATACCTTGAAGATGGAGAGTGACATTGAAAGAGGACAGCAGTGCTTAAATGCCCATCACGATAAAGTCATAGCGTACTGAAAGTTTCAGAGAGTGGCAAATGCTTTAAGTGGCCAAAAGTATTATTGATGGTGCATTTAAAAGGGGAGGGGAGGTGGGGAACACTTGAAATGCTCCATTTTGAAGTAGTCAAAAATTCAAACTCCTCAACATAGAGTGCGCAGTGTGTTCTCTTCATCATTTCTTTGCACTTTGTGTGTCCTGCTTTTAAAAAGAGAGAACGCAGCATTAATTTTCCATAAACTGGTAAAACAGATGTTTTAAATACACATTATAATTAAGTGTGACTAATTAGCTTTTTTTTCTTGGTTCTGTGCTTCTAAACCTGGCTCTCTGTTAGTTCCTTAATAATTTTTACCTCTATTGTCTTGATATTATTTGTCCATCAAAAAATGTTAATTGTGTTAATTCACTCCTGTTCAGCCCTCCAGAAATTTTACCTCCTCTCCTTAGGTGGCTATGTTCTTATACTTTGATCAAAATGCGGGAAATATCTGTTTCCTGGGCAGGAGATCAACGGCACAAACACAGTGTCTGTCTGAGTGCTGGTAGGGGCAGCGCGTTTCCAACAGCATTCAATACATGGATGAGAGGTTATTGAGGCATTATAGGACAAATCCTCTTGCAGATCTTTTCAAATGTGGTCCTATGTTAAATTCTTATTATCGTATTTGTTGGCATGTGCAGATGCAAAACTCATTTTTATTAATTCTTTTTAGCTTAACTTTTAGATTAAGTATGATCAATTACTCCAAATATTGTTGGCACGTCTACAATAGTGTCCCGTGTCATAGCCTTTGAGCACCCCAAGTTCCTCAAAGATGAAGTAAAATCAACAATTATACCTATGCATATGAGTTCCTTGGCTGTTACTGTGCTAACATCTGTTAACTGGCAGATGCCTTCTTCTTACAAAACTCGTTACTTCCTGAGAGAACATGGGTAGGTTCAGAATTGTGTCACATTGTGTTCAGAATGAATTCAGACTCTAGTGAGTATCATCTAAGAGGATTTCCATCTGCAACACCCTGGGCAAGGAGTAGTCCCAAACATAACAGTGACTTTAGGGCTCCAAAAGTTAAAAAAAAAGAAGAAAATAAATATACTGGGACACTAGGTTTTATTGCTTCTGTTGCAGGAAGTAGTGATGCACTGCCACAGGGCTCCTGTATTATTGCACTGTCATTGATTTTAACCAGTAATGGCCTTATTTGGGTTTTATGTCTAAGATTTTTGTATTTGTCAAAGTCAACGGTATTCATGTAGATTAATTTTGCTTCACCTGTGTTCTGCTGCTAAAGACAGTGAGAAGAACTGCATAATATTGTTATGGGATGTGTTTGTCTTCATTGGGGAATAATAGCTCTTAACAGGGTGGCAGAATTCCTGTAGCAAATATCTGTATTTGAATATGATCCCAGCTTCCAGGACTTGGAACTTATATCCCTCTCATTCAAAAATGAGATGAAAAATAATAGCCAAACCATGATGAGTGAAAAGGTTTAATCGAAAAAATTTAGCTGTTTGTAGTCTTTGCAGTCTCTTTGTTTTTTCTCAGGCCAATGTTTTCCATTGGTCTGTTCGTTGTACAGCCAACCGTAACTGCTGCTTCTGTGCTAAAATGATAGTAGTAATACATGAGTTCTTGGTTTATCTTTCATGGAACTGGTAAGAACAGATACTTGTCCAAGACACTGTAAAATAGTGCCTCCCCATTATCAACAAGACCTGAGCTTTAAAAACTAACAGAAGTAATTATCTAACAACATTTTCATGTTTGCTCTATTACTTAAACTGTCAAAAATGCAAATGTCTTGTGTATTTAAGAAAATGTCAACAATTGGTTTTATTATCTTCTCTTTGTTTGTGATAAATTCCTTTTTTGTGTAATATATGTGATTTATTTCTTTTTTAGAGAAAATGTTAAGCGGTCAAAAGTCTCCATAAAGTGGGTTGTTTTGCATATACATATGCATTAATTACCTAGACTGATTTCTTAAATAATATGAACTAAATACTGACACAAGAGGGTAATTTTCATGTGCATCCTAGAATCTTTCTTACTTAGAGGTGATAAAGCACAATCAGCACAATTCAGTCTTCCCCATCAAAATGTCTAGGTCATGTTTTATGAAACTAGTTTATAAGCAAGAAGAGACAAAAAATGCAGTTACAGTCATAGTAAGGTATTTGGGATTCAGCTTCTTAGACTCCAGAATATCGCTTCTCTTATTGACTATAGTTTTGTTTCTAGGGTCTAGGAAATAGAAAACAGAGCCTATGCACAGCATATTTGCTGTTATGTGTATTTCATAATTACAAGTCAATCGTCATGTTCTACCTTTTATGCATTACTTCAATAAAGCCAGATTTTCTGCTTTTTATACTGTAACTAGCATTTAGAATGGGGTACTATCTTTAACTCTTCGGTGCTAGTTACATTTATTCGAATATATCAAAGTAATTAATATAAATAAGAACTTTTTAATGAGAATAGATGGGAAAGCTTGGTAGCTGCCAAATAGAAGTGGTCTGAAGCAAGTCCCAGACAGAATCCTGCTTCTTATCAAAACTGAACCTCGGGAAAAAAACTAAAATACAATTTTTTCCACTGCGTCTTGTGATGGACAGGGATAAACCCAGGGGAAATGAATTACAGTGCTAGTGGACAATCATTGATAAAGTCCAGAGGAAGACACAGCCTGCTTTCTGCACTTCCTTAAGCACAAAGTGGAAAGCATCTGACATGCAGGAATGGGTTAGTGTACCTGAAGTTTTAGTAGTGTGCTGTATGTCCCACTAGTCTAAATGTGCTATCACACAGGGCAGCGCAGAGACAGCCTTGTGTGTAGGCAACACAGGCAACGAGAAGAAAAAATATCCCAACAGGCATAATTACCACTAGTACTGCACAGAGATCTCTCCCATCTGACAAAACAAATAAAAAACATGTTTTCATGAGAAAATTTTTGTTTATATTATATTATACCACTTAAGTGGTTGTTTAGTTTAGGCAGAAAAAGAAATAATCTTATCATGAAAAAAATACTATTCTCACAAAAAATCTCCCTTTTAAAGGGAAAATTTGTAGAGTAATGCATCTCTGTTCAGAAAGACTAGCATTCATCTGACTAGCACATAAGAGTTTTGTTACCGCATCTGCGTATAATATCTTAAAAAGATGTACAACTATCACTTGGATAGTATTAAGGTCCTCTAGGAAATATTGGAGCAGGTCTGCTGAATTCCTCTGATGAAATCCCACTTACCTGGGAGCAAATCATCACTCATTTCCACTCCATCTCCGAGCATTTTACTTCTCAGAATTGCGAAATGTTGCCGTAAATGATCTTATTAGGAAAGCTGCTTTGATGGCATGAGGGATTCTTTAGTTCTTTTAGTTGAAAATGCTGAGGGTGACTCAAGAAATACAAGATCTGACCTTGAACAAATCTTCAGGGCTAAGCCCCATGATCAAGTTACTGAGCCATATCAGACGTGTGGTAGTATTCCATGTTCCCTGTATTAACTCAGGCCAAATTCAAGGAGATTCCACATGAGAGCAAGCTAATTTAAGATTAAACACTGCTATCTGTATCTCATGAGCACGTGAAAGAATGGTGGAAAGTTACCCACCTCAGCTGATGAGCAACAATATGACAATAAATATGACGGAGGAATGTCTATAGCCAGCAATTAGTAGATATCATGCATAATTACTTTTACTTTTTCGTGTTGTATATTCTTGCCAGTAAATAACCATCATTAAGGGGGGCAAGCGGGTGCCTCATATATCAGATTATTTTAATTATTTGCTTCTCAGATCATAAAATTGCCAGGATACCCATTTGACACTTTGGATAAAACTCTGAAATGCTGACGGCAAAGCGTGGCAATCTAACTCGTTGACCACGTAGGGTATGAGTAAAAGGCAACACACAGAAGATTTAGAGAGTCTATGTCTTGTTGTTCTGGATGTTGCCCTTTATATTGTTGCTGTGCTTCATGCTAGCAATCTTCATGTCCCTTTCACAGATTTTTCATAGGACGTTTCCCCTGCTTTTACCGACCTTGTCCCAACTTTAGGTATTTCTAACCACATCTGCTGTCGTACCTCTATACCTGAATTAATTAGACTTTGTGCACATTTACCATTAATTGTCTTATCTCTGTTTCACCCATAGATGTTTTCTAGATCCCATACATATCCTATCTATGTAGTTGCCTTTCTTCTTATTGAGTCCCCCACCAAATGTATCCCTTTTTTCCCTGCTTTATTGTAAGTTAGGATTCTTACCAACATTTTCTTACTTCTTCCTCTGTTTTTCTACCCTTTCAACATAGAAGTTGACTTACAATTTTATAAAAATGTACATAGTTTATTTTACAGTTGTTTTGATAAGTATTCCTGGGTATAAATGTAGGTTTTTATCTAAATATGCCCCAACCACAAAGAGCTTATTTGCTTTCCTTGCTTTTTTTTCATTTTCTCAGAAAAGAACAACTTTGGGAGGAAGCAAGCCAGCCTGTGTTGAAGGCTGGAATGAGCGAAGAATTTGGACCCTCAGGGGAGCTTTGCATTCATTTTATAGTGAGGTCTACTGGTTAGCTAGCCTGTCTTTAGTGTATGCTGTGTGTAACGTCCTTGCACACAAAGAACAAACAGGATTTCTGTCAAAATGGCTTAGCTCAAGTTGAGATAACAACAAACAAGGAAAGAACAAAAGTTAGATATCCACAAGAGAGATAGCGTTTGCGTGTCTCCACTGATAATCTAATTAAACTGGAGACAAAATTGCTAGTTTCCACCACTTTTGAGAAAATCAAAGCTGTAGCAACACAAGAAATAAGTGTCTCAGTTCAGAGTTAAATATTGCATACCAACTAGCTGTTTCCTGACTGACAGCCACAGCTTCAAGGCTTTAAAGAAAGGGCATCTTTTATTTACTGCTCATCTTGTGACAGTAACAGGTCTGGTCCCATATGTGGCATCTGACTACCTTCTTTAGCATACAGGAAATAAGCACTAGATAACTTTATTTCTGGGCCTTGAAGTGCCTGAGTAAAGAGCTTCACTGTTTAAAGGAAATCATTTTTCACACATCAGGTGTGGACTATGCAAGAGCATAGTTACCAGTTTGGTACTGGTAACTTTTAGGACTCTGCTACTGGACAATACCTATTAATGATCTGTTCTTATTTAAAAATTTAAAGTCCTTCTTTTTTAAGAACAATAAATGCCAACATGGGGTAGTAGTTATTTCTTATATATTAGTTATTAATAGCTATAGTTATTGATAATAATTAGTTATTAATAGCAAAAGGGGTTTATGATATTTTTCACTGCCTATTTGAGGAAGTTTACCTTTTTTAGTTATTTGTATGTAGTTTTATGTACTTTTGAGTAATTAATTTACAAATCAGCCATTATTTCTTTAATGCCAAGTTATTTGTGGGTAAAAAGAAATCATTCAAATCCTCTGAAAAATAGGTTTAACTATATGAAGAACTAAAAATTTTTGTTACAGTTATAATTTATGCTTTATTTTAAAACAAGGACTTAATAGCAAATAATGTTTCTAAGCTTCTGAGTTTTCAGATAACCTTCATTTTTGTGCAAATGTATTTTACCCTTAACTGAAGGAGTGAAGTGAAGCTGAGATGTCAAATTCTTGTCCTCTCATGCAGTTGCTGAATATTGCACAGTTTATTAAACAGTTTAGAATTTCAAACATGACATGAGACCATGAACCTCTATTTGTGAAAAAGTACCATTTGTAAATGGTGGTCAAGTCAAGTCAATAAAGTTTCCTTTTTGAAGGGAATTCTGCAAGGTTAATATATAGTGTTGATTCTGCTCTAAAAAGACTGAAGTTACTGTAGTGAGCAGAGGCAGTGGGAAACCATTGTGTGAATTTGGGAAATGTTGCACAAAAACCTGGCAATACTGGTGGGATAATCTCTTTGACTTGAACAGAAGCCTTTGAGTAAAAGCAAGAACTTTCACTGTTGGTCTCTGAACCCAGTTTGTCCCAGGCCACAAGCTTAGCTCTCACCTTCTCCTTATTCCTTCCCCCGGCTCTTGTAACAATGATGGTTGTGAAAAGCTCTGGCAGTATTTTAAGAAGTAAAAAAAAAAAAAAAAAAAAAATTATTTGCAACATTCTTTATCTACTGGTTTCATTATCCGCACAGTTATATCATTCTATAATAATACAGAAAAAATGCACTTTCCTATTTCAGTCAAAGCACTTCATACATTTTAATGCATTGAATCCTTAAATATCCTAAAGCACAGGTTAATGACATCCCTGTTTTAAAGTTGGAAAACACAGAAATAGAGAAGCTAACGTCAGCATTTTTCAAGCATCCACAGACTGTTAAGCCTCTCGTCAAAAAATTGAAATGTACAAAATCAGTGAAATTTTTTTTTATAGTGAAGGTCATACTGAGTTGGTTGGGCTGCAGTGCATGACTGTGGCAGTATTGGGAAAAGAAGCAGCCCACACCTTTGTTCTGCCTTTTCTAGGATTCTAGGAAATGTAAAAGTTATGGAGTTTTTACTAAGTTGACGTAAAATTATTGTCACATTTTTCTTTATTAAGTATCAAAAATGCAGAAAAACATTTTGCAGAAAATGAAAAAGTCATAGTTATGACAAGTTTTGATCTAAATTTTGGAAAAGGTCATTTTCATTTTAAAAGGTTGGAAAAAACATAGATTTTTTTTAAAGGTTTTGGGAAAAGTTGCAACCAGCAATTATTTGATTGATTTTAAAATATAATTCATAGTAACCAAAAAAGAATGCAACAACCATGTGTGCTTTGAACACAGAGAACTTTGAATTTACCCACAGTTATTTCACTTTCAGTTGTAATAAAGCAACACATTAACAATGCTAAACCTGAGACAGTAGCTTTAAATGAATAGTTATCTGGCATCTAGTAGAGGTTGTAAAGAAAATGGTTTATTTTTTCTGCTGACTGTGTTTGGACTGTAAATAGAATGAGAAGTGTGTTTCAGCTCGTGGGCTTGTCCATTCCCGTTGGCCAGATAAGTAAAGATCCTCTGTTTGTTCGGCAAAACTCTTAAGCTTAGGAGAGCACATGTACCCCTTTCCCTGTCCCCATGTTCATTGTACCTAGGAGTGCTTCTAACTAGCCCTAAAACATGCTACTGCTCTTGGTGGCATAACTAGAATAGAATTGAAACCGGAGAAGGGGAAGGGGAAGGGGAAGGGGAAGGCAAGGCAAGGCAAGGCAAGGGAAAAGGTCTAAACTCAAGATTTTCACCTGAGTAAAGCAATAACATCTTGAGGATCTGAACAGGAAAACTTCACTATGGCAAAGGGGTTCATCTCCAGATGAACTAATAAGTTCAGATGGAAGAAAGAAAGTTTTATTGTAACAATTTATGCTTTTACAGAACTCAGATGTGCCAGGTACTGATTGCTTTATTCTTGTGGCCTTCAAATCCTGTTAAACTTCAAAGCCAGTTAGGGGTATTCAGCACTTTTAAAAATGATGCCCGTAATTCTCCTCCACCTACAGTTTTGAGCGGCTGTCCACATACGATCCATCATTAGGCAGGGAAGCCCACAATCCGGATGCTGGGAGGCTGCCATCAATGACTCTCCAGTGTCGGCATAACATGTCTGCCACAGTCACCCATTGCAGTTGGGAAGCAGGGCCCCACGGTGCCGTCCTGTGCAATGGTTGAGGTGCCGCAGCGGTGCCACATCCCGCACGATTGCCTCCACCCAGGGCTCTCAGGGGCAGTACAGACCCTGACCTGATCAGCAGCAATGGTGTCTAGGTTTTGCTTGGTCAAAACAAGCAGCTTAACTCCTGAACCTTAATCACGCCCCGTTGCCTGCTTCCTTGTTTTTATCCCTGGAGGATTTTTCATCCTCTGAAACTAACAAAAAGATCATATTTTGCTTCAGTTTCTGAAACCTCGTCATTTTTTCCAGACTTTCCATTTCACGGTGTTTGAATTTTATTAAGATCTCTTTACACAAAAGCAGAGTACCAGCTATATGATGCCCTGAGGGATCTGAAAGGCTGTTGCCATAATGTTGCAAAACTCTGGGGATGTTTTATTTCTACCAGAAGCTCTTTGGAGAACTATGGCAAAGGATATAAAATATCTTAAATGTTTACAGCAGGGATCTTGATCTCTGTTGGAATTTAATTCGAAGGCTTTTTAATCTATTAATTGGCACACCACATTAATACTGACCAAATAATACCTGTCTACAAAGTGGATTGTATATTCTTTACATCTTGAGATGGGGAAGACATTTTTATTCCAGAATTATGGGTAATATCCATGCAGACAATACCGTGAATCATCTATTCTTAAGACTATGACTTTCTTTTCAACACCTCAGTTGATCATAACTAAGTATATTCACCACGTATTTTCCAGAAGCACCCCTGTTTTATCTGTTTCTGCCTCCTTTCAGTTCTTCCCAAACACAGCCATGCAGAAGTTAACGCTCATGAAAGCACGTGTCCTCCAGTGAATAGGCAAAGCTTTTTTAAGTGTTAAGGTTTTATTTTCACTGGTCAGCCTTGAAATCAAAAGCAACTGCTGAATTCTCAGCAGTCTCTTATATGGCACAATAGTCCTGTTCAGATGAGTTTTGAAATAAAACTGTGTAGGAAGCTCTCTTCTAATTTGACAAAAAGATGTCTCATGAAAAAAATTATTCCATTTTCAAAAAGCTGTAATATAATAGTGTGTGTGTGCATGCATGTAACACAGAAGGAGACATATTTAAATGATTATTTTATTCAAACAATATAGATCTATAAGTTCATTTGATGGGAAAACAGTTTATAAAATTTGATATATGAATAATCTTACAGAATCTGGGATGCAAAATCTAAAGATACTGATATTTAAAAACCTGTTAGAATGTTAGACTATTCAGGACACCTTTTTCTAAAACGCTTTGCAATTCTTTATGCCTCAGGCTTTCGGGGGCCATGCTGAAGGTGCTGGGATATTAAAAAAATAGATGTCATAATTATAATATAAACAACCAAAACATTAAAGGAATCTGCTATTTTAAGGCAAATCGAAATCTTTCTGTTGTTGAAGGCTGTTATGCATCAGTGACTCAAGTCAACAATATTCTATCATAGATAACTGAAAATCTTTACAGGAAGTATCAGACCAAATAAAAATGATTTTTTAATTCCATTTCTAAAATTGCAAGAAGTCTATAAAAACACAGGAATCAGACACTGATAACATAATGGAACTACTAATATAAATATGTCGAAATGCACCACTGTTTAACACAATATATATACTTAAAGTAATGGTCACTCAATGATCTAACGTTGTCTACTCCCATTTTCTACATTTCCCTGCCCTCTTTGTTGTTGCATTTACCGTGGACCACTCTTCTTCCTCAGAATAATGCTACAGAGATATTACAGATAAGGATAAGAGCAGTTGCTCTCTCAAAAGAAGAAAGTTAATTTTATTTCTGGTGGTTTTTTTCACAATTTAATCTTCTTATACTATAGAAATAGTTTTCCTATTGTCAAATAGAGTGAACGGCTTTTATAATTATCAAGATAGCTTTAGACACTGCCTCACATGAATGTACTAACAGGGACAGTTATAAATTAACCCTCTTAATGCTGTCTTTCAATAGAGCTTCTTTGTAGTGATTAACAATAGTATCCTTTTTAATTGGTCAATGTTCTCTTAAAATGTCAACTTTTCAAAGTCATGATGTGCTATGTACTTCTGGCATCATTTGGTTGAGAGAATTAAATTAATCTCCCACTTACCAGTGCAGACATTTGAAACAATGCCGAAAATAGCTGACTGTATTACCTCAAGTTTTTATTCTATGATAAAACTTCTTTTTCACTATCCAGATGATGATTAAAACTGAATTTAAAGGTTATGTTCATGAAGTTCTGCACATATCTTTGAATATGTCTCTCTCCAATGGTAAAAATAACTGCCGATGTTCGGAATTCCAGAGTTTAACTACAAAAGTTGGCATTTTCTGCAAGGTGTGCACTTTTTATAACAGTAAGATACAAATTACACAGTACTCATTTTTTTTCCTTCCGTTCTGTTTAAATCTCATTGCAGGATGTGTGACACAGGAGAAGGGCTGTTCACCTTTCAGACACGAGAAGGAGAAATGATATATCAGAAAGTCCATTCTGCAACACTGGCAATAGCAGAGCAACATGAAAGATTAATGATGGAGATGGAGCAGAAAGCACGGGTAAGTTCCTTTCACAAAAATCTTTACATTTATAAAAATTAGTAATGAACAAAGGAAGTATGGAGTAATAACAGCCCATGGATTCAACCGTAATGATGGTATTAGTTCTGTGGCTAAGACAAAACAGACTTTTGGATTTATATATTTTCATGGTCAGGGATTTTCAGCATGTGCTGTACAATACTCTATTGTTGGTGTCCTTTTGGAATGGTTGGTACCGTTAAACGCTGGATCTATGGTTACCTTCTTGAAAATTGTGGCTCTGCTACTTAAAGATTAGTCCGTTAGCCGAAGCCAGCTGTGAATTGACTATCGATAACTAAGTATTAATCGCTCCTCATGGCCTCACAGGTGAAAAAAAAGTCCAGTATAAACACTCCTAGGTGACAGCAGCGTGTTCCGTTTTTCTTAATTCCAGAAAGAAATTACTTTCCCTACACTGTAATAAGTAGCAATGCAATGTTGGTTCAAAATGAGCTATTTTTTAACTTTAGGTTCAGAATTTCCAGTTTGCACAAGTTATCTTTAAGAATTACCGAAAAGTTTGGAGCTTTTTAAGAGAAAACGAAAAAAAAGCGTTCCCTGTATGTTTAGAAGTAGAGATGGCATTAAATGATCATTCTGGAAAGCTAACTTTCAACTGTGCTTTGAAGCTACTTTTAGATTGACGAGAGGAAAGATATGGGGAGGACAGAGAACCTGTTTTGCACACTTTTCCTCTCAGATGACCACAGTTCTCCACATATCTTTGTCCCTAGAAAGAGATTTCAGGGTAATTGCACCATTTCCAGTGACTCTCCCTTCCTTCCCTCACCCACCATCTACATGCCCACAGTCGTGCAAACATGACTGTGGACACGTCCGTGATCCTCTCCCCCAGCAATCCATCACTGTCAAAATATCTTGCTCACACTCCTGAGAGAAAGGCTCTTGCAAAGGGCAACTCAAGACCCCAGTGTTCAACTCCTTCTCTTAATTAGTCCCCCGATAAGTCTATCTTCCTCTGTTTATTGAAAAAGAAACTTGAAAAAGACTTAGATTTCCATGTCAAAACTCTGTTATGTTGAATGCTCCCCTCAGACTCTGCATGTAATTAAGTAAGTAAGTAAGAACAGAGAGATGGGAAGCCATAAAAATTTTTCTTTTTGGTGGTTTATGAAGAAAGGTAGATAAGTTTTTCAACAAAACCAGACAAAATAGCAGCATTTCCACAATAGTTGAGTTGCATGAACTTTGGGCAGAAAAAAACAAGAAGAAGAGAGTTCACAGTCGAGATTAAAATAGAGTTAGAGACACAGGAGCAATTGCTGGGAAGTCCAAGACAAGACAGATGACAGAGTAAATGGAAAAACATCTGAAGTGGTAGAAGTGCTGGCAAAAAACAACTGCGTTCTTCTCGGCAGAAAGTCATTTAATAATAGTCCAAAACCAGGAAAAAGCATCATTATAAATATGTTTGCTCTTAAAGTGTCTACACCAGTAAGAGAAATGAGAGCATTTTCATACTGCTGTAAAAAGTGCTTAGACCAGGATCATACAGGATTTTCCTTTCGTTAAACCACTACTTTCAAGTCTTCCACCTATCTTTTAGCAGCTTTGCTGCTTAGCAAGGCTGTTTCTGTGCTGCCATCAGATGACTTCCTTGAAACCTCATTTTTGTATGCTGTGGCCAGATGGTATGTAATATCAAATCTAATATCAAACATAATATCAAAATAGAAATGACTCATCAGCTACACAGTGTGTAATATACTTGGCTCCTGGATGAGGCTGCGCTGCGATGAGCGGAGGGAGATTGGTAGAGGCCAGTAGAAGCTGTGGGCTGCATAAAAGAGGCTGAAAAATCCGTTGATTTTATTCTTCAACTAGTAAACCAATGTAGTTTTGGTTTTGGAAGCTCAGCTGCTCCTGACTGATGAGGTGCTGAACTGTTAAGAGGTCATCTGCGTCATCTGCAGCATTTGAGTTGTATTCGTAACAGAAACAAAATCTGAAGACATTAAATAGACTAAGTGTGTGTTATTTTCCTTTTATCAAGTATAATTGCTTCTCTAATATCTAAATCCAGCAGTTTCGCTGAATGCCTATGTATATTTTTTCCTTAAGATCTGAAATTGAAATACAAGCAGGAATATATTTTTGAACCAGGGATCTAGAGGCCATAAATGTTTTTTAGGTCTTCCCAAAGCTTGACCTTTGATCCTTTGTATCTATAGCTCTATACTTGAGGGTTTTTGCTCTTTTCTGACCCTTTCTGCAATGAACAGCTGATGTTTAATATTATAGAATTAAATCTTGTTCTTGATAAAGGTGAAAATGAAAGAAATTTTTAAAAGTAAATGAAGCTTAATGATAATCCATTCTTATAAAAATCTTCCTTCCAATAATTAGAAGTTATATATTAGAAAGGACTCTTTAATATTTGTGTGTTCTGTCCTAAATTTTAACATATTTTAAGTAATTAACACATTGAAGTTTCACTTAAATTTTTCCAGATTATAATAGATTGTAATCCAATATTATAAAAAGTAAATACAGTTTATATAAGAAATCAAAGTGCATTTTTATCCAAAGTAACCTTGATGAAATATGTATATATGTTACAGTTAGTACTCATAATGAATATACAAAGTTTGTTGCCTTACTAATAAAAAAAGCAAAAGGACACAAAACACACAAAAAAACAGAAACAAATTCTGGCAGAAGGAAAAAGGTAAAATTAGTTACTGCTGCCAGAGGCTTGTCAGATAAAGGTATTGCAGGCAGCCGCAGGCCACATTTACTCCGTTTATGGAGGTCTCTGCACACAAAAATGCTGCTTCAGAATACTAAGCAATAAATTCATTTTTATGCTAAGAAATCCATTGCTCGAGCCAAGTAACCTGCTGCATAACTATGTTAAACGGAGAGAGGCATGAGAAGGAAACTAATTCTTCCCATTAGCTTCAAAAGGGCATGGACTGGAAGCAAAATCGTTCTGTGGAAGCTGGTACAGTACCAAGCCTGCCTCATTGTCACCACAAGCAGGACAAGCCCCGTCCACTTAAGCGGGCAGTCCAGTCTTGTGCACGCTTTCGTCTTCTGCCCATCTCCCTCTCAAATTATAACATCGGAAGAAGGACCTAAAATATGGGGTCAATAGTCACTGGCACAGGTGTGGTTTCAAGTTGGTTATCGGTTTTACTGGGATCAAAGCAGACTGGATTTTATTCAAATATTATAACAAAGTGGACAACGATCTAACATAGCTCAGGTGGTCTTCTTGATTGAGTTTGAAACATTAAATTGACAGAGTGATAGTGTTTTATGCTCACTTTGTTTGGGACAATGGCAAATTTAGGCCAATGCTAGTATTTAAATTGAAATTATTTTCAGTGAAATTGTTATCTGTATGTTCACTTTTTTCAGTCTTTTTTCATTGGATCAGTGTAACACAGATGATAATTTTGTTTTGCAGGTGTTTTGAGGGGAGGGGGCAATATTTGAGTGTTTTTTCAGTGGTTTTACAATTTCAACATAACAAATCAATTAAACAGAACAATGACTGGCTTTCTGTTTACAAGATTTTATTTTGTGCTGTTGCTTTATCTATATGAGAGTGCCAGCAACTCTTGTTTTATCATCTGAATAATCTGCATTCTTACACATAGCTCTTCTCATGCCCCTTCCCTCTCCTCTCCTCTCCCTTTTTTTTTTTCAAGTGTAACATATAGAAATCTGTTTGGATTGGCAGTCCTGGAATTACACACACAGAGAAAAAAAAACCAATGTGTTAACCTCAGGAATAGCATGTATCCCCACTAACCGTAATCTAATGTTGAGCATGGAAGTTGCATGTCTGAGTGTCTCACAGCCAGCTCTTCCACCCCTCCCCGGTCCCCAGGCCAGGCTGCAAGCTCCTTCCACTTCCCTTCTGTTAGCTCAGGCGCTTATCTGACTCGGGGAGTCAATTCAGTTTGCTAATTTGGGAAAAAACAGAAAAAGTCTATCTAAAAGGAGTAGGATTCTGCAGGGTTACTGAGCTGAATTAGTTTACAGAGACAGCAGTAAGCCATCAGATCTTCTCAGCCGTCCTGAGGAGAGACCCGATGACAACGTGCTTACCGGCACATGGCATTGGAATTGAAGACCTGATTTTCATCCCTAATGCCAGTTTTGATCTTCTGCCACTCGTCCTCCACTAAAAACACTCCTGATGTAACCTCTACACCCACTGTTCTTTGAATGTATAAAATGGGGGTTAAGAGCTGTAGATTTCTCATGTTACAGTTACACATATGAGGGAGGCACAATAAGGAAAAAGTCATACCTTTGTAACCTTATAAATTACTTCTTTCAAGAGCTACCAGTAAAAACCTATTATGCAATCACAAAAGAATAAAAATTTACAATGTGTAAAACAATAATTCTAAATAAGACAGCACTAAAGTTGGTGTTAACCAGCTGAAGTTAATCAAGCATCAGTAAGACTGAAGTGTAAATGCATGAAGAAATGATAATGGCTCAAGTTTCATAACTTATTATGATAGGAAATTTTCTATGACACTTGTTTTTCTTTAGACAGCAGAGCTGTAAAAATAATGTCGCTTTAGATTGTGATTCTTGTAACATTTACCAGAAGATAAACGCCTTTATGAAAAACTGCATCTGTACATTTCTCTTCCATTCTCATTATTTACAAGTCTTGTCTCTAATATTCAGCTTAATATAAGTGAATGAGTCATCATGATAGATTTCTGTCATTTAAAAAAGATAATATCAATGAGTTTATGTATTTTTTAAAAAAAAATCTTATTAGGAGGGAAATAATGAGTGTGCCAAAGAAGACAAATATCAGGCAATGGAACTGGGTTTAAGGAGAGCTTGGAGAGGAAAGTGGCTAAGAAATAAGCCTGCAAGTCATTTAATCTTTCTCTTTCTTATCTAGAACGGAATGAGGAGAGTAACAGTATTTCACAGAACTGGTCTGAGGATAAATATAAATTAGAGGATTGTCAGGCATGGTATTAATAAGAATGTAAGGAGAATGAAGAATATCAATGTACATTGTCTCAGAATCAGAAAAGAAAAAAAAAAACCAAACTCGGAGGCTAGCGAAAATAACAGCATTAGCTTCATAGTGAACTTGTAATTTAGCTTTGCTTTGTAAACAAGTCTGTACTGTCTATTTCTTCATGTGTTTTTAACTGGATCACAACCTAAACACATACTCATCGCAACAATACAGGATCGAACATCATCAACAAACACATCAAACATTCTAAATTTTCATTTTAAAACTATGGTTTCAATTTGAAGTATCCTACCTTTGCCAATGCATCTTCAGGGTTTTGTCTGGTTTATGGTTGTTATTTATGTCTTTGTGAAATGCTTTACCTATCACCTATTATTTTCACATTGTGAAATATGGGAAATGCAGAGACACACTAGTGGCTGCTGCCGACTCAATAATTATATGAAATATTTAGTTAAAATATATGCCTTTTGGGCTCCATTTCAGCACTCCAATTTACTTAATATGAAAAAGCTTTTTTATGTTTTAATTCTGCCTAAGTGCATTTGTGTCAAGTCAATACCTGGAGGAGAAAATGGAGAAGAAAATTCCAGAGTTCATCCATAGATGATCCCATGTCATGACACATCGGTCTCTATGTATGTTTTCTTCTGTTTCCAAATTATGTATAAGCTCAAGTACTGAGGTTCTGAATACATATGATTATTCATGAACTTACACGCTTTATGTAAGCTAAAGTATAGCCTCAGGTCAGTTAGTCATGCAAATACTTAGCTCAATATTGTTCTGCATATCTCATCTACTGTATGATGTTGCTGTATAATGTTTGTTTTGAAACTTTATAACCCTGTAAAAAGCTGGCTGCTTTATTGCAATACGTAGCTGGTGAATTGTTTACTTGGTTTGCACAAGGGTTGCGAAACTAATTTCGATTACTGGTTCTAGGGTCTTTGAAAGTTACAGGTTAAAGCGGAAATAGCCGTGCAATGCTTCTGACAGGAGAGGACTTCTAGTGAAGTAAAGGACTTCTAGTGAAGTAAAGCTCACCCTTCTTTTCAGTGGAAACTGCAATAGAAAATTGGGAGTGTTCCCCTGCAGGATCTGTCTATCCACTGGCAAGCCATGAGCAGCTGTAAATATTTCCAAGGTTAACAACAAAACCAAAAATGCTGACTTGTTCCCCTCTGCCCCCAAGTCAGAATGTGTGTACTTTTAGATTTGAGGTTTGTAAACCCATTTGCCATAAGTATTAGTAATTTCCCACAGGGTTCTTGGTTCATTAAGGACATAATGACATTTTTCCTGACTCTGATTTTTTTTTTTTTAAGAATTTTGCCAGGCTTTCTGTTAGTCCTTGGGCTCAGAAAACAATATATACTTGGATGAATTAAATCCTAGAGTTGTGTCACAAGTCTATTCCTGACACTCACCACTTCAGAAGAAAGTGAAAATTCAGACTGGGTTTCAGCAGCAGTTAATGATTCCTTAAACTGGAGCTGTTTTGTTTCTTAATCTCATTTTTTCTTGAATGTAGACTTATTTCATTGGCATTTTTTCAGGGACTATTACTCATATCCAATAATAGACATTCAAATACTGCAGCAGCATTCAAAAACTATGTAGCAGGTGCCATTCACTTCCTAAAAGAAAATACTTCATCCCACCATGAAATCTGGACTTCCACAGCCGCTAGAGACCCCTGTCTGTTCCTTTCTTACCAAGTCAACACCTTTTTTTCCCCCCTACTCCTCTTGTCAGCCGCAGGAGTCTGCTGTCTCCTCTACGGCACCCTGCGGGGAGTGAGAGGATGAGGTGTAAAGCCCGCATTCTCCAGGGGACGCTGCAGGTGGTTGATGTTACTGGATGTTTGCTGCGTGTTTGAATGAAACCGCAGTGCAGGGAACGCCTTTGCCTTATGGTAAGGAAGGGTTAGTGCAACTGCTCGTATGCAGTGACAGAGCCAGTGACAGGCAGGTGGGGGGGAATGGAACAGAGCTATTCGTCATGTCAGAAATACTGCAGCCATTAGAAAGGTTTGTGGAGTGTGTAGGTAAGCGGCGTGGGTAGGTGCGAGAGCAGAGCTGGCAAGTCCTTCCATAAGAGTGTATCAGCTATTTTGGTGATTGTTGATGTAATTTAAATGCCGGTCTGCCATTTGAAAACTAAAGCTTGCACTGGAGTTTTGAATGTTTTTGAAGCAGTAGTAATCATGAGGGTTCTCATTCAGAGCATGGTTTGAAAAATTCAGTTCTTCCCTTGCCTGACACAGTTTTGAAATCTCTCTTACCCTTAGCCATTGGGCTGAATTATCTTAAATGCAAAAAGATGCTCTAAATCTCTCCTAGAGACTAAAACCCAAGTACCTCACCACATGGATGCACATCCTAACCTAGAAATTACTCTCATTCTTTCCTTCTTAAAAATTTCTGGAATATTTTGTATAATGTTACAGTATCCTTCTAGCTTTCTGTCTATCGTGCTACCTAAGACTCAGATTGAAATCTACCTTCCTCCTAATATAAAGTAGGAGCTGAACCAAAACTTGCAATAAAAGCTTCACAGAGGTATCTCAAAACTGAGATAATACAATTTCTTGTCTGCCAGGAGCCTGCTCCATCCTATGAATCTATCCTGAAGCTGCATACATAAATGCTATGAGGATTGTTTTCCCTGTTCTCTTCTCCTCATTTATACGTTTGCATGAAAGTATGCTGTATTGTGAACACTTCGATTATAGCAGCTAGGGTCTGGTTAGTTTGTTTAAATGCAACAGGGCAAAGATGTTTGCATAGTCAGGTATCTGAAGATGTAAACCCTCCTGAGAATTTAGCACGTAGGCACTTTAGAAATCCATGTAGCCACCTATTGACATTTCTAGGAGCTTTTTAAAGAGCTAGGTAGGTATTTCTTAGAAGTCAGGTATCATTTATTTCAACTTTACGATGTTGCATTTGGATATCAGTGGATTTGAAGGTTGGTGACATAAGCGCATTTGTAATTTTTTTCTTATATTTTGCAAAATACTGCATGTTTACAAAGCTATTAAAGTAGTTGAAGAGGCAATGTCAAGTTGAAAATCATATTTGTTTCCGGAAAATGCAGAAAGTGAAAAGCCAAAGAACTTTCCCCGAACAAAATTGATGATTTGATTAGCAGTCTTATTTGCTAAAAGCCGTGGGTGGTGCGAGTGATAAATTAGGAATCGTTGCTGTAATTATACGATAGTTGTTGCATGCCTAGCTGAACCCTATTTGGCTATTCCTAGCCCTCCCCTTAACTAAACTCTGAGAAGCATTTTAGTATGGAAGGCAAGTTTTCTTTGTCATTGTGTATATTTAAAACAACTAGCTTGTATAACTGTACTGGTAGGTTTATGTCATCAAACGGTCTTAACAGAGGAGCAGGTTATGTTGACTTAAGTATTACTAGAAAAATAATTCTCAAACTAGTTCTCCAGCGGGCTTAAGTTATTATTAATTTCATATCTGCTATTTTGAGAAAACTGTTTCTTGTAAACTAAAGTAGCCTATAGACCTCCTATTATTATTATCAAATATAATAGCTGATGAAGCCACCTGATGCTCTCAGGGGACAGGTATTATTATAATAATTATACTAACAAGCAAAATGAGGCACAGAAAGATTAAGGCCAAATTCAGCTGCGTGTGAATTGCCCAAGGTCATAGAGTAATCAGCTGTATGCTGGGAATAGCACAGCAACAAAACAAGAAAACAAACCCTGAATCATACTCAATTACTTATTCACAGAAGAATTAACTTCCGAAGAAGTTATTTTTCACATGGTTTTCATCAGTCTTTTGAACTATAGTATCATTCTGTGTCTCCTGTCAAGCAAGACCTTCCTCTGTTTCAGCAACAGGAGTTCTTTATATCACCCGAGGGAATAGTTAAGCTTTGTCTCTGATTAATAAGAAACTTATTTATCAATGATTTACAGAGGGGCACAGTGCTTTTCAGAGAATAGGAGAATTATAAAAAGTAATAATCTGAGAGGAGATCAAAAATTCCCATAATAGTCCTAAAGTTACTCTGTAAATCCCTTCTGTGCTTTTTGTGCTTTGGCTCATCAGGTACCTGTTGGTAGGACAAAAATTAGGTGAAGTTCACCCTTTGTCTTCATTTTGCTTTTTTGCTCTGCTTCAGTTCTTTTTCTTAAAGAGGACAGATTTTTTAACATGAAAATTATTTCTAATAATCTCTCTTTTTATGTTTCAACTGAAGACGACAGATACTTCGTATCTAAAAAAGACATATCTCAAATATAGGCACTTTTCCTAGTACAAGCTGTCTTTTGAAAAGTATTAATCAAAGCCTGTCCAGAAGGGGTTGTTTATGTTCCTTTTTCTCTCAGCCTTGGGTCATTGTTCTTACATTACTGATATCCCATATGATGCCAGCCATGCTAACAGTTTTTATTTTTCAGTTGTGCAGGAATCTGGTTCAGGAAAATGTAAGACAGTAGTACAGACAGTACAACCCTGTACTGTTGATTTGACATTATTTCATGTACTACAGTAGCTTTATTATATAAAGATGAGCAGCTACTACAGTAAGCAAAATAATGTCACTTTAACGCACTGGTACTGCACATCTCATTAGCTCTCAGCTTTTCAAACCCGTTGACTATAGGATCAGAAAAATTGCTATTGGAAGGGATTGCTGGTGGTCAGCTCACCTAATCTTCTGTTCAAAGCCAGGAAAACTAGAAAACTAGCAGCATCAGAACTAGATTAAGTTACCCAGGGTCTTATCCAGTTAAGTTTTGAATACCCCCAAGGACGTAGATTATGGGTTCCCATTCCAGCACTTGGCTGCTCTCATTGTGAAGAATTTTTCTTAAGTCTGTCTCAAATTTCCTTTGCCACAGCCTGTGACTGTTGCCTCTTTTCATTTCACTGTGCATCTCTGGTAAGAGTCTTCTTTACAACATACTTTTAAGAAGAGAGAGAGAATCTGGAGTTAGATTTCTCTTAGCCTTCTTTTTGTCATGCTGAATAAACAGTAGACTGATGATCCAGCGTCACTGATCATATTCTGCTCCTTAGAGGTTCACTGCTAGGCTCTCTCCAGTTTGACATTTCTTTTGTGGCAGGGTCCAAACCTGAAGACTCTGCAAATACAACTGAACTTCCAGATGTGGTTTCACAAATGCCAAATAGTGGGGAAATGTGATTTCCCCCAACCTGCTGGCCATGCTTTTGCTAATGTGGTCCGGTACGTGGTTAACCTCCATCACTGCACATGTACGCTGATCATTCATGTTATCACCAGGACCGCTATGTCCTTTTGGCAGAGCTTTTACCTAGCAGGTCAGTCCCCAGGCTGTACTCGTGCACTGAGTTGCCCTGACCCACTTGCAGCATTAACATCTGTCATTGCTGAACTTCATGAGATTCCTGTCAGCCCTTTCCTCTCCTTTGCTGAGGTCTCTATGAGTGGAAGCCCTCCCATCTGGGTGTTTGGCAGCTCACCCCCAGTTTGAAGTCACCCCAAGATTTGCTAAGGGTGTGTTCTGTACCAAGCCCATGTTGATGATGAAGATGTTAAAAACTTGGAGCATTGACCCATCTAAACAGCAGGAACAGGTTTTTCAAAAATGTTTCAGTTTCAGCAGCAAGGGCTTAATGAAGATTTTCCATGGTATGGTGGAAGCATACATCGCTCTGTTACTTACGACTGTCTCAGGGTAAAAGCTGCTAGTCTCATCACATATTCAGTCTGTCATAATCCATTTCCATAAAAGTAGCTGCCAGGCAAGTTTCATATGGATTCATGTGGCTGGGTGTTGAATGCATATCTCTACGGTGCCTGTGATTCAACAGCCATTGACAAATCAGCATAGGTTCTTGTTTAAAAAATGAAACAACTTGTGGTCTCTTCATTATTCTTAATTGTTTTCTTGTAGGACACAGTGGTAAAAGTTGCAACTACTACTGGCTGAGAGATTTTGTGAAATCATTTGTAAAATGATGGCATTTCTGTAATGTTTCCCACATATTGTTCAGTGATCACATTTATATATATTTTGTATTACATGAAGAAAAAAAGTGATGGAGTTGCAGATTTCCATGGCAACAGGTATAATTCTATTTCCTTTGTTTCATGAAGCTGGAACTTACCAGCACTGAGGCAAAGGATTGTTCTGTTAAACGGCAACCATGGATCTCAAAAGGCTTATAGGGCATGTGGTCAGGCAACTATAAGCTCTACTACAGCAAGGAATTTTTGCCAGGAGAAAAAAAACGCCCGAGCTATTGTCTGAAAATGAAATTAAATGGAGAAAAATTGCCAGTTGTAGGATTTATTAGGCTGATGCAAGTATGTTGAAAGATACAGCAATTTGCAAACACTTCTCTGTTTCCCGCTTTCCAAATTGAGTTCCTGATTTGCAGCTATTTTTGCTACATTAGTGAAGTAACATCAGTAAGGGAGCAAAAATTCCACTAGCTTATTTTATAAGCAGAAATTTGGACTGTTATTTGGAGAGTCTCGTCTCTCATTTTAAGTTGTTTCTGGATCCAAAAAAATATTTGCAAAGATACATTATGTATATTTATTTAGAAATGTGTGCATTGCTTTTGAATGATTGCTTATGGCACTTTTAAAACTGAGCAATGTCAAGAATTCTCTGTATGTCTGTCTAGGTACATGTTCATGTTGTGATCCTCATGTGTATGGGCACACGCAGTGGAAGAGAATAATCCTTTATTTTTATATACCAGCTTCTTAGTTGTTTTTAAGTCTGTAAAAGCCCACTAAAGGCAGTGGAGCTACTAAAGTAAATATTAACTGAAATATGAATAAATTAATTTCAATTAAATTAATATATTTATTTGTATATATGCACAGGGATATTTTTTAGCCCCTCCTTTAAAATATAGTATATTTTAAAGCCAAAACTTAATAATTTACATTCATGAGCCTTCATGTGCATTGCACATGTTTAACTAGCCCCAGTATGTATGATTCAAGATGCATTTGTCGTGTTTAAAAGTAACTAATTGAAAGGAAGGAAATGTGTTCTTTTGGAAGGCATTGAAGAGTCATCCAAGAGGGCTTTACTACATGATAGCAATTTTTATGTATTCTGGGTTTTCCATTTTTTTCTTTTTAACTGAACTGTCTTTGTATGACATATAAAACTAACTTCTGAAAATGTCAGAAAGCAGAGGTCAGCAAGACTATGTGTGCTACTGAATACTAGAGTCACGCACTGATAAGCTTAATAAGGAATATTCATGAAAGGTTATTGATGATTATTGTTTCAGCAAGTATTCAGAAAATTGTGTCCCTGTCATTTTATTAAAGTTCATTGGTACCAGCAATTTCTATATACTGTAAAGAAGTAGCTAAAAATGTGATTTCCGCAAATATGTGTAATTGGAAACTACTGATCTGTTTTAGACCACAGAAGGAAAAATTCATAAGAAAGCTTGTGAGGTCCAAGGCATTTGCTTTATTAGAAAGAATGAAAGAATGTGCAGCGATGGACAATCTTAATACAGATTCTAGCATTTTTTTGCCAAAATACATAAGTAAGCCTTAGAATTCCAATTTTTCAGCCCCAGACTTCCTCAAGTGAGGTTGTCCCAACTGGGGACACTCTGAGTTCATCCTTATTTCATATTTCTTGCCACATGCTAGAGAGAGTTTTTAAAGCGTGTTCTCCGCTAAGGGACATTTTTTCATGCCATAACCTTCACCTTACCAGCTCTACAACTGGCCAAAGCAACTTCTATGAGTTCAGAGAGGCTGTCCTTCCAGTAGTCTCAAGTAAAATGCTGAGGACTTCAAGTGTCCCAAATACCTCTTTAAGATATGTCATATCTTTCAGCAAGAAATACCATGAAAAAACTCGCATACGTTGCAATCTTCTCCAAAGCATATCAGGTTGAGGTCAGGCATGTCAGAGAGAGGGATACACAGCAAAGCAAGGAGAGTAAAAAACAAACAAAGGAAGGAGGACCAGACTTTTTAAGTCAGCACTGATGGCAAGCCTCACTATTTTTAACTTTGGCTTGACTGACCTCATGAAAGAGAACCTTCTGGAATACCATAAATTGCAGGTTGAATTCCCCAGAAAACACTCCTGGTGAAGCATACCAGCCTTTGTGGACAGTCTTTTTCTCTGACCTGTCCAACCGATGCATTTCAGTTCGTTCTTTCCCACCCCAACTTACTTATCCCTACATTGTTCAGAAGATAGATCTGACATTCTCCCTTTCCATTAAAACCTTCTTTGTAATTTTGGAGATGCTAATCACAGAATCACCGACTGGTTAAGGATGGAAGGAACCTCTGTAAGTCATCTTGTCCAACCCCCCTGGCTCAAGCAGAGCCACCCAGAGATGGTTGTCCAGGACCATGTCCAGATGGCTTTTAAATATCTCCAAGGCGGGAGACTTTGCAACCTCTGTGGGCAGCCTGTGCCAGTGCTCAGTCACCCTCACAGTGAAAACGTGTTTCCTCATGTTCAGAGGGAACCTCCTGTGTTTGTGCCCATTGCCTCTGGTCCTGTCCCTGGGCACCACTGGAAAGAGCCTAGCTCTGTCTTCTTGGCACCCTCCCTTCAGGTATTTACAAACATTCATAGGATCCTCCTGGAGATTCCTCTTCCTAAACAGTCCCAGCTCTTTCAGCCTTTCCTCATAGGAAAGATGCTACAGTCCCTTTGTCATCTTAGTGGGGCTTTGCTGGACTCTTTCCAGCATGTCCCTCTCTGTCTTGCACTGGAGAGCCCAGAACTGTAACCAGCACTCCAGGTGTGGCCTCACCAGTGCTGAGTAGAGGGGAAGGATCACCTCTCTTGACCTGCTGGCAACAGTCCTTCTAATGCAGCCCAGGATACTGGTGGCCTTCTTTGCCACAAGGGCATCTGGCTGGCTCATATTCAACTTGGTGTTCATCAGGATCCCCAGGTCCTTTTCTGAAAAGCTGCTTTCCAGCTTGGTGGCCACCAGCATGTACTGGTGCCTGGGGTTGCTCCTCCCCAGGTGCATGGCTTTGTACTTCCTCTTGTTGAACTGCATGAAGTTCTTGTCAGCCCATTTCTCCAGCCTGTTGAGGGGCAGCACAACCCTCTGGCATATCAGACACTCCTCCCAGTTTTGTAACATATCTGTTGAGGGTGCGCTCTGCTCCATCATTCTAAGCATTAATGAAGATGTTGAACAGGACTTGACCCAGTACTGACCCTCTCAGCCCATCCATTCAGCCAGTTTTCATTCCACCTCATTGAAATAGGCTGCTCATCCAGCCTGTACTTCATCAGCTTCTCCATGAGGATCTTATGGGAAACAGTGTCAAAAGCCTTCCTGAAGTCAAAGCAGACAATATCCACTGCTTTCCCCTCATCTGCCAAGTCAGTCATTTTGTCATAGAAGAGTATCAGATTGATCAAGCATGTATTCCTTTTTGTGAATCCATGATGACTAATCCTGATGAACTTCCTATCATTCATGTGCCTGGAAATTATTTCCAGGATTAGCTGTTCCATCATCTTCCCAGGGACCAAGGTGAGGCTGACCAACCTGTAGTTCTCTGGGTCCTCCTTGTTGCCCTTCTTGAAGATGGCAGTGTTGTTGGCTTTCCTCCTGTCCTCAGGCACCTCTCGCTGTCACAATGCTTTTTTGGCAAACTAAATAACATCTCCTGTGCTCTACTGGCTACTATTTACTCCTTAATTCAGTGAAGACCAAATCTCCTCCTAGCCCTCCCATCATTGACTTGTATTTTAAATCACCTCCTAACAAACACTCATAATGATGCACATAATTCACTGCTTGTTTTTGAAATGAGACAAAGCTGTAAATGAATATTTCAGTAATGAACTGCTTGAGATGAATGACCCCTAGAACATAACTTTGAAGGTTAAGCTAATACCCTGGAGTTAAGCTGATCTATATCAGTGCGTTCTATGCCGCCCGCCTTCACTTTAAGCATTCATGAGTCAACATGATGAACTGTTCTAGGACTGTGATTCATTTCCATTTTTTCTTGAATAAAATGTGTAGGGATGTGGTGTTATTTTGGATTTCACTTTTTGGTTTTAAGTGGCTTTTTTGCTCTGTTCCTCCCCATTACCCATCCGCAAATAGCCATGTCTTTAAACAAATGTATCAGGATATTGAGCACCTTCAAAAATCAGAGATTTTTACTTTTAAAATCTGAAGACTTTGCCCTGGCTGATGCTGTTTAGAGAAATTATTTTGTAGTTCCACACAGTCTTATCCTCAAATTCTGTATATTTTCAGGTCAGCAGATGTCTATCTGCAAAATCTTTTCCTTCGTGTCGTTCAGTACCTCTGTTTAATTAAAGCTCCCATTCCACAGTAACAGAAAGGACAATCAGTCTCTGCAAATAATGTCTGCAATACTGGATTTCTATCATATATACATATATATATATATGTATTTATTGAAGAAATTAGCTCACCCTGCTAGTGATCTGTCCTATATGTTAAAGACTCCTACCATTTAGTTGTGTTTGCTTCCACTAAGACCTACTGTATAGTCAGACTTGAAATAGTCTCAGCTCTGTTCACGTCAGCATCATCTCCCATGTTACTAGTCAATGATTTTATGCAATGAAAAATTGATAAAGTACTTCGTATATCGTCTATGTATAATACAATGGCTCAAACCTTGTAAAGATATAAGAACCTGACATTCTCCCCTCACGGTAATTAGTGTACCTACATAGAAAGGAAACTTCTTTCATGAATGAAACAAAACCACAACTTTTTGACAGAATATGGGTGAAGACGCACGCCTTACTGAAATTCAACAAAAATAATCCCAATGCACTGTAAAATCCATCTACTTTTCTCCAATATTAATACATTCTGTCAGACAACAGTGATCTATTATGAGCTTCTTTTAGAGGAAAGAAAAAAAAAAAGAAAAAGCCAACACACTTCTGCCAGAAAAGTTGCAAAATGTCCCAATTCTCTCTTTATAATGTGGCCGAGGAGATTAGAAAAAAAATATCAGTTCCATTGAATCTCCCTTCAGAATGCTTTTCTTTGACCATTGCTTTATTATTCATACATAATGTTAATCCACTGCCAAAGACAAATCATCATCCACCTTGGCACTGCAAAGCGGTGTTATTATTTTGAGATTTTTTTTCCTCCATAATTGATTAAGAAACTCTCTAAAAGGTCATAAGAAGGTTAGAATAGCTACTGAAATACTAAATGCTAAAAATATATTATAAAGGCTGAAATCACTGATATGACTTTCACAGCTAGCTTTTCTATAAGTCTTTTTAGAAGACTTATGAGGTCATATATTGGTGGGGGGTTTGCCAGTATTGTGTATTCTGCCAGGAATAGCAAGCTGGATAAAAATATAAAAATAAACAGAAAGGACTGCATAGCAAAGTAGTATGCTGATACCTGTAAGTGTTTATATTAATAGTAGGCACCTTCAAGTAATGAACAGAGTCCAAATAACACATAACAATTTATAAGCAAGCTAAGAGAGTAATTATTAGTAACACATCACCAAAGGGAAGACCACTCTCATTGGACTTCCATAGGAATATATCCTGCATCCAGTTTTATTACGTTCATAGAAGTTCTGGATTAAGGCACAATCTAATTATTATACTTCTGGATCACAGAATCACAGAATGGTAGGGGTTGGAAGGGACCTCTGGAGATCATCTAGTCCAACCCCCCTGCCACAGCAGGGTCACCTAGAACAGGTTGCACAGGAACACGTCCAGGCAGGTTTTGAATGTCTCCAGAGTTGAAGACTCCACCACCTCTCTGGGCAGCCTGTTCCAGTGCTCTGCCACCCTCAAAGGAAAGAAGTTCCTCCTCATGTTTAGGTGGAACTTCCTATGCTCAGGTCTGTGCCCATTACCTCTTGTCCTGTTGCCGGGCACCACTGAAAAGAGCCTGGCCCCATCCTCCTGACACCCACCCTTTAAGCATTTGTAAGTGTTGATAAGATCCCCCCTCAGCCGTCTTTTTTCCAGACTGAAGAGACCCAAATCCCTCAGCCTTTCTTCATAAGAGAGGTGTTCCAATCCCCTAATCATCTTCATAGCCCTTTGCTGCACCCTCTCCAGCAGTTCTCTGTCCTTCTTGAACCGGGGAGCCCAGAACTGGACATGGTACTCCAGATGTGGCCTCACCAGGGTAGAGTAGAGGGGGAGGATGACCTCCCTCGACCTGCTGGCCACACTCTTCTTGTTGCAGCCCAGGGCACCTTGCTGTCTCGTGGTCATCCTGTTGTCCACCAGGACTCCCAGGTCTTTTTCCACCGAGCTGGGTCTTACAAGTATAAGACAATATGGAAGTGGGTCAATGAAGAGACAGAATTCAAAATGACAGGTTAGAAAAAATGCTGGGTTTGGAACAGCAAAATAAAATTCAACAGTAACATGGGCAAAATATGGTGCTTAAGAAGAAATAATACGCTTCCCACTACTGGGTGGGAACAGTTTTTATAGAACAGGTCTATGTGCCATAGTACACAAGTTGAACATGTGACAACAGTATCTGCTTTTACAAAAAAGGTAAACATGACACCTTTTCCTTGGGTGTTAGTGAAAACTCATTTAAATAGAAAAAAATACTTCTTCCCTCCTGCTTGTTCTCTAACTCACCTGATAACTGAGCTGGTACCCCAGCTGATGCTACCTTCTAGATTATGCGACTCTTAAACTCTAGTTCCCTGTGGATACCAGTGAAATGAGTCTGTGCTATTCCACTGTCAGATAAGTGAAATATATTTCTTGACCCCTCTTCCTCTTTAAGGCGTAACATACAAAGCAACCTTCTTTAGAGTTAGACTACAATTCTCTTTAGTCTTCTGTGACCCAGTTCTCTTGCTGTTTGTTTAAAGACTCTAATGAGAATGTGAAATGAGCCGGGATTTTTTATCTGTAATAAACTAACCTATTTCCGGAGCATATCTGTAAAAAACAAACTGTCTTTATTGCATGCTAAAAATGGAATGAACTGTACATTGTTCAGTTCTTCTCCCCAAACCAAATGTATTTTCTGTCACCTTCAGTGTTTTGACTTTCTTAATGCAAAAAGAAAATGAGAGAATAATATGCTAAACAGATCAAAGCTCAGAACCCTAATACATTTAACAGGCTCCAGTCTTGGAATTGTATTCATTATTGATATCAGAGTAACAAATCTATTTAAGTCAATGGAGATAGCCTATGGGAATTAAAAGAAAATTTAGCCCTTAAGCCTTGTCTCACGAAAGAACAATAATGAAAAATAAGGGGAACTTTTTACAGTGACACATTAATTTTTTTTTATTTCTATTTTAATCAGATAGTCCTTTAAGAATTACAAAGTTGTTGCTGGCAATGCAAAGGCTTCATATGACTTAATATTTTGGATATTTTGTATTTGGACATTGAATTTGGATACAGGGAAGAAATGTAATGTTCACCATGTGAAAGTTATCTTATTAAAGAAAGATTCTGGAGGAACCCTAACTACTAGGTATTTCATGTCAGATAACAAAAACCCTTCAGTGATGGATTTTGTCTGTATTCCCGCAAAAAAAATCCCTGAGTTGATCTTTTGATTCATGCATTTATAGGGGGTTTTTTTCACACAAGTTCTAATTACATCATCATTTTCTCCCTCTAAAATTGGGCAGAAAAGACTAGATTCTGTTTTTCATTTCCTGAAGTCTCATCAGATTTGAGAAATATTTGTAGCAAAATTATTCTAAATGGATATTTTATTTCATACTACTTTAATATATTGTATGTGTTTAATTTGATATAGTGTTTTTACTTTCCTCTGTATTTCTATACCTAGATACCAAAGATTAAGGTCAGTTCATAGATGCAAGATTGCACAAAACCTTCAGTGAAGTCATAGAATGGTTTGAGTTGGAAGGGACCTTTAGTTCCCCTTGGAAGGGGGTCATCTAGTCTAACGCCCTGCCATGGGCAGGGAGTTGTTCAACTAGATCAGGTTGCTCAGAGCCCCGTCCAACCTGACCTTAAATGTTTCTAGGGATGGGGCATCTGTCACCTCTCTGCACAACCTGTTCCAGTATTTCACCACTGTCATCATAAAAAAATTTCTTCCTTATATCTAGTCTGAATCTACCCTCTTTTAGTTTAAAACCATTATGCCTTGTCCTATAGCAACAGGCCCTACTAAAAAGTCTGTCCCCATCTTTTTTATAAGCCCCCTTTAAGTTTTGAAAAGCCACAGTAAGGTCTCCCTGGAGCCTTCTCCTCTCCAGGCTGAACAACCCCAACTCTCAGCCTGTCCTCAGAGGAGAGGTGCTCCAACCCTCTGATCATTTTTTTGGCCCTCCTCTGGACTCGCTCCAACAGGTCCATGTCCTTCCTGTGCTGAGGGCTCCAGACCTGGATGCAGTACTCTGGATGGGGTCTCACTAGAGCAGAGTAGAGGGGCAGAATTACCTCAAATTCATTCCCAGATCAAAGTGTTTATTTCTTCTATGTATCTGTGTTACCTCTGCCATTATGGGCCCTTTCTCTACGGTTGATGCTAACGCATCTAAGCCTGTTTTGACAGCTCCTGAGGAAAATGTACCAGTGTTGGAAGCAACAGCTGAACATTCGCCTCTTATATAAGAAGGGATCCATACTCAAAGGTGTTGATTTAATTTTGCAAGTGGTAAATAAGGAGCAAGGTGAAATAATTTTTAAAGATATTTTTTAATTATGTTAAATTAAGGATAGAAATAAATCTGTGCAGGAAACTGATGGTCTACATGTTTCAAGAAAATAAGAAAATTAAAAGGTTATTTACTTGATTTTCCGTACCAAAATGTTCTCTGTTTGAATTAGCTGATTCAGAAAAGGGTAGAGGACAAGTCAGGTTTTTCTTCTGAGGCATAGTAAAAAGGCAAAATAAGAGTATCTAGGATAAAGTCTCTGAACTTACCCTGAGTGATGTCTTCCACTGGTCTGGAAAAGAAGAAGTCTCAAACCTGTGTGACTAATTATTTAACAGGTAAACAGTTCTGGTTCATCTTCCCTGGTTTACAAATTCTTTGTTTGTTTTGTTTTTCTTTTTTAACATCGTTGATTACCAGAAGTTCATTTATAGTTGAGGAAAAGGGATTATGAAACAGTATTATCTCTATGTTGAATTCTAGTTTAACCAGTAATAATTTATATATCAAAAAGCTATTTAATAGTATATGAATAATTGATTATATGGATGTTTATATGCCTGCTTTCTTCACCTTGGTTTCAAGTTTTTTACCCGAAACACCCACAGTCTAGCAGATAAGATGGTCTCTAGAGAAAGTAGGTTTCTGTCAGTAGATTATCCAATTTTTCTTCGAACACGGAAATATTTTTACAAACAGCAGTTTGTAGGAGTGTACTTCTATCATTGTCAATTATATTTGACCAATAATGTGGTTTTTATATTGGTAAAAAAGATTAAAAGCAAAATTGTAGCTACTAGTGATCTAACAGTTAGTAATAATAACTTCTTGGACAAATTAATGTGCTATTAAATTATCATCCTTTATATGATACACAAGATCATAAGGTTTTTAAATACGTATGTTTATGTTTATATTTTAAATTCTCAAATTAAAAACAAAATTGACAATGTATTCTTAGGTTATTTTTTTTTCCAAGGATGATCTTTTAATAAAATCAAAATTGCATTTTCTCTCTATGGAGTCCCCAAAGAAATGTAGTTCATCTGGTCCTATTGTAGTTAGCATATGGCTACTTCTTGCCCAAAAGGTGATATCAGAAGTTGTTCCTTAATTAGAGAATCTGAGGAAACAAAGTACTGTGAATGCTCACAATGTGATCTTCTGCACTAGAGCAGTTCTTACCTTAATTTATAATGAGAACGGATTTTTTTGATTCTTTTAAAGCTTTAATGTGTGCATATAAAGTTCTTATGCATCCATGTTGGTCAGATCAGGCAGGAACTACTCATCTCAGATCAGGAATAATGATATAACTTCAACTGTGGATTTAGCTTTGAGATAATGAACCATAGTCAAAGTTGTTCTCTTTACTAGAATTCTTTTTGATTTATTCTCTTTACTGGAATTATTATTCTGAAGAATACACACTAGCAAAAAGTATTGCCTGTTACCTCAAGACTAGAATTTACTTTTTGGGTGAATAAATTATGAAGAATTCATCTGTGTATTGAATTTACATTATTTTCTTTATTTTTCTTACTCAAGAAGTTTACCATTGTTACCCTTGCTATACTAACATGGTAAAATAACTTGGAAGGTTTGGTTCTGATCTCCACAATAAAGGCAATTCTCTGTATCAATAAACTTTAAATTCTCCAGTCTTCCTAAAAATAAAATTCTTGTGATAAGGCTTTTGAACTTTTTTTTAATGGAGGAAATGTTTCTGCAAGCTCTCTACTTCGTATCGAATAGCTTCCAGTGATGATCTGCACCACTGACAAATGAAATGTACTATTTGGCTATAAATGAGCAGAAAAGACATTAGCTGTAGACAGGGAGTAATTTTGATGACAATTCTCAAGAAAACAACAACAGAAGTAATTACAATAGCTTGATCTGAAGCAAAATATCTGCCATACATCAGTGTGTGTTAATACTCAAAAATGAAATAATTGTGGATCTCTGGGTGGATGCTAAATCCCTCTAAAAGAGGGATTTTTTATTATAGAATAAGATAAGTTTCTATAGATAAAAATTATTTTTTTCCATTTGGCATTAAGATTCTGAATGAGGAATGCCTAGGAGTTAATCATTAGCCTGCGGTATTATCCAAACCTTGAATGTCTTCTGCTCTGTAGCTGGACTCTCTGAAAATGTGGGTTTCTAGGCACACCCTTTCAGAATATCACCCTGGTGCTGCTCCTGAAATTAAGGGCTTTTCTACTCTAAATCTGCAGACATAGTTGATCCCTTAGTGTTAATCCTTCCAGAAGTCCCCTGAAGAAATGACATGCCCCACAGCATCACTGTGATTTGTTAGATCCCACAAATTATTCATCACATTTTATATTCTGTAAAGCCAGAAGTACAAAAATTTTGCAGATACGTTCTCTTTTCTTCTAGACAGACAAAGCACAGGTTATACAGCTATATCCAGAGAGACTGTCAGGATGTACAGTCCTCCATCATTCTTTTTTTTCTGTAGCCTAGTCTTGTCTTTCATTCACATCACGCATTGGAGACAGAGCTCTCTTTAATAAAGTTTACATTCCTCCTGTCAGGTTTCTGTGCCGTAGCTTTTGTACATATGAACACTTGTCATATAATTGACAGTTTCGGTTACATGAAGTCCTCCGGACTTGGAAAATTTTCTCTTGAGGCTGTAACCTGCTACTGGTGATGAGATGCTTCCACTTGAATGGAGGATTAGGGGATTAATGACTCTTCATTGCTAATTCTCTACTGATGGTCTCAGATTCTCTCTTAGCATCTTTCCGAATATTCAATCCAATATGCAGGTTAAATGACCAAAAAGAACTGTGATTGTAGAGGGTCTTAAGATTTCAGGCATACGTTAGTTGTTCATTATCTTAAAGTTAAAATAGAAAAATAACAAAATCCTGGCAGCAATAAAAATAGCTGTAGATAAATAGGGACATATTCTTATGTCCTAATATTAACCTGTGCTAATGAACCTTTATACCCAAATATACTTTTGCAGATTTTTACAGAGTATTCACAGTGCTGATGCTTATAACACAATTTCAATGATGGTATAAAACCTGTGGTAATTCAGAAAACACTACCTTCATAACAACATTGGTTCAATTTACAGTTTTCAGATTACCTATCACGTATGGTTATGTGTGATCTTCCATTTATGTTTGCTTTGGTTTTTAGCTCCAGACCAGTCTGTCTGAACCAATGACATTATCCAAGTCGATCTCACTTCCTCGTAGTGCATATTGGCATCATATCACCCGGCAGAACAGCGTTGGAGAAATCTACAGTTTACAAGGCAAGTTCCGTATAAGTAAATGCCATGTCCATTAGCTTCTTTCCATTTGACCAGAATTCATGCAAATTGCTTTTTATTTGCACTGGTTGTTTTCTCTCCATTTCATTCTATCAATTGTCAGGAACCTCAGCAGGATTCCCAAATTTACATAAAACAGGTTTCTTTCAGTCATTTTGTAAACTAATGGTGAAAATTATTCCCAAAATCACCACATAAAGCTGTATAGACAATTTGGCTCAACATAGCTTCTCAGTAGCTAATGGATGTGAGGTTGTTTTAGTATTTTCTTCCAATAAGACTGTGTACGTATTTGGGCAACCTCAGGGTGCCCAATTAAATCTACATAAAGTGGCTGTATGAGTTGCAAGATTAAAACAAAATAATTCTAGAAATAAGAACTATCCTTGGTGAATTTGCTTGGCGAATCATACAGATAAACGGTTGATTGGACCTTTATACAGTCCTTCTGTATATACATATCGTTATGTTTTGTCTCCAGTTCTCTTTCATATGTTTAGATTCTAAGCTATTTGCTTATGACTTTAAACACTGTAATTAACATAACTTGATGATGATGATGATGCACTGCTCTTAAGCTGAAATTGATTTGTATCTTTTAGGAAACTGAAATTATTGTTACACTTAAAATTTAGACCTTAGTTAATAGTATTGTTTTCACTTTTAAAAAATAACAACATATCATAAATGTATTCCATTGTATTACTTGGAAAGGGCTTAAGGATTTCGTTTCACTTGTCTCTTAATAATCTGTTTGCGTAAGCAATTTACATTTAGATAGGAGGTTAGAAACTGATCACAAACAAGAGTACTCAATGCAAGAAAATATATTACGTGTTTTCATGAAAATAAGGGAAACGCAGTATATAGATGAAAGACATGAAGTGTTTTAATCTGTAAATTATCACATAAATTAAAATCAGAAGCTGAGCTGTGAATTTACTGGGTGACTCATTAAAGGGTACAGCATTTGTTTCCCATCATCCCCCATCCAACAAAGAAAAGGTGAATTTCTAATCATGGTTATAGTCTTAAATAACAGTAATGGGAAAAAAGAAAATAACCTTACAGAAGTTGTTTGTTAAAAAAGTTGTGCATGTAGATCACCTTAAAAATATTCATCATATCACTGATATTTTTTCATAAACACAATAAGTATGCAAAAAAATGTTTATTTGTAGAGAAGTTAGAGTATCTTTTCTTATGTTCCTTGATGGGTCTTTCCTTTGGCAAAAAGATAGTAAATGTGTTATGGTATACATGAAGTGAGATAAATGTATAGAACATTATTCTTTCCCTGCAATCTTTTGTTTTTTACAGATGGCCTTTGCACTAAAGGAAAGCAAAACTTGATATATCAATTAAAAGTTTAATATCTATACTAATTGATTTTGCAGGGGGAAATATATTGGAAGTGCATTATTAAAAATACAAGAATTTTACTGTTTGGAAGTATGCAGATTTTATCCACACTTCCACTGAAACATGGGGCTAATAAATATTTCAGACCATAAGTTCGTAATTTCTCTTACATGTACTATGATGACTGAAACTTGAGAAAGTGTAGCTGATTCCAGGAGAGACTAGTTCAGTTTTAAGGGTGGGGTAAGAAACGCATCCAGAGGACAATTTTGTCTCCCTCTGGTTGCAAAACCATTACATGCAAGAGTATTATTCATTATCTGTAATGAAGATCTCTTTGAACCTGCTGCTGCAATGACTAATTAAATGCAATGTACTTGCACAGAAGCTGAAGAGAGCCCAAAATACACCTTTTCCTCCTAATACCTGTTCATACTGATAGTCTTTGCACAGCAGAGACCTACCAGTTGTCAAAGCATCAGCCCACAGATGCTTCATAGATGTGGGTGGAAGGTGGGTAGCGAGGAAGCAGATTGCGAGCACCACTTCAACCCTCACCTTAGTACAGCAGCCAGCTGAGAGGAGCTGTTGCAGAGGGAAAAATCACTTGCTGCCGCTGTGATCTCCTCCGAACTTGAAAAGGCCTATTACACCCTCAGAGAGGAGTCGTTTTCTTTAGAGAATAATCCATCAAACTCAGCTCTACACTTCATGTGTATTTATGGCAAAGCTTTTTACATTCAAGAAATGAATCTGAAAATTCCACACATTCCTCTGAATAAAAAAAAATATGTATGACAAACTCTAACGAAAATATAACAAACTCTAAAATGAAATAACTAGAGTGGTGTCTGCCTGTATTCAGATTACTATCAAAATCAGAAAAGTAACAGCAGAACTCAAGGTTAAGTACAGTGTAAAAGTGTTTTCATAGTGGCAATTATTTCAAACTTGCAGTCTGAAGTGACTAGAATTTAATTAATAACAGCTGGTGATGTATAAGGAGAAATGAATATGTGCTCATACTACCTTAGATAAATTGGCTCTTTGGGAGTTATTTAGCAGTCGAATTTAACTTAATTAGTAGTGTGAGTTGATCTGATAATGAATATGCTATAGAGTAAGAAGGTGGGGGGTTTTGTGGTTCTTTTTTTTTAAAAAAAAACAGACTACATTTCAGGTGAGAAAAGACAATTCAATAAATGGCACTGGGTTTATCATCCTCCATCTGCCCATGAAATCACTTACATGTAAAGACCTGAAAAGATTGAAACACAGAATAATACTGCTAAAGGAACACAGGTTGCACAAAATATCCTAAAATGAGGTCGCTGTTTTCTCTCTTTATACGCCTTACTTCCATTTGTGTCTTCCCTGCACTTTTTCAGTTCTTGATTGCACTGCTAAGATAAAAGTAGTAATTTAGTTGTCTAATTAATCCTGTCAATAGGAACAACTTGGTGTTCGGGTCATCAACTGGTAGTGGCAGCACATCACTACCAGTATTCACTTCAGATTTTACAGTCTAATGCTGCAGGTCTGACAGAGTTTCCATCCATGACCTGCATCCGCTGTAGAGGTTGCGGCACGGAGCCTCATTAGCTGACACAGGGGTGCCCTTTCAGCGCTGTATGTTGCCTCTCCTCTCCATCCGATGTGACATTTGGCATGTGGCAAGCCCCATCACGTGCACAATAAAAAGAAAAGGGGAATTGCTGCCACACCAGAAAACAGCACAAACTTTTTACAGCCATCAGGTTAAATTCCGGTCTAATCTTCTGTGTTGGAATGATTTCACTTAAAATCCCAATTAATGCCCACGGCTTCACAAATCACAATGCCTCTTTCTAAAGTGTGCATATTAAGAATCCAGGTCTTGCCTTTAATTGCAATTCAGAAGTGAAATAGTGTCCTTACAGATTTTTATCATAAAGTAGTTTAAGTAATGGAGAAAAAAGAAAAAAATATTACTTACACGTGATTTTTTGTGCATACATAAGACTTAATTGTACATTTTCATGAATAATAGACAACTTTATGAAGAATTAGAGCCCGACAGAAGATTAACTTTCATTGGTATGTTATGCTGTCCTATATATAAGGATTTACAAAAATACAAAAATTACAAGTCAAGAGCAACCTTGTGAACTGAAGTTATAGTTAAGGAGAACAAAACAAGTACAAAAGCCGTGTAAGCATGAAGAAAAATCCCTGGATGTATCCTCCTAACTCATTGTTTATTGTTATTACCTGGCATATGCTTTAGCACGGTTTTACAAGATATTAAAAATTGAGAAACAAAGCACATATCTTTTTATGCATCAAAAGATAATAGATACTGTTAATGCATGATATATTTTTAAATTTTGCATTTCAGGGTTTAAATTTGTTTAGGATGAAAAAAGGATTGCAGATTGAATTTTCAGCTAGCGGAAACTTAGTGTTGTAGCTCTTGTTGTAGAGAATTTTGATAGTACAAATTTTAAACACAGTCAGTTTGGGTATTATTGAACAAATAAGGCCAAGCAAAATTTTGGTATGGAAACCTGCATTAGCTTTTGGTATTGCAGTTATTGAAATCCCTGAGGAAATTATGTTCAGAAAATCTAATTACAGCCTGGCCTTTCTCCAAGAAATTCAAAATTAAGAATCACTTTCAATCACCCCTGTTGCATTTGAGTCTGGCTTGTATTCCTTATTTGCACTTTGGTTTTGCCATTCATACTCAAAGTGATGAACACCTATGCACCTAAGCAATCCTGTTCATTTCTATGAGAGCACTCATGTGAAGGAATGTATATTTGTATAAGAATGACACCAGTAACATCTTACATGGTTTCCTCTTAAAGAGAACGGTAATGTTTTTTCCACAGTAAGTTGCTAATCACAATTTGCTTGTCACGAATGCTTATTTGGTCTTTCACAAATGCTTGCCACAGTTCATTGTAAACCAATAGCAAAGTAATTAAATTACACCAAAAGATGCCTGCAAAGAGCTAGAGTCTCACATTTTTAAATTTAGTGAGGAACTTCAAGAAATAAAACTATTGTCTTAAATGAGAAGAGACTTAACTGGAAGCATCAGTTAAGCTTGTTAGTACACATCAAAATCAAAAACACACAAAAGGAAAAACTGGCTTTGATGAAGTCTGTAGGAATTTTGCCATTGATACAATTACCTTTTGTATTTCACACTAAAGATGCAAGAAAAATAAATCTGCTTTTGCAAATCAAAACAGAGGGAAACTCTGGCACCTTTTTGGCCTTGCCCCTCGTCTTTTGGCCTTGTTAAGTGAGAGCTCACCCTTCTCTTGTATTTAAATATATTTTAAGTAGAATAACATGTAGTGTTAACCCATTCAGCTAAAAGGTTTTGTATGTAAAAGGGAGACAAAGTCATACACAAATGATTTTTCCCAGCTATGTAAGTTTCCAGCCTTTTCAAAGTGAATGCTCTGATATGTCGTTAAAATTAATCAGAGAATATTCGAGTTGCTAAATATTTAGAAGGGTTTGAATCATCCTTTTCAACCCTCCTTAGGCTAATCCTGCAGGAATTTCCTATGTGGGCTTCTGCAGTTTTGTGCAAATTAAAGTATCTAAAATGAATTGGAGGACGTTCGTCATTTTGGCATTTCCATTGTTTGTTCATATGCCCAGCCATAGAGTACAGAATCCATTTCCTCATCTAATCTTGATGCCAGAATAATGTGAATGACATGAAATGTTAGAATATATCTGTTATATAAAGCTGATCACTCAGTAATGTTTCACTAAGTGTCTACCAGCAGCTAAAGCTGAAATGCTTTATAGCCTGCCACCTTCCCATTTCCTTTGCTGAATCTCATCAGGATTTTCACATTAGTAAATGAAGCCTATAAAATTTGAAGTATGAATAAAGGACACCTGAAACAAGATACTTACTGAGTAGAAACTACGTAAAGAGCTACATTTTTTAAAATGACTGCATTATGTGGTTTCTCAAGTCTTATGCAGTAGATTTGATCCTTTTCTTTTGAGCTTTGAAATTCTGTACAAAATAGTGCATAACTAGACTGATTTTAAAATGGCATATTGGACATGGGAAGTGTCTTAGAAACTAGTAAAGAACGTCATTTTGTTCAACAGTGATCGTTATAGCTAATTGAGAGCATTACTGACAAGCCCTAAAGAGTATCTTGACATATTCCCTTTCATTCTGATAAATGGTTGCTGAGGTAAGAGGTTTTTACAGTTATGAGCCATGAAAAATAGGGGGAAAAAGCCAAAAAAGATTAATAAAGCATATTCTGTTGTCAAATTCAGAGGTTCTGATTTCATTTAAGCCCTATATTGTGATGCCCTTTCTCTCGGAAGATGGTCCTCCAGTGAGATCACTTGTCAATGATCTTATTCTGTGCTAGACCAGAAAGCATAGACCCACTGTAGTCTCAAGTTACAACTGAAAGCCTGGTGTAAGAAAAGTGGTTAAATATTGGCTGATTGCGTTCTCTCCCCTCCAAGAAACAACAAATGTAAGTTCTTCAGTGCAAACTACACAAATTCTTAGTTATAAATCTCTTTTCATGTCTTAGCTTAATGACTTCATGAATATGTGATGACACTAGCTTCTTCCTCACTGTTAGTTTGAGAAGCAAATCCAGCTTTGCCCCTAGCTTAGTTTACCTGAAACCAGGAATCTTTGCTCTGAGTTAGCTTGAGACTAACTACAAGTATGCTACAGTCATTTGATCTCTCTGCTGTCCCATAAAATTCAAGGACCTGCATTGTATCATGACAGCTTCAGTGAAAGAATATGTGTAGTGGGAGTGTAGCTCCATGGATGCTAACTGTCATCCAGTATTGGATTGTCTGAACAAGAAAGGTTTGCTATGTTGTATCAAAGAGAAAATTGAAATACTTGTCAAGGGTCAATTTTCTGAAAACGGCTTTTTTCTGTTGAATCGTTTCACCAATACATCTGGACTGCTGTAGCTATGGCTATCTTATTTCGTGGTAAGTATGTTATCACGGTTAGAATCAAGAAGATTGTCGGTTCGTTTTTGTAATTTCAAACAAATTGAAATATTTCTGTGCTGATAAACCAGATTTCCTAGTCAAATTATTACTCAAAATCATGGATGCATTAAACCCCCTTTAAAACAGTTTAGGGCATGGGGAAGCCTGCACATTTGTGAAACAAGTACCTGCCAAAACATGCACTTTCTTTAGTATCTATTTGCAAGAATTGTTTATACTTCTTTTTCTTTCAACAGTTATTTTTAAATAAAATAAAAATTATTGAAATTGACACTTCTGTAGAACATGTTCACAATTTTTTTTTTTATAATCTAGAAACAATATAGGTTTTGAAAATAGGCTGTGTAATGGGAAGAGTGGGGGGGATGTTACCAATATCACCTTTGCCAGAAGTAATGAGGAAAGTAGCCAAGCCCAAGGATTCCAAGTGCAATTGATTGTATTCTACTTCAGTGGAAAAAAGATCCAACCCCCCCTTCACATTCTAATGTTTGTGATATAAAATGGGATCTTAGTAGAGACCTATTTATTTTCATGGTAAGGCCAAGTTAATCACAATGGACACCCTACTCAGTATGTTCAGTTTAATCGAGCAATAAGAATATATTCTTTTTAACTCCATAGTGAATTTCAGCTGTGCAGAACTGATTAAAAAATCATAGTATTATTCAGTAGAGAGAAAAAAAATGTTCAAAAAATCTTAGAACATCTTTCATTCTCTATTTGTTCAAAAAAGCCTTTTCATCTTGGTGAATTCTTATATCCTGCCAACTTTTTATTTGATCAAAATGATACACTGTAAGAAACTAAGATAAATTTCACAGAAGTAAGAACTGTGAATAACAATGGGAATTTCCTCCCAGTGCAGAGTTCGCAAGATTTTACCAAAGTGAAATTTTTTCCTCTTTTCCAAAACTGAAGTCTGCCAGCTCCTCCTTTGAATACTAAAAGTTTGCTGTTTAGCTGCTGGATATTTATTTATCCTTCAAAATTCTTTGAAGTTGCTTTTTGGGAAAGGATTTTAATCAAAGGCTCATTACCCTGGGTTTAAGAAAAAATGAGATATTTTGTTATAAATCTATATGGAAGAAAGGAAAATGCAATACCAGACTGGGAAAGAGATAAGAGAGAAAGGACTTGGTAGAAATGGGAGGAAGGGTGGGGTTAGCGGCACAGTAGTGTATAACTTCAGGCTCTGGAATTTACATTATAAAAATCAAAGGCTCTGTCCTTCCCTACCTCTGACAAAAAACGTCCACACGAGGATTCAGTGCAGAGTACCAGAGCAGTGTACCATAAAGCCATACCTATCTTGACTACAGGCAGTAGACGTGAGGGCTTAAGTGAAAGGAGGCTTTTCACTGTTCAGCAGCAAACACCTTAACTGGAGAGTGAGGCTGAAATGAAAAGATCCTTACTATTCTTTTTAATGACTCAGATATTTATGTTATTGCTGTTAGGCCAAGTTTACATGCACTGGGACTGTGAAGTAGTTATTTTCTCTGACCTGGTACTGCGTGTGACACAAAGTGGCATGGGTGGTTGTGTTCTCAGCAGTGTCCTGTCTTCCCCTTTGTGCAGTAATGCCACCCCTCAGGCCCAGCCCAAGGTAGTGGAGAAAATCCAGCAGCCTGCCGAGGAAGGCACAGCTTGTCCCCCTGTGCAGGCAGGGCTGTTCTGCCCCAAGTCTGTGGACTGAGGAACTAAGGATGCATCTTCTCTCTGCCTCTTGTCCACCTTGGGCTTTCATTCTCACTCAGGGTAGAAAGCAGGGTCCTGTGCAACCCTCCTCTGTCCCTGGGAATAATCCTTGGTGGGGGCTGCCGCTGCTGGTAGTCGTAGAATCGTAGAAGCACAGAATCATAGGATGTGTTGGGTTGGAAGGGACCTTTAAAGGTCATCTAGTCCAACACTCCTGCAGTAAGCAGGGACATCTTCAACTAGATCAGGTTGCTCAGAGCCTCATCAAGCCTGGCCTTGAATGTCTCCAGGGACGGGGCCTCCACCATCTCTCTGGGCAACCTGTTCCAGTGTCTCACCACCCACATTGTAAAGAACTTCATCCTAATGTCTAATCTAAACCTACCCTGCTCTAGTTTAATCATAGAATTGCCTAAGTTGGAAGGGACCTTTCAGATCATCTAGTCCAACCATCAACCTGACAAAAACCACCACTAAACCATGTTGCTGAGTGCTATATCTGCCTGTTTTTTAAATACCTCCAGGGATGACGATTCCACCACTTCACTGAGCAGCCTGTTCCAATGTTGGGAATGAGCCCCCTTTTTTTTCTCTCCAAACTCTGTTGAGCCCTATATAGCCACCACAGACTGTTCCCAAAGCTGCTTGGTATGCGCTGAACTAGGTGCAACTTACTTATAGTCACTATTATCATGCACTCAAAGCATCTACTTAATTAATTGAATACTTAGCTGAGAATTAGCTAATTATGCACAGGTGTGTTTTCAACCTACAGAAAACACATGGGTAGTTAGTTATATCTATACCACTGTTTTTATCTTTCTGAAATATAATTAAAAGAGGATTTTGATTAGTTGTTTGGTTTCAGCTTCCAGGAAGAATACTCATCTGCTGGCGTACAGCATTGCTTATCGTTCTTGCTTTTCACTAATTAAGAATTTAAATACTTCAGTTTTATTCTTTTCTATATTGTACTTCTGTAAAATTGTCATAATGAAGTATGGTGCTTTTTCATGGAAGTTAATGAAAATTGCATGAAGCACGTTTTCATTTATACCTCATTTTGCTACTTTTCCATACATCTGTATAAATAGATAACAATGACAGAATGTTTTCTTCCTTAATACCTATTACACACATGCCAGAGTAGCACTTCTGTGTGCCTACACTTGCCTACTTTTTTGCTAAAATAGGAATGAGTCTTGCTTTTTAATAAGGTTTCTGCATGCTGTGTTAGGGTGTCTAACGGGAAGTTGTCAGATTTCCTAGTTTCTTGGTCATGGACTGATGGCACCAAACCAGGAACACAGGTACCCAAATGTACTTTCTATCTCCTCTCTCCATGTGTGGACATCCCAGGTTTTGGGAATAAGCACAAGCAATGTTGTTGCTGAAAGTACAGTTCAGAGCCTGTGTTGAAGCTCAAATTTTAATTTGAAAAAGCCTATTCTTGTTGTAATTGTTATAAATGCAGCATCAGTTTAAATGATTGATTGTTACCAGGCTTTGGCCGCTTGTTTTTATCCATTATTGCTGTTATACTGTTCCAGGATGTCTCAGCAGGTTTGCAGGGCTTCTGTTTGTGAGATGACAGTTCTATCATCACCAAACATTTGATGTCACAAGCATCTGATGATGGAAAAGATAACCTGTTCTGGGTTAGGAAATGGAAATGTATTTAATTCAGTCTTGTCAACTGTCTCATTATTCCCCATTCATCAGAGCAGGTATTTAATTCTGAGAAATAGATCAGCAGTTTTTCATCCCTTTCATGCCTCTTATTGAAACACTTTCCTCTGATCAAGTATGTGCATTTTGGTTTAAGTGTCAGTCTGTTTGTGAAGAGTTTTGTTTTCCTCCTGACTGTCACCACATATTAACTAAGACAAAGCATTTTTAACAAATAAATGGGGGGCGGAGGCAGGGGGGTGGAACAGGGCCAGGGGCAGCAAATACTGAACATTATCTGTACCAGTGTGTGATTTTTTGGTCCTAATATATACTGGGTTGTATGCACTGGTAATGCCTTTTGACACTCTGGGATACCTATGAGAAGGTCTATTCTCAGTGCTTGTGGCTGCAAAATTCTTTCTTCTAGACCAAAGATCTTCTGTTCATCTAGTATAAGAATGTGGAAAAGGGATTTGTCTTGAATGTCTTCATTTTGTACTAATTCCTGATTTGCTGTCCAGCGTTTCAAAGCAAAGAACTACTCCATCTTGTGCTCATGGATTGGACCAGCACCAAGGTGTCTTAGGACTGAAAAAATATAAAGCGCTCGAGATGCCTCTTCATGTACTCTTATTACCTTCAAACCTTGTATCAAACTGGAGGAACGAGCCATAAATTTTGTAATGGTGTTTATTGTGTAATAAATTACTGAAGAGGGGGGCAATTTAAGCTGTTATGTTCAAGGTGTGACTGTTTTTTTGCTTATGCTGCAGTAAATCAGGAATGTTGCCAGGGACATGAATGACATTATGCTAGTGCATAACTACTATAAAAAGGGAAAATGTACAGAAAATTTGAACAGTACCATTGCTATGAATATAAGATACTTACTCGTTTTGCTTATTTAAATGTTCAAAACTATGCAAGATGTAAAAGAAAACCTTCATAACTAGACAAGAAAGAAAAGTTAATTTGTTATTAAGGCATTAGTCCTCAGCGGTTGCAAGTCATCCTTGCTCATGAAAAAAAAAACGAATTCTGTTGACCTAGACAAGATGAAAACTTTTCCCTGTAACTCATGTCCACGGAGCACTGTAGCATAAACAGGACCCCAACTTTTGAGAATTTCTTCAGTGGCCCATGTAATTATGTAGAGCCTTTTTGACTGAAGTTAATCTTCATTCTGATGGTCATTGGATCTCTGTCAGATTTTTACATGGTAATGTAGATGTATTTTATATGATAAAATATCTGCGCATTTGCTTTGGACTTAAAAGTCATCTATATGAAAGAGATTTCTTTTTCTTATTTTTTTTTTACATTGATGTGATTAGTCGACAAAAAAAAAAAACGAACTGCAATATCATTGCAACTGTGGAAATGGTTTAATAAAGCCTTCTAAGTACCGTCACATAGCGTGAAATTGTCCCAACGCATATACTGTTGCAGTGTAGGTTAATACCTAGAGAATGGGTCCATACCATTTCACTGTAAGTAAAGCAATATTCAGCCTCAACAGTAGGGGAGTTATGATGCCCTTATCTCCCTGAAAACGGCTCAGTAGGAGTTCTAAAGCCAAACTCTGTGAGTGACTGCTTGGAAGTTTTTTTTATCCAGAAGTGATAGACAGAATTAGGTTTGAACCCAGCTTTTGCTGACCTCAGAGGAGTAAATTATCTTACTCTTAGAGGAAGTATGACTCACTGTCTGAACGTTTGCACAGCATGTGCAGGTTTCACCTGTCTGGGGAAGAATCCTTGAAATCTTACAATTATTGTGGCATCTCTCATCTAACAGCCAAGCGTTATTTTTCGTCCATGTATATACTGTTTGAAATTTGTTGTTTCCTGAAGTGGCTGCTGAAGCCATTAATCCGTCAAGAGAGTTTTTCCTAGGAGAAAATTATTAAGGATTAGTTCATAGCATTTTATTTGAAATGGAAACATTTATATGTATTTTGTTTACATAAAATGTACTTATCAGAATGACGCTTTTCCAGATAATTACAGGTGGGGGTTTTTTGCCTGGAGTTTTACTAACAGAAACTGAATACAAAACTCATGTATATGAGTATATCAATCTCATTCACAAATATGTTAACAGAATTTTTAAACCTACACAGTGAATAAGCAAACAAAAAAGTATTATGGAGATCAAAATGAAATATATTATTATAAATAAGATGTTAATGTTACTACATGTTATAGCAAACCAAGTTATAACATGATTGTTTCAGCATGAAGAGTTTCATATTATAGATTACTTTTGGATGCATTGTTGTAATACAGATGTTATTTCTATGTGAAATCTCTTCTAAACTGTATAGCTAAAATATATCAAGATGTGCCAGATCCTGAATGTGTACATTATATATCTTGTAAATTATATATTAATTTCTAAATAGCTGCAAAATTGAATCCAACTCACATCCAGGTGCTTTTTTCTCACAGAAGTGTGTGTTAGATCAAAAATATCATTTCGTGAAAATTGGAGTTAAACAGAAAGCCATGTTATCCATCATATTTTTACACATGTTTATCAGACTTCACAGACATAAAATATATGGCCAGGTACAGCATGTTGTTAATGTCCTTAAACCTTCTGTGTCAGACTGTGTCTTTTATGAGCTGCCAATGTACATTATGTTCCTGATAAAATCTTTTCTCAATTCTTTTCTGTGTAACATTTTTCATTTCTCATATATCATAAGTGGATTTATTCCCTATTTCAAATGTCTATGATATGCAAATAGTTGGTGACAATTACGTCCAGTATTCCTGATTATGTGACAGAACAAAATGAGTACCAGATCCCAATCTGTTATAGATTAGCATAGCTCTGCTGAAGAGACCTCAGAGTGTGTTTTTAAAGAGATTCATTTTTCTATTCTTACCCTACATAGAATCAGAGACTCATAGAACCATAGAATCATGGAATGGTTTGGGTTGGAAGGAGCCTTAAAGATCGTCTGGTTCCATCCCCCCTGCCATGGACAGGGACACCTCCCACTAGACCCAAGCTAGTCTTGGGTCTCAAAGCTCCATCCAGCCTGGATGCTCCAAGCCCCATCCAGCCTGGCCTTGAACACTTCCAGGGATGGGGCATCCACAGCTTCTCTGGGCAACTTGTTCCAGTGCCTCACCACCCTCACAGGAAAGAATTTCATCTAAATCTACCCTCTTTCAATTTAAAACCATTACCCCTCATCCTATTGCTACACTCCCTGATAAAGAGTCCCTCCTCGTCTTTCCTGTAGGCCCCCTTCAGATACTGGAAGGCTGCTAAAAGGTCTCCCTGGAGCCTTCTCTTCTCCAGAATGAACAACCCCAACTCTCTCAGCCTGTCTTCATAGGAGAGTTGCTCCAGCCCTCTGGCCATCTTCATGGTCCTCCTCTGGACCTGTTCCAACATATTATATACATAATATATCATAAATGTTTCTCTCACCACAGTGTTCTTTATATGTTAGTGTTCTGCACTTGTGCTATCTGCTATTGTAAATCCAATGGTTAATAGTTACCATTTTAATGCGCTAAAAATAAGTTTCCTTTGCTTAGCAGATGAATTTATGTTTTGTTTTGTATGCCAAACTATGACTTACATTTTTTATCTTGTCATTATGGCTACGTGCGAAATGGTATCACTGCTAAGTATTTGCTGTTCACTAAATCTAGTGTCTGTGGAAAGTGTAATAGACACATTTATTGCAACATGATAGCTGGAAGCCTCTTTCCTAAGGACTGGCTCTTCAGGCACGAAGAGAAAAAGAGACATTTTCTGATCTGATAGGTCACAATGAAAGAATTATTGTTATAGCAGTATAGCACCATTAGACCGAAATGGAGATGCCTTTGACAAGAGTTTTCTATAAGGTGATAAGCAATTCAGGTCTTTCATATTCACTACGACCACTGAAGAATATTCACTAAAGAATAAAGTGAAGGAGCAAGAAGAAAGCTTACCTACCAGTCCACGCTCAATAATATTAATGAGCATTCTTAAATTGTAAGACTTCATATCTTCAAGTGATAATTTAATGAAAGATGTTTGTGGTTGGTTTATTTGCTTGCTCATTTTTAATAGGAGAAGAATCCTGCGTGGATTTTGAGTGCAACTTAGACATATAAATTATTATAAGCGGTAGCAATGTCTTGATTAAAATATTGCCTTATTTGCTTATGATCCTCTTAATGCATGGAATAGGACTGTGATTCAACACGGCAATAAATCTAGTTTGAAAGTGCCTACTGCTTGATAAGAAAATAAGGATGTGATTCAGAATGCTGAACTGACACAAACTCTTTCAAACAGTTCAAATTTGTTCAAAATGTTTTGATAGGTAGCTTTGTGAAGGCAAACTTTGTGCCAAATTAGACATCACTTGAACTTGATATCGGATCCGGTATTGTCTGTTCTTCCGTTTCTGGCATAATGCCAATTTAAAGGCATATGGCTAGCATAAACAGTCTGCTGTACGTTCTCACCTGCTCAGCATAAACAAGCTCGTGTTCTGAGGCCTGATCTAGATTCAGTCTGTGCCATCGAATGATGTGTCTGTGCCTCATTGGGTATTAGGAACCGTGACCCCGATCTCCACTTTGAATTTTTCTCCTCACTGCCGCAGTTGCACGACTCAGGTCAGTGTTCAAAGACTAGATGTCCAGCAGGGATGCAAGAGATGACACGCACATTTTGGACAAAATGTAATTGGGTCCTGGCTCTGAACCAGTCTAGCATTTTGATTGCTCTAAATCAGTCAGTCTGCCTTTCAGATGTAGGTTACTACTTCCACAGTCTTGTAGGGGGTATATGTTACCTCAGGCCTCTGGTAGGTTTAAGTCCCTAAACAGAATTTTGCACTGATATTGATATGACTATAACTGTTCATGCAAGCTGATGGTGTGACTCCTGGGAACGCAGATAAGTGCCTTGAATTCTCACCAGCTAGTGTTGGTACGGGAAGTACTTTAAATATTGCAAAAAATCTCTCAGTCCTTCTCAAGACCTTGTGTCAAGGTGAAGGCTTCATAAGACAATGTGAGTAGTTCCAGATACCAATGTCTATGTTTTTTTATATAGACCATGTCCATGAAAAACCGAACATTTTAAAATTATAACCTTTTTCTTTCCTTAATCCTTTTGCCGGTTCTCATAGCTTATGCTGTGAAGTGGGATCATTGAACTGACACAGATAATACAACAGTTTCTTCCTTCTGGAAGAGAGTGGTAGATACATCATGTGGAAATTATTGGGAATAGCTTGCTTATCTCTGAAATTAGGTTTTTTTCCCACTGAGAAACAGGGTGATTTGGAGAAATATTATACATAACCACCATTGTAGTTTTATGTACTTGATTGGGATAAAGGATGTTAGTCATTAAACATTACTATTGTCTGATTCTGAAATGAAACAAATAATTGTGCTTTGACTTCTTGTCTTGATTCCTCAATAAATGTTTAGTTTTAATTGAAATGTTTAGTTTTAATTGGTTTACTGTTACGTTTTTACCACTAACACTTGTTTCGCTAATGTGAAATTTCAGTTTCAGATTTTACTTGAAAATCTGAGTCACTTAAAGAAGCCAGAAGTAGACAGAAAATAAGTAAGATAGATAACTCAGGATGGGAAGGAAGGGGAGGTGGGAGTGGGAGGGTGTTTTCTGAGAATTTTTTCTTGGAAAGAGAACTTTTCAAAAAGTGAATAGCCAATATTATATTGGGTCCCTCCCACCAAAGAAGCTGTGTGCCAAGTTTAAGCTTATCTTTAATAATTGCTGTATTTTCATGGCTGGAGAGTTTCAGTTTGGATTTGAGCTTGAGCATTTTAGGAGAAAGAGGAAATGCATTAAACTCTTTTACCTTTTGATTACTAATCGCTTAGAAACAGTAAAGTGGTACACTGTATCTACAGCTTATCTTATAGCTGCTAACGATGAGTACCTTTGTGTTCTAATCAAACTGTACTAGGGCTATATAGTCTAACATTTCTACACTAGAGGAAGGAGTGTGTTTAATATCACAGACAAAGACGGTGAGGTTATATTTTATAGTGACTGAAAAATATGAAACATTTTGTTCTCTGCCCTGGAATGTTAATAAAAGCACTGTAGTGACAATAATATATAGCCTTTTCCAGGATGGAAGGAACAGAAACGTATGTTCTGCCTTCTGGCGAGAACAATGGTTAGGCATTTTATCTGTCAAATTTATCTGTGTATGTAATGCTTCCAAAAACATAGTATCTGTGTACTGAAATATGTGAAACTTAAATTAACAATTCCACAAACCAAAGTCATGATGAAAATAAAAAGCATGTTCTGAATTATATGTGTAGTTTCTAGGAAAAGTAAGAACATCAGAGATGTTCATTTTATATCCATTATATAAATATTAAGTAGGTTTTTATGTGTGTATATAATACAGATGGTGCCTAAAGAAGAATTATCTTTTTTTAAGACACTATTAAATATCTCAATTTTGACAAAAGATTTTTCATATTAAAAACAATTACTGGATTTCTTCCAGTAAATTAAAAGCTTAAACACAAATTTTCCAAATTGTTTGGGAGACCTTACTTTTTTGACTTTTATGTTATGAGAGAGTGGCCACAACTAATATAACATTTTCAAATATTTTGAGAAGCACAATAAGTATAATTCAATAATTTAGCACACTATCAACAGCTAGAAATTAAAAATAATTTCTAAAATATTTTATTTTAGAGAAAAAACTAGGCAAATAGTGTATTCTATTAGTAGCATTCAAGTGGTTGACTAAAATTTACATTTATTTCTTTTACCAAAAAAAATAATAAATAATAAGAAAGTTTTCTCAAGGCTGCCTTTTAACTTTGAAAACTGCTTGTCTTTTGTGTAATATAGATCTGCTCATAATTTCATTTTATCACAGTGCATGCAGAAACTAACTTCGCTCTGCCTCTGTATTTGGCTACTTAATACAAACTTATGTTCATATCACTTCATTTTCTTACTTGTTGAAATGACAGATCGCTTAGAAGTGGGCTTTTACTTGGTATTTTCACACTTTGACTACATTCACATTCTTTGTCTTGCATTTCTTCTAGCAACAGCAATCAAAACCAATTTTGAACCTCTGTACAGATGGATATATTTAATCTTTTGTTAGTATATTTTCTGGTGATAACCGCTTTGTTATTTTCAGGATTGCATTTAACACGCCAAGGAGATTAAGCACTATTGTCATAAAAGAGGAACTAACTGTGTCTGTGAACAAATTACCTTATCAGTAATCATTCTTAAAGGATTAGCTCACACGCATAGGTTGCAGTGAACATCTGGATCATTAATCAGCTTTGTCATAAATATTTTAATTATTTTAATTTCCAATTGAAATTTACTAGCAAAAAGGAGAAAAAATCATACTGACTTGCAACATGTGTCCTCACTGATTTGAGACATGTTATCCACTGATCTATTCTGTAATTTCCTGGTAGTATAAATATAATAGATGATTGAATTCTAATCCTGTGCACTGTGTTAGCAAAGGCCATCATTGTGCGCAAAGACAATAGCCAAAAAAAAAAAAAACCCACCTGTCACAGCACATTCAGCTCTTTATAAGAGAAATAGAAAATACTGTGATTAAAGACTCAGGTGAAAAGGTGAATGAATGTGGGAATAGTGATACTCATTTGCGTGCAAATTTTAGCTCTTCTTTATATTAGTATACTTTTTTGTTGTGCATATTGAATATCCATACAAGAAGCGGTTATTTTACTTTATTTGCATTTCTGTCATTCTAAATATAATAATCTTACAGTGAGGTGATATAATATACCCATAAATGTCATAAAATCATAACCTATCATCAACATCTATGTGGTTCCAGACAAAACTATACAGTAGATATGATAAGAACAGTGGGTTTTATGACACAGTCTTATATTGCTGAAATGGCTGAAACAACTGCTTGGAACAGAGGCACCTAGATTTTAGCCAAAGGACGGGCACATCCTGCACTCACCATGAGACCAAGAGACATGAGTTATTTCTATAAAAAGGAGCAAATTAGCTGAACATCTTCACATAGGTCAAGAGATAAGCTAGGTTTCACTGTTGCATGCACAGCATGTAGCTATGGACTACAATTAGGGGGCTCTAGGAGCTATATTTATTGTCATTATTGCCACTGAATGCCAAAAAAGTACATGTGTACTAGAAAATGTGTTTCTCATCCTAAGGAGACTTCAGTATTTCTGTAAATGGAAAAAGGCCAGTATTAGGTCAGAACGGAGACACGCTTACTTTACTTTGAGTGGAAATTCCGTATTTTTTGGTGGGAATAAGGGAGTGACCTCTACTAGAAGTTGTTGTATACGAGTGGACTCCAGTGGAGGACAGAAATTAAATGAGAGGAGCATTTGGAAATGCAGGATCAGTATAACTTCTTAATCTAATTTATCATATTACTATTGCTAGCTATGGGGTAGATTATTCTCAAATTTGAGACTTACATTTTTCTCAGTTTATTTTCCTTCTCACTTAACTTAGCTGATCTCAGTCCACTACTAGAGCTTCTCATTAAAGATGACTTTATGAAATAAATGTTTGCTGTTTCCTTTGCTCCCAGTCCATTAACTGCTAATGAGTAAGGGAGGGTTCTAATGTCTAAATAATGTCTAACATCTAAGCCATCAAAACAATGTATGAAACAGTCAGTTTCTAAAGACTACAAATGTGATCCCTCTGGTAATTTGCAAACTTGGCAAAACTAATTAGCTCATAGACCAAATGCCTTTTTGTGATCAGAGGGGACAGCAGTTACAAGATTGCTTAAGTGCATACATATCACAGTTAAAGAAAAAGGTAAGTGACATAAACACTCCTCCAGACAGATCTTCATACCTCTACGTGTTAGGTCTTTAAAAGGAAAATGATATAGACTAAACTAGGGTTTTTTTCAGATTTTTTTTTGTGTGTAACTGTACACAAACATCTATTTACAAACCACAAATTAAATCTATTACAGAGCAGTAGAAATACTGTAGTGCAGCAAGTTCTGCAACTTCTACTTTGATTCAGTATTAATCATTATTAATCAGACTCATTCATAAACTTGATTGGATTGGTCTTTCTATGATGCTCAAAAAAAATGTGTGCTGATGACTACATACAAATGATTTTCCTGTCTGCCCAAGTGCCGAACCCCTTCCCAATCAAAAGTGACAACTTCAAAGGAATGCTTTAGCACAAGGGTAATGTATTTGATAAGAGAAGTTGAGAAGTTGAGTTGTACTCACTAAAACGTTGTGACAGAGGAGCAGAGTTGTGAGCTTTACTGTGCTAACAAAATACCATCCAGAGTGTTCAGCTAATTAAAACGAGTATCAATTGAGATGGGCTGTATTTCATGTCTGTATGTATTTTTACTATTTGGAAGAACTTTCCAATGTGTATCTTTACACTTTTCTTCTTCTCTTAGACACTATGATGATCTCAAGTGCAGCACAAATTCCTTTTTCTTTGAGAAATGATTTACTATGCAATTTTACATGAAAGTAGGCATTTCTTAAAGCAGGCTTATCATAGTTCTGCATGTAGTCCTGAAAGTGGGAGAACTATTTCCTTAGCAATATTAAACCTACAGTGCTGGGTTCCTTTTCCATAATTTTAGCATAACAGCAAGATGGAGACATTAATTTTCTGGTGAAACTTTTAGAAGTTTAAAATATTCCTTCTTCTACAGGTTGTGAATCTAAATCCAAATGCCAGTGCATGTTTTGATTTAAACTAAGAAAAACAGTGGATAAGAATGATAATTTTAATTTCTTAGTATGATATTCCTTCTTTTAATTTCTGTGAGGTTGTCGCATGAGTTGTTAAACAGGTGTTTTGTTTCATTCCGGCACTGCTAAGTTTTACCATTTTGTTTGTATGTGTGGCCATACAGTGCTCCTGGTTCAGTGTTATTCTCAGGAAAAGTATGTAGGGGGGAAAACATCTATGCTGCCATTCGTTACTTTCTGTTACACAACTCATTCTCGTTGTTCTTCTTGCGTTTTTAATGATAGAGTAAAACATAGATATTATGATGCTTTCAGTCTGTACTTTTATGCAATATATGATATCATATGACCAAGTTATCACCCATTATTAGTACTAGAAAATGGGGGCTTTAGGTGTCCTCCTTATTAAATACATTTGCAGACTTTTAACTTCTTTCTAGAAGTATAAATGATGGATGAATCTGCGTATGTCTGGCTAAGAGAATGTAACCTAGAAACATGAACGCATTTCAAATTAGAGTACTATGCCATGTGACCAAAAAGAACATTTTCTAGGGCCATTTATTTTTTAATGAGCCTGACTAAATATGGTGTGGCTTCAGAGCCAGGGAATTAAGATCCGATGTTCAGTACAATACACAACTGGAGGAGCTGAAAGTGCCCTTGACATAAGCAGGAGTTGGGGCACAGAATCTGCTGTTTTTAAAAATAGTCCTACAACAAGAAAGCAAACTCCATTGCAATTTCTGTTTGTGTGAGTTAGGTTTGGTAAATTTAACGCCACCAAATGTGGTGATTTGGGATGTGGGGAACACAGAAGGCAACGGCGCCCAAGATCTTTGTATTTTGTAGTGCCATGCTATGTCGAGGCAGCAACCAGCACCTTGGAAATTCCTAAATGAGTAATGGCAAACATTCTTCATGTATGGTCACAAGTCTTTGAGTGTCTTCACTCTTTACCTTGTTAGGAAAATGGCAGCTTGGATTGTAGCACACTGAAAACAGTATGCTGTCTTTTCCCTGAACTAGCAGAGATCACAGGGAAAGGCTAAGAGATTCCCTGTTTTGTTATATTTCTGTATCGAGGGAATCTCCCTTAAATTGGATCCCTGGGCAGCCACCAGGTGTGGCAATGTACAGCAGCAGCGTAGATTTAGCACAAACATGTATAACTTTTTTTCCCCCACCAAATTCCCAGAATTATCCCAGATGTGCCATTCTCCCTAGCCCATTCCTCATGGGAGGGTTGTGTTGATTCCAGATGACGCTGCTGTTATAAAAGGAAGCTTCTGCACCTACATCAGTAATCTGAGCATGTGGTATCTGAGTGAATAAAAGGCACTCCCTTCCATTCAGTGGGTTCCGTGAAATATCAGTAGTTTTTCTCCTCAATTTTTAAAGTGAAGAATCCCACAAAAGTCATTAGTCTGATATGTATCTGCAGTAGTTGTTGTATGCGCTGGAAGTCTGAGCAAATAAATGAAAAGTTTGAAAATAGTTTGAAATTTCAGTTCAGGGACTAAAAGATTATTTTCAAAAGTCTTCCTGCATTTAAAGAGAGATGCCCTTTAATAGTAGATTTATTCTGTATTCTTTATTAACATTTCTTAGAGCTTTTCTCAGCTCATAGGGAGAAAACTGGGTAAAATTAAAGAATTCTTATATGAGCACACAGCTGTTTGATACTATCTGTGCGTATTATTTAATTCCTTGCATACATACGACTTGTATGGTATATCTGGAAAGAAATGCAAAGTTCTGACCCTAAATCTTATCTTATGCTCTGATTACAATATAAGTAGCATGTTACACTAGAATACTTATACGTCTACAGATGTATATGTAATATAATTGCAATTATTGTTTTGTTTACTGCATGTGAGATAAGTTCAGAGTCTGGCCTGCACCCCCTGTATTGAATAACTGTGACAAGGCTGCCAAGACCTGCCTATATGGCTGATCAGTCAAAGCAAATCACCTTGTCAGTACCTTATCTATGAAACTCCATCATGTGGGTTGTCTGTTTGCTTATCTGGTACCAAAAGAGAAACAAGCTGCTTTTTTTTTTTCCTTTTTTTTTTTTTTTAGAGTGCCTATAAAAGTCTTTGCTGAGTCTCAAAATAGTGTTGACACTTTTCTTGCAAACTAAGCTTTTAAAGAAGTACATTTTCAAGTATTACCAAAGTGAAAACATTCTTCATTTCAGAATTTGGTCAAGTACATTTAAGAATGATCAGAAACACATGTACATCTTCCTCTTTTCTAGCTGTGATTCATTGAGCTTCAGAGTCATATTAGGCAGAAATCTTTTGTAAGACTGAGGAAATCAGAATAAATCAACCAGGGATAAATGAAAAAGCTCTTTCAATTTCTAGCTCTTTCACATGGAAAGATTGCAATGTCTCTGCATTCTTTGATAAGTAAAGGATATTTTTTATTGCATTTAAGCTTTCCAGCTTGCTTTGTTTTCCCTAATAGTTTGCTTGCTTTGACTCTGGAGCCCACATCACTAGGTAGATGCGATAGACAGAGGTGAACTCCAGTGTTAGCCTAAATGTGTCATCAAATTTAGATAGTTCTCAAGTGGGTTCATCTGTGTGTGGAAATTTTAAATTTTTTCTTTCCTACATTACATAGTTCCAAAACCATAGTTTGGCTGCAATCACAGGATTCACAGCGAGGACCATTGAGCAGGAGAGAGAAGAGCCTCGTTGGCAGCTTGTGTTGACACTCAAATGACAGGTCACTTTCTTCTCTCCTTGCTTCTTTCTGTTAGCAGTATGGTTATATCCATCCAGAACAAATTTTGCCTGTGCTTCAGCCCTTAAAAAATGTGTGTTCAGCCCCTGAGAAGATTAATGTCAGGAGAAGTCTTTGATTAATTCTCTGTCACCTTCCACTCTTTTCCAGAAGGACTCTAACAGACCTAATAGGTTCCACAAAGCATCGTTCAAAAACTATGGCTGAAAAGAAAAAGCGCAGCATGTCTTTAAAATGCATTTATGGCTCTTCTGTATACATAAATGACTGTGCATGTACCCAGCCACATACATTCTTGCAGAAAGGAATAAGTAACTTTTATGGATCATACATTAGATCTGCGGTTTGAAATGAGACTTCAGAACTAGATTTCATGAACTCATTTCTTCTCAATACTCGTATGGACTGTGAGATTTGTTCCTTGATCTTTGTCAATGACAATCGAATAACAGGCTACCTCCTGGATCGGCAAGAACCATTTACTCCTTCTTCTTCCTTACTCTTTCTTCTGGACAGAATATCAGCTATAGTTATTCTTACTGAAACAGGGCAGAGTGCTTCAAACTGCAGGAGTTTTATTCCTACAAAATTCCAGGAACTTCTTCAGTGTTGCAAAAGATTTTCACCTAATACAGTTCTGCAGCTGAATGAATCACAGCTCAAAGCCAGGTGGCATATGTCTTGTGACTATACACTCTCATAAATACAGTACAGCGGAAGCCTAAATGGAAACACATCTTTTTGAAACCATCTGTTCTAACAGATATCTGCAACAATAAAGGAAATAAAGGCTTTAAATGCTGCCGTGATGTTTTAAACCTTAAAGACATTTCCTATTGGTCTCTCCTTTTCTTCTGAGAAGCTCAATTTGTTTCACTTGGAAATAACTTAGCTGCCATGTTTGTTGCTCTTCTGTTTATGAGCTTTGGAGAATCTGAGTGTAAATGGCTTACCTATATATGAATATTTATAGAACAGAACCTTTTTCATGCTGGAAAGTGCTGGGTTGCCCTCTGGTGAATGTAACTTGTCTTAGATTGTACATTTTGTAACAGCATACAGGGCAAAACCATTCCTTTAGCGGCTTGTTTGTTTATTTGCGGGAAGTTGTGTGTGATTTGTTCAAAGACAATACTGCAGCGGCTCAGCCACAAAGCTGATAATCTTTAATGTTGCTTATTTATTTAACTGCAACACGTTGCTCTTATGATATCTTGACCATAAAAACGCTCAGTTGGAACAATGTTCCTAAACTTGTGTATTTAGATTGTACTCCTTAATTGATGCAGTCTATATAATGTTAACACTGATTAAAAAAGAAAAGTTTCTTACCAGGGTTGAATCTGTTGTTCTGTCAGAGTTGTAGTCTTTTGTCTGTTGTAGACAGTGAGTGCTGCAAAAAGAGTATTATTACAGTTTCATATCCAACAAATCTTTTCATGACTGAAAGCTATAAGATTACAATGTCTTTGCTAACGCTGTGGTCAATATTTTAGCTGTAGTCCCTTGCAGTAATGTTTGAAGACAGAGATTTATTCTAAAGTGAAATGCAGATTACAACTCTCAGAAATTTAACATAAAAACCAATATATGGAACTGAACCACAGTGGCATAAGCTGTCCCATTCCTGAAAGAGTAACAAAGAGCAAAAGTGACATGGGTAGAAAAGGCAAATAGAACAATTTCCAACCTAGAAGGTCAATGTTAATACATGGACGCCTCTGGTTTATCTTAAATAGGTAAACCTGTATGTGCCGCGTACTTGGCAAGCAGTTCTGCTTAGGCATCAGAATTTGTGGGGCAGGAGGAATGGCACAGGCATCATACCTAATTACATGGCGTGTTTTATTGGCGTATAACTACCTGGCAGCATAAATCTGTAGGAAGCTCATTCACTGTCTTTTTCCGTCATGCCTCATTTTCAGCAGAGTGATAGAGCAGGGAAAGGTCGCTCTTGGCCACCCTGGGAAAGGTGCCAGCCCCCGAACCGCGAAGTATAATTGCCCTTTAACTCAAGGCCGGAGGCACATGCTGGAAGAAAGATCTTTCTGCCCGAGTGTCTTCTCCCAGGAAAGGGAGACATGAAATGTCACACCAATTATCCAAGCAGTGGACAGTGTAAGGAAAACTGGCTGCCTTGTGAAGCTGCAGCCAGAACCCCAGTTACTGAATTAGGCTGAAGGGGTTTTTTATACTCTTGGTCCTGCACTTGGCTGTCACGCTACACGCGACGCCCCAGCACGCATGGGGGAATCAGGTGTGACCACAGCAAGATGAGCTGCAAAATGAGGTTCTCAGCCTTTGAGGGGTGTGACGGAGCCGGGTAGGAACTAAATCAACCTTTGCTTTCAAAACCAAGGAGTCACTTCTATGGATCTGGGGAGCGATCCTCCTGAAGGAGGTGGAATTGCAGGACTGCAGCTGGTGTCTGGAGCAGCGATGGAGATGGGAGTGACACCTGGGCGCGCAAAAAGCTGTGCTCCGCTTCAGTGGTGTGTTGCTGGTAGAAGAAAAATAATCCTGCTCATCGGGAACATTTCAACCAGAACAGGGATTTTGGCTAGTTATTTCTCAGCAAAACTCAGTCAGCCAAAAAGTACAACAGAACGTGAAATACAATATGCTATTGTTTTATCAGGAAATTAAATCTTTTGGGGAAAAAAAGTTTCCACTTTTCAGGTGGGAGCAGGTCGTTCTCATCCAGATGCTTCATATCCAAATGATACGCTTTTCTGGTGCATGAAGACAATTTGCATTGTAATACAGTTAATTAATATTCACAGTTTTCAGCAGGTGTGCTAACTTCTTATGTGACAGTGGGACGTTCTGCTAAGTGCTGTGACACGACAGCAACTGTGATGAATGGAGCTAAGATATTAAAATCTTTTAAGCAGCAATGGTATTCCAGATGATAAAACACCAATTTAAAAAATGGATTTATTTAGAGGTTCTAAGACAGATAAACAGCCAAAGGAGTCCAGCAAGACACATTACAGGTGATAAAATGGTTAACGGTGTGTCACAGCTTACTATAGTTCCATATATTTCTCTTCATTTCCCTCAATAATATTTAGTATATGCTCTATAAAGCATCCTTTTTTATCAAGTCCCCCTTAAATGTATGAGCCTTTGAGGAACGCATAATAGTGAAAGAGTTTTTTTACCTGAGACATGGTCTGCGTATATGAAATAAAGCCAACTTAGAAATAAATCTTATTAAAAAAAAAAAACAGTGAAAGAATAAAAATTAAAAATATTAATAATCTGTTAAAATATTTTTAAGCTTCTTGATATTGAACTGTGCACTCAGTAATCATAAAATCAAAAAATGATTAGAGTTGGAAGGGACCTTAAAGATCATCTAGGTCCAACCATCCTGCCAGAGGCAAGGACCTCCCACTAGACCAGGCTGCTCAAAGCCCCATCCAACCCGGCCTTTAAGACTCCCAGGGTTGGGGCATCCACAACTTCTCTGCGGAACATGTTCCATTGTCTCACCACCCTCACAGGAAAGAATTTCTTCCTAATATCTCATCTAAATATACCATCTTTCCATTTAAAACCATTGCCCCTTGTCCTGTCACTATACTGCGTGATAAAGAGTCTGTCCCCACCTTTCCATGCTTAATGGGAAAATTTTGTGCATGATATTGCGATTAAGCTAAAAAACAATTTATGGAAATATGGAAATAGGGAATGTCTGAATCTCATCAGAAGTAGTTTTCCATCATCTGTTGCTCAACAATATTTGAATGATTTGGGAGTATTTTGGGGGGAAAATTAAAATAATATTTTCTTTAATATAAATTGATAAAATTTTAGTATCAAAATTATTATTTCTCCATTTAAAAAAGTTGAGTATGTCTCTCTGTCATTTATCATTGATCAGTTTATCAATTCTTATTCAATCAAGTTGAACAAAAGGCAAGTGGCATAATGCCAGTTGACTCTCATTTATCAGAGCAAAAGTGTATGTTTGAATTCTGATAAAGACTAAGACTTTAAAAGATTTCTCAAAGATAAGCAAAGAAATATGTATACTTGTCAAAAGAGGTACAGTTATTCCATTTCATGAAACTGCTGAATAAATAAATATTTTGTCATCTAAAATGAAAGTAATGCAAATTTAAACTATTTGTAAAAAAGAGTAGTATCTAGAAATCATTTGTGGGAGTGGTTTTTTGGGTGTTTTTTGTGTTTGTTTGTTGTTTTTTTTTTTAATAAAAACAACCTCCTAACAATATATAATATTACATGTTGTATAATGTGAGAGAAATAAGTCAAAAAGTAGACTTGAGACAGCCACAGGAAACAAACTGGAAATAAGTACTTTACCTCAGCCAGCAATATTTGAAAAAATCATCACCAAGTCCCCCTATCTTTTGCATATGCACATTTACTATCATTTAATTTAGAGACAAGTCCTACTGCAATAGCTCTGCTTTCTAGTCGTTTGTAGTGAGGCAGGAGCTAGCTGCAGCAGATGATGCTAACGGGAGGAAAATAAGAAAAGCCTCTGTTTGAAGAGCCGTCCTCCATCTCACTAAAAAGGAGTCTGCTCCATCCCTGTGCCTTACCTTTGGGCATCAAGGAGTAAAGCAGGTAGCAGAGTGATCACTGTTCCTACAGCATAGCAAAAGGAGCGTTTTATCCTCTGTAAGATGTTCTAGGCGGAAAGATTAGAAACCTGGAAACCTCCCAGCCCTATTCCTACTACATCATGGGTGGTTTGAGCAAGGAACAGATCTTCGTATTGGTTTGGTATTGCTCATAATTTGAAATTATTTTCACTGGTTCCATAACTTCTATTTGGTAAATTAAATATATATCTATATTTTGTTAGGAAAAAATAGGGCATTAAAAGAAATTAAAAGGATGGAGTTTTTGCAAAATCACACAAGTGGCTACAGCAGATGTAAAGGCTCCTATCAAAGGGTCATACTCAATGAACCAAAAATCACATCCTATTTTGAGGGAGAAAATGCTTTCTGTCAGGTAGTACCTCTGTTCTTAAACTTAGTGAAGTTTATTTGCCTCCTTTTTTTAATTCAAAGTTAAAATACTAAGGTAATATTTCCTTTTCCTCCACCCCAGTTCTTGCAAAAGTACTGTCATCCAAGCACCTACATCACATCTTTTTCTTTTGCATGACTCGTACACAAAAAGAAAAAAGCATGTGCTGTACAGCTCTTTCTTTTATTTTATTCTTTTCTTTTCAAATTAGATTCCTTTGCTTTGGGGGGAAAGGAAATTCAAGATATTGTGACACATCTCTGCTGCTTTTTCAAGGCAATTAATTTTTAAAACGAAGAATAATAGCTAGCTGGTAGAAACAGTAACACTACATTTTTCAGTGCTCTCCTTGCTGCTACTGCTTCCTTATTTTTGCTCTTAAAGTAACAGTTTGGTAGTAATAGGGTGGTTTTGTAATGCATCATGGCAGTCCAGTTGCCTGAATTGTTGCTACTTAGCCATTCTACCAAACACTTAAAGATTGGATCTCCCCTTGCTCATTGCCTCTACTGGAATCCCTGGGTATCTTCTAAAAAACACATTTATAAGAGCAAAGCATATGGTCTCAAAGCCTTCAGCAGCAGGTCTGAATGTCTTCTAAAATTCAGATAGCTCCCCAGTTGTCTTTTGAATTCAGTTCCTGATTATCCTCTAATGCAAGTGGACAGACAGATTCTGCATCCCAGAAAAGTTCCTTTTTAGCATGTGATTGTTCTCATGAAGCCCTTTAAAAAGGCTGAAATGTTTGCTTGGTTTTGTTTTGACTTTCAAAGCAGATTTATGAAGCCAGGGATTGTTAAGCTGAGTATTCACTGGCTGACATTTTGAGCTAGTGCATCAGTTTCTGAGCTATTTTAGAGGCTTCTATACCCAGTCCTGTATTTCGTTAAATATCCATCATAAAGAAAAAAAAGTGGAAGCAACTAGCTGTTACCTGGATCCCATTCTCACACTTATGAAGAAAAATATAAAATCTTAAAAGAACGCTCAGATCTCATCTAGTGAGAGACAAAGGTCTCCAAGAAAGATATAATACTCCTTCCTCTGTGCCTTAGTAATGCTCATGGCTGCAGCTGCAAGACTATATAAAGAAAATTATTTTAACTACAAGTTCTAGCTATGGGATGTAAATATGGTGATTTTGTGATGCAGAATCAATGTCCTGAGTAATCAGGGTGGTGCAGTTATCACTGGTGTGAGCTATAACATAAAAGATTTTAGTTCTTGTTCTTCTTTTGATGTAAATTATTTATATTTTGTTGTTAATAGCATACCTGTTCCGTGAGAGCTATCTTACACCTCAGATTGAGGACTTGGCTAAGAACTCCTCAGTACTGCTTTATTGTGCTTAACAAGCAATAAGTTAAAGTCCTCACAATTACTGTTTTTTAATTATTATTTCTCCAGGAAGGAGGAGGCTATAAAGAGATAAATTGAAAATAACTGGCAAAAGCCATTTGCTTTCTTCTTTATTTTATGAAATTGCTTTGTTAGGTATTTTTGGTTATTTTTTTGACTTAAAATTGTCCTCAGTATGCCCTTAAAGTAGAGGATATATATGTTTAATTTCAGTTTGGCTTTACTTTTGCAACCTGGAGCCAGTACCTTATACGGCACAGTTTTGCAAGCTGCCATTTTGCCTTAACATAAAAGTATGTCATCATGTTTCATCAGATATGGTACTTTCAGAGTAATTTCTACTAAAGTTATACTTTAACTTCCTTTTAAATCTCAGCTGATTTCCAGCTTTCTAAATTCCCACTTTTTTCCTGCTGGAAAGCTACTTGTATTCTGTTATTTATTTCCCTCCTTTTAGAGCTGTACTAATAAACCAAAAATTTACGTGCGAGTTAGTAATTTTTTCAATGTTCATGAAGAAGTAGTACCATAAGTCAAGAATACCACCTCATATTGTATGCTTCTACATTATACGCTGCTCTGGTATAATAGGCACTGAAAGTAGAAGTAGCACAAAAAGCAGCAAGCCATGGTGGCGGAAGGCAAAACTGATTTTAGTCTCTTTTGTGTCCTAGTATATTCTGAGCAGCAATACACAAAAGGCTGCTCTGAATTTCACCTGCCTCTGCGTGGCTGCCAATAGCTGAAAATGACTGGAGCACCGGGTGGTCCAACCATACGTAAGAAATTCCCCAGATCTCATTCAGAAAATATGAAGTGGGTCCTTTATGTTACTTTTCTTTCCCTTCTGCTGCTGATGGCTCTGTGCCATCCGTCTTGCTCTTAGCTAAACTGCTAACCAACACCGATATCTTGAACATTCAGGCATCCTGTGATCTTCATCTTTGTTCACCTCATCATCTGTTAGCCGTATACTACGACTGCAGACACTCATAATGAATTTAACTTCTGCATTACAGCTCTTTCCAGTCAAAGCCAATAGCAAAATCGCCATCAGGAAAATGCCTTGCTTTAATTTAAAGACACTCTTTTCTCCAAACGTCTGTATGAAGTATAATTACTTTGTACATGTCATGTTCTGAATATCATTGCTGGTTATTGCCTTGTGCTATGGGCACTCTTTTTTCATTTCCTAGCTTGCTTTAGCAACACTTAACTAATAAGCAGTGAGAGAGGATGGAATGAATGTGCCTTAAGAGATGATATTTCTCTACCCCTTCCTGCTTTCAGCAGATTGGTCAATTGATTTGCCGGAATGCACTAGGGTTTGTCAGGACTCTCTTCCCGGCAGCTGGGATTAAGGAAAGCTGTTGAAGGGACTGCTGCTGCGCTGCTCTTACAGCTTCTGTGATTTGAGTGGCCACAAAAAGAAAACCAGCAAAAAAAAAAACAAAAAACGCCTCAGTGAGCTGAGGAACAGAAAAGGAAAAACACAAGACAGGATATTTACAGGTTTAATAACAAATTTCCAGAGAGAAGATATGTGGGTGGCAATTTCAGTGTGTCTTATTATTATCGTTGGTTTTGATATTCTATTTATTTATTTATTTGCTTATATGGATGGGGGAAGGAAATAAGTGCTTCGGCTTAATCTCTTTCTTCTGTCATGCAAGAGAGTAAAGAAAAAGGAACTCCTCCCATCTGCAGGCACAAGCGGATCAAGCATTTCGACACACCTTTTCAAGATTTACCTCTGCTCATTTCCTCTAGCTTTACACAAGTCTGATGCAAATGACACAGCTTGTTCCCACTGAATCACAGTGAATTCCCTTTCAGGCAAAAAAAGCAAAAGAACATCACTTGCATCCCTCAGTGAATTACAGCCATTGTTTTTTATTTCCTAGTGGGTAATTGAAGGCTTTTACAGCTCGAGAAATTATTTATAGAGTCATGAAAAATGGATTAACTTTCCTGAGTGCTTCATTGATGTTTTAGGCATCTACTTTATTCCAATTAAACTTATATAATCTAAAATCAATGTACTTCTTTATTTTCGAGAATAAATTATAGAGGAAAATAATTTGTTTAGCCTCTGTGAACTGCCGTATTTCCACATATTTTATATATGTAAACTCTGCAAGGAACAAAAGAATTCAAAGTATTATTAAGCTCAATACAGACAGAAACCTTTCCTTTGTTCCCAGCACCTTCAGTGGCTGCACAGAAGCCAAGATTTGGGAAGCAACCTAGGAACTTTCCTGCTGGGTTAGACCTGCATCCATGCAATCAGCCGTTCTGCCACTTGCAATGGCTTCTACCAAATGCCTCAGAAGAAGGCATGGAAATGTGCAGGAGATCTTATGTATCTATCCCCAAAATTAGGATTATACAGTTTCCTAGTAGTTAGAGAATTTCTAAAATTCAAAATACACCTTAATTATCTATCATAAAATTCATTTCTGTATTTTTTGTGTACAGTGTTTATGTTTCCCATATGAAAATTGTGGAATTTTATTTCCAATACATATCAATAGATGTCGATTTATCTCAAGAGAATACTTGGCTAGCTCAAGGCAAGTGGAGTGTTTAATGATCATAACTAAACTAACTTTAAAAAATACAATACAGTCTTTAGTAACGGAAAAAATCAGTTCTCAGTCTGGACACTGAATAGAGCATGGGGATGGGAAGATCTTCAGTTAAATACCACTGACTGGAAATGGTCCCTGTTACCATGTCTGCAATTAGCAATTAGACCCTTGAGCTAGCTCAGGATGGGATCCACTAAGATACTTATTCCAACCTTGCTCAAGTTACATTGGTTTTACCACATGGATCTCAAGTTCTCCTATTAACGATGAATTTTTATACTATGCAAATTGTTTTTGTGTTTGAGCCCTGCGTCATTTTAAATAGGCATGGGTTTTTATTTCTGTTTTGGTGAATCATGCCTGGGTTATCCTGAATAAACTGCTAAATGTAAGAAATCTGAACTAAATCATGTAAAAAGAAAGGAAGCATTAAGTTGTTATTCATTAGAAACTCTTCGAGAAGTCTGCTTGAGGCAGATGGAATAATGATTGAGAAACATCCAAAACTTAAATAAAAAATTTAGAAATATAAAAAGCACTAGTTTCTTCTAGTCATTTTTTTCAATCTTAGCTCAAGTTTCCTCTCTAAAATATAAAATAAACTCAGAATCCTAAATTACAATAGCATATTCGTAGCCTGCAAAATTCCTCACTAGAAAAACATTAATTACTTTTTCTGGTAGAGTTTTTCAACTTCATCTTGCAAACAGACGTTAAACACGTAATGATACTATCATTTAAACTGAAAGATTCTCTCTTGTTTGTACAACCTTATTTGGCTTACTGCTCCTTTTCAAAACACTCTGCTGGTTTTCTTCTTCCGGGAGTGCATAAGAGGGGTTTTTGCTGCAAAGAAGATAGCAGGAAGAGGGAGGGTTTTTTAACACACTTTTTTTCTATAATTCCACCATCAGTGATATTTTTCTGACTTTACAGTTAGCTATCAACATGCTTTCACTGGGTTAGCACCAGTGATGCATTTAGTCTAAGAAACATCTTCAATTTACAAACATGTTTAATGACTGCATGTCATTCAGGAGATTGTCTTTGTTATTTTAGTGTATCAAAGCATTCCTAAGTTTGTAGTTACAGTTTTTCAATAATTTCAGATAATCCTTTTAAGCTGTTATAAGCAGGCATAATAAAAGGTGCAGTCTGTTTTAAAGAAAATCAAGCAACCTTGCATTTTAGATAAAATGCCTGAAGTCTCAAGTCCTATTAAGTTTAAGAGAAGCCTATAATTTCAAGTTGTTTTTTTTTAAAAAGAAACATTGTCCTTTCTTCTTTAGAACTGCTGGAGGGGTGTGTCTTCCTGTCTTCAAGTGTTTGAGGAAGCCTCTTAATCATTGCCAGAGAGCTAATTATCAGCTAATGCAATATTTTCACTTTTATATGGCATCTACTATTACTATCTCGTTGCAGCTTGAAATAACATTAAGGCCCTCTAAAGAATATTTCCAAGGACTATTTCATAGAAAGCTATTTCATAGAAAGCTTAAATCTGAATAACAAATGGTTTAATAAATGCTTTCAATGCATGGGTAAAAAATAGAACAGATTTTTAAAGGTTCTAAAAACTGTGTTTCGTCCCTGCGTATATTAACGTGAGACCTATTATCTTTTCTGAAGGTTGTTCATTGGTGACAGGAAAAAAAAATCACAGAAAATCTGTAGTCGATTGAAGTAACTCATTTTATTAAACTGGGGAGTACGTTTTTACCTCCCACAAACCACCCTCCTCCTCCTTGTCCCAGAAAAATACACATAAGCAAGACTAATTCCCCATTTTGCATCATAAATACTATGTTCCATGAATGAAAGATGTTTTACCAGAGTCCAAGAATTTTTTCTGTCTTTGGAGCACATTGCCTACAATTTGAACAATATTTTGTCCTTTAATACCTATTGGGAAGTGCAGCAATGGGATGACCCTGAGTTCTGTAAGAGAGGTAGAAGTGTATGATCAAAACAGATGATGACTTTTGCTGGTTTTGTACAGTGAGGAGCAGTAGCAGAGCTCAAATGGGACTGAGTCTGCAGTGCAACAGTTTGCTGAGGTAATCTAAGACACAGCTGATGCTAAAATGAGTGGTCCAATTACAGCTCATAACCATTTTCAACTTTCCTACCTTTACTTTGAACAGCCCAGAAGTGGGGCTCGTCTGACTCCACAGTGAAAGCCAATCTGGCATAAAACGTTTTGGATTTGAGTTTGCTTTTTTGGTTGGTTGGTTTTGGTAAGGGTTAGCTTTGTTACCCTTTATCTCTTTATTTCCCTGGCTCTTGAGGTGTGCAAAAAAGTGCCAAAGGAAAGACTCAGCTGGATCATCACATTCACCCTGAATGTCCTAAACTTCATATTTTACATGTGTTTAGTTATCATATTATACTCACATGATAAAATTGTCTTTTAAAATGAATATTTGTAGATTAGGTATCCATTTGGGGCAGTGTAAATCCTTTATCCCCATCGTTTCCTATGTCAAGCATTGTAAACTATACCACCTGAAAATTTTTTTCTTTTTATATTTTTTCCAATCAAAGCTGTATTTTATGCACATAAAAGCGTGGTGAAAAACATATTCCCTCAATCCTGTCAGACCAAATTTGCTGTCTGGCGTCAGACCTCATGTGCTGAGTTTCATTTTACGGCAATTTTTTTATAGGCTAGTTATAAATCTTTTTGAATGGAGTGTTTATAATGAAAATACTACCAGGCCAGGAAATACTGACTACACTAAACATCAGCAGAATTATAATAGCAACAAGACTGAACAGCACTGATCAATCAGCCTACAGTAGCACCTCATTTTCAAAGTCAGTATACTATCTCCACTTTATACACTTTTTGTCAATGTAAGTTAATTTTTTCCTTCATTTGGCTTTAGATACTCTACTATGAAATTAGAAATTCACTATTTCACTTCACCTCTGTAGTATCAGTAGAATTCTGTTAGGCCTGTATAGTGTTTTGTGGAATAGTGTATCCAAGGGGAAACGTCAACATGATTTGAAGTGCAATAAATATTTAACAGTGAGATATTCCTTATCATCAAAGTGTTATGCAATGTATAAATTTGCATTTTTGCATTGCATTTTTTAGTAAGACGGTTCGTGCTAAATCAGTAACACGTTTCGGGGTTGATTTTTTTTAACAAGCTATCTGATAAGATTCATGTCTTGACTGGGCATTTAGTTTGGCTGTGATAAAAATGCAACAAAAACATTATGAGGAAGGGAAAAGTGAACAGTGAGCTAACAAATCAGTAAACCAAGATTATAACACTACGTACATAGCCACCTATTTTAAATTACTCTGGTAGATGTGATTTTCAAGGATGTAGAATAAAATTATACTAGAAATCTTTTTATGCACAGACATCAACAATCAGTTGACTCTCAAAATGACTTGCTGCTCTACATAGGAATCAAAAGCAAAAGATGACAGCAAAGTGGGTAGCTTTACCTACTTAAATACAGCAGAAAATCATTACTTCAGACAATGTAACTGATGCCACACAATTTTATCTATCTTTCACAGTTGTTTCTTTTTTTGACTGCCTTTATATTCTTCCCAATTTTTAGTTATTCCTTTTGTGTGTCCTTTTGTTGGTTTGTTATGTCACCGTAAGGCAAAGTACTGTCAAATAATAAATAATATTCTTGCTGGAGCTTTCCTTAGCTGTTTTATCTTCCCCCCACATTAGCCGTTCCCTATGCAATTAGGAGTAGAGCATTGTTTTCTTATTTCTTGCATTTTGCCATCATTGTATCATTTGTCAGCATTCTCATCCAATTCAAATGTTCCTTGAAGTGAAAGAAATTGTCACTTGCAGGAATTTCCCCTCTACCATTTTCTTTTTCTTTCCTTGGTATTACTAACATGGAATGTCTCAGGTTCGTGAAGTTTCTTTTTAGAAAGGCCATTAAGTTTAGAGCTTGAATAGGAAAATGAAACTACCTGCATTTAGTATGAAAATGCTTAGTCTCTGTTTACTTCTGGGCTCAATGAAGTAATTTAACTTTATTTTGGACAGGCATAAAGTTCAGAAACAGAGTTGTTATTCTCAGAATAAACCTCACCTACACAACTTCTGTGGAAATGTTTTATGTTAGTTTCTGGTTGACTGAGTTTGTAGTTGAAAGGGTAAATTAGGCTGGGGATGCTCCCCACCCTGTTTAAAGTACTCAGCCTTTTCAGGTAGCTTTGTATCTAGAGTCTTAAGTAACTTGTTGATCATTTCGACACATTTCAGTATTAAACGGCACATATTTTCTCTCGAAGGCTTTTCTTCAAGGTTTTGATGCCTGTATATTTCATTATAAAACAAAGTCCTTGACCATAGTCACTTCTCTAACACACACAAATTGTATCACCTGTTTAATGATTCAGAGAAAACTACAACTCTCCTAATAGAGCGTGCCAGTCAGAAAGAACAGCTGAATGTTTTCTTTAACTGATTTAAACAAGGTAGCTTGTTTTCTCTTACAAAGGAAAACAGCTGAAAGTAAAGTATTGCATCATATCACAGCAGAGTTTGGGTTGGAAAATGGCTCTGGAATTGTTTCATTCCAACTACTTGCTCAATGCAGAGTTAGTGTAGATCAGGGTTCCCTGATAAATACTTTAAAATCAATAAACTTAAAGTATCACTGCAGAAAATTTCACTTCTGCAGAATCTGTGGAACCAAGCTCGGAAACCCTTCTTTCTGAGAGTTTTCATCTGGAAAATTATGTTTGTTTTGAAGAAAAGTTGGACCTTAGCCTAATTTTGTGTTAAGTGAGAAGATGATTATGCCTCCTTCGACTGTGTTGGCATAGTTAAGGAGCTGGACTGAGAACAGAGGGAGAGAGAAGTCGCACGTGGTTTCACATTGCGACATTAGCACAAGCGTAAAAAGCTGTAAAGATGAAATCAATTAATCTCTGTAAGGACCACTGGAGTCTGCATATGGAAGACAACCTAAGAAATCTAAGTACAAGCTTACGGTCTTTATCTGCGTGTTGGCGCAGAGTGCAGGACTGAGAAAAATGCCACTCAGGTCAGATGCTTTCTTTTAGTTAATCTCCCTGCAGTTCAGGCATGCAGGCATACAATTACTTATTACAACTAAAAAAGCACAAGTTGAAGAGATGTAATATGTAAAATAGATTACTTTCCCAAATATGTGTCGTATTTTGTCTGCAGGAATGGGAGCAGAAAGGGGAAAGATTATTGGGTAATGTGAGATGTGTAGAAGTAACTTTCTTTTCCATCTCCTAGATGGAGATGCTAGGTAGCAGGTGTTTATTTATGTCTCCTCCCTTTATAAACAAACACACAGCAGCATAGAAAGCGGGTCCTAAGAATAAAAAGAACTAGAACAAATCCCCAATGGACAAAGCATAATGAATTAAAAGTATGGGACAAGGTAAAACCTATTCATCTTTGAGAAAGATGGGGTTGATGTTCTGATATTTCTACCACAGGAGCTGCATCAGCTTGTGATAGCTTAAGTAGGTAACATACAGTTTAAATGAAATAGGAGAGCACGAATTTAAAAACACTATCTGGAAACACACGACTGCAATTAAACCAGCCTGACCTTTAGTCAATACATTAGTTTTAGTTATGTGATTCAAGATACTGCTTTTAAATACTTGCTATTTTAGGTAACAATTATTGCTGTTGCAAAGCCCTAAGGACATGTTATTTTCTTTATTTCAAAATATTGACATGTAAATGTACTCTTCATAAAACCCCAGCATTCTTGTGCCAAAATTGGAATGTTGAAAACTTTTTCCTTAACATTCAAAAATTTGACGTATTGTAAATTTGCTGATTTTAAACTGCCAGTCCTGCAAACGTCTCTGCATGCACATGTAAAATTTCTTTTTTTTCTAGAGGAGGACTTGATGACAATGCCAAAAACTTTTAAGTTAAATAATAGTCTTACAACTCTGGAAAGTGATAGGGTACTATAAAAAGTATATTCTGCTCAGATACTGACTAATCTTGATGCTGGGAAAAAAATAGTATTAATTTAATTTCAAATTCTAAAGAAAATTAAAATGCTATTTGATTATGAATAAAAAGAAAATATTTTAATATGTTGGGGGGATAACATTCACTCTCTTAATATAGTTCCTGTGTATTTTATGATCAAATTAAATTATTTTTGTTCAAAAATATTTCTAATGGATAAACTAAATCATTTTCTTAAAAATCTGTCTCAAAAATAATGTAAATTTGTTTCCTGATATTCATTTTCCCTTCAGAACAATAAATATTTGATGAAATAAAATCCAGAATTGTTTTAGAAAATATATAAGTTGGAGCCCAGCTGTGCTCCCTGGAGTTTTAATTCCAACTGTAGTTACATTCAAGGGAAAATTTGTATTTCTTTATATGGAATTGAAACAGACCCACGGTTTCACTTTCAATAAGTATATGGAAATCAATATGCTGTAAAGTAGTTTATGCTATTTTTCCATTTCCATCTGCTTCCCTTCCATTGCATCTTTTTGTGAGTGACAGCATAATAATTGCTGTACCAATTAATGCCCTTCCAATCCAACTGCGTCGCTACTGCAAAATAAATGTTTTGCTTTGTAGCAGTTTGTCCTGCTATGAAACTTTGCTTTAGTTATTCCAATCATCTAACAGCAGAAAAGGAAAAGCTGCTTTGTCATCAACAGCTCAATAGAAGACACTGTATATTCAATACAGAGAGTTGGCAGAATTTTAACCAGTATCAATTTATAAATAGGATAACAGCAATCATTTATTTTCTGCCTTAAATGAAAGTATCCTTTTTGATGCAATAATAGCCACTTAACTGATTTGAGATTGTAGTAGGGTTTTTTTGAGGAACATTTTCTTTATCCAGAATAAAATGTGGAGTCTCTTTCTTTGCAACAAAAGCTCTTAGAGGATAAAAGCTTCCATCTGAAATAAGCAGTCATAATAATTTAGTTTCTTGCAGTAAGCATTTCATTTTCCCTAGTGGGCTTTCAGTGCATGGCTACAGTGCCTTTCCCATTTTGTCCTGTGTCTTAACAAAAAAGTTGCAAAGAACATTCGAGGTTGAAGCATCTCAGGACAGGCTTCACCACCAAAACTATATCTTCAGTACAATCTGCAGGCTTCCTCTGGTACAAATAGGAGCTTTCACTGCTGTTGGTAAAGTCCTTAGAGGACATAAATCTAGGTTAAAGGCTGGTATTAGTTTTGTGAACTTTTCTGGATGAAGGGCTGCATTTATTGTCTGGTGAGAATTGTGTCAGGAAACAACATACAACTAACTCCTTACTAACATATCATTCCTGAAACATCTGTTAGCTAATTGGGTTTTTTTCCACCTCCTTGCACCATCCTTTGTGGATAAAACCTCATCGTCTCTGTTTCACTGGTTTCCACACTGTTCTGTTTATTGTGAACAACAGAATTTCCCTACGAATATTTCTAAAAAGAAATGATTGCTTTGCAATGCAACAAGTGTGTCCATTTATTTGGCCTTAGCTTGCACTGATTGACTCATAGACGTTTCTTTTGAACAGCCATGGTTTTCTATAACATTTATAGAAACATCTATAGCAGTCACAGAGCTCTTGTCCTCATGAAGTCTGAGAGCACTCGCAAGTAAAAATTTACAAAATGTAATACTAATAAAGATATCCAATTGGCTTTAATTTAATGATTTCAATTTTGTGCTCATAATCTTGCAAATGGAAATGCCAAATTTTATTTTCAAAAATAAAGTTTATTACCTAGAAAAGTAAAACTGCATTAGAAGAACATCATTTTGTTTGTAAAGTCATCTGTTCAGAGGTTAAGAAATCCCAGATGAAAGCTTCCTCTGCAGCTGCAAAAGTCTGCTTCTTTATTTTACCTAATGACTATCTAATATGAGGTACTTTAAAAGCCTGTAACAGAAGCTGAAATATTCTGGTTCTATTAATTTTTAATCATTGTACTGCAAAAATATACACTTATATTAGATCTTGTATTTGAAAAGCTTAGTCACAGGGTTTCAAAAGTGGCGCTGCATCAGAGAAGTGAGTAGTGTGGTAGCAACCGCATTCACCTGCATTTGGTTGCATGTTGCTCACAGGTCATCATCCCCCAAACAAACTATCTGGCACCAACTCCAGTCTGAGAAAACTCCTGCCATCTCTTACCCTTGGCTGCGTGTTCCTCCTCCTCCACTGTGCCAGTACAACGATTTGTAGGGCTCTTGCAAACCAGATGACCAAAGTGCTTCAGTCTACAAAGCAGCCTTTCTGTCGCAATGGCACAACTGAGGGACGGTGAACAGCAGTATGGGCAGAGGGGAGAAAGGGAACATTTTCAGCTGATTTTTCCATTACAGAAAGTGTAATGTTGAACCTTACCCATGGGCAGAGGGGAATTTTAACACAGGACTTGTACATCACAGATGAGTGCTCTAACCCAAGAATATCAGATGAGAGAGTCCCTTGAATTCTGGTGTTGGAAAAGAAAAGCATGACCTTCTTTTCTTTTCATTTAGAATAGAAAAAGGGTTCGCACCTGCCTTCTGGTTAAGAATTTGAATTTTGAATCCAACACAGAGAGACATCTCCCAAGAAGCAGCAGTAAGGGAGCTTTCAAAGCTTATCCCTGGTTCTCTTTTTCTTTTTTTTTCTTCTTTTTGTTTTCTTCTTTTTTTCTTTTCATTTAGCTGAGTACTGCAAGTTTTCTCTTAGAAGTTGTGATCGATCTACTTATATGTACATCAGTCACTGCTGTTACTAGGATACCATTGGTTTTTTCCTCTAAAGATTTGTTATAAATAAGCACCATGTCATGAAATAAGATCTTTGTGTATACTGCCTCTGCTTCCAACATAATTAAGATGAGGAAAAATCTAATTTTGGTGTAATTTGCCAGGTTACATTAAATTATCTTGATGAATCATTCATACCTAATTGTTTTGGACTACAGCTTCATTGCATTCTATGATCCTGAGAGTAAATTTAAATAAAGGATGAAGTAGGCTGAATAATACCTTTCCAAGGTCCTGTCCTAGAACAGAAAAAAACCCAAAACATTTCATATGTAAGCCACAGGAAAAAAGGTCACGAAGTATGTGTTAATCAAATTCCTTTTATGCTGACTTCAGAAGAAATGTAGAGAGAGTTTTGTATTCTTGAAAACAGCTGTGGTACCAGAGAGCTGCAAAATCCACAAACAGCATTATTCTTCCCTCTTAAACTTTTAAACCTCAAATATGGCACAGAAAATACTATTGAAGCATGAAGTTTAGAAAGCTGTGGAACTTAAATTCTTTACTGCAAAAACTTTTCCTGTATCTTTAGTTTCAGAATCCTTACTATTGACATAAAGTGTAACTGTGGAGACGCTGCAGTATTTAAGACTCCGTAAGGCTGATCAGCTCTATGAGTATTAAAATAATATTTAGTAGGAAAACAAATGAGAGAATCAATTATCATTTAGAATTTCCAGTATGAGATAGACTAAATTAAAAAAAAAAAAAAAGAAGAACAGAAACATAAATTTTGGAAATTTACTACTTAGAAGTCAGGCCAACTTGGAACCACTGGACTATTTCATTATTTTGCCACAATTACTTTTTGATTCATTTTATTTAAATATGTTAATATAGTTTATTGTTTTTTTAAAAATAAGTTGAAAGTAAATATATTGCATAGAGCCATTCTTTCCTAAACTCACAAATTCTCTATTGCCCATAGCTTTCTCATTTCATTTGAACTCTATTCTTTTTGTTATTATTTCCATAGATTGTTGTCATTCTGTTCAGCTTGAGCCTCAACTAGGCTTAGAGTTTAGAGCTTTTGGTTCTGTTGAGTGTGTCTTCTAATCTTTTGGATCTGAGACTCTCTCTCTCTCCCTCTCTGTCGCTCTCTCACTCTCTGACTACATATCCTAGCAGTCAGGGAAAAAGTCACTCATCCTCATTAACACCCTTCGTTACAGAATGGCTAAAATCAGCTTTATTATGAGATTTAGCAGTTACAAATTTTCTTTTAAAGAACAGTAAGATATACGCTCGCAGCTGAGGCACACATCCGGGAAATGGAAGACCTGAATTTAATTTCCTTTTTAATGTTAATAGGTTCAAATTTGTCTTCTATATTCTAAGAGACTGCCTTGATACCTTGGCTACGAATTAGTAAGAGCACTCTTCATCACTGTATTAAAGCTGCAGTATTCTACAGAAGTGAATTCATAATGAATTATATGAGTTACAGCACATGATATATATATAGGCCTGAGTTTAGGGTACTCCCTTGATGGTCAAGTGTCTTTACTCCTGCTCACTGTCACAGGACTTTTTGTGTTGTTTACATTTTTTGGATAAAATACATAAAGAGAATGGAGGAAAATGGTGCCTTGACATATTTTGTTTATCTTTATTGGTACAAAAGAGAAAAAATTTACATAGCCAGTCACATGGCTGGATTAGCAGTTCCCTATGGCCCTTGAAATATATATGATTCCAGCTTCTGGGTAAAAAGAAAACAAGACCTTACATCCTTAGAAGGAAAAATGCCAGATTCAGAACACAAAATTAAAACCTCCAGTCATGCAATTTTCTATGTTTAGGTTTGCATTAAATTAAAAAAAAAAAAAACAAACAAAAAACAACTAACAATAATTGTAATGCAAATCCCAACCCAAATAAAAATAAAAATGTATGAAGACTTCACTTAATATCATGGTTAAGAGTTGGTCAAAGCAACAAAACATTTAGGACTATTTTCAAACAATGTGGTTTTGCTTTGCATCTCAGATGTTACAGCCACCATTCATTTTAATTCAGTTGATGCAAAAGTGTCTTGAAGCAGAAAATATTTAAACCTGGCATCTCAGTCAGATTTTTATAGCCAATGTCAATTTAAACCAGTGAATTAATAGTAAAAATACACATACAAAATTCATCCTGCTTGGTCATGCTATGAAAGGGATTTTTATGACCATTAACATGCCACTGGGAATTCAGTCTCTGGTTTTATTGTCTCCAGTGTCACTGAGATGTACCTTTTATTCTATTTTTCATTTAGTTGGATTTTTTTTCTCTCTTGGTCCCAGTATTGCTCTGGGACTCATCTTCAGGGGGATCACTATTTTTTTCATTAAGCAGTCAGTAACATTTTATAGCCAAACTTTTCCAAATACTAGTTAGGACAAAGTTTTGCCAAATCTGGTCAACATCATTCTTGGATCCAGCACTACTGGGGTGCTCTTGGAAGCTGCTAGCTGTTTTGAAATGTTTCAATGTCAGCTGAGTTCTTCAGCAATTGAGTCTATACTCTGTTATGACTGTTCTTTAATAGCTCTTGTGGTTGTAGGAAAAATAAGATTTTGCATTTCTACATATAATAGATGTATTAAAGACATTTTTAAAAGCATTATCCAAAACCATTTTAAATCCAAGCTTCAATATACATTTCCAAAAAATGGAGAATACACATTGCATGAAGATATACATTTTGTAACTTCATTTTTTGTTAGTAATTAAATATCGATTTGAAGGGGTAATTTTGAGATAGGCAAATGATCAGGATACAGAATCAGGCCATAGGAGTCATCTTCTAAGTTAATCATTGGATTTTTACTGGCTTTTCAATGGCTTTTCACACATGGTTTACCATCTTGCTGCCTGCGAGTGAACAGGCCATGGTTATATGAGATTCACAAGCCCTTCTAAGGAAAGATCTCACGCATCCTCTTCTCAATCAGTGTTCTGCCATGTGGCCATATCCCACCTAAAGTTCATTTTGAAATGACAATGATGCTTTGTTTACCTGACAAACTAGCATCCTGTTTGGAAAACAGTAAGTACACGAGGCGGCGTTTGTGTGACATACCCCTTTGAAGCCACTTAAGCAGTGCTTCAGATAAATAAAAGTGCATTAATTCTTCATCAGCTCCAACAAATATAACTGAGATTTATAGGTTAGGAAATCTATGTATATGATATATTGCAATGAAAAATAAAATTAAAAAAAAAGAAAATTCTGACCCTAAATAATGCCTGAGTTGGGTCTGGGACCTTCTACCTCCGATGGGCATCCGTCACTCGCTCCTGCCTTGCGCATGGGCAAAACCCTCTTCTGCAGCTCCAGCAAGTCCTGATGTGGCACATCTCTGCGGGCACCCTGCCACCGCAGGGCAGTACAAAGTCAGCCCATCGGAGTCTACATCCATGGCGAAAGGCCTCAAGTGTTTTAAAATTAAACGAAAGCCCAGTTACATCTTTTGTGCCCGTGTCCCCGTCTCCGTAGGTCACAGCCTCGGCTCGGCGAAGGTGTCCCGGGCGCAGACGTTTCCCAGCTACCCCTCGGAGCAGGGCGAGGAGCACCAGCAGTCCCTCTCGCTGGCCAGCAGCTACGCCTTCAGCTACGGCTCGGGCCTGGTGCAATGACAGCCGGGGGCGGCCAGCCGAAAGAAGAGAGACAGTCGAGCCTGGAGCCTGCTGCCAGGGCCGGGGAGGCAACCGGCCCCCTCCGCACCCACCATTTGCCGTGAAAACTGATACCTACCAGCTCCAGCCGGGTCACCGCCGAGGCGGCAACCTGGAGAGGCGGCTTCCCCGAAGCAGAGGCTAAGTCTTTATTTATTTATTTTGCCGTTCCTTTTGTCGATACGTTCAGAAAGGAGGGGGCTTGTGGGGGGCGGGAGGGAGGGGAGGGGGACGCGTTCGTGTTGTGAGGAAGTGGTGGAAACAAACGAAACTGTGTTGGTGTGAAGGTTTCTTCATGACCGGAGAAGGCCCGTTCTGGGGCTCCATCGCAATGGCGCATTTGACATCAGGGCCTTTCTGCCCGCCTCCACCAGCAGGCCCGGCCCGTCTTCACCCGTGACGTTGTTAGGTCCTTGCCACAGCCTGCTGATTCCCGCTGGCGTCGCTGAAATGCCGCCGACTCGAGACAGAGCGACAGCACTGGCGGGGGTCACCTTCAGATCCAAGCGAGTTCGCTCATTACCCTGGAGGGTGGTCGGGTGTTTTTTGAACCAGATGCCAACAGATACTGGAGTAGCAGGCTAATACGTTTTTTTGGGAATAGAGTCTGATGCGTTAAGGTAAGGTTATTGCCTGGTACGGCTCTAATCTTTAATTCCTGGGGCACAAATTCATCCCTTACTAATACATGCGTAATTCTCATGATGCCCGTGAGAGCTGTGAACACCCCTATCAGCAGCACAGTCTCGTCCTCAGAACTGCTGTGAAGTCTTCTTATTTGCAAATTACTTAGGTAACAATGCCTGCAAACCTAACTTTAAAAAGCGGGAAAACTGCTCCTCAGACAAATAAAAATGGGCCGCATCCCCAGCTGGCAACCACCTGTGCCACGGCCAGAGACGGTAGAGCTGAGCTCTGGTCTTGTCTTTCTGGTCAGCGTTACTTTGATTTTCTCTCTTTCCTTCTCAGATTTCTGTTTTAGATGCACATTGTATCTTGTATGATCATGTGTCAAGCATCAGTTTACTTTGAAATGGAGGATGAGTACCTCTCAATGGAAATTTTCTGTCTTTGGAAGACATCTTTAAAAAATGAACTGTAGTAGGTGTGTTTGTAATCTGTAACAAGGGAATAAGCTGGAAGGCATACCTGGAGGTGGGGAACAAGTTTTATCTATCCTGAACATTTAGATTTTTGTAAGTGGTATCAAATATTTATGTACTCCTCCCAATGCCCTGAAATGTTTGAAGTTGTAGGGAGAAAAATCTGCCCTCTTGTTATGATCTGAGCAGCCTTGTGTTCTGTTCCCAGTGTGAAACAATTGCCATGATTACCAGAGGGATTCGTCTCATTAGTTGTTTCTCAGGACAGGTTGAGGAAGCGTACCAAGGAGGAGACACAATGACTCTTTTCCAGTGAAACAATCAGTTTTATGTACCATAATTTAACTGAAAAAGTGCTGTTGGGTTGTTTTATATATGCACATATATATATATATATGTATTAAAAGGTATGGAAGAAACTTCTGCTTTTGATTAAACATTCACTGATACAGTATGTCCCGCTTTTCTCCAACCATTTTCCAGGCTAAGAGACCTTGCAGACTTACAGCTTTCTACACCTCAGTGAACAGCTGCTGAATAAAAAAGCTTTGTGATCCACTTGAATGAAACACGTCTACCCCACCACAATCAACTTTATTTATTTTTCCTCTTTTCCCCTGTCTCATTCACTACCTCTTTTCCTTCTCACAGTGCTGCCATACTCAGGAATAGAACGGCTCCCTACAGAGAGTATTTTGATGAGCTAAAATGAAAAACTGCTCTCCCACACTGTCAGGGAGCTGTACCTATGGTGCTCTCTGAGCTGTACCCATCAAGGAAGCTTCATTCACCCTTTCATTTAAGAAAAAGTTTGGTTGACATTTTGCTTTGGGAAAATTTCCAGATTGCGAATGTTACATGAAAAATGTGATACAAAAGGATAGATACTCTGCTGGTGTAGTTCCGCTATTCAATGCAGCTTTGCCAAATACATGCTTTTTGAGGAACTGGGCAGTTATTTTTATTCCTATGCAGCTATGATTCTTTCACTTGCCCTAAAATTATATATTTTCTTTAAAATTCCTTAGATTATGTTTCCAATTTGTTCTGCAGATTTCTATGCTGCATCCATGTAACTGTTTTCCTCTGTGACTTAAATACTACTCATTTAATGCTTATATATTCTACATAGTCCAGCAGTGGGGAAAAAGCAAAACAGGAGAGTAGCAGAACTGCTTTGTAGTTCCAGTGCCCATATACTTTAAGAACCTATTTAAATCCTAAAGCTAGTGCTTAGATGAAAAGCATAAGATCTATATAGTGTGCTCTTTCCATTTCCTGGGGAATGATTGCTGTGTGTCACAGGTGGTTTTGTCTTCCTATGCAATGCATGAATATTGTCTAGTTAATGAAAATGTAGATGCTATTTCCAAACAAAACACCAAAAAAAAAGTCAAGAGGAGAGGAATGGCCGTGTATAGGAGTTTTACTAAATATTTTGCTTTTGTTACATAATGCAACTCTCAACTCATACATTTATAAACATCTGTGAAGTCCCATCTTGTAGCAATAGGCAGAAAACTGAACTCCAGGACAAAACTGGAGAATGCAACCAGCAAAAACCAAACCTGACCTACTGGGAACCTATTTCTTGGAGAGAATAACCACAACCACACTGGAAGTTGAAAATAAGGATGCAACTTCACAGCATACTGTAACACAGTCTAAGAAAACTGCCACCTGAAGCACAAAGGTATTCAGCAGCCAGTGGATGCTGCCATTGGTGCCACTCCAAACCAGCAGATATCACTGTAACATTTGTCTATCCGCATAGCTTCCAGAAATGTTCCTCAGAAAAGCTCTGTGAGAACCAGGCAGGCACTGTGCCAAGAGTTTGCCAGAAAATTATGTTTTCATGGAATTGCTTTAATTCCTGGCATATGCCTGCTGATAATCTAAGTGATTCCCCACTGAGACTACTTTGTACAGCTCCTAGTGCTTCCACCAGAAGATAAAGTCTCTTCTGGCACACGTGGTAGAGCTGCCTGCCTAGAGACTACAAGGGCCTTTGAATAGGCCCAGGGACCCCATGGGTCCCTGTTCAAGTCTCGGCTTTCTTCATGTGCAAGGCACACAGATAATACGTCTACTCCTGACCCTGACCTCTGTTTTCAGCTAATGAGCTGTGAAGAAATGGAGGGCAACAAAATGTCTTCAGTGGTAACCAGATGCTACTGGTACAAATGGAATTTAGCATTAGTACATGAAAATAATATAAAAAATAATATAAGGCTAACGCTTTCATTTTGGTTCTGAGGCTGTGTTATGAATATATAACTGTAACCATGATTTAATTTTTTTTTTTAATTACCCTTGATAACAATATATTCACCCCTATGAACAAATAACATACAGCACTACTAAATATAGTTACTAATATATCTTAACTGTGAATATTATAGATTGATTGCATGCTGGTACTTTTGATTTTGAAGTTACTTGGTGCAGAAAAAGAGTAAATCACCAAATGGTGGTAAGGTACTTGAGTGGCCCCATTTTTTAAACAGCTACATTTTGTTATTGATAGTTTAAATCAACTGTGAGTATTCTTCTTTGAACTAATTTTGCCTCCCTATGTAAAGTAAAAAGGAAGAAGAATACCTTGTAACATGGAGTTTGCTGTCTTACTGAGTAAATTTTTAGACTTAACTTTCCATGGTAGGCTCTAATTCCAGTTCCTCACAGATATCAAGTCCATGCAAAATTCCATTCTTGGGGTTTTTTTGTCATGTTTTTGTTTTGTTTTGTTTTGTTTTGTTTTTCCCAAAAGATAGAAAGTAAAGCTTGGAAATGTATTGACAAACCAAAGAAGTTTGATAGACAGCAACAATGTTTTGACAAAAATCTATCATGACATTTTGGGAAAATACTTCATTTCGCAACATGTGAATAGAAATCCTGTTGGGAAGCAGCAAACACATTTCTAATTAAGCCTTGTTCTAAGCCAATAAGACTTTGCTGGAGGAGGGGTTGAAATTGAATATCTGAGGTCAAAAGTCTTTTAAAGTGCTCTCTATAGCAGTAATTGAAGTACAACATACAACCTTCAGGCACCCATTTATTTCGGAGTTGCTAAGTGCAGGCCATCTGTGAAGAGCCTTACCTGCTTATGGGAAAGAGGAAAAAAGAGCAATTATCAGATCTCTGTATTGCATTTACCAGAAAAGGAATGAACTTCATGCTTGTTCAGCTCTCCAGTCTAATAGGCAATACTATAAGGACCAGTGATTTTTGGGATACTTGATCTCTAGGAACTGAACAAAGACCACCAGCCTGTAGCATATAAACCTCTGCTTAGACTTAGCTCACCAACCACATTTACTAGTTTTCTTCTGGTGACCTAGAAACTGCAGGGTGGTATTCCGTGAGAAAATATAAACCTCTTGAATGGCTGTGCTTTTTAGTATGAAATACAGCATTATTTACAACAGTTTCTTCCCAAAAAAAGGAAGGAGGAAGGTGTTCCAATTAATCTCTTTTTCAGTGTTTAATATGTGTATCTTATCTCCTTTTCATACCTGCTGCAAAGGCAAAAATGTGGCTTTTATCCACATACAGAATAGAGTGGACCGTGGAGAAAGTGTGAAAAGCTGCTGTTTGATTACAAGAACAGATCCAACAGCACTGAAAAGGTTTGGTTTTATGTACATTATCCAAATACTTGTGACTCTTTCCAAACCAACTTGTTATGCATCCTCTACATATTAGAATCTTACATTTTCCATCACAGACAAATGGTTGGGGTGCCTGCCTATGTTTTGTAAGTAGAAGATAATGACTGTGAAACATCATTGTAGTGGCAGAACTTGAAAATCAAAGGGTGTAAGGTTGGATATATTAAATCTGTAGATATAAAATCTTGTACTCTGTAAAGGGTGCTGTGTTTGTTCTTGATGTTATAAATAAATGCTCTTAATTTTTTATTTTAGATAAAAAGGTGTGCTATATTGGAAACAAGTCTAGGCATACAGTGGAATGAAAGAAATGTCAAAGAATATTGACTGACCTGTTGTAACAAGAAGTTTGTTTCTCTCTGTGCCCTTACAAGACAGGAAAAGGTGACAGGTGAAGGTGCTGTGTGTTCAGCCATTATTTAAATGGCATTATGCTTAGAAACCTAAATATTAGAATCCATAGGTGAACTGGTTCTAGTGAAGAAGATGAAGTTTCAGTTTGCAAAGATGCTTTTCTCATCTTTGCACGCTTATGCAGCGTGATACATTTTTATGGATATGGTTAAAACAGATATGAAAGTAACTGAGGTTTAAGTATGATTGATTATAATTAAGGCATTTTAAAATATCGATATTGTTATGAGTATTTCAAGTTGTAATGGAGAAAAGATTTCCTCTTTAACTAAATGCGAGCTTAGAACCTAATACGCTCTCCAAGTTGAAGGAGTTAATCTTTTTAAATCTCACACTGAAAGTCCCAAGAACAGATTTCATTTTTTTTTTTCCTTCAGTACAGAAATCCTCATGTGGTTGAATAGATTTATCATGTTCCCTTACAGTCCTGGGATTTTCAAGCGAATTCTACAGTAGACTTTTTCCTGTAACAATATTTGACATGAATTAAGTTAACTCTCATTTTTAATATAGGCTACACATTGTTTTCAATCTTTTTTTAAATTGTACGATAGCAAGACTGCAGTGGGCATAGAAAATAGCACAAAATTAATCAGCTGTCTTGGCAATTCCATACCCGTCACAAAAAAAAATAGGTTGCAGTTAAACACTTACTCTCATCACTGCTCCTATAGCTAAAACAGAATAAATGATGTAAAATAAAGCTATCCTTATCAATGTTCATTATTGCATTTCCTGAGTTTCCATAGATGACAGGCTGTGACAGGAGATATTTATTTTCCAGGTCTGGTTTTTGTAAGTTGTACTGATTCAAGATGGTTACAAGGAAAAATAGACAATGCAGAAAAAAAGTATTATGACTTCTTACCAAAGTATGACACATGCTCATCTTTTATTTCTTTTTTCCTTCCTTGAAAAACATCATTATAGAAAGAGAGAGAAGTTTTGGAAACCTAATAAACAGGAAATGAAAAATAGGGTAGAGAAACCAACAAAAATAAAAAAATAGATTCTGTAGTCTTTATAAAGGTTAGGAGAATTTAGCAGACATTTAAGCACATAGCAATGGGTCATGCCGAGTGCAAAAGCTTCCTGGAGCACTCAACTTCTTCTGACTTTGTCAGGAGCTTGGAACAAGTTGCTCTAAGTTGCTGTCTAACAATGGACTCAGGAGTGGCTGGGAGAACCAAGTACCAGCCCAGCTAACATACATTTTGCAATATAGATGCTTAAAAAATAGTATTTTGGACAACGCATCACAATTGTTATCACACAACTTTGTGGAACTCACTGCAGCCAGATATTGCTAAAAATATGATTTAGACTATTTCAGAGGTAATCAAATTTGGGGTAATGAAAACAAAATCTGCATTTATGAAGCATAAAAATACATCCGTAGGTGCTCAGCCTTTATGATTCTAATTACAAAATGATCTGACAGAATTCTATGGGAAAGTTCCTCCCATCCTACCATTGTTGGGTAAATTATGGAAATTTAAAAGAAAATAATAAATGTCTGCTTCAGATAGTTTTATTGCAGAGAAAAAAAAAAGGTATTAACAGAGAGTAGTTTTAATACATATAAATATTCCTAACATACATTTTTCTCTTCAAATATACTTATAGACATCAGCACAAATGGAGAATGGTATTGGGGGAAAAAAAAAAAAGGAAAGATGCTGTGTATTTGTTTGACTATATCTTAGTATGATAAGCTATTGATCACTTAAATCATGTTATAAGACTTACTGGTTAATACTACAAATGAATTATTTAGTATAACAATAATTAAATAAGCTTCTAAGAAAGGTGTTAAATATCCTTTAGAATCACTGAGACACTTTTTCTATAACTAAAAAATTCTCTTTCTAAGTAAGCATGAGGTTAGAAGAAATACATCAGCCACTGCTAGTGATTCATATTAGTTATTTTACCTAATTATACCAGCTAACAATGTGGATAGTGTGGAATTAATAAAGATATTATCCTTTTGAAACTGGCCTTAGATAACTTCTTGCATTTCCTTTTCTAACTTGAACATTATGTCCTAAGTTATACGTAGGGATATATAACTGCAAGACTTTAACACAGATAATAAGGTAGATCTACAGCTTTATAACTCAAGCCTAATTCGGGTCAAGAAACGAGTCAGATCAGTGGTGCAGTCCCGTGGCATGGTGGCAGCCTGCTCCAGTAAGTCTCTGAGCTCCCACTGGTGAGGCTATCTCCATGATCCTGAGGCTCTCTTATTTTAAAGGAAGTGTTGGCAAACTCATCACATGTTTGTCCCACAGTTATCCAGATGCTTGTCCTCTTCTCATCACTCTTAATGCATTTTACTCTTAGAAATTAACTGAAAAAAAGTTATGGGCAAAAGCAGAAACAAGGACGCCCCTTCTTGGTCCTTTAAACATGAGTTGTTTCTGTACAGGAGCCCAGCTTCATGGGGAAGGCTGGAAAGGGCAGGGGAGAGCGGGTGCATGTCTGATGCAAAATGGGGGCGAAGTGGGCCAGGGATCTTCCATTTCCTGGCTGATTTGGCAGGTGGGATGCTGGATGAACTGACTCTGGTAGCAGAAATAGCCAGCATTTCATGTAACGGTGAAAGGTCTAGTCCAGCTTAGTGTTTTGAAGACCACTGTGTGTCTTCAGCCCCAGGGTGAGATTCCTTGCACTGGATGTCAAAGGGACCATGGCCACCCTTGAGCCCACACATACCCTGACACCACATCCCAGCGAGGCATGGCAATGGAGGCACATCTTGTGCTCTAGCCCAAAACAGTTCCCCGGGAACGTGTGAGTGTTGCAAGCATCTTTTGAATTGTCTTACTTGCACCTTAAATAATACGGTCTAAGAACTTGGCATATATTTTCTACTCCTGGGGTCCACAGCCTACAAGAGCATTTTCGCACTTACCTTGTAGACAGACAGGGCTGGTTTTGGAACTAGCCCTTAGTGTCAGACTTACAAAGCCATTTAAGGGATTAACTCCTATTGAGCATTTAGGCTTTAAAGGAAATAAGTTTTTCACTTGCGCTGGGGAATACTCACTGAGGCAGCGTTTCAGCTACTGTAAATAAATACCATTGAGTTGAACTTTCACATAGCTCAATGAGAGAAGGTTTAGAGGAGCATGATGCAGATAAGATTTAAAAATAAATTTTAAAAAATCAGAGCCCTGCTTCCCAGATGTCTTCATGATACAAATAAATCACCACCACCCCTCAAAAAAAAAAAAAAAAAAAAAAAAAAAAACCACACTAGAAATTAATCTGATAGTGAGATCAGTCCTCTGAAATCTTTCCTTTTTCTGAGGAAAGGTTTCTTATTTGGATCTCTCCGGAGTAAGGTAGCATCCGCTTGTCATCAAAATAAGAAATGCTGGTAGTACCTATACTTTAGCTGTTCTGCCTGCTCTGTTGCCTTATTCCTCTCCTAGTCCTGTAGTCGTGGGATAAGACCTGGATGGGAAGTAGGTGGTTAAGTTGCACAGCACAAGCTAATTAGAACAAGCTAATTCTGAGTGTCCTTGAAAAGATTTAGGTGCCTAACAGAAAAGGTACCTGGGAATTTAGGGCAGGCGGAGGTCAGAAAGAAGGTTAAGTGCTGGACTACCCTGCCTAACATGAAGGTTTGGAGGAGTCCAGCTTCTTGTGTTCCTTGGTGGGTCCAGCCCTTAAAGAAGGCTGTTTCTTCACAAAAGCGCTGTTTTACCCCAAGATGCACAGCCAAGGGAGAGCAGAAGACAAGCAGAATGAGCAGTATCACAAACTTACTATAGCATCAGAGAAGCTCTTTCAGGTAAAGGAACACATTTGAGATGAATAAGAAAATAACAGGAGGTAATGTAGGTTATCGTTCTAACATTCACCTTCTTTCATAAACTGTGAGTTTCGTATTCGCCCTGTTGATCCGAATTCTAGCAACTGCCTCTCCTACATTCAGAACTCCCAGAAAAAACTGACTACAAAACATTTTTTTCTTTGATTTCTTTTTTAAGACATGTGAGTTTACACTCTGTAAAGACTTAGTAGTACTATTAATCATGGAATTTTCCTTTGAACATGGGACTTAAACATCTACCTTTTTCACCCAGCACAAAAGATTAATTTTATTATTATGGAAAAGAAATCTGGTTTTACTTTTCTTAAAATCTCATAGATTAATTTTCCAGTTGCACAGAAGGTAGTTACGCAGTGATTCAAGACTCAGTTTTTTAATGATAGCATGGTTTGTTATGTTTATTTCCTTTCAGCAAAGTTTCTAAGGCCCTGAAACAACAAAATAAGACAGAGTTCTCTTACAGTTTAGGTAGTATGCTGAGCCGGTTGCTGTCTGTCGCTGTGTCATCTTACTTCCTTGATTTATTCTTTCCTCCCTCTTAACTATTCGGGCAAGCCATACAGCATGAAATAGCACAGTAATTGTTCAATGTAAAATTTCCAAATTACAGTTCATGAAGTTTACTCATAAGAAACTAAAAGTTTCTGGGAGAAAATGTCAAATCTATGGAAAATATTGAAAATAAACAGCAATAAACAATAGTTTGTACTACTTACACAAGAAAGTCTATTTACGTAATCCAAACTCTTTCACAGTAAACAGTCTCTTTCTGGGTTTCATCTTGCCAGATTCATAAAATATTTAAAGAGTTTTAACATTAGATTTCAAATAACGCTTTTGGAAGTTTCTCTTGTGTGTAGCTTAGTAGTTTTTAAGCCAATGAGAATATTGATAAGTGGGTTGTTTTCTTTTGGTTTTCATTTGTATCAGTCTCATGTTCAGCTGCTGTTCACTGATATTACCATGGTACAAAAATGAAGCTGTTGTTTTGGGTTTGCTTTTTAGAAAAAAAATAATATATTGTTCTTATTATGCTATGTGTGATGTGATTTTCCCTGTGGACTATGCTGGTAGAATTAATATGTCTGGAATTTAAATTAAAACCGATTAAATACCTGCAAAGATGTGCACTACAGATTTTTTTTTCTTCCTCAAATCTCAAAAATAAGCAGTTATTTTGAAAAGACAAGCTAAAAGTACCAAGGGAGGCAAGAAATAAGGGCATTACCAGAAATAATCAGAGCAATCTGGTATTCCAGGTACTTAACCTCTCCCCATTTTTACCCTCAGTAAAGTAGGGATGTATTTTGACTGTCTCTACAAGCAGTGAAACAATACCAACTTCTTGGCTTATGGATATTTCTGTACCAGGATTCCAACTGAGAAATTCAGTGTAATCAAATTCATTATGTTATCATTTTGGCATTCTAATATAAATGTGATCATCAAAGAAACAACCCGATGCTACAGGGTTTTATTTGTAATGCTGTGCACAACTTAGAATTATCTGCTATAACATTTGATAACTCAGGAAATAAACCAATTTATTAATAGTACAGTTTTGTGTATCCTCATCAACTTCACATGCAAGCATTTATATATCTGGAAACATTCAGTTAGTGGCAGGAAAAAAAAATCCCTTGCAATGTATATGTGTCCTTGTTCAGGAGTACACAAAACTAAAATGAGATGTTTTCTGATGGTATATGACATTGTAAACTATTTGAGACTTCAGTGCTAAGTTGAAGGACGCTTTGGTTTAGGATTTTAGATTTTTAGCTGAAGAGTAGGGTAGCCACACGATGCTATTATTGCTCAAATAGCTCAGAGAAGCCTTGTGTCCACATTATCCTCAGAAGAACCCAGACTCCTATTTTTCTGTGCACGTGAAGAAAGCTTTCTATTGGAGAAGGCTACGCAAAATGTGCTTTTCACTGTCAGGCTGTTGATGCTCCCTCCTAGCCAGCCAAGAGGAACCAGTAACTGATCTGTAGGCAGACTCATGATGCCTCCCCACCAACCCCTTTCAAAAAAAAAAACCCAAAACATATTCAGCAACACTTTTACTAATGCTTCAAGAGAAAAGGGGAATCAAGCACAGGTGGGCCAGGCACACAGTTTGTAGTATGCGGACATATATATGATTATCAGCTGTCATGGTAACACCTTCATCTACTGGGATTTCGTCCTCAGTAATGCGGCAGATTTGTAAAAGGCCAAAAGATGCGTAGATCCTAATTCTCAGGTCTGCCTTCTAGTTCTGTTTGTTTAAGGATTTTTTTTTGTCTGTTTGTTCAATTTCTGTGTGGTTTCTTCTGTAGGTTTCAGCAGAATATATACATATGCACACGTACAACTACATATGTATGTGTATTGTTTTGTAAGTGTTCTCAATCACGCTTTTTTCTGCTTTGCATCATTTATTCACGTATCTTCCATGTTCTCATTTATTTTTTGTGCAACTAAACCTTATAATAAATTATTATTAAATATAACCTGACGGTGACAGAGTCTCCATGTTTTGTTTTCTCCTGGGCATGAGGGAGGGGTTGGGGGGGAAGGAAGGAGGGAGGAAGGAGAGCAGGGGGCTACACCTCTATTCTGTTCCCAAGTAGAAAGCGCTGAAATAACTGCGGTAAGTGTAAAACCACACAGCTGTCAGATAGCAAGCTTCTGTTCATACTTGTAAATCTAGGTTCAAGGATCCCTGATATATTTGCTTTTGTCAGCTGAGTAGTACTGTTTGCCCAGCAGCAAAATAACACCTCCTGTGTGGAAAATCATGGATGTTTGTTATTCTATAGAGCTCTCAATTTGAGATGCGAAAATCATGGACATAGATAACATCAAGCACATTTTCTTTCTCACCCCGTCACATAGGCTTCTCGGACACATAGATTTCTCGGACCAAATTAACTTTATGTACACATATGCATCTCCATTCTGCATACCAGGGCTGTTCTAAAATTCTCACTTGAGAGCACACCTACTGGGTAAAAATGTTTTAATTGAAGTATTACAAATAATCCTTAATTCTATATATTAATCAAAGGATACGTTAATGCTGCCGGCTGCAATACAACACAGACACACCTGCTGTAAGGTGGCCCAGGCTGGCTGTCCAGCCCAAGCAGCCCAGGCAGTGCTCGGCACAGCCAATTTGACCTTCCGCGTTTCGCCAGCACAAAGAAAATAACGTCAAAGCTGCAAATATAAGTCCTGTGCTTTGGTTACTTCATTCTTAAGAAGGAATCTAATGGTCTTGTCTTAGATTTGTGTGACACATTTTTGCAGTTGACGTAAATCTCCTCTGTCTGCCTGAGTGATGATTCTTCTCCTCTTCTTCCTGTGTGCCGTGTGCCATGAAAATTGGATATTCCATAACTGTTAGCAGACTAGAACAGTAAAAAAAAAAAAAAAGAAATGAAAAAATTAAAGGACTTTCTGAAAACAGCCGCAGCTTTGAGAAAGGATAAAAATGATAAAAATGGTAAATTTTCCTCATATGCTGTTTAAGTATTGGGAAATATTCAACCATGAATCAAAATACTTTTTGTATTCTTGTTTTCTGTGAATACATTTCAGGTTCATGTCATATGAAAAAAGAAGTTGCACTTTGAATATGTTTCACAGCTGTCCCACATCAGATGCCTAGTAAAGCACTACTGGAGTGCTCATTTCCCCTCATGTACACACTTCAGATTCCAAAATAGTCTCCTATGTGAATCTGGAAACATGAATTACTCTAAAGGTATTGGCCATGCTAAGAATTATCCATGTTTTTAAGACAACGTAATGCAATGTGTCTTAGTTAACAGGCATGGGAGGAAAGACAGTTTCTCAAGCAAATGGCTAGTCCCTAGCATGTGGTCACCCTAGGAAGAGCTTCGTTCTGGTACAAAGAGTGACTCAAGAATCAGAATGAGAGAGATGGAAATAGCAGAAGGTCAAAAGGCTTTATAAGGACATATCTACAGTGGAGCTCACCATTGGATCATACACAAGTGCCATCTGAGAGGAGATAGGTGGAAAGCTGGAGTCCCACATCCACTGTGAGAATGACGTCGTTTCCCTAAGCACAACATAATTTCATACCCTCTCTTAAGGTATGAAGAGACAAGGCAGAAGCGGTGAAGTTGGCTCCTATCTTTCCATTTCTAAGCTTCAGTCCTTGAACAGGAGGATTAAGGGGTGAAAAAAGGGCTCTGAGCTCCAAGATGTTGTTACAATACAAAAAGGAAGGAGAAGCACTGAAACAGCTGTCCTAGTGAATTATAATGAAGCTGAACTAGAAGAAATAGATAAAGTGTATCACAGGATACAATTTTTTGCCTCAGTTTTGCAAGTAGTGACTTGAAGAGAAAAGGTATTAACAATACACAAATAATATGAAAGTTAGCAAACCGGAAGAGCTTATTTGTTAATAATGTGGAACACAGTTGGGTTTCTACATGTAGCTGTAAGACATGAAAGAATATTCATCAAAAAAATAGTGAATAGCAACAATTGTACTTTAAAACATTTAATTTTTCCTTTCTGTGTAGTTTAAGATTAGACTACAAGATTCAAGGGATATAAAGAGCAGAAGCAGAGGAGAAAGATGTTAAGAAATGTACAATACAAAATACGAGTAAACTCCAGCTCTCCAGCTGATCTTACCTGGATCTGAGTAGAGTATAAAGCTTTTGATAAGGCCTCTGCGGTCCTTTTCCTCTTCTTTCTGCTGACACATGTTCAGTCAGAAACACAGTCGCTCAGTCAGAAACACAGTGCAGGGAACTGCATCATACATGATAGTATAGTCCAAAATATCTAATTCCAGCATACAAGAGATATGCTGGTATTGCTTGCTTTCCCACTGAAACCAATAAATACAATAAAATCCGAGTAGTCTTTCCTCTGACTTGCAAACTGTAACATGCATGAGATATAAAAGCCTTGACACTGATGAAAAGGCCCCTTGATTCAGGGGTAAATACAATAATATAGTGCCAACAAGTTCCAGCAGCCTTATATTTTGTGGTAGGGGAAGAAATATTTTTTTCTGCTCACTATTTTTCATTGGAACCAGAGATTCTGGATCAGACCTCTACCATATATTTGGCAAGGAATGCAGCAAACTTAGATAGTGGTTTAAATTATTAGTTTGGATGCAGCTGTGAGCAAATTTGAAACAGGAAATCAGAAGACAAACAATGCTAGAAGATGTGGAATGCCTCAAGTTGTCACCTGTCCTTGTCCATGCACAAAACAGCCTATGCCTAGGTTTATGTTATTCCTGACAAATCACCTTTGGCATGAAGTTTCAGCTAATACCACTGTAAACATTTAGCTGACTAAGGAACTTGAGTAAGCCATTTGTTTTTCTAATGTGAAAAAAGGAAAGATAAAAAAAGTTACTTTTTTCATAGGCTGTAGAACTGATTAGCTCTTTCAATTTTAAAATTTTGGCAAGAAACTTCAATTTTCACATTTACCTTTTTTTTAATTGTCTCTGAAGAGGATAGTAGGATGAGCTGTTAACACCTTCATACTTACCTGCTTCAGTATATTAAGCAAACTGGTTTGTTACTCACTTTTTGCGATAAGCAGTGGTGATGTAGAAGATCAATAGGAAAACTAACAGTAAGACAGCAGCAGAAATTCCTCCGGCTATGTAGATAATAAACAATTTATGATCCCAGGTTGCTAAAATACAATTGTAATAAATATGATTAGTATTTTGTATAAACTGGCATGAACTTTTTATGACAAATTAAGTTGAAAATCAATGATTATGTAGAGTCATTATTCCATGACAGCTCATGCTCAATATTCAGACCTCACGACTATTTTCGCATTTCTAAAATGCCTTTGTTATGTTGAACTAGCTCTTATGAAAGTTGTGACTGGGATGACCAAAGGTGAGTGAACGCACCACAGTGGTATGAAAAAAATGGTGATGCCTCATATAATCCTTTCCTATCTCCTTCCCTCCCCTGGTGAGAAAGCAGTCCATACATAAGTGACTCGAAATATGGATAATAAAGGTACTCAGAATAATTAAGTGAATGTTCTTGGGATTCTAAAGGTTGTCCAATAAGAGATACCTAAAGATCAGTCAATATTTCCATGGGCAACAAGATATTTTTCAGAGCACCAGGAAGATCAAGTCAGTCCCCAAGAGGTTTTCTATTCAGTACTGCACACAATTGTATCAGTTATTTTCTGCTCTAATTAAAAAAGAAATCTGTTCACATTTTAACATTTTAACAAAAATTTTTCCACAACAATTTCTTCCATTGTGATCACTATTTTTTTAATACCCTAGTACTGTACATGCTTTGATGGTGGATGTCAGGAAACCCACCCTATTTGTTCTAGCCTAAGCAAAAATGCTTTCTTTGAGATTTACAGCCAAGGCAGGAAAAGTTACATTTATAGTAACTTTGCTAAAACTGCATTGACTTCTTCAGTATGGAGTCACATCTTCAAATGAAGCTAAGGAGCAATACATAATAATGAAAGGGTAGAGACAGCCAAGACAATGGCTCCAAGGTGTAAGTCACTATATTCTTACGGTGCTCAAGTTTACAGAGATGTAATGTGATATTATTCTCATTTTTGAGGTGAAAAAAGCTGGATGAAAGAACACAGGTAATAAAATCATGTAGGAAGCCCACAATATAAGTCCTCAGTGCAGTTATCATGCATTTAAACATTTATAAATTTTTCTCTTGTCACAATTCCAAAATTGGTTAGTGGTAGCACTAAAAAAAAAAAAAAAAAAGTGCGTTAGACCACAGAACTTCAAGGCAGCTTTTTGCAGCCCACCACGGCGCCCTGCTTCCTGTTTCTCTATTGCATCTCTGCACAAGTGCTCTGCAGACTTGAGACTAATAGCGCAAAAAGCAAGCAAAGAGAAATAGTATGCAATGAACATTTCTGTACATAGTACCTTTGTGGCTAGCGGTATCAGCTACTACAGGAAACATCTTAGTCAGATGATCTTACTAACTTCTATCAGTCTCAAATGACCCTATGTGTCATCGACGTCTTGAGGAGGCAAGCACTAGGTGTGACTCTGCCCAATTACCTACCAAAGAAGAAATATTTCCTGCATGTTCTTCAGTTTCTCAACATGTAGGAGTAAAACAAGAACTCCAAAAAAGCGAGGATGCCCTGGGATGGAAAAGGAGTAATGCCTCTTGTATTACTTACTACTAGGGATTGTGGTCATATCTTATGGCGACAAACTTGTTTCTTGTGTTTCAGATAAACACTAGAAATTTATTTGTGAACAGGGACTAAAAAACTGTTTTTAAGTGAGTCCCTCTTTAATGCTCTGCTCACTGTACAGAGGAAGACAGCATCCGAAGAAACCACTGCTGCCCCAAAGAGCTTTCATTCTGGATAGACAAGAAAGTCACATGCTCAGTTCATAGACAAAGGAAAACAATCACTAACGACAGCAATACCAGCGAACCAGCTGCCGAGCCATCACCAGGTGGCTTCTCTCTCCTGGATCAAAAATGTTCACAGCTTCTTATCTGGCTACCCTGAATACCAGTGGAGACTTGCTTAGGTACATCTCTTTAGTATTAATGTGCTCATTGGAAAGGATAACAAAAAATACTGATTACAGAAAAGTCTTATCCTTGAATTACAATGTTATTTTACTGGAAAGGAAAAATAAAGAAAATTCTCTCAGAAGTCTGTTCTGATGAAGGTATGTGACACAATAGAGAGGGCTGCCTGATGACAAAAAATTATGTCTTTTGTATAATAACCACATATGAAATCACTCTACTTCTAGCATGTCTTCAACTGCTGTGTAGCTAAAATGACAGGATGGTGCATATAGCTATGTCCAAACCCAGGAGAAATTATAATGTCTTTTTTTTCAAGCGTTTAGCTACCCATCACAGAAAATCATTATCTGTGCCACTGAGCAATTACAGAAATAAAGAGAAGCTGTAAGCAACAAAGAAAAATTTTTGGAATCTTGTATTTAATTATCATTAAGGATATCTGAATCTGGAGAGAGTTTGAGACTTCAGCTGCATCCCCACCCTTCAGTCTAAGCACTCCAGACTTCATTTTTCTTTTCCTGAAGTTTCACCTTCAATTTTATCAGGTCAAGATAATAATCTCTGAGTTAATGAGTTTGAGAGCTGAGATTATCAGCTGTCAGTTAAATTTGCATGAGAAAAATCACTAGATTTTTTTTTTTAGAACCGACAACAACTCAAAGCCCTTTTTGCCTTTGCTCATTTGAAGTGAGCAAAGCCTTCCTGAGGTATTTGTTTTCTTTAACTATATAAAACCTTTTGTAATTACTGACTTCAACATAACATTCAAGATTTTGCAGAAACATGTCAGAGGCTTGTCATGTGTCTCTTTAGTTCTTGTGTTCTCATCAAAGGTGATATGCTGATGGGAGGCCATTAAGTGTATTTTCAGCATCAGTACAATTTCTGTTAAGTATTAAACAATGTGTCCCTCTCTACCCCCTCTTCATAGCCTTGGCATTTTCTCTGCAAGATTGTGAAATTTTTTTTTGTGGGAAGGTTTTCAACCTTCGGTGCTCTGACTTTGGTTTTGAGGAGGAAGCACTGATGCGCCAGGCAGTTATTTCTTTTAACAAGAGATTTGAACTGCACTGTAAAGATCTTCATGTAACTTGTCACATGCCTTGCTGGACTGGCACGTATGGTATGCTAACTAGTCATGACTGAAATATTTTTACCCAAAACAGAAAGGCACAAATTCAGCATGAATGCATTCACGCTCAGAGAAAGGCGAGTTGTCGAGTAGCAACCCACAGACATGGATGGACTGATATCTTGTGTTCATACTGGATGAATTCCTGAAGGAAGAAGGGAAGCTAATTTCACTCCTACCCTGACTCTCCTCACCCCTGACCGCAGCCTTATCTTCTGTCTGTTTTCTATGGCACAGAAGTACTGCTGTCTCCTTCCAGCTCAGAAGGACTTTATGATAACCCTCAATGACCAGACAAGTAGTCCCTTGCGTATCCTCTGGGTGCTGTGAAGATCATACTGAGTGCTATTGAAAGACATTTAAAGGACGATTTAAAGGCACAGTCAGCATGGATTCACAAAGGGAAAGCCCTGACCAACTAATTTGATATCCTTTTATGATAAGGTCACGTGCCTAGTGGATGAAGGGAACGAATGACGGATTATGCAACTGGTATGGAGTAATGCTGGGCACAAATACAAGTTGGGAGAGGAATGGCTGGAGAGCGCAGCCCTGCAGAAAGGGATCTGGGGGTGCTGGCTGGCAGCAGGCTCAACACGAGTCTGCAGTGTGCCCTGGCAGCCAGGAGGGCAAACCGCATCCTGGGGTGCATTAAATACAACATAACCAGCTGGTCAAAAGCCGTGTTGGTGCAGCCTCACAATGAGTCCTGTGTGCAGCTCTGGGCCCCGCAATTTAAGACTGATATGAAGGTGTTTTATTGCATCCAGAGGAGGGCAACAAGGCTGGTGAAAGGGCTTGTACAAACCATAATGTAATTCTGATCTCCCAAACGTACATCAAAATGCAATCACCAACCAGTTTTTCAGATATAGTGGGAACACACATCAACACAAAATGTTTCTATTTGCCTTTGTCTAAGAGAGCTTGCTATCCCACTTTCTGCTAAAGCAAGAAAAAAACTTAGTAAATCTCTCTAAAAATGGCTAGGCCTTAAAGTTCGAATAAGCATTTGTTTTTCAACTCTTCTAATTTTTCAGTTCTTTCATGACATCTCCCCTTCTTTCAGAATCATCTACCAAAATAATGCATGAATATCAAGTCTGCTTCCTTCCTTGAAAAACAAGCTAAAAAATGAAATATGATCAAAGGAAAATGCATGGTAAGTAAAAGTCAGTAATGGGCTCAGATGTGGAATCTGGTGCGACGACCAAACTCCATATTAATAGAATTTTTAGAAGGAGAAATATAGTGGAGAACACATCAGAAATTCATCCAAAGTGTTTTGAACACATTATATAATTATGTAATAGTCAGCCTTCTGTTTCTGTAAGTGTTGTCCAACAAAAGCTACGCTACTTTACAAACACACATTGCTTTATGTGTTATGGGTTTTGAGGTCAAAAAAGATTTGCAGAAGACCCATTTCAGCTTACTGAAAATATATAGTGGGACAGAATAGACAAACTTTATGATATGGAATGGATCTCATGGTTTTATTTGCACTGATGTTCACAAGCATTAAATGCAGCATACCAACTTCTACTCATGCAAATGCAAGAATATCACACTCGAATACCTGTTTCCCTCTCTCTTCCTTTTTCTTCGTAGGAATTCTATGCTGTTTCTCTTCGCAAACATACATTCACCTTTAGACAAGAAGCAAGTTGTTTCTTTCTACAGTAGCACCTCTTTGAATCAGCAGGTTTGGAACTATTATCAGTGCTGCAAATAATCCTGTGTTCTTATTTACACCTCCTTTCACCTAGGATACCTCCTCTTTAAAACTTCTTGGCCTCTTCTCAATGACAGCTTCTCAAAACAAAAAATTAAAGAAAAAAAAAACATTTTCTTATCGTTCCTTTTACTCTCTTTTAACATAAACAGAGTTTTCCCTACTACTGTTTAGAATGCAGCTATTCTCCCAGCTCCTAGACTCAGTATTTCAAAACATCTCTGGAACTGGGCAAGGTGAGAAGATTTGCAGTACCCATGCAGAATCACACCAGCAGACTAACAACATTGGAAGAGTTTGGTAGAAGATCCAAGCTAGAGTGTGGCTTAGCTGTAGTGCTGAGCCAAAGAAAATGATATGTCTGAACTGATAGAACACACACAAAAAATAGCGTAGCAAGTTTCTGTCACCGCTTGGTTTATTCAAGCCACAGCTGTTGCATCAGGCAGAGTAAGTCACTCGTGAGTTGGTGAGAGACTTCATTGGCTACTCCACAGGGAGCGGTGGGAGTTGACGCCCAGCCTGTCACTCCTTTCCCCTTAGTGTTTCTCCAAATCTCACTGGAAATATTAATTGTGTGTTATGAAATGGTTCCAAACGTTAAAGAGAAATAATTGGAAATCCTTCACATTTCACTTCCTTCGGAATTAATGAAAATTCAACAAAATGCGCTTTGCAAGTGAGGGCTTAAAAGCGTGAAAATGGGGTGTGTTCTGAATCATATTGTACTTCAGCTTCTTCAACAGTTTCAGACCTTTTTTTTTTTTTGCCAATAAACAGGCATAACTATGCTGGCATTGTTAGCACTAAAAATGATAAATAGGATTTGTTTCAAGAGCAAAAGAAGCGTGGAAACTAAATTTTTTCTGGAGAAGAAATAGTTCATGTAGGTAGAACTGACAATTCTTAAAGCCATTGTATGTTTTTTTGCACCTCATTATGTGCTTTCATTTTGATATGAAAAGCACTGCACTTGGAGTAAATAAAAAAAATAGTTCTATTGCTCTGCAATTTGGATATGTTTGATTATATGAATATAGTCAACATTTTGAAATGTGAATGCTTGAAATTATCAGAGGTGAGAGGAATTTTTCTCCTGATACCCCTTTTCTTTTCATCTCATTCTGCTCAATTTCATGGACTTTTATGATCAAGTATTAAGAGTAAAGCAGGTCAGCATTTTTTTCCCGAGCACATTCTCTACTTCTCAATAACAATATCACAGATCGCGCATATTCTGAAGCTTCATACCCCATGGCACAGCCCTTAGTACTGCCAAAGAGAGGCCTACTAACACATCTTTGTTACCAGGAACAAAAGCAGGACCCTCAAAAGATACCAGAGCGCTGGACCAAATGAATGGTGCAACAGGAGAAGGACTGGGGTGGTACAAGAACCATATCTTCAAAATGCATGCTATAGAGAAGAACCAAAACTGAGGGTTTTTTTCAGTCATAACATAAAATAGAAGTAAAGGTTGAATTCAGCTCACAGTTAGAGAAATCTCGTTTTAAGTGTCTACACATGGAGACCTAGGTTCCTATTATAATCAAACTGTGACAACAGTCACAGCAAAACCTAGAGAGCTTCTCAGCTCCCCCTAAAGAAACTCCTTACAAGAATAAGATAGAGGCCGTTTTACTAATTTTTACATTTTCAAATGAGAGTGTGCTCTTTGCCTTTCTTGGAGGATAGGTCTCTCCCCTGGCACCCTGTGGTGCACTCTGCTAATGGAGAAATCTCCTTGTGGCTTCTTTGGGTTTAAGCCCACCTCTCCCTGCAAACTCAGGTAGTCTCTGCGCTTCAAAAGCTTCTTCCTAACATCAAACCAGTTTCTCACAAACAGGTCTACAGTCCTATGATGAGATCAGACAACCTTAAAACCAGCTTCTTTCTGTGGAAACAAGATTAATTGTTAAATTTGCTACCTTTTACGTGCTGCTAATTGAAATGTAGTATTTAAATAAATCCTCACTTGTTATTGAAGTGTTATTTTACATGGGTAAAAGTGTTAATACCTCTGATGGTCCTATTGTAAAGACATTTACCACTTCCTCCTTTACTTACCAGACACAGTAAAACTCATCACATAGGTTTTGTTTCTTCCAGTAGCTATGCAGCGGTACGTCACAAAGTCAGAGTTGGTAATGTTTTGAATGACGATCATGGAGTTTGCCTGATCAGAGCAATCCACCTGTGTACGCTCTTTGAAATCTGAACCAAAACTTTGCTTTCCTGATGAGTGGCACAGAACAATGGTGTCTACCTGATCTGCTTTAATCCTTTCCCACAACACTTGCTGCACTGAATCTCCAATTTTATAAGGACAGGTAAGAGCAACATCTCCTCCTGGCTTGGTAAACACGTGAGTATTTTGTTTCTCAGATATTTCAAAAGCATCTGTGGAAAAACACAAGAAACAACAAAAATTGCTTAGAATTAATTCAAGGGAACTTCAGTATCAACAATTCCTGTATGGCAAACATTAATGAAATACACTTACAGTGGAAAGCTACTCAAATCATTTGAACTACTGAAAGATATAATTTATATCTATCTAAGACTACATTTTTGTGCACATTTAGACAAAACAGTCTTTATGGAACTGTGAGGCTGTGAAGACATTGCAAGAAGGCTATTTCTATACATTTTGAGTACATGAATGTTTTATTAACAATTTCAGCAAATATTCAACAGCATAAATTACAAGGCCAGTCTGATTAAATTCGTGATAGTCTTGTTCTGCTTTCACACTAATTATAATAAGAAAATGGTTTGATGTGACCATCAGGACACGCATTAGCGCATTATGTTAGAAGACATTCTAGCCTATGAACTACAGTTCTCCCACTCACAAGCTTCACCACTTAAATAAAAAAATTCTTAGCCCTTCATACACTTTACTTGGGAAAAACCTGTGTGATAGTCAGGCTGTGGTATCAAAGCAGAATTTCAGACAAATTCAAGACTTTCACCACATATAAACCATAGATATAATACATCTTAAATATTTTTGACTGAAATCCCTGTGCTCTGAGTTATTGTTTTTAGTAATAGAATTCCCTGTTTACAAATTACAAAAAAAAAAAAAAATCTTCAGTAGAAAGACTGTCAATGTTCCTGATATTCAGAGCATTCAATAACCACTTGGTTTCTAAAGTCAGCTTTATAATGCCTATATCTCATAAGTTAGGGTTAACACTGTCACCTTTTAGAAGACTTTAATGTTGAAAAAGATTAATGATCAGGCTGATTTTCCTGTACTGTAAAAGGACTCATCTTTCAAGCTCTTCAATGAGTTTCTTTTTTATTAGATGTCTTTAAGTCAAAAAATTTCACTACTATATATTTTTTATGTGTTTGCTGCTATCTATGGCCACAACAGGAAACAGAGACAAATTGTGTTGGAAAAATGACAGTCATTAAATGCAACAAAACCTGTTTATAAAAGAAAAGTTTTAAAATTAAGTCGTAGCCTGATTCATGAGATGAGATGGTTACAGTAGTGCTCTGGGTAGAACTGAATACACTGTAGGAAAAAGCTGGATTTAGATCCTCCTTAATATAAAATTTTTATCAAAAATCTATGGCAAAAATTGCTGGTAAACTGTATTGCTTTGGATGCTGGTAGTGCCAGTGTTGTCATAGGTACTGGAGAAATCAATACAAATTGGCCTAGCTCACCTCCTAAGCTAGGTGCAAATAGTAGGATTTCAAGTGGGTAAGCATACTACCCTAAATCTAGGAATAAGTGATTCCATTTGTGTTGACAGGATGGAAACCATTGTGGAAGTCTGTGACTTCTGAGACTTGCACAGTTTTTCTGTGAAACAGTGAATGAAAAAGTCTAGCCTGCAATTTTTTATCAATGGAACACAGCACAGAAAAATTACATTCTCGCTGCCTTTGGAGACCAGAAGTATGATTAAAACATTGAAATGCTGAAAGACAAAAGGAACTGTGTCTAATGAGTTTACCTAAAAAAATTAATGAAGAACTTGAAGATCCATGTAGACTGCAATCAAGAAGACAGAAAGTTAATGACAGACAAGGGCAGAAGAGAGAGAAATTCACTAACCCAAACAGAAGGTACAACACAGTGAAGCTAATTAAGTCCTTGGACAGCTTGCCAAAGACAGCTGAATTTCTATTACTGAAGACGTCTGCCAAGGCTGGATAATCATTTAAGATATCATGCTAGTTCCAGCAAGAATTTACTCATGGAAGTCTAAATATTATTCAAATCAGACTACTATGATGGGACTCTACACTTGCAAAGCATGTCCCTTGAAGTGCAGTCGCTCAAAAGTCACTGCACTACAAAAGGTAATTATTTTTTTGTCTAGCAGATTCAGATCTGCAGACTCAGATTCAGATCTGCTAGGTAAGAGGGGCAAATGAAAAGGTAACTGAAACCAATTCTCTCTCTTGCCCACCACATTCTTACAGGTCAGATCTTTACCTCCTGCCCCACTTCCCAGACCACTAACTTCCAGCAACTGCCTGCTTTACAATAAATCACATATCCTTCCCTGAGAAATCTTGTCTTCTTCACCGTGCAGTCTTTGCTGTTTTCCTCAGCTATGAGCAAGCTGTCTTCTCAGGAGCATTGAAGTCTCCCCATCTGGTCCTGGGTCCATCCTTCTGCCCTATTCATTTTATGCCAATGTTACCCTGAACTCCAGGTGTTTCTCCCATCTAAACATGCTTATTAGGGAAATTATGTGTATGATGATACTTCCTACCTTCCAGAGGATTCCAACCTGACCCAAAGGGCTGAAACCAGGACTGTGTAAAAAACTGCTTTCTTCCCTGCTGTCCTGCTACACATTTGCTAGAAAAATATATGTTATACACATGGTAAACTGGGGAAAAGAAGATAAAATATTTTCCATCAAAATAATGAAAACCCCCCCTATCTTAAAACTTATTAGTTAACTTTGTATGTTGTGTTTGATAATATATCACAATTCCAATAATATATAATACTATAACATGCTATAGTATACTGTAACAGATATGTTACAAAGCTAAAGTTGCCTTGCAACTTCAGTGAAGAATTTCTAGGTACAAATCTTGATATATTTGTATAATTTTCTGCTATAAAACCAATATGTCTATAGTGAGAACTACATATAAACAGAGAAATTAAAAGAGTTTGAGATTCTCAGCTGCTGCATATTTTATCATAACCATTTTCAAACACAGACATCATGACACATTTTATTCTTTTGCATTGCATGTATATTTTACTTGACAGCATGCAGCAACATCCAGGTATTTTCACTCTTGATGAAAGATGCAAATCACTCCCCTTCTTACAGTATGATACCTTGCAAAACTTAAGTGATTATGTAAGGCACATACAGTGGAGAATCAGGCCTACGTAGTTCTAATTAAATCTTTCAAGTACACTAAAGTGTTCCAGGCTTTTGTTTCAAGCAATTGTCCCATTTTATTTTGACACCAGCATCAGCATAGTTCTTTCATCCTCCCTCTCCCCTGTTCAACCACTTTCTTTATTTAGCACCTTTCTGAACACAATTTCTTTGCTTTCAGCCTGGTACGCGTGGGACGAGAACCTCCCGCTTTGAGAAATACTTCTACGGGAAAAAGGCACACGGCACACCCACATACATTCACCCACACACATTCACCCACACACACGCACATCCCAAGGTGACACACCATGTGCGAACATTTCAGAAATGTTAAAAAAAAAAAAAATGTACCATTGCATCTGATAAAAATAGACTTCCCCTGCCTCTGCTCATTCTGGCCACTGCCACTACTGCCTGCTCTGCCCCTCTGGCCACGTCATCTTGCCTCCTGGACGGAAAGTAGGAGGAGGTGACAGCACTCAATGGTAGGTAGGTGCACTTGCCTCTGCTTAGTAAAGAGGTGCTCTGAAGCACTGAAGAGTGTTCATCTCTTTTGGCATAACATCACCTCATCATATTTTGCAATTACACTTTTTTCTATCGGCTTTAGGGCCATAAGACATATAAAGGGAAAAAAAATGTAAGCTTTCCTATTTTTAAAAACATAATCTTTCAATATTTTTCTTGGAAAGCAAATCTCAGAAATAGAGAGGTATAAAAGAGTGTAAACCAACTTCCTAGGATTTAAAGGATCAAACAACTAAAATGAAATTCTGAAATTAAGAAATTCCTTTCGGAAGGCAAATAAAATAATGGTGTAATCTTCCCCCCTCTATCTCAGTCCCTTTGCTACAAGCAAGTAAAAGTCAAAATCAGTGTCATGTAAAAGTTTCATCCCCATTCTTTTTGGGTAGAGCTTTTATACTTTTTAGCTCCTGTCATTCTTTCAGTCTTGATAGGATTAGCTGGTTTTGTTTCTTCAAAGGAAAGTTACTTATATAGCTGGACTTGTTTTCAGATGGTTTATTATTTTTTCAAGTCAGTATTTGTGATATTTTAATTACTTAGCCAGCCCAACACACAGACATTTTCCATGTGCTCCCAGGTACCACCAGGTCAGGACAAGCTGGTACTGCTCAGACTGATGGTAACAGAGTTACCTTTAAAGTAGCTACCCTTAGGAAGTAATGCTCTCCATCAGAAATAACTAATGACCTTAGCATATCTTTCAAAACTGCAAAGCTAACTTAGCTCTACAGTAGAGACAAGTTCCCACGTCCCACTTGGTTTGCTAAAGCTCCTCATAAAAACACCATCTTCTTCCTCTGCTTGTAATAAGAAGTGAGAAAACAAATTGAAGATGAAAAGGCGGCTTAAATTTTTACGAAGATGAGCTTTCTCCAGGGCTTTTCTTTTCAACAAGAAAACCAACTTTCAGATGACGAAATACTTCAAGACTGACACCTTCGCCCTCCCTGGATAGGCTAAATATGGAATTATATTTAGCTCCCAAACTAATGTCTTTCAACTGTATTTACACATACCATGCAATTTTGTTAAGTTTCTAAAAAAGTGGTTTTGCCCTTTTTTGGATGAGACAGGAAAATGTGGATGCATAGCTATTAAAAAAGTTGTAACAATAAAGTTCTTAATTTCTAATGAGCTACTGACAACAGTTCTACTCAGAACTCAGAAACCAAAGGTAGAATGCTGTTTGAAAAAGGTGTATTTTTCTAATTGCAACTATTTGGATTGTAAAAGTTAAAATGAACATATTTATACTCCTTTACCTTTAAAACATCCCTGTAATATATATTAAGCTATATTGTGACAAGCCAGTGAATCTTTCTGTACCAATTATTAATTCTGCAAAGGTATAAACACTGCATGCAATTTTAATTCACTTGCCACCTTCTGTTTATTTACCCATATTCCACTCCTCTTTGCTGTTATTTCACTCTTTCAAACTGAACTTTAATTATCTAGAGAGCAAAGAAAAGGAGAATCCAAAGAGAGGGAGAGAGGAAGAGTACAGTGTTAGTAAGAGTAAGCAAATCATGCTCTCTTCAGGTATAAACGTTCATAAGCTTCCAGCAAGGAGAATTTGGTTGTTGGGGAAGAAGTCATCGGATGAAAGCATAAAAACACTATGCCAGGATTCATCTGCAGAAGAGTCTGGACGATATAAGAGTTCAAAATTTCAAATTTTCATCCTCTCTAGGAATATCATTACTTCGGGATGAAGGGACTTTACCAGCAATAGGAGTTCAATGAGCAGAGAGGTGGAGTGACACAGGACACCGTGCTCAGCCTTCACTTACTGTTAATGATCTGACAGTGGACGAAGAGAGCTGCTGTGCTGAGAAACCGCATGTCACGGCATGCGTGCATGGGGTGCATTTGTGCCTACCTGCTCGTATCTTCCATGAGGCTCCTGAGGGTCAGACATCAGGCAGAGCAGAGGATATAATGTTTTAAGCCACAGAGAAGAGAAGGCATGGGAGAGGGAAGGGAAAGGGTGTGAAAAATGAAACTGGCTCCTAAGGACGACTATTTCAACCAAGGTTTCTTAGGAGGAAAAACCAAGGGTGGCAAGGGAATGGACAAGGTACACACCCGTGCTGCCCAGCCCCAGAAGCATTATAGCACCCAGGAGTGCACCATAAGGACACACTATGAGGTATTGATACCCTGCATCTCAGATCCTAGTTATTACTTTTAATGGATTGTTTTATCAACTGAAAATATATTGAAGAAGAAGGAAATAAACAGTTTATTTCATACTAAGTTTGTCATGCAGCTTTATACCAAGTAAGAAAATAAAATGAATCCATATAACATCAGTATTTTTTACCGAATGTTTCCTTTCCATTTCTTTTTGTCCTTATTAAGGTATAAATTATATTCCTGTCTGACAGGCCAGTTGAAAGAAAGGTTCATCATTAGAAATATAAGCAGCAGAAGGAGGTTCTGCAGACAGAAAAATTTCAGAACTTAAAATATTAATCACTTCTTAGTGATTTCCTTTAGAGTTGAACTATCTGAATCTGTAATTCCTTTTACCCTCTGCTTTTCACCTATCTCTGTTCATTCCATAACCTAACATGTATTTCCCCAAATAAAATATTATGCAATCTGTGCTAGTCTGTACTATCTCCTTAATTTTGAATATTTTAAAACTGTCACTGTGCACTTCCTGTTTTCCCCTGCAATTGAATCCTGTAATGATTTCCAAATTCCATTAAATCAAGATTTCATCCATCACATTTACACTTTGAGAAACAAAAAAACAAAGTCGTAAAAATCTTCGGTCTGGATTTATCTACTGGGTGCCACAACAGTTATGGTTGATACTAGAGGTAATTCCATATTTTAGGTAAGTTGAATTTCACAGTGGTTGCTGCAGTGGCATAGAATTAGGGAAAAGTAGCTGAGAAGATCAAGTAATTTTGGCTTATAGATGTAGGGAAATGCTTGCAAAAAAAAAAAAAAAAATTCTTTTAACACGCTAGATTCAATTCCAAGTCAGTTTTGGCTTTCTTAGCCCATTCATGCTTGGACAGTGTTTCAAGGTTCCTTCCAGGTCAGCTGCCCCTGCTTCCATCTCATCTATGCTTTCTTTCTGAGTTCAGTCAGAAGCTTCTTGTTCATCCACGTAGGCCTTCTGGCATTTTTACTCGATTTCCTGCTTGTTTCAATGGACCATTGGAGAAGGTTTTCCTTGAAAATCTTTCTGACATCACCCTTGAGATTCTTCCAAGCAGATCTCTGAACAAACCACGTTCTGCTCTTCTGAAGCCCAGGGTTGTGATCCTGCTTTTTTGCTTTTATCCCCTTCTCTTGGGATCATTAACTCCACTATGCAGCCAAGGTTGCCCTGATCTTCGCAACCCCAACAAGTTCTTCCTTCTCTGTGAGCCTGAGGTGGAGCAGAGTGTCTCCCCTCTTCAGCTACTTAGTCACCTGAGTAAGGAAGTTTTTATCAATGCAGTTCAGGAACCTCATGGACTGATTATGCCCTGCTGTGTTGCTCCTCCACAAATACCAGGTGGTTGAACTCTCCCAAGAGGATCACAGAATGTGAAGCTTCTTCCAGTTGTCTGATGGAGGTTTCATCTACATCAGGTCTGATCACCTTGATCAAGCAGTCAGTAGCAGACACTCATTGCATCACCACCTATGTTGGTCTGCCTTCTAATCCTGACCCTTGAGCTTTCAGCTGGCTCATCATCCATCCCTAGGAAGAACTTCCCATGTTTTCACTGCTTTTTCACATAAAGGGCAACTTTCCTTCCCTGCCATCCCCACCTGTTCTTCCTAAAGAGCCTGTATAGGGCCATTGCAACACTCTGGTCATGTGAACCATTCCACCATGTCTATGTGATCCCAATGTGATTGTAGCCCTGATTCCTTGGGTTTTGCCCATGCTGTGTTTGCTGGTGTACATATGGTCATCCGGTTGTGCTGATTACCCAGAAAAAGTAAGAGAGCTTCCCCACAGTATGTCCCCTCAGCATTTCCTTATTTGTGTGGACACACTTGGGAAGGCCAGCCTTGTGCCCTGATTTGTTACTCTCAAGGTGTTTCCTGTCCATATAATCCCACACCATTTGCTCATCAACCCAGTCCACTTACTTGTTCACATGTTGTCATCCCACTTTCCTGTTAAAGCTCCCCTCATTGGCCTGTTGGTAAGGATGCTTTTTCCCCACATGTTCAGGTGGATCCTGTCTCTTCCTAGCAGTCCTTGATCATCAAGAAGGGTCAACAAAAGGTAACACCTTGTTGTTGACACCAGCTGTACAAGTGGGTCTTTTCCCACAGAATCTGCCCTGTCTTCCCAGGGCTTTTCACTTCTTCAGCAGGATCAAGGAGACACTGTCATCCTAAATCTGGGTTCTTTACCCAGCGTGCAAGCCAATAAGACATGGAGCAGAGGTATTTCCAAGTTTATTTCATTAATGTGCAGAAAGGGGTGCTCATCCCAAAATAGGAGCACGTCTTTGTTTCAAAAATGTCCCTTTTGATACATTGATTATTAAATATTCTAACATTTAATACATATTCATTGTTATTCTCTTTAATGATTGGTAGAGATTTCTTTGCTTCCTATGTAAATCAGTGCACAGTCTCTGTTTTCTTCTTCCATTGTTCTCTTTTGTGTAGGTGGTATCATTTGGGTAGGCAGTCAATGAATCGGTGTTTGTAATCTCCCCCTGCCGAAATTACCTTTTACCTACTTCTCCTCTAATCTTGGCAGTTACAGGTGTTTTTCTTGGTTTGCTGACTGGGCCTAGAGTTCATCGGTCTCTTGACAGGAGTATCCTGCTTATTAACAAACCTACATTGTCTAGGAGTTAGTTCCTTAATTTAATCTTAGATAAACCATGTCTAGTTACTATTTCTCTACAAATGATCAAATAGGTTTGAGGCCGTATAGACGACTTTTGCCAGCAGCGGCAGGTTCCCTTGGTTGCGTTGTTTACATGTTACATTTCATTCCTCTAGTTAATATCAATTTTACTACAACACCACCACGTAAGCTGCCCATATCCTTAACCACCACCTCCAGCACCATGTAGCCATGCCTGATGTGCTCGAGGTCTCTCCTAGACTGATCTTTGGTTTATGTGTGGAAAAGCAGCAGGGGTCAGAAGTTTGAGGAGTGGGCAAGCTTTGGCAGTCTCTCTGCAGCATCCTGGAGTCTACCCTAGCAAGCAGCAAACCTCCTCAGGCAGCAAGTTGGGTCAGCAGATGAACACATGAGAAGTGAGAGTCATCCTCAAATTATCACACACCAGCAAGTCAGTTAATAACTATAGTATCCAGATGATATGCAATGCATGTTCATCGAAACAATGCTCGTAGGGAACATATAAAACAACCCTTCTAATTTTATCTTACTCTGGTAAAAACACAGCAGTCCTCATGGGTACTGAATGTTAAAATATTTTCCTTAACATAGCATATTCTGATGCAAACAAAGTAACCAAGAGTACATAACAGCAACATTATTCTTAGTAACTAATTGAACATTCAAAATGGTAAGGAGTAAAAAGACAAAAAGGGGTGGGGGGGAGTCAAAAAAAATCCCCAGTGCTGAATAGAAGGATCTGGATGTTGTGATTGCTAGCCAAATAGAATCAAAAATGTTACTGCCTTGTCTGTTTCCAAAAGACAAATTTTCTCAGGTATGTCAACAGAGAGTCATATACAAGACAAAGGACGCATTATTCTGCTTCATTTAGCAATAGTAAGACCTTAGATGGAACATGGTGTTTCATTCTATGTATCTTATTTTAATAAGGTTATAGGCAAACTGGAGAAAATTCTGATGAGAACAAGAATGATGAAATTTAGAATCATGAACTAAGAAGAAAAGTTAAACGAATGGTGTTTCTTTAGTACAGAGGGAGGACTGAAGGCTGGCAACGTGAGAGCCTTCTTTTTTCAAAGGAAGGACTACAGTGAATAAACAAGAGATATTTGAGTTAGCTATAATGGAAAAAATATCTCCTTGTAAGGCTGGTTAAGCACTAGAATGACTACACCAGAATATTATGTGTGCAATTCCAACATGGGAATTGGTCAGAGATGATACAGATATGCTTATCCTGCCTCAGAACAGAGAGATGGATGAGGTGAATTTGGAATGTTTCTTCCAGCCTGAGTTTTCCACAATTCTGTAATTCCTTTTGATCTAAGTTTTTCCTTCAGAAAGGAAGAGGAGATATCTTCTCTGCTCCCAACAGACCTGCTTTGGGCTTTTTCCTCTGACCTTTGCTACTGAAGGGGCATCCAATCCTTAGTTCATTACAGAAGGTAAAAAGTAAGAAAAGCAGCATTTAATGGGTCAATAACCACAGCAGAGGTGTGAAAAAAGCAGCTTCACTTTCCTCCATCATCTTGCTTTCTAATTAGGTGCTGACAGTGTGGTTGACACTGTGTAAGATACAGGGATAGTTCTTGCTCTGGGGAGCTCAGAGTCTGAGAGCCGAAGAATGAAGATCCTTCAGGATTAGTTCTTGCTTCCATGTGCTTTAAAGGGTTGATAGTTTTTCACTGTAGACCTATGAATCATATTCTAAATTGAGACAGAGATAAATAGAAAGCAAGCTATTTCAGGTGGAGAGGGACTTGAAAAAAATCTACGCAACGTGCTGCTTTTGGCAGGCAGAAGAACATTAATATAGAAGTAAGTGCTGAGTGGCATGGATATCATCACACTAGCTAAGAATAGAAAAGCTCTGTCTCTGCTATCACAGAAGAGGTTGATCACTCTATTTAAAATATGGGAGTACTTCATGGTACATCTGGCATTTAAACACTCTATTAATGAACTTCCATTCTTATTCAGAGTTGCTAGCAAAACATACTCCCTGAGCAAATGGTCCATTGTCACTGATTGACAGAAACACACACTTACCCATGAATTAAAAAAAAAAACAATTAAAAAATAACAATTTCCAATCATACAACAGCTAAAAAAAAACCCAAAAACAAACACAAAAACCCCTCACCAAACCAACCGATTATGCAACTCTTTGTAATTCACATTATGGATGCAAAAGTCACTACGAACATCAAAAAGATTTTTTCCCATTCTATTCAGAGCATTGCATGGGAATTTTTAAGTCAAACTAGTGCTATTTTAACACCTAACAGAAATAAATTCCTGAGAATATAAACATAAGTTTCATAATATACAGCAATTCATGTGAGAATTCAATTCTTGAAATGCAAATAAATAAACACAGAACAAAAACATTCCAGGTAATTTTAACTACATTCACTCTTTATGTAAATAAACATACAACACTGCTCTGCCATGAAAGCCAGTTTCATTTAAACAGCTTATGTATCACACAGTTCTTCACTGCTGAAGACTTTTGACTTTCTATCTAGATGCATAACAACGTCGTAGTGTATAGGAGTAGAAAAATATCAGTTTGTGATCTCTCTAATGATATTTATTGTATTCTATATTTTAAGTTAAATTTGCATTGTAAATTTAATCATGTATTTTAAGATTGCTGATCCAACTTTAACTGATTGAGTTCTGCATCACAAAGCTCTTCACAAGTTGATTTACTTTGCCTCTGAGACAGTTTATGTCTACACTCAATCATCTCTGATTCTGTTCATTTTAAAATAGTCAATATTCTGATCATACACTTCAATGGAAACTTAAAAACCCTTAATTCAGGGATTGCTGCATTTTGATGCAATGCAACCTAGAGAACTATTAAGAAGGACAAGTGGTTTGGGAGGATGTGTGAAACACATGAAGCCAGATCTACTTATCAGTACTTCTCAAGGCAGAATGAATCACAGGATAGTTTGTAGTTGCATAGGAAGCATCAATACAGTGGCCTGGTAATGTGAAAAGTATTGCACTGAACTGCAGCTGACAGAGAAATGCCTCATACTTTCATAAGGGCAAGAGAGAAAAGGTCAAGATTATCGTTATGTGCAATGACAACTCAAAGCTATAACCAAATGGTAATAGTATGTCAAGTATGAACACATGTATGAATACAACAGGTATGAGAATGCAACAGGAAAAAAGTTTTATAGAGTGTCTACATAGGAAGTCTAAACTAAACCCATTAAGTTCACCAAAGTATTTGACCTGGAAGACGTTTTAAATGTAAATTACCAATAATTTATTTTGCTAGGTTGGGAACAAGAGAGAAATACACTTCAAATTTGTAGAAGTCTTAAGATCTTGATGTACAGGTATTAATGGAAATCATATTTTGAACCAAAAAAAAGTCAGTTGATCTCGTCTTAACCTTTTCTGTTGATATATCCACTTTGTAATGCTCCATGGAGTCAAGAATGGTTCAAAAAGAAGAGACAAAACTAACTACTTAAAGGCAGATATGCATGACAGGATAACACACTAGACCACATCTAGTAAAAGAAAAAAATCATTTACTACAACAATTGCATCAAAAATTTGATATGAGTGTTGAATTACCACCACTTCTAGGGTCTTCCGTCTACCAGTGATGCAATGAGGACAGTGGACCAAGAAAAGACCTTTGTAATGAGAGCTATAACCTCCTCTGTCTCCTGGAATCTCAGATCCTTATGACAGCTCAGTCATTGCTTACCCAAGATGAATCTTTTGGGGTTTTTTTTGTTTTGTTTTGGTTTTTAAACTTTTGTCCCTGATTGAAAAAGAATCACATTCACTCAACCCAGACCATGGTGGGGTAAACTACTCTTCAGTGACCAGAGACTAAAGCAGGAGCAGAGTCCTAAATAGAGTTTCTGCAATATTATTTTGCTACCTCCTACACTGCAAATCTTTTATTCACTCAATAGTACCTTTAATCACTTATGAAAGAGGGTAACCACAGTGGACTTATTATTTATAAAGATGTCTTTACTCTAAAGGGAAATAAATAGGGATGTTGTCAAAATACTAATAAAAAGAAACATGCCTAATGTCTTTTAAATACCTGAGGTCTTTCTTCTCTTTCTGTGTTTTTGTTTAAAAAAGCAAGTTGTGATCCCCAAACTTTTTAAACTGCTTGATCTTGGAGTGTCAGGGGTCTTGTTAACACTTAAGTTGCTGCATCTAGTGACACTACTGTAAGCGTTAGACATTACTTGAAGTATTTACTCATTAAGCATCAGCACTTGAGACTTCAAACTATGGAAATGAAAAATGTTGTCAAATCAGAATCATACCAATTTTGCTCATTTTGTATTTGTAGTTTTAAAAAATTATACAAAGCACATGGGAAAGCAGAATCAGACTCATGACCTCTGTTGATTACCAGGGATGAAGCACTAGGGCAACTTTGAACAGTTTTAAGTGCAGAAACACACATTGTTTTGCAAGCCAGCAAAAGTTAATCCAAGATACTTTATCCAAATGTATGTAACTGCCAGCAGATATGATTGCCATGTGAAGAACATTTTACCTTATACTTTAATCTGGTTAAGAATCTCCATCATGAGTATAACGCCATATGGCATTATTTCCATTTATTTATGCTATTTCCATTCAATGGAAATTCTGAAAGCTAGTTATTGGGAATGAAGTCTATTGGGAATTAATAATTCTTAAATCCTAACCAAAGAAAACAATGTAATTGAAAAAAGTTTTAATTACCTATAAAATGATCTTTCTAGTAGGTGTGCCAGGTTTCTTTATAGCAGAGAATATTGGATTCCTTAAAAACCACTTCATTTTCCAGGACCTCAACTATTTGTGTGTATTAATCCTATAGAACAAGACCCATTTCCAGTGAAATTATGAGACTAATACTCAGCTTTCTCAAAGCTTTTTCCCTGGTGCAGAATAAAAACACTTTAAAGATGAACATCAGCGTCCTAATTTTACAGGATGGATGACAAAGAAGAAAAATTATGTACCTAGTGTCAGCAGCAAGCTAAAATACTGGCTGCATGGCAGGGAATTTTAAGTTTACTGTTGGTTTAATCAAAGTATGATGTCATCCAGGGACTTTAAAATATTTAGTACTGATGAAGCTGCTAGTAAAGTAAGATAAAGCCTGACTGATAACAGCTCTACTATAAATACTACATAAATAAATACCTTCTCATTAAAAAAAGAAATTAAAACTCAGGGTTTAATAGCTTTTAATTTTCAGTGCAGATTGAAGTAGTAATATTTTATCTTCACTAGTGATACACTACATTCTTTTTAGATCAGTGTATATAAAGATCTTGTTTATACACATCTACCAGGAGCTGAACAAGATTGATTGTTCCTGTTGTCAGAAACCTTGATTCTTTAAATGGAAAAGGATTAATTTCTATTAAATGTTGTTATCTGCCTCTGAAGTAGGATTAAATTGATATACTTGAAAAATGGGGGGGTGGGGGGTGGCTTGTTTGTTAAGTTTGTGTTTTAACATGTTCAAACCAAGAGAAAAACCTTCCATACTGAGCATACTGAATCCCACAGTAACATTTAAAACAACATACCTCTGGTAACTGATCAACTTTTTATGTGGTTTACAGTGTGCTGAAATCTGTAAGTGGATCACCTAATAAAGGTATTGGACTGAAGGGTAACGTCCCACAGGAAAGTGACTGCCTTGTTTCTTGCATCATTTCAGAGACACTGGAAAAGGCTGCTCAGGGAGGTGGTGGAGTCACCATCCCTGAATGTGTTTAAGACTCGTTTAGATGTGGTGTTAAGGGATTTGGTGTAAGGAAGAACTTTGTAGAGTGGAGTTGATGGTTGGACTCGATGATCCCAAGGGTCTTTTCCAACCTAAATGGTTCTGTGATTATATGATTCTATGATTAACCCTAGCCAGTATGTTCAGGAGCAACTAGCTGAGATCAGTACTGCCTTGGCCAGGAAAAGGACTAAATGAGCTTGCAGGTCTCTACTGCATCTAACTTTTAGGATTTTACAGAAAATGAACCCACTGGCTCAGCACTGCCAGAACTCAGGTAGGACCAACCTGCATAGGAGTTCTACTTTGCCTGTTCCTTTTTGTAAACAGCAACCTGGATTTTGAGATCTCAGCTTATTTGAATGCAACTAAAAAGTATGTTTCTAATGCCTACAGCTGCATTAATATTGTTCACTAAAAGGACTGCCAGAGAAAAAGAAACTAGAGAGTTACTACTTCAGTAATGTTATTCTTTACATAATAAAAAAGACACTGGAGTGAAGCAAGCATTCAGAGATGCCACTAAAAGTATCACAGTTGAGGAACTCTGACCTGGACTGCAAGCCTGCCCTGAGGGACCCCACTCAACTCTTTCACTAATAGGACATTCCTTCTACATGTGAATGACTGTGAAATGTACATCTACGCCAATGTGCCACAATGGGAAGAACAATTTCAGATCCAAACTATCTTATCTAACCAAACAATCTGAGGGAGACAGAATAACTTTTTTCAAAGTCAGGGCAATAACTTATACGAGCCTTAAATTCTGCATTGATGAGCAGCAACGTTTGCTAATAAAAAGCTAGCAGAGATAGGAAGACAAATTGGGATTCCTATTTCATCAATGCCATCAACAAAGATGCTGGCTAAAATCAAGTTTCAAAAACTTTCAGTGGTGAAGGCAGGAACAATGCACCTTGAATTTGTGTAGTTTAGGTATCTCCTACAAGAGTCAGGTCCACTGTTTCCTTGTAACACTGAAATTACAGAAGTGTGGATAAAATAAACTTGAAATTAAGACTCTGAAGGATCAGTCTAGGAAAAGAACAGTTATTTTTATCTTCAGGTCTTTCAAATGCTAGGAACTAAATTTTCCTTTTAACCCATTCTTTCCTATCTGTGAAATGCAATAAAATATTGAATGAAGTCTATTTTCACTCTGGAGGATGGGAAAGAGGAACAGATTGGTTTTACATGCACAGTATCAAATCAACAAACCAATAACCAAAACTAGTTATCTTTTGAGGGCTATTCTATCATAAGTACATAGTGATCTTCTAAGGAATTCTACCCTAGAAGCTTGGTAATTTGCACCAGAGTTGTCAGTTGACCATGCATGGAAAAATACTAGAAAAGGTTTTTCTCCTCTTGTACAGCTGGAAAAGAAAGTAAATTGAATGAGTGGTCAGGTAATTACAGAGCCTTTGGAAAGCAGATGGGCAGCTACACAGAACATACTTGGGCATAACCGGATCTTTTTCTTTCCTTCTTCCCTTTTCCATCTTTAAAAAAAGTCTCCTTTTAAAGAAAAGGTCTATTTTCTTCATTTTAACTTCCCTACTTCCCTCCTGTTTGTTGCCACACCATTCCTAAATGATTATTGTGTTACTGAAAAAGCAAGCACATAAGATCTTCTCTGGAAAAAAAAAAAAATCAAAAAACCCTAACAATCAATCCTAGTTTCAGACCAGGAATACTTTCACCATTGAACATAACGATAAAAATATAGTATCCTCCATAGGCAGTCACAAGGTTCATCCATGTAATTTCATGGGTAGCTGCAGTTTCATCCCCTGAAGATATCCTACAGCTTGTTGAAATGCTATGAGAACCTTGTCCCAATGGAAATATTGCTATTGCAATGACCATTAGTACCTGAAGTCTGCCATGTAATACATTGCTGCTGTGACATCTGTCCATCTCCTCCAGTTCCCCTCCTTACTTCCCACTTCTTTTAAAATAACTTTTTGTCAAAACAATATAACTCTTTTCTGCTGTGCTATTTCTTTTCCCCATATTACTCCATTTCTTCATGCTATATAATTGAAAAGAAAAATTACAATGCCAGATACTCCCTCAATTGACATGGATTTCTGTTTTGCACATATCAGAAATTAAAAAAAAAAACCCAAACAATAAGAGATTTACTTACCTGGCTGAATAATTTCTATTACTTTTTCCCAAATTCCATCTGGGTAAGTTACAATGGAGCAAAAGTAAAGACCAATATCCTCCAAAGTGCTCTTGATGAATGATAAGGACTTGTCTTCCCTGAAAGCATTTTCAAAATAAATTCTTCCATTGTATTTGTCTTCAATGTGTACGCCATAGATTGGATGCAAGACAGCTATATTTTCTTTATGAGTTACATTAAATTTCATCCAGGATGTCTGGATTATGACAGCATCTTTTGGATATATGCATTCCAGTTTCACCTTCTCAGTAAGTTTTACAGTTGAATCCACAAACTTTCCTTCCACGTTGGCTAAAACACACACAGAAGTTCAGTTTCAGAATTAACATAGTTGAAAATTGAAGTTCTAGAAAAACTCAGAAGCAACTCTGGCAGCACTACAAGCAAAACACTGAAGAAAAAACACTAAAAAAAACCCCAAAACAACCAAACCTTAGACATTATTATTACTCCTAACTTGGGGATATCATTGAACAGTTAAAATTTGTCTGAAACACAGAGTAACACACTTGTGAATTGATTGTACCAGTCATGATGCAATAAAAAAAGGAAAGATGTTAGCGAGGAATAAGAAAGCAACCTTACTTCTACAAAGCTGGAGAACTGCAATAAAGAGAGCTGCGTGGTCCATCTCAAAGAACACTGGAATCAGTGGCCACAGCGTGACAGGGTTTTATCCAGTCCCTGCGCATCATGTGCCCTTCTCACAGGATGTTTTTACTTTTGAAAGACGAAAAACATCATGCACTTTTTACTTTCACATTCTAAGAAACACCAAGTTTAAGGTCTCAGTGCAGATGCATGAGAGAGAGACTAAATTCCTATCAAAATCCACCTCAGAGTAGTTTGCATTGCTAAGGAATCTCTAGCCATACGCACAAATGCTAGGATAAGTGATGAAGCGGGGATCTTTAGGTTTCAGCAGCAGAAGTAAACAGAATTCTTCCATGCCATGTATCCAAAATCAACAGAATTTTTCCATTTTTCTGACACTGCAGTTCAACATTTACCTGTTATTCAGGGAGTAAAAAATGTAAAGAGAAGATAGAATAGTTCCTATATATTAGAGGTCATAATTCTGTGACGCGTTGTAGAAAGCAATCTCTTAAGGTTTAAGAATTTATTTGTGATAACATGTCATGAGCTAGTATTTTGGGATCAAAACTATGCAGCTCGAAAATTCTTGTTCAAAGGTGTAAGAATCCTGAATATTCGTGACTCATGTTGAAATTTGTCAAAACAAGCCATCCTCTTACATTTTTTATAGATTTTTCCCAGGACAACTGCAAGCATTTTCGCACCTCAGCAAGCCATAGTTTTATGGAGCTGCTTAAAATTGGAACAACATGATTGACTTGAAGTTAAAACTAAGCTTGAATCGACTGGCGAAAATTCTCAAATGAGTAAACAAATGTAATTTGAACTACAGCTGACAACAGAGATTAATATTTGAGGCGAGTAATAGCCTGCACAAGCTTGAGCAGAATTTAGCATTAGATCTGTTTAAGACTCCTCCCACAGTGCAACAGCTCGTGCCTAAACCGAAATCTGTATGTATTTATCTGTATTAAACTAGGCATGTTTTAGGATAATACAACATTTTTAATGTTCTCAGTGACTCCGTTTTGCCACTTACTAGTTAGATCTGTCATTCTCCATTGTTGCAGTTGGACTTATTTCTTCTCTGCTTTGTCTGGATTCGCAAAGTACGCCTAGACAGTCAGTAGTCCATCTGATGCCAAGTGTAAAAATCTAAATGGAAGAGAATTGAGTTGAAGATTGGGTCTTGGTTTATTTGCATTACAAAGTTATCTCTTTGAACAGATCAAAAGATTAACTTGCATTAAGCTTGTCTCAGGAAACAGAAGTATGGCTGATAAGAAAAGCAGGAAATGGGAAGCTTCAGAAACTGAATGGCAAATTTTGTATTGAAAAAAAAAAAGGATCTTGCGAGTTGAAAAGGTCCCGTTCCCGCATGCTGTGCTGCATGCCTTTAAACCAGCTACACAGGGTCTATATCATTCCCACATTTAAATCTTGAACCTCAGTGGCTAGCTGTTCTCACATTGCAGTTGCAAATAAGGCAAAAAGATGAAGTATCTCTCTAGCCTGAAATACTATTTTTTATGTCTTACTACATATGTATATAGTAGTTTACAGATGAGTGGTGTTCCGCAAAATCTAAAGTGGAATGAAAGAAACAAACATATGTTAATTTTTTTACTATTATTATTACAAATGAATTTTTTTGCACAGCTGTTTTCTTTAATTAAAGCTAAGATAAAGTACTCAGGAAATCTCCAAAATGAAGACAAATTCCCTTAAATGAAAATTATTCTTTACTCATCTGTTTATAAGTATAAATTACAGTTTTATTGCTCTGAATTTCATGCTTGTTTCTCTCCATCTGGCACTGAAAGAAAAACAGAAGTCAAGAGATTAATGTCCAACCCCACATAACGACGAAGTATGGATGATATAATACGTCATCTAAATACATTTATTTGCTGTACAACAGACACATTTAATACAAATGTCAGGGATTCTTGGTCAGCTAGTCCCAAGAACAAGCTCCCTTGTCACACCTGCTGAAAAAGGAACCTGTAACCAGAGCATTACTGGATGTCCCTCTAAAGGTTGCAATACAAGTCCCTTCCAGACAGCAGTACAAGTGTCCCCTAGACACCTGGCCAACACACCTGCAGGTCACAAATCAGAAAGCAGTAGGCACTGTGAAAGTAGACTCTACTGGTATAATTTGGGAGCAGGCACACACTTAAAATATCATATTTTTACAGAAAATTTAACCTACAAAAAGAGAAATACCATCTCCTCCCTGCCCTCCTGGGCAGTGGACATATCAGAGCAGGTAATATAAGAGAACGTCCATCGTGCAGCCACCTCCCTTCCAGCCTCTCCTCGCACCTCCCTGACCTCTAACCTCTGTTTCTCCTTACCTCCCCAGCACTGAAAGGCTGTAAAATCCACATAGCTCTGGTCATCTGTGTATAAGAGACTCACAGCACATCTTATGGTCGCTCCACCACTTAAGCAGTTCCTTGGGCTCTGCCTCTCTGGTTCCCTGCCCACCGTTCCCCACAGCCTGGCTCTTTTTTGCCAGTAATTGCACTTTCTCTACATCCTCTGAACCCCAAAGCAAAGGAACGGACGGCTCACAAAGACAAACAAGCTGTATTGAACTAATTGTTGGCTAAATGCCAATTACAGTTTGGCAAGAAGAGCAGCACGGTGGAATTTTCCAGCTGAACATACAACTGTAGGATGAGGTTTAAAAGAAAAAACACTAGAAAGGAAGAGAGAGAGCAGAAAAGATTGTGCAGTAAACACAATGGAGATCTACAGCTTGGATTTAATCATGATTTGAACATACATCTTCAGCGACCCTGGGTGAGTCATTTCATTTCCTGGTGCATTAATTTCCCAAACTTCAGTATACAGATAACATGTAATGAATGCTGCTGTTTCAAAGAATGTCACAATAATCTCTGTAATGAGGTTTTTTAATGGAAATTGCTACAAAACTGTGAAGAATAAGACATACATATAAGGCCAGCACAGTATGTTAATACCCTTTCTAATGATTCATTAGTATTTAAGATTTAACAGATAGGCCTGTAGCAATAGTGGAAAAAGAGAGGCAAATGTATGTGCATGCTGCTGCTACTGCCAGAAAAAAAGCGGCCTTGACTGTGGCAATGCAGCGAAGCAGGAGATAGCTAAAAAGGAGACCACTCCGGGTACCACTTCTTTACCTACAAACATGATCAACTGGAAAATGATCAGGGCAAAAAGGTTCTTCAGTTGCATTGAATCTTCAGTGAAGATAATGAAGCAAATGGGCTGGAAGGAGGGAGGTTTTCACTGTTTTGCACTTGGTGTGAGCTTCCCTGAAGATTAGCTCTAACCCTGTAGAAGACAGGTTAACCAACCCAGAACAGTTCAGTAACATGTGATGTAACTCCCTGTTTCTCTATGGATGAGGGTCTCCCCATTGCCAATGCACCGCCATCAAGGAAAATACCTTTTTTTCCATTCACCTTTCTGTGTTTCTTTAAGCAGGATGGCTGAGTGATACAGATGGATAAAGGCACAATAATTCAGTTTGCTTTTTCCTATTCTGCATCTAATCTAATTGAACTAATAAAGCACTCCAAATTGGATTAATCTATAGGCATGCCTGATTTAGTAACATAATGGGTAGGATTCTTCAGTATGTATTCATTAACCTCAGAGGAGAAGTTAAGTTAAAGCTCGATATTCCTTCAAAGAGAAAGAAAAAAGTTGTGAATTAAATACAATCACATTTTGGGGGTATATTGGTAAAGATGATTCAGAGAGGGGAAAAAAGTTAATCTAAAAGGCTTTCCCAAATGTTGAAAAGTAAAGAAAATATGATCTACATACTCAAGTTCTTGATAATTTTTAATTGATAAACATATTGGCCTCTAAGGGGCTACATTGTATACATCACAGTGCTTCGACCCAAAAACCCCCCAGTCTTTTCAAGAGGATATGTATTCAGGAATCTCGAGATAAAGGATTCTGTTTCTACATTTCTGGAACTGTAAAATTATTCACATTTTTGGAAAGGGACCACTAACTGGATTATTCATCCTACATAACACTGGACACCTAAATGGGTCATGAAGCTAAAGACTGTTGGTGATAAAAACCACAGCTGTAATATGAAGGCTAGATAGCACTAAGCGTTGAGATGCAGGAAGGGTATTTTCACAGCTTTTTCTCAGGGAGATTATTCATGAGTAATGGATACGATCTGAATATAGAAAAGCTATGTTTAGTGACAGAGTGTGCTAATGGTGAGAAGTGCTAATGGTATAAAGATCTGATTAAGGAAGTGGAAGGAGCACCACTGCTGAACAAACTTTGAGCACCAGAAAGCGCTACTGCTGCCATCTCTCAAGCAAAAGGTGTGTTGGTAGGAGATAAGGTTTGTGGCATTTTTTAAGTTCACTGGAAAAGTAACATTCCTTTGACATGTTCATAGCGGGAGAGTCTGCCTGTGATGACTTGTTGAACATTCGTGAAGTTTGCGTGTCTGCGTGTGAGGGCGAAATCCTTAAAGCAGCCATTCAAAGTACTCCTCTGTCCATTTGAATAAACCAAAAGTGGAAAATATGACAAAAATGTGCACTAGAGATAACTATGAAGAAAATAAAAAAAAAAAACCAAACAAGTCGATCTACTTAAAAAAGAGAGATAAAACTGCAAAAAATAATCCAAAGAAAATATTCAGTTACATTATTCTGATAATGTTTTTATTTACATGATTGCTTAATGATAAAAGCTATTGCCTTGCCTTTTTCTCTCATCTAAACCTTTTCTGTTCTGTGATCTTGACTGCAAAAGTCTGACACTGATTAGGTCAATAAGGTACCAAAAGTGTCCTTAAAAATATGTTACAAATTCTTCTACTTTTATGATAAGAAGACAGTACTGGATTTCTGTTCACATTTTGTTGATAATTACACTATGCACTTTCATCCAGTAATAACATGGAAGATGGCATTTGAAAGACATGAAAGAAACTAATTCACAAAGGAAAGTAGCAAATTACATTTGAATCTCAAAGAATTTAATGTACTAATACTCTGCAGTTGACTATGCCTATTTCTTTCAGTTTAGTTCTTGTCTCCCTGTTGAAGTCTCTGATTTTATTAGCTTCCAAAAGGTGATATTATTTGCAGAAACCTGAAAGTTTCATTTTAATGAAAGAAAAATGAAAGGAGAAAGGTTTCAAGGTTCTCACACAAATCCATTATTGAGACGGGAAATGGACCTTTCCGTTTCAGAGCACAGCCATTCTCATACACCTATCATTTTTCCTGAATTATCCTTTTCCTGGTTCAACTCAACTTTTTATGTCCATCATGTTGCTAAAAAAACTGTTAAAAGTCAGTTTAAGGAAACGAATGTTGCTGGACTTTTTCTTTTGCTGCCAGAGACTTACAGAGCTGTTGCCTAAACAATACGCTCAAATACAGCATGGATGTGAAAACTTCCTGCAGAGACGGTTCACTTAAGGTTGAGGTTATCCCTAATTATAAGATGTTGTCAGCTCAGACTTGTCTCCAAGAAAGATCTGTAACTTTTATATGGCAAAGAAGCTCACGACTTCTAAAATGGCCTTCAAAATACAGGGAGAAAGCTAAAGAGAGCAAACAATGCATCTTTTGTGTATGGCTTCTTTAACTTTTTTGTTGATGCATCCAGGACCTGACACAGCCTACCTTTCTAGCGAAGAAAGTTATCTCATGCATCTTCTTTTCCTTTAGCTCTTTTTGTGCCCATTTATTGGGAAAAAGCTTGGTAAACAGCAAAGTGACAGTTAATCATTTTCTGATAATGCGCATCTCTTTCCTACAAGATCCATTCAAGCAGCCAATGCTATCTAAAATCTCGATCCTACACACACAAAAAAACCCAGAGAAAACCAAAAACCAAAGGAAACCACCCCAAACATGCCAAACCCAAATATTCTTGAGGTAGTAGTGATGATATACAAAAGCAGAAAATCAGAGAACTGCTTTGTTAGTTATTTCTGGTTTGATGAGCTCTGCATACTGCTTTTTCTGTTTTGTTTTGTTTTTTAAAAAAAAGGGAAGGGGAGGTGCTATTGGGCAACAGAGATGGAAGCTGCTGGTGGTGTTGGGCTGGTTACCCAAGCAGAGACCAGCCTCTCCCCTGCCCCACTGCTGAGACGAGCTGGGCACAGTCAGATGCTGAGATGGAGATGGGGCAGGAAGCCGTGTGCTCACCACGCAGGCGCTGGCTGGAGTAGTTTGGAGCAGATGAGATGGGATCCCAAAGCAGGCAAGACCCCCAAGCTCAGTGTCAGGTTGCCTTTACAGGCACGGCAGGGGCTGCAGGGCGCTGCTCACCCAGACAGAGCGGAGAGGCTTCGCAGCAGAACTGGGGGAGAGACCTGCTTGCATGAGGATGTAGGATTCAGGGGAAAACTTATTTTCAAACTCTCTTATTTAGTCTGTCACACCTATCATATTTGAGATCTGTCTTTTTAAAGAGTTGCTTTGATCCGTTTCATTACTTGTGTTCTGAAGAAATGCAGCCAACGACACCCAGGTCATACCTTGGCATGGTGGTGTGATGGAAAGCAGTGATAGTTCCTACTCAAAGGTCCTGCTGGCTTAGTGGTCCTTTACACAGAAAGGGTTGTATTCAGATTTCCGAATAACTACCTTGGGACAAAAACATGGTCGCTTCTTTTCTTTTCCTCTTTTTGATCTTTGACTTGTTTTAAATGTTCTAAGCGACACCAACCCAACCATTCAAACTGCCCCTCAAAAGGAGAATATTCCAGAATAAACAAGCAACCTCTTCACTTACAAGTACTGCTTAAAGATTTTCAAAATAGAAAACAAAAAAAATGTTTGCGAGTAAACTTTTGAACAAATAATGGATTAAGCTCTCCCCACTCTAGAGGGAAAAATTCCCTTGGAGAGGGGGATTAAGAAGGACAAAGAAATTATGTAAAAACAACTACCTGCTACCAAACCTTTACATATGTAATGAAATGGACGAATCAACAAAACCTAAGCAAAATTTAAAATTATCTTCTATTGTAATGAATTAAGGTAATCTGTTGGTTTGGGAGTTTTGGTTTTTTGGGTTTGTTTTTGTTGGTTTTTTTTTTAACTCTACACACCCATATACTGATAAATAGCAATTTCTCAGGTAAAAATTCCTTTCCTACCAAAATCAAGAAATGATGTTTCTTGAGCACGACATTGATTTACAGAAGTTCATTTGCTAAGGCAAAGTCCAACAAAGCAGTAGAGCTTTTTCAAGAAAGGTATCACAGCCAACTGTAAATTAATGGAACCAAGGAATATCTGCTGCAATCATTTGTTTTAGTAGAAATAGCATAATCGTACCATAAACTCCTGCCTGATTCACTACAACATATTACATCTGTTTTATGCTAATGTAGTTCCAAGAAAATCAAAGATATTTATACTGACATAAAGCAGCGGTGAGTCATATTCTCAGTCAGTTTCTTCAGTTTGAGAAGGAATATCAGAGATTTTTCTTTATTTTCCAAAATTTAGCCTGCAACCATGTTCATGGATTTCTAAGAACCTGAAAGTTTAATTACATCTATAGAGCTTCAGAGCACCCATTACAGTATCATCACAAGTTATTTTATGAGGATTTATTTTTTTAATTTAGTTATTGTGACTGCATAGGTCTTTTGTTTCACTAATGTGCACTTAACAAGAAACATGGTCTCTGACAGATTTTTTTTTTATTTATGTGTGTGATCTACAGGAATCATAAAATGCCTATAAAGTAGCATACCTGCTCAAAAAAGGCTTATCAGCTATCCTAACACAACTATCCTAACACAACTATCCTAACATATTGATTCTGCTATCAAAACACTATGCTTTTATTTTTACGGTTGGGTTCAATTCCCCTTAGTTGAAATCATGTGTGAAGCCCCTGCCAGTTTGAATTATAACCTATTTTCAACAATTCAAAGTTAAAATTTGCAGATATTTTTTTTCTTACAGTTAAGCCTTGCTATTTTTAATTGAATTTTTATTTCTCTTTTGTTAATATGAAAGTGATCTGAGCATATGATACGTGAGTGCTCAAAGGCTTACCAGAATAATCTGATGCACTAGAGGGGCAGGAATTTAAACAGATAATCCGAGGCAAACCTTGCTAGGGTAATTTTAAACAGCTGGTTGACTGAATCTAGGTTGATCGGAAAGAGCCAGGGACCTTGGTTTTGCAGGCAGTTCATTCTTAAAGAGGGAAAGGAGAGGGCCCCTCATGCACACACTGGACTGTCACACATACAACTTCAGGTTTCAAGTTATTCGAGCTAATAGCCTGGATCAAGATCTCCAAGGTCAAAACTGTATTTATCTCCTTCCTTGCAGTAGCGTTTGCATCCATTACAAACTACATTTATTTTGCGATGGGAAACCTGGATATACAGCATTAGTATTTTTTGTTTGATTATTTTTCAAAGCATAAAATGAAAGCTGTGTTTTGTCCCTGGATTCCTGGGATTGAGAGCTTTGTGGCTGTTTTTTGTTGTTTCTGTTGTGGATGATGGCAAATGATATTTCCTGGATATTATGTTTCGGTCTCAATGGGCTTTTTTTTTTTTTCACAACTGAATCAACTGTATTTTCTACTAAGCCTGAGATGAATACATATGTACCCTCCTTTCATTTAAGTAGAAATTCTATTGCTTCAAAAACCATATATATATAACAATATACAGAATTTGCCAGCTGACTTAATTCATCAAATGGTGAATAAATTCTTCTGAGAACAAAGATACAGATTTCCTGCCATTCTGATATTAGCCATTCTTTGTATAGGATGGGTAGCATCAAAAGCATTTTAAGCAGTTCTCAGTCTGCTTTTCTGAAAAGATTTTGACAGTGTTAATTACTTCTGTTAACAGAAATTTCTGGCACTTATATGACCTTCTGCTGCACTTGAAAAAGGCTGTCATGTTTGGTGTACTAACATATCCAAGGAAAACCCTGGGAAATGAAATGAAGGGAAACAAACCAAACCTTATCATTAGCATTGTTAGCCACCAATTAAGCCATTTCCAGTGACTCCACCAAAACACAGATTTTACTTCTTCTGTAGTGGGACTTTCTGTACAAAGAAATTAACTGCTTTTGAACGTAGCAGTGACACGCACTGATTGAAAGAGAGGACAGAAGCACAAAACCCTACTCATTGCCCTGTGAGGCAGCCAGCCTGGCTTCACAGATGGGTGAGCTGGTCGCGGTTTGCCTGAGACAGAAGCTGGGGATGGGCTTGTGCACCATTTCCTTCTCTGCTGGTCAGCATCTGGTTATCTGTAATTCTAAAATAGACTCTACTAGTCCCTGTGAAATCAAAAGAAATGACAGAAAATAAACTAACTAACCCCCAAAAGAACTACTATCAGAGTGTAGGAGACTGGCAGAATGGGGACATTTTAAGGAGAAGAAATATAGAACTGCCAAAGTAGATCATCGTATATTCACTTTATTTTCCATGGAAAATATCAAGGGCCTTGCTGTGCATAAAACTTGTACCTTTACACTGCCATGGTTAGAATAACACCATCACCCTTGGGCAGGTGCATTTGTACCAGCTCAAAAATCTTGTTTATTTATTACTTATGGTTTCATTCAAATACAAGAAGGTGAATATACATGTGGAAGTCAAATTTATGTAATATGTTTGTAAGAGAGTCGCTAGTAATATGGTTACACTGGCATAAAAAAAAAGTCAACCTTATAGTACTATAACAATGTTATTATAAAAAGAACCAACATTAAAGTTGTTGGCACAAAATCTGTTGACGGATTGTTAAGTGCTTCGATTGCAATTCATACGTAGGGTTCAACAAAGGTTTCCAGAACTGCAGCAATGGAAAACATCTTAAATAGGTCATTGCTAAGCACAAAGGAAAACAAAAAAAGAGAAAATAAAGATCAAAGAAATGAAATTCAAACAAACTATGATGGCACAGATAGCTGCTGTTTTCACAAGTGTTTATAGCTGTGGTCCTTTGAACTTATTTACTATCAGGCTATCTTACCTGTTATGCTATTTCTTTCTCTCTCTCTTTTTTTTTTCTTTTTTTTAAATGTACAGTTTCAATTAGACTTCAAACCCTTGGTTTAGTACTTGTCACCTACCACTGTTTCCAGTTGGCCGTTTTACCTCTAACTGAAAATAAAATTATGCCAGTATGGTGGGGAGAAAACACAGAATATTTTAAACAGTCATATGAAAAAGTGTGTAGGCTGTTAAGGATCTTTATTCTGGTACCTTATTGCAAATACACTCCCAGCACACAATAAGTAGATTTATTACCATTAAGAGATGTTTCAGTTCAGAGGCAGAATAAAATAATCCACCCTGAAGAGCTACATTCTGGGTGATTACATTTTGACCTCAATTCCTGCTATATTCCCTAGTGAATTTGCCCATACAATAACATTGTGCCTGCTGCAACCTAGTCCAACATCACCTAGTTGGATTTTTCTACTGATTTTTATGGTCCTTGGCTTCTTAAAATCAGTTGTTGTTACATTCATAACAATTTTTTTTTTCCACGGTCCTTGTTTGGTCATTAAATGCTTTTAAAAGCATACTGGATAAACCCCACAATGTTCAACTGCATGTTTAACCACATACAGACTCTGAATAGTACCAACGGAAGAATACAAACACTTACAATTTGCTCTCATTTTTATTCTTACAAGATGCAAGCTTCCTGTCACTAAGAAAGTCAGCTTCAAAAATAATATTCAAAGGCATTTTTGTGACTCTGGCCTTAGTCATTTTGCCGTTTAAAATGGCACAAAAATAGTTGCTTTATTCAAATCGGGGATTTTTTTTGCCCTGTTGATGTGTGATAAATGCAATAAATGGAAGCAATGCAACGGCAAATTACTGACAATAAACAAAAAAACGAAGTGAGCAAAAATAGTTTTTCTCCTATAAACGTTAAATTAAAAAATAAAGGAAAAGAAAAGGAAGGAAAGTTTTTCAGAATCCATCATTAGTTTTACACTGAAAATCACTGCTTACTTTCAAGTAATTCCTGTTATTTTGGCTGCTGTTTGGCTGCTGATTTTGCCCAGACCCAGCACAGGGTGCAGACGGGGCGGGAGGGAGAGCCCCGAGACGCAGAGGCAGCCGCAGGCTTCATAACACCCCAAAACCTCGGAGCCCTCCCCGCTGGCTGCTCCAGCTTCTGGCGACCTCCTGCTGAATGGCTCCACTCCTTCTCATGTATCAATACACGGTTTCTGTAGAGATGCTTTGCAAACCTTTAGTTATTGCACAGTAATTTCAGACAACGCAGTATTTTTCACTCAGGTGTAGCATTTTTATTAGGTCAGAAACCAGCATGCAGGTGAATTTAATATTCCTTTTTTAGGCTTATTCTTAATGCTGGAAACCGTACACCTGGCAGGCACGAAGCAACCACACCAAAGGGTCTCAGGAACAGTTTCCTGCGCTGTGGATTAATGAGCAGCTGATGTCTTAATTTACACAAACAGAGTAAAAATCACACCAAAAGTTTCAGAAAAATTGTGAATCCCAGTGGCACTGCTTCTACCTGCAGGAGAAGCTGGGGTTAACCTTGAAACTTCAGAGTCATTTGCCATTTATGAAAAACTTTCAAACTGCAGAGAATCTAATCACAAAGGCACCAATGCATGTGCGTAGCCTCAAGATTCACCAAATTCCACATTCAGTAAGGCTCTGAAATTCAGATGAAGTAGCTTTAATTGGAAGCAACTCAAAGTTTTTATTCAGGTGCTGTTATTCAGCCCTGGAAGACACCTTTCTGGAAAAATCTCCTGATGGGCAAGAAAATCTCCAGCTGAGGAGGAGGACTGAGTCACACTCCAGCTGCTACAGCGATGGGAAAAGAACCCTCTGCAAACCCTCAATTACAGAGAGTCCTGGAATGGCAACCAAGAGGAAAGACAATTTTCCCATTTTCTGATTTGGTGAAGTCCACTTTTGAAGTGGAAGCGGTTTGAGCTTTTCTACAACACCCTAAATTTGGATTCCTGTGATGAGGACTGCTATTCTGATGCTAGCACGTTGGTTGCTGTCACCTCAGTTGAGAGTGCATCTTTCTCAGCTCACCTAGACGTTGACAACTATTCTCTCAAAAGAGCTTTAGAAGAGTTTTTTGTTTTGGGGTTTTGGGTTTTTTTCCCTCAATATTTTTCACGTCTTGGTTTATCATTTGGTTTAATGCTTGGCACTAAGCCATACTAACTGGTCTCTGAAGTCAGTAGCAGCCTGCGATGCAGATCCAACACGGGAAATTACACTGAGAAGACATTATCTTCTTGTTAAACTCAGTTAGCAGACCTCATCTAAATTGCCTAGCCATTTTTTAATAACACGCATTTATTACTCCTGGATCTAAAACAAGGACACAAGTGATCTTTTAACTCCCAGTATGTGTAAGGTACTGGGCCCCAGGCAGTGTGGACAGCCCCTCTCTCTCCCGTTACGCTCTGTCTCCGTGAAGCTCCGCACTGCTACGTAGGGTTACTGAAGGAGTGAGGATGGAAAAATATTCAGTTTTAAAAGGCATTCCTTGCTGCTGCTGATCTCATATGTATTTCAACTCCAGATCAGTTTTCTGGAAATATTCTCAATTATGAAGCATTTCTAATACTTCCTTTTTAAAGAAAGACAGGCAAGACCAGTGAAAAATTACAAGTTGTGTATATTACTTATTCTAGTGAACAAAATCTTGTATTAGCTACATGGAGCACTGGGAATTGCCAGCCTGTACACCGATGGCTTCAAATTCTTCAAACCTTCGACTCAATAGCGGTGTTTCTTGTGTCATGCTACCCGACGCTTCATGTTGGTTTTAGAAGCGCTTTTCCTATGGAAAAGGAAAGAAAACAAAACATAAGTTTTACCTACCAGCAAGAAGCAAAAGCTCTTACAGAAAGTACCTATGGAGAAATATCGCTTGTTCAGATCTACCCGTTATTGGCTGTAAGAACCTGCCACAACTTAATCAGTCCTGCCTGGCTGATTAAGAAATTTGTTTCTCATGGACAAGGCTTTTTTTCCCTGAAGTTTTCTATGAGTCTTTTCAATTTTAGAATTATTTAGAATGTCCTTTTTTTTTTTGTGCTGCTCTTGGCAAGTGTTAGGTCAAAGAAAATGCTACGATTTTATTTTTAAACAGTAAGCTAGCTAAAAATTATCTTACAGAAAGCAGCACATGTATGATTTGGGGTTGCTAACCTCAAGGCTTCCCAAGACAGAGTATCAGCTTTGATACTAACAGTCAGAAATCCCCTTATAAAGTGATTCTTTTACAAACAAACAAGATGACTTGGCCAGCTTTAACTGTGAAACGAAGTACAGCAGATTTTCTTGACCCTCTTTCTTCTTTTCCAAAAATTCTGTCCAGCTGAGCCTCTGTTGCGCTAATATCTTTCACAAATCAAAAGGAAAAACAATCAGTTTCTACCTATCCTTGTCAGCAGTGGGCCAAGAACATTTAAGGCACGTCTAAACCAGCTTTTCCCTCATTTTCAAAGAGAAGCAACTAACAAATTGGAAGTTTTTCCATCTTAACAATAAAGTCAGAAACTGCATTCAAACAGAACTTCCCTGCTCTAAATAAAGTGGGTAGACTCGGGCCAGTGTGTCCTTTTGAGAGATGTGGGTGAAGGCAGTCTCTCCTGTCATTTCAAAGTCAGGCTCAACTCTATGTTCTCGTGGCTTGTGAACACGGCTCTCAGCTGGGCAGGCTTTGGTCTGGTTCTCTCCAAGTGTAACTTGACTATGAAATACCTGTTGAGTTTTGAGGATATTACTTGTTTCCATTCTGAAACGGTTGTGGGTTTTTAGTTTGGGGTTGTTTTTTTTTTTTCTCACCATACACCTTAGAGTCTCACAATTTCCAAGTAAATAAAATACCACACATGAGATGATAAAAGACTTTGTCTAATCAGCTACATCAGATTCTATATTTGGAAATGTTTTGTCCATTACAACATGCTTATTAAACAAGTATTCCGCCATAAACAAAGAAATGTTGCTTACAGGCTAAAGCACTGTATGCAGTGATACATTTGGGTAAAGTACTTCGAACATTGTACCATTGTTAATATGCATAATTTAACATTAATAAGACATCTTAATTTGCGGCAAGTATTTGCAGAACTATTTAATACTTTCTTGCAGTGGGTTTGAAAAGGATGGGAAGAAGGTTAGGAAAGTTTTCAGTTTTTTTGCAGAGGCATATCTCTGACAGTTTGAAAATACCAAAAGGGGTTTGTGTGCATCACCCGTCCTTTGTAAAACCACAAACCAGCAGATACCCGCGAGCTTCTTGAAAATCGCCAGTTGCATTTGACAGCAGGAGTTACTGTAAACCTCAGAGATTTCAAGAAAATCATATGAATGTTGGTCTTAAGTTGAGGAAAGTAAAGACACAAAGGATGCTGCTTAGAAATAATAAAGAGCAATAGAAAGTTGTAATAATGCCTGTACTTTTCAATAAAACAACAAGAAATATTGAACTGCGCTTAGGTCTATGTTTTAATTTTAAAAATCAACATTATGTTTCAAACTAGTTTGATAATAATGGCATAATTGTTCATATTGAGAAGAATGAGAAATGCCAAATCAAATTCAAGATTCATGTATTTCATAAAATTGCTGTTGAGAAGAATTTACATTTTTATGTCCAAAATAATGCGTTGTTGGATCTAAAATGTAGATAATGGTGTGTCAGTAATCCAAACCAAAGGAAAAGAGGCATAACAGAAGCAGAAAACCCTAGCACTGAAGTTACTCAAAATATATTAGAATTCTCTGAAAACGTATAAACATGTTAAAAATATCTAAAAATAAATGTCATAAAAATATTAATAATTAATATTAATCAAAAAACTATGTATGAGTCTCCTGAGATTTCTTTACGAAGTAGATTCTTTTCAGCTGAAGTGGAAAGGAAATGTAATAATCTTCTGGAACAGAAAATGAGCTTGTTTCCAAACAGCTTCATCATGTATTTATCAAAACCACTTCTAACTCCTTCTAACTCCCAACATTTCAATTTTGAATGAAGTTATATAATCATATGCAGTATTGATTTCTATTAGAATTACATTTCTTCTCAGCAAAGACCTGCACACATATACTAAATGCTAAAGACCAAGAGCTAAATATGCAAAACTTCATAGCCCTGCTGGCAGGCGATCAAGAAGCTGGAATGACGACATAACGCCCAGATTGATCATTCAGAATTGGTCCGCGTGTTCGTGAAGAATGAGTGTGTTTGTGAGCCTGAGCACGCTTGTTTGCTGTAAATCCAGCACAGACTGACACTCCCATTTTGGATGCGGGAAAGCACATGCTGCGAGAATCTCCTCTTCCCATGAAAATGGGACCAGCTTTCACACCGTACTACTTTTTTCTTTTTTTTTTTCTTGAAAACTTTGTGGTGGCTGAGACAGTGCCGGTGGCAGAAACATGCAGCTGAATGCTAAACTGAATTGTAAAACCCCTGCTGTTAATCTTCAACACCTAAAACACCAGTTATAAAAATCAGACGTGCCCCAGCGTAGCTGGCACCAAGGCCGGAGGGCACAGACTGACCCTCATCCATGGGGCCAAACCCTTCTGAGTTACTCAACAGGGCGACTAGCCAGCCCTCGGGAATGCCCAGGGGCCACACAGAATGGCTGAATGAGGTCAGGTAATGACTGAAAAATGAGGAGGCGATAAGCGAAGAACACGCATCTCCTACAGCATGGCCCAGGAGCCACAAGATGAGCTAAAAGGGATGGAGGTGCTGTGAAATTATACTTACTGCAACTCTATTTCTTCTGAAGTAATGGTAGTATGACTGCTCTCACAGCGGTGTCGCTGTAAATGATGACTCTAGGAGGCCATCTGGGGGAAATGTTTTAAGGGATCACATTTTTTTTTTTACAACCAGAGGAAACCTCAATTGAACTGTAGAGTGCCCCTAAACTCCCCAGAGGACAGCAATCTTCAGGTGTCCACTAACCAATTTTTTTTCCACTAGAAGACAGTAAAACACTTCTGTGAAGGACAATCAGATTTGAGAAGATGTCACAGTAGTTTTTACTTTACTATGAAGGGAAATCCTTATATAAAGCTGTGCCAAAGTCTCATTATGGAAATTTCCCCTCCCCAGTCTGGCCAGTCTTGCTCCATCATTCCACTGAAGCCAGAAGCCTGGAATTTGCAAGTTTGATATGGAGAGAAACCAATGAAAAATTCTACCAAGGGCTGTGTAGTTGCTATGACTGAGTGAGGAGGATCCATAGTTCTAAATTGCTGGAAATGCAAAAAAAAAAAAAAAAAGCTCCTTTCTCATAAATTAAATCTTTTCCTGAGAGTGTTCAAGTAGGCTTGAAAATCTATTACTCAAAGGTTTGAAAAATTCATCAGCAAGTCATGACTTCACGTCTCTATTTGCATGAACACACACACACACACAATCAAAACTAAATGGTTTAAGTTTAATCTACAATTTTTTACCACTCAAGCAGAAATTATTTCTTTGGAAGTTTTGAACATGCAATAGATGACACATCAGTCTTGAAAAATCTGAAAGCCTCATTTGTACTGGATTTTATGTACATACCTCTTTTGAATTTAAAGTAACTTTTCTTGATTACAAACTTATCATAAAAGATAAAGCAACCAAGTAAGAGCATAATATATCTGCAGGTAGTGCAAATGGTAATTGTGTTTCAAGAGCATCCTAGCTTGCATGGCCGTGCTTTTCATTAGAGAAACTAGATACATGCTGAATACCACCTTTTAAATTCGGTACTCTATTCAGGTAATCCATCTCCACTTTAATTGAACTTTCCTCTGTAGGATAAGAAATGATTTTACAGCTCTTAAAATTTGAAGGTATTTTTGGATTTGATTTTCTTTGAAAACCCAAACATGATAAATACCACATCCTTGAAAACAGATGTATCACCAAAATTCTGACATTAAGTTTAACTGTGAATGAGGTCTCAATATTTTAATTTTACATCATGAAAGCTATTAAAACTAAAGGTTATTGTGAGACTAATTGTGCTAGTCTAAGTGCCAGCAAACAGAAATTATAGGGTCATTTACGTTTTATAACCCACCTCTTTATTAACATGCAGGGAGACAGGATGCAGCCGCTGTATGCCCCTGATTTTTGAGGGAAAAGGTGATGAAGAGATTGCTGTCCTTTAAACAAATAAATAATTAAATAAATGTTTTCCTCTTTCATTAACCTTGGAGGAGAAAAGTTTTATCTGTTCTCTGAAGATTTTGTACGCAAAGTCAAAATATAGATTTGACGTACGTGCCCTTAGAGGCTAAAGCTTGTTTTGATTTTCCTGAGGAGCGACACCAAACAGAAGTAATTACTTATGCCATCGCTACAGTTGCTTTCCATAGTTGTAAAATGTTGCAAAACAGTGAGAAAATAAAGGTTAGATCTATGCTCATTTTAGGATAAACACAGCACTTGCATTAAGGCTTACTGTAACAACAAATGTATTAGCAATTTACCTGGATTTTTTAATATGAATAATTTCTTCAAGAATTTGTACAGCTCAGTAAAATGTTTAATGGAAAATAAGCATCCAGTTCTATGTTCTTATTATATTGTACTTGCATTTAATGAAGTCATTCAACTATGCAGCCTTATTTTGCCTCACTAGACCCATGTGTATTTCTACATCTTGAAAGAGCTCTCGCCATCCCTGCGGAGTGTTACTTCCATCGGAATTCAGTTGGCATTGAGCGCTCTCATTTTTTGTGTCTCTGAAAAAGAAAGCAAACTGGCAAACCACCTGCATTTTGACTTACAACCCGATTTACGACAGAAATCATTGGGGCTGGGTATGTTGAAAGATAAGTGTCTGAAGAGAATCAGCACTTGCTAGTCTGAGGGGAAGAGACCCCCCCACCCAAGCCCCGGCAGCAGTCACTGACCTGCAGAGCTGCCCACTGTCGAGTGTTCTCCTGCCCCGCAGCTTGCTCTTCAGCAACGCTATGGGACGAGCATGAGAGCATTTACCAACAACTTAGCAAGTTACAATAATTATGCAACATTATCAAGTGGAAAAGAATCAGGCTCCGGTGGTCCATCCTTGCTTTTTGTTTGATGGAGGTTAGCCGATAATTACATTGTTAGTAATGATTTAATTCATCATCACACTTATGTCAGCTGAGTAATATCAAGTCACACATTATTTATAAGCATCACTAAACAAACAAACAAACAAAAAAATCCCCTCTGTCATTGGAAAATGCTTTCATCACCTGGTTAGGAAGAAAAGGCTAATTACAGGTAAATATGGCTTTGATACAACTCTTTTAGAGCTGTTAGCCAAGTCTTGCTTTCTTTGATTGGATGTTAGGAAAAACTTCTTCACTGAAAGGGTTGTCAAGCATTGGAAGAGGCTGCCCAGGGAAGTGGTTGAGTCACCTTTCCTGGAGGTATTTAAAAGACAGGTAGATGTGCTGCTCAGGGACATGGTTTAGAAGTAACGTACAGTGATAGGTTAACAATTGGACTTGATGATCTTAAAGGTCTCTTCCAACCATAACGAGTCTATTTGCTCACTTATCTGTCCCTGCCATAACACAAAACTGTATGTGTTGAGGGAAATTTAAACACCCTGCCGGATATATCAGAAGCACCTTCAATAAGACTGTCATGTGTTTAGTCATCAATGCTCAAATATTGTTCTCTCAAACTCATTTAGCACAGAATAATGAAAAACTTATGACAACAGTTACATGGGAGCAGTTCAAAGAAAACACAGGCCTGGATAACAGACTGGCTTTCACTTCGAGCAAAAAATTTGACATGTTTATAAATTGGAAACCAACAGATTCTGTCCCATATATTTTCTACATGCTGTAACTAAAACTGATGCACATACCTCACAACCTGCATAAACTGCAACGTTAACATAACTGTGAACTGTAATATCAGTAATTGAGAACTCCTTTTCAATTGTTAGCATCTTAAAAAAAAACAAAACAGCAGCAGTTTGAACTGCAAACCTCTTCGAAAATAAAACAGTTTGCTGTTCTATACCTAATAGGTATAAACACACCATGACTGCCAGCATTTTGAGTTCTTGAACCTAAGCACGCACTGTGCACACCCGCAACAGTAAAATTATAATTCACCGACAACAAATAGTGATCTCAATTTAAAAAAAACTTTATTAAGAGCAATCCAAAAGAGCAATTCTAATACTTTACAGTAACAATTTCAATGCATAATTTAAGAAAATTACTGATTTTTCATATCCTTTTCCTCTGTACATCCCTTCTTCTGTGTACATACTTTACATAGTAGCACCATTATAATTTCCCATTGGGATTATAGTTCAAATAATTTGAACCACATTTAGTGCAATTTCTTTGGTTCAAAGCAATGAACTCCTTCCTCAAAGGCTTCATAAATTTCTTCCATAGTACGTATGCTACTGCCACAACATAAGAAATGTTTTCTTTAAATTTCAGGCTTCCATTGATTAGGCTGTCCAATTTCAACATGAGAAGTCACCTGATGATCATTAAGAATCAAGAAGCTGCACTATATTCTCTAAGCATTTTAAATAGTAGGCATGTAGCTCGTTTTCTTCTGGCTTTGGAATACCTAAAAGAAGAAAAAACAAGATTTGAACTTCCGGTGGTTATGAACACCAAATGATTTTTTCAAAGATCACATCAAATGCCTTACTAGAATTCATGCTCTTTCATGATCTTAAGGTAGCAAATCAAGTAATAATACTTTATGTTTCAAAGTCGGGTTCTTTTGGTTTTGGTTGTGTTTTGTTTTTTTTTAAAGGCTAGGTTTTTTAACAGCTTTGCAAGCCCCCACTTAGTTGTAACAAATAAAGTGTAAAGTGCCTTTTGATTATGCTATGTTACAAATGAGGTCATGCCTTGCTTCTGCCAAAACTTCTCCTTGGGTAGGAGAAAGTGGAAATGAAAAGTAACAATATACGTGTTGAAAAATTCCCCTACTCGAACTCAGAAGAACAATCTACAGTGATAATTGGGCTAAAATGGTAAAGTGATAAAAGCTTTAATAGGGTAGGCTACTTGAGAGCCTTACTGCAGGAAAATATAGATGACAACTTCACATGATTGTGAATTGTAACAATTACAGTTGCATAAAATCTTTCATACTCAATATTTGGATATTTAAATGTTTATTGAATTAAAAAGCAATCTTCCAGTCCAGGACTTTATGTTCTAAAGTAGTACATAAATAAATAGGGATCAAAGCTACAACATGCTAGTCTGTAAAAGATGCGTATTTCTACCTTGTTGATTCAACATAATATTTGGAAAAGTCTCTTAAAAGCAGCCGCTATGCTATAAAGAACAATACAAACTATTTATTAACACACTATCAGAATACGAAATGTTGCATTATGTTATTTTTAATGGTTGACTTAGTAAAGAATAGTAACGGTATGTTGATAAAATCAATGGATTTGGGTGACAGTAGAGGAAGAATTATCATGAGATGTTCTAGCAAAAATATCTCTCCTTATTAGGATACTGACAAACAATGTTCAATGCAGGCAGAACCTTTGTGGCAATTCTGTTGTGCAAAATAGTATTGGAACTCGGTATTATAAGCCCCCCAATTGATAAACCTATTTGAGTACATCTATTTTAGCAATCAAAATCAGTAGGAAAACTCACTGGCTTAAAATGAAACATTGGCACGTTTTTGCAAGACTGGAGTCTAGATATGACTAACAACCAATAAACCCATTATTAGCTACTGAAACTCCAGCTATACAGACCAGTGTTTGAACATCTTTCAAAACTAACGTTCTTGAGCTGAAGATAGCAACCTATTGTATAAAAGCTACTCAAACGCTAGTTATGTTCAGTTACTTGAGCAAAAAACCCAAGCTTTTAGAAAGCCAGCTAACTCATGGTACAGTATGATCTGTTCTGATCCCTTCTCTGTGTGGCTTAACGCAGTGAGGTTGAGCACTGTTAAGCAAAGTCAATGCTAAATGAACAGTTTTTCTTATCAGTAAATTTAAGGATTAAGACAGAAGTGTACTCTGAAAGAAAGCCTTTTGCTGCAAGCACCATCAGACCTATTCTTACAAACTAACCTTAGCAGTTACCTGAGGTCTTATTTATAAATTGTTAACCAAGAGGCATTTTTCTGTATTTATAAGATTCCTAACCAGAAAACATGTTACCTGTCATGATTTTAGAGACAAAAGTATCCTTTCAAAAACTTATAGCACAACAAAAACTTACTGTGATGATATAAATTTAAATGTATTAATGATTTAACTGATGGAAAAATACAGAATTGGCATTAGTTGGAGCTAAGACTTACTTTTCTTCACCAAAGAATAAGCCTCATCTATTCTTCTCCTTATTGATGGATTCTTCAAAGTCACTTTTGCCTGTAGCACGCACAAACACACAAAGTACAATGACTTGACTTTCTTCCCCGTGTGTTTAACAGCGAAGTTTAGATAATGACAATAATTCAGCAGAACAGGAGATGCAGGAATTTTAGAGTTAGCATATGACTGTATCATCATACAGATTGCATTTATATAAGCAGTCACAAATCACAGAGGGCAAGGTGCTTCCTTACCATGTTGTTTAAACTCCTAGCCCGAGCAGCTATGTGATTAAAATAATAAAATGGAACTACTGCTGTAAACTTTATTTTTATTTATTTGAAGGTTACTGCATTGTTTACAGCATAATAAAATTAACATTACAATTTGTTCAAGTACTTCTCAAATACTAACCTTCTGATAGTTGTGAAGCAAAGCCCAAAGCGCAGCTGCTCCTATTCTCTGAACAGCACAACTATCACTTTCCAAACAGCCAGACAGTACTACAATCGCTTTATCTAATGAGAAAAATGAAAAAACCTCATCTAGAAAATATCGTCAAAAGCATACAAATATGTTTACAAGTCTCAGTATTTTGATCCTTGCAGTACACTTATTTCTATGAAAATTATCGGCATGGCAGAGGAATTACAGAAACTTTATTATCAGATTAATTACATTTAAATATGATCATGAAATTGTCACACTACATTGAAAGAAGTCTTAAAAAGAATATAGCAAAACAAAACCAAGCAATGCTAAAAAATTAAGCCATCAGTATAAAGCATGGGACTGAGTAAACCATGAAACTGATAACTCCCAGTAGCCACAATTAGAGACACATCAGGACAGAAATTAAGAAGCTTCTGTTTTCCTTAGTACTTATTATGTAGATGATTTGTAACCAATGAGAAATATTTGACACCCCGCTGTAGGTGCCTTAATTTCCTAGCCTTGCTCTGAAATGAGACTCTTCAAAGTTTCCTTGTTCACTTCATAATAAAAATTCACAGGTTATGTAACTGAATAATGTATGCTTAATTAAGGCAGCAAATCAGCACCTTGGGGTGGGGGGGGGGGTGGGGGGGGAAAGAAAATCATGGACACTACAGAAAACCTGTTGAGAACTTATAACAAAGACAGGAACATTCTCTGTGCAACTAAATGGTGGAGAGAAACATGCCTTTTACAAACAAGCAAGAAAATAGTTCTGTGCATGTTGTTACATTAAATATACATGCCATGATCAAACTTTATCATTATTATAAATGTTTTCTGCACGTAACAGAACACAAAATACTTTGTCTCAACATCCATGACTTGCAGGAGCTAATAAGGTTTTCTCCAACTGAAAGCTAGGAACTTCAGTGGTAGAAATTCTAAAGTAAGTTATTTCAAACTGACTGACACAAGGAATCCTTCCACCTCCTCTCCCCGAAAAACTGGCTGTTTAAGAAAACTGCAAAAATCCTTTCATTCATGTGTCACTACATTCAAATTATCAGTCTCATGATAAATCTTGATTTATTTTTTTTTAAAACTGTTTGTTTACTTTTCCTTTTGCTATATATTTTTATTTTAATTGCTTTTCTGCCAAAATATATGTTCTATAATTACTTCTACGAAAATAATTTTTATGCAAATGCTTTTCTAAATAACAATATTGAGTTCTTGGTCAGTAACCCACATTGCAATGAAAATATGGTATTCTGGAACACACAGTATTCTCAGGGTACAATAGCTTGTATACCCTTTAGATACTTACCATTAGCTAGTATCTTTGGTTTATTGGTTGTACTAAAACATATGTTATGTAGAACGAGAAGTGCTAGATGTTGGCTGCTCTTGTGTTTGTAGTTACACATTTCCACAATCTGGTCTAAAAACCCATTTATCTTCATGATCATCTGCTGTCCATCTTCTCCAAAAGATATGTTCAGTAGCAGCTTTAGCCAAAGAGCAGACACATTACTAGGATTTTTATTACTTCCTTTTGGTAATGAAAGAGACAAAAAGTTCTGCAGGAAGTTACTCTGTCAGAAGGAAGAAAAAGGATGTTAGAATGTATAGTATTCCATGGTTTGTTCACTGCTGTTTGACCTTCCAATCTGCATACTTGACCAAAAAACTAGGATTTTTTGAAAGAATTACATATGAAAAAGGATCCACATATTGGTTAAAAAGTTGACCCAACATAATAAGTTTCTTTAAAGGCTACTTCCCACCGTTACATATGCTTTTTGCTTTGCACTTAGCATTTCTGCCCAAAAATAAGCTAGAAGCGATTTAATCGAATCAATGGACTACTTAACGTAATGAATTCTTGATTTCCTATTTATTATTGCTTGCGTTATTAGCAAATGTTAAAGGAATCATAGAATATCACCAGCTGGAAGGGACCCATAAGGATCTATAGTACCCCCCTCCTTCACTGACAGCCATAGTAACGTTCCCCGTTTTTGTAAGCTTTGAAGAAAAAGATCTGTGTGTTGACATGGCATACGCTACCGCTTCCCAGCCTCAGGGTTTGCCTCCGTTTTAAGGAGACTCTGAGCAGGTAAAAAAATCTATTCCCCTGTGGCAAGAGGGAGACGTTCTAACATAAGATTCCTATAATGAAAAAAGTCTTTGACTAAATACTCCCAACCTTACTGACCCTTGACGAAACATACAGGCATCTGGTCAAAACCAAATAATCCAGGATAAAAACTCATTGTGGTTTTCTTCACGTGACTATAATATTGGTAATTTAATTCTAACACATGGAGTCAGTAATTCAGCACTGCTTACACTTATGAAAGCAGAGCTCAGGAGAGAATAAAGACTAAAACACTAGAGTGGAACTCTGAAGACAGCAAAAGCCAAAGCAATTCAGAGAACAGAACAGCTACCATAGAATAGATCTCAAACTCTTCCTTTCTATCAAAAAATTCGAGTATCAGCAATTTTGTAACTGTACGACCACATTTTACATAATTAGCAACACAAAAAGATCATATTTCCCCCTGCCTTTTCTAACAGGTAATTAGGTCCAAACACAGAACATTGTTAGTGTAAATTGAAAGAAATTGTTGTAATTATTAAACTACTATAAAAGATGCCAAAAACAAACACACTTTTTATAATTTCTTTTGTGTTAGTTGATGTTCTATGTGGTTTGACTTGTCTTGAGGTTGTGAATTTATTTAAATGATCAAAGTTAAATTTGAAAGACACAGATTTTTTCAAAGAACGTTTGATAAAATAGAGTAAGGATCATTCAATATACAATTTAAAAAGGAAAGGACAGTACTTACATTAATATAGTAAGAATAGGTTTCTACCTAACAGCCAACTACTGACATGTGGGACATCTCTAAAACTGTAATTTTTATGAAGACTATGTTTCACACAGTATACCTAATGATTTATACAATGTTAAATTTGTTTATTCACTTGCAGTTTTTTTCTATTATATGCTCACTTTCACTAGTGATTTCTATCAATATATATGGGTATTAAAAAAAATTACACCCCACTGAAACTGAGAGGTTATAAAAAGCTCTAGCAAAAACTGTGTAGTTCTGTATGCTGTTTCTGTCCAGACTATGAATATGACCAAATTACACGCTGCACTTAGGGAACAGTAACACAACTAACTTAGACACAATGGTTTTGATCCCTGCAGAAGCATCTCTATACGACCACAGGGTACTCCATATTGAAATATGAGGGTTTATTAAAAAGGAAAAATACATCCATCACTTTGCTAGAATCAAAGATATTATTTACTTACCTTCTGAATAACGCCTTTACAGTCATGAGACAGAGCAAGGTTAGAAAGAAGACAAAAGACCACCTGCTGAATTGGGCTGTTATCATTTGACACTTGGGAAGCCAATTTCAAGATGTTATGCATTAATGAATTGCCAGCTGCACTTCGTGCAGATGGAAGTGAGGATTGTCCACCAGTGGCCCAACAAAGCGAAGCACAACCTTAAAGAAATGAAATGTTTATTACATGAGAAATGCACATGTACATTAAAAAAAAAATCTATAGAAAGAGCAGTCTAACAGCTAAAAGACTGAGATGGGACTTTTGAAAGGATTGGGTTTTTCTTCTTTGAACATCAGTGAAGTCAACGGGACATGCTTTGAATAGAAACGTGCTGAATGTGGCAGTTTACTGGAATAGGCATCTACTGTTCCATTGTTCTAGAATCTAAGAGGCAATTCTGCTGTTAAGAAAAGTCATTGCTCTGTCTCAGAAAGTCTCCTTAAAAACCGGAACGTTGTATCTAAGGCATTATACAATTATTTGGCATCAGAATCTGAAGCGACGCTCTGAAACTGCTTCAGGAAAAGACGTCTCTCTACATCTAAAAGGTTTAATATGTTTCTTAAAATATTTTTCTGAGAAATAAAAGCGCTGTCTGTATCTGTCATTATCTTGTATCACAGTAGCATGCAAAATCCTATGCTACAGAACTAAAAGCTCAAATTAATACAGTAGCAGGGAACAACTAAGTTACCAACATGATGTTTGTGCACAAATACGTACATATACCTTACATATACCTTCTTATTTAGTGGCATTGGCCATCTGCAACAATGGTTCTTACATGGCAAAAGTAAATGCAAATGAGATAGTTTTTAACTGTTAAAAACATCTACATGCATTTCTTTGTCTCGCTATGCTAAGGGGAAGTGGTTAACCGATTCAGAGTAGATAAGTTTGGGTCACCTCATAAGCCAACCATTCTGGACAGAAAGAAAAAACACGGTTCATCTAAAACCCTGATTAGCAAAGAAAATAAAAATGCAGCCTAGAGTCACTCAGAGTTAAAAAACAAGGAAGACCATCAGAACTTCATCTTGACTTCCAGTACAGCAGAGGACATTTTAATTTTATGTCCTGTGGCTGACTAATACATATTTGACCTTTCATTAGTCCAGATGAAAAAAAATGTCTTTATGAAAAAAAGCATTGCAAGCTCATTTAAAGTCTGGAGACATTAACTTAAAAAGAGGGTAAAAAACCTCAGAAGCTCAGAGACTGTTTAGTTAATATATTTTAACCATGATAACTTTTTTATGGTATCTTGACAGGAAGCAATCAACAGATAATTATCTGTCTCTTCAAGCCACTAGCAAATCATTATCTGAGTCAATGACCAAGATTTGGAATGAGACAAATTCATACTAGAAAAAGGAACAGGCTTCTAGTACCGGGCATAATTACTCATCAATGGAAATAAAGTGTTTCCTCAAACGAAGAAGAGAATCCTTATAAAAAATACACTTTAGTCAAACACAACCTACTGAGCCCAATGCAGAAATAAACGGAAGAAATTTAATACAGTATTAAATTAATTATTGAATATTTCAAAACCAGAATGTTCCCAATAAGAGCTAAAACACAAACTGTATAATGTCCTGATATACTGTTCTCTATGAGAGAATTCCTAGAGTAGTGTTTCTACAGTATGCTATGCAGTGTCGGCAGGACTTTCAGTGTAACCTTCAAACAGAATGGTTTGAATTAAATGCTATTTAATCCTTTAATACAATTGTACTCTTGCTAAATCCAACAGACTGAAACAGGATCTGAACAAAAAAGTCCTGAATGTATTAAAATCAAAACTCTTGATAGACTTTGATGGACCAGTGCTTTTATACTTTCCTCTTACGGCAGTAATAAGCACTCTTTTCCCTTTATTATACTTTTCTGCCTTAATTATTCTGTTTAAATATTTTGATGAATTACATCATAGAGTGATTCTCATACCTGCAGGATAGTCTGCAGTGTAGACACAAAGCAAATGCAGAGCTATTTGCATTGAGGAGTCGTCTGTTAAAAACCATGGCCATAGTGAATGCAGAACAGGAACAAGATGAGCCTGGAGTGCTGCCATCTACAGGAACAAGAGGAAGAATTTAAACTACTATATTACTAAATACTTTGAAAATGGAGTATAAATAAAGAAAAGCATATTTTTATCATATTGTGTCCCATTAGTTTGTTTTAAAAGATTGTAGAGAAAAAACTGACACCCTCATTTCAACACTAAAGAATTTAACTCTTAGCCCAGTCAAATACAGCTCATGTTTTAATTACTGAGACACATGGAAACAAAAATAAAGATATATTCATTCCAACTGTGATTGTTCAGAGAACTCCCTATTCTAAAGTTTTATACTACTCCAACTAAACTAGTTCTTGGAACTCAAAAAGCATGGAAATAGAAGAGTGCAGTTCCACAGAGCAAATGACGGGAAACTTCAGGTATCAACAGCAACCTCCTTCTCTCCTCCAAGCAATTGTCTCTGCAGACCCCCGATCAAAACAAGAAAAATATTTCACAAAAGTCTTATCTGAGATTATGGCACAACCAAGTTATGGGGACCTTAGGGATAACCAGATGGCTTATTCAGGCCCATATTTTACATGGTGTTCTGTATACAAAAAGGATACTAACTTATGCCCTCAAATAGGAAGGTCTGGAAATCTTGTGGTTCCACCAATGCATCTACTAGAAGTAGTATAAGTTGTATCACAATGCCAAGTCAAATTAAACTGTGACAGAGAAAATGGAAATAAATGTGTGAAAGGTATCAGCAATAAGAAAGAGGAAGACCAGTGAGCGGAAAAAAAGAAAAGTAATGTATTATTTTTCATGGAAAAAGGACTGAAGGAGAAAAGAAATTAAAAAGTACAGAGAAAAAAAACAAAGAATGTGAAAAGAAGAAATTCAAAACAAGATTCTGAGCAAGAAAATGATGAGAAAAAAAAATCAAGGTGAAAATAAAATTGTGCCTTGCAGGATTAGTGTAATTTGACTCAGACAACGAAACGTAAATGGCAAATTATTATTTAAGATTTATTTTGGTTGGTTTTTTTTTGTTGGTTGGGGTTTTTTTTGTCTTTCAGAAGGGGAAAGGAAAAAAGGAGACAGGAATAAGGAGAGGAAACTATTTTCCAAGATGCAAAGTCTATCTCTTATGTGCTTTTCTTGCTGCCTCACACTTTTTTCCACATCCATTTTTTACATTATACGCTTTGAAAATTGGAATTACTGATTTAAGCACAGCAGAAGTGGGTATAAAGGATGATAGCCATCTAAAACCTTTGGGAGATGATGTTTCAATATGAACATTGAGTTCCTAATGCATGTATTAAATATTCTTAGGAGGTGGGAATAATAATGAAATTTGAAGTATTTCTTGCCATTAATATCAAGCTTAAATTTAGCCAGCTTGAAAATACTTTCAAAGTAGAAAAAAAAATATACCTCTTCATTCACTAACTGAATGTGCTCACATTATTCCAGTATAAGAATACTTACTTTGCATTCTTCATTTTGAAAGAGGCAGTTTCTGAGGAGCTGCATAGAACACTTTAACTGCTTGATAAGGTTATCCTCCTATCCAGAGAAAAATATTGGAAGACCATCAACATAAGACCAGAATGAATTTTATACAAAGAGGCAAGAGATTTCAAAGGAGAGGTGCAAATCTAAGGCATCAACATTTGGGTTACATCTCTTCAGCAGAGTTTCTTTCTGATCTCAGGTAGGATTCATCTCAGCTAGCTTTAAACACGTATACTAAAGACATTTATAACAAGTTACTTGGAGTCATCCTCATCTCTCTTTATAACGCACAGATACTATTTCCAGGGGCACTGATCTGGCCAAATGCAGAGACTTGTAACATAAAGCTCCATTTCTCTTACAACTAATGAAGAACGGGTGGGAACGTTTTCTGGGTATTTGTTCCATCCTAAAGCAGACATCTAAAACAAGTCAAATGAATCACTCCCTAGAAGTACCTATTTTTCTTCCTTGGATAAAAACAAGGATAAAGTAGCTCTGTCTTACAGATGTCTATATTTGGTCAGACCAATCGATCCTTATATTCCCCGTGTCTTAGTTCCCTATCCTTAATAACAGAAATAGTTTCCAACCTGATAAGAATATTACAAAGATAAATACAGACCTTTGGACAGTGAGGTACTATACTGAGATTCACGTATACAAGTAAACAAACAAACAAATCTATCTTCATGATAGTGCTGTGACACTAAAAGGCCAATGGCAGCTGACCTAGCTTCTATAAGGTTGACATGCTAAACCACTTCTGAAAGATGATCAAATTCCAATAAGCTTGTTCACCACAGGAGACTATTTCTGTTTTGTCGAGCATAAAGGAACAAAACTGTAAAATAGGATTCATGCTTAATCTCAGACAAGGCGAAGCAACAATGCTTCCTTATAAATCATATCACGTACAGTTGACGATATTTGGAGATGAAGTAAAAATCTGTCTTAACAAAGTTAATGAAAGTCAGGTGCAGTAGATGAAAAAGTCATCATTACAAATGCATTTTATGACCAGTTTATCTCATTTTTAGTTAAATAAAATGCTAACTGTAAGATGTTCCTTCAAGACCTTAAGTATGTATTAATTTATTTAATAAATATAAATAGCACTATATATCTATCTATCTATATAATTCTATAAAATGCCACAAGCTACAAGTTACACTTAATGTGTAAACTTCTAGGAGGTTGAAAAAGTTATAGATTGTGTTAATGGCACTGGTTTTATTTATTTATTTTAGGATATCTCATTTTTACTAAGATCTTATTTTGAGGGTTTTTTTGAAAGCTTGGCTATTTGTAAATATTTTTCATGCCCTTGGTTAGCATCACAGTAATTATTGTGAAAGAAAAGGAATATCAGGTAAGATACTTCAGTTGCCCTGAGAATGAAGCTAGATCAAAGACTTTTTTCACAACAGTTAAAAGAAAGAGAAAAAGAAAATAGCTCCGATTGATAACTTCACTTTGACAGTTGTGCCTCAAAGCGGGCTGAGGGGCAGTTTTGTGAATGATCCGCTAAATCTGATTATGAAAGCAATGTCTCAGCTTCCCTCACGTGAAACTAGATTGCTTGTCGTTATACACCACATACGATGAACAGCACGCTTACGTATGATGTAGCAACCTACAGTCCCAGCTCAGCAGTGAAATCTGCCACAAAGTCTTCTGCAAATCTCTTTCAAAGAATTCTTAATCAAACATGAACAGTCTTTCTGACCTATCTCAGAGGCTCCTTTCCTTCAATTTCTTCCAAGTTTTAAATTCCTTCTACATTTAGCAGAGGAGCAAATGTCCCCAGCAAATGTCTCGACCCAAGAAATATAAAGAACCAGCTGGCTTCAACCTTATCGGACATATCCACGGCAGGACACCTTTCAGCCTCCACCCCTTGAAGAATGGATACTAAATGTGTTTAGGGGATTTCAAGAAAAAAAAGAAAAATTGTAGCCTTCAAATATCAGGGTCAAACTCAAATTCTTTTAAGAGCTCACTGTTATAAAACACGGTTCCGCACTCTCCACAACTCAAGGTTAATGTCTATTTGTGTTAATTCCTCAGAGAAAAGTACTATTGAGCCCAAACAATGCAGAAATATCCTGCTGGAAGACATTTTCTTCAATTTCTGCTTTATGTGGGAGTGGACAAGATATCAAACTTGACAGCAGAGGTTACTGTCTGTATTTTAATAATTCTCTTAGATGAAAGTGATAGAAAACAAGCAGATTGCGACAAAAACCTTATGAAACTGTTGTATGATGGTAAGAAATAATCTATGTCTAGATGTGGTAAGGAAGAGCTGGGTGATGTGAGAGTCTGGAACAAGCAGAAGGGAGGTTAAAAAGAAAAAGGCTAAGCAAAAAAATTATGAATGAAGAGAAGAAACTGAGATTACAGGTGGTGGAAGAAGCACAAGTATGAGGTAAAAAAAAAAAAACAAAACACACAAACACAAAACTCTGACAAGAAGTTAAAGCCAGGGACAATTGCGTCTGATGACAAGAGACTGAGATGTCCAGACCAAGTATGCAGGATAGAAAAAGAATCAGAATCGAAAGCCAGATAATATGAAAAGGTAGAGAATAAAAAAAACCTATGGCTTACATGCGCAAGCAGACTGGAACTAGTTTTGGGGTAGGAGGGAGATCGACTGGTACGAGAACAGAAAAAACCCAAACAGCTAGCACGGAAAGAAAGAAAACTTGAGAAACAGAAAAATTATTATTGTGGAAACAAGATGAGAAAAGTTAGCTGGATTGGATAGGACCACAAAGTCAAGGCTGAAAGTCAAACTATGAAACTCTTAGATATTGTTGTAGGCTAAATAAATAGCATAAATTGTGAGAACTGACAGGTGATAAATGCATGAACATGTATGTGTGTGAATGCCTGAAACTGAACTTTTGAACTCTCAATCAGAAGCCTGCTAGTTGCTGGCTTCATCCTGAACAGGTTAGTTTCTAATTCTGATAACCTGGACTAATAGTGGGAAGTCCTGAATCCTCCAATTAATGAAAAGACATGAGACAGAACCACTAACTCAGAGGGTGATCATGTGTTGTACTTTGCACATAGATTATTTAGACTAGATACACAGGAGCATAGAACTCTGGAAAGAAAAGCTGGTGGTGAAAAGGATTCATAAAAAAAAAAAAAAAAAAAAAAAAAAAAAAAAAAGGTCTCTGAAAGAAAGAAATGGGCCTAAAAAGAAGAATGTGAGGATCCTGGCTGAACAAACCATCCTGCAAGTGGGAGAGCAACCTCGAGACCAGAGAGATTCATGGAGACAAATACCAGCACACACCCAAGGGCTTTGGACAGTAACACCCAAGACTGGTAATTAAGCAGCTGCAAAGCATGAAACTCATGGGATTTTCTGCCTGACTTTCCTGAACTAGCCACCATTTCCATCCTGGAAAAGGAAGTTGAGACCTAGTGAACATAACTCTGAGTGGGTGAGTGAGTGCAAGATAATCAAGTTGGCAAAAGCTCTAAAATCAATAAATCATAAAGAAGCCCCAGTATCCAGATCTACCACAGGTTGTCATTTACCCTGTCTCACCCGTGACAGATACCAACAGTATCAGTCTCCAGAAAAAAAGACAAAATAAACAAAAAAGAGCTGGGAAGTGCCTTATCGTATCAGTCTTTTGTTTCTATAGTTACCTTCTTTTTCTGTGCTTTCACAGGCTTTAGGGCATCCAAATTCAGCTGTGCATGAGTATGTTTCATGTTTTCTACACAGTTGTCTATCAGATCAACTGGAAGACAAAAAATATTAACATTTAGAAGTTCATTCACAATCAAAAATATTTTATGAAACAATATCTTTCTTGCAATGACCTTGATTACTGTTACCCTCCCAAGCTAAGATTTAAGGATTCAGTTGTCCAATTTCTGTGAGTTCGTAATATATTGTCATCTTCTTGGTATCGGGAAGTAATTAACAGTTTCCAAGATGGAGTGTGTCTAGTTGAATGATCTTGAGAAGCAAGAACACATTTCAGTCCTCTTGCAATAGAGTCCAGTGAGTGGAATGCCCAAAGGAAAGACTGATAAGATGAAGAGGGGAAGATTATTTGGGAAGAGGAGGACAGCAACTCATAACTCCCATAGAATAATTCAAGTTGGAAGAGATGGCCTACAGAGGTCATATAGCCCAACCTCCTGCTCAAACCAGAATCAGCTATAAGATCAGGCAAGGTTTACCTGAAACCTTATCCAGTTGGGTCTTGAAAATGTCCAAAGACAGAGACTGCACAGTATCAGTATGTCTAGCCGCTGCTTGACTGCCTTTAAGGGGGAAATGTTTCTTTACGGCTAGTCTGACTCTCAATTTATGCCCATTCTCTCTCATCTTCCTACTCCATGTACTGCTGTAAAAAGTCTGGCTCTGTCTTCTTCAAAATCTCATAGGTAGAAGAAGGCCGCTATTAGGTCCTTCTGAAACCTTCTTTTCACCAGGTTGAACACAGGCAGTTCCCTCAGCCTCTCCTCTAAGGACAGGTGGACACAACCACCTTGATGGCCCTCTGCTGAACTTGCTCCAGTTTGTTGATGTCTTTCTTACTGGGCCAAAACTGGGTGTATTATTCCAGATTTGCTCTAACAAGTGCTAAGTAGAGGAAAGATAATCCTTTCCCCTCGATCTTCTGGCTGTGTTCCTTTTAATACAGGGTGCTGTTAGTCTTCTCACATTCAGCTTGCTGCCTGCCAAGACCTCAAGGTCCTTTTCATCTCCCCAGTCAGCCTGTACTGCTATACGGGGTTCTTCCTTTCCAGGTGCAGGACTTTGCATTTATATCATAAAAAGTAGTCCTTAGGAGCTGAACCGGTGATGCTAGAGCTACAGATATCTTCAGGACATTGATTTGAACCCCAGAACTCCTCTTCCTCTTCTCCAAGATCTGTGTTGCATCACAGCAGGGATGACTTGAAGGCTACTCCAGCACAGAATGCTATGCACTTCATGCACTGGTAGTGCCTTCACAGGAAGTCAGGTCTTAGATTACCTAGTGGGTCATCAACAGAAGAACCCTGATTGAAGCAAGGGCTGAGTAGACCACCAATACACTGGGAAAGAGCAGAAAGTAGTTACATAGCATAGGATTTGAAGTTCAGAGTTTTCTGCCATTGTTGGGATCAGACACAGAGCAGATATGTCTAGGCTATCTGTTTTAGTGCAGTGTAGGTTTAAAGGACCGAACAAACCAACAGAGAGATGCAAGTAACAAGAAAGCACCCAAGAGAAAGTGCACTTGGGCAGATCAGCAGGTATTAAACGCATGATACCTAAGAAATGCAAATTAACCAGTCTTCCCTGTGTTCTAGTAGGCACAAAAAGCCCACTTCTACTTTTGTTTTACTACTGTAAAGTAAAAACCTTAGGCATGAAAGATGTTGCATTGCAAGGGGAGAAGGTCTTACTTAAACTGCAAAATGGGAAGAAAGAAACAAAAAGGCAGGGAAGACCAAAGCTGAGAAAAAAGTCTCTTCTTGTCCAGGTAGAGCCAGAACTGAGAACACAGGGCATATATGTTCACCTATAGACCTGAAAGTGTGAAACATGAATTGGAAGATACTGCCAGTGCAAAATCTCCAGTTTTGAATGGATGAATATGCCAGTAGCAGTAAATGCTCACAGGTCTCTTCTCACTCTAACACAGACCTGTGATTTAACCATGAATTTTTAGACTGGCTACAACATTATATTTTATCTGTGGATAAAACCTTTAATTATTAATAAGCTTTCTCTGTAAAAATCTGTAAAAAAATGCCACTGAAAACTAGGTCTTCTGTTTTGACAAAAAAACTTTATGATTTAAAAAATACATAAAACATCTGCAAGAATTTGATTCATAAATCATTTAACGTACATTTTGAAATGCTCACCTTCCAAAGCACATTTCTGGGCATTTTTACTGACAGCTAACAGAGATAGCAATGCATTTGTAGCAACTTCTTTCAGGACATCCTTTGAAGATTTTCTTTCACAGACCTACAAATAATGCAATTTCATTACCGAAACAAAAGAGTGACCATATTAAAAATAGTATTAATATCTATAAATATGTTGTCATAGTCTATATTTTCATTTGGATGATTCTTCACTGTATTCCTATCCAGAATTCTCCCTCTCTGTATTCATGTTCGTAGTCTGTCTGCATTGATGTGTTTCATTATTTTTTTCTAATTAAAATTTAAAAAGTTCCTAAGCCCACTCCTCTTACTCTTTTCTTAACATTCTACCTCCCTAAAACCTATATTCCCAGCCCTGGCATTCCAGACCTTTCCTAATATTCAGGCTTGCTATTGCAGACTATTCACTGACATGACTTTAGCACAATCTCACTTTCCTTCAACACAATGATGAAGAAGAGGTATCAGTGAAATTCTTTAGAATAAAAATATAATTGACACACAGATTGTGTTTGGGTTTTTTTATATTCTTCCAACTAGAGAAAAACGGTAGTTTGTCTTATTTTTGTGAGGCCTTTGTGAGCATCACCGTATTTCTAATAACATAATCTCTGTGCTTTCAAAAGAATATTTATTTGAAGTCATATAACAAGATAGTTGAAAGACGAGGAACTGTCTGTGCTTTATATATTATCCACTAGAGAATTTTGTCCATCTAGCAATTTTCCCTAAAATATCATTCCAATACTGACATCCAATAAAACACAAAGTGGTATGCACTGTAACCAGAAGAATATAGTAAAATGAGAACTGTTGCTGGATCATAGTAGAAAGACAAACATACTTTAAGGTTAGCCAAGAATACAGCATTTTAAGAAAAAATGAATACTTCAGACAGAAATCTAACGTGTATCTAGCCGTAGGACCTCTACGTACATCATATATATCACCTTTCATTGGCTTTAGTCCTCCAGCTAGTAATTGCCTAACAAATTTTTCAAATTTTAATATGCAATAAAATATCAATGTATGCTCTAGGGTTATCATTTATTGAAGTGTTCGGTGTAACCAGGACTGAAAAGGTCAAGGGATGAAGACTAATAAGTTAACAACTTGAAAAAAAGACACAAAACAAAATCCAAACCTCATTGATAGGGACAATCAACACCAAGTTAAAGCACTAAAGCATGGACTGGGTTCTGCATTTATGGCTAACAAAAAAAATATTAGACTATAACTGGTTTTATTAGATCCCAAGTGAAATCTCAAAGCTATCAGCAACACAAGAACATTCTAAGTAAATTAACTATTTTTCTGTACTGATATAGGTGGCGATTTCTTTTCAAATTAAATAATCTAGATGTTTGAGTAGTTAAAAATATAAAAAGCTCAAAGTTTAAACTTGACGGTAATTTAAACAAGCCAGGAAAAAACCAAAATGTTGAGTTCCTTCGATCCTGCATAACCTAAAACGTAGATTTTGTCATTTATCCACTCAAAGGCTTTTGCCCCGTTTGAAGCTCCTAGCTATTTTTATTTTTTCTTCGTACTTAGGAATATTTTAGTAGTGAAAAAACATATTTCCCTGACAATGTCTTGGGTATTTTCCTTTAATTAAGTATTATGTGACTGATTAGGGCTAATTAAATAATTAAGGTGAGTTGTCCTATATTTGTATCTTTTGAAAAAGTTTTAGTTTCATGTTTTCTAAATTTTATCTTAAAAACTAGCAAAATTCCATTCTTTCTTGAAGCATGGCCCTTTATACATTCCCCTTACTCTGCAATAAGAATTGAAGTTTATAATAAAAAATAAATTTATGTCAATCACAGGGAACATTTAAATAATTAATAATTAATTGATAATTAACTACTAGTTGAATGGAAAAAAATACTGTAAATTTATAATGCCTTCTGCCAGCAGATTCTATAGCTTTAAACTACTAGTATTAAAGTATTAAAATGAGAATGGGCACTTTTAATTCTTTTTGAAATTATGATGTATAATAAATTTAAGATGTCCCATAAATCTACAACAGATCTAGCTATGTTAGCCTGGACCTCCTGTAAGTTAGTTGAAGGCAAGATCACAGCTTTTCTAAAACATTGTAAATTTTAATTTTATATCTAGAAAAAAAAAAGGTAGGGCATAAATTTGAGACTTTATGTATGGATTATGGTTTCCTTATTACTTTTACTTGTGATCTTGAAAACATATCTACAAGGGTTAAAGTTTATATACAAAAAAGCACCAAAACATTTCAAAATCAGCTTGTATGTTTACCAGATCAGTTGGATGCAATAATGCATACTAATTTAGAACCTGGTCTGCCAATATTCACACCTGCAGACCGGGTCCCAAGTTAGCTTTTGCCATTGCATATCACTTATTCTGTAGATTTTATGTAAATAGGATGATTAATGGAGATGACGGATTGTCTGAAAATTCTCTCTTACAGCCTTTTCTATGTTAGTCAATTTTTTGCTTGAGTGCTTCTCTTAAAGAAAGATCATATTTAATTTTTTTTTTTTGGGGGGGGGGGAGGGGGTAGGCGGTGTAAATAAATATGTGTAATTTACTTTAAAAAATTGAAGCTGTTTCTTTCCTAGTTCTGTTATCCTTTTTTGGGATCATAGCAGCTATATCCCTTTCATGTATTAGAACGCCCCAGACAGCTTAGGTTATCTTGCGAGCTCCATCCATGGAGTAATGTCCATCTACAGCTCTGAACAGTTAAAAAGCAACTTGAAAGCTGGTATCTCTTACAATACTCAAACAACATCATAGTGTCTGATGTACTTTCACTGACCTGGCTACAGTTAATTCTTCATTGTATAGACTTCTTCTGCTATCACTGTAAGAATCATCACTTTTTGCTGGCAAAGACTGGTAATCAGCTACGTATATTCGTATGAAAATAGAGGACTGTGACTTACAACACAACGTGTCTTTGTCTGACACACTTTCATGCAATTGCATTTTTTGTGCCAGAGCCAAGGAGTTGAGTTTTAGCCACATACACAAGCGTTAAATACAAAAACCTAAGAGGATATGGAGCAAATTATGGGATTTCAATAAAGTGCCCTTTTTTTGCTGTCAGAGTCTGAAAATCATGTCCTCACAGGAAATCTCTATGAACTGAAATTATGTGAAATCAGTTGCCAAAGAGTGAAGGAATTCTATTTTTTTTTTAGTGGTCTAGACAGTGTCGCCAAGAAAGATCCTCTTAGGAAGTTTCTCTTCCCTAAAAGACGCCAGATTCTCAGTGAACAGACTACTATGCCCCAACGCTATAAGAGACACATTGATATAACACAGCAGGAAAGGAACGCAGGTTATGTTAGCTAACACAGACAGATGTTAGCTAGATCAGGACAAGTCTTGGTAGGAGTGAAGTTATTCTACAAGAATTTAGCAACCATAGGAAGATAGGAGATGAAGTGATACTAAGACAGCATTATTTTGGTCATACCATCCAATATGCGCTAATATATGTTGAAAAAAATCATAGAATGGTTAGAGTTGGAAGGGACCATGAAGACCATCAAGTTCCAACCCCCCTGCCGTGGGCAGGGACACCTCCCACTAGACCAGGTTCCTCAAAGGCCTATCCAACCTGGCCTTGAACATCTCCCGGATGGGGCATCCACAACTTCTCTGGGCAACCTGTTCCAGTGTCTCACCACCCTCAGAGTAAAGAATGTCTTTGCAATATCTAATCTAAATCTCCCCTCTTTCAGTTTAAAACCATTATCCCTCATCCTGTCACTACACTCCCTGATAAAGAGTCCCTCCCCGTCTTTCCTGTAGGCCCCCTTTAGGTACTGGAAGGCTGCTATAATAAATAAATAAATAAATACTTAAATAAATAATATTTATTAAATAAATAAATATCAAACTAGTACTAAATATGATTCTTATAAAAAAATAATTGCAAGACACTGACTACAGAACATCAGAAATCATAAACTACACTGAATGCAAATGAAATGCACATCTTTCAGACAAAGACTACACTTCCAATCATGGATCACTATTATTGTTACAGTGACAAACTACACATAATTTAAAGAAGGACAATGAATATATAGATAAAAGAACCAATTTGTGAGGGAAAATAAATTAGACACAAGTTTCACATAGAACTTTTCTTATTACTAAGTGATGGAAGATATTTTAACAGTTTGTAAATAAGTGAAGGATGTAAATATAAAGGAGGTAAAAGAATCATTCAGGACAGTATATAAAAGTATAAATAAGAATAGTGAGATCACATTAAGACAGACAGAACATTCAGAATATGTATTTAGAAGAAAACATCTTGCCACCAATATATTTTATGTTGGGCAACAAGTTCCTAAAAGAATTAGTGAAAATACACTAACTGGCCAATTTAAAACTAGTTTGGAAAATACATTAACATATGCTCCTTAAGTGCAACTACACTGATCTTAAACTACCAGGGAATGAACTAGAAGGCTTAACAATTCATTTTGGTTAACCTTTTTTACAAAGGCAGCTGTTAAGAACAACAATGCTGTCATTTACAACGGGGATAACTTAAAAACCTCACTACATGTTTGGAAAAGGAGAAAGTAAAAAAAGCGTATCAGTATTTGGCCAAACATATTCTATGTATCATCTTCTCTACATAAGATTTCATACCATGCTCTTTCACCATAGTTGCCTTCTTAGAAGTTGCTTCTTTGCAATTGTTCCAGCTTATTACATGAATTTCAAAAATTAGTGTAACAGATGTCTCAAATTAAAGATGTCTTGGTTCATAATTGGAAACAACTGATTTTTCATTAGGTAACTACATTCCTTTTTAACAAAAGACAAAAATGCAAAAATATATCCTCTAATCACATCATCAAATTTTAAATACCTGAATAATTAATGCAGTAAGTTGAGTTACTGACACTTGACATCCTTCAATACAATCCACAAGAAAGCTAACAGGTGGATTCTCACATATACTCTGTTTATCTTGGAGCTGTCTTCTTCCTTCCTCATTCAAAAGGACAGAGAGGAACTGCAAACTAGCCATGTATAAAGCAGGATATGTGTCTGACAGATGAATACAATCACAAATGGTATCTGAAAGGTTAAACAGAAAAAAAAAAATTATATTTCATTCTGAATAAAGTTTAAGTGCTTTGGAACTCAGAAAGACCTATCAAAGCAAGTGTGAGCCAAGAAGCAGTTATATGTGTGCACTGCTCAAGGAATTCTACAAATTCTTTGCATTTGATAAGTCTTTAAAAATCTAAGAAAGAAAAATTTGAGTTTTACAGGTTTGAATGAATTAATTGCTCTGCATTAATTTGACTATAAACCAAAAACCGCAATTTCCATTTACTAAATCACTCATATGTTCAACAATTTTCTGAACTCTCCTCCCTTGATTCAGCACCTTACATTATAATACCAACAGTACCCATCAGCTGCTTTACGTGCCATCGGATTCGGATTCACCGGGTCACTTAACACGCACCTGGCTGAAATCACAAGCTTGAATGGACTATGCTCATACTTCAGTATTGAAACCTGTCAGAGAATCTTGGTGACCTGACTAGGCAAGTAACTAAGGAAGGAATAATCAAAAAACAAACAAAACCCTGTATAATAATCTTGAATTCCTATAGCTCTTATCTCCCCTCAAAACTTTGCTTTCCTTTTATGTAAGACATTTAAAAAAAAAAAAAACCGAAACACACATATAAGGAAAAAAATGCAGTGCTGATGGATCATTTCAGGCTCTACTCGCAGGTGCCATAATTGGTTAAGGTTTACAACTGGAATCAGTAACGCATATATGCAAACAAAACTAAAATTGTCTGGCACTTCAAAACTTAGTCTGATGATATAAGAAAGAGTTGTAAAAATGCAATTAAGGGAAAAAGTCAGTCAAGCTTTGGATACATTTGGTTTTCATTCTGGATATGCCATTGGCAATTACTTAATAGCATCTATACTGGAATGCTCCTCTTTTCTATTTATTTATTTATTTCACTAGTTGCTAGGTTAAAACCCATCCGGGAATAGTTATTACCAATGATTGCTGTACAATGATTTGCAAGGGCTGCTGTCACAGCTGGAAAAGATATTTGGCCACTCTTCCACAATAATGTAGCTAGAAGGTTGAAAAAGTCTACCCATGTTTCATGAAGTACAGATGTTAACTCGGTATCTGCAAAGATAATACAGAAAAACATTCAAACCATTTACACATGTGCACAAACCTGGATAGCTAAGCCTGACAACAACTGTCAGTTTAAATGAAGGTGCTATGTAAATGAAGACCTGCCTCTGCCTGGCTATACTAGAAACAAAGTACTTCATTACCTAACCCATCTTTGGAGCGAATGGCAAGAATCGAGAAGGTATTTCCCAAAAGAGATTTCAACAGTTCATCCTGGATTACAAGCTGAGAGTCCACCAACAAACATGATTTCAGAAGCCTGGACACAGATGACAAGTATTGAAGTAGTAATAACACCTGTTAAATATTTTTAAAAAGATATTAAATAAATCCACATATTTGCACCTTCCACATTTATTTTTTAAAATTTAAATACTCGCATTACCTCAACTGATTCATAACATTTTTAATTAATATACACCACTTAAAAGAAATAATAGGATATAAATTAAAAATTGTTCTCCTAATTTTTACTGTAGAAGATGAAACATAATTCCTAGTCTGGAAACACATGTATGAAATCAATTTTCTAGTGGCAAAGAATAAAGTTCACTGTGAGAAAGTCATGACTCTCATTATATGTACAGCATCGTATTCTCTGTAAGCTCACAAAGAAAAATATAAAAATGATCATTAATATTGACGAATATCTGTATTTCCTGAAAACATAAGCTCAATTTGAAGCTTTAGGAAAAAAAATTTTTCCTGACTTATTTATTCATTTATTCTTACAAGGTTTCTGCAGAAACATTTTCTTAATAACCTGGGTATCTTTCTTCAAAGTAAATCTGAACGCAGAGCAGCAGAAGCTTTAAAATGGTGCTGTGCCATGACTATAGTATGGTCTATATGTTATATTTATAGAGTTAAATTTGATACAAAAGTATTTCCATTGGCAGTAACCCTACAAGCTTTGTATAAATCAAAATTGGTTGAGAACTATGTAAATGTCTGCAGCATTAGAGATAAAGCAAAGCAGCCAGGTTTGTTGTGGAAAATAAATATGAAATGTGTCAGTAACTGTATCTGGCTGGCTTGTACTTCAATACAATACAAAGAAATTCTATGACATTATTTCTGTAACTGCTAAACTCAATTTGTGTTTTTAACCCACAACTGTTCTCATTTTCAGGTTGATGGTTCTAGGTATAGGTCTAATATGGAAATTAATTGTTCTGTGTTGGATATAAGACATTTTAGTTTCTCTTAAACCTTGTCAAAAGCACAGAGATTCACATGAAAGTACTGTATAGCAGTATGTCTGGACTATGTTAATGGATCTAGATTATGCAAACATAATTAATTTAATAATTTAAAAAAATTATAAAGTAACAAATGCTTCTCTAACCTGAACTTTTACATGTTCTATATGACATGGATGACCCAATGGAGCTTTCAGTTCCAAGATACATCTCTCAACCAGATTAGCACTTACAAGACTAAAATAAAATAAAGTGAGTTGGTTAGAAATATGCTTGAACAATTAAACATTCTACTAACTTAACATTCAATAGAAGAGAACATTTTAAATAGAGTAAAAATAAATTATGAAGCACTTTCTTAAAATAGTGGGGTTTAGCAGTAAGTCTAGTGCAATAGCAACTATAGTAGCAGTAAGTTGTTTCAAAATAGACTAACATAAATTCCAATGGCTGTTACTGCACTAGTAAAAATTGTTTGGTTTTATTTGATTGCTTATTTTCTTTGCTGTAGAAGAATAAACAGCTCTGTAATAGCATAAACTGTATTCAAACAAGGTGGTGGTTTTTTGGGGGTTTTTTGGTTTTTTTTTTTTTTTTTTTCATTAATTGCAGCATGAATAGCAACTACAGAAGCTCTTGAAAACCTTAAAAAGAACTGAACTAATTTTCATGCTTCACTTCAGGACTTCCAAACACTTTCTACAGATGAAAGAATTTGTTACGATGCAAGTGGAAACATGAAATACAATCTGAAGACTATTTTGAAGAGGCTCCTTCTTTAAAAAAGAAACAAAACACTAGGGTCTATCATGCAATACTTTCCCAAATCTCACAAGCATTTTTTACTCTCTTTTCGTGTGACAGCCCTTGGCTCATCCTCTAAATATTGCATACCATTCAAAGAAGAGAAGAAAATGATAAAATGAACTGAAATGATCTGCAACTCTGAATACCTGACTATATAATGTACTCTTCTACTAAAGAAAAAGAAAATATTAAAAAAATTACCCCTCCAAAAAAGATGACTAAATGGCCATCTAGACAAAACCCTAAAACATTACCAGAGGAACACAGTGGTCCTGTAGAAGACAGACACCACAAATGGCATCACCAATATGACTACCGTTTGGGGGGGGGGTGGTGTCCAAATTCTTTTCTTTTTGTTCGTTGTATTATTAAAAAAAAAAAAAAAAGCCATTTTTGAACACTTCAGAAGCAAGAAGTGATCAATATATTTAACAGTTTTGGTAAGAAACACTGGTAGATCTCATTTCAAACTTTTCACCTCTATTGCTACACCTTGTTTGTAGTTCAGCAGTTATTGATCTCATACCTGCTGAGAGCTGTCAGCAAATGTGCTTGTTGAAGAGCAATTCCAGTATCTTTTGGTGTGACAACCAGCAGATTGTGCAGAAGGCTGCAAACAGCTGACAAAAGGGCAGGTGTGACTACAGCTCGCTGTTTAGACAGAGTAGCAGACACGGGAGAATCGTGTTGACTTGGAGATTCTGTTGTGGTTGTATCACTTTGACCTAGAATGTGTTTAATAAAAAAAAGAAAAGAAAAAAACCACAAAAGATTAATTGGAGCAGTTGCATAACACAAATTGGTTTTCCTTTTTCATAAAATATCCAAGTTGCCTCCACATTTAAAACAGTATATTCTGGAACAAGAAAAAACAACCAAGGAATCAGTTACAGGAAAAGTGTTATTTAAAATAGTTCTGAAATAAATTGTTCTTTCTACAAGGCACTAATAATCATTAAAGATAAACGGTAAATTTGGGAAGATATAAATCTTCACTTCTCTCCTTAGCAGAAAAATATTTTATATTTGTAGATATCTCTCTCTACATACATCATTTTATTATTTTTTTTACATTATATATATTTTAATCTTTCTACATATAAAGACAAGTATATATACATCTCTGTGTGTGCGAGCACGTGCATGTACATGTATGACAGCTTTACCAAAATTGAATGTTTTGAAAGGGTGACTAGATGACAGGAATAGAACCTTGGTCTTGAGTTACATTTCAAGTCATAGCAACTATTTTCAATTTCTTCTGTCAAACGTATTTCACCCTATTTAATTTTGAAGGAAGTGTTTCATGTTTGTCTTCCAAAACAACCACTAGAAGCCTCAATGGTGATTGTTCCAGCAATACACAAGCTTCATATGCATTTATAAATACTGGAATATGGACAGGCTAACACATTGTGTTCGTCATTATGCATACAAGCTCAAAGTTTGACTTACCTTGTGCGATAAGCCGATCAACTACAGTTTCAGGAATAAAACTGGTTGAATTTGTTGGGACTATTGCCTGAAGTTCAGTAGCACTCCCCAGTGATGGTGATACAGACCGAATCTAGAAACACATAAAGGGATCTAGTTGATTACAGCTTTTATAGCGCAGGCTTCTACTTATATTTTGCTTGAAGAATGGGGTGGGGAAGAGGGAAAAAAAACACCAACTCACCAAAACCAACAAACCCACAAGACCAAAAACAATGTAAAAATTACTGTTCAAAACACATTTAATTAGATTTTGCTCACTATATGTACATATAAAAATTATAAATATCCAATAATTGAAACTATTGAAAGACGTGCAATATGAACAGTCTGAAACATTTCAGTTAAAAACTGATCAATGCCCATCTTACTAGAAATTCCTCCTCTTCATCCTTCTTTTTCATCCATATAATTGACTCAATCTACATTTGGACTAAGATAGAAAGGCATTACTGAAGCATTTAAACTCAAATTTTTCATGGACTATTTGCTCTACTGAGAACATCAGCACTTGTCCATTTGTACCGGGACATGCTCAGATAAAAATATCACAAGCATATTAGTCATCAGCCAAAGTTGAAGTTCCAAAGTCTTTCCAACTCCGTGTACTTATCTTAGTCCTGTGATCCTTACGTGTATTCATTTCATGGTGAAGATATGAGATATTGACATGACAGTAGATAATTTTGCTGTCATACTACCATGCTCCTTCTACCAATTCTACATTATGTATCATATTATTAATTTTGCATGCTTTCAAAAGTTCTTAATGCTCTTGCTACTGTGTTTAAAACCACAAGCTTGAGATCAGAAGACCCAGAGTGTCCATTTTCATAACATGCTTTTGTGATGTGACAAGACCTGGAACCTGTTTCAGAGTATGGAATAAGCATCTGCGATGTCAGGTCACTTTTCCACTTCTGTTTTTTGTTTTCTATCTGGAAAGTTCACATCAGATACATTTTCTTCGAGAGAGTCACAATGCAGTGTAAAAAATACAGAACGTTAGGGAACCCAATGAAATCCTGAAACAGTCACAACTTGGAGGATGTTTTCAGACTTTTCCTCACAGTGAGCTTTCTAAGGAAGACTGAAATATTTCAAAGCTTTGCTTTTTAAAGTTTTATTAGAATATCAGCTGGAATATTGACTAAGGGAAAATCAAAAAGGGTGGAGGGAGGAAATCACAGATTACTCTGTTCCTAGCTATTTTATTCTTGTAGTTAGGTCACTGCTTTCCAGGTTTGGCTTTGATTTACGCAGCAGCATCTTGAGCTACAGAAACTCTCTAATTTGTCTTTTCTCATCCCCTAGAAGGTTTAGCCCCACGTCTCATCGCTCATCACTTAGGTTTCTATCAGTACATCTTCATTTGAGACCAGAGCCCCTGCATGAGCAAAAGGTTGCCATCTCAATGTTCTAACTCCCCTCTCTCCCCTGTTTTCATCTGGTCTCCCACTACTGTTCATCCTACAGTCTTGAATCTTTCTCCTCAAGGCAGAGAGTTACTGCAACACAGAAGACAAGATTTGGGATGCATGTCTGAAACTCAGGATTCACGTATAGCTTGAGTCACAAGCACTAAGACATGCTTGGCTAAATAATTTTCTTGTTAGCAAAATGCAGTACCAAATTGTACCGACCAATTGAAATTCAAATTCTGTTTAGATTATACAAATAAAACCCACATTTGCCAACTGAAATAAATTATTTAAAGTTTCATGCTTGCTGATTTAAATAATTATTAAGATCCATTATTTATATTAGAGGAAATCAATCTATCTCGACACATGGTAAATTCTGCATTTATTTTGCACTATACTTCAATTCCAAGCATTCTAATAAATGCCAAAAAAAAAAAAAATCACTTACTTTCTTAAAAAGTACAAACCCCAAATTTAACTCCTAACAGTCCATATGGCTCTTCTGCAGTAAGAAAAGCCCTAAAAGTAATTCTTACTATGCTTGAGAGTCATAGAGTCATCTTGAAGATATTATGATTTTACACAAGCTTTCGCATATTAGTAAATAATATCTTCTACATTGCACAACAATTCTTTCTCCATCTTCTAAAACTGTCTAAACACTTTGGGCAAAGAAATAAAAATAAGGTCTTAGATATGTTAAAAAAAAAAAATCAATAAAAGCTTTATCTGGCTAGAAAAATATCAGCTTCCTGCACTGACGGAACATTTATTGGTAATTGCTTCACAGTGTGACATGGGTTAAAACCAGAAATTTTCTGCTATCTTAACTGAAAACATACAGTAACGCAATGGAGTTGTTTCCACAATGCTCTGCCTTCCAGGAAAGAAAAGGTATTACTGCTTTCATAAATCACCTTTGATAAGGATGAACTGGGCGCCTGAGACATAGCATCTAGTAAAGGATATTTATTTCTGCCACCGTATTCTTTCGGGGAGCAATTAAGCGTTCTGCTGCTTAACATTGAAACAACGGACTTTGGAAGGGGGGTTAACTGAGGAAAAGAAAGGGTTGTGTGTGTGGGGAGATGATGACTGCAGATTCGAACTAATACAAAAGAATACAAAAATTGTCCGAGTGGAAGGTACAGGAGAAATGTGAGGGTTTTGGTATTTATCTACTAGATATGAATAAAAGGTCTTTTCTTAACCTCTAGTATAAAAATCCCTCTGGCATTGCTTTAATAGGCTTGCAGTGATTAATTCTATTCAGTTCTCTTTTCAAAGGTTTAAATCACTTAACTGTATAGCACTCTGGTAACCATGGCTCCAGAAAATAAAGCACAGATTTTTATAAAATAGCAAGAAGATTTCATGGAAAAGAATGGCCATGACTTAAAGCTATCTGTGAAATGTCTGTAGATCTTTAGCCTGCACCATTTTTAGCTCAAGTTTTTAAACAACTGCTCATTTTGCTAAGCTGTCCTGGGCACAGTGCAGCCCTAGTGTATTTATGCACTGTGAAACAAGTTGGTATTTCCATACTGATTGGTGTTCTCAATCATATGTACTAAACACAAAACAAACATGTTGGTTAAAATAACAATTTGTTCTCTGTAATGATAACCTGAGTTAATGTTTAAACTATGAATTCTATACAAGACACAGATTTTTAATCTTCTCAGAACCAGACTTTTTGCAGTAGCCACATTCCAGTTTACAGGAAAATAAACTTGACAAAAATCTGTAATCACTGAGATCTTAAAGACACTAACTACATACGAGTAGTACATATGAGTTAACAGAGCACAGACAATCCAGCCCTGCTGCTGTCTTTTACATGACCTTGAATCATTGATTTCATTCCCACATCGCCATTCTTTACTCTATAAAATGGGCAAAATTGTACTTGTGGCCTCTGCAAGACCTCTGAGAGACTGTTTTACATCCTGAAGTAAAAACAGAATAACTGCTGTTATTAATGTACTTGCTTTTTAATTTTCGCAGTTTTACTTTCTGCAAATTAGGAGAAAAAATGTGGATACAGAAAAAAAGATGAAGCCAAAAGGTAATTTAGATACTATTTTCACTTAAGGTTACATGAACCCTGTGTGAAACCAGCCTTTGATAGCAGATAGCTCAATTAAAGTATTGATTACATTAAGTCTAAAAACAGAGAAAACTAATAGTATCTTTTTCTTATTGTCAAAACTATTTTCAAGTATCAAAAAAAAAAAAAAGCCAGCAGACCGTTTCTCTTCACAGAAAAGAAATTCACATAATCCAGTAAAAATATATCGCTTTTGCTTCTGCAAAGATCTTCAAGATGTGGTTTACTGAAGCAAAAAGCAGTTTCAGCTTCCTAGACTGACATTCATGAAATGAATGTATACGGACATAGTCAGAAGAACGTTTTTGTTTTTGTTTTTTTCCAGCGTTATTAAAATATTAGAGAAGAGCTTCCCATAGAAACAATTCTACTTGGTCTGACAGCTGGTAACTCACAATTCTTTGTGGCTTTTGTCATCAAATCTGCACCATACACACACACAAAAAATTTTTCCTTTCACTAAGACCTGCAGACTCCCTTTCATCTGTGACGGGGCAAGCATGCCATCTAGTGGGCTTGGAGTAACTACATCTTCCTGGTACCATCAACATAGACTAGAGACAAACTTTTGGTAATGACTTCATAAATGTATTTCTTTTTCTCACACACCAAAATGGAAAGCTTCGGGATAAACTGTAGGAACATAAAATGTGAAGTTATATAGGAATAAGTTGCAAATGCCTGATTTCAGAACAAGTTTGAGTTTCAAAAAGTATTTCCAAACTTTACTAGATAGGCACTTAATAGTCACTAATTGCTTTCTGAAATACAGTTTGTATTTAGCCTCAGTTCCCCTCCTCTGTCTTTCTTCTCCTAATTAATACTGGCATTGGAAAATCAGACCTTTGTATCTTTCCTTCCAGCTTGGAAACCGATCATCTGTAACATCATCACTGGTATTTTTTTAAAGATAAGAAACTTCGTTAATAAAAACAAGAGTTTACAGCTGCTAAAAATATCCATGAAGGACAAATGGAAATTAAATTAACTTCTATAAATGACAATCAAATTTTTTGTGTGAAATCTTCATATGTATCAGGGGAAGAAGGAAAAAAAAATAAACAATAACCACACTTGAATAAAACTGTCTTGCATTTGCTGTAAAAGCATATATCTTAGCAAATATGAAGTCTACAACATCTGGAAGACTGATATAAATGAGTGTTTCTTAGTATTAGACTCTGCTTTCCACTTTAAATAATTAGTTGTCCATTTGTTAAATAGAATTGTAAAGCTATTCCTTTATGTTAAACTATGATGCTACTTCACACGTATAAATAAAAATACATTAATTTGATCTAGTAGTTTACAAATTATTTTCAAGCTACTGAAGCTGAAGACATTTCATGTAATGAACTCTTCAACTCTTCAGGAGAGCTCAAGCACAGCTTTAAGTAGATTAGACACTGAACCCCGATACGAATTGCTGAAATTTAACATTTCCCTCAAGTAACATGAACAAAAAGAGATGAAATTTGCTCAACTTTTATTCCTATAAGAAATTGGTACTCAATTTATTCAGTAAAAAGCTATTTGGAGACAACTGCTTTTCATTAATGTGAGATTATTATGTACGTGGTTTATTAAGCAATATTCATGTTAGCTTTATTTCCTGAGGTACATGCACTTTAAATTATTTTAGTTTCAAATATTCAAATTTGCATATTTGTGTTTAAAATAACCCTAAGGGTTCTTGGGGGGGTTTATTTTAGATAAATGAAAATCAAACTCTTTAATAAAATTTCTGAAAAGATAAATTTTAGCTTAAAACTGGAGTATACTTTTTCCTCAATTATTAAAAACATGACAGATAACAGTAACAGTACTAGACAGCAATACATTTACAACAGAGTAAAAACAGTAAGGAAAAATTATAATTGCGAATTATTTTGAGACGAGATTTCAGTACTGGCTTTTCTACGTCTTTATTTTTATCATGATCCACATCAAAACTGGGCGTAACAATTTTAGTCAATAAAATAAGACAGTAAAGATACTGTAAAGAGTTGTGCTTTATCAGGCTTTGTCATATCAGCACACCTGTCTAACAGAAAAGGAACTTCTGAGCTATGGTACTATGGCTTTCATATTACATTAGATAATTATTCATAAATCAAAAATTTTTGAAGAAAATATAAAATTATAAAAATGGATTTCAGTGGAACACATCAAGAGTTTTCTTGGAGTTATGCTGCAGTCTTTGAAAATATATGATTTTTATCAGGTAACTAATGGATGTTATAAAAGCTTCCTCCACAGCTTGAAGTGATGTTGCAAATCTGCTCTGGAACTGGAAGAATGTATTTCAATTTCTCTTCCTTTGCATTTGCCATCTTGAAAGACAGCATATGTTTACAGCCTTTCATTGCAGTAATCATTCTAGCCAGAAACAAATTTTTCAAGCAGCCACCTGCTTTCTCATATTTTTCGTGTCTATTTTGGGTCTTGCAAACTCTTGTGCCCCTTTCATATTTTATAAAAGCATTTTCAGAATCCAGAGTTTATTATGACACAGAATTTAATTTTAACCTAATGTACTTCTGTGGTTTTGATTGATCCAGTTCTGTAGCTGTGTAGTGTAAATATAGGTTCACTCTGAAAGGACAGTTTGGATAAAAACAGCAGAAGCGACAACTAGAGATGGAGATGACTGCATTTTGTCAATAAAGCCAATTACAAAGTAATCTTTAGGGAATATGTCTTTCTGTGAGAAGCTACAGAATTCAGTACTGCCTTATGCATTTAACTAGTCAAGATAAGCTACCTTATTTATTTTTGCTTAGGTAAATAGCCATAAAAGATTTATTTAGCATATTAAAGCTACTTAAGGCTAAGTTTCAATTTAGTTTCAGCTTTTTAATTTTCAGTTTAATTTCAGTTTTGGCTTGTTGTTTGTTTGTTTGGTTTTTTTTATACCTTTGTAAGAGTGGTAATTTTCTTCAAAGCATTTAATGAACAACTTCATATTTAAAATAAATAGGTTACTCTGCAAGTTACCATAGTTTCAGATGTTGACTGAGAATGTGAAGATCGGCTTTGACTGGATGGAGCCTTCCAAAGATTAAGAGAATCATCAAAATCTGTAGGAAAAGTATAAAAAAAAGAACAAAAATCAAAATTGAACCAAAAAAGTTTTCTTTTTCATTACCAGAAGACCAGCAGAGAACATAACACGTTTTTCAAAGTATTGTTTCAGTGAAACAGAAAAGTAGCCAGCCGCAGTTATCCTTCCGAAAAGCTCAGAATACAAGTTTTCACACATTGTACCTATTAGTCTTATCCAGCAAATCCCTTGAATAAACAGAAAATAAATAAAATACAATTTTCAGCTGCAACATAAAATAGTCTGGAAAAAGCTACATTTTGCTCAAACTGCAGTAGCATAGCTTTTAGTCGTTTGAAATAGTTCAGATTTATTTTTATTTAAAATGTAATAGGACAAAAGTATTGAAGATACTGGGGTCTCACAGCACAAACATAATGAACAGATGTGCTCTTCTTCAAAAAACTTCAAGTTCACATCTTAAGTGGAGTAGTTTCAAGAGAACCCATATTCATAAATATAATGAAGACAGAATTACTTTGTAAATCTGTTTCACAGTAAAAAGTGCCAAAAGTTTTATAGTGCAAGTCCTGGTTTTGAGGATTTCATATATATGGAAAAGAAAACAACAAAGATTATACAGATTCTGAGTGCAAAACCCACAAAAGTAGAAGTCCTATACATATCTTGGCTAATTACTAAACTGAGATAACTAATTTTATTTTTAACATAACTTTGCAGATGAGTTCTTTTTATATTCCTGAAAAATGTGAGGAAAAAAGTGACAAAAATATTTTCGGGAAGATAAACCCAAGCGAGATATTCTATTAAGAGATGAGAAAGGACTTATCAAAAAGCAGAAACAGGTCATTATAGATAAACAACACAATTCTGAACCTATGAATGAAGGACATACAAGCCTTTCAAGCAATATAGTTTTAGAGATGGAGCAAACATTGTCCTGTCCTCCATTTTTAAATAAACAAAAATTTTGTTTCTTGTTCCTGAAGTATTGTAAGATGATTCTTCCTCATATTTCAAAAATGCTGGAAAAAGACCTTTTTTTTATTTATTTTTCAATAAACTGATAAAACATATATAAGCTGTTCACTGAAAAGTTCTACAGTCCTGGAGTTTGAGCTACTCTTAGATATGATATTGCATCAGCTAACAGAACTACCAAAAGGCACAAAAAAGAGGACCATGGGAGGAACGAAATGTGTTGGACTGAAAAAAATAAACTTCTAGATAAATAAAGGAGCCACAGAAGAAACTGAGGATTTTTATGGCTGGAATTTTGTATACTGCTGATGTACTTCTCTGATAATTCAGTGAGTTAACCAAGAATATTTCTTCTCCTTGGTTCTGTCAAAGTCATAACTTAGGGGAAACAGCATTCTTCAACATAAGTTTAACAGAAGCAGACCTATAAGAACTGTTTAAATCTGTAGCTTTACAAGATGGAAATACAGAAATGTAGGTACAAAAAAAAAAAAGAAAGAAACCAAGAAGTATTAACTTATTAGTTTTCCCTCTCTTGAGCATTTTTTATTAATTGAGCTCTCTGAAGAACTTCCTACCTTTCCAAACTTAAGTTCATACTACATATTTGAACAAGAATAGGGGTTCCCACAATGCATCATACTAAGACTTAGAAATACTGTTCGAAAACAATTAGTCAACATAAGAGTTAGATCTGAGATACTCCAAGGGTATATATACAGAGGTTAAAAAAAATAAATCAATCCAATCTGAGTATTAAATTTGATAAATCCGTGAATTAAACTGTATCCGTCTTAGAATGCAGCTAACTTCAGCATATTATACAGTCCACTCCCACTCATGCATCTTTGTAGGTGAACACATCAAGAAATAGGAGTCCCAGAAACAGTCCACACATTTCTTTTTCCTAAACTGTCATTGTACTGGTCTGTCATAAAGTCACAACTCTGAGGGTGGTGAGACACTGGAATGGGCTGTCCAGAGAAGTTGTGGATGCCCCATCCCTGGAAGTGTTCAAGGCCAGGCTGGATGGGGCTTTGAGCAACCTGGTCTAGTGGAAGGTGTCCCTGCCTAGGGGAGGAGTGTTGGAACTAGATGATCTTTAAGGTCCCTTACCACTCTAACCATTCTATGATTCTACGATTCTAACTGTAAAAAGTATTTCACCCCCAATATTTTGCAAGACAATGTATCTCAGAACCAATTACATCTTTTCCATTTGTAACTTTTCGAAGATGTAAATAACAGCTCAGAACTTTTTCTGAGATATGTTAAACCAGTGACTTATCTATTCTTAGATCCTTAGAGCAATATTTTGACTTAAAAGCATATTTAAGTTCATGGTTTATATGTTCAAGTTCTGTTCCATTTTTAGAAAGAATTACTTGATATAAGTTACTCAAAACTAGAAGTTATTAAAGCAGGTTTAAAATACTGCAAGATTACATTAACATCACCTACCAGTTATACCACCTTTTTCTATTATGAGGTTGTCTTCCTTGGAAGAATTCAAATCAAACATATAACATCCTAGGTAACAGTGTTTTACCATCTGATTCACATGTTCATAGAATTGGCAGTGATACAAAAGGGCCTTAAGTGCAGGTTTTCCTGTCTGAGAGAGGCCAGATTCTTCATCATGTACACAGGGACCCTGAAGACATGAAATTAATAAAGATTACTTCTTTAAAGGAATCTTTTACATAAAATAAACTGTCAAAACCCCCCAAATGAAGCCTAATACTGTGTATGTGTGTATACACATAGCTGGTTTACAGACTGTAACAAACAGATTCTAAAAATCAAATGTAGATTTTATTGAGGCTGAGCTAAATCATAATATTGTACAAAAAGAGCACTGATTTAGCAAACAGTAGTAGCTGTTTAGCTCCTAAGAAATTTGTTAACAGCTAAGTAGAAAGTCACAGAAAGCTGTAACTGGATGGTTTTAATCCAGCGTATGCATCAGAAAACTTTACAATTTTCATTTCTCATTTAATTCTACTTACAGATATCAACTAATGCAAAAGTTTTCTTTAGAAAAAGAGCACACTTATACTAAGATAAGAGCAAATATCCTGAAAAGGTCATCCTGTTCTAAAGTATACTGCCATTATACTACATCTATCCAAGTCAATCTACTATGATAAAAGATTTATTTAGAAAACAAGACATAAAAAGAAAGAAATTCTCTTTGAAGAATGGTTTTCAGTCATTTCTTTTTAAATAGTGACTTCAGGGAAAACTTTCTGAAGAAGTGGATTTACACCTGAAAAGAAAGACTTCATAGTCTTTTTTCAAATAAACAGTTTGATTTGAATGCCTTTGTTACAGTATTTCTCCAGTGTTTTCTATGGTAACAGGAGAAAACAAGAAGTTTTATTAAGCTACAACATAACCTGATTTAGAGTGACCATAAAAATTAGAAGTGTTAATTGACAAAAGAACCCAGACTGAGAAAAATTCAAATCAATTAACATTCAGCAAGGCAGTTTTAGCAGGCATCTTGCAGTACTTCAAAAAGAAACTAGTTAAAATTACGGAAAGAAAATTTGCCAGTGCTAATTGGAAACTTTCTTTGGCAGTCAGGAAAGAGGCAGCAGTAGATCAATTGCAAGTAATTTCAAAAACACTATTTGTCCCCAAGAGGCTCTAGATCTCATCCAACCCCTCCATTTATACTGAATACAAACTTATGTTCCAAGAAAACAAAACAAAACAAAAAACAGATCAATTAGAAGCAGTAAAACTATTCTGTGTTACAGGGTAAGTTATAACCAGAGTTTTGGGTGGCTACTTCTCATTCTCTTTGGTCTCTGTAATAAATAAACAGACTATTTTCACTATTTGCCTTTTATGCCAATTAATGGAGAATCAGATATGGCAAACAGTTTGAAGAAGAATGTAGCATTACAGTGTAAACTGTTTATGATGAATTATAAAACTGTACTCATACATTGTCAGCAATATAGACTGTATCAACTACGACAAATACATACTTCAAAAATTTTGTTAAATTTAGTCAAAATTTTACTATTCAGAACGGTTTTGGCCAGTTAAAAAAGTTATGCCAGATACTTCATTGTACAAGAGGGGCCCTGAAAGAGTTACTCATCAATTACTTTCAGGAAGTGTTCCGACTTCAGCAATCTTCATGCAACACAGTATGTTGCAGTCTTTACACAGATCAACTAGATAACACCAACACTACAGCCATTCTCATGAAAATACTGGCCTACAAACTCTAAGCAGCCTTTCCTTTTCCAGTCCTATTTGCCTAAGGGATAAAACAATAATGTGCTACTTTGGCTACAGTACACTATTCCTACTATTCATCCAGACCCACTTAATAGCTCTCCTTTGAACTTCCTTGCATTAAGGTCAACATACAAACTTCTTATTCAGGACAAGGGAAAAAAAGTAACTCTGAAACACAGAATTTGATCTTGGTGGTATCTTACAGTTTTAATTGTTGTTTGTATTTTCCACAGTTTTAATTTACCAGTTACTATAAGCTGTTGTTTGATAATATCTTTCAGCATGAACACTTATTAAGTGATGAGCAATTTCCATTAAATTGCACTTCTTAATAAGAATCACATTGACTCAAAGCTTCTATTAATTGCACTGGAATTCATCCAGAATTCTGCAACTGGATTCAATTTTTTGTCACCTCACCATAGTTGTTGAAATGTTTAGAAAAAGACTAAAAAGCAACTTTAAATAGAGTCTGTATTGACAACTTGCAATGGCTGTCCCTTGTAAATCCCCTGCTGTTATAAATAGTAATTCTTTAAATTCAGACTGATGAAATATAAGAAATAAGCAATAAGAGTGAAACAAGGGCCAGATTGTTAAGATTACTTGAACATCTTCCTTTATGATTAGATGTAAAGGAAAGATAAGACATACTGTAAAATACAGCTCTACAAGAAATAGCATAATTGATTTTGGGTGCAGCTGAATCATAGATAACTTATCCTAGTAAAATAGGAGGAATATCTTTCAACACTAACTTGATCTTTTGCAGAAAGGAATAGATAAAACAGGATGTGGTTGCAACTGCACTTTTCTTCAAAAAAGAACATACACTGTTTTCATATAGGTACGATCTCACATAGTTGAAGGAGCACGATAGACAGAAAGAAGAGGTATCAAGGCCACAAAAATTTGAAAAATGGGGAACTAAGATGCAAAGATCTTTATGTACAATGAACCAGACTTGCTGAAAGTAACATGAGATGACTGATGATGACTTGGGACTGGAAAATCTCCAGGAGATCTTATCAGTTTGCATAAATATCTGATGAGAGAAAGTAAAGGGAGAAAGACTCTTTGCACTGCTATCCAGTGACAGGACAAAAGGCGGTGAGCAAAAATGTGAAATACAGGAAATTCTATTTAAACTTAAGAAAAAAAAAAAAACAAACAACTTTTTCCCTGTGAGGGCAGTCAAACATTAGAACAAGTTGCCCAGAGAGGTTGCGTAGTTGGAACTCCAGAAGGGTTATGTTTTTAAGACTCATTTAAATTGATTGAAACAACAAGCTACTTCATCTTTCTTTGGAAAGGATTGTGTCTCATCACTTACATTATTTCTTTCAAAACTTTTTATAAACATAACATTCTCAGAATTCCTTCTCCCTCATACCCCTCAAATCACGTTACATTCCAAGTGTAGGTAAAATAAATGACCAATTTCTATCTTAAAACGTTAATGATACTATGTAAGTAAGCAAGTTTCCTAGGAGCCTAAAGATATTACATTCATGAAATGCAACACATATATAGAAATTAACATTAGTTATTTTCTTCAGCTTGCTGGAATTTTGAAAGAAGTTTGTCTATTCGTATATTTCTCTTTCCAAAATGTCACTTTAGACAGATAATTTTTTAAGTTTATATTTTATAGGTATACTAACATAATGTTTTATATCAAATAACGTCTCTCTAAGACGTGATGACCTTTCTCATGAAGTGTAATAGTCACTCACTTGCCAAATACAATCTTTCACGTCTTCTGAAGGAATTGGAATCACAAGGAGATTTTGTAGAATAAAAGCAGCCTGAAAGAAATGAAAGCATCAATATTGCCATCTAGCCATCACAGTTCAAAAAAACCACATCAGATTGAACAGCACAATCTACATATTATTCCGTTGCTTCAGATATATGTTGAAAAAACAATAATTAGAAGGACATAACCTAAAACTCCCTCAAACTTCACTTATGACAGATGTCATTAGGGCACGGCACAAGAGAAGGCTGGTAAGAAAAAAAGACAAGGAAGAGATAGAATAGAAATCATTAGGAAACAATTATTTTTAATATAAAATACTTTCATCACTGTTCCAGTACAGTCAATCCTGTTGAATATAAGCATTACATAACAAGAAGTATTTGAAAAAAATCCCTGAGCAGGAAAACATAGGAACTGCTTATGACCTTTCACTCTATTGTCCTCATTATTTCTTTTTTTTACTTACTACAAAATAACTGGGGCAATGTGGGGGACACATTGGGACACACAGAGACATGCGTTCCAAATATTTTCCTTTCTAAATACATGGCATATATGTTTTTCTACTTTATATTACACACTTTTCACATGTATATGTGTATGGATTGAAACTGCTTTTTTCATATTTTGTCAATCTTTTGTTAACAATTTGACGCTTAGGAGACTACTAAAATTATTTGGAAGTTAAATAAAAATACGAAGCACGCATTCTCAAAAGCATTTTGCACAAATAAATTCAAAATATTACATTGGAATATGTAATTAGTTGAGCAACGGAGCTGAGAAGAAACTAACCCACTATTTGTCACTGTTGTTCTTGTTGTCATTGGAAAAGAAGAAAACCTTACAAAAGGTGCAAAAAACATGTACACAGTTTAAATACAGTATTATATAGTTCTATGTGCTGTTCTACCAGAGTACAAACTTTCAGTTTAGTGCCTAGGCAAATTAGATTACTTCATGTCTGCAATGAAGAGATATTTACTACAGATCAGGTGACGGGTTTATGAACACCAAAGTGTTCACAAAGTGAACAAAACAGCCACTAAAGTCTGGGCTAAGTTGTTACTCATTAGCAACGTATTTGTCTGCCTGAGTAAGCCTTAGAAGTTTTTATTAGTTCACTTGTCTTGCTTAGATGATTTCTGCTTTTACACTGGTCATCTGTATTTGTTCCTTCAAATTGACAATATAAAAGAGCAGAAGGACACAAGAAACATACCTCCCTGCGTACCATGCTACATTCAGACTGGTCCAGAAGGATGTTTATCACTGTTCCCCACAGCCCTCCTGAAATGTTCTGGCAACTTTCTGCTAAAGCAATACATCCTATTTCAAGAGATGTAAGGGCTGATCCTATTCCAAGCGCTGTAAATCTGACCTAGCACATACAAGCACAACACAAAGCATTATTGGTACAGCAATTAGCAACACATATTTTAAGTTATTAAGTTCTATCAACTGAGTCTGGAGCTTAAGGGAATTAATTTAAGAAGTAACAACCTTTTTTCTTATATTTCTCTGGCCCCATACTCATATTCACAACTATTTGTACATAAAAGTGACAGAATTAATAGAATATATTTTTTTAATACTTAAAAATACTAAGATAACTTTCAATATTCTACACATTTTGCCATCTAAAAGTAGTTCCATTTTGCAAACTCATATAATTTAACAGATTGGCATCAAATACATATGCTCTAAATTCATGTAAATGTTTCTGCTTTGCAGCTAAGTAACAGAAACATCAATGAAAACTGACTATGGATCACGATCATGAGTGACTAATGAAAGCACATAAGACAGAAGATGTAGATAAGGATTTCTCAGAAAATGTTTATATGGGAACATTCTCCCTAACTTCACTGTTATTTAGGATATAATCAGTAACGTTTTAAATAGTGCAAAACAATAGTTTCATATCAAATAAAATAATGAAACAAAAATTTTGCAAATACCTCAGGGTCAAAATAAGATACCAACTGAATGTCGCATTAACTAACCTCAGGGTCTCTATCTACCCATAAAGGAACCAGCCATGCCAGACCTAGCTGAGAAGCAACTTGTTCTTCACTGTTATCATAAGGCAAAGACCAAAGAGTTATCCAGTCCTGATTAGAAAACAGAAAATAAATTAATAAATTATTTTACAACTCCTTCAATGTCATGCCATTCCACTAGCAGTCTGAGCTACCGATTACATACTACAGCACTTTAAATGCACACAATACTGATATATTCCAAGAAAAAGATTTTGATTCTGTCTCTGTAAACACATATTTAAGCTGCTGACTTCACCTACTGAACAAAAGTAAATTTGTCTCGTCTTCTTCATAGAATTAGGACAGCAGTGCTAAAGAGAAATTAAATATTTTACTTGAAATACTGGGAAAACTAGTTTAATTCAAAATTTACTCCTTGCATTTTTTAATTTTGCTTATTATTAACATTATCTGTCTTTCTCTCTTATATTATAAATGTGCAGAAAACTATCAAATAAGAACATGCAATTATTTCTTTGATCATAATTCATTCTTTTTCTTCATGCACCTGCCATTAAATAAAGTCACAGAGACTACCACAGACTACCAAATTCCATGAAATCATACTTGACTTGGGAAATTAATTTCTTTAGTTCAGGTTTAAAAAAAAAAACAAAACAAAAAAACCCAAAAAAAAACCCCAAAACCCCCAAAACATACCTGCAAAGTGCTCTGTTTAACCATGGCACTGCAAGAACAATGCATTAAGTTCAAAATGAATCATGATACCTAAAATTTTAGTATGTGTCTTGTGACCATCTCAGTCCTGTATATTTTCACACAATAGATAACTGTTGTTTCATTTGGATCAGTGTATTTTCCATGGATCTTCTCAATATGCACAATATTAATTATGAAAAGCACATTATTTTTACAATCTTTGAATTTGGGGAGGGAGGGCATTAACATACAAAATGAAATACAAAACATAGGTCAGCAAAGCAAGACCAATGAAATGATACCATAGCAAACAAACAAAAGGTTGCAGCAACTCTAGTCCACCCTAAGTATAGGCTCTATTTCTCACGTACTCCTACAAACATCTGTAAGTACCTTCTGTCCATCAGGATCCTGAGCCAAAGGATCTTATGTATGACTTAACAAGGTGCTGCTTCTCATAATGTAGAACCATACTGGTTCATAGTACTGCTAATGAGCGAAAATAACTTGCTTTAACTAGTTTTAATTTCAAGTCATTAGACTGTGCACTTTAAGTTAGCATTAATTAATTTAAAAATCATAGTTATCCAGTGCAACTCTCGTATAACACTACTTGCACAGAGAAGACTAATTTTGCATTTCTCTTTCTGTAAGATTTAACACTAAATCACACGATCGCAAACAATGGCCAAGATTTAAAATTTCTTTGAAATTATAATTTGTTAGTACATTTTAGACAGTAACACTGTTGCACACACAGATTATGATTTATAGCCACAAAAAAAAATGCCACTGATCATTATGCTACTATACATATTATTCTATGAGACTGATACAAAAAAAAAAGTCCACTCCTTCATCCATGCATTTATGATCTAATTCTTTGGAGGCTGCAGTTCCCCTGCAATTTTAATAAACTTTATCTTGAAGCAGGAGTACAGAACTGAAGAAACAGACATCTAGAATTTGGAGAAGCAGGTATACTGCTATTTCTAGTTACATATGTACTTGATCATATTGAAAGGTATTCACTTGTGGCTATCGCAGATATTAACAAGAGTGGATATTTTTTCCCCGAAATGATTACGCTAAATTGTTGAACTTGCTTTAACTGCTTCCGGATGAAGGCCATTTTTTTTAAACTCTCAAAAATTTACCTCTCAAAACACACACATGGGAACAAAGCACAGATGTAAATTTTGCTAATAAGCAATGATATCTCCTTTTATAAGCAAGACAATTTTTTCATGTATACATATATACTCACACATACGAAAGAATACACACATATATGTTACATACACATATATACACGCATATATGTTAAAAAGCCTGTTATCTATACAATAATAAGAAATAATGCTGTTATAGATCCTTAAATTTATTCATCCTACATAAAATCCTGATTTTGCATATTTTATAAAAAGAAAATTATACCTTATTCTGATCAAAGGTCTTTCTAAATCCACAGAATTAGGTGCAGAATGATTTCAGTAAGGTTAGAACTGAATCTTCAGCTTTCTTGTATACTATACTCAATCCTATTCATTTATCTGACATTATATACCACAAGGGATTACCTGATTATTTTTTTTTTATTTTTACTATGTGCTGCAAATGTAAGACGACATCTTCCTCTACCACATGTGAAAATCCATCATTAAAACTTTAGCAGTTAAAATATATCCATGCATACCCCTCAAAAATTACAAGATAAGGACAACTGTAATGCACTCACTGTATCCTTGGCTTGGGCCATCATTTCATGAGATAAGTGAAGCAAGCAGAGAACCGTGCTTTTCGTAACACCTTTTCCCATGAAGGACATAGCGTTTCCTCCCCATTCAACATAAAATGATGAGATGACCTAGGGATGGGGATAGAAGTTCATGGTAGCTTCATGGTAAGCAGTATAGAGGTAGAGTACAAGCTGTCCTACATGCTACTAAATCATAATTTAAATTCATGAAAAGATGGCAGATTTTTAGCTGAATTTTAAGAATTTATTTATTTATGAGTCATTCAGTCATGTGATAGTTTCCTGTATGGCTAAACCTCTGAAGTTCAACATTTTTTATTCCCTTCAAATGAAGAATGCAGTGGAGCTTAACAATAAGCACAATATTGAATAGAAAACTAAAAGTTGGGTTTTTTTGATGGAAACAGTCCATTTGCTGTACCAATTTTTTTATGCTATGTTTGGAATTAAAAATATAATTTCTTTCCAGAATTCTGTGTTCAAGAAAAAGTGTCATTTATATCTTTTATTGTGATTTGAATTGGAATAACTATATCAGCCTTCCATATCAAATTCTAATGAACAGAAATAAAGGTCACTGGATCATAAAGTAAAATAAACTCTCTGATCAAATATCTACTGATACATGTTAAAATAAAAAGCATGCTGCTTTCAACAGAACACGACCAAAAATATTTTTTTTTAAATTATAATCTTAAACTTACACTTCTAGACATATTTTTCTCCCCAAAGCATGGTGATTTAAACCTTGTGATTTTTGCTGCAGTTCCTTCTTGCAGTGTCCCACTCTACAGGAATTCCTTTCAAACCTCCTTTTTCCCCTCCCCCCCAAAAGCCCCCTACATTTACTTTCATATTTAGGCCGAGTAAAACTGCATAATTCTTCTGCACATAGAGCTTATGTATCACCAGTTGATTTCATTCCGTAACATTTATTATGCTTATGTCCAGTAATAATTTTTCTTTCACATGACAACATTTATAATATTGGTGCCATTTCTAGATTTCTAGAAGCAAGTCTAGAAATCTAGTTTCAGTCTAGATTTCAAACTGCAGAATCTAATAAAATCGCTCTAAAATATTTATTTCTACTTAAGAAATCTTGTAAAGTTAAGACTTCCCCCTAAAAGACTGTATCTTTTTTTCCATCACAGATATGGTTATCATCTACATACAAACTTTCCTAACACTTATCTGGTTGCTATTCATATCATTAAGAATCACAAATTAATTAAAACTACTTTAAGACTTTTTCAAGCCTCTTCCAATGTAACAAATAGATTTTAGTATTTTAAATTAGAAAGAAAATTTCTAAAGGTACCTACCTTACTGAATACTTGTGAAACAAATTTTAAGATGACCGGAATTTTCAAAAGATGTAATTTTAGGTGCAAAAACTAATTGCCTATCACACCCATGGACTTAGCAAACAAATAAGAACACTCAAAACAAGAATGAAATTTTGGCTTCCCAACAACTGCAGCATCTTGCATTACATCTTTCCTGCTTTCTCGGTATTAGTAACATGTCTAATAAGTTCCTGTTCCCCCAGACCCCCTTTCACAAATGGATTTTGCCTGTGGGAGAAGATCTTGGATTTTTCCTTATAATTTTTTTTTTTTTTTAAAAAAAAGAAAAATAAAGCACACCAAACCCCCACACAGCTATTTTTCATCTTGCTTAAACTACAGCCACTTTATATTGCCTCTTAAATAGGGGATGAAAGCACACGCAATACAACCTATCATTGTAAGTGCAGATACACATCGCTCAATCTAGTCTCCATATTTTTGCTATTTACTTAGCAGAAAAAAAGCATCTTTCCCACACCTATTCCTAGTGATGACATTCACTAAAAGTACATCCTAAAAATTATAGTGTCATTAGTTATACAGCATTCAAACCAAAAGCTAAGTTATAACATAAGCAACTTGCCTCAAGAAGACCTGTTAAATATTTCTTACAAATTGTGACGGGTTCAACTGCAGCGGAGTAGGTACTCCAGTCTGGAAGGGCAGTAACATGAACCATTCCTCGTAATGTTCTCTCCAGTGAAGGAAGTCCATAAAAATGCGGTGCATCCGTTAGCCTTAAGCATTGCAGCAGCTTCAGAGCCAGCTCGGTTCTGAAAGTGCCAGCAAGTTCCAAGCCCTCTCTGGTTTAGTCGACAAAAAAATAAAAAAGAAAAGTCAACTGCCAACATGAAGCTATTACAATGAATCATTTTACAATAGGCCAGTGCCTCATTTTTCTTACTGTCAGTCTATGAGTCTCAGCATCTCAGTTAGTTACTGTTGCCTTACACAGAATAATATAGAATTTGTCATTTCTAGCCTCACCCAGGTTCTGAAAGCATAATATTGCATCTGATTATAACAGGGCTGCTTAACCAAAATAGGACAAATTAAAGATAACTCTAATTATTAAGAAGCATGTTGAATAAAGAGAGATTGAAGACGATGGATAACATAAGATTTGCAAAAGCTAGTAGCTACAATTATGCTTTGTCTGGTTCAAGAGACAAGTTTAAAAATATTTCCTGCAAAATATCATCAACCCAGAATTAAGGTAGACAGAAAATACAGGAGTGTGAGATATAACTAGCAGGGATTTCTATAATCTTCCCCTTTCCAGCTGTCAAAATTTTTAGAAAACTAATAACTGCGTGGGAAGAATGAAAAAGCTAATATTTTGAAAGTATCTTTACAAATAGTTATGTTGTGGCACTTAAATAAACAAATGTTAGCTTAAACTGCAATTTTAGTATCTCTTAGAATACACTTGGAAGGAGAGATTTAGTGTAGGAAGATGTTATATTAGAAATTCAAAGGAAAAAAAACTAATAGGAATTAATTTCTGTGTTTGCCTGATTATCAGAAAAAGGTTGGGACTTCATCCTCGAAGTAGCTGTCATAAATAATCACTAATGTGGACCGATATATTGTATTAGGCCAAAAAGGAGTTCAATGAAAATAAACATTTGTTGATATTTCAAATATTTCAATGTTTTACTTTGCTATAAATAAATGGCACAAAATCAACCAAGTTATCATTTGTTTGTGCAAATTTCCAGCAGTGAAAAAGAAATAGCCCAGCTTCTCCTTGCAATCAGTTTAATTACCATTTGCTGAAAAAGTGACCGCTAGTACATACTCTTCCAAGTTTCCCGGTTAATTTCCTAATTTTGCTGTGAATAGGTGTATCTAATGTTGATCTTCACTTCAAGAGGACTATATTCCATTTTTACAGTTTAAAATGATAGAGTCATGATGTAATTCTATTCAAATTCTGACTGAGATACAGCAGCAGTAGGTATTATGATCCCCGTCAGAATTATGCAGGCAGGTCCATTTACACTGTACCTGTCAGCCACTGACACAGAACAAAACAACAACGTGTTAAAAAGACGAATGAGTTCTTTATCCAGACGCTGCCTGACAGCAGTCTGTATTTCATCTATTTCGTCCCGCACTTGGGATTCTGATCGCACCAAGAGGTCCAAAAGAGATTTTGGCTTCTGAAAGAAAAGAATAAAAATACATTCACATAATGCATTGTTTAAATCCTATTTTAATTCTCACACTAAAGCCATTTTTCTGTTGAGAGCTTGCAAATCACATACATTATAAATCACAAATTCCATGATCACTTTATTAAGAAGTATTTCTGTAAAAAGCCCAGCAAAAAATTCCTATAATTACCAGTTACTTGAATCTACTAAACATCATAAAAAAAAATCTACTGCTAAGGCTTTTAAAATCTCCGGCATTAAGTCATAATACATTGTATATTGAAACATGAAAGAAAAGTCAAAGTTATATACAGCAATAATTTGCAATAAAAAAAAAATAGATCACAAAACCAGAAAACACATAGTAGAAATATTAGTTCAAGACATACCTTGTATGTCTCAGTTCCTTGAAAGACTTAAAATCATTTGATAAAAAGACTTTATATTAATATAATGAATGGGCCATACTTACATAATTTCATGGGATTCCCAGTTAGCCATATAAATTAAAGTACCTGAATTCTATAAGTAATTGAAATGAAATCTACTAGCATTTTTTTTTTCATAAACATTTAACTTATATTTTAAAATGGGAAAAACACAAGTGAATGCAGACTTTACATATGAACTTAACATATGATATCCCTTGTAAGAACATAAATGATCTTGCATGTGGGCAGTATGTCCTCGCTTTGTGAAGAACAGTACTTTCCAAACTTCTAAAACTGCAGCCATCACTTTTTTCTTTGTCATTGATTGTTTTTATACAGCAAGATCGGATTATTATATTTTGACAAATGAAAGTTGTTTTCTGCTGCTTTATGATGTTAATTTCCTATTTGTTTTTATACTTTCCAATTTTACACATCTTACTGTATAGAACAAATCTCTCAAATAGAAAGCACAAGAGTCTAGAAAAACTGAAAAGAAAAAAATAACATTCTTTCAATATTGTACATGCATTTTAACTACAGCAACTGAACTGTATGCTCATATAATACCTTCTTCATACTTATAAAAATATTTTATCTGGACATTTCATAACCATTTAAAATCAAAACTGAAGTGACAGGCACACGGAAAGCAAAAATTTCTGTCCTAACTTTTAATTCTTTTTCTTAATGCAAGACAGATGATGTTCATTTGTATCTCTTTGCCAAATAGAAGGTTCCAACGCACCTGTATGGAACCTCATCCTTTAAGTTATATAGACCATACATATGTAGTTACGTATCTAAGCATATATATACAGCCATATATGTATGCACACACATATGTATGTATAGTTATGTAGTTAACTATATCATTTAAGTATTTATAGTTATATGTAGATATAGAGCTCTGCATAGAGCAATGCATAGCTAACTATAGTTATATGGCTCTATACAACCATATTACCATAGTTAACTACACCAGAGCAAGGCACACACAGATAGAGGTTTGCTTTTGGCAAATATAGTATTTGAGTTTAGAGAAACAATTTGTATAACAAGTAAAGGAGAGAAGGAAGTTTACTCTTGTTCAAAGTTACCTTCCCCAAACACTAAATCCATAGCACTGACCCCAAAGTAGCAGACATTAATACCACAAGATCTGCTATTTCTTGCTTTTGTTTAGAGAAGTCATTTTCCTTGAGGAACTCAGAAACAAACCAGTCAACCAGTTCAGAGTTATATCATTTCTTACAGTCTACAGCTAACTTCTTAGGTATATTCTTACATTTTTAAGCAACGATTTCAGGATCCACTTTAGATGGTCTGACTCCAAACTTGATCTCTGCTCTCTAAGCAATTTGTTTAAAAATCTTAAAACATCTACTAAAAGCTTCTCATCCTCCACAGAAGCTGGAAGCACTTGCAGAAACCTGCAATGCAAACAAAAATATTTATTTTCATACTTGTAGCACATTAAAAGACAGTTTAAGGTCTCAGCCTAATAGGACTGCAGTCATCTGCAAATGTGGAATTATAGAGTAAATACGTATATTACATATATTTACATATAGCAAATATGGAATTATATTAATTATGTAATTTAAATATATGATCTATAATATATATTTAAATGCTTTTACATAAAATATTGACTATATTAAATTATTACACTTATATACTATTATACCTTTATTGTGTATTATTACAATACAAAATTGTTATGTCATGTTGTCACTGATGCTCTCCAGGAACTTCCTGGATTGCTTATGCCCTGCTGTGTTGTCCATCCAGCAGAGGGAGCAACTTGTATATATCAGAATCAAAGGTGCATGTACAATCAATTCCATAAATTTGAAAATATGAAAACTAGGAAATTTACAATTTTAGCATCATAATCTTTAATGGATTTCTGTAGTCAGTATGCTTACCTGTTTATTGCTTTTTGCCAAACAAAGCGCTTCAAAGTGGTTCCACAGGACCCAGAGCTGCATTTTAATGCAAGTCTGTCATTCAGAACATAAAAACTAAGCCTAGTGAGAGCAGCCCTAACATCCCTGTGAGATACTGCCTGAATGATTGAATTAAGACAATCCTGCAGTCCATAGTTTGTGTGAGTTATTTTGAGTATAAGGATGTCTTCTGAGGATAGTTTTAGTGAGTCTAAAAATCTGAAAAGGTATAAGAGAAAAGTGATTAATAGCCAGTATCTTTACAAACTATTTCAGAGTGTTGACTCCTTTGCTTCCCAGTTCAAATAAGACAACAAAACATAAATTGCCTTAAAAAATTTACTTTTGTTAACCAGTCCTTTTCTACTCCTTCCCCCCTCCTGCCCCTCCTCCAAAAAACCAAAACCCAACAACAAAAACAAACAACCCCACCCCATTTAAATCCTGAGCTGCTTGGGTTCTTTGGAAAAATGGCACCTCTCAAAAAGTCATTTGAAAGGTCCTATTGCTTGTAATAAACTTTTCCTCCACCCTATTCTAAATGTTGGCCACTTGGACTATAATATTTTCCTGTTTTCTTTTTAAGGGATTGCTTTAGTTTTGCATGAGGCAATGGCTTAGAACCACACTGTTTACTAATAAAACTTGTATGACCCCTTAAAGGACACAAGCAAAAACTGAAAGATTGTCAAGATGGACGGAGATATAGATAGAAGCATTTCAGTCCTATTAAAACAAGAATCTTCTAAGACATTGAGTTCTGTATACAGAATAGTCTCAAAGAGAGAAATGATGCTTAATAAAGAGCTAACCAAAGGATGTTAAGGGCATTTTCTTCATTATCTACTATAATGCTTAGTATTGCCATTAAAAAGAATGATTATTTGAAATTTAAAGCCCCAAGGAAAGAAAGAGAAAAAGTCATATAACCATAAAGGGGGAAAAAGACAGCCCCCTAAAAAAAAGCCACAATGACTACAAGAAAAACAGCCACAGAGCACATTTAAAGTTGTCTGAAATGAGTCTGACCGTCAATAGAAGTTGGATCAAGCTCTAGACTTCATTTATAAATGCAATTTAGGTAAAACATTAGCTGTGACAACGTATCTACAGCCTCTTGGGATGTGATCCCTTACATTTAAAAAGACAGCACTCTCAAATCAGTAAAAACTTGAACTGCTGTTTGAAGTTGAAAACCTATTTAAACTTGATGGAATGTTAATTTATTTGAAATACATTGGGATTTAAAATCAAGATAAAATGGCTCACGTTTCTGCTTCCTTCTCATAATTTATCAGCTGCAATAGGTTTTCAATCCCATGATACCACGACAGATTCCAAGCCATCTTAAGCATATCAGACACAGGTTTCATAGTCAAGTACTCAGAAGACAATGGCACCACAACAGTATTTGGGCTAACTACATGATGAGCCGTGATCTTGACTGGGAGATGATACCTAAAAAAAAGAAAAAAAATTTTTTTTTTTTAAATTAATGCTCTATCAGACCAAGCTTTTAAATTTGCAAATAAAGTTTTTGAAACTCCTCTTCAGAGAACAAAGACTTGGAGAAAAAAATCATGTTTAAAAATGAGGACAACTTTGGATTTAACACCAGATGTTTCCTTTATTTCTCCTACCTCGATACTTCAGGAAGGACAGCAAACGGAAAGAAACAAAGTTAACTCTAAAAAAAAACAAACAAACAAAAAAAACCAAACAAACCCATAAACCAAAAAAAAAAACCCACACCAAACCAAAACATCCAGCATCACAACCCCCAAAATCCACCTCCCACACCTACCAAAAATAAACCACCCACACATACCTTCTAACAACAGCAACAGGTAAACTGAATGCAGGTAGGTCAGTATCATTAATAGTTATGCCATCAGCCCTGCAAAAGATTAAGTTATAGCTGTTATTCCCTATTTTAAGCTTCCATTTTCTACTAATGTTATACTTATTATTTCTTTATTATTCAGTTTAGCTGTATTTTCTCCTCCAGCTAGCTCTCTAGTAAGCCATTGATGAATAATTTGTATTAATAAATATGATTCTGCAACGATTCTTCATGATTATGCAATATTAACAGTTCTTAGACCCCAAGCATAAAGTATACTTGTTGCAGATGTACTGCACGTAAAAATAAAAATTAACATACCAAAGCACATACTTGTTTCCTTTTTTCTATTAAAGAAAAAATATGCATTATAATTCTTTTCATTATATTTCATGTGTGTGAATTCTAAAAACATATTTTTTCTGAAGCATATGCAAATTTCAAATAGTAAAATTTCATAAGCTGAGGTCTGTTGTTTTAAGGACAACTGGTAAAAAGCCAATGTAAATAAGAAAATTCTAATTAAGTTTAAAAAACCATGCCTACAGGTACGTATTTTATTTGTTCAGTTTCCATTTATAGAAAAGATGGATTACAGACCAATCAGGGTTTTTCGAAAATTAAAATAAACTTAAAATTAACACTCATGTACAAAGTATTTATACTGCAAAATTATGCCATGTAGACCCATACAGCATGCAACCCAAATATTGAAATAATTTGTTTGGCCTACAAATATGCAATTTTGGATATATAAAAGTTTGGAGGATAATTTCTTTGGGTATTTATAAAAACTTATTTTCATTAAAACCTTAACATTTCGACTAGAGAATTAAATAACTGTTTTTCCATACCACATTTCTGTTCTTGCTACTTCATCAAACAACAGAAGACAAAGCAATACTGTAGTTTCAGTTACAACAGCACGATCATTTTGGAATACGAGGGAAACTAAATAAAATAAAGATATTTAAAAATGTGTTAGGAACACACTGGCATTTAATAATACATAGAAAGACACTGGTTAAAAACAACTGATTTCCACAGTCATTTTGCCAACATCTTCAACAGATACCAACACAGGTAACACTAGCACACAATGCTATATCTTTTAATTATTAGAGACTCTGAAGCAATCCAAGGTTCTGAAGAAGGCTGTTGGTGTGAAACATCTAACCATGTTTCACACATTTTCTTTCCAGACATGTGTTAAAATAAAAGTAGAATCTTTACCTCTAAATAGCAAAAGCAGTGAAGACGATTGCTGCGCTAGGGACAGACGAACAACTGGATCAGCATATACAAGTTTGCGTAACAGTGTTAGACATGGTAACACTATGGATTCCATAAGCTACAGGAAGAGAGAAAAAAAATAAAATACAGATAACAATTAGAATAATCTATTATGAGATGTTTAATACAAACTATTACACTATGAACGAATACAACTTGTAACAATAGTTTTACCTTGCCATCCACATGTATACATTCATTAAGGTAAGTCAAAATCTTTTCTATTACACCCAACTTTTTCACAGTGCCATGCATTTTGATATCTGTAGGAAAACCAAAAGATAGTAAGAATTACTGGTTCTGCACCAATTTAATATGAACCTTCTTTCTGCAAGATCACAAACTCTTGCTGTTAAGAAAAAATTTCCAAAACTGCCAATCAACAGAACAAGTACAGCTCTAGCTCGACCAAGGCAAGCCTCCACAAGTCTTGTTATCTGACTATACTGGCCTCTTGAACAGCAGACTCTTAAATATCTTCCCACAAGAACTTTATGTTCCACAATTACAGTGATCCCCAGTGCAACTCAATTTCAGCCAAACAAGGATTGATTGCACCTGTGATGCAAAGTTGTGATGTAAGTGACTGATCATAAAGAGTAAAAGGAGGAACATTTTCCCTGCAAACATATCAGATGAAGTGCCACAGGGAGTTTGTCTCTTGATATTGAGAGAGGGTATAATCATGGGAGCTCATCTTGAGTTTACTGACCCTTCATTCACACAAATGACTTTTCAAACCATTTTAACTGCAGTTACTACTTAGACTAACTCAAAATGGAGGAAGAAATTCAGAATGATAGAAGAAATACTTCACTAAGTATAAAATCCCTTTAGCTAGCCTGAGTAATCTAAGAATTAACTTTCCTAATTAAAATACAACACCACCAAATATATATATATTTGATATTCACCATTGCCTCCCTCACTCAACACTGAATATCTGAGTTAACAATAGCAAAAAATTTGAAGCACCATTAGTTCTGAGACAGATCAACAAATTAACAAATACTCAAAAGGAAAGGCAGAAAAAAAAAAAAAGCTCTCACAGAGATTACAGACTTCAGCTTACTCCTCTATTACCCAAGGGAGCTGTTTTTTTTAAATAGCAAGACCATTATTTCTTATTCTTGAGGGCAACAACAAATAACTTTTTTTTTTAATAAATTGGTTATTGATTATCCACAATAGTGTTAAAATTCTGGTCCAACAACATAGATAAAAATTACAAAGATTACCCCTTAGTAGAAACATACACAAAACCTAGCAAAACTGCAAGCTCAAGCAATTGGCAGCACATGAACACAAATTTTCTGAAGAATTTTACCTTCTAAAATGATAGCTAGCTGCTCAGCTGCAGACTTTCGTAAAACTAGGTCAACAGCATCAGAAGTCAAGATGTCATACAGCTTTTCAACAGTTTCTGCCTAAAAGTAAAACAATATTAGACTTACATTCAGTACTCTATTATGAAACAAGGTAACCAGACAAATTTCCTAACAGAAAGTAGAATATAACAAGACAATATTTTCCAGTGCGCAACAGAAACGGATTTCTAACAAATAATGCTTAATTTATGCAGGACTATAGAAAGCTCAACACTACACAGAAATGTTACAATATGCTTCTGAGAAGGGGACTGACTTTTTAATGGCCATAGGGTTAGAGAAATTTAATTAATCCTACATATCCACACAAATTTCAGGTCCTAACTTTTTGAAGTATGTAGGGGAAGAGGATAAACCAAGAGTACAACAAATGGTCAGAATAATTTTTTCAGAGGGCAAGCATCTCAGCATTTTTTGATATACTGTTGTTAATCTGAAAGCATTGAAGGTAAAGAAGGAAGGAGAATGGAGGAGAGATGGTAAAAAAAGAAAAATAAGAGATACAAGTTTTCCCGTAGGTCAAATCCTTGTGATTTGTTTTTCACTTTGCAAAAGCAGCAATTTTAAGAAAACACAGACATAAATTTATAATCTGTTTTAGAATATTTCATACTAAAAATTAATTGTGCCTATTTCAATAAAAATTGATTTTGTAGGGGAAAAAAAAGCTCTATGAGAAAAATGCAGAATGAAATACCCATGCACAATGAAACTGTTGTAAACAGAGTGGGCCTTTGCTCTTTGTACTCAAGTTAAGTCTTGCTGTTAACTTACCTGCAGAGAGCGGGAAAAAAAAAAAAGAAAAAAATTCTCAATTCTTTTCTTATTGTTGCATATGGCAGCATAAAAACTACTCTTTAAATTCACATAGAAAGGATATATCAACAGACTGCTTTTTATGAAGCAAACCAATTTGTATGAAATATTGTAACCTTCAAAAACAGATAATTTCAGTGACTGGGCAGGTAGAAGAGCTGATCAGTGACACAACATTTAGACGGCTTACTCACCTTAAATATCGACTCCTTTTTATCATCCAATTTTAGCTCAATAGCTCTTTCTAGAATAAATAAGTTTGAAATGCTGGAAAGCACACTACCATGCAGATGTGGACGTTTCAGGTTTGCCCCTTCTTCATTCAAAAGGTGGAATGTTAAATGTTTAAGTGCTATAGAACGAACCCTAAAGGAGCAAACAATTAAAATAAATATATAAAGTTCTCATAGTAGAATATTTTAGCTGCATAGTTCAAAATTAATTCGTTTATAAAATTAAGATGGGGGGGAGAAGTACTTATTCAACTCAATATTGCTTAATCTATCTTTCAAATTAACTCATTGCATAACAATTGGGATTTTTTGAGAGTAGACATTTTTGTCACCAACATTAGAAAACATGCTGAAAACCTACAGGATGTTACTTACAACTGCTTTTTTGAGAAGAGAAGACGTAGAGCAGCCCGTACTCTAGTAGGTCTAGGGAGAATACCCTCTCCTGTGTCAGAGGTTGTTTCACTCAAATTGAGGATACAGTTACCTAGCGCATCCTTTGTGTCAGCATAACCCTAAAACAAAGGAAAAAAAAAAAGAAAACATTCAATTTCTGCAGATTAATATTCCTCAGTAAAAACAATTTTATAAATTAATAAATGTTCCTGTATAAAAATCAAAATAAATATTTTTACATGGCCCAGAGGTACTTTGACCTGAAGCTTTACCCTTCGATCTGTTAAAACAATTCTTCCATTTCAATCAATAAAATTCAGTCCCTACAAAAAAATTACTTCAAAACATTAAATGCTATCTATTTTCAGATATTTAGTCAAAACATTTTCACACATAACCAAGACAAAGCAGAATCAGTTACAGCAAGTAACGATACTGCAAATATTTAAACAGTAGAGTAAAACACAAGCCCATTTATATGCATCAGGTAAATATAGGCCCCCGGTATGCTCTGCTCACGTATCTATTGTGCGTAGCCACTACAAGCTATAGAATAGAGGAAAATTGTACTCACAAAAATGAGAGCAGGTTAAGTTCTTTCTCACGTGTTTAGCCTACTGCTTATATTAAACCCCTACCTATTTAATCTTGAATATCAATGGAAGATATGTGAGTAACACAGAAATGCTGACAAAGCTCTGAAGTAACCTTTCTCCCTCCACTTTCAAGTTCTCAGTGTATTTCCTCTCCATATTTTTCTGTCTGCACCTTCTATTTCATGGCCCATTGTATTTGCAGTTTCTCCCCATTTTTGCCCTATTTTTTGTGCAGTTTATGTAAGGGTTTAAGTTACATCAGTGTTTTTTCCAACTTATGGTAATACTGAGGTGCAGGCAGTGAATGAATATACAGCAGTGATACAAATAAGCAGGTATAATTATCAAGAGTCATATTTTTGGAGGCAAAAAAAAAAAGACAAAAAGTAAACTAGGCTAATACATCCAAGTAAAATAAAAGACAGAAATCAAGGAAAAAAACCAGACATCAGGAAAAACAGACATCAGATAGGTGCAGTAAAACGTCTAATCTGGAAGACTATAGGTAGATCATAGAAGGGAAATTTCTAGCACTAAAGAAAAAACAATAAAGAATTTGGATGGAGCAATTAGGCTGAAAATCATAAAGGGAAAAGTTCCCATTCGATCAAGCCAAGAGTAAAGACAATGAAAAGTAAATTTGCACATTACCACAGATATGAGGACTAAGGTCTAAGGATAATACTGACTGTTGATACTTCTATAATATTGGAAACAAACCAACCAAAAAAACCCCGTCAAAATATACAGAAAATACAGCTTATACCTATTGCTATTTATTGACTACACACTTGATCAGGAAACTATAAAACCATCACAGAGGAGTTACAATTTTCAAGTTTAAGATATGAGGGACATTCTAATAATTATTAACTAATTTTACAGACCATGCAATGTTTTAATCTATACTTGGATTATCCACTCATATCTTCAAACCATTTAAGTCCCAGTCAATACTTGCTGATTTCACTACAACATTTCAAAGTCTCACATTGTAGTAATACCAGGCTAAAATTTGTCTACAAAATCAAAGTAGTAACTTTGACTAGTATTAAGACCCCTATAAAAAATTTCTCCATTTGACAGGTGACAAAACAAGTCTGTGGGTATATTACTGTTAATCTGTTAATTAACCCAAGTCCCTCAGCCTTTCTTCATAAGAGAGGTGTTCCAGTCCCCTAATCATCTTTGTAGCCCTTTGCTGAACCCTCTCCCGCAGTTCCCTGTCCTTCTTGAACCAGGGAGCCCAGAACTAGACACAGTACTCCAGAAGAGAAAATTTCAGTTTGGCTGACTAAAACGACAGTCATTATGTGATACAATCAACTATACCAGAGAGTAATAATATCAATGTGTTATTACTGTTAATCTGCTAATTACCTGCTACTTAGGTGAATATTTTGTTTGTTGTTTAACATGATAGTGTTGCTGTTTACATGATTTCATACATCAAATTCAGATTAAAGCACTTAGAAGTACCTGTAAAACAGGAATGACGGGATAGAGGGCCTCAATAAACTTGTTCCAAGTCAATACTGCCATCACTAATCGTCCCTGCAATAGATGCATCAGAATGGCCTTGGCTGTGGAGTTCACCTGCTCAATAACAAAAAAGAAACTAATGCAGCCGCAGATGTGTCTAGGTCAGTTTGTCAATGCTGTAATTGGAAATGTTATACAAAAACATCTCAGAGAGAAAGAATCTACAGACAAAATATTGTCACTGCTGAATGCTACTTTTAAATTGTCAGTCACACTAAACATTAGGTTGTTAGAAAAGCCTCTCAGAGAAAAAACAAAAATAGTTCTGCCTAAATAGCACCCAATCATTTTTCCCTTAGAACTCTAGCTTGTCTGTTCTGAAATAAAAATAAATCATTACTTCAACTTAAACTTATTGGTCCCTCTATCCTGCAGGTAAAACAAATGCTGTTTCTTTTCTTTCCTGACCCTCCATTTCTGGAGTGCTTCATTCTCAGTCTTTATGATATGCTTCTGAAGATACAGGAAGAAAAGAGACTTAAAGCCTGTTCCACAGCCATTTCACTTTCTTGAGGCAAACAGTCAAACTAAGAAGGTTACCAAATATTTCAAATTGTGCATGAATTCATCTGAACCTCTTTATCAAAAAGGAAAAAAGGCATATGATACAGCACTTACACTATATTAATGTATCCTGTATACCGTATATAATGTATACTATATTTACTTGCTAATTTATTACTACAGTGGGAACAGGGAAAAAAAAAAAAAAAAACAGTTTCTCAGAATTCACTCTGCCTTACATGGTGTTACCTTTAGCAGCTAAACCCCTACATTTTATGCCAGATCCTCTCCCCCCAGGCAACAATAAAAGCCTTTAATAATATCACTGTAGCCTATCTTTAAGGGACTGTATTTGTAAAATCACACAGCAAATCTTAAGCCCAACCTTGGAATTGTCACACGCCTGAAAGATTAAACTGATGCTTTATGAAAACTGAAGTAGCAGATATACATCCAATAAATAAAAAAATATGCTTGGATATGATCGTGATTACATACTTTGTTAGAAGAATAATAAGAATGCATTATAAGGTAAAGACAACAAAATGAGATAATTTTGTAAATGTGCATTCTCTGTCTCAATGATCTTTTGAAATTCAATATCAATTGAAGTCTATTTGTTATGCTTGACCAATCACTATGAGAGTAACTAGCAGTCTTTTTAATAAGAGATACAAGAGAGTAGTCAAGCAAAACAAATGCTTTCCTTGGAAAACATAAATTACATATGAAATACAAATACATAACACATTATCAAAGATATTTTACTTCTCCTTTTAAAATGCTAACATCTAAAAAAAGCACTTCTAAATGAAATTGTGCACAGTACTATGTAAAAAAAAAAAAAAGAAATCTCTTTTTAGGAGACAAGCTAAAAAAAAATAAATTTTTTAGTCAATGTTCTTTCCTCTCTGATCAGCTATAAAGTAGTTACAAATTGACCAAGTAATTTTTTCCCCCTCTCAGAACTCACTACTTAGCTTTATACGTAAGCTAGGAAATAGCAGATATATGTTAAGCATTCATGTATATAAATTAACCCAATGGAAATTTGGTCCTATTCTATAATACTACAAAACACTCTTATAATAGTCAAGTAATTAAATTTAAACAAAGATGTGTTTGTAGTGACAAAATATGTTTTTAGAGCAAATACACTGCAGATTTAAAATGTCTTTTTGCTCCTCAACCAATGAGCACATTTCAGAAGTCATCCCACCTTTACAAAGGCTTGACACTTCATGTTTTCCATCATACACGCTATTTCATCATATGCACATTTTACTAAGGGTAAATGTATTTCAGGAAAAGATTAGAAAACATAGCTTATTTTATTTTTCATTGGTCTTTGTTACAATTAATAGCATCCTACGCATAGAACATTATTTTGTCTCGGAATTCATCATTAAAAAAAAAATCTTACCATTTACTACAAACTCCACTGTTTGCATAGCTTTTCTATATAGAAGAAACTGTATTTAGTCAAAACTTCAAGTAAACCTCAGAGCACCATGGAGAATATCAACACCTACTTTGCATGCACATCAACTTACAAATATAGCTACTAAACACAGTACCTCATTCTTATCTTCCTGAAGGCCAAACGCACAGATTTCATATAAAACTTTTGGATGAAGAAGAAAATGTACTCCGTGGCAGATTGAAGACACAGGCTTTGCAATATTATGAATACCTAAACAGTCCTTCAGTAGAAATGAAGTTGGTTAGTTTTAAAATTTAACATAGCCTCCACTACTACATCTTGTTTTATAGACAGTCTGAAGTTGTCATCCAGTGAAAGGTTTTCTCCATGCAGTTTGGAAAACTACAGTTTTGCAAGCTAAACAATACAGCCCTCGAAGAACTTCATAGATCACTAATTGCAAATTTCTGTTGCTACACAGCACTAAGAAATACAAAATAATTTTGGTTTTATATTAAATAATAGTGAAATAAATTTGACAAACTTTATATGTTGTTTGGCATTACATTAAAATAAGCAAACCTAAAACAGGTAAGTAAAAATCTCACAAAAAGATACAAGTGTCATTCAGCAGTTGTTTGGTTCTTTTTTTTGTGAAAGACTAGCTCCGGAATCTTTGTACGTTACCAAATTGTACTGTAAGTACAATAAGTTTAGCTGATGCCCATTATTTGTGAGCCAATATTACTGAATACCTAAAATGACCTGATGAATATGACGTTGCCATTCTTAATATAGAGTACAGTCATACTTTTAGGAAGTTCATGCTCTTTATCCCTTGGACTATCTTTATAAAAAAAATAAGGCAGTGACAAAATATCCATATAGAACTAAATCAAAACCAAAACAACCCCCCCAAAACAACAACAAAAACAAATTAAGGTTTTAAAATAATAAGTACACAAAAGGACTTACAGATTTCACAGCATATAACACGGTAAACAGTATTTGCATTAAAAACTGCTTTTAATGAGGAAATCATATAATCCACATTACTTAGCACATCACCAAGAGCATTAAGCATTAATTCTAACCTTAACCACTTCCAAACAGCAGCGATAGGCTTCAGTTTTTATATTCAGCAAAGGATGAGACAATAGACGGAGAAGCACCTTCTGACCCTCAGCCTGGAGCAATGAGTCAGCATCGGCAGACTTCCAACTAAAAATGAAAAATAATTCATTTAACTTATTTATTTTACAGTACCCAAAGATGTCTGCAAATATTTTCCTGTTAAATTTCAGGTAAATCTCTGAAAAATACTTCCTGAAAAGTTATATATCCTGAAAAACGACTTTACAGACAGAAGTTCAGAGATCACAATATATTTGCCAAAACCAAAGTATCAATCTTCATATTTGTATATCTTTTTTTTTTTTTTATACATGGAGGTAATCAAAGACCATAGTTTTTTGAAATTCTCTCAACAAAATTAGGAACCTGACAAACATTTATGTTCATCTGAAAACACAAAATTCTATTGAGCTTCAATAGGCTCTTCAGATCATGGTGTATGATTATAAAAAAATTTCTATGCTTTTAGAATATTTTCCTTCTAGAGGTAAAAGTCCACCTTGATATCACTAAGTAAATTTATGTTACTTAAAAAATTGAAGTGAATTTCCTGTTGCCTGGAACAGTAATCAAACAATAATTAATTTTAAAAGCATTAGAACACTAAAGTGTTTTGACATTTCATAATTTAAAAACAATATTAGAGAGCTCTTAAATGTAGTTTCCTTTGAAAAAAATCCCTAAAGTCAAATTCTGAAACAGTATAAAATTAAGATTTTGTATTTCTAATTAAGTGTTCAATATAGAACTTTTCCAGGCACCACAGGGTAACTTAAATTCTCTAATTAAAGACATGGAAAAATCTAAAAAGCAATAACAACATGCTGTTTAATAAAAGAGATGCCATATTCTGTTACACAGCGTCTAAAATAAAATAAGCCCTTTAGGATTTCTGAAAGTAAAATAAAAGTAAGTTACACAAATACACTTGGAACAAAGGAATTTTAAAAAGTTTAAAAGACAGGTTAAAGCGTTTTAAGACTGCTTCTTTGTAAGTCACAACTTTATATACAAAAATCATAAAAACTTATACATGGAAAAGAATAAAACATTAGGTTTTTTTAGCACCTGAAATTCAATTTTCAATAAATCTACTACAGAATGACACAAATTATTTAGAAGAGACCTTTCAATGGCTAAATGAAAACCATTATTCAAATAAAGGAAACAAACAAGTTGAGCTTCTACTTAAGAAAGGTTATCCAGAAAAAGGATTGTATTGTCTCAAGTAAAAGTTTTAAATAGTAATGTACTTACATATTTGAGCATATGCGAACGCATTCCTGAAGAAAGGGAAAGTGTTGATGGTAGGGTAGACTACTTAAGGCCTGATCTGCCAATTCTACTAATTCAGAAAGGTTCCTGTCCCCCTGCGAAGTAAAATGAAGAGAATGAGAATGTATACTAAAAGTATACAATGTTATTGCATAATCTTTCAGAATTTATCATCATTTAATACATCTGTTAACTAGGGTTTGGTTCAGCCTTTCACAGAGTTTATAATTAACCTGATCAACAAATTCAATAGACTGCCAACAAATAAATTTTATAACCTACTCCTAGGAGCTGAAAAACCCTTCAGCTGCTGAATCCAGAAAAACTTCTATTAAACTCAATGGGAATAATGTATGTGTAACATTTTACAGCAACAATACTATAACTCTATTCAAAACACTTTCTAAAAGGCCCAAGAATAGACTCATCCTTAAATACTTTATGCTTTTAATCAAATTATTATTTTTTAACTCAATATGCATTTTATGTGAGAAGACCATAACGAAATATTTAACTATTAAACTTTTAACAATTCATCATTAATATTAAAGACCAGGTTTGTGTGCGTTTGGTTTTATTTAATTTAAGGACATGTGTCTTCATATTTTTGGTTTCCAAATACATTAAACAGGAGCCGTTTAAATTTGATGCACTTAACTTCATTGTAAACAGTATTTTATGAGCAAAGTATTGTTCCTATCAAGTTCAGAACCTGCCTATATAAAAGATAGGTTAACTCAGATTTAAGATAGCACTACATTTATATTGCTATATTTTATTCATTTCTTTAAGTATCGATGGAATCAGTATTTTGCACAATTACTTGTCCATTTGGATAATGGAGAAAAATATTTCTGTACTGTGCTGGAATCTCTAAAAAGGCAAAGATATCAGTCGTCATCATAACAAAGTGAAATAGACAAATCTCACACAGTCTAGAAGTAGTTGTTTATCAGAGCTACAATTGAAAAGTAGTTGGGAATTAAAATTTTCTGAACTATTTGAATACTAGGCAACATACACACACACATATACACTTCTTACTGCTTTGCCCATAAAAGGTCTTGTGACCACTTCCAATTTCCACATGTTTATTTCTTTGTTTTTACTTAGGATAATATTTTTACAAATATTATGAGCAGTATTAGTGAAAACAAATATAAATTAATTAAACCTTGAATGGTACAGAATACTCATACCTAAGGATTTTCTTTGGCTATGCTAGACTATAGTTTTTACCGCAGAGAAAGGGAAGTGGAAGAAAGAAATTTGCATGCAGGGAGTATTCTATATAATAAAATTCCACACCTTCTTATGAACTTCAATCATAAAGCTACAAGTGCATTCGATTGAATATGCAGCTTCTGAAGCTTGTTTATAAATACTGTAGTTCTCAGTACTCATCTGCTCCAGATAAGCTGCAATGGATTCATGAATGCTTGGGTGTTCCAAGGAAAAGGACAAGTCCAGAGAGAGAAGAAACAAAGCGCTCAGCAAACTCTTTTGTACAACTTTACTCGCCTTTGAAAAAGAAAACAATTGTCAGAATAACAGCCTGGAAATACCGTAAAACCAACAACAGCACTTGTAGTCATTCAACAAGTACAATCACTATTGCTGCTAATTAAAAGTTAGAGAAAGAAATACATATCAAGTGAGATCTGTATGAAAAATTTTTTTTTTAATTAAAAAGTGAGAGGTCATTAGATATCAGACCTGCCACCAGTCACAAAAGCTGTGTATGATCCAGCCACAGCACTAACCACACACACCACTGGTCAGGGTCAATTGGCTGTCTAACCACTAGATGGCAGAGAATACATAGGCCACGATTATTTCTGTATTTACTAAATAGCTGTCTACAATTCCACATAGTAATATCACATACTAAGAAATGGGATTTCTGTTGTTGTTGGTTTGGGGTTTTTTTGTTTGTTTTTTTTTTTTGTGTGGTTTTTTTTTTTTTTTTTTTTATTGCAAGTGTTCAGTATTCCTTCAATTAAAATTTTGACTTCAAATTAACTTTTTTCCAACTCCTGTCATACACAGAATTCAAATTTTGTATTATGTACATAAGATCATAAAGACACTAATCTAATAACTTTTTATAATTTTTATGTCTGCACTTATTTGCAGGTACAAGACACTACTTATATTAATACTAAAGGAGTTAATATTTGTGACAAAAAGCCTGTAACATAAAATCAACCTACTAATCAGATTGAAGAATGTCTAAAAAAAGCTACACTGTAATAAGAACTAATCCTGAAAAAATGTAAACCGATACAAGTTGAAACATCATCTAACACTTTCCATCCCACAAAAATTTGCAAACATCAGATCTGCCCATCTGAAATAAACTGTGGGGGAAAAGAAAAAAAACAACCAAACACCAAAAAGCTTCTCTTCAGAGCTACAACAGAACTTTTAAAGAGCATTGGAAGCAAAGAATAATTAAAATCACTACGACGTATGAAGCATAATTGCTTACTATATTCCATCAGATTAAGAGTTACGATTTAAACACTATGTAGTTCTAGTCTTACTTGCACGCATACTATAAACGAGCAGGGGGCAGCATAGCTTTGCAAACCATGCATCATACCAGAAAAAACACTATAGGAGGAAAAAGAACACTGAATTTCAAAAAATTATTTAAAAATGTATTAAAAATGTTTTTTGAAGACTTGAAATCTGCAGAAGATTCTGCAGAATTCACCAATAACCAAAAAACGGACCAAGTTGCCTTCTGTGATCATATATCAGCCAATGTAAATCAGATTAATTTCTCTGTCCAGTGGCTATTCTCCCAGTATTAAATCACTGAGGAAATACCACTTTTTGCCCTCTTAAAATGCAAACTCAAAAGACAATCACTTTAAATTAGTGATGGCATACCTTTTCTACAGGGAGAAGTATTTGTAGCAATCTAACAGTGAAGAGTGAAACGCTAATAAATGCCATTCTGTGATGCACCAACATGATCTCAGGCTGCTCTGTACTTGTATTGGTTTGGTGATATAAAATAGTTTCTCCAAGCAAACCCAAGACCAGAAGCAATTTGTCTTTCTGAAAACAAAATCAGAAACACAAGCATTAGAAATAATTGAAACATTACTGTGTCTTTACAGTGTTTATACAGCACCCATAGCATCATTAATTATGCCAATTATACAAAATCATTTTAAAATGCAGAAATGGTACAAAATACACAGCATTTTGTTTGTCATCTGAAAAGAAATGTGCATTAGTTCTAGATCTCACACTACTTTCATTTGCAGTTCTGAATACTTTAGTCAGTAATTACCCATTACTGTTTACTCTCCTCCCTCCCCCCCTTTTGTTCCCTCCCTTAATTCCTTTTGAACTTTTGGAATTTTAACTATTTTGAAGTTCACTTTTAATATGGAAATATTAAGAGCTGGTTTGAACCTGCTAATAAAGCTTTACCTTAAAACTAAACACAAAAAAAAAACCCTAAACAAACAAAAAAACCCACAATCCAAACTTTGAGAACATCAAATGTTTTTTATGCCTATTCATTCTCAAAGGAAACAGCAGCACATTTCTCAGATTACGTAAAATCCTGCTTAAGAATCACTTTGTTTGAATAAAGCCAGCTCACTGGCACTGGAGAAAACAAAATTAGTTTCTAGAATTTTGGTCACCTGAAAGAGACAGGTTTGTACTTAATGACACTAGAACAATGGTAGAATTAATTTCAGTTGTCAGTTTTGTAATGCCAAATAATGATTAAGGCAGCAATAGCACATGTGAGATTTAGCTTATTAATTCCAGAAATTGATAATGACTGTTAAGCAATTAAGCACTCTTCATCTGACTCAATAGAGTTGAAGAAAACTACAAGAAGCAATTGACTAAATCAAATCAGTCTTTTAAATTATAGACTCATAGAACAGAATCATAGAATGGTTTGGGTTGGAAGGGACCTTAAAGATCAGCTTGTTCCAACCCCTCTGCCATGGGCAGGGATCAACACACGTGTATTATTACACAGTGAGATGAAAAGGATTCATTTTTCTCTTCAGGAGTTCAAAACAGTAAGTTTCTCTCTGCCCTACTGCAGTTTGCAGAGGCAGAAAGCCTCTGCTTCAAGACCATGGAGTCTCAAATCAAAAGTAGATTCAAAAAGTTCATTCCTCCCTCAGACAGGGATGACTGTCTCAAAGTCATCTGATGCAAAAAAAGCTGAGGTGTTAACATCAATCTGCAGTATCTAATTTTTTGGCATGGCAGAATCAAACTGCGTTGAAGTACACATGACAAAACTGGAAAACAGTAAAAACTTTACTTGGGAGGAAGGGAGCATAAACACGCCAGCAAAATACCTAACAGTTACAAACTTAAGTATTTTTGAACGGGATTTCCAAAATACTTCTTTTTCACAAAGATATTCCAGCGGAGAGTTTTAAAATTGGATAAACAAAGAAATGTAAAGCTATAAAGTTATGCAAGAAATGCTTTCAAGTTTCCTAAAAAGGAGACACATGACCTCCTTCCCTTCGAGCTAATACAAAACACAAAGAGGAGGCATGTTTTCTAAGCACTGAAGCCTAACAACTCTAAAAACAGTCTACTTTCTATAAAAGAAATTTTATTTGATGCAATGCTAAATAATATAAAGGTAAGTTTAATGATTATTTCCTAAAATTGTCCATTCAGTTACTTTTATTTACTCAAACACTAAGAAAGATGAAAAGTTATTTTTTATCTCCTGCCTTGCAACTGCTTTATCAAAATTGCTTTAGTGAATTGCACTGCACAGTCCAGCTCTGCATCACAAATTGATGCAGACTGATAACTTTCAAAGGGAGATGAATTTTATATCTGAAAAATATTTTACTAATAAATCTCAAAGTTCTAACAATGGAATGAAATTTTATCAACAAAGCTTTTTTTCCCTTTTTAAAAAAAAAAAATCAATATAATTGCATACAATTACCCAGCTTATTTGCAGTTTTCCTTGTTAGTAGCCTAGAAGCAAACACTATCCTACTAAAAACAATCAGTATGATGTATGTGTGATGATGCTAAGCTTCTACTGTAATTTGACAGATTTATATGCAATGGAATATACTGATTCAGGTCATACAATAACTGGACAAAAGATTATATCACTCTTCTTAGATTAAATGTTCTGCAAAGAATCTTCAGTACTGACTTGATGTTGATTAATTATTTTGATAATTAATATCAATATGATTTTGACAGATCGGTACAGTAAATTCAAATAAAAAAGTTCTCATTCACTGCTAGGGCCTATAAATAATCTAAATATTATCATTTGTAACATAGAGAATAGGGAAGCCTACAGTAATATTTTAATTAATAATTATTGCAATACCATTGTTTCATATTCAGTATTTTCAAGAATTCTAGCCTAAGAGTTAATGTGCATTTAAGACTACATTTAACTCAAGTTTTTAGGCAAGTTTCAGTCTGCAACTTTGGTATATTTGTTACCTGCATAAGCCATGCTGGCTTATGTTTCAGCTTTCACTTGTCTTCAAAAAAGCAAGTCATCCACTGTTATTTCATTTGTAATTCACTAATTTGAAGTTTCATGTATATAACAACTCTCAACCATGCTCAGTTACATATTTCAGCAATTTAAGTTGTTTGGTCAACAGCACCCTACTGCTTTGAATCCCTCCTGGGCCCAAAAGCCTTTTCCTTTCTTTCCCAGCCAAGCAGCAGAGTTAAGGAGAGCTGAAATCTGTGCAGGGATCAATAGGTTCTGTGTAGGAAAAGGATACCACATATCTTACAATTCTAGTCTTGTATCTAAACAATTATCTCCCTAATTTTAAACAGTTTATAAGGAGTAAAGAAAGTGAAAGTTGTCATTTACATCAAATTGGCTCCCAACATTTGTAGTCAGTATTTTTCCCTCAGATCCCCTTCCCTACACACATTTCTCTGAACGGCTGCTTAATGGCCTTTCACTACAAGACAAAATTCATGACTTATTTTCTTGAGGTGAAACTTCAAGTATCAGCTAGTAAAAGAACTTACATTTAAAATAAAAAGAATGTGCCAGTGATAGAACTAGTAATAAACTATTTTACATTTTCAAAAGGGTAGCTCAGCAGAAGATTAGATATGTATATGAATCACTGCAGAAAGTGATTATAAAAGCAGACTCTTAAATATGGCTGATCAAAGCCTGAAGAGTCTTACCAATTCCAATGCAAAAAGACTATCATCTTCCCAAACATTTTCAGAAATAGCATCACCAATAAGGAACATGTCTTCAACAAGCAATTCAAGAACTTCCATCGTCACTCTCCTACTGCCTAGGAATACAAATGAGAGGATAAATTAAGTACAGACAAAAATATTATATTATGATATTTAGAACACATTATTTTGAACAAGGCATTATTCCAAATCTGAAATTGTGGTATTTTTATTTGCCTGTGCACTTCTACTAAACTAATGCTGCCCCATGTACACATTTCACACAACACCACTGAATTCTGAATTTATTTTTTAAGTCCCTTTTTCATCCTTCAAAATCTGTTCAGTTTTTTAAAAGCAAAAAAGCAAGCTCTACCGCTTGTTATGATTGAACATTATTTTCTTTGTCACTTTTTCTATTTTTGTCACTTTTGTAGATTTTCATAGAATCATAGAATGTGTTGGGTTGGAAGGGACCTTTAAAGGTCACGTAGTCCAACCCCCCTGCAGTAAGCAGTACATTGCTATACACTGTAGAAGCCCTGTTGATATACTTGAGGAAAAAAAAAATATATATATATATGAGTGTGTGTGTGACTATATATGTAGTGACAATGACCACAGCTCATGCAATTTGCAGACCAAGTGATCTGCTCTGAGTGAGCATATGGCAGAGAATGGTACAGGGCCTTGTGAAATCTTGCTTTTTCCGGTCTCACAGAGGTGCTGTTTTCCATTTATGTTAGGCAAAATGTTGCCCATTTGAAGAGTACGTGCCTGAAACTCCAAAAAGCACTTTTTCTTCACAATTATTTTGCAAATTCTTAATCATATTTCTGTGTTCAAAACATTTGAAAGGTGACTTAACAAATTTCTCCACAATAATGCAAGTATCAAAAAATGGTGGTTTTAATTTGAATTATAATTTCAGAAACATTTTTAAGTTAATAACTAAGCACAACACCTACAACAATGCTTTGATGTAGCTGTCATGATCTACAGACATGCAAGTTCATTCCACCATATTCTTACAGGAATGCATCAGGAAAATACTCATTTCCCAACACCTGTGGCAATTGGTATTTGCTAAGAGTTCATTATTACTAAATGCACAGTAAGACAGACATAATCAATGACTGTAAACCGAATCTTTTGCTGTTTGGATTTAAATAATTGTCTTTAAGACGTGCAGTATTAACACTGAACTTCAGACTATTATGGTAGCTTAAAACTGATCACAAAAAAAAAAAAAAAGAAGAAACCAAAAAAAAACCAAAATCAAAGAACCTGCAACCCACACCATTATTGATTTCTGAAATGACTTCACTCACAAGACAGGCCAGCACAAAGGAAGAAAAATTCCAATTAACATCTCCACAAAGAACAGAATTTAAGCTTAACTGAAATATATGTTACATTGTAAAATACAAGTAAGCAAATTATACAGTAAGCTGTTTTGTTGGTGTGTTTTTTTTTTCTTTACCCAGTAATTTAAACAGTAAGCAGAAAATCTACACTATACCCTGTAAGGTGATAATAATGTCAGTAAAAATGCCTGTTGATTTTACTGAAGCAGTATTTCAGAAAACATAACCACACAAGACACATTGTGTTACTGTGTGTCACTGTCTCACACCATCACAATGTGCCTTCAGATGGCACGATTTCAGATCAACGGGAACAGGATAAAAATATTTGTTTGTTTACAATCTATGTCTCATTACAGCAGAGTGGAAGAAAGAAGAAATATTATCTAGTACAGTATAAAAAGTGTAAAAATACTGAGGGCAAGAGAAACAAACACAGATCAACTTCATCTGAAAATGAAACTGTTTTAATTCTATGATAAGATGCAAAAAAAGAATCGTGAAAGATGGAAAAATTCACTATATTTTAATTCTGCAGATTTGAAGTGACATGTGCCAGAAATGGAAAAGATAGAAAATACATTTTCTGCAGTTTTACTTTATAAATGAAAGAGAAGATGTCAGAATGTGCTTGTGAAGAATTAATATTTAAATATCACTATTCTGAAAGGAGAAAACAAAACTTTTATTCATTTTAGTTTGGTTTATTACCAATAAATGAGGATTGAATACTCTTCTTGTGGACACAGATTAATGCTGATGTTACTATGAAATACACAAGTAAATTAGTAATTTGTGACAGAACAGAAAGTCATAAAAAGTTATAAACAACCATGAAAACAACAGTAAGTGGAAGTTTCATACATATTTCATACAATTTTTATAAGCTAAAGCCTCTACCCAGCTCAGGAAATGTTGATAGGTTTATTAAAAAAACAACTTTTAGTATTCTAGTATAGAAAGTACACATTTCCAGCTCCTACATTTGAAAACCTTACCACGTTTACCAATACCTGTTTTGAATGACATTGTTTTACAACTAAAAGCTATTTTAGACAACCTACAAGCAAAGAGACTGTCCTTCAAAAAGGCTTTGTAATTTAGAACTTTTGCAAGTTAAAATAAAAATTATTAGTTGCAATGAGAATATGATTACTTATATTTCTTAAAACATAATTATAATTTGTTACTGGATGCATAAGAATAAAACCAAACCTCTTCCCACAGAGTTTTTCTTTATTATTTCTTGAACAGTAGGAAAACCCTATGCTCAAAGAGATCAGAACACGTTTTAAGTGTGGTTATTTTTTCATCTTCTTGAATAACATTTTATTCGGCTACACCATTTTTCCACCACACACCCACTTCTTCCTACCACTCCTTCCCACCATCAGTAAAAAGCACTTGAAACCTCTGCAGCAATTCCAGAAGTCAATCAGAAGATTTGAACTTCATGACCTGAAAAAAGTCCCTAGAAAAGAACTGTTATAACTAGTTACAGTATATCAGTTATCACCTATACCTTATTTATTGGAGGTACTCACCTCATAACACCAACTTTTTAAAAAGTTTGTACTAAAGATGGGAAGGATACATAAGTTAAGTACTTAATTCAAAACTGTCTCACCTGTTCTTAGAAGAGGCACTGCATTTTCCAAGATGGAAACACAAAACTGAGGAAGGCTAAGCTGCTTCATCTGTAATTCCAAAGTGTCCTCATTTTCAACATCTGGTAGGTCAATATGTCCTACCTCAAGTGGGGAATGCAGAGGGATTCTGGAGCTTATATTTGCCTGAGTACTGTTTCCACTTAAAACAACAAACAAACAAAACAAAATAAATAAAAACGGGGACATACTTAACTCTTGCAAAGAGAAAACCCATATATGTATGGACGTTAAAAATAGCATCAAGTATTTTGACGTCCTCCTTCCTTGATGCGTATCCTTCCTTCTATCCCAGTCTTTCTCTGCTATCCACCAGTGTTGCAGGAAGAGGGGGATTTTGTTTGGTCATTTTTTTAAATGTCAGAACCGATAGCATCACGAGTGAATGCCTACTGTTTTGGCAGTCATCTTCAAATGCACTTAGAAATGTGCACTGCAAGAAATACACATGCAATGAATACGATATTACAAGAGAAAAATCAGTTGATTTGAAATGTTATTTTTGATGAACAAAGTCTATCAGTTGCTTGAAGCAAGGCCACTTAATAAATCAAATTTCAGCCTGACCTATACCTACTACATTAAAACCATTCTATGTGTCTAGCCACAAGAATACTTAGAAGGAAAACTAAATAAGTGTGCCCTACGTTTAAGCCTGTAAGACTTCTTTGTCCACCGTAAAATGGAAAATATCACCTGCCCAAGAAAGCCTTAAGTGCAGCCAAATATATATTACAAAATATACATATAGTTATTATATTTATGTTTTAAAATTATAAGCTCTAGATATAGTTCATAATTTTATTATTTTCCAACTGCTTTTAAAGAGACTAATTCTATTGGCAGCATTATAATTAATACAACTCAGAATGAATGTTTTTTTAACATTTTCTCTTACCCTAAGTAACATTTAGTAATCTTGAATTGCTTTAAAAACCTGTATGACTTTTATAGTTGTTTTTTTTTTGTTTGGTTGCTTTTTTTCATTACTAAACAAGCTGAAGAAACTAAATCATGACATGACTGTGCTACGTTATATTGTTTAACTAAATGTAAAAGATGTCTAAAGAACAGCAATTAAGAATTTAAAAGCAAACTGACTTTGAGAGGTCAACAGAAGACTATAAGCAAAATAGAACAGTCCACCACTATGTAGTGGTTGACTGCACTTACCAGAGCGTAAGGAAGGAGAAGTATCAATCATAAAAACAATTCAGAGGAGGAAAAGTTAAGTTTCCAGGCAGAATTTGAAACAGACAAACAGACAGATTGAAGAGTCTCAAGATTTAAGAACAAGGAAAAAGAAGAGTTACATATAAAATGGCAATAAACAAATAATTTATATTACAATTATGTTGAAAATTACAAGATTCACTAAAAGGAGCTCTTCCATATCAAAACCAGAAATGTTAGAGCAAGGCTATCGTCATTTCCCTCTATCATATTTCCTATTCAACATCATGTTTTTCTTTATGCTGTCTCTGGGCTAAATTAATCTTTGTAAGAAATGGGATTCACAGGCAGTGAGCCGCTCTACAGCAGTACACAGGATGCAAGAAGATAAAAGTCACCACTCCCTGGTTTGTAGATGTCTCATCATGGCCTTAATTGGTGCTTATTCTTATGCAGATTTTCTTACTACACAGATAGCTGGGTCATTCCTATCTCTTACACAGTATACACCAGCTACTATTAAACTGTGAACTGTTCAGGTGGGGAAAATGGTCAGGTCCCAGAACACGTAAAGCTTTGAGTTCATTTACATTGCCAATTAGTTGCAAAATAAAAAACCGAATATATTAGACTTAAGATGAATAAAAAGAACCTCTTAATGTAATGACTCTCAAGATGCATTTACAATTTAATACGTGAGCTATTCTCACCTGTAATATCACAGTCTATTTGAATACCTAGGAGTTAGTCAATCACTAAGCCAATATACCATACAGATGCAGAAGAACTACCAACAAGGACACAGTAAGGATTCACAAGAACTCTTAAATTGCTACATGCTACGTGGTTCTTGAACAATAGCTTTAAGTCTGGTCTGTCAAGATGAGTAACAAAAACACACACAAACTCAAAATTTTGAGGGTATATATAGACAATTAATAATTTCATATTGGAGTTCAATTTTTGGGTGATATACAACTGAAATTTGTTGTCAGATTTAAGAACAAAGTTTAAAGACTTTAAAAGAAATCTTCATACAGCATTGCATTTTTGACAATACCGTATACTGTTACCTATGGGGTAACCGTTGAACTTATAAGAACATACGGTCATCTGCTGAAGAAAAAGAAAAATCTCTCATTTTACAGCAACAGTCTGAATAAATGCTTTTCTGCATCTTACAAATATATACACGAGCAATAACAATTGGTACTAAGAGATTTCATTAAAAATATTGTTTGGGTACAAAATGTGGCAGGTAAAACTGATCTTATGTATTCTGAACACCATTTAAAGACTTAAACTTCAATTCTTCAACATCTTTGTGAATTTTCACAGGTTAACAAAACTCTCGCATCATCCTACACACTGATAGGGAGCTGATGATATTTTTTTTTTATTATTTTTAATTTTATTAATTTATTTAATTATTTAATTTTTAAAATTAATTTTTAATTGAAGGGTAAGTTATTTCTTAATAACTTGTTCACCTGGAAGATGCTGCATCCCAATCTTGACCATCTCCTCTGGGACGCTGAACTGTCCGTCCAATCACAGATGGACGAGGGCTACTACTTCCAGGTGATGCATTTTGAGAACGAGGAGGACCTCTTGCTTCTTGACAGTAAGACATAGATGAATTCTGGGAAGCTGTGCCTTTATGGAACACAAACCGTATATTTCCCACTAGTGAAATCAATTATTCTGAAATATACTACATAGTGAAGTAAAAGTAACTGAGGTAGGATATGGAAAACACCAAGTAAATATTGGACAACTAGGACAACCTATCACTGGCAAGTGGCAGAGTTTGGAAACTCAATTCCAAGCCAAAACCACTGAAAATTACAGTTGAATCATAAATATTAAGTTTTAAAATTCAAACATTGTGTTTGACTAAGGCTATTGGATTTGTTGATGTTATAACTGAATTAGGAAAGAAGCAGACAATAGACTTTATTAAGACACCAAATACAGTGGCCATCTTATGAAGAGAGCCAGACTACCAATTTACAGAAACAAAATTGATTAAATTCAGCCGACAAAATGGAAACAGGAAGATCATTATAACTAATCTACAAAATGTAAACGTTGTGAAATAGCCCTAGTGACTGTAAAATCCAAAAAAATTATTAAACTATTTTCAGACAGCAGAATAAAAAAAGAAAATTAACATAGCTCATGAAATTAATAACTAAGTTGTTAGGCGCTAATAGCTTGAAAACTTTTCTGAAACTTTGCCCACTTTTATTTTACAGTTTTCATTTAATTTTAGTTAAAAATCCCTCTTCTGCTGACACACAAACGGTTGGATACTAGGAAAAGTTGATGAATGGAGAGCCACAGGAAACTGTAAAAATTAATAAATATTTTAAAATAATGCAAATACTCAAAAAATATTTACTAACATGAATAGTACTGAACACCACAATTTAGCAAAACAGTTTCAGAAGGTTACATTTGCTATAAAGCAAACACAAGAGCATTTCAAATATTTAAAAATACCTACCTTGCTCTGTGGAAGAAAAACTTGGATCTCTGTGAAAGTTAAGTCTGATTCTCAAGGAGATGCACAACTGTTGCAGGCACGACACAGCCTGCAATGCCAACCGATGTCTTCCATCTCCTCCAAAAGCCAGGTTTAGCATAGACAAAAGGCTCTGCAAATATAAAACCATCAACACTGGTAGCTGAACATTAATGCACCTTCATGAACAACGATGCCTGCAAGAGTCTTTCACTAAATATAGTTCAGAAATGTTTCTAAGTGTTTGGAAATCACAGGAAAGAATAAATAGGTTTAACTACTGTTTTCTTACTGAATGCAAGATTATCAGTCCTAAAGAAAAAGCTGAGTTCCACATTATATTTCCACTAAAGTCACTACTTTCATTACTGGAGCCCATCAGAGGGTGTGACACAATTTTATCTTATCCAGAAGAAACAAAGTATTACTTCACAACACACTTCATTACTGATCAGCAATGTACCTTATTACAACTAAATAACTTTCTAAATACAATATATAGCTAACGTCCCCTTCTCTATGCACCTAGAGTTTACATAGAGGAACTTCCGTTTAGCTATTTCATTTAGAAACAAATTGTTTCATTTACATCAGTTCTTACTTGGCACAACTTATACTATAACACAATAAAACCCTTAAACTTTATGTGAATTCTTGCCTGTACAATCTTTGGCCTTTGAAGGAAGATCTCAGCAGGAAAATCTTGCATAATCACATCCTGTAGAAGCTCACACGTACTCCAAATTAAACTTTGGTTGTTACTTCTCAAAGAGCTAAAAATGCAGTTCATATTTAAATATGTATTACAACAACAAAAAAACCAAAACAACCCAACTAGTAATCATTAGCTTTAACAAGTCTTTATAAGAAAGTTATAATCACAACACTGAAGAATCTAAAGAAAAGAAATGCTGCAATTCTATTGCCGTACTGTTTTTAAGTTTGAATTATTCTTTAGCTATGCTAATTCTGTACACAATAAAGCACAAACTCAATTCCAGCTGTTATCAAACCCCATGTAAAATTAAGTTCCCGGAAGAGAAATAACTTTATTGATTCTGAATTTGAAATTAACATAAGAAAGACTGGAAATTCCCTGTGAAGCTAGTGATTATCTCAGTGGTATACAGCAAATAATCTCTTATCAGCAAGAAAGTTTTTTCATTACCAAGGCTCATGTATAACTTAAAAGCACTTGAATTACATATGTGGGGAGTTACATAAAGGAAGAAATTTATTAGCTATCCTCTAACATGTATATTAGTAAATAATAAGAACCTTTTGGGTATTTTACTTAATTTTTTTCTATTTTTATTTGTTTCAGAAACCACCGTAAAAAAATCAAACTTGTCCAGTTTTAAGGATCTGTGTTCTTTTTCTAGACTCAGGCATAAAGGAAATTAAATATTAAAGATGTTTTCCAGCTGCAGACACCTTTCAAAAGGGGAAAAAAAAAATTACAAAAAAGCTTACAGCTAGAGTAGAATTGTTAAATAGTCCAGTCCACGATAACTGCACTGCTGGCTGTGCTAGAAATCTATCACAGCTCTGTGTCAACTCATAAGGAATACCAACTACAGAACTTTTCCTTGGGCCACTTCAAACACTGTTTTGTTTTTAACTCTCATTTAGAAAAACAAATCACTGCAGAAAGATGATCTGAATGACTCAATGCCTGGATAAGGCATTGTACCTAAACTTATTAGCTTAAAGCTAGTTAAGCTGCTACTGAAAGTATGGATTTCTCTGCCAAGTGGCTGTGAAGGTAAAATAAATAATGATTTTATTTCAGCTTGTTCTAAAATTAACTGAATAGAATCTTTGATCCACTTGAGAAATTTAGAAAACTGAAGTGTCATGAACAAAACAAAGAAAAATATGTTCTCTGAATTAAAGAATGGAGAGCAATATTAACAGAAAACCTGTTACATTACAACTCATGATTTATCTGCTTTGCCCAACTTCAGTGCAGCTTTTACGATCATTTATCAAAAGTTAACTCATTACGTTATTTACAGAAACAGTCTAATGATGCAGGGGGACAGAAACTCAGAACCACTCTTACCCAAGAAAAATAAAAACTACAAGCAAACGGTTTCTATTACTATACCTTTCATTTGATGAAAGAACATGTCTATCTGTTGAAGTCAGAGTTAGCCAAGGAAACGTGGAAAATTTCAAACACTTCACTGCAAAAAAGAGAGAGGATATTTTATAGAAGTATTTCACTGTACATTTCCAAGGCAAAAGTCAAAAACTTATGAACTATATACTATCTGAAATAGAAATACCTTTTAAAAAAGGTATTGTACAAACTCGCACAAACTCAAGTGCTTCTAATGAGAGTTTTCAGCAATACAAAAAAAAAAAAAAAGGCCACCTCAAATCAGAATGAAACACGTTTAATGAAGGAAGTGTTAACAAATAGAAAACACAGCATTAGTGGATGAGTACTCAATCCCTCACATCATGCTTTATATCAAATTCGAATTTTGTTTTGCTACTAAAGAATATTTATTTGCACAATCTCTAAAAATGGAAAATTGACCTCATGCTTTTACTCTTAGAGCAGTAGAAATTATAGTTGTTAAGAGATTATGACACACAATAGCTTTTTAACTAACATAACTTTAAAGCTATTTTTAACTTAAAGTTTGTAATAATTATTGTGCAATTCTAAAGATAGATGATACACTGCTAAAAAAAGTAATCAGGTAATTTACATACAGTAACCCCAAAGTCATATTTTAAAATCTAGTTCTCAGCACTGTAGTGTATGTTAAATATGACACCCTCCTGTGAACTGTTACTAGGACATAGGTACAGGCAAAAACTTGCCAAAATAACATTGGTCTGTATTTGTCAGTTAAATATTTCATATTATCTTACTGACAAAAAAAATAAAAGCTTAACACTGGTTTTCATTTAGATACAAGGTAAAGATTTCTAAAGCACTTAATCTAGATTTCTGAAAAGTAGAAAGGTACTTAAGACTTTTTTTTTGTTGACATAAAAAGGTACTTAAACAGCCACTTACGACTACAGAACACAGTTCTTCTGCAAAGTATTAGAAATTTAAATATTTTTTACAATCACAGCATATTTTAACATACTTTACATATTCAAATGAGTCACACTACTTATTTACTAGAAAAGGGAAAGATCTATTAAGACAAATGTCATTTTTATAAACATTATAATTGTAGTTTCTGTGAGATGATACTAGATTTCACAGAATAACAACAGGAAAAAAAGTAGCCAATAAAAAAATTTTTAATGGAATTCAATCTAAACTACAACTCTAAGCATTTTCTGTACTTAACATATTCTTATTTTATAACTACACATACCAACTGTTCTTTTGGGAGGCATTTCTAACTGTGGAAGATCACTTCTACCTTGACAAAAATATCCAGTGAATATTTCCTCTTGAGGTGGAACTAAAACAAATAAACTTAAGTTAAAAAAATGTACACTAAAAAAAAACAAAACCAAAACCAAACAAAACTATATTCCATTTATCTTCATGCTTTTCCTGAACTGCTTCCCTTTTGCCCTTGAGTTTTAACCTATTAAGGAATCAAGAAAGTGGAGTAAAAGGAGTGTCAATGTTTATTTTCACAATCATATTCTGCAATGGTAAAGTTTTTTTTCCGTTTTCTTATATTACCCTATATACCATACAAGCAACAGCAAAAACAATTACACAAAATGTATTGCCTGATGGAGAACTGGCAGCCAAAAAAATGTTTTCCTCTAATCTACCTATGCAGTAATAAAATTAACTTTTTAAATTAACTATTTAAAACCTTTTTCTACCAAAACTGCTGTCTTTCCAGGTCAGCAGGTCAACTGAAAAGTTGTCCCCCCCATATATAATATGTATATTATTAAATACATGTAATTAATACACAAACTGTATAACAAAATATACACAAGGTATGTAATATTAAAAGCAATCTCTTCAGAACATAATAATTGGTTCAAAGGATCGATTAGATAATGCCCAGATTATTAGTTTACATTTTTTCCCAGTAACTGATGTTGAAATAGAAATAAAAATATAACAATCCTGTTACTACGCATTATTTAATCCACATGTGTATACAATTTGCAGCATAAATAGAAATTACATACAACACTTCAATTGGGTACTTTCAAAAAGATGTAAAATATTGTATTATTCCCCATACAGTGGCAATCTTAGGTAAAAATCTAGCTAACCCCTTATGTGGGCACAGGGAGGAAAAAATAAATAAAAAATAAAAATAAATCAACAGCCACCACATAATTCTAGCAAACTAAAACTCCAAGCATTAGACAGGGTGCAGAAACCACAGGAAAATTACTTTTATCTCTGAGATTGCACGGTATGAGTGACAGTGGTGTGACCGTTACTACACCAGCAGTGTCTTTCTCACAAGAACCAGGAGGATGAAGTAAGGACCTCCATGGTATGTAATTTTCTCCTCTATACTTTGTACTAAAATTTTTAAGGCACAGTACAAGAACCACATGGGTTTACTTTTTGACTACATCTAAGAGTCACTGCACTGTAAATCAGCGTAACAGATAGATAATAAGGTGGATAGCAGAACCAAGTAACAGCACTTCACATGTGTGAAACACTTCATGAATAATATGACATTTCAAACAAAGTTTACATATTTTTCTATGACAAATACTTATCCAAAAGTAAGCAGACAGTGCATAGAACACTAATGTAGTTTTAAAAATCATTCCACTAGATTTACTTACTGCCCTTTTTTTTTTTTTTTTAAGATTTTAATAGGTCTCAAAGTTAAAGTCTACTACGCAAAGAATAGCAGCAAAGCGTCCTGGCTTAACTACAGATTTGCTCAAAGTTGCTACACTTGCTGCCATTAAGGCAGGCAGACTTTGGAAATTCACGTTCTATGTTATGCCCTCATGCCCTTTTTACATTATAGCAAACAGGTGTTACATACTGAAGAAATGGACAGAGAAGGTCTGATTACAAACAACAGGACTGTTCTTGTGCAGAGAATTACATTACAGGGATGGCACTATCTGATTCAGCTAAAATCATACTTTCTCTGGCAAAATCTGCTTAGCATACACTTCACTGATCTCTCAGGAATAATTCGCCTACTGTGCCTAAAAACCTCAACGCTTATAGTCTAGAAGTTTTTCATTTACTTTATTTTCATTTTAAATAAATCACACTTCAAAATATGTTGTACTTTACCTGTCTGATCTACTGAAGGCTGAGACTGAGTCTGATAATGTACTGGTAAAGAACTAGAAGGAAGTCCAGAAGGAAGGAAGAACAGCCCATCCACAATCCCATCAATTATAGCCTGCAAGTTTGGATTCACATTGGGACGAAGCTGAGAGAAGAATTCCACTGCGCCAATTCCAATCAGCTTCTGGGCAGCAGGTGGATGCTACATTAAGACAAATAACTGACAAAGTTAGTCTGAGGAGTCTCCAGGTCTCTTGACCTTGAAGGATGGGGAGGAAAGGAAAGAAACATAATCAGAATTTTAGTTAGATTTCACCTTTTTATAGACCATCCGTCAGTTTCAAGGATGGGATTTTTTTTTTCCTTTGCATACCTGCTGTTTAATTGTTAAAACATAAGAATGTATTACAAGATCTCTGAAATTTCTGCAATGTTTTCTCAACTTTTTTAAAATAAGTTCCACCAATGTTCAAATCTTCACTTTTCAGGAACAGTGCAAGCGCTTAGCTGCAAATCATGTCCCAAAGAAGAAATTAAACACTAATTGATAAACTGAAAAAGCAGTGAAACTAAAGTAGACACCCAGAAAACAATTTTTTTTTCTGCTATCCCTATGACCAATTGCAAGCCACTCAAATTTTTTCATTTCTGTCTGCACACAGTGGTTTTATTATTCACATCTTTGTAAAACACTCTAAAATCTCATTACATGGAGCTACAAAACCAAATAATATCCAATTTTATTTAGCTTTAGCATTCTAAAGACACATAGTTTATATATAAATAAATGTTAGTATGTCATACCTTTATCAAATTGTTCACAAAATTTAGTACTTCCTCTTTCATTGGTACAACTGGAAAATTGAACCACTCCAAAAGATTACGGAAAAGCGCTTTTTCATGGACCAGATCAGCATACGAAATCAAGTTATGATCTAATTTAAACAGAATAGTCTTCAGAGATCTTTCTCTTATCTCTGTCAGTTCATGACCTGTCCCAAAAAAAAAAAAAAAAAAAAAAAAAGGGAATTAAAAGACCCATAAAGTCACCTGACATCAAAATTCTTATTTGGACAACCTGAATGCTGCCAAAGACCTGTGAAAAAAGCTAGCTTTTATGCTGTCAGTATTATGCTTACCAGTATGACAAATTGGACTGCACTGACCAGCAGCAAGCTAATCAAGTATGTATGCATGGTGTAAAAGTGTGAAATATTAAAAAATACACTGATATAATCTGCCGCCAAGTGTAAAACAAGAACATGGCCTTTTTTTTGAAGCATACAACCAAACTCAGAAAACACTGCCGGATTCCGAAAGCTGCCTCGGACTCACGAACTGGCCAAAAAAAACTACTTGAGCCCACTGACTCGAAAGGCACCGCTCCTGAAGGGGAAAGCCTCCGGTATTCGCGAAGCATCTCCGTGTGCCACCGTCCCCTTCACGCTTGCAGCGGTGGGGGCAGAAGGGTCGAAAAGCAGAAGGCAGAAACCTGCCGGGGGGTGTGGGCTAGGGGCGCGGGGGGTAAGTGTGCAAGCGGAGGCCGGGCAGGGGCAGCCCCGCTCCGCCCCCCTCTCCCCCGGACAGCAGCTGGGCCCCCACACGCAACCGACGGGCCGAACCCCCCCACAGCGCTGTGCCGGCCGGGGGGGGGTGGGGGTGGGGCGCAGGCCCCTCGCCGCACCCCCGCCGAGGGGTCGGAACAGCCGCGGCACCCCTGTGCAGCCGCGCCCGGTACCACGGGGAGGGAGGAGGCAGCCGTTACCCAGCTTCCTGACGAGGGATGACAACTCCATCGCGCCCCTCGCCCCGCCGGCATTCAACCGCCCCGCCGGTTCCGCCGCCAGCCCGCCCCGCCTGGCCAACGGCAGGCGCGGTGCACCTCGGGAAACGTAGTCCGCCGCCGCTTCCTCCGTCGGGCCGCCGCTCCCCTCCGCCGCGCGGGGCAGGCTGGGAGCCGCCGCGCGCCCCGCCGATCGCCGGCGGGAGCAGAAGCAACTACAACTCCCGTGCAGCCGCGCGCCGAGCCCCGCTACGGCAGCCGGCGGGGCGGCTTCGCGGTTGCGCGGGGCTGGACGCGTGCGGAGGGTCCGACCCCGCCTGGGTGCGACCCCCGGCGGGAGGGTGACCGCGATAAGGCAGCCGGTGGTCGCGTTTTGGGCTGTTGCCCTCCTGTTCCCGGGGAGTTGTGGCCCGAAGCGGTGTCCCCGACCGCCGGCAGCGGGGCAGGCCCAAGGCCTGGCGCCGGCGCGGGGCGTCCTCTCAGCGGTGCGAGGGACGGAGGGAGAGCGCAGCGGCTGGGAAAGGGGTGCTGCCGGGAAGGATCCTGTGGGATCCTGATGTGAAGGAGCGCGGTCGGCTTTAGTCGGGTTTTGCTGGCAGAAATAGATATCCGCGGTAGGGTTTTTTTTCCTCAGGCTACTCCGAACGATTCCACGGCAGGGGAGTGTGGGGTGTGTGTGCTCTGTGAACCGAATAAGTAACTGAGAAGTTGTTGTAAAATTTCAAAAACATTTGAGTTTTTGAGGTAGAAAAGGAGCAGTTATGCATGGGTTTGTATTTCAATAACGGCACCTAAGAGAATTAAAAAAAAAAAAAAATCAGTGGAAACAGACACGTGGTTTCATCCTTCAAAATAATCCGAGACGTTTCAGGTGGATACATGCAATTACTGGCGTGCTTCTACCAGCTTGATGTGAATTACCCATGCCCTAGAAGCGCAAGCCGTCTCCATTGGTATTCCGTGCGATGCAGAAACCCAACCGTGCAATATAAAAACCTGTGTATTACCAGCCTTATGGCTCAGGATGCCGTCCCTGGTAATGCAGTGGTGGCCCTGAGGGCTAGTCTACTGAAACCAAAGGGGTTGCCCGTCTAGCAGCATCCGGAATGGTAAGCATTTCAATAGCAACTGCTGCTCTCTGCCCAGACAGGAGCCGTCACCTCGGTGTTCTCCTTGCAGCTTGAATATGAGCTCTGCGCGTACCTGTAGGACGATGGCTTTTCATCTCTTCAAGTTCTGCCATCATTCTTCAATGCGTATTTGCAACATCAGGTTCTGCAAAGATCATAATTTTCTCATTGTCTGAGTCCGGACATGATATTAAAAAGGAAAGGGTGTGTTTCTTCATCCTTTGGTACCCACATAGTCCTGATTTGGAAGCCACAGAATTACTTATGTTTATAGTAATAACAGTATTTGCTAATGTTTCTTTGATGTGTCCAACAGCACTCTGGAAATAGCTCTTACTGACTCCTGTCGAGCAAATGGATGAGGGGATAAAGTAGGAGGTGAATCATGAGGGGTTTGGGCTTTTCTTTTTTGTGTAACCTGGACCCCAGAATTACATTGCTTTGTTTATAATGCAAGGCAGTTTCAGAAAGCAGAGTTTCTTAAAAGTGTAGTTAAGACACATAGTACATCATAGGTTGCCTGACCAGAGGACTGACCGTAATTTTGAAAGGTTGTGATTACCATCATAATTGGAAATAATAAATTGATGTTAGGTTGACAAGTGGTGGATATTGTTGTATGTATGTTCATGAAGTGTTTGGTGTAACTGCAGGTGCACAAAGGAAGATGGCCTTGTAATATTCATGGTTTCTTTTTTATGTCATGTATTACGTAAGAGAGTACCTTTTATCAGCACCAACAAAAATGTGAAAAGTGCAGTACAGTGTATGCAAATAATCTCCAAAGGGATGCATGTCACTGTCTCTCAGTTTATATAGAATTGTTTTTCCACCCTGGTCTCCATCACTGTGCTTTTCTTTCACAGTAAATTCACATTAATGTCCTCCATCTGCTGTATCAAGGCTGTACTAAATTCTTAATCACAACTCAGAACTGTCTGTCATTTTGCAAGACAATATTTCTGTCTGTGGAGCAATAAAACAAAGAGGCTTTATTAAACTAATTATAAATGTACTATGATTGCTGCAATGAGTTGTTTTTTTCCACAGGAGACTGAACTCACCTGGATCAGTGCTTTTCAAGAGCAATTACAAAAGAAGCATCACTGACTGAGTAAAAATTCCTTTTGGCTGTGCACAGTATGCTCATGTAATAAAATATGAAGAGCTCTAGTCAGATGCGCGCATTTCCCCCAAATAGGATTGGTGGGAACATACTGGAGACCCAGTATGAGACTCACAATAATAATGGAATGGATTTGTATCTCGTTTGTCCAGCAAGGGGAAGGAATTGCTGAAGCAGTCATTTCCCAAAATAGACTAAACAAAAACATTTCTTCAGGAGGAAGAGATGCATCATTCTTATCTATAGGAGTGTTCGATCCAGGTCCTTCTCACCTCTTTAAATACAGTCAATCTATGTTGCATCAGGAAAACAAATGTTTTCTTACATTGTCTTCAGTGTCTGAATTAGTAGCTACACAAACAGTTCATAGAGTTGTTGCTAACACAGAGGTGACATGCACTCTCCATTGCTAATATACTCGTCTGCACTGTAAGCGTGGGCATTTTGTTCAGATTTTCTTAAACAAAAACCTAATTAACTTCAACTTCAAAAAATATTTCTAACCTTGAAGAGCAACTTCAATTTTGCTGCTCGTTTTAGATCAGAAAAGGGGTTGTGTGTACCCAAAACAGTGATCCGTGAATACACTGTATCAGCTGGTGCAATATATTTTATACTATTGTGTCTCAAGACTGGTATTCAAGATGATCACCAGTAATCAAATTTTCATATAGAGGAGTGATATGTTTTTGGGCAAAGTGTGTATCTCAAGAAAAAAATAAAAAAAAATAAAAAAAAACACGCCAAAACCCAAACCCTTTTACTGGATATTAAAAATGAAAAAAAATGGTGGATGGGCTCAATAATTATTGTTGGCATTGTGAAGGAGAAGACTAGTCTCTCATTACTGGGAGTGCTGATTCCCTCTGCGTCTCCTGTTTTGGACTCCCACTAGTGCCTCCTCTTTCCCTCCCGCCTGCTTGTTGCCAGTAGCTTGCAGGTTCCCGTACCTGCTTCTGAAACCAGTTTGACTTTTTCCCTCTCCGTTGGCCACATTTAACATGGATATCTCTTCTACCATGTATATTCTTACTGATCTGCAGTCGAAGTGTGTAGGAGTTCCACCGCTGGGGAAATTAGTCACTGAATCTCATTTACATTGTCCCTTGTTGCTTCCTTACTGCACTCTACGGAAGATGAACTTTAAAGAGCTGCCTACTCCTGTCTCCTCACAAGCGTGGTTTCTATAATTTCAATAACTTTTTAATCTCTTCTTTATCATTTGGATACTATCCCAATAAATTGATGATAGGTGGATGAGTAGTGGACATCGTTGTGTGTCTATGCTCATGAAGTTTTTGCATGTAACTGCAGGTGCACAAGTGAACATGCCCTTGTGGTCTTCATGGTTGTATGGAGATTTTTTTACCAAAGCCATCTTTTGGCACTTTTAATATGGGATGCTTTGTAACTTTGAAAATTCCATTCAGTTAAACGTCGTAGAGAGAGATGACCTTGAAAAGACTTTTTCTATGTCTTTTTTAAAATTTTCAGTCGCCTTTTATTTTTATTTATCACTTCTGTGATTCATTCATTGCAAGATGAAGTCTTATTATCTCTGCATTCTTTTTTCAAAGCTGTCTATTCACAACTTTTTTTTTGCCTTTCCTTACTGTTTTTGAGTTCTATCCTTTTATGTTCCTAAGGTTCTCTGAAGTTCACCATATCAAAGACTCTATCTGACAGAGTCTTGATTCCATTTTTTATAATATCCTTACTGTAATTCTGAGCTTCACTGTTGCAACTTCTGATTCTCCGTGAATTTCCTGCTGTATGGCTCTTCACATATGTCAAAAAGCAGCAACCTTAAGGAGAAACATCAGGGAATGTCAGATGCAAAAAAACCATGAACTCCAGGTGCCTCTCTGAAGGGAACACCAAACAGGGCCTGCGATGCCCAGACCTCGCTGACTGGTATAGTTAAAATGAACCTTACGACTTGCCAGCTGAAAGAAGATCGCAAAAAGGAAGGAGAGAAAGCAAAGAGTATGAGAACATTGGGAATGGAAGGAGGCAGAAACGGACAAGAGAGTTTAGATGAGGAATTCCCCAGCTGAGAAAATTATCTCTGTATATTAACCACCTTCTCAATCTGCCTCTCGCTTCATTTCAGAGTCCACTTAAAAGTATCCTTTCTTGCCCTCAAGGTCTTCCTTGCCTGCTGTCACCCCCAGCTTTCTCACCCTTCTCTGTTCACTGGCTGCTATTGGTAAAAAAGTACACTGGTAACTAAAATTTAAAAAAAACAACTGTTGGTTACCTATATATACAGTCCATACTGGACCTACTGCACATGCACGATAAAGACAACCTGGGTATATGTAGTAGTTGTGTGTTTGTTGCTTTAACTGACTACCAGATTCCTGAAATCGGTATTCAAAATCAGTAGGATGATAGCAGGCTCATAAAGGTCTTCTGTAAACATCAGTGGAGCTGCATGTACAAAAACCCTTTCCTTTGTGCTTTCTGCAGCCAGGAACAGCATTTTATTTTTTGCATTATCTTAAAGCTCGTGACAAGATCTCAACAGGTGCTTTAATGTAAATTCTTGAATTTTACTGCTTCCAAATCAGGTACGTAATACCCAGCTTAAGTGCACATTACAAATATTTGTGTCTGCAGCACTGCAGATGCAAATTTGGAAGATCATTTCTGATATTATTAATTTATTGTTTATATTTTCTTCCCTAGTGAGACTTTTTAATATCTGTTTGCCTTTTTTATTTTCCATTTAACTGTATCTATCTTCTATGCTAAATTGCATATGCAGATATGCAATTGACTTATAGAGTGGTGCAGAAAAAAACACTTGCATCTAAATAATTGCTAGACAATTTAATTTCGTACACATTATTGTATTTGGTGAGTCAGTCAATATCAATATAAATGCCTACCATGAAACTGCAAAGCAAAGGGACTTTAAAAAACCTAAATGAGAAAATCTTTCTTCTGTGATGTTTTCTTAAAACATATAAAAGCACATTTTTACACACGGGTAATGAATTTATAGAATTTGTTGGCACAGGAGGTTGCCAATGCAGGTAGTACCAGTAAGCCCAACAAAAGATGAGGCAAATTAAGGGAGAACAGGCCCGTAGGGAGGCACTAGAGGCAGAGGCAGGGAGGGAAGTGCCCACTGACCTTCCAAGGCAGCGGTCAGGGTCTCTGGGCAGGACGGGGCAGACAGAAGGGGAATGCAGCTCCCCCCGGCACTGCCTCGGGTCGTCGCTTGGGGACAGCTCGATTGATCTCCCCCGGTAAGACATTTCTTACTCTCATGTGATGTATGAATTTAGATCCCATCAAAGGAAACATACCAGGAACAGAAAGGGAATACAACTTTGGGAATGCAGATAAATAAGATTATTAGCCTTTACAGCTCTGAAAAGGGCCTCCTGCTTTTAGCATTTGTCACATTCCAAACCCTTCAAAAGAGAGAGATAGCCCACAGATTTTTATCGACCTTTTCACAGGTAGTAGGCATCTTCTTCTCTCAGAAATATAAATCCAAATTAAACTGAATGTTGGCATGGGTTGGATTTGTGGGTTTTTTTGTTGTTGTTTTGTTTTTTCCCCAAAATGAAAAGGCTGGACTAAACTGCGATGAATTGTATCTGCATCCACTTCACAGAAAGAACTGGCAAGGCAATGCCTAGTGTACGTACCTAGTTTGCTTTATTTGAGGGCACACAGCATTACACATGATTTCTGGCTCGGGACGCATAATTACCACATATATTTTCTGCTTTATAAAAAAATTCTAGTTATATCATTTAAAATTAGTAAACCACTCTGATCAAACCCTTGACGTTATTAAAACATCTAGTGTTTTCGCTTGTATCAAGGCACTTCGTTACTGCTTTTAGATAATTCAGCACATTGTTTAGTGCACTTACTTCATAAAGACAGTTTCTTCTAAAGTGAGCTTCTGTAGTTTATTGCTTGGGTAATATTAAACATGTCACTATGGTCTACAATTCTAGAAAACAGTATATTCTTGAGAACTGTTAAATTGTCGTGGGGGTTACTCTTTTCTGCTAATACTAATGCTGTACATCATTGCAAAGGATAAAAGCATTTAAGTAATCAGTTCTCGGATTTGGAAGATATTCCCATTTTAGCCAACATTATGATGTAACTGTAATTTTGTTTTTCTTCTGATGTAACTGTAATTAAATTACCAAGTCTCGGTCAAAACAGGAAATAATTCTTCTTAAAATACTGACAGAGTCATCATTTTGTATCATATTAATTTATGGACTTGTAAAAACTTCATGTGGCATGAACAGAGCTCAATATAACTTTGAATATTATTACTGTTAATTAATAATAATAGTATCTGAAATGTATGTAATACTCTTTATTTGCCTCAGAAAGTGAGTTTTCCAAACTCATGTCATTACCCCTATGCATCTCAGTCATGTAGTCACGTTCACAAGTCTGGCCATTAATTAACCATTTCAGTTACTTCAGAGTCTCTGAGTTACAGAAGAAGAGAAGCCAGTATTGAGTGTCTCCCATTTAATACTTTTCTCCAGTGTTGCTCTTCCCTTAGAATCAATAAATAACCAAAAACGGTGCCAAAGAAAGAGGAAATGAGATTCTGTTTCCATTCTGTCTTTTCAAGAATCTACCAAGTTCCTCAAAATTATGGTTCTCATCACACAAATAAGAGGTTGCCTGCTGTTCACACGCAGGGTTTGCATCCTCCAAACACTGTAGATTCACATCGGGCAGAAAGAACAAGAGGGAGAAAATTACTGAGGCAATATCGGACTGTAAATTACATCCTGACTTGAGTAGGCAACAATTTCTGAAAAGAAAGATAAGAGATATTCATGCGGCAGTGATTTGACTTGTGCTGCAATTGACATTGTTATTTTATGCTCCTCAACTTTTCTAGCTTTTGGAGAAACGTTGAAAATACAATAGTCATATGCTGAAATATTTGACAATGGAGTTAGGTGCCCTATCTCACGTTGAAGTGGAAGAAATATATTAGGAAAATTTTCTGTCGTCAAAATACTCAAAATTATAAAAATATTTATATTTATATCTTGAACACAATTTTGAAGTGGTATATGCATGATTTCCAGATTTAGACTTAATTTTTCGGATAGATTGTCTCTAACACAGATCTGATTTCTTGATTTCTCACGTGACTTCCTAGACTTTGAAACTGAATCCTGGACTCCAGGTATCTTGCGATACCATTCCTTGCCCTCTAAATATTGCTGCTGCATTTGGTAGTGCATGCTTTTATAAGTGCAGTAACTCTTAGAGACCCTAATACAGCATATTTCTCAGCTGCTGCTTGTGAAGGCGGCAGAAAGTCACATGGCTTGTCATTGCCCACAAATCTGACATCATGACATCTGCAAGAGCTATAGTTGCGTGAATGTTCTTGGACAGTAACGTGAACAATGTGAGACTCTCGATTTTTGGCAAGCTTTCAGAGCTTGTTAAGACAGTTAAACAGTCTTGGAATAATATGTATTTTTTTTGACTACAGATCTTAAGATAAGGCATTTGTTTCTGATAATTTGATCTGTAAATCGATCTAAACTATTTTATATAATTGTCATTCAGTTGTATTCCTTACTGTGTTTTCTGACTCAGCTTCATATCCCACTCTGAATTGCTAAAAATGGAAGACTATCAGCTGGTATGTTTTGAATGGCAACTCTTACGTATTTTTTTTTTTTGATCCCATAAGCACTTTTTTGTAAACATCATACTCAGATTCACCTGTAACACTTGTAAGAAATACAGTGTATGTGGGAAACCTATTTTCTGTACAAAACTTCAGTTCCGTCTTTAGAAACAGGCGTTTTTCCAAATATCCTCAGAACATTTTTCAGAAGTCAGTTTCAAAATTTAACCATATGCATGCCTTCACCTAGTCATATTTTCTTAGTGAACTGACAAAAATAAGTTTTCACTAATGTCACCCTGCTAAGTCAGAGTAGCTGCCAAGCAGGGAGCGGGATGGACCATACTCTGCCTCCAGAATTAACCACAGGGCTGATTATTAGCAAGATCGGGTCTCTCCAGTCTTCAGTGGCAGTAGGCAATGAAGGACAGGCAGAGGAGAGGGGACATGGTTCATTTGCAGGTAGCTGAACGCACTCTGTTCATGTACTGGCACGTGTAGCCTGCGAGAATAAATGAGACATCGACAGAGAGACACCCAGCAGAGCTGCCAACTTGTCATTTTTACAATTTTTTCTGATCACCATTTCATTTGGTTGACATGCTAAATATAAAACTCAGAAGCTTCAGTCGCGCTCAGTGAAGAAGAGGTCATATGTTAAAACACCGAAGCTCAGATGTCAGCGCTACTTAGAAAGGCAGAACAAACCCAACACCTATGTATCGCCCGCACTACAGGTTTATATGTATTTATGTATATGATATATATTTTTATATATGTATACATATATGTGTATGTAACACAAGGAGAAGACTTCCGCTAAGTCTCTCGTCACCCGTTTCTGATTTCCACCTTCTTTTGCCTCTGATTTTGCCAGGGCTGCCTGGAGGAGTGAATTATTCGATAACATGCATTATCTGAGGATTTATTTTCAAATGCAGGCACTTTTAAGGGTTGCTAATAATCTGAAGTACTCATAAGCATGAAAATACAGAAAGCTTTCTGCTATTATCAATGAGTCAGTTTTAATTGGTTTTCCAAGTGTAAATTATATTTTTGCAGTCCCTGGTAATGCCTGTTTCTGGTTTCATATAGGAAAACTTTATTAATAGCATCCTAAAGATATGAGATATATGACACATGCTGGGCTAAAAATATTTTTATTCAGTACTGAATTCTTTACCATCTTGGTTAGCACATTCATCTTGATCTAGTAGCAAATTTCATACAAAATATGCATATTCGGATGTAACAGTGATAAAATTATAAGATGCTTTAATTTTCATTTTTTCGTAGAAAAGTCATTCTGTTTTCAGGCAGTATCTAAATGTTCCAAACCCCCACATTTAGTGAAGAAAAATACACTGCTTTTTAATGACTAATATAATGGTGACCATTTGGAGAGCTAGGGCTGTTTTGTTGGGCAGTGTTTATATTCTTCAGTTTACAGGACAGAAATTTGTGTTTCGTAATATAATGATATTTTTGAAGGGGTTTTTTACAATTTTTTTTTTTAGGGAGTTAAATTCTATATATTGAATATAGGCCATAGGAAAAGAGCCACATAGCTTCCATTGCCTAATGTCAGGGGCAGAGGAAATAGTAACCCAGTATCTATCTATTGCTTTGTTCTCTGCCTGAAGGAAGCAGATGTATACTAATCCCTAAGAAAGACTTGTATTGTAAAAACATTCCTTGAAATTGTCTCTCTGTTTGCACTAAGCAAATTTTCTCTACAGATACTGAAAGAAACCTGGATTAGACAGCTAGAGCAGAGGTCCAGCCAGCCTAAAGCAGTTCAACAGCTCTTTTAATACGAAGGCGGTAGCTGAAGAAGGTGAAGACCATTTCCAGTGCCAGCAGGTCTCCCTTTACAATCTAATTAGCTCTACAATTAGAAAATAACTAATTTCATTAAGAATCCATTTGAGCTGTGCGACCCTTTCAGAAAGCACTGTGTAGATTGTCTGTTACTAGTGCTAGATAATCGTTTGTCCAATACGAAGCACAAATTGCTGTTAGATCTCAATCTTGTCATTCTCTCTAGTCAGAGGTCTATTACTAGCTCACAGTTCAGTAGAAAGACGACTGCGGGTTCATATCACCTCGCTGTGTATGGATTAAACAGCGTTTAGCTGGTGATGTTTCAAAATGAGAGGTTTGATCCCAGATTGTGCCTCCCCAGATTTCTCTTTTAGCTCCCAAGCCATCCGTTTAACCACCTGAAAGCTGTATCGCTACACAGACATCCCTCAGTGAAACGACAAGCTGTTGGCTTGCATTTTTCCGTAAGCGGATGCATAGGAGTGAGGATAAAGAACAGCATATTCTCCTGTTTCCTTATTTTGATCTTTTCAGAACTTCCTGTGTTTCATCGGGACCTGTCAAAAGTGATAAAGGAAACCTCATTAGTGGTAGGTGGTAGCCCTGGCGCCGTTCAAGCGAGGATGCTGTTTGTACGCAGATGTCAGCAGCGCTGGACCGGGGTGGGAGAGGGTGTGCGCAGCTCCCTGTAAGGGCAGCAGCAGCTGCTGTGCATGCACTCCCAGCACAACAGGGAGCATCGCTGGGAACTGTTATTAGCGCACGGCTCATCTTCCTCACTGCTAGCGTGGGGTCAGAACTGCAATCTAGCTCCAAATTACTGCCGGATAGGTTGTACACTCTAACGTGACATGATCCTGCTCTGCTTCAGCTGCAGCGTATTTCCCTCTGAAGACCAGCTGCAGCTTCACTGCTGTGCATTTATAGACACCCACTACTTGACACGCTGTTTACAGTGCATGACAACTAATGAAAAAGGGTTTAATTAAATCTTTTTTTTAATCTTTTTGTTGGTTCTGTTTTTAAAGGAAATGTTCTGAAAATGGAGCGATGTAGGGCACCCCTCTGGGCAACCTGAGCCACTGTACAAGAGACTGGTGGTGCAGACAAGTCCCCTTTGCCCTGAGGACTGAAGTGCAGCAGAAGCGCAACCTGGGAAAATGGGAAACTCTCTGAGATATGCTATAGATAGAAGCATGGTTCAGCCATGACACCAGAAGATATTCAGAAGCAGAGGAATCTTCATCAACCTCTATTTGCCCACGAGGTATATTATCACAGCTGAGCGTCTTCAGTGGGGACGGAAAAAAAACCCCAAACAAAAGATGGTCTTTATCACTTAAAGACATTTTTCAGATCTCATATATTGAGCCATCAATTATCACGAATTCATCCTGCAACCTTTCAAAACAGCATTTCAAAATACCTGGTGGATACTCTGGAGCTTGTTGGTTTCTTCCTTTTCTTTCTACGCCCAGCCATCGCTGATGCAAGTAGCAAAGCCTGGGATGCCTCGGAAAGAGCAGAGTAGAATTTACTCATGGTCCGTAGGCAGTCAGAAGGAAAACTGATTTCCTGCATGTTCCCTTGAGGGACATTAAGGGAAAATTTAATGAAGTAAATTACTTCACTGGTATATTAACTGTCTTAAGACAAAGTAATAAAGTAATGCATGACCTGTATCACTAACAAAAGAGGACAGAACTATCCTTTAGCTCCTCAAAGGCTACAGATTTTTTACAAAATATCTTTTTGACCATGAAATGATGGATTAGGGCTCAGAGTTTTCATAAGCAGCTAAGAGAGCTCGATACCCCATTCCCGTTAACAATAAGGAAACTGGGCACTCAGGGTTGCTAGGCAGTCTTGCAACATCCACATCTAGAAATTACAAATGGAAGTCTAGAAAGTATTCCAGCTCATTTTTGCATTGAAGGGAAGAATGTCCTCTCTAGTATTTATGAAGGCTTTATTTAGCCTATTTTGACTGTTTCTAATGATTTCTTATTTTGACTTGTGCAATTATTCTGAACTCGTTTTGTTGGGTTTTTTTTACTTTATATATTTTTGACTGAAGATTAATGTTGTTTTTCTGCATTCCATTTTGCATGCTTATGTTTTCATTCCTGACAGACAACAGACTATTTATACCCCTCTGATTCTAGCACCTTATATATATTAATCAGTGGGTAGCGTGTTGTTTGTCTCAAACCTTCTTCCCCCATGCAATTTCTATATGTATTCTTTTTTTTTTTTCCATTTTCTTAATACATTAGTTTCTACAAGCTTTTCCTTCTCTAAAGAAATTCAGGATTAATCAATGTGATTTACAAGCTGTAGTACATAAAAATGCAAGCCCGCTATCACCATTTCAAATTGCACACAAAAGTTGAAACCTTAGTCCAGTAAAGTCATGGATGTTTTTTACTGACTTAGAATGTAGTCGAGTCAAAGGTTTACTTTAAATTATTGACAAATGACCAGCTTAAGGTGTATATATATTTGTTATTTTTTCAAAAAGAACCCAGTTCTTTACTCTTAAGAACTTAGGTTTCCTCTTAAACATTTTGCTGGGCATTCAGAAAAAAAAAGAACTGTCAAATCCTAATATCAAAATACTAGGACTCAGAACAGAGGGAGAAAAATGTCCCTTAACAAGCCCCAATGCTACGCAGTCCCAAAATATTTCTCTTTTATATTTTATTCGGATCAAGTCAGAGATGATTTAAGCAATATTTTACAACTAATTTTTAAAATGTTTTCCAGATCTGAGGCCTTATATGATAAACATTCATGCTGAAATTGTTTGACAATTACCAGCTTCAAAAAATGGAGCTTAATAGGGTGACACTGAGATAACCCCAACTATTCTGCTGCTTCTAAGATAAAATGATATATGTACAGTATACAGTTACATTTAAAATTCTTTCTGAGAAAATGAGCAGTAATTCACTACTAAAGAAATTCCACTGACTTCATAAGCTGTGAAGTCGTGAGCGCTCTGTGAAGGAATGCCACTAGAAATCCAAGAAGATCCTGTTACTTACATATTTCATCACAAGTTATTTGTTATTGATGTGACAGTTTTCGTAGTTAGCACAGCAAGCTACCCCATCCAGCAGCACTAAAATGTCCTTTTCTGGAAAAGACCCTGTCCTCATGTGTGAGGATATTTCAGTAAAACATGCAGGCGTGAGGGTGCACACACACATAGTCGCAGGCGCTTTTTAGTAGCAACCCGCTGCTTATCCTCTGTAGTTTTATCCTCTGTAGCGTTGTAGTAGCAACCCTCTGCTTATCCTTGAGTCCGCCTTTTCATTAAACTGCCTGTCTCTAGATTTAGGAATTACTTTCATAGTTCCCATTGCTTTAAGTTGGTTGAGAGGAGTCAAATACAGCTGTCGACTGAGACATGTGTTTGACAGGGAGGAAGTACAGGAGGGGACAGCAGGGAGCCAGTCACCCTGTGCTGGTTATGGTCTTGGGCAGGGTCCTGTGCATTCAGGAAGCCTTGGGGCTCAGCTTAGTATTTGGACAGTTTAGGAAGTAATTGCATCTCCTAAGCTCTCAACAGCATTACGCAATTATCTTGGCATTTGAGGGAGCAGCGAGACTTCCTCTATAGATGAAGCATCCCACACTGGGCAAAGCTTTAAATAGATTACAAGGTTTAGATAGGATGTTAACTCAGATGTTGATCAGGTATGATAAATCCTGTCTTTATATCTTTCCATGACACAAATAAAGCTAGTGTTTTTCCCTCTCTGTTACTCTTTCTTTAATCTGAGATGTTAACATTGCAAATTTTTGACTTTGAAAGATTCTAAACAGTTCTGAAGTTTCAGGCTGCAGTTGTAAAATAGAGTTTTCTAAAGACAGCACTCATTCTTTTGATAATGGATGAGTCAGAGAAGAACGTAGACACGGGCTTCTTGCCTGTAAACTTATATTAATAGAACTTCCTTGTTTGAGAAAATTGTTCAGAACTTCAAAAAGAGATACTGGCCCAGTTGAAGTAAACACTCTTAAGTGCCCGGATATGACTAGTTTTGGAAAGAAAAGGTATTCATATTAGAGATAGTTCAGCTCAGCAGTGTATCTGAACAGCTGCAAAGAACAGTACAGCAGTTCAGGATACTGAAGTGCACTTTAGTGCTTATTCCTGGCAAATGGCATGGAAACAATCCTTGCAAAAACATGGAAAGATACAATAAGGTACTCTGGATTGCCAGATAGATGATTTTTATGGACTGTAACTTTTAGTTTGGCTAGAACACTATGACAATGAAAGCAAAACCAAAACACCCTCCTAAGGAATTATGAGCTACCTAATCATAACTAGATCAGATAGAAAATATCTATACTTACATTGCTACTTTATTTGCATACAGAGGAGCAGGTCAAATTTTTAAAAAAGGTCTGACTCTTGTCTGGGGCACAGACCTTCAATGAAGGCAAAAAAATACAGGACTTTTATAGACTTATATTTTACCAAAGCACTGAGGTAGGTTTATAATTGTGTGGAGGGGTTTATCCCCATGCATTACTGAAATCAATGGGACTATGACTCAAAACACTGGAAGGTGTGGGCTAGGCTGGCCTGGCCTGGCCATTAAACCTAAAAAACAGGAAAATGAGATAAATATATGGTCAATCATACTCAGAATTATACATTTCTTTATATTATTGGTTGTATATTATTAAAAAAAATAACATCACAGTATTTGTGCTTCCTTTTTCTATTTTTTAATAGAAATTAAAACTCTATAGCATTCCATGTGATTTCATGGCTTGTAAAATCTCTGTGGGAAATCCTAAACATATAGGAAGGTCCTAAACAGAAAATCCTAATGACTATATTTAACTACATTTGTATAACTGACGCAGGAAAATGTTCCCGGTGATTTTCAAATTAAACATTCCAAGCCAAAGAAAAGGCAACATAGAAACAGCAGTAGTAAGGAAACTGGTTATGTGCCTTTCAGTGGAGACTTATTACCAGCTCTCAACTATGTATTACATGTAATAATTCCCATACACATGTAGTGAAAAAACAATAAAACATAGGAACAGGAAGAGCTGGGAATACAGAGCAAGTTATCTTCGTTTGTTACCTTATACATTGTGTAACTCACTTGTTATGCCAAAGTGCTGCATGTCCCACATACATACATCAACGTACCATAAAATTTTGGAATTTTTTCCTTTATGATTAACAACATAAAATAGATTAATTTTTCTTTTACATGGAAGTGTCTGTAACTGAAAGTCAAACTTCAGGGGACAAATGTTACAAAGATGTTTGGCTCAGAGTTCATTAAGTTTTATATAATGCAAACCTATCTTATAAACAACTGCTGAGTCACAAAAAATTATGTAAATTATATACAGAACAAATTTAAAAGATCAAACAGCCCATCTCTTGGCTGTTACAGGATTGTTCTTTACACTCTCCAGTACAGTCCACTTCGTTATCATCAAAAAGAGCAGTTAATGTATTCTGAATTCCCCCTACTACAGATTTTGCATTTAAGTGGATTTAACTGTCATGCCTAAATATTTTGCTATTTTAGGTCACCTCCAAAGTGACTAGTGTCCTCCTCCCTTCTTCCCCCAGTTTAATATAGCTTAAAAGGGCATCTTCAGTGGATAACACATACCCTTTCTAAGGATCCTGACATTTGACAGCAACTGTCTGCACTGAAAATACTCTACTGGATATGCTACACTGAAATCAATCAATGCTGTTAATGCAGTCATATTCGATGCCCTTAAATATGCCTTGTGAGAAAATAAAACATGAATAAACATCTAAGAACTCTTACAGATTGAAATAAACCTGCTTCTTTCTGTAAACTTTCATTTTTTTTCTCCCTTCCCCCGGGGTTTTAACAGCACTGAACCCTCTGATAAACTGGATTCGCACCTTTTCTTCTGCATGTTTTTCTCCATTGTTTCTTGGGTGACTCTCGTTCATCCACCGAGGACTGCCTCATTTATTTTTAGATACTCCTGCTATTAATGCCAACAGATGTGGGCAACTGGGGAAAATCGAATGTGAACTTCTTGTTTCTTTCTTTCTATCTCAGTCTCTTGGTTATTTGCATACATTGTCATGTAGTTGGGTTACAACAACGACTGTCCTAAACGGCACATTGCAGCAGATTTGCATGAATAACAATGACTAGCAGTGAAGGCTCACAAATGGCTTTGTTTGCTAATTTGTAATGTGGAGGTCAGATATAATGGAATCTGACCTTTGAGGGTAAGAGGAATTGCCCATATGCTGTTCCCAGATCCAGAAACAAAAGCTCCACACATAAAGTGAAACTATTGTTAAACCCCTGTTACATGGAGAACACTTGATTCTTTATTTCTTTGTTTATTCTGTAAGCCATTTTCTCAAAACTTGGTTACATTCGTGCAAATTGCAACCAAGATCTGCTCTAACTTGGAAGCTCTGTCTCAGCTGAGATTAAAAAAAAAAAAAAAAAAGACGAAATTGTTACAGGAAATTCCAGCTATTTTTTCAGAAGCTAAAAGTGGTCAAGAATGCAAAATGTAATTTATCCGAGGTAAAATTAAAGCATTACAAAAGGTATTAATGTTTTGTTTGTTTTCTTCAAGGAATATTATGAAGTACTGTTTCACTGAGTATACTTTTATTGTTATGGTATAAATTCGTTATTGGAGTAAAGGTAAGATTGCCCTTCAAAAGAAGTAACAAATGTGTTAACAGTATAGCTGCATAGGATTGTCCAGTTTCTACAGACAAGCTTTGTGAAAATATTTCTTTAGTTTGAATTGGTATTAACTGGAACTCTGAAACTCAATTCGCAGCCAATTGCAGTTTACAGAATTGTGGATTTGGGTATCAGAGGACATTATGGTCAGTGAAATAACTATAATTACCAAACTGTATCAATACTGAGGTAAAGAAAAATTTTAAAAGTTTTACAAAGCTAACTTTAAGCGAGTTAACACCCAAGTTGACTGAGAGTCACTTACAATTCAGGACAAATCTAACAAAGATTTAGATTTCCAAGTAATTGTGAACTTGTTGGCAAAGTACACTGAAGTTATAGTTCTTGATTTTATGACTTACTTAAGTAAGCAGTTGCTTCATTTTGTTACATTGCCTTTAATGTATCTTGAGATAGGTGAATTTTTAAAAAAATATATTTTTTAAATTATTACGATTGCAGACTTCTAAACATTATGCAGGCTATTATTCTAATTGTTAGGTAGGAATCACTGGTTATAAAAAAACAGAGTTTGAATATCAAGGCTTGTAAAATTGCATATTTAAATTTTAACATGGGTGATTTAGTCCTTATTTTTTCTGTATAAGTGAAATAGAATACAATTTAGCTTTTCATCTGTATATAGATAATAGATAATAACTTATTATATAGATTAGATTTTGGATTTAATACAATAAATTCAGATGTGTGTTTCATATGGATAGTATTGGACTTTTTTTTGTACATTACTAGTACAGAGAATTTACCATGGTCTTTGATGTAGCTTTTCGTATTATGTGTGTTAGGGCATGTAGACGTTCCTTTCCTTAGCCTATTTTCTACAGGGAATATAGATTGGACGAGCAGAGAGAGAGAGAAAACTTGTCACATCTGTGCAGCATTTGGATCCCTTGATATGAAAGCTGCTTTTTCCAAGAAGCTTTTAAATTTACTTTGAATTTATGGAGGATAACAATAGGGAAGTCCTACCTCAGTCTAATGTGCTAAATATGACTGGGTAAACTTTGACTATTAGCAGCCTATTTGATACTGACATTAAATAAATTAGTGTTTAATAATGAAAATGATACCTGGACCACAGGCACCGATTCTCTTGGCAGTTCCCAGCAGATGCTCAAGCACTTGCGTAATTGTGAGGGCCATGAAACATGGGATGAAATTGCTGCTATATTTAATTAAGTTGCACAACAGAGCTGAGAGGCAGGTGAGGACTATGAGGTTTTTTACATATGCAGAATGGAAACCAAACTGGTTAAAGGCAAATGCCAGCTCAGGCGCCGGTTCAGGCTGAATGGGCCCCCTGGCTGCTTCTCTGCCACAGGAAAGAGGCGTGCAGGCACCACGACAGTTGGAGATGTTCCAGCTAGAGCCTCTTCTCTGTTGCTTTTTTGTACTTCATCCAAGGCAGTATTTTTATGACTACCTTCAATTGAGAGGCACGCATTTGAGTGATTATCCTTGCTTTCAGAGGGTCTGAATTTCAGGTGTTGGAACACCTGAGTGTCCTTCCCCTTGTCTTCTCCTGAGGCTGGAGATGCTCAGGAATGTCTCAAGATATATTCTAAAGTACTTCAATCTAAAGACAGTCATGCCCAAAATGAGAAGTCACTTACCAAGTACTATGGTGTCATTCCTTGTTTGAGATCGGTAGAGCTGACACCAGCAGTGGCTGTGGTGCTCATGTTTTAGCTGTACCACTGAACTGTTCACCCGTGCACTTTCCACCAGGTGCCACTGATTACTCTGTGTGTTGCTCTGGGCCCCAACTTAACGCTTGGTTTCAGACAACAGACCTCTGAGGCAGTGTCTTGGTTTAGGTGGTGAGGTTTCGGCAGCAGGAGGGCTGCAGGGGCAGCCTCTATGAGAACAGACCAGGGGCTGCTCTGGTTCCAGCCATTTCCAACAGACCCACCTCAGGGCACACTGAGGTGTGTGTGAGAGCTGAGCCCCGCAGCCAAGGTGGTGGCACCTCTGGGAAAGCATATTTAAGAAAAGGATAAAAAAGTTGCACAGCAGCTGTGAGATAGAGGAGAGAGAAAATGGGAGAGAAACCGCGCTGCAGACAAGGCTAGAGAAGAAGGAGAGGGAGGAGGTGCTCCAGGCACTAGAGCAGAGATTCCCTGCAGTCCAAGAAGACTATGGTGATGCAGGTTGTCCCTGCAGCCTGTAGAGGACCCCATGCTGCAGAAGGTGGACATGGCCTGAAGGAAGCTGCAGCCCGTGGAGGGCCCACACAGGAGCAGGGCTCCTGGCCGGAACTGCAGCCCGTGGGGGGATCCATGATGGAGCAATCTGTTCTTGAAGGATTGTCCTCCATGGAGAGGATCCATACAGTTATGAATGACTGTATCTCATGGGAGGGACCCCACACTGGAGCAGGGAAAGAGTGTGAGGAAGGAGTGGCAGAAGAGCTGTTGTGGAGTGACGTGCCCTCTGGCAACATGGGAGGATGTAGAGGAGTCAGGAGTGAAGGAGTGAAGCTGAGCCTGGGAAGAAGGGAGAAAGCACAGGGGAAGATGTTTTTAGTTTTGTCTTTGTTTCTCACTCTGCTACACTATTCTTAACAGACAATAAATTAAATTAATCACGCTGAAGTAGAGTCTGTTTTGCACATGTCTTTATCTCCCTGTCTTTATCTCAGCCTACAAGCTTTTCCATCTTATTTTCTCCTCCTGTCCTGTTCGGGAGAGGGAGTGAGAAAGCAGCTGGTTGAGCACCTAACAGCCAGCCAAGGTGAACCCACCACAGGCAGTCAAAGAAGGCTGTGTCCACAATAACTCTTTTGATTAACTTCCATTTAAGAATGATTTCTTGGAGGGGTGCTGGATATTACTTTGCCATTGTAGGTTTCTTTTGGGAGTGCCACAGTGCTAGAGTTCTCCTGCAGATCTGGTACAATCAGCTCCCATAGATCCAGGAATGGCTTAGGATTTCGTGAGATAAGGTAGCTTTTGTGCTAAGATACATGTCTTCTGACGAAATTTGCAATTTCCAGATGCACATATTTCTGTTTTTTTTCAACATTATATGAAAATGGTGTATGTTTCCAAAACGTGAACGTTATTTCAGTAACTTGCATCTTTCATAATGTTTAGAGCTTCTTAAAACAGTCCTAAGATGCCAGCTAAAGTAACATCCAGAGCTTAAATGGGATTTTAGATATCAAAAAATGCAGAAAACTTTTTACTAGTTTCCAAACATCAATGTCATTATCAAAAGAATACTTGGATGAAACTGCGGGCTTTCTGAATGGCAGGAATTTCAAACTCCATTAAAGACCTATCTTCCATGTACATGTGATCCTAAAAAACGAAGAGAATTGCTCTATTTGTTTTAGTGTTTATTCTCACCCAGTTTATATAAAGAAAAGCACAGCTGAAGGGCACTGAAAATATCAGCTTGTGGCAGTAATTTTCAATAAAATGGGTGATGATGGGAGTAGAAGCATTAAACATTTAGATAGTATCTTTGATAAAGGACAAATGTAGATAAATAAGGTCATAACTTACACCAATTTTCAGAAGAAAAAAAAGTGTGGTGTTGTATTCCCAATACTGAAGGAGACTGTTCAGAGGTATAGGATTTCTCCTGTCTGGCTGATGGCTCCTCTCTCGGGATTCTTCCAAAGCTCTATCCTCAGTTTATGTCTTAGACACTTCATCAGTGTAGCAAACAAGAAACTAAGAAAATTTTTGAAAGCTAATATCCTGATAGTGAAAAAATACTTTTTAAGTATTTTGTAATGACAGAGGAGAAGACTAGGTACCTAAGAGCGTCTGAAGCTTCTGCTTTCTGGTAGCACTCAGCCTGAGCTGGTGGCCAAACATCAGACTATAGCAGACAATTGTTAAATACCCTTACAAACACTATGTGTGTAGAAGATAAGGGTAGCAGAAGATGTGATAGCAGCTAACTCACAACTGGAATTTATCCGAGTGATGACATGTAGTTTCATTTTGCAAGCTCAGCATCACCAATCCTGTATTACTTTAGGTCATATGGCAACCAGAAGAACTCTACAATTCATGCTTTTTTTTTTTCTTTAAATATGGAACTACAGCAAACTTTTCTGACATTTCTTAAATCTAGTGAAAGCTTTCAGATATCTACAGAAATTTAATAATTTCTTTAATACTGGATGCCAGACAACATGTCTCTTCAGTAGAACAAATTTCTCTGGCAATTTGAAGAAGCCATGAGAAGTTTTGTTAAGGAAGAAAAAAAAAAAAAAGCTATGAAATGGCCTGCTGATGAGAAGAGAATGCAGATGGTCTCTGGGTAACTGGAGATTACCAACTCGGCCAGGACTTTTCTCCCATTCTGTGATACTGCCAATTTCATACTCATGCCTAATGCTATTGCTAATGTTCTTCCTGACTTTCCTCTTCACACTGATGTGCTTTCTCCAGATGCCACTCCTCACAATGCTTAATGCAAAATGACCATCTCTGAAATGAAAAACTCTCCTCTGCGGTGCTCATTGCCATGCAATAAGAAAATACTTTGACAAACTCCCCAGAGACTGAACAAAGCAACTCGCTTTATAGCCCAGTGTCATCCAACAGAAAGTGACCTCTGCCAGAAAGTTTCTCTTCTTTTTATTACTATCTTGACAGCAGGTGGAAGAGCAGATATTTACGATTAGAACTACAAATATGATCTCGAACCTGGTCAGATAACAGCACACTTTATTCTTAATATTAACACTTTATCAATGAAATCAGCATCCTTTTCAAATGGATAGCAAAAATGCCCAAGTTTGCAAAAAGTTTCCTGGCTACAAAATTTTGCAAGGATCAGCTTTCTTTTGCTATACATTTCTTCAAGATGGATGATATAAATTAATTGGGCAAATAAAGCAGACTTCCTGTAAGCTTTAAGAACTGCTCCCCTCCAGAAGCCCCCAATCACTTAGTTTCTTTGCCTGCATAAAACCTAACTGCATCTCTTGAAACAATCTGGCGTGAGGAAAGCAGATTGAGTTATTTAGAGACAAGAGCTGAGTACATTGTATCTATATTTGATTCTGTGCTTCTAGACAGTTTAAAAAAAATCCAAACCTGATGCTTATACTGTTAAACTTTTCCCACAGTTTTACAAGAACTGACAAGGTCACAGCCTGAGGTAGTATGGTTGCCAGATGTCACACCATTAGTTACAATCTTAGACAGAATAGGTGTAAGTAGGGAGAAGCAAGACTTAAAATAACTCTTCATGTAACGTTTTTCCTGCCAATGGTCTTCTAACAGTCTAAGAGCTATTTCTTGTTTTACAGTAATAGGTGGATCTCAATATATTTATTTAACAGCAGCTAAATGTTTAACTCAAATTATAATTAAGTGGAAATAACCGTAGCTATTTATCCTGTACAAACTGTTTTTAATTATCAAGCTTTTCATAGGAAAAAAGCCCTTGAACACATCAGATCCTACCAGTGACCTATGATTTCTTTGAACTGAACATTTGCGCAATCACTTTCAGATATATTTGTTATCCATTTCACTTTAATATATTGTGTTCAATAGAAGGCATAGTCTTTTTTCAAGCAGAGGCAATATTTTTTTCAAAACACCTCTCTTAGCTTTGAAAGTCACTTTCTCATACTGGGATGCACATAAATAAATCATTGCCTCACTTCATTGGCTTTTGATGCAAGTTTTCTACAGGTCATTCTTCACTGAATGAAAGCTATATATCTTTAGCAGCAAGCTTGGTAATGTCAAGCTGATGGTGGTTAGTTGTTCTGAAACTTCCAGAGAGAAACTGGAAAATTGCAAGTAATTTTCTACACTTTTGCTTTTGTTCAGCCTGTCCCTCCAGGACTGTGTATTCTTATTACTCAAATAAGGTTTACTACAGTGAACTATTTTACCTGCTGAAAGTTTTCCAGAAGTTATACTCTTATAAAAAGGAGTTATTCTTATTAAAACAAGTAAATGACATTTTCTATAAGAAAATTAGTGATTCAGAAACAAGAAAGCAACTTGTCCAAAGAAACAAGTATATGTGGAAATATATGTATGTCTATACCTATATTATTTTTGCAAAAAAATGCTGTTCTTTATAGGTCATACAGTATACATATGCACCTGCATAGATATGTAAAGGGATAAAAAAACATTTAACAGTATCCTGCCATATAGCTACTATTTCCCTTCGTTTTGCAGTAGAATTGTGGAAGCCAAGGTCTGACACATTTCACAATGATGTGGCTAGTGCTGTTACACCCATGGACTCAGGAGAATACGTACTGCCTGGTATGGATCCGATGCAGCGGGGAATGCTAGACTGGAAAGCAAGTCTGTAAATCATTGTACCCAATCACCAAAACCACATCTAACCATAGATGTTTAATCCAGGAAGGTCTATAAAAATATCCATTCCTCTTCCAACATGCTCTCCAAATCATCCTTAACCAGGCAAATGAAACACTTCCAGTACTGGGAACAATAAAAATTGTGGTATGATTGAACAGTAAATCTGAACTTTGAAATAAGGAAATGAGCAAGACTGACTTTGTAACATTTGAAACTATTAAATATTATTGCTCTTTGATGTGTTTAAGTCTAGTAAACTATACATAACAGTATCATTCATTAAAAATTCAGGTCAAAGTATTATAGAAATTATTGCATGCAAAAGAAAAAAAAAGAAAGAAAAAAGAAAGGAAAAGGAAAGAAAAAAGAAAGAAAAAGAAAAAAGGAGAAAAAGAAAGGAGAAAAGCCTTGTAAATAGACTGACCAAGGTAATATGTTCAGTGTCATGGCAAAGGACATAGCTTATATATGAGACCCTAGTAGACCACTGCATGTAACTAAATAGTTGTTCTATGCCTGTTTTCATATGGTGTTCATTAGAAAAACAAAAGAAGTGCCTCCAGCAATTTTTCCTTAGAAGCAGACAATGCAGCTTTTGTCTTTTGAATCTACATAAGAGAGTCACAGACTGGAGAAACATCTAAGTTTCCCCTGTGAATTAATGATATCTAAAAATAACAAGAATGAAATATGTTTTGATTGTTAGATGAATGCTAAAGTGTAAGTAATGCTCTATTAAATTTCATTCTTCGAGAAAAATGACCCTTTTCAGATGCATTGCCTACTTGCTTAGGGCAATCTAAGAGTAAATTATCATATACAAATTAAACTTTGATATGGAGGGGGTCCTTAGAGAGCTGGTGAGAAGGTATGGAGGAATCTAGTGACTTACAGGTTAATGATAGGTAAAGCAGTACAAATTACTACAGAGAAATAAAGTCACCATAGTGATTATCTTATGTGCCAGTAACCTGAAAGTTTTCATGGTAAGGCTTACATTCACTTTCTATTGCACTAGTGACTGATTAGTAAATGATTGGCTAGAAACAGACTCTCCACTAGTATCAATTAGTGTAGTTTCACTGAAATAAATCGATTTTCATCAAAGATCAGCCACTTAGCATACCTCCACAAGCAGACTGGAAAATCTGAAATCACTGAGCATTCCCAGAAGAGTCTTCTTTCTGGCATAAAGTGAGTAGTTGAAGTTATTTTGATGCTTAGGAATGAGATTTCTTCTAAAATACTTTATGATTTTTTCTATAAATGCTTTAGAGCTCTTACCTGGTAGGTGAGATAAATTCAGGCAGCAGCACAGCAGTAGTCAGCTGAAAAAATACTCTGAAAAGCGGTGTGTCTGCTACTGCTGAAGTGCTGTTGAGCCTTGGTCAAAGCACAGTGCTTTCCACTCATCCTTTAGTTGTGTTGGCTATTCACATTGTAATATCTGTAAATCAGGGATTTCATGCACTCAAAGTTCAAGAGAGTGAGATCTTCATCTCAGTTAGAGCTTCTGGGAGTCAACTCCTTACCAGGAATGATAGAGCACAGGTACGAGGCCGGTAATGCTCAGCACTGTCAGTAGTTTGAGTCACCCCCACACAGGTGGGAAGAGCCTGTGACACATTTAACCTGCCCATACCGTACCAATGCAATTCTACACAAATTTCTAGAAGAATTTCTGGATTGGTCAAAAATATCATTCTGCTTTGCAGAAAATATAGAGAAAATTTTGTTGTTCGGTTTCCATCTCTGCGCTTCAGTAAAAGTGTATTTTCCCATTTATGTTTGTGGGTGTGCTTTTTGCAGAGGAAATCCTACTTCATAGACTCGCAGAACAAGTCGGGGATTTTTCCCATTGTATAAAGTGATGCTTTGTTAAGTGATTCACTAGTGATTTACAAAGTCATTAAAGAATGCCTAAATTTTTTATTCTTTAGTAAATAATTGTTTTAAATTAAAGAATTCTTTAAAGAAAAACTACTGTTGAAAAACCATTTTAAGATGTTTGACCAGCTCTAGATTTGATAGCAAAAAAAATCCCACAATGATGTTCCTAGGAGATAAGGTGCAGTTTGCAGCTGATGACCTGAATTTCATTGTCCCAAGCAGCAGGTTCTGTTCCCTCTCCCTCTTCCCCCCAGCAGTATCCGCAACAGCAGCAATAATCTCTGTCTGTTCCGTCTTGACTTAGCCCATCTCTGTCCTGCTCTTTCTCCTTCTGCCACTGGAATACAGCCTTCTGGGACAGGCAGAGAAGGACAAGTCCAATAATGGTCCAGGAGAGGACAGGCAGAAAAGACAGACACTTGCCCATAGAATTGGTGTAAGTTGCAGCCCATGTCAAAGATGAAGAAGGGCAAAGTACTGGGAAACTGGTCTTTCCACTGCTGCAAAGGGAGAGTGAAGGTGGTAAGAGGAACTGTCTAGCAGGCTGGGAAGTCCTAAAACCCCAATTCTTACTGTTGCAGAGGTGGGACTACCTATAATACACGAGACTCTGTTTTAAGAAGCAGCTGCCTTTTCTTTCATGTGTGCCCCGTGTCACCTTCTACACCGCGAGCAGTACAGCTGCACTGAGAACCAGGCTGACAAAGTGGTCTGCAGGGGACAGGGCTTCTGCAAAAAATAAAGCATTCCTTAGTTTTATTTTTTCACCTAGGTTATTTCCTCAATCTGTTCCCTGTGCAGCTGCATAAACCATTGCCCTAGAAGAGCCACAAGGTTGTGCAGGGCTGGGAGGGAGCAGCCCCAGGAGAAGGTGTGGGGCTGCTCAGCAGCAAACACGAAGTTTGAGGCAGGGCAGCAGCAGAGCTGCCAACTGAGAAACCTCAGCCTAAGGATGCAGGTTCAGCTCCCACCTCCTCTGGTGTGACTGTGGGCTGCTGATAAAAGGGTGATCCTGCTTTTCCCTTTTCCCACCCAACCTTGTATCAGATCTAGCGATCACACATCAATGTGAGTTGGATCGACGTGTTGATCCGTCAGAAAACTAACCCACCTCCTTCACTGGCAGACCCTGTGTATGATTAAGGGATTGAGCTGATTCTCCCTTGCAGCAGTACAATCTCCAGGCTCAGATCACGGAAGCATCAGCGAGACTTCGCTGGGAGTGGAGCATTAAGAGATATTTGCAGATTAGACCAGTTGAAATGCAATATGACCCACTATATCACACGCAGCATTGTGACTGGTTTCAAAATCACAGTCCTGTTTATGGGTGTTGGTCTTGTGTTAGACAGAGTACAGATTAGGCAGGAAGTTAAATTAACCACATCTCCTGAAGGGTGCCCTCCTCCCAGCCTGACGTGTGCAGGCTCAAGGAGGAGCTGCAGACCCCACGTCACAGGGACCATACAGGCACAATTACAGTAGCATCATTGTCACGTATATAAAATTATGTTTGGTTTTACTTAAACGGATAATCCTAAAATACTGCCTTCATCGCTATATGTAAGTCCGAAAAGTTTCTTCCCACCACACACACACACATCCCTCCCACATACATGTTGAGTGTAATCAGACACAAAGTTTCTCTTGGTGTTCAGTAAGACTGGAAAAACATCTAGAAAATTACTAGCCTGATATGGTTTTTGATAATGAAGACTTAAAAGAGAGAAGTATAATTAATTGCCAAACATCACAAGCTTATAAGAAATGCGTCTGGTCAAACTCACCAAGCTTTTTGTGAGACTAGAGTTTGTATGCTAAGTGAAATAGTATTAATGTAACAGGCTGGCACTTACCTTACTATTAAATAAGTCTTTGGTTAAGACTTAATACAGATAAAGGAAAATGTTGCGATAATGAGTAGATTAAATCTCATTGAAATTATATATTTAAGGACAGTTTTTCACTTACAATGTAGTTCAGTGCTTTTACGTTTTTTTCAAGAACATCGGGAAATGCAAGATTTCTTACGAACCGGAATGCTCTGGACAAAGGAGCTGAACTGGACAGCAAGCAATATTTATTGATACCATTTCAACTAAGAATGGACAGCAGCCAGCAATAATATGATGTAATGATCAATAATAGTAAGATATTTCTCAAAAAAATTTAGAGCATTAATTAAATAGAGCATTGTTACAAGAGCAATTGTCTTTTCTAACAAAAAATAGACACTTCTATTTACATTAATTTGCTTTTGATGTTCCATTTAGCTAATCTTTTATGTTTTTAATAAAAAAAAAGTAGTTTCACTTCCTCTGAATCTGAAGCAGGAAAGTTTTAAAATTATATTCCATTAGTTTTATCTTTAGATTATTACAGGAAGGGTTTACTCTTCAGTAGTATACATAATATTAGCCATTCTAGTTAGTATTTAAGCAGAGTGAGCAAACCACAGTCCTCCTGAAGTGACTGGCAATTTTGCTAAGGATTTAAATGGAATAAAGACTTTGTTTCAAGCTCCTCACTATGCAAAATTAAATGTTCATTGATAATTAATCATCTACCTTTAGTTGTCTGTGCATAAAAATTGCTCCCACTAGGTATATACTTGCATATTACAAGCTTTTTAAGCATTTTCTTCTTTTTATCAAACACATCTATCATTATGAAAAAAGTAATACTCTACATTTGTCAATGTGTTCTATAACTACATAATATTAGTATTACATAATATGTTTTTAAATGACTTTGTTTCACTACCTTTTTGTTCCAGATTAGACAAATAGAGATTTTATTATTTTTCATGTATGATAAAATATCCTCTCTGATGTGATCAGAGTGAGATTGCATAGCATTTTTAGCTGTTGAATAGTATTTAAACCAACATTCCTCAATTCACGGTCTTCACTTTTGCTAAGTATCCTTCCGCATTACAGTGATTAATGTTTTCCATGCTGCCTATCAACATATCTATAAAACCAAGAGAATGTTTTATTTACAGCAAGGACGTGATAGAGATGAGTCATAAAAGAAAAGAAATCCTGTGTTAAGAAAATCCTAACAGAGCAAGGGAGGATATTTTTTTCAAAGGCATAAAGATCCACGAGGCACCTAACTGATGTATCTAAGTGCCCTTCACATCTTTGAAAATCTGCTCTGAATGCACGCTACTTAGTAGAATGACGTTGCTTCCATCAAAGGAAACGTTTTCTTTTCTGGAGGAAATTTTTAAACGCAGCTAAAGACTGATTTTTACCCACGAGAGATTGTGGTTGTTTATTCACTATGTGAGCACATTTTGAGAAATAACAACCTCCTTTTTTCAAACAGAATAGACTTATTTATCAGTTTCAGCTGAAAGTTCTGGGGTTTAAAATTATATCATTCTTAGGGTTGTCTCCACTGATGTAGATTTTAGTGGTATAATGAGGAGCACATTCAAATCCACTGCATTTGCAGTGGGAAGAACATGCTGCAATGTTATTTTACATCAATAATAATTTCCAGCTTTGGAACAACACATTCCATATCCAGCGCTGCTCTTTTCTTTGATAACATTCCCGAATGAAATGAATGAGAGCCATGATGTGATCTTCAGTGCATCCAGGTTGTAGTCATTGAGTCTTTCTTTTATTTTTCTTCCAAAAGATTCCTTTGGTCACTTCTATCCAGAACAAAGTAGAATAATTAAAAAGAGATTTGCTACGCTATAATCACAGTGGCAAAATTTATTGTTTCATAAATAAATAGCAAAGAAATGTTTAAGGGATTTGTAAAGCTTTGTTGAAGAAGGCGGCTTATACAAAAGATCATTAACTTACTACTACAACTCTGTCGTTAGTCATTGAGTAGCAGCCAGAGAAGCTGGCAGAGTATTTTCTGGCTGTTTTACGTACTAAAAACAACTCACAAAACCAATCATAATCTGAAGATTTTTCACTTTTTTTGTTTCTGAAGCTGTGAAACCTCATCTTGTCCTCCCATTTTTTTTAAATGTTCAAGATACTTTTTGTGATTAATTTGACAAACTAATTTCTGAAGAAGTTCAAATTTCATGAACTGATCATAAAGCTTCCTCACACTTGGAATGCGGAATATATTTCAGCATGCCTCTGTACTTGCAAAGATGTCTTCATAAACATTATCAGGATATTTTTGAAAATGATATGCAGAGACACAGTAGACTATTTCCTAATGAATGCAATGTCATGTCAGGATCTTACAGTGATCTGACTTGAGTCTGAGACCTATTGAAAAGCGTACTGTGAGCACCAGGGGCTTTTCCATCCTGCCGTGCCAGTCAGCTTCACCTCTACTGAGAGATCAGCGCACATGTGAGGAACTGTAGTCGGAAGCTCAGGCTTCAATGAGAACGTAGGTTTCAGGTACAACAGAGCTTTTAATGTCAGTATTTTATTACTTGTTGTGACAACAGGAATAAAACAGTGATTCGGAAAGCTGTAGAAGTCAGTACTGTTGATTTCTTTTTGAGAGACAAAACTTGTCAATTTTGAGAAGAAATATTTAAATGTGCATGTTTACAGTACATTTAGAAACAAGTTCAACGATTATGTCTCCTGTGCTATCCACTTTAGAAAGCAGCTCAATGTATATTGTCTATGTAACAGATGTCAGTTATTGATAGTTTTAATTTGCAGGTAATGAAGACCATACTTGAACTTGTGACCTAAATGTGAAAAGCTCCATATGTACCTTTGTGAGCCATCTAGATTTAAATATTGTTTCAACTACGGGAAATTTTATTCCAGAAGGCTGTGAACTGTATTGCTTGACTGATACAGCCCAAAGTTTTGTTTGTTTTTTTTTTTAAATTGAGCTTTATAAGTATAATAAATACGGGTTAAAATTATTTAGAAACTGTGTTCAATTAAAACTAGCAGCTGCAGGTACACCCTCTAATGAGAAGCTCTTGAGAAACAAGAATATTGGGGCAACTCTTGATCTAGCTGAAAGCACATTGCGTAACGATAAGCCCCTGAGAAATGAGAATAGTGGAGCAGCCCTGGATCTAGTTGAAGTCAGTGGGAGTTCAGAAATCAAGAGAAATTGCTCGTGGCATTACAGGCACAGCCTTACAGTGATGAAGTAAATGTGGATCTTTTCTGTGAACTGGAAAGAAGGAACGAACAAAGCCAGACAAGAACTGCTCAGCTGGCACTCTGAAATCTGCTGACTTCTTGCAACCATACATCCCTTGTAGGGGACAGGGTTTGGTTTTTTTTTTGTTTTTAATATGCTCCTGCCTGTGAATTGAGTATATTTTAGGCTTTTATGCATGTTTTTAAAGGCATATTCTTAAGAAGAAGACTGGAAAGAACCCGTTTGACCTTCTTTTTCATAACTAAGGAAATGGCTGCAACACTTAAAACCAAGAGGAAAAGTTAGTCGTTACACAGAAAGTAGAAAACATTAATTTCTAGGCACACCTGCTACTACTGGGTTTAGACATTTTTAAATTTAATATAATTCTTTGTAGTGACTCCACTCTCTTTTATGTGGTCTAATGAACTAGGTATGATTCTTAATGTCTAACCAACTTTTATTTTTAGTTAGTTTAATAAAATTCTAGCTACAGCTGTGTGCTTAGTCCTCAAAGAACTCTGACAGGAGCTGGATGAAGAAAAAATGCGAAAATAATATTACCTTTTGAGTTTTCAAAAATATTTTTCCATGAGAAAAACAGTAAGTAATCTTCTAACTCCTCTTCACTTTTTTATCCCATCCTCTATTCCCCCGTAAAAATGATAAAATAAACCACTGCTGCTTAGATGATCTTTAAGGTCCCTTCCAATCCAAACCGTTCTATGATTCTATGATTCTTTTCCTTTTAAGCAGTCCTGCTTAAGAACAATAAACGTCTGACAAATAGAATTGCGCATTTTTAAATGACTGGGTTTATATTTGGAAAGTTTGGGGCACACTTTTGTCATGAACTCTACCCTGAAAAATCAGTTCAAGTGCAACATTTTCTTGACCAGTTTCACCCTGCGGACAGAGAAACCAGGAAACAGACACTGAGAAACACGTGCCCTTGCCACAATCTCAGTCAAATCACACAAGCCTCATTTGATCCTCCAGACCTACGGCAAACCCATAACCAAAAGTTCAGAATGTTTTAAGTACTGTAAAGTGACATCTGGAGTTGTTTTGGTTTGTCTTTTGGCACTTGCTCTCCAAAATGATTGCCTTGTGTGAGTTCTATACTCCTTGGGCCAGTTGTGAATACTTAAGGGCTACGAAGCCAAGCCTGTGAGCTGCTTTGTAAAGAACAATAAAGAATTTAAATAGAATTAATTTGGCTACAGAGGAGAGTGTAATGATCCAAATAAAAATATAAGTACATTTTTTAAAAAAGTGTATGACACCAGTACCCATAAAAATTTTTACTGGACATATACTTTCACCTTTTAAGGGCATAAACTTTGCAAGTTGATGAAGGAAGACTGTGAGGTTTCTGCTCTTCTGTTACAGAAAAATACATAACCATAGCCTTTTATATATTATTTTGATGAACTAGTATGGGAAAACAGATGCAACAAGCCTGTATGTACTCCAGTGCATTGGCTTTGAGAGTACAGACTTTTTACATATATTGTCTGTGTTAGCTATGTCCTACTCCAGGTTAAAAACCACTATGCCAAGAAATTCAGGCTGTTTGTGTCAACTGTGCTTGTACAGATGAGATCTGAGCTGGGACAAGTTCTCCACATTGCCCATCTTTCTGCATCTCCCAATCAACATGAGTCACTGCAGACTTGAGCTAGTTTACAAGCGAATGTAGAGGCATAATGGACAATAAGATGCATAGGCTGACCTAACAGTATAGAGCTACTCACAGCAACTATTGTCATGATTTACTGTGTCTTTGATGACAAGAAAAGCGATATATTATTCCCCTGACTTTAATAGAAATCCATTTGCGAGGCCAGATTTATCCTGACTTTATTCAGCTTTTGGTCCACGGACAATTAAAATGACTCCTCCCTTTCTCCATTACTCAGCAGATTAGAAGTTAGTCTTCTTGTGCTGTTATTAGAAATGTCATTTTCCTATACTCTGTTGTCTACCTTAATATAATTGTTAGAGAACTTTGACCTAAGAAAATATTGAGCTGTGCTCTTGCTAAAAAATGAAGACTTTTATCACCAACAGAAAACTTTGGAATGATTCAAAAACCTTAATTTCATTTTAAGTGCTCATCAATCATTTTTAAGTACATTTCCTCTTGAAATGAAATTAAACAGGAGAGAGAGGCACTCAAAAATAGGTGTAAATTAGAAAAAATTTAGGTAAATAAGCACTGGATTTTCAGGCATAAGCATAACAGATACAGTACAGAATATCAATCATAATCACAGTATGAAGTAGAAGCAATAGCACTGCTCTGATTGAAATGTGACACATGATTTATATGTATGTGTTACGGATAGTTTATCCTTGGCAACTATACTGAGGTCTTAACACCATTTATACCTTAAACTGATTTCAGCAGTGCCACTAAACAATGCAAATTTAACTCTGATCTGAGACAAAGGAGGGGGAGGGTGTGTTGAAAGAACTTGTGCATACTTCACATCGTTTTAGTGTTTGGGGTTTTTTTAACACTACTATTAAACTGGGTGGAGAGAAGTCCCTCCAAAAAGAGGAAGGAAAACCCCAACTTTGGAAATATTTGCATATTTGGAAATGGAATTTACTAATAGAAAATGTACAAGAATCTGTGAGAAAATGAAGTGTCCAAAAACTTTATGTGATCATGTGATATATAAGCATTTCTAATACATATTATAATATAGGAATGTAAAGATGCAATATTATCTAAAAATAAAAGTACAGGAATAAATAAAATATATATAATAAAAAAGGACTACAGAAATTTAAAAAAATCAGAAAATTAGGCCACAGGTACCAAAAATGACCAGCAATCTACAGTGATTTTGTGTATACTGCTTTCCTTAAAAGTCTACGATTTTCCAAGTCTGTTTGATACTTACCACTTAACAGATCAAGTTCCTGTAAAGCGTTACAATAATTTGAAAATGTTAATAAAATGATGAAAAATGCCTTTTCTGAATTATACTTTGCAGAAGTGGAAAAGGAGGCATGTGTGTCCTTAAAATACCACCACATACAGTTAACATGCCTGCAAAGAGCAGTAAGAAGGCAAAGGCATTAACCTCCCACTGCAATTCAGGCCAAAAAGCCAGGAGAAGAGCAGTTGTTACAAGATCAGCAGGACTAGCTACGCCCTCTTTAAGAGGGCAGGATCATAGTTACTAACTGGGTTTAGCTGCAAAGGTCACACTTCTAGCTGGTCCTGCTGGACACCCTTTGTGGTAACCAAGTTGACCTCTGCCCCAACGGGAATTATGGTTACTTTCTCCCTATCAATAGGCCTCACCAACCTATTGATGGTATTTCCAAAGGTGAAACAAAAAATTTGACAATCTGATTGGTGTATCTTTGCCTTGGGCCTCTGCCTTCACTCTTTCTCAGGGTGGAAAGATGGGCACAGTTGGGCTTGCTCCCGAGGGTGTGCTGCCTGACTTATGACTTCCCTCACATGGAGTGTGACATTAATGACTCAGTGATGTAAGGCGGTGGTCCCGCATCAAGAGCCATAATTGCTGCCAACACCTATCCTGATTACCAGAAAAGATCCTCCAGCTGATGGGCGTTTATGGAGAAGATCCTGGATGTACATCCTACAGAGTCAGAGATGAGGACTGTTGGAGGGCCCGGATCATCTACAGGCGGTAACACGATTGCTGACATCTGTCCTGGTAACCCAAAGAGATCCCCAAGCTGTTATGGCCTTGGTGAAGATCCTGGATGTCTATCCTATGGCAGCTAGGACAAGGACTGTTGGAGGGGCCAGAACATCTAAAGGCAGTAATTATGCACCTGGTACTTAGAATTGTGCGTGGGTATTACCGTTGTAACTGATACTGTAATAACTTGAGTGTGACTGTTAATAAACTAAGCACAAAACAGGGACATAGGATCTTGTAACGATTACCTGTAAATATCACGATCCATCACATACTGATAACAACCTATTATTGGCCATGACTAGGTGGACAGGCTACCTTCACTTAACCTGGAAAAGGGACATATATTCTATGGATATGTTTGATAAATAACCTACGAGGCAGGTAGGCAGCAATAAGATAAAAAGTTGATATGGTGGGTATAGCAGCATTGGCTTTGTTGTTAATGAACATTCATTATTTAGGTTTCTGACCTATCTCTCTGAACTACATATTTATATTAACACAGATCAGACTCAAAAGTTATGAAAATATTTGTAATCATACTTTTGAGTATAAAAAAGGAGAAAAAAAGACATAAGCATATCAAAATACAGAACTCATCAACAGGCAGACCTTAGTCAAATTAGGTCTGGATCTGGAAATCCTGATCTTAGAAGCTCACGCATATAAGGACATCAGATATGAAAGATCTGAATCTTGTACTACAAAAACAAATTTCTAGTCCTCATCATTTTGAACAAAAGCTAGCAGCTGTGAGGCAAGCCTAATAGGTGACATACGCAGAGAGCATTAAAACAAGATGTCTGAATATGATCTGCCCAACTTAGTTTGACACGTTTTTAAGCCAACAACAAATTTATCTGAGCAATCCTGCTAACATCCTCCTCGTCTGCCATCAAAGTTGTGACACCAGTAGCACACTTAGGTGAGTTCACCCTTGGTGATAAACTGTTGCTCTTACTGGGACACGGCTGTTTGCTGACACATTTGTATGGAAAAAAAAATCTATCCAGAACATGAAGCTGTATGCTAAGGCTGAGACAAGTTAACAGCACACTGGAAGCCAACAGAAAAGACCACAATCCCTGATCCTCCTCCCCCTTTCTCTCTACCACCACTCCAAATGCGCAAACTACCTCTTCTATTTGTGTAGGCTGCGATACTCACCTGATAACAGACTGAACTACACCAGCTACTAATCCAGCTGGAAAGTATAGTTTGGTTTTGCTTATTCAGTTTGTGTGCCTGCCTTGAAAGACCCTGACTTCTCATAAACTGCTTAGTGCTAACAATCTGAAAATGCTGTTCTTGTGAACTCTTACAGCAACAGATGACAATTTCTAAATAATGGGAGTGAAAAATAAGGCAGTTATTCTACCTTATGTCATGATTTTTGTTAGGCAAATGAACTTTTAAGAGTTTTAGCTACCTGAGGTGGCTTGGAGAGCTCCAATGAGCACCAGAGCCGCTATAAAGAAAAAGAAAGGAGTGTATGGGCAGGAGGAGGGAAGGAGACACAGAGACAAGATGAGGAAGGTCACTACTAATTTAAGGCATAATTAGTTAGCATCATCCCTAGTGAAAAGAAAGTTAAGGTATGGAAAACAAACTGTGTGGGAAAAAGCTATGAAGATTTTTGGATTATTTTCCTTCAGCTCTGTAGAGTTGTTGATCAGTGCCACTTCTGCAAAAAGCTAAGCCTTTCGAGTCATAACAGAGTGACAAGGGGGCAGTTTCAGACACATGAAAACCTTTGGTCGACACATGGGCTGGAAAACATCATCATCCAGAATAATGTTCTTTTAATAGTGTAGGAGGCTGTAGAATAAGATTCCTAAAACCAATTTTTGTTTTCTCTCGCATGCAGGATAATCTACTGCAAAGTTGCCTATGGTAAAAGCTCATTTGGCCCATTTGGCTTCTTCACATACAGCTGCAATTGTCCCACAGCTGCTGCTGAAGACACTGCCTAAGTTAATACTAGGTATATGCGTCAAGCAAGAATACCAGCTGGATCTTGAAAATAATTACTTGTTCAAATGCTTGTAACCAAAGGAAAAGGAGGTCTGGAAAGAAAGTAAGAACACAAAAAAAAACCCCTGTGTTTGAGAAACTGACAGAACTGTATGAGAATTAAACATAAAGTTTCCCAGCAAGGGCCTTCTTTTCTTACATGGTTCTCTTGGTTCCCTTTTGGATTAGGTTGCTAAACTCCCAACGGTTTATCTAGGAAAAGAGGAGCCTACTATGATGGAAAAAAAGACAGTCTTTTGTTATTTATCACACTTTCGTTTCTTTCTTTGAACACCACTGACAACCCAGAAAGTCACTTGTATTTTTCATAACAGTATTGGTTTTACAAGCAAGAGCTACACTCCATAACGTTTCCGAAATGATCCACTTGGCTTTGTTAGCTTTGTTTGTTATACCACTGATAACATATAATCATAATTGTAAAACAAACAGTTTTAATATAAAACACTTCACAAAAAACATAAATCATTCTAGATATCTTATATCTGAAAAAGCCAAACTTTATATTTGAAAAAAAAATAATTTACTTTTGCAACTTTTATTAGAGTCATCGTCTCCTGAAACGATCCTGGCCTGCCAGCAACAGAGGTTGATCAGGCACATAAAGAAGCCCGCAACTCTTGTATAAGACTCAAGAAAAGCCTGCAACTCTCAATAAACGCCCAAGATAGAAAAATGTAAATGCAATCAGGTCACATTCTGACCTCAAATAAATTTGGCAATTAAACAATTCACTGACCTTAACCCACAAACGCCTTTGATCTCAGTAGAAGAATTCAGGCAGAATGTAAATGAATATTCTCACAACCTTGTGAGTTTTATCAATTTCTTTTAAACATTAAAATCAGTTAAGTAGTTGCGTAACGAGTCATACAAATACACTGACTCTCATGCCATTATGTAGGTAAGCAAATTACGCATATCTTTGCAAATGAGGTTCTTGATTTGCATCAGTTATATACCACAAGCAGGAACCGAAGATAGTATTTTACAAGCTCCACACCACTCAGCAAATACGACTTGCGACAACTTTTAAGACCCATATTGTCCACAGATTTTAATTCTTCGCCCCCTGCTAGTCGCTTCCGTCAGTCTCACACATCCTAAATTAAGAATTGCTTTGTTGCTCTTGATTTAGCATCTTATTTAGGAGAAAAAAAAAGAAAAAGCCACCGGCAGGCAAGCAAACAGCCTGCTTGGCTAAAGCTGTTGTGTGGCACAGCTGATGCGCCTGAAGTTTAGCGGCACTTTTCTCGTAGCGATCTGCGAAGCGAAGTTAAACACAAAAATAAGGTTTTTTTCTCCCCCATAGGGTTCACACCGAGGGACGTGTACGGGAAGACGAAGCGGAGGGGAGGGGAAGGGAGACCACCTCCCTCCCGACCCGCAGGGCAGCGCCCATCGCCGTGGTCTCCCGGCGGGGCGACAACAGCAGGCCCGTCCCGCCACCCCCTGCTCGGGGCGGGGGGCGGCTCAAGGCGGCCTGTCCGGCGGTGCCATGCCCCTCGCCGAAACAAAATGGGGTGGGGGGCAGAGGTAGCTCCCTGTGAACTTTATTGATTAACTTCTGTAGCCGAGGGGAGCGGTGCAACACCGGAGCGGGGCTGGGGAGGGGAAGAGGGAAGAAGGGGCCGGGGGCTAACAAAGCGCGACCGCCTCCCTCCCGGTGCGGCTCCCGGCCGCCAAGCGGGGACGAGCCCGGTGAAAGCGCCCAGACCCGGGGAAGGGAAGGGGGGTCCCGGGAACCCGGGGCAGCCGGGCCACGGAGGGCTGGTGGCGGCCGCTGGGGCAACCAGGAAGGCGGAGGGAGGGAGCGGGGGCGTCCCAGGCCCTGCTGCCCCTGCCGGCCTGTGCGCGGGCGCCGCAGCCGTGCCGGCGGCCATCGCGGGCTCGCCACCCCCGTGCGCCCCTCCGAGGACGGAGGGGTGGGGGCAGAGGAGGCGGAGGAAGCGGCGGCGGCGGCGCCAGGAACAGGGAGGCGGCGGCACGGAGAGGGAGGGAGTCGGAGCTGAAGCCGGGCCGGGCCCCGCAAGAGCAACAGCAGCGCCAGCTCCTCCTCCTCCTCCTCCTCGGTGAGTCCCGCTCCGCCGCCCCGGGAGGCTGCTCGCCGCCGAGCCCGGATGCCGGCGCAGGCCGGGCCGCGCCGCCGAGGTGCCTGGGGAGAGGCCCGCGCCGGGAGCGGGACACCGCGGCCTCCGCCGGGTGAGCGTCCCCGGGGCAACGGGCGCGCCGCGGCCCGTCTACCCCCTCCCCTTCCCCCGGTGGCCGCGGAGGGCTGGTAGGGCGGAGGGAGAGCCGGGGGATGGGGACGGCGCGGTTCGTGGCTTACCCGCCGCCCTCTTCCCCATCCACGGTCCCGGCCTTCTCTCCCCCTTTGTTTGCTCGGCTTCCCGAGCCTGCGGCGGCGCCAGGCCCTGCGGAGGCACCGGGGCTGCGGCGCGGCCTGCAAGGCGGGCGGGCAGGCGGGAAGCAGTGCCGGGCCCGGGCCGCCGAGGCGCTGCCCAGCCGCCGCCGTGACAGGAGGGGGCCGGGGACGGCCTCTGGCCCCCCACCAGCGGCGGCGGTGGGGCCCCCCGGCCTCCCCCCACCGCCCCGCTCCCCTGGGCCGCTGCCCAAACGCACCCCGCTCCTACCGGTGCCATTATCGGGGGCGGCTGAATTAGACTGATTCCCTCCCCCGCAGCCCGAACTGAAGGCGGCTGGGGGGGGTCTCCGTCTCCAGCTGGGCGTGTGTCCGGAGGTGGCGGGGGTTTGTGCGGCGGAGGAGGTCCGGGGTGTTGTGAGGTGAGGGTGCGCCGAGGGTTCCCGAAGGGGCGAGCGGAGAAAGGCTGCTTTCTGTGACAGGCGGCACTTAAAAAACTTGACTTTAACAAAAAAAACCCACAACACCAAAACCCCGAACTTTACTGGCTTTCATTGTTCTTCAGGCTGCTTCTTACGTTCTCTTTCCCTGATGGTGCCACTTCTCTCAGAAAACAACTGGTCCTGGCCCATGCTTGCTCCTTTCCAAAACAGGGAGGTTTTTAAGAGGTGTAGAGGATGGTGCTTCTGTGATGTGAGGTGGTTTGGCTGTGTCTCTCTTCTTTAGTCTTTTCTCCCCATGTTTTCAAAATCATGTTATTTTGGAATGCATTTTTTTTCCTGCGGAGTTGGTTACTCCATTAAAGAGAGTTGGTTGCAGAATGCGCTTCAGTCAGGGAAACCTTCTCTTCCAGTCACTAAATTCTTATGCCCTTTCACCATCAGGTCCCAAGCCCTCTTTCCTACCTGCCAGGAATGTTCTCACTGTGTCCAGCCTCTTAATACACCTGTAGTTAAAAAATGCCTGCTGCGGGCCTGCTGTCTTAGAGAGCTGCTGTCTGCACAAGAGCTTGAGGAATAATGCGTCTGCATTTCTGCTCTGGGTGGAAAAAATAGCGCTGTTTTTTTTTTGTTTGTTTTGTTTTTTCATGTTAATAAACACATCCTTTGATTGTGGAAAATATGGAAGCTTCAGTATAGTTATGAAATAAATTACTTAGCTTGGCTGGAAGACTTTAAACCACTGGAGAATGTGTAGCTTTTTGGAGTCTTCTGTAGTAAGACAATAATCATAACTCACAGTTTTCTGTGTAACTTGTGAAAATGCTTATTTTCATGAAGCGTTAAGCAGTACTTGAATAGAGTCTTCACTTCCTATTACATATTTCTTGGTTTTGTGTCATTAGAGTGTGTTTGGACCTGGGCTTTTACACCTGTTCTATATTTAGTCAAGCACGTATTCCCTATATCCTGAGTTTTGAGACTTAAGTAGATATTTTTTAAAGTGAAAATTCAATGAAATTAAGCTTTAATGCTTAAAAGCATGACAGGTCTCAGTGTAGTGTTATATAGAGATACCTGCATTTGCTAACTCCCTGGGAAGCTGCAAGGCTATGGAGTAGTAAGGAAGAAGCACTGTGGGGCTTCCAGAGCTTTTGTGAGCGTCTCTTCATTGCACCGCATATGTGCGGCGTCAAAGTGGATGGATTCAGGAGACGCGATGGATAATCCTAAACTTCCTGAGAACTTGACATACTGAAATCTAAAAATGATGTACATAAACTTATACTGTGCTGTTTGGTTTTTTTGACCCTAAGTTGTGAAGGTCAGTGAAACACAGTGGATAACTCTTAGAGACGGACAGTTTGAAGAAGTAATAACTTGGTCCACATTGTTCTGCAAGTAGATTACACCTCCTGACTTTCCTTAGTGCAGTGAAGTGCTGGAGTGAGAGAGTGAACTCTTAAGAGTTTTTCTTAGGAAGCAAGTTAATTCTTTCTACTCTTTCTTATGAAATCTTCTATAGTCATACAGTAACTTGAACATAAATATTTGAAAGACTTCATCTAGTAGCGTTGCCCTGAGTTTACTACATATTTGTTATGCCATTGCTGGCAAAACTGAGGCCACAGTCCAGGATAATCCCTTGAGTGCCTTATTTGCTGTTGCTTTACTGCCCTCCTGGGCCTACACAGCACTACTTTGGTAGTGTTTGGGTAGTATAAGGTGTTTAGGCAGGTGACTGATAACATAAAGTAGATAGAAAGGAGGCCGTTCTCTTCTGGTGTGTGTCTCAGAGTTTTGTTGATAGTGCTTTAATGTGTGTTAGCAACAAATTAGAGAGGGTAGCTCAAGTGGTGATGCTCCAAGGAGGAAAAATAATATACAGGTAGTATAAAAATAGGTGTAATCTAATTTAGGAATGCAAATGCTAAAATGTATTGAATATAAGTTGAACAGGATTGTGATTGAAAAGCGGAATAGAGGTTTCCTATGCAACTTAACTGTATATTTTGTAGTGTAAAGTATTAAACTGAAAAGAAATACAGAACTTTGAGTTTCCTCTCTTTTAGCTTTTTTTTTTTTCCTTTTAAAGAGAAAAAACAGTATTTGGTAATGTTCCTCATCCTTATGTTTGTGCCAAAATTTAATTTCATTCCATTTTAGTGTACACTTATTTTCTGGGAATACATATTCAGAAGACAATAAACGTACTTGATGAAAAGCTCCCAAGTTCTTGCAGCCTCTGTCCCAGTGCCTCCAGATAAATTTGTAGTAGTAGACAAGGAAGTATCCTTTTAAAAAAAAAAAAAAAGTCCTGAAAATTTTCCTTGACAGTTTCTGATGGCAAGTTACATACAGCAGTATGTACTTTTAGAAAACAAGAAGATTGTGCTTGTAATGGGATATTTATTGTCCGTCTTTAAAAAGCATCTTCATTCTACTCAAATATGCTTCTGATACAGCAGAGGATAAAGATTCATGACACATAGTAGATTCCTTCTTTTATTGTCATTTTTGCTTTTTCCTCTAGAAATTTTTTATTTCTGGATTACAGCTTAGTACTGCATAAGTTGGATAAATTTCTGTGTTAAAAATAGTTACACTAGTTTTGAAACAAACATTTAAAAAGTCATAGTTTTGGGGTTTTTATTGCAGTAGGTTTTTTTTTTTTTTCCCACTGTTTCTGAATGATCTTAAGCTATTGAAACAAAAACGTGTCACCTACTTCAGCCTCTCCTGGTGGTTAAAACCAAAACAAGCTGGCCTTGAATTATTGCCCTGAATGTAAATGTAAAGCTGAATGTATGTAAAGTGTTGTCTGATACATCAAAAATATAAAGAAGGCTACACAAACTTTGCTAAAATCTACACAGACTGAATTTGAAAAGGCAACATGATGCAGAATCGGACTTAGTCTGCTTATTGTAAGAATTAAAACTTCAGATCAAAGCGTTAGAAATTTATCTCTCTGATTTCTTAAGCTCGTTTAAGTAGAATTTGCTCCAAACTTTTGTTTTAACCAGTTTTCATGGTCTTCTGACTCCTGCTTTTGTCACGTACAGACATGCAAACAATAAGCATCAGCAACTCCAGATAATTTCAGCAAGTTTTGAGGTGTATGGCTTTGCAGATATGACTGCTGTTCATTAAAGTCTGTAACTTGGATTTAAGGACCCATCTTTTATTTAAAAAAAAATTAATTAAACAATTGTCTGTCAGGAACTTTTAGTCTAGAAAATATTAAGATAAAATACTCTGGAAATTATCAGGCCTTTTCTGTGTCCTTAAACCATTCACATAATACTTAGGACTCTGAGGAACTCAGTTGGCTTCACTTATGACAAGGATGTAAGCCACATGTTACCTAAAAAATTGTTCCTTGGTTCCTACCTCACCAAGAAAACTATGCAAGTTAAATATAAGTCTTTATTTGTTTAACGTGTAGGGAAATACATTGGCTGACTTGTTCTGCCTCTGACTTTAAAACTCCATTGAAGGAATATGAAAAAAAATCTCCTTGCTTGCAGGTAACCCCAGTCTAAGGGTGCCGTATATAGGCATTTCTGTCCAGGCGCTGCTCTCCAAACATTGCTTCCTATTGTGTGTATATAGAGTGCATAGAGCACGAAAGGCTTCCGGTCTTCTGTGAAACATTCTTTTCTTTTGTAATCTGCCAAGTGCGGTAGGTTCGCAGTTTTAAAAAAATCTCAGGTTTGTAAAGTATGTGGGTTTTTTGTTATAACACCAAATAATTTTGCTGTAAACTGCTGTAAAACAGTTTTGGATGAGAGCCATTTTCTCTGTCGGTGAAGGTATAAATGGTAGTGGTTTTTTTCAGCATTTGTTAAGTGGTCTCTAGTTAAAAAATTTAGACAATGAAAATGATCCTATGCGTATTGTTAGATAAATCATATGGATATGTGGTATTTTGCTTCCTATTGCAATGTATAATCAGCAACTATGTTTGTATTATTTAACTTGCGTGGTATATGATACTGATCTGTAAGGGGACTTGTGTAAGGTTTTGATGGTCTCTAGTTAATATGGTGAAAATGCAGCTAGCAGATTAATTAATAATTTTAGGATTTGAGACTGTAGGCTAAATACCTTTGGTATTGTTCCACAAGGATATTCTATATTCCTTAAAATAATACATAGAGTGCTACTCCTGAAGACAAAATCGTTGGAAATGAAGTTCCAGTCAGGCTTGGTTTTACAGCGTGCGATCTCCAGTTTTTCTTGAGTAGTTTTATTCTTAATTAATCTTGACGCTCTCTGGTAAATGTGCTAAAACAGCAGTTTGTAGGAGTCTTGAGTAGGTGATTGTTTTTCCTTCTCTAAAGCAGTCTGCATTCCTCAAATAGGTTGAGAACAAATTAGTAGGCTACTCCAAATGTTTCCGAAGCATGTTTATTTGATCCCAAGACGTCTCTGATACAGTGGTCAAGCTTGCTTTCTTTTTTTGTTCCTCCTGATTTAGGGAATCCTGTCTCTCCTGACTTTTCCTCAGTTAGTACTACAAGACTGGGCAGTTACAAGCTGTGTTTTTGGCATCAGTAATGGTTTTAATACCCTTGGAATCCCTTTTAGTTGGTAATCGGGTATCAGATTAGGAGGTTTAATAATTGAAATAGAGAAATGAAGACAAATGGCATCAGGGCAAAGGTTTTGGATTACAGAACGTGTGTGCCTTCTAGGATGAGATTTGTGGAAGCTGCACTCCAAAAACAGGGTAGGCAGCTTTTCAGGCTGACACTCTTCGTTCAGGAGCTGGTGGGAACTGGGCGAGTAAGGAATTCTCGCCGGATTCACTGAACAGAAGCTGTTTGTGCAGGCATACTGGTTTGGGTGAAACCTGCACTGGGGAAGCTTTCCAGGCTGGAATTTTGGTCAGCCCGAGGAGACTGACTCCAGAATAGTTGGTTTGTGCATTCAGAGGTACGAGTCGCTACATTATGTGTAAGATCTTAAGTCTGGGTCTGTGTAAGGTAGGTGCCTGGTGGCTTTTTTTTTTTTTCCTCCTTCCCCTCCCTATTCTCTCTTCAGTGCAAAACAGAGGCAAGACCAATGCTAATCTAATGCTCTCTCACTGACTTTTTTCCTCTTACTGGCTTTTGAAAGGGAGACTGCTGTTGGTTAGTAGTAAGCAATGTTGAGAAGTAATAAAAGATTAGCCATGGGCCTTTGGCATGATTTTGTGCAAAAAATCTGGTTACTTGGGAGAATACTTCGACGTAAATATTTCACAGTTCCTTACTGAAAGGATAAAAGAGACTCTGTGCTGACCAATGCACTAGTCTTATTTGCAGTCTAATCCAGTGATGACTGAAAGAAGACGGTGAAGGGAAGTTGTTACATCAGTACTGACTCAGATGTCCTGTATATTACAAAAAGAAGTGCTTTTTAGAATCTCCAATGTTTAAAATGTTGTTTGACATGGAAAACAGGAACAGAAATTCTGTGTGTCAGCATTGAAAAGTATGTGCCTGTTCTCATTTTTTTTTTTTTTAAATTTGGCTAACGCATTGTTTTATTTTATTTATAGTGTGTGTAAGTTTAAATGTATGTCAGAGAGAACAGGAGAAAAACCAGTCTGTGTGCATATACATGACTCTCTATTTTTTTCATGCTTGAACTTTCAAGCTTAGCTAGCTTTTGCAGCTGGGCTTTTATACTCCTGGCTCTGCAGAAATTTGACCTTGCTCTGGAGATAGCTATCTTAAGGGCTTTGAGTTTGTGTAAATCTCGTAGAGCATATTACTTCATATAGACAGTGAAAACTTTATCTTTGATCTTGTGTGCGAGAATTTATACACCGATGTGAAGTTCTCAGTGTAAGGCCCCTGTTTTTCATGTGCAAGCTAAACATAATGTACAATGAGCAGTCCCATTGTTTCAAATGACTGCTCACAGTTAATTAATCTTTGCTGGGCAGGGACTGAATATTAGCAAAATCATATTATTTAGGGCTGTGTGGAAAATTATTTTCTGCTTCAGTGGAACATTTTTTTTGGTGGTGGTTGTTTTTTTTAAATCTATAGCAAACCCCAAACCTGAAAGTCTTCCAGCGTGCATCAGGACAAAAAAGTGTCTGTCTAAAAACTTTAAATAAAGTATTCTCCATCAGATTCACGGGTTGGGGTAGTGAAACATTTCTGTCTGCAGGTGATTAAAGTGTAGGAGTAGGAGGAAAAAAAGAAGTTCCTGATCTTAATCATGAATAATTAAGAGTCTCTCTAGTTTTGACCCAAAATTAGAAAATTTGCATCTAGAGTAAGCTTTGTCAGAACTGGTATAGTCCTGTAAAAAGATTTTATCCTGACAGATCAGGACTTCATTAAAAAGATAGCCAAGCAGCTTTGCTGGTGCAGTCAAAATTCTGTTCCCATTCTGGCCAGTGCGCTACTTCTGCAGTGTTAACATACGTGCCTTCTTAAAAGCACTGCTTGCACTTAAAAGAACTGTCAATTCAGAAAACCTATTTAATGTTTCACCTCCTATTTTAAGGGAAACAAAATGATAAAGTAACTCTGTGAGATTAGACAGAGATAATAGCCTCTGTACAGGTGTGTTTTCCCTGTGTATTTGACAGTACTTTGAGCACAGCCATGTCTCCTGTTTACCATATACGGGTAGGCTCTAAACCATAAAGAAGATAATTAGTTTACTGTTTGTTCTTATTGGGCCTCCTGCTAGTGAAAAAGGGGAAGGGAAGTACTTTAAATAAGGTGTGTTTTACATTCTCACTTTCCCAAATGCAGAGCTTGGGTTACTCTCTGCAGTGGGTCCTACGACCTTGGAGGAGCAGCCAGGCCAAGCACATGGGGGGCCAGTGGCCGCACACTGGGTGCCAATTCTGCTTGCCTGGTCCAGGTTCTGCTGCTGGAGTGTGTTCCAGGGGTGGCTACTTAATTACAAGAGGTATTCTGTGGAAGAAGCTTTCCTTTGGGCTGAAGATCCCTTAATCTTTAAACAGAAAGAAGGAAGTCCTCTTTTATTTTTTTTTGATTTTTTCTTGCTTGTTGTGTTGTGCTGGCTTGTCTGTAAAATAAACCCTACTTTCTGTTTCATTGATTGGATCTGTTTTACTAGCCAAGAAAGACTGATCTTCGGTAGCTGATAACTGTTTGACATTCCATGTATAAAATTGGTTGAATTTGAGGTTGACAGTGATCCTAACCTAATCTTCCTGTGTGTGCTTTGATACAGGTACCAACTTTCTTTAAGTGAAAAATACTCACTTAAAAGAATCATGACAGTTTAGAAGGGTGATTTTCAAACGTCTGATTCTTAAGGATTTATCCCCTCAGAAAGCTTTAAAACTGCCTCAACTTTGTTTAGCAGTTGACAGGCTAGCTTATGAATCATGTAGAGTCCAAGGGAGGAAATAAAATGCTGGAGATACTGGAAATAGAATATATTAAAATAAGGATTGCAGTAAAAATAATTTGGAGTCATAGTAGTAGAAAAGAGAACAGAATTATGAGCCTTCTTCAATCTTGTTTTTGCATGCTGTGCTCCTAAGAAACCTGACCCTTCTGTAGCTGTCTCGTATGAAATGCATTTTCTGATTCTGAAGATTGTGAAACTGATTTCAGAATCAGTAGTGAAGCTTTAAATATTGTAGTATTATTTTACGTAGGTATTGGTTCATCAAGTTGAACATGTGAGTAGCTCTGCTAAAATAATCTTTCAGTGCTTAGAGGTTTAGAAGAGTGAGTGAAACTTCTACCCATGTGCTCCTCCCTCCCTGCCAGCCCCTCCAAATTTGATTGTATTTAGAGGAGCTTACAATAACAGCTGGAATACTTACAAATGAAGATCCAGTCAATGGGGAGCTTGTGTGCTTATCAAATATTATCAAAGCTGGTAGTTTTATGATAAGCACTTTTTTAAGTACAAATAATGGGGGAATAAACTTTTCAAACAAAAGGAATACTTGGATTTTTTTTTTTTTTGTTCGGATTAATTGTTGAAAGTCAACTTAAATTCTGTCTTGTATTCCTCAGAAGTGATTTTTTTTCTCATTTCAGAATATACGAAGTAAATCCAGCCTATTGAGTCACTTTCCATTAGTTTTTTAGAAAATTGGATTAAAATGATTTTTTTTTAACTTTGCAGATTAAGTTACTTCTGAGTTGTACTAACTTTTGGCTGCCAGTATTTGAAAGACTTTCAGTGTTTTATTACTTTGTCTCTTTAGAAACGAAGTTGTTTTATGTAGTAGTAATGGGAAAAGGTATGCTTTCTTCATCAGTATGATGTACTAAGTCACTTGAAGTTTTAATTTTTATTTCAGGAAAAAAAAAGTTTGGTTTAAAAAAGACAAAAAGTGTTTTTCAAACCTCCTTTTAGAATGCTTACTGCTAATGTTATGATTTCAATATATCCAACAAGATTGTGTAAGGTACTTAAGCGCTGTGGAACATGTTTGCTTTTCTGGGTGACATGGTTCTTTGAGGCTTAAACTATAGGTGCTTAGTGGCACGATGAAGATGGAGTTACAGATCTATTTGGTAACTATGATAAAGCCTTCCTACTATCAGGAAGAAAGAGAGAGTATATTCACGTGTAAAGAAATTAAGAAAGTTTTTCCAATAACATTATTTATGCAAACTTTTTGCCTTGGATTAAGTTTTCGCTTTTACTAAGTACAATCAGAGCCTAGACTAAACCATTATTAATCTCAGTTGAATTCTATCTCGCTAAATAGCATAGGTGTTCCAGAATAGAAATGAGATAAAACTATAACTGTGTCATAGTGGGTTCCTTACACTTGATGTATTAAGTGCTCTTTTGCCTATAAAATGGATTCCCAAGTGTGTGTGAGCGAAGTATATCGTTGTCACTGTTACTTATTGGGGACCATGTAATAGATGTCTATTGGGCCTAGCATCCACGTGATGGACAAAATTTGTCTGCAATCCAATATGAAATTAAATATAAAAGTATATAGCTAAAAATTTCCTTGTCATTTGCACGTACAGGTTTAACAGAGTGCAAGCAGTACAGGCTACATTTCCCAGTGATGTAAAGTACAGGATGTAACAGCTCGGTAGCTAGAGCCCTCATTCAGAATGTAAGATAGCCAAGTTAATTCTCCACTTCTACCCTTTCTGTATGAGGATTGCCCTGGCTGCTCTGGTACAAAAAAAAAAATTCTATTCCTTTGTTTAAACTACAGAAAATTAACAGAGCTCAAAAAGAAAGGGCAAGAGATGGTATGTTTTCTCATCCTAGCAGAGTAAGAATTTGTAGCTTGAGTTCCCTTGGTGCAAGCTCCTTATGTGATGCAGAGGGTTACTATGATTTTTCACACTTTTCACAATGTCCAGAAAAAGAAGTGGTTGCCACTTTTGTTCAGCATGATTCTATGAGGTGATGGTGGACAGTTTTAGAACATGCCTAAGGAGGTAAGGTGAAGGTGTAGCCATGAGGTAGGCATTGATACAGTTCTGTTAACACTAAGTACTTCTGCTTTTTTTATACAAAAATAAGGCTAACAGCTACTAAGGAGTTTTTAATAAAAAAAAAAAATCCTTCTGGAATTTTGGTACCTCCTAGATTAAGCAGCTGTGTGTATGTGAAGGGGAGAAAGGTTTTGATGAACAGCATTTTGAGTGTAGGGTCCTCGTGTCTGTGGAGACTTAAGGAACCTGACTCTCCTGGTATGCTCCGAGTACTTACAACTCCTGTTGATTTTTGGAGGAGTTGCTTATGCTTAGGTACTGAAGAAAACTAATCTGAACTTTGACAAAAATCAGATGTTTTATCCCTATTTTAGGTAAGACTGGTTGTAGTTCTGATCTTTGCAGTTTGTCAAAATGTACTTTGCTTTGAATTGTATTTTTGGAAAGCACGCCATCAGCCTCAGATCTGTTGTGTCGCAAGCAGAATGTGGTAGTGGTGGTGAGAATACTCCATGGCTCATTGGAGGCACTGGTTTAGCAGACTCAAGGGTGTTTGTCATCGAAAGCTTAAACTTTGGGCAGAAATACCGTTGGCGTATCTGTTAGTCTGAATTTACTTTCTTTGCAGGTTGCACTTTCATTATTGGTTTAGAACTAACCTTGAACGGTGTTTGGGTGTTCTGTTTTTGGGGGGCAGTTGGTTTTAGGTTTTAGGTTTTGGATCCTCTGTATCTTTAAATATCTTGCTCTTTTGGTTGTTTTTGTTTGATTGGTTTGTTTTTGTTTGGTTGGTTTTTTGTTTTATGTTGTTTTATTTGTTTGTTCCCTTCTCTCCCTGGAACTTCTTAACTCCTTTAGATATATACCAATGATGGATCTTCTGCTCGTCATCTGGCTACCTGATACTTCTTTGTACTGTAAGATGGGTGATTCATTCACTTACTGCTTTGATAAACGAAGCAGTTGGGCTGAAAACACTTTGTAAAATATCTGCTGAATTGTAAAGTTTTAGAGAAAATCAGGAAGTTGAATCATGACTAAATAGGGGACAGTGATAGAAGGTAGCATGAAAGGTTGGGTATGTCTCCACAGGATGATGAAACCCAAGGTCTTGTGTTTGGCTTATCCGCCATTGTCAGCAAATTCCTGAAAGGGCCCACAAGCTTTAACTGGTCTCCTTCAGTGGGTGGCAATTTGCTGTTGCAGTCAACTGCTGGAGTCACACTTATTTGGTTCTGTTGCCATCCTATACTTACATGGAGAGATGGGGAAGATTTCCGATTTAAGTAGATATTTACTCAAAACCCCAAGAAGTCAACCACCCCCCTCCCCCCATCACTCCATGTTATGAAAATTAAGAATTCAGGTTTCAGAATTAAATTACCTTAATTTGGCCTGATGGTGCATATTATTCAGCTTATGAATCCACTTAAAAAAGTGTAAATTGAGTTCTCCATGTTCTGGCTCATGAAGTGTTGAATAGAGCATTGAGTGCCTGTGTGTTAACATTTAAGTGTCAGATACAGACACAGCAAAAATTTCCTTAACGAAGCTGATAATTCTGTCTGTGAGCTCTGGAATTTGCCATTTAATTAGTATACTCTAAGTAAATGATGGGACCATACATTTTAAAGGGTGGTGAAGAGTAGAATTAATGTAAACATTTTTGTCCCGTATGTGATGCAAGAAAGAGAAGAGAATTGCTCAGGCAGCTCTTCTGGCTTTTCTCAACTTTTGAGTTCTTGAACTTTGAACCTTAATGAAATTATCTACTATGTTTCCTACATAAATAGTTCAGATAAAGGATATAAAATGATTTTTCTCAGTATGCTGTCATTCAAGAGGGAAAACACAAAAGGATTTTCCTCATTGAGAGAAGTTGTCTATGATTATTTTAGTGATTATATTTTAAATTTTCAAGAAAGTAAAATTGCTAGTGAAGCTTACTTATCACTTTGGGAATAAGGATTCTCAAATTTTGAATTAATATGATACATAGAAAATGTTTTTAATTTTCAAATTTTTTTGCTGGTGACTTCTTACCACACTGATATAAAAAGTATCACCTAAGCCATTAGCTTTTTAACTGCTGATCAAAAATTAAAAACAAATCACAGTAAGAAACCACTTTTGCTTCTAACGAACATAGGCAGTATCTTGGTGGTTGGAGGTAAATATTTTCTCTGTTACAATGAAACAGTTTAGTGAAATGTGTCTCTGAGGAATGGAGTTGTTTCATGCCACTTCAGTCCTTGGTTTTGGAGATACTTTTGAGCTCCAGAGAAAGCTTTTCCTGTATTTAGCAATGTCCACTGGATTTTTTTATATATAAGAATATATGCATTTTTGCTATGGCTGCTCCCTCAGTTGTGACACCACCTATCTGCTTATTTGATAGAACTTAGTTGGGAAGCCCTGGAGGGTCTGCAGGACATACAGACAGAAAGAGCTTGTCTTGGTCGATCTTTGTTTCTATAGGAAGTGACGCTAAAACAAACTATAGTCTTTGAATTTGAGTTTAAGTCTGAACTTCTGAGAAGTGACTAGGGAACTTGGTTTCTTGAGTAGTAGCCTGTATTTTATGTGAGATACTATATTACAGTATTATTTCAAGGATTGGAAAGTCCTTGATTGACTAAAAGTAATTATTATTTAAATGTAGCCAGTGCCTTTTCATCCGAGGTACTTCATATTTCACTGAACATCTATTTCTCTTTCAGTGTCTTTATACTGAATGGGTGCGTATACTTTCATATTATATGTATGTTATGTTTGTGTTAATTGTGTGCATTTGTAGTAAAACAATAGGTTATTACACTTTGGAAAAATGTCACTGTGTTTAATAAAAAATTGAATGAATGAAATCTATGTGAATTTCACAAAACTGGGATTTCTTTCATGTTGCACACCTGGGGAATGAGGGCAATATCAGTTGTCAGTGTTTGTATTCTGTCAGAATTTTCCACTATTAGAAACTGAAGGTACTAACTGATTTAATGTGCATAAAAAAGCAAAGACATGGAAGTAGGAGTCTCTGCGGGTTCGAAACTTATTAAATCTTTGAATTGTACGGCAACCGATGCCTTGATATGAGGCAGGTATTATGCAGTATTGACATTAAACCTTTTTGTTTCGTCTTGAGGAGAGTGGTGGGATTTTTGTGGTGTCGGTGTAGAAAATACATGGTATTTCTCTCTCTGGTAAATTAGTGAAAAAAGATCCAGAGGCCAGTCCCTTCCTCTCTGTGATTCTGAGGAATGTCCTTATTAACTGCTTCTTCCATCTTGGCATGCTTGGAGATTTCTCTCCATGTGCGAGCACTGTACAGATGCTGTGGGAAAGATCTTTCCGCTTGTATTTGCCTTTAATCAAGGCACTGTCCTTTCTTTCCCCTCAGACCATAAATGGGTCCACTTAATCCTTCCATTTATGTAGAGGGTTAACTTGCATTATAAAGGATTGCTGAGAGGATAGAGTGTTATCTTCTAATGAAAGAAAGCTTTTATTGTTATTGAAAATGGCATGGCAGAGGTGATGGGGGATGATAGCTGCAAAGAACTCAGAGATCCTACCTGGTCATATGTATTTAAAGGGTAATTCAGCCCCAGTCAGAAACTAACCTAGCTGAGGTTAATTTGAAGCTAGGGGTGCAGCCATCATCAGTAGAGAGATCCAGGGCAGAATGGTAGGTACAAGAGCAGTGTAAGACTGCTGTGTATTGCCATTCATGCAGACCTTCTAGAGAAGCTGAAAAATAGGAAACTGAATCTTACTGCAAGCATAGGTCCTTCAATTATAGACCATGAACATGCTTGATATGTTGGAAAAACGGAATCTCCTCTATAGTGAATTTTCAAACCAGTCTCTATTTTAAAAACTTGTTTCAGCTGCTTTTTTTGTCAGCTTGTATATGTGTTAGACAAATCTGCATGGAATATATTTATCTTCTAGAGTTTAACATTTCTTTTGTTACTAGTGGAATAGATTAGATAACTACATTTGGATTATTGCTTGAATAAGAGCATGTGCTTAAGTAATAAGTTGTTGTGGTATTTTTACAAAAGTGGTGGTTTTTTTCTTCTCTGGACATTTTTAAAGTAATTGTACTACCTTGAAGTAATTTCTACAGATTTCCTCCCTCCCCCCCCCATTTTTGCATATCCTTGATTCCAGGTGAATGTTATTAGTAGGAACAAAGGCCAATTATGTGTGTTTCTGGTTGTCTGTCAGATAAGCATAAATGGAAGTGGGAAGGTGAGCAGTTTACAACTTGCTGGTCAAGATACCAGTTTTACAAATATGTGCTAGGAAGCCACCTGTTGGCTAGGTACTGTGTCCAGTGAACTGTTTAAAATAAAAGTTAAGTCTAACTTTAATTTTTCTATGAATGTGACTTTATAGCTCTCCTGATGCATTGCTTAGGTTTTTCGTTTCTGCTCTTCAAGAAAGAATATCCCATGTCGCACCTTAAGGAAAGCATAATTATCATTATCGGTCATACTTGTTGCTTGGTGCTACAGTGTGTAAATGCTAGTTCCTCTCTTTGCATTTTCACATCAGAAGAATTGGACAGGCAGAAGCAAGTATGATGATTATAACAAATTAACAATTTGTAACTTAGGGAAAATGGCAACATTAAAAAAAAAAAAAAAGGTGTTTATACCAGCAAGACCCCTCACAGTGTCTTCCTTTCTTTCTTTGCATTATTTTTGTGGCTGCAGACAAGTGCGTACTTGTGTTAACTGAGTGGTGTGTTTCTGTATTGCCCATTCGGTACGTGCCCCTTGTACGTCTCTTCTGATAGCACTCAAGGAAAGATCACTCATGGTACCTGTTTTATGTCTCCTCATGAAAATGTCTGTTGTCAGCAGGCCCTTTTCATCTGGCTTTGTTCGTGTTTTGGAGGTTGCAGTGTTTTGCTGTTTGCTGTAGAAATACTAGCCTGAAGTAGCCCAACATAAACTTTGAAAGTGAAACCAACATCAGTACAAGTCAGTGTGAAGAGGTAATATTTAGCTGTTGGTTGTCTGTTAAGTATGTTCTTTCCTTTTTTGGGAAGGGCTGGAAAACTTTCTCACAATTATGTTATTTAGTCATTAATATTAAAAGAATGGTCAGATTATTGCTGAGCCAAAAAATCACTTTGAGAGAATGGTCTGGTTTGTTATTTCTGTCTTTCTGGTGTATGCTTTAAACGGATGGGCAGCGTTTCTAAAATTACATTTTGAAATGCATTGGGATTCAAAAATGAGCTGCACTGAGAATTGGGTTTTGGTGCTTGCATCTGTATGATTAGATAGGTTATGTTCTTTTCCAGCATATATTCCAGGATTTAGGCATTTGTGTGTACTTCATAAAAAGAACACAGAAATGCAAATACTTTGGTGATTGTCATTCCCATTCTTCTTTTCATTTTCACTATACCCATTTCAGATACTCTTCTGTTGTTCTGTAAGTAGGCACAGAATTGTTCCTTGCCAAAGGCAATTTTTTGCTGTAAATTGTATAGTGGTTTCTACAGGTGACTTTACAAAAATCTTACAGCAAAATTGTTTTAGAAATTACTCCTGTATATGGAACATGATGTTGATCCTTATTGCTAAATGAGAAGTTGGTTTGTAGAGCATTGCAGTCTTGCCACTTTTCTTAGACTCCTAGCATAACTGTATTAAGGTTTCCGAGGATTGCATAAATATCTTAGAGAAGCATAAAGTCCTCATTATCGTGCTGAGGGTGCCATCATACCTTACAACTGGGGAGAAACATTTTGGTATATCTGCCTTCTGTCAGGATGGTCAAGTGGGATGGACCCTTACTCGGAAATGAATTCTTACACATATCTCCCAGGAAATCTAACCTTTGCCTACGAAGCTAAACTTAATTTTTGCTGACAGACAGCCTCCTGCAAGGCTGGCTGCTGCAGTCTTGTGAAATGGCAAGAAATGAAAACTGAGCCTGACTGAGCATTATTCTCATTCTTTGTCTGCTCTGCACAGCTGTATGAAAAACAAAGGTTTATTTGCACTTGGTGGATGTGATTTCCTGCAATGAAACACATGCGCACAGACTACGCACATCAGGTTTCTTTAATGACTTCTCTCACTTGATCCAGCAAAAATGTTTCACTTTTTTCAGTGCCTTGGTATATATTGATCTGCTGAGTTATTTTTGTTTGCTGTTTCCCCCTCACTTAGTTCATCAGGGTCTTAAAGCCAAGTTGTGGGTTTCTTTTTCCCTGTAGTTTTTCAGCATGCTTGAAAAATTTTGTTAGCAGTATACTTTGTTATCGGATGTCCGCTTAAAAGAAAGCGATGAAAGGTGGTACTTGTGCCAGTCTTTTATCAAATGTATAAAATGTACGGTCTGCGTTGTTCCCTGTTTGGGTGTTGATTCCTGGTTGGTGAGAGATGTAGCAGGAGGGGCTGAAGCGGTTACTGTTCTGGCTGTCATCCACCCAGCTCCCCTAGAGCTTCCCGCTCTGTCAGGGCAGCAGTACTGGGCTCATCGTGCTGTGAGTGTTCTTGAGCCGACACCAGCTGATATCAACTAGTGCTGATTTCAGTTTAATATACCAGGTTAGTGTGTCTGTGGTAGCTCAGGAGCAGACGCGCATCCGAGTCAGCCATCCTTGTGTAAGGAAGATAAAAACTTGGGTGAGGACTCTTAGTGTTAGTAACTGTGTTTGGCGGTGGTAGTGATGAGATTATTGTAGTTACAAGACTGTATATACACAGATGAACTGTAATACAAAGATGCCATTTAACACTCTTCAGTTACTCCCCAGAGGAAAACTACCAATCAGATAGAAATATTCTCTCCTGCAACCAAATATGGGAAAGAAGAACAGGACTTACTGCAAGCAGCCATGGATTAAGTAGTGTTTTAAGGGCCGGGGGGCGGGGGGGAAGTCGGGTAAATCCAGATGTTAAGGGACATCCTTTTTCAACAGCAGGCCAGAGACAAGCAGTCAAGGTGTTCAGACTTCTTCAGTGGTTTTGTTCCTAGCTTTGCATACTGTTAATTCCACTAATGCTGGTGAAGAAAAATCCCTTTGTGTTAAGTTTTCATTATTATTTTGCCCCACTTTTTTGCATATTACCAAAGGCACACCTTGTTTATTCTCTGCTAAAGATTGCTAATAGTGATTAGGTTTAATTTGTATGATGTTAGAATATCACTGCCCATGGACTGTTTTACCTTTAAGCTTTGTAAAAGGAGGAAAAAAAAAAAAAGTAGGAGAAACGACATGACTTACTGTTGGGGTTTTTTTTGTTTGTTTTAAACTGTAATCTGTGTAGTACCTGTTAAATTATATTGGTGTCTAGACAATACTTTCCTCAGCTGTTCAAATCTTAGAGGGAGGAAGTTTAAATTTGTGGTGAATAATATCTACTGGTGTCTGGGTCTTTGACTAATTAGCTTAAAAATAGGAGACATTAAGTACTCTTGAATTGTTTGGAGTACAAAGTACTGTTCTATGAGCTGTTTTTGTTGTTTTTTTTGTTTGGTTGGTTTTTTTTAAACCTTGTTCCAATTTTATATGAAGGTGTGCATCTGACCTTTTCCACACTCACTAGAAAAGTAGGCATGCAGGAGAGGATGGGCTTTTATAAAATTATCAATCTTACATTAAAACAATGTTCATCCATTATCAAGCAAGCCATTGATAAAACTGTATACCTTTTTGTTGTTTTCAAGACACAAGAGTGTGCAATGGAATTTAGATTAGTTAATTTAAAGACTCTTCATGTTACAGAGTAATACGATATAGGAATTTACTTGAATTTCAAGGAAGGGATAAACCTCATCATCTTCAATATGCTAATAGCATGTATAGTGAGAAAGCTGAAAGCTGCCATGTAGTGTATGTGTTCTATCAGAAACTGATGGTGTTTGAAATAGGTATTTAATCTTTCTTTACTTAATGAGTATTTTATGTGTAGTTTCTTTGCTTATATAGACTGAAACTACAAGTACATAAAAGGAAATATCTTGAGTCAATATTTTCTGTTACTCATTTGAAGAAATAACTTCTAGTGATAGAGAATTCATTATTAAAGTAAGATTAATGGGAACAGGTATGGAGAACAACTTGTTAGTAATTTACATCAATAGATTTAGGAATTCTGGAATACATTTAGATCTTTAGGAATTTCCAAAATACAGCACTTGAAATCTGTGTTATCTTAAGATGCTGTTTTGAAACACCCAAGTAATGCATGAATATATTTCAGTGAGAGTTTGGGGGCAGAAGGGGAACACCACCTCATACTTCTGCAGGTAATTAGACTAGGCTTCATTAACTGACTGTAATAAAAACCTGGTGCTTGTCATGCCCCAGGAATGCAGACACTTTTCAGTTTCAAGGTATTTTTAGTTATTCTCTTAACATAAATAATTATCTTAAAAATACAATAATTTTGAACTATATATGCTGTGATTACAAGGAAGAAAACCACTCTATAGTACAGAGTCCATTTGCAGTTAATTCTAGCTTTTACATTTTCTTTATAAGCTGAATGTTTTGCTTCTCAACAGTAGAAATAGTTAACAAATCTCTAGTACTGCATTGAAGTTGGAAATTAAGTTTCTAGATATTTTCAAACATGAATTTTTATTAAAAATAAATCTAAAATATTAAGTTTCAATATTAAGACAGCTCTCAATGTTTCAAGTCATAGAATTGCAGAATAATGAGTTTGAAAAGGACCTCAGGATGTCTCAAGTCCAACCTTCTCTCAGCCCTGAGATCAGACAAGGTTTCTTCAGGCTTTATGTGGTTGGATCTTAGAAACCTACAAGATGGAGACTACAAAACTTCTCTGGGGAACATCTTCTACTTCCCGACTGTCCTCATGGTGAAAAAACTTTCTTTTTGTCAAGTTGGAACTTCTAAATCTCTAGGTACATATTTTTCATGATTGTTCTTTGACTGTCTATGTTATTCTCTTCAGTTTAGCTCCATGTGCAGTTGTGCTAAATCTTCTGAAGCAATATCTGCTTAACTTGAAGCTGTAAATGATTTAAGTCTTACTATGATTCAGTATAAGAATAAAGTTTATATATTTCTAATGGATAGTCAGACTTTTCAGGAACAATGCAGCTGTGGGTTCAAAAAAAAAATCAAGTTTAATGCTTCACTGTTTCACTTTATGGAAATAAATGAGCAGATTAACATTTATTTTAGGAAAGGCTAAGTTAGATGGTTTTTTTTATGAAAAATTTTTAAAAGCCAATTCTTCATTCAACCATGAGTTGTATTTTTCTCTGTGTTTCTGGTACAGTGGTTTATGTTCCAACTCCTGAAAGTTAATACTGTGGGGTTTTTTTGTTGGTTTTTTTTTTTTTTTTGGTAGCAGTGCATCCTGGCAACATTGTTTATAGTATTTATCTCTGGAAATGAGTGCACCTAACCTAAAAGTGTGAAAAAGATAAGAAACAAATAAAGGCCCTATAAATATAAGCAATCAAACTTTTTGTCAGTGTACTTTTGCAAACACTGCATTGAGATAGATAACGTGATTATAGTCCGTTGAAACCATTTTGTGGCACCAAACTGAAACTGCTCTAAAGTGTTGAATATTCAAACTAGATTTTTACCATCCTTGTTTTTAAGCCGTCGTAGTTTTCCTTAAATCGGTGCTGGCCACTGTAATAACAATAAATACGTGATTGTGTGACCTGCTCTTCAGATTTCTGAGAAGGCACGTGTAAAGTTTTAGTTTGAAATCTCTTCACTAATAATTTCACATGTGTATGTGATTAATACATGTTTTTCTTCACTTCAAAATGAAGCGTGCAAATTTAGTTTTGATTATTTTTCGTAAACACAAAGGGGACCGTGGTGTTTGCTGGGTAGTAATCTTGTGTACCAGCTTTGGGAGTATGTTGGCATAGTTCAGAGTCTGTTTATAGTCGCAAATACCTGCCAGCAGAATTTCTAGAGGTGTCTCTGGTTAGGCAGTCTAAATTCACTGCTCAGCAGATGGCACTGGAAGAGCACATCAGTGGGAGACTTCAGTGATGCCGTAATTAGTACAAAATACTAGCGAAACTATTGCAGTGCTGAGGGTTGTGAAGAAGTTCAGTAGCTCATTTTAATGTGTTCCAGGAAGGGTGCATGCTGGGCTCTTCTGTTTCAGCTCTTCTAGATGTGGACAGTGGAAAAAATTCTACACTTGCAAGTGTATGAATTTATCATATATTGAGGTCTGATTATGCAATGCTTTTAAATGCATTAATATGCAGTGGAGAATTACTGTTATTTTTTTAAGTATGTGCAAAGAAGGAAGAGTATCTGGCTCAATTAGAGTATTTGACTTCAGGATATATTTGTTTTCTCCTGTCTTGGATAAAATATGTGTCAGAGGTGTCATAAAGTAGGGTGGTTCTCATATGGAAGACCTGTTTAGAGGCTGGCTCTCATCTGTAGGTGTGTTCAGTTTACTTGAGAGAGCTTTGTCCTGGACCGTCATTCACTAGATTTTACTGTCTTTTCCTGGATGAATAAGCTAGACTTCTGGATATATGCATATTGTTTGTGGTTTACATTTGAACTTGTAACCTTTATTATTTCTTTACATGAAATGTTACAATTTTAGAAGTCATGAGTCGTGCATTTGGACAATCATACATTTTGCTTGATAGAGACACTGGCTACTAAGGTAGGCTGATAGATATAAACCACTTTTTTGCTCAAGCAGGCTCAGTAGTCACTCTGAAAGTACAAAATTTTGCCTTCTTTCTATGCTGCCTTAGAGATTTATCTGTTGAGATTATTTTTAGATTTTGGGTTTTCATTTGTAAAAAAAACAACAACAAACTAACAAAACCCAAAAATCCCAACATTTTTTATTTTTTTAGTTATGGAGAAGCTGAAGATACATAGTTACTTCAGTCAAATTTTAGGTCACATTCTTTTGAAACACACCAGTAAAAAAAAAAAAAAAAAAAAAAGAATTGGTGAACCAGACAGCTTGGAGCTCTATACATGTTCTCTCCCCAGTCAGCAATGTGATACTGTTCTTTATGTTTTTCTCTGTAGCTTAGAAGGCATATTTTTTTTTCATGCTTGTTTTTAGGATTGGGAATTGCAAACAGTATGGTGTACTTCCCACATGGATAAGGAAAGGTAACTGGTGAAGTGGAAGTAGTATCAGCTTGTGGATGTCAGTCGGAAGCAGTTAGATTTCACAAGTGGGGCTAATATGAGGGTTCCCAGGCTTCTGGTACTAAATACACAAAAGCACAGTTAAATTTATCAAATGGATAAACACTCTGAATTTTTCAGTTTAGGAGCAGCATAGAATCCTGAAGTTATATTTTTCACTCCTTTTTTAGGTTCATTTAGTTACATATGATTAAAAGAGTACTGTAAATTGGTAAAATGACAAAATCCAAATGGTTTAGGAATAGAAGGCCAAAAAGGGGCATTTTGAGTCTACTTTTAATTGACATGTAACTTTCCCTTTATGTGTATCTAGCTTTTGCTTAATTACTGTACTCTATCAGTTATTCTGATATGACAGATTTCAGGCATATAAAACCCACTAAATGTATTCTACTCATTTGGTTTTCAGTACTTTAATATTTCCCAATTATTCCAAATGTATGGAGCTCATATTTAATTTTAAAACATGAAATATTTTGGTTCGGCATGTATCAGTCATAAGAAAAGGAAAATAGAAGTAGTGTCTTAACCTTTGAAAATACATACGCATATCTCAGTATCATCTTCAAATTGTGTAAGTGGAATATGTTTTTTAAGATAACAGGACTCCAGGTACCACAGGAGTCATGTTCAAAGTGGAAAATAAACAGTGAACTTCTAATAAAATACTAGTCCTGTTTTTTAAGGCTTTAATATTAATTTATAGCAAGAGTTGGTTCTTAGACTTTGTTTGTTTAGGAAACAAGGTTTTTTTGGGCACGTTTGTTCTTTGCTGATGGCAAGTAAATCAGTTTACAGGCAGAAGAAAAACCTTTTTGTTTCTCCCCTTTAAGAGAAAATAAAGTGCTGTTTAGTTTAGTAATTCAGAAGAGGCAATGAGAGGAGCTGAAGGGTCTCTAAAGAGATGCTTTAGATCTCTAAATCTCTAGATATTTAGAGATTTATAAACCTCTATAAGATTTATAGAGAGAAATCTTATCTTTTTAGATTTATCTAAAGATGGATACTTGGGAAATGTCGGAGGTTATGGCAAAAACAAAACAGGTCTTCAAGGTAGGGTGATGCAGGTAGTGTAAGGAATTTGAAGGTAGGACTAGGATACAAATCCAAGTAAATCAAGCTTTAGTGCTTCTGCTGTTTATGAGAACAGGGCTCAAGCCCCCAGCAGCAGGGCTTTATTTAGAATTTTTCAAGGTATTTTGAAGTTCAGAAGCCTTAGATGCCTCACATTGTCTTTTCGTTTGCTTTGGATAGGATCCTTTAGCCTTTGTGTACTTGAGGACCACAAAAGTTGGGCTGGACAAGGGTAATAGTCAATGGACTGCTGTTTGGTTATAGTAATCATTCTCCTTATGTGCTTTTTTGCAAATTTTGAATGGTTATTTAAGAAAATCATATTGTTTAGTTGATTAAACTTACTTTAGTTCATTGTACTATTTTTATCAGTTGCTTGTATTGTGATACCATGGGGGAAGAGTTGGGAAGTGTATACATAAGGGCTGTTTTACTTTCCCCTCAGTCCCCTATATTTGGAAGATTACTTGAAAGATTTTTAGATTCCTCCAGCTTGCCATGCTTAACCTAGAGCTGGGCTTACTGCTGCACTTTGTGCTGTTAGCATAACACGTATTTGGAGTTAAATGGCTATATGTTAAAATGGCTACTACGAACAGTAGTACCTACTTTTGTGGCAGCAGCAACTCCCCTCTGTTCTCTTTGTCTTATTGTTCTTCCCCTCTCTGCAGAGTTGCTTGCTTTGGAAGGTCTCATTGACATTAAAAATTAAAAAAAAAAAAAAATCCCAAACATCCAACCCAAAAAACCAAACCCCAAACAAAAAAAACAAGCTGAATTTATGGAGGGAGTGGGTACATGACTCTGGAAGATGCCAAGTGGGAGGAGTTGACTGGGACTTGGGCAGATGCGTCCACTTAATTTTGGCAGAAATACTGGAGGAAGAAAAGCCCTAATAGTACTAGGGGAGGAGAGCCTGTGATATGACCTCCTCTATACCTAAAAGAGAGGGTGGAAATCACTTTTCTTTCATAGAAGTTCAGGAGCAGACTTCAATGGTTTGCTCTAAACAGATGTTACTTTGCTGTTAATTTCTCTCTATTTTGTGACTGGCGTTAGTTTTCTTGTAATTATGTAACTATTTGAATATTGCTCAACTTGCCTGTGTAAAGAAAGTATGACCTTGTAAGACCATGTTTTGAGGACTAGTCACAGTTTAACCTGTATGTAGGAATCCTGTTGGATGGAATTTCTTCTAGTTTTGTCTTCTGTAGTCATTTTTGTAGGGATATTTTTAGGAGCCTTCTGAAAGAGAGGGGTGTTTTTGTGCTTGAAAATTTTATATATGTGCATTAAATATATATATGCCTATAAGTGTGGTGTAATGTATGTGTATATTTTAAAAATAGCATGCTAAAAGCAGAAAAAAGTTGTAGAAATCTCCAAGGCAGACATAGTAGATTAATTCTTTTAAGCCTGATTGGTTTCCAAATTAGCTCTGTATTTCCTTTTATTTGATGCTGGTTACTTAAGTACTGCAATTTCTATTCTGTTTGGAAAGGGGGAAACCTTTATGGATAATTTTTAAAATATTTCTTTTGTGAAGTTAATTGTTTTTTATTTGTTTCCAGGAAATGGCTCTTGAAGTTAAATGAGGCTGGATAAAACACATAAATGAAGCAGAAGCTGCTCTGCATGTGTTAGGGCTATATCACCACAAGCACTGCTGATCAGCCAGACTTGGTAACTTGTCATAATGAAGAAAATTAGTCTCAAAACAATTCGCAAGTCCTTTAACTTAAATAAAAGTAAAGATGAAAGTGACTTTGTAGTGGTTCAGCAGCCATCGTTAAGTGAATTTGGAAAAGATGACTCCTTATTTGGCAGCTGCTATGGTAAAGATTTGGCTAGCTGTGAAGTCAATAGTGAAGATGAAAAAGGAGGCAAAAATAGATCAAAAAGTGAAAGCTTAATGGGTACGTTAAAAAGGAGGCTTTCAGCAAAACAAAAACAGAAAGGCAAAGGCAGCACACCATCCGTAAGTTCTGCAGATGATGACACGTTTTCTTCCTCATCTGCTCCAATAACCTTCAAAGATGTGCGAGCTCAAAGACCTCTGAGATCCACTTCCCTCCGTAATCACCATTACAGTCCAACTCCGTGGCCCCTTCGACCTACAAATTCAGAAGAGACTTGCATCAAAATGGAAGTGAAAGTCAAGGCCTTGGTCCATTCCTCTAACCCAAGCCCAGCACTGAATGGCGTTCGAAAGGACTTCCATGACTTGCAGTCAGACAACGTGTTCCAGGAACAAAACAATGCATTAAAAAATACGGAATCTCAGAACGGGGACTTGCATCTTCGTATTGATGAACATGTGCCTGTAGTTATTGGATTAATGCCTCAGGACTACATTCAGTATACTGTGCCTTTAGATGAGGGAATGTATCCTTTGGAAGGATCACGTAGTTACTGTCTGGATAGTTCCTCACCCATGGAAGTTTCAACTGTTTCTTCTCAAGTGGGGGGAAATGCTTTCCATGAAGAAGAGAGCCAAGTGGATCAGGATGTAGTCGTTGCACCAGATATCTTTGTGGACCAGACGGTGAATGGTTTATTAATTGGTACCACAGGAGTCATGTTGCAAAGCCCAAGAGTTAATCACAGTGATGTCCCTCCACTCTCACCTTTGCTACCTCCAATGCAGAATAATCAAATCCAAAGGAACTTCAACGGATTGAATGGCACAGATGCCCATGTGGCTGAAAGTATGCGCTGCCATTTGAATTTTGATCCTAACACTGCCCCTGGAGTTGGAAGAGTTTATGATTCTGTACAGAACAGTGGTCCTATGGTTGTGACAAGTCTCACAGAAGAACTGAAAAAACTCGCAAAACAAGGATGGTACTGGGGCCCCATTACACGTTGGGAGGCAGAGGGAAAATTAGCTAATGTGCCTGATGGCTCGTTTCTTGTTCGAGATAGTTCTGATGATCGTTATCTTTTAAGTTTGAGTTTTCGTTCCCATGGAAAAACTCTTCATACTAGAATTGAACACTCAAATGGTAGGTTTAGCTTTTATGAACAACCAGATGTGGAGGGACATACATCTATAGTTGACTTAATTGAACATTCAATCAGGGACTCTGAAAATGGAGCTTTCTGCTATTCGAGATCCCGGCTGCCTGGATCAGCAACTTACCCAGTGAGACTGACAAATCCCGTATCTCGGTTTATGCAGGTGCGTTCTTTACAATACCTGTGTCGTTTTGTAATACGTCAGTACACCAGAATAGACCTGATTCAGAAACTGCCTTTGCCAAACAAAATGAAGGATTATTTACAGGAAAAGCACTACTGAAAGCTTATGGGAATCTTGCATCTTGCACTTTGGGAACAACAACAACAAAAAGAGATTGAATTACAGTTTACAGACTTTCATTATTATCAAAATCTTTTGCTGCCATAAAAATATTTCATTTTTGTGTGTAAAAGAAAAGTAATGCATTTGGATTTATGTTTGTTTTGGGGTTTTTTGTGTATTTTGGGGGGCCTTTTTTTTTTTTCTGAAAGAATGATCTCAAGTTTATTTTTAGAAGTGTGAAATAGCTATCTTTCATCAATGTGCAGATTAATCACAATGTGAATGATCAAATTCTCCTTAATTTCCCCCAAGTCCTTTGCTGCTATCCACTGTGATTTTTATGCATTGAAAGCACATTTCATGTGTATTCAACCATAAGTAAAAGTCAAATGAAACTTGTTGAATGGATTTTTTTTTTTTCCTTTAAAATAGCCTGTTTGAGAAAAACTATCGTGGATAAAAAACATATTGGTATTCTAAATTACAGAATTTACATCTATGTTAAAAATGATTTCCTAGTATCCTAATTATAAATTTCTATAGAGATATGCCCTAATGTAGAACTTACAGACAGAGCTGTGTGATAAGAACAGGTTATGCGGCATATCTTTGGAAAATAACCTGGCCTTTCTCCTAAGCCTTGTATTGTCTGTACGCTATTTTGTGTTTGAGAAGGTTGGTTCAACCACCTTCTTGTCTTGGTATTTTGTCCTTCTAAAAATGGCCTTTAAAAAAGAGAAGTCTGTGAAAGTTACGTGTAGTACCTATAAGGAAATTGCAGTATTGGGGTCTTGTCAAATATTACCCGTTAAAATCATGTCATCAGTTAAATAAATGAACACCTACCAGGTCCCCTCTTTCTGTTCTTTTCCCTCCTACCTCCTCTTGGGGGACAGGGCGGGGAGGGGCCATGGAATATCCTGGATTTGTAGGAAAACTCTAGGAATTGTTATTAGGGAAACATTAATTGATAAGCCATTTTAGAGATGGGGTAAAACTTCTGATAGGATGAATTCTACAATATATATTCAAACTACTTGAAATTTTATAACTTTCTGCATTCTTTTCACTTCAGAAATGCAGTAATACACTAATGTTCTTTGAATTGTTTTCTCCTTTTTTGGATATCCTTTGGGGAGGAAGGAACAGGACTGGTAACATTTTTGATGGAAGATGCTTAAAATGCGTTTCTAAAGGTCTATTCTCATAGCCTTTCAAATTATGGGGAAAAGAGGTTTGGATATACATTGACTGCAGAAAATGTTTCAGTTTACTGTCATGAAATATGTTTTGACATATGAAATTAAGTCAATTAAGTAAATGTTTATATCTGTCAAAGATTCTGGCATTTGAAAAGCTTACAGTTATTCTAAACTTCTGTAGGGAAAAAAAAAGACTTTCAGTGGGGAGTACAGATTCTACACCGTAATATTTTCTTCATGCAAGGTTAATACATGGCATTTTCCTGGTTTGTTTCAGATTATATTCCCTCCCCGCCCCCCACCCCGCCCCGGCCGTGATTCTATCATTTTTGTGAGTTATTTGCTAAAGGGGTCATGGCTGGCTTGGGAAGGAGGCTTGCTTTGCCTGCCTCTGCCCCCCTGTTTAGTATTTTCGAATGTCATCTTCCCCATCTCTGGTAGGAGCTGATAGTCAGTAAACATCAGCTTAGAAAAAGGCTGTTCATCTCTGATACAGCTGTCTTGTTTAGGTCATTTTCTTCTTGTTTAATCTAGCCTTTTGTCCCCTGAAATGAGTCTTTAGTAATGAATACAGTATTGCTGCAAGGTGGTGCGATAGCACTACATCTTGGGTTGCCTGAATTGATAGACTAAATTTATATTTTTTTAATTTATTTTTTGACCATAATGTTTAACTGAAAAAGAAAAAAAAAAAAGGAAAATCAAAGGTAGATAAAGGCTGCCTTTGCTTTTAAGGGAGGGAGAATAAGGATTTCTTCTTTAGTCTAATAAAGTTTTAAACTTAAAAAAAAAAAATCTAGAGCAGTCTATATGCATAATTTGTTGGCTTTGCCATTGAGATATGCGTATGCAAGTGTGAATTCTGTTTTCTTTTTTTCCTCTACTGACTTCCCCCGCCCCCTGAATCAGGATCACTAACTTTATTCAAAAAGGCACAATAACCTGTTGTATGGTACAGTGTTCTGATTCTGTCTGTGGGGAGGAAAAAGAAAATCATTTTTATGGATTTCAGATGCATACTTTTGGAAGAAAACCTCTGGCATTTTCTTCACTTTAAAAATTCTTTCCCGTACAAGCTAGAGGGCCTATGCATTCTACAGAATCTTTGAAAGATTATAGTATATTAAATATTTTCTTTGCCATTTAATACCACTATTGAATGCATTAAACATATGTTTATACTATGCCACATGCATTAATTTAGCAGTCATTGCATTGAAACTTAAATAGTTGAAGCTGTAATATCCTGGTCTTATTGCTGAATTGAAAAAAGTGCAAGAACACACTTGCTAAATTTTTTGCCCATGCCTTTATAAATTTCAGTTTGTTCACTCATATGGTTTGATTTTTTTTTTTATTTTTTTAAAAAAAACAACCAACCAACCAACCGCTTTGGTTCAGCTTTCCAGTTTTTGAATTGCCTTCCTTGCTGTGTTCTTCATCTGCAAACTTAATCTGGTCGTTAACTTTGCCATTGCCCGCCCCCCTCTAAAGCTTCCGCAAAAGGAACACTGTAAAGTGGTGGTCACCTAGGATGTGAGAACCATATAGCACTTTGTTTCTAAATAAAAAATGGTGGTGATATTTCTACTGAGCTCAAAATACTTTAAAACGGTAGTAAGTAGATGCAAATACTTATTTTTACAAATTTCATTAACCAGAACCTTGCAGTATTTTTTCATGGTGAGGTAACTGGCCACCCAGGAGAAGGAACCCAGAAAATTGACTTTGAAAACATTGAAGGTACTTACAATCTTATTATAATAAAGATTAATATAAAAGCAACACAGTAACATTTAGTTATGAGACAATTTAGAAGTACTCGGAGTAACCACAAAAATTATGTGGACTTCCGCTTCGTGAAAATTACAGGAACAAAGTGTCCTTGTCAAATTAAAGGAACATGATTGAGGATATTTTGGGGACCTTTGGAAGTAGATACGCTAGGAATAAAAGCTAACTGACTGTGATCCTTATAGAGTAGAAATATGGCTATTTATTCAGCACAAGAGTTTAAGGGTTCAAAAGGTATGCTTTTTATGTAATTGAATTGTGGAAAAATGTTTTTGAAAATGAAACTTTGAAATAAAACTCGTTTTTTGAGCATCTGAAATGATTGACTTAATTGATAAGATTGTCTGTTTTACCAATTAAAAGAGTAAAACACCACCTTATATTTGGAAATAGAAAAATAAATTTGCACAGTTTTCTCTGTGTTGGTTTTATTTTTTCTTTTGTAAGGCAATGTATAAACAACTGAAAGTGGTTTGTATTCTTTGATCACTTTGAAGGATATAGCACTTATCCTGCTGTTGACATAGTGAATGCCATCTTTTTATCAAAATGTTTTTCTGTCAGAAGGATCAGAAATGCAATTATTAATTAAACTCTTTGTTCTCAGATGAGCTGACTTTACATTTTGTTCAAGCCAATTTCTTTCTGTGAATATCGATTGTAGGGCTAAGTGAAACCTGTGCAGTTTTTGTTTTGATGCATTTCATCTGTGTGAATACTGGGATTATAAATTTTAAACAGCATACCAGCAATATATGGGCTATGATTCTGCTGAGAAGTATTTCTCTGTTACCGAACTTTTCAAGTTCTGAGCTAAGCTATGGATAAATTAATGATTGCCAATTTTGTTTCTTAAAATCTTTTTATGACTGCAAATAATAAAAATGACAAGCATTCTTTATAAATAAAACACGGGCTAGATGGTAGTTCATAATATGGGAAATATGGCGTTGTATCTGGAAAGTGTTCTAAATTCTACGCAGATAATGAAAAATTCTTAAAGAATTTTGTATGAATACATGTTGGGTTAAAGAATTTTTATAGTGATGATGGAGTGCCATGAAGTTAATACTTGCAATCCAGATTGCTGTAGTTTACACTTTTCTCTGTTTCAGACCTGGTGTGCGCTATTTGTACTAAGCACGCCACAGAGTGAATTATCCAAAGTCCATTGATTTTAATGTGTTTTGGTTTGTAAACGAAATTATAGTAATTTCTTGCACATTTTTGAAAAATAATTGTATAAGGATTTATGTATCTGCTTCTGGATACAGTGTGTAAATAAAAATTTCATTCACAAAAGCATTTGTGGAGTGTTCTATATCTTAAAGATGTTCTAAAATGAAAAAACTGAAAGACATTGTAAAATCTGGGCATCTGACTTAAACATTTAAATTTTAATAGTTACAATTTAAACTATTTTTTTTAACCCCTGCTAGTTGATTTATCAAAACATTTCCATATACCGATTATATTAATTCCTACTTTTCAAAGTAACAAGAAAATTTGCCAGAACGTAAGTAGGATATGATTTTTAAAAGGTCTGCATACCTACCGTAAGTTAACTTTTTAAAATATTTTTTGTTGTTTTCTTCCTTAAGAAAATTACAGAATCTGTAACAAAAATCTTCATTTCAACCAGTTGTATGTCAAAGCTAATATACCATCTCTTGGCTTCCAAGCAAGCAAATAGCTCTTACTTGGTTCCAAGGCAAAAACTTACATATGGTGTTGACCTTCATACATTCACTTGATGCTGTCCTAGATTCACTTTAAAAAGGCAGTGGCTTTTTAAACCCTTGGAAATCACACAAATAAACCAGAAGATCAAGGATAAACCATTTCTGTGTTACAAGATATGCACAGTTGTTCACATATTTTCATGTGGTTGTGATTTACAGACTCGTGACTCAAATTCAAGAAAATAACACCTGCTGATTAAGTCTTGGTTATGATTGTTAGGTTTTGGTTTGTGCGGGGGTTTTTGGTTGGTTGGTTTGTTTGTTTTTTTGCCTTAAACAAACAAGCCAAAACCTTCAGCTTTGGTAGCTAGTAATTGCTGTTCATATTGTCCACAACTGATATGTACTTTTCTATGTATTCTGTAACTTAATTCCTAAAAAAGTAACCAGAAATAATCCGTAGTCTTTGCCATTTAAGAGAAAGCTGCCTTCTGCTTGCTGGGGCTCATATTGCATGCTCGGTGTGGTGTGTGGTTCACAGGAGATCTTGGTGGAATTTTGTTTTTAAGAGCATGATGCTCTTCTCTACATTCGTTCTATTCACTTCAGAAAATCTGGTGAGAAATAAACTCAAGCATTTTGTTGGTAAGTGGTGAAAGGTGAATAGGAGTTAATTTTACAGCTGCTTGGCATGATGCAGGCAGGGCTGAAATGTGTATAATCAAGATGCCTGTAATCCTAATTGTTTCTACCTCACATTCGGTCAGCTTCGTAGCTGTGAGAGTGGGAGAGAAACTCTAAGACACTGCCAGATACAGCAAGCTCGCCCTCTGTCTGGTATCGTAACCCTTGTACTAAGACCCAAAGCAGGGCTTGGGGGTGGGGAGGTGAATTAAGTCATCCCCTGCAATTAAGAGAAGACCTCAGAGAGGGAGTGTAGTGGTAGGACGAGGGGTAATGGTTTTAGAGAGGGGAAATTTAGATGAGATATTAGGAAGAAATTCTTTCCTGTGAGGGTAGTGAGACACTGGAACAGGTTGCCCAGAGAAGTTGTGGGTGCCCCATCCTTGAAAGTGTTCAAGGCCAGGCTGGATGGGGCTTGGAGCAGCCTGGTCTAGTGGGAGGTTGGAGCCAGATGATCATTAAGGTCCCTTCCAACCCAAACCCATTCTATGGTTACAAACCTGTAAGATCTAGCAGAAAACCTTAATATTTAGGAAGTGATGTTCGATCACTTCCCTCCAGCACATAAAATTTGCTTGCAGGCTGTGCTTTTTTTTTCCCGTTTTCAAAGTCTGAGGTTTGGCCGAGCATTTTAGCATCCCTTGCAACATCAGTGTGCACACCTTTGACTTTTTGCACACTTTTGCACACTTTTTTTGCACACTTTTGACTTTTCTGGTAATGTAATACCTGCTCTTTCCTGTTAAAGTCATGTAAAATGGGAATAGGATATTGTAGGGAGTGTTGTTTGTTTTTGAGGAGTAGCTCAGAAATAGGAGGTGTTCTGCCTCCTGAGACAGGAGCATGTGATTCTCTCAGGCCAACTTTCCCCATGCAGTCAGAAGCCCTCACAAAACGGGCTTAAAAAAGAATATTTCCTTGCATAGAATGAGGAAGGAAAGATAAACGAGACGTGTTTTGCTTCCAGTGTGTGAGAATGAGTAAGTTTGGATGCTCACGGAGGAAGGATGCGTGACGGAGTCTGGACCACTCCAGACACCGACAGCTCAAGTGGCTGTTTGGAGAATTACGTGCTGTGGAGGGGAGAGTCAACATACTGTGAAAGGAAGAGGAGCTGTAGCAAAGGTCACGCAAGTTTTATAAAACTTAGGAGCAACTGCGTCTGATGCTAAATGCATGTTATGTCTTCATCTGTTCTTCAAAATGTCTCATTTTCTTAATTTTCATTTGCAAAATTTTTTAGCTGCAGTTCCAATTTTCATGGCTCTGTGATGAGGCATCACATTCTCCTTGGCTGAGCCTGCCGCAGTAAGAAGGGCGGTTTTTTGAAGCCAACGCCCATCGGTTCCAGCTATTTAAATACGCAATATTGCTTAAATAGATGGAGGAAGTAATTAAAATGTATTTTCCAGAATTATTCATTAAATAGCTAGGGCATCAAACATTATGTGATCAATTTCGTACCTATTTCTTAATAACACATGTTGTCTTTTTGGTTAAATGCCTTTCAACTAAGAAAGAAGGGAAAACAGCTCTTGAATTTCTCAGGCTCTCACTGGGTGCTTCTGTGTTTGACCACATCGCGTCAGCCAAGGGGGTATCAGGGCTGAAGAGGTTTTTGGCTGTGTTGCTTTCCCACAGCCCGCGTCCAACACGCCAGCTTTCCATCAGGAGACAGCAGCTGTCTTGTGCAGTTTCTGGTCAGAGTTAGTTTGGATCGTCAAAAGGTTTTCTGTGTCTACTGCTACAAACTCAGGTTTGCACTGAAAAGCGTACTTTATATTTTCTTTCAGAGCACCTTTCTTCCCTGGTTGTCTGCCCTGTGTCACTCCAAGAAGAAAATAAATGACCTTGTGAATGTTCTAACCATCCTCAAACCTGCTCTTGCCCGAAGCAAAACTTTCTGGTTTTAACAGTCCCGTTTAGAGCTAATGGAAAAGTTACCTGAACTGTTTAGTGCCAGTAGTGTATTCAGTCAGTCTTACCATGCTGAAACCTCTAAAAGACTCGATTGTGCTTCTAAGGTACTCTGCAATACTCATGAGCATAGAGTTAAGATTGGAAAATCTGAGGTCTGTGAAATTCATCATTACCTTTTTCTGTGTATGTTTTGAACTGCATGGGAGCACCAAAGGATGGGCGCACCAGTAAAATAAAAACCATTCCTCCTGAGGCGTTGTGCCTTGTCACAATGGAAACTGCTTAGCTCTGCTGGATGGAGAAGGCGTTAGGGAAATTCCCAAATCCCAGGCAGAATAATGTAACTCCTGTCGTACCTGAAAAAGAGAGGGGTTTGTGTGCAGGGTAGGTGGCACGGCAGATGTGACTCCTGGTGTGTTTTCTGTCTGCACTGAGTCCACAGGAGATACAACTTCTCGTAGGGGGATTCCTTTTTAACTTTCAACTTCTTTTTCAGATCTTGTTGCTAATGACAGTATGGTGCCCCTTGGCAATGTTCTGAGAAGCTCCTGTCTTTCTAGGCTGAAAGATACCAAACTGCAGGTCCATGGCAGACTTGCTCCTTTTTGTCACTCATCTGTGACAATCAACGACCAATTTCCAATTTTCTGACTTGCCCTTATGTTTTCTTTCTCTTCACGTATCTTTTCAGTTTCAGTGGATAAATGCAGACCTAAGAAATGATAGAGGGATGGAAACTGTTACTATCGCTGTGTACTCAGTAGGAATTTTTTTTTGTCTGATTACAGGCTGTTGCATGAAATTTAATATTGACATCGTTAACATCTTCACACCAGTTAGATGTTAGGAAGCACTTAGCTAAGAAGCATTTTAGTTGGGAGCTAATTAACTACTCACGTGGGTTAACATAATGCTGAAAGTGAAGATAACCTCACCATCATCTTTTGGTACTTAATTTACTGTACATCCAGCTTTCTGATGAAGATAATTAAATACTTAGAATGAAAGTTGTAGCCTCTCATAATTATATCATTACCTTTTCTCCAATTAACTGTGGTATTTGGGAAAAAAGTATTTAAATTCTATTTTTCTTCAGCCTGTTAATTTTGGAAAGCATTTCCTTGCATGTAAAAAAATATAAAATAAATTTTTGGCACTGTCACATCTTCAAATGAACATTGACCTCGGTAAATTTTCAAGTGTAATTAATTTTAAATGGAATCTTAGAGCAGACAGTTCCCTCTGGATAGTCAAGAAGCAGAATGCTAGACTGAAAGACTTCTGTTCCAGAAACAGTAATTGCCATCATAATCATTGAAGACTACTTTCTGTCTCTCAAAATCCAATAATATATGAATTTAGTATATCGCTTTATTCTAATACAATAAAAAGGCTTTCCAACTGTAGTGCAATATAAGAACTAAATACTACTTTCACTGTCATCGTCCTGTTGAAATGCTGAGACATCAGGTGGAAACTTCCCAATATCATGCCTAATGTTCAGTGACAAAAGAAGCCGTTTTTAAGAAAATCCCTGTCTCCAGCTACCCCCAAATCCCAAATCCTTCTTTTTACACATGAATGCTATGTGCAACTGCGAATGTAAAAGTTTTGTGAAAGAACTGCAACAAAATAATCAGCACTTAAGATTTTTTCGAGTATGGCTAATCTAGTTAGAGTTCAATGACATATATTATGTGCTAATGACACTCAAGATAAAAAATTCTAGGGCATCGTTTAATACACAAAGAAATGATGCTGTCGTCTAAAAGTGGCATTATGAAAATATAAAAATAATTTTTAATGATTTTGAGTTTCAAGTAACTTTTCAGTGAATTAGTTATCCCTCCGAGAACCAATGACAATCTTACTCAAAAAAAGACTGATTTTTAGATATGTCATAGCTCCTAGTTAGTACTCAAATTATTTAGTTACTTCATATGAATTTAATTATGTCAGAATTAATTATGTCAGACAGAATGTCAAAATCGTGGTGGGGGTCTAAGAGGGTTTTTTTTTGTGGGAGCAGTTTTTTCCCAATGTTGTCAGCTCTGATGCTTCAGAAATGTGAAAGTTACATTTTGCACAGGCTCAGTTTGGAAATTGAGGTTTGTTTGGTAGACATTTGCTTTTTTAAAAATTTTAGGTAGTGTGTTCAGACATTGGAACAATATTGTACTTGTAAAACTGTCAATATTTTGTAGCATAGAATATGTGATGTACAATGCAATGCAAGGGAGCAAAATAGTTACAAAAATAATAGTTCTGATCTCCTAGAAGAAAAACCTGAAGAAAAGGCTTTATAATTTGCTTTCAAATAAACAGCTTATACTGTTATGTATTTTTGTTTTCCATAATAAAATAAATTTTCTAAATGTATGGAAATGTACTCAAAGAGTCACAGTGTTTTAAAAATTGCGATTTTCTTTAAAAAAACAGTGATTATGTCTTACCATACTGACCCTTCTTCACATGCATGCCTACCTCGGAGTACACGAGTGTACAGAGGTGGCAGTTCCCTTCCGCACTGTAACTCTTAGTTCTGACACTTCTCCCTCCCCACACTTTACCCAGACTAATAATTTACAACTCCATCTCTCCCAAAACTTTAATCATTCATTTTGGTGTCATTTTTCCCCAGCTGCCCTTGTAGCATCACTGACATGTTTGCTGTATGGGATATTCATATTAAACCTGCAATGGGATTTGATAAACTCTATCCCTTCATATTGGAGAGGGGGAGAAAGTAACAACACGAGCATCATTCAGTTGGCTGCTGTTGTGCATGCCGTCAGCTTCCTCGGGATTCATATGGCCCCATGAAGGGGATAAATCTGGGTTAAATCGTTGACTTCAGCAATGTGGTAATGGTTGTTGCTTGACAACTTGAAGGAAGTCATCCAACGTCAGACGGAGCAGATAAAGTATTTGTTTCTAGAAATCTCTGTAGAAATCTTCCACATATGTATTAGTTCCTGCCATTTTTTGTGATTTAAGAGTCATTCTTAAGAGTTGTTGTAACAAGAATAAGAATAATGAGCTTCCAGTTATAGCCGAAGCTCCTAATCACATTCTTCCTGCCCTGAGTAGGATGGGCAGCTACTCAGGGTCACCATAACCAGCCTGCCATTGAAGTAACATGCAGATTGCTGGCCAGGGGCAATGAAATTATTTCAGATATCCAAAGTACTGAGTGTGAACTGGGATCAATGATTCATTGTCTTTCCCCAGATGAGATCTAGGGGGGAAAAGTGAAAGTAGGAGGGACAGGTTCAAAAAAAAGAAGAGGAGGACGTTCTTCATATGGCCAATCTTAAAGCATGAAGCTCCTTTTCACGCGTTGTTTTAGGCGCTAAGAAAGTGTGTGGCCAAGAACATGGTAAGTTCATGTGTTAAAAATACTTGCAGTTCTGCTAAATACAAAGACAGTGCAGGATGGCAAGGAGGGCGTCTGAAGGGCAAATCATTTGTGCTTTTCCTATTCTGGTGGTCTTTTCCAGAATTGGGTTCTAACTGGACAAACATGATATGGAGCTGTGAGGGTCTTTGAACTGACTCTGTATCTGTGCTTACATTTTTACATCTGGTGAAAAATTGTAAATCTTGAAATCCTGTCTAACAGTTCTCGTTTCTATATTTTGGGTCAGTAGGAATTTTAAGGATGAATACATTCTTGATCATTGTGGAAAGTGGTTTGTTTGGGGGTTTTTTTTGTTGTTTTTTTTTTTTTTTCATTTTAAGGAAACATTAAACAGAACAGTAAATAATTTGGCATTTGTAAGGCAAAGGATTGCTCCCAGCTGGAGCATCTAACAGATTTTTCATGAAGCTCTTCTGTACTTTTTTTAGTTCAAAACCAGTGTTAAAATTAATTCAAGATCTGCTTCAGATTCATTCTAGCACTGAAAGCTTTGAAAAACATCATATCTGAGAGAGAAAGATTTGTATTTGAACCAACATAAAATCTGTGTAATATAAATATTTCAGCACATAAGAAGAACAAGAGCAAATCTGAAATTATGTTCTTTCGCCTGTGCTTGCTAAAGCAGTGCTCCATGAACATATTTAGCTGCACAGAAAATGATTGAAATCTCTGTGTATCAGTTTGTATCAGAAGAAAATCTGACCGGATCCTTATGGTTGATTGGAAGCATGCTGACATATTTATTTCATGTCTGCTGTAATTGTTCTATGGTAGGTTGTTTTGTTTGTTTGAAGTTGCAGAGGTGATGAAATAGCTAGGGGGAAATGAAGAAAAAAATGGGGGAAACGTGGAACAAATTATTCATCCTTCTGTTTGTATATGCAAGTGAAAAAGAGAAGAAATATGATAAAATAGAATCTATGATTCTATGAAATACCACCAGAGTGGTTGGAGACACCTTGGGTAAAAATGACTATCAACAAAAAGGTTTTGCCTTTTTCTTTTTTTTTTTTACCCTCTCTGTGTGTGTCTAAGTTTATTTGATGACCATGCTACACATGTAAATAATGTCTAAGCTTCCTAATTTGACACCTGTGTATCTATTTCTTCTCTGAGGTATTTTGTACCTTGCTTCTGGAGATTTTTCAGAGATTATGTTTTCAAAGACCTATCAGAAAACAGCTTTGGGTTTTTTTTTTTTCTTTCTTACTTTTCTCTTAAAGATTACATTGCTGTAGGAGAAAAATAGAGAAGTCTAATTCTTCTGTCCTGGATAGTCTTGGAAAAGATCAAATACTCAGCTAATGAATGGATTAGTGCTTTTTCTCATTGCTTTATGAGTCTCAGATATTTCCCAATGGAATTATATAAATAGATTTTGATAACGAACAAAGGGAAGATGTATTTTATTCCAAAAGTACTAATGCTGAAGGGCATGTGAAATGCTGTAAGTTTTTTTCTCTAGGAGAGAAGCTGAAAACCACCAAGGATTTTGACCAAAGATTTTTTTTTTTAAATAGTGGGAAATAATTAAAAGAAATAAGTGTCTAATGAGTGATTTCCTAATTCTAAAAGGATATTAGAAGGATCTGAAAAACTGGTAGGTATAAGAAAATTTGAGGTTTCATGCATGTAGAACCATAAATGCTTGTGCATCACCCTTTCCCTTTCAAGGTTGAATTTGAAAATGTTCCATATTTGGAACTGAGCCGGTTGATAGTGTTACAGGAAGAAAAATCAGGTATATTTTACCTACTAAAAGAAAGGGGGGTTTGGGTTATTTTTGTTTGTTTGTTTGTTGTAGTTGCTTTTTTTTTAAATCTCAAATTCTAATTTGATAGAGCGGATATTGTGAAAATGTGTCAATCAATTGAAATTCTTGTCTTTCTCTGGGGATCTGTTGGGAACAGATGCTTATTCTTTTGATAGGAGGTGATAGTCAGTGTTTCATTTTAAACAGAAATTATTTTGGGGGTCTGGGGAAATACAGAAAAAAAAGGATGAACATAAAATTTTTCTCCACTGCAGACCTTTTACAAGTTTCGAATCTTAGACTTAAAAACATTCATACTTTAAATAATCATGATCTAATTGGGGGGAAGACAAAAACTGAAAATGTTGACATAATAGGTAGAGGTTATATATTATTAAAATCTCATCTATCCTCAGTAGTAAGTTAGTATATTATTATATGCTCATATATTCTTAATAGTAATGCATGCTTTATTTTGGAACTATATATTAACACCTTCTGAGCCAACCTGAAGCTTTTCCATGCCTCACACACTGATCCTACTTGCAGTTTTTCAGATTTATTACTTTTTTTCTTAGGCACACAGTAATACTAATAGAGACAATACCTTATTGCCTCATAAAATCCTTTCTCTTCTTATTATATTTCATACAATTCTCTTAAATGCAGTTATTTTGGGGCATAAAGCATGGAAGTTTAAAAATCAGGACAGAAAAAGGAGCTAATTTTCTTCACTTTAAAGGACTAGTGTCCTGTTTTTCCTCTCAGCTTTCAAGAAAGAAAACAACAATTAGTGAGTCTGTTGTCTAGCAGAGGGTTTATTGTAGCTACCAGCAGATACTTATGCCTTTCTCTTGGTACAAGAAGAGAAAAACTGTGATGAAACTTCTTTCTCTAAAAAAGATAGTTGTATGCACAATCAAGGATCTACTAGGATGAAGGAGAGAAGAGAACCTCTTCTTGATAGGACCAAAATTTACCTAAACTTATCTGTAGGAAAAAAAACCCCAACAACCCTCAAAATGTTGACGGTTCACCTTTTTCTCCCTATTTTGTATGCACTTATGTATCTGTCTTTAATTCTTGATGCTAATTTTGGCTGAGCTGAGACTTTTGTGACCTTGCACCAGTTGTTTAATTTTTCTGTGCCTCAGTAAACTTGGCAAAACAACTGGACAAGAACAGAAGATCACTGGAAAAAAAGATGGGAAACAAAAAGAGATTTTATGCAAAACACTATGCTTTGACTTGAGTGATTTTGAGGGGAGGGGGTGAAGCAAGCAATAGACTGGATGGAAATTCCAAAGAGATCACCTAACTTACTCAGGTAGTTAGCCTACTCAAAGGAAAATTCCCACAGGGCTACTTACCTGAACATATGACGTGTCTGTCCATTTCTGTGCATGTAGGGTTGTGTGCATACATATGACCGAGTGAGAAAGGACACCGAAGAAGTTCAGACAGCTCAGAGGAGCATTTAAAGCCTTGTAAACACACTTGTGAACTACTCTCATGCCGCCACAAGCAACATGGTAACATGTAGACAAATGTTTACTTCGCATGGAAATTTCTGTAATCACATATCTGTATGAATAAATGGCTTGAAAGCACAATATGGAACAGTAAAACAGAGTGCATTTCTGCATGTCATGTATTAATGAAGACTTACTTGGAATTAAATGAAGCAACTTGTTTCATTCTTGTTTTGTTCTAAGCTCCAAATGATCTCTCTTGTGTTAAGTAGACTCAGGGGAAGAAACTGCATTTGGAAATCAAAGTCGGGTAGCTTACTGCCAAAGTTAAAATTTTGGCTAAATGATATGAAATGCCCATTGCTTAGAAGATGATTCCCAGAACTCTCTAAATGAGTGGACCTTTTTCTGTTCTTCCTTTTAAACTAAATTAGCCAATAGCACCTTCTGGGCCTGTGTTTCATATTCTAACTTTAAGGAAAAAAAAACCAAACAACTGATGAATTAATGATCTATGACCAAAGCATACTCCTATTCTATTGCATTGTATAAATACCACTAAAATTAATTTGAACCATAAATATAGACAAGCAGTTCCACTTGACCTTTCTGGCTAGAAAATCAGGAGCAATTCATATCATGACAAACATTCTTACTAAAAAGTACAACATTGCTGTAGCAAGCCAATATAAGCTGCCAAACGTTGATGAGGCACTGCAGAGTTCAGAGGCTGTTGTTAGTCAAGATACTGGGGGCAATTTTGCGTCTGTGGATGTTGGTCGTAGCTCATCTGTACATTCTACTCAAGGGAGAAATTTTTTCAGCCATGGACATCAAACTGTAATGGAGACATAACATGGAAATTAATCAAGCCAAATGGTTCTGCCAACCAAACAGAAATGCTAATTTGTCAGAGGGTGTAAGAAACTACTTGTATCTGTGTTGCGAGGATTTTATTTTTAAATAACGTTCCCAGGCTGGTAGATGTTGACTTGTTTTAGGGAAGTTGGATTTACTAAGAACTTTAAATATCAAATTACACTTTTCTTCATATTGTTAGGCTTACTTGTCTCTTAGGTTCTGCCAAGTCTCATTTCTCTAAGTAGCTTGATGATTATTTTAGTGGTGATCTGGAGGTGAAAAGAAAAGCAATGAACACAGTCATTTGTGTGTTTTAAGATATGAATGTTATGTCTTTTTAGCTTTTCCTGCTTGTTGAAAAGAAAAATTAAGAAGTAGCCTAAACCCAATAAAGTCTGAGACAGCCTTCTTCCTTACTAGAGGTTTCAAAATTTGTCGTGGTGCAGATAGTAATTGAGGCTATGGTTTAGAAATTGCCTGATAAACAGATTATTAAGTAGCTGAGTTGATTACTTCATCATATCATAAGTAATATAGGGAAGCAATATGGAGAGAATTCACCTTCTGCTGGCATTAAAATCAAAAGCATGTTGCCTTCAGAGGTGTTAGAATAGCACTAAGTATTTTTCCAAATTTCACAATACAGTATGTTTATTTTTATTACGTAATTTAGTAGCTGGAATAACTCCTGCGGCAAAGGAGGTGGTATCATATGAGCAGTTACTTTAAGAGATTATCAGATCACAATTGATCAGTAGATACATGGTATCACTCTTCCAATTTGGAATTAAACTCTTCATATAAAACTACTGGTCTCCCAAGGATGTCAGTCATTTCTGTGGCTGTGGAGTGCTCTATTTAGCTTTACTAGCGTACCAAAAAAAATCTCTATTCAACAACATAGCATTGCTATATTCATGTATCTATTTAGTTATTTTATTAAGCTTAATGAAACAGTTAAACTAGATGTCAGCTCTGTCTTCTATTTCTTTAAGGCAAGTGGTGCCAGGATCATGATTCTTTCAATCTTAACAGAAGAAAGTAGTGTGAAAATGTCATATTTATCTAGCACTGAAGTACACGTCAGTGGGACTGCTCTGTGAAGCTGGTTGGCAGTCAGCAAAATGCTGATTCCACACCTTAAGAAGTTAAAGATAACATCTTTTAAAAGCAAAACCTTTCACACAGCCTTGGGTGCTCTGTGGAGGAAGGTAGGGACATATTTAAAAAATATGCTAACTATTAACAGTTGCCAGCTGAGAAGTCTCAGTTCCACTACTGACACCTGTTTCTGGTGTAGCTAAAATCCCAGTGGTATCCTTGAAACCTCAACAAGAGGTTCAGACAGGATTCTTCAGTGAGGCAAAGGTGCTGTTGTGGGGTAGCCATCTCTTTCTTTCACCTCTGAAACCATCTGTTGGTGCAAAGCCTTCAGTCTACCACTGTAAAAGGTTATTGTCAGGTGAACACATGTTTATATCATCATCACTTTACTATAGTAAGGAATTTATGGGATAATCACTTCAATTTTAGTAATACTGCTATAATTCAAACATTAAAAAAATCTTGATTTAATAATATTTTGCAAATACTGGAGAGCTTGACAGCAGCGTACAGTCACCAGTTAGTAGAAAGAGTAAAACAAGAGTACCCAAACATATTAAGGAAGATAGATGTATTTACTAGCATTATCAGATTTTGCTGATATACACTCAGTATGTTGACATTTGTTATGTCTCCTTGTGAGAATGTGCCAGCAATACCTTCCCCATTTGACTTACTCACTTTGTGGCTTTTAAATGAGCAATGTCAGGCATACTTGCTTCTTTGCATTAGCTGAGTCTTGAGTTTTCAGAAGGATTAATATATACTCCTTCAGCTTTCATGCCTTTGTGCTGTCCTGAGACTCATAAAGCAAGAGGGATTGATAGGTTCAGCATTTTGCTCATGTAACATGGAGAAATCATTTAGAAGAGTGATTTATGGTGTGGCAGCGAAACAGTTCATAAAGGATAATGTCTTTCTACTTAGAATTCACATGCTATTACATAGGAAAAGCTTTGGCATTTGAAGAAAAAGTCAGCTGTTGTATCATCTATTTATAACGGGTTATTTGAATGTGAGATAAAGGGAAACACCCCATCAAACATTTTATTTCTGGGAATATTAGCTTCCCTGATACTTAAACTTAATTACTCATGGAGGATGCCATTTGGCGATTAGCCATAGATTTGTGATTGTGGTGAAGGATGGTTGGAAGAGAAAATGAGACACTAACCTATATAGCACTTCTGTATGTGTAAAAGAGGTAATTTATTCAAGGATGAGCCTTTAATTCTTCTGTCTTTGACATATTAAGATGACACAAAATGGGAAGGTTGAGACAGGCTTACCTAGTTTATTCCCACTTCAATATTCAGCAACAATAATAAGATTAGAATATATTTTCTTGTTATCAGCTGACCTGATACTTTTCAAAACACACTAGAATGAAAGCTATTATAGCAGTCCCCAGATATTTGGATCTATTCCCATCCCCTTTTGATCTTCCACATTTTTTATTACTGGTTATGATTTTAATCTCAACTCAGTTCTTCGCTCTCAGTTGAAAACCAACTGACCCAGATCCTAACCATCAGCTTGACTGGTCATTGATTGTGAGAGCTACTCTGCCTGTGGTTACTGCTCCTGCCCTGGTGGTCATGGGAAGCAAATGAGTACCTGCTGGCACACCGATAACACAACCAGGGCTCTCTGGGGAAAAAGATTTTCTTTCTTTCTTTCTTTTTCTTTCTTTCTTTCTTTCTTTCTTTCTTTCTTTCTTTCTTTCTTTCTTTCTTTCTTTCTTTCTTTCTTTCTTTCTTTCTTTCTTTCTTTCTTTCTTTCTTTCTTTCTTTCTTTCTTTCTTTCTTTCTTTCTTTCTTTCTTTCTTTCTTTCTTTCTTTCTTTCTTTCTTTCTTTCTTTCTCTCTCTCTTTCTCTCTTTCTCTCTTTCTCTCTTTCTCTCTTTCTCTCTCTCTTTCTTTCTCTCTCTCTTTCTCTCTTTCTCTCTTTCTCTCTTTCTCTCTCTCTTTCTCTTTCTCTTTCTCTCTCTCTTTCTCTCTTTCTCTCTCTCTTTCTTTCTTTCTTTCTTTCTTTCTTTCTTTCTTTCTTTCTTTCTCTCTCTCTCTCTTTCTCTCTCTCTCTCTTCCTTTCTTTCCTTCCTTCCTTCCTTCCTTTTCTTCCTTCCTTCCTTCCTTCCTTCCTTCCTTCCTTCCTTCCTTCCTTCCTTCCTTCCTTCCTTCCTTCCTTCCTTCCTTCCTTTTCTTCCTTCCTTTCCTTTCTTTCCTTTCTTTCCTTCTTTTCTTTCTTTCTTTTCTTTCTTTCTTTCTTTCTTTTCTTTCTTTTTTTTTTAAAGTTCACAAACGTGCTGTAAAAAAAAACCCAGAGGTACTGCGCCACCTGTACCATGGGCTATGGAAGGAAGAGGAGTATCACTAGGCAGGAAGTCAGCTGAAGTGACAGCTAAGTGGGATTTGTTAAATTTTTAATGAAATACGTAAGTTCTTCACGCACTATGTGCAGAAGTAGAATACCCAGGCTTAGGGGACACTCCTAAAGCTTTGTGAAGGGTAACTGGGACTCGTCATGGCATTAAGTGGCTGAACAAGACAATGTTTCCCTTGCTTGTTATGTATTGTGTGATGTGTCCATAAAAATAATTAGCTTTTTGTTACATCTCAGTTAAAGAAGCAGCAGAAAATGTAGTTTGTCACAATTTGGGGGGTTCTCAAGTGTTTGCTCCCATGTCAGTCAAACACAAATAAAATCTACTGAGTGCCTTTAAGACTACGTGCAAGTGTTCTCTCTCTCCTGATATCTAGGATACTGATTTGATCCATCTCTGTTTTGTAGAGACACTTTTCATCGTTGATCGTTATTAAGCACTCGGATGTGGATACTCACCTCCCATATATTAGGCCACTATCCAATGACTAAACCCGAGAGAAACTGGTATCTCTGGTGTCTAAAACTATTACTGACATTAAAATAATACGTTTAGAAGCTATAAAGTCCTTTTACAATGAGACACCTCTGGGTTTACAATTTAGTTTTGCTGAAACGATATAATTTGTCAGTATTTAGATTGCAGAAAAGATTAGTTTTGCTGAGACAATGTTTGTTGAACACTGACAGTGTTTCCATGAGTGGGCATATCCCATGCAAAGGAAAGAAAAGACCTAAGAAAATAGTGTACTTATACCAAAAAATGACAGCTGTCTTGAGAACTGCAGGAGTTGCACAGGCAGCCTTTGGGACAGCCTTTTAAGGAGGGGTATGAAGGCAGCACAGCAGCTGTTTGACTTGATAAGGCAAGGGGCACAGAACTTGGAAGGGGCACAGGACAACTTTATGTTTGCTCAACAGAATTGTTTCTCACTCCTTTAGAAGAAATGTCATTTTTACTGTTTGGATCACCTTTCCCAGAAACTTTTATAAGTGGGCCTTTGGTTAACCCTAAATGTGTATGGGTTGCTCTCTCCCTCTGAAGTTCTTAATGAAACCATCAAATGAAATAGGACTTTAATAATGGCTTTGTTGGTATTCTGCTGTGGCTGTGTGCATAAAACCTTTAAATCTACACTGCTTCATAATTATTCACTATAATTCATAACTCGATCCATCAAAGACTGGGATTAGTGTTTCTTGGGGTTTTAATACAGCTTTTTTTCACAGGGAATACAGAAGTTTAAAAGGAGAACTGCAAAGGAGTGAGTTATTTTAAAGTTGTTTGCTGCTACTATTTTTTTCTGAGCAAAGATGATAAATTCTGAGAAAGAAGAGTATTGTAGTTCTAGCTCTTTCAAGCATTGCTTACGTAGCTACATTTCTTGGGGATACATCTCCTCTTTCTTCCCTTTCCCTCTGCTTACCTGTTAGATCAACCAGAATGGCAAGTGCTGTCATATGCATGTCTCCTGTTGTTGGCGACATAAGAAAAACAGCGAATGTATTTGTGTGGCAGTTCTGTAGTTATAGTAAACAACGTGCTTTATCTTTGTATTAGTAACTGCTGTGGTATTCAGTACTCTGCACTGTAACTTACTGCTTTCAGTTACTTTCAGAGTTGCCTCCATACCTGCGGCAGCTGGATCTTGGAATCACTCAGGCCTTGTGTATGCTACCAGGGACATGTGGTACCACAGCTGTGAATTTCCTTAAATGTAATAAGAGATGTGAAAAAATCTCAATATGCAAGAACTTTCAGCATTGAGATCAAATTTCTAAATCACTTCGGAATGAAAAAGTTTATGTAAATTGACACCAGTCAGGATCCCTGAGATGTGAGGGTCAGAGGAGATGAAGGTTATGGGAGATGAAGGCAATGCTCTGACACTGGTGTGCTTGTGAGCTTGAAAACCAAATCTCCTTTGAGAACCAATTGTAATTAACTCTCAGTTTTCTGGGTAATACAGATTTTGGTGCCCAAGAGAAAAGCACAGATAATACAAACCTATGTAAATGAAGTTTAGAAAATCCAGTGTCTGTACAAAGACCATGCACCCCACATAAAATTTTACTGCTTTCAGTCCTGAGCTGATCTGTGTTAACTGTAACCTGAGTCACTGAGAATATCTACTTCCAAAGATCTGAACATGGACAGACTTTCACTGTAGCAGGGTGGGTCTAAGAGACATTTAATGATTTCTCAAACACGTGATATGATGGCATTACTGGATGCCAAAAAGTATCTTGGAAGAGTGTTCAGTGTCCTCAGATTCCATATGGACAGAAGAGGAGGACACATCTGAGGCAATCCAAATAAGTAGTAATAGCCCGGTACCTTCTGTACGAAAGAGAGAATCAATGAAGTTTTGTTGTATCCATGCCCACATAATTGAAAACAGGATCTTGTCCAGGAGCTTAAAGAAAGTTAAACCACTCAAAAACTCCAGTCCAATGCTTTAGGACACTTTTAGAGTCTCAAAGTAATAAGCAAAAATTCTGTGCATGAGAATGAAGAACTAAATGCTCGGCAAAAAATCAAATGAAACCCCCCAGTCTTTCTTCAACAAAAACTGATGCTGAACAGTGCAATAAATTCAGGTGCCCTCTAAGCAAAGAATTCATTTTCAAGTGCCTTCTTTTAGATACTATTGTGTTAAGGATTACTGAATTTAAGTCTTGAATTACAAAGTTAATCACTTATTAATTACCTCTGTGAAGCATGTTACACACAGTTCCTGCTGAAATCATGTAGCTTTAAGATAAGAGATAATTATGCATCTCATAGTAAATCCTAGAGATAATAGTTTTCAGTAAATGCCAAGTTTTCTGAAACCATCAGCAATTGGTAGGAAAAACTGAAATTTATTTTTGTAATTTAAAATATATCTAAGATACAAATACAGCTAACCTTTTAGTGTGAACTTAGTTAAAGGTTATTTTACTAAAAATGTCATTCTATCACTCCATTATTTTCTTCCCCTGCAATTATTCTTTAGAAAACTTACTTATATGAGGAAATACACAGCTCATAACATGATATGCCTAACAATATGTCAGTGTAATTTCACAATAATGCACCTGATGGATATTGCAATATTAGGGTTTTTATATTTATATGGAGAGCTCAAATACAACCTACCTCTTTTAACTTAAATTTTGCACTTATTACTAAATCTTTTAAGGATTAGTGTCTCTGAAAAATTAGCTCCTATATTTTTCAGCATTTGTCTTGACACCATCTTTGCTGACATAAATTTGCATAAAGGATGATACCTCAGCAGAGGGGTAAAAACCAGATGGTACAAGAGTTCTGGCTGTATTTTCAGGAATTCTGAATCTGGCATGTAGTTTTATCTGAAAAACACTGTGACAGAGGGAAAGAAATTCAGAATATAAAAATATTTTATATCACTCTTCTCCAAATGAAATTTTTCACCATCTCATTTTGAAACTTAGTTTGGTACTATTTTGAAAATAGGGTGAATAGCACATTCAATTAAATGTTTAGGGAAGTATTCTTTTTTCAATCATCCTGAAATAATGAGGTTGAATAGGCACTGTGGATTGATGTGAAATGAAAAGTAGTCATCAATAATATCCATTACTGAGGATTACTCTTGTTGTACAAGTAATTGGTATTTTCATAAAGCTTCTGGCCAAGATGTTAGGTTATCAAGAACACAATTCAGAAATGGTGGTACCTTCCTTTACCACCTATTCTTCCAATTTCTTTGGATGACTCCTCCAGACTTATTCTTTTGAGTTTTGTTTTAAAGGCTACTAACATAGGGGAATTATAACTGATGTAGCTATATCTCTCATATTTACTATATGTTATCATGTATCTTTTATAAGTATCTCATTGCTGTATGCCATTTACAAGGACTACCTTGGATATAATGGTCTTCATCTTATTTGCTCTATGTACTGAGTTAGTGTTGTAGAGTTTACAAAGCTGTTGTCACAGCTAACCTATCTCTCTCTTAATACACTTATATATAGAATATGTTTTCTGTGGTTCTTCCACACATTATTTTAAATGCTCGATATTTAGAGCACAGCCTATCTCATTTCAGCTATTGGTTCTCTATCTTCCAGGTGCAAAAGAAAGTTTTATAATCTCCTAGGATTCATGGGCTCATTAATGTACACTGTTCACTACTGCACCCTTTCTCAGTCATACTTTCATTTATAATGCAATGAAGTGAGTCATTGTCACTGAAAATGCAGTGATAGAGTAGTAATGGATCACTAATTCTACAGCTTTCATGCTATTAAAGTATGTGTAACTAAGCAGTGCAGAGAGTTAGGGGTGGAGTAGAATCTGGCACACATTCAGGAAAATGCATTTCCTTTTTCAAAGTGAAATGTTGGGTGGCTTCACATGTACTATTGGTGAGAGGATCCGCCTAGTTGATGGGAGCACTGCAAGCCCTGCACCATCAGGGGAAGAGCTGGGGTGTGGAGGAAGTTGCTTTGGAGATTTGTCAATGCCTGGATCTAAATGCACTATGAAAGAAGTGACACAGTACTTGACTAAGAAACAATAGTAACACTTTGCATTTTCTGCCGAATATCTCAAAATCCTTGCAAATACCATTAGACTTTTAAGTGTTCATTAATAACAATAAATAGTATTTAATAAATGTGGAACATGCAGTGAAAGAAGTAATCCTATTTTCTATTATTAATTCACTTTCTGAAATTCTCAGTAATAATAGTGGTTTTAGATAGGTTTTAACACAGCATATGGCTCAAAAGAGGTTTGATTAACGTTACATAGGAAGTCTGCTGTAGAACTGGGAACAGAACCCAGATTTCCTGGTTTGTGGGTCTGTTGTAACAAAAAAATTCCCCCTCCTTTATACAATGAATCATTTGGTCCTACAGCCCATCCAGTGTTTCATTATTTTTGAGACATAATAAGTGTGTTGCAATGAACAAGCACACTTCTGAAGTAAAGTGCAAGACTCCACCATGAATAAGGAACGGTTACACCTAGGTATCCTCTAGGTCCTCCTTAGGTGGTCTCTGTCCAGGGTCTTGTACGACCGTTTTATACAAAATGTGATTATTTTCACTGTATATACTTCTAGGATGTGGGTATTCATGGCATTGTATCTCAATTACTGGTGTATCTCTTTTCCTGTGGTCAGTGTTGCCACACCAATGCCCACCCAGAATCCCACTGGAATGACAGTCCTGCTAGCACGCTTTTTTGGTCTGAGACAACCACCCTTTCTGCTACCAGGGCTGCATTATACAATATATCTCAGAAGTGGGTCTCAGCTGGGAGATGATAATGGCTCACAGAAAGCTTCATTGCTTCAACTGTAGCTAGTTTTGTTGAATTAATTTCTGGCTTCATATGAATGACTAGCATGAGTCTGGTCATTCTTGGCTGATTCATTTCCTCCCACAGCTGGGGACTTGGACTGTCCAGTAGCTCCTGCCCTGGGACAGCCTGCTGCTGTCAGGTTACAAACCGTCAATGTGATCATATGCTCTCAGAAATCACAGGCAGTTAAAGAGCCATAATTGTCCATTTTTTCATTTAGGCATGTCGTTCTGGTCTCAGAGGGACTGATGGGACAAAGTCCATCTGGCAACTGCCTACTAGCCATGACCTTTGGGGGTCAGTTCTAAGGCTGATTCTGTGTAATACGGTCTTAATGAACTGAATGATGAGACAGAGATGGGATATTTGCTGTGCTTTCAGCAGATGATAGTGGGCAGGGCTGCTGTTCAGAGGTTTCTTGGTAGGCTGGAGAAATGGTTTTGCAGTCAGAGTCAGGTGCAGTGTCCTGCATGTGAAATGGAATAACCTCATGCACTGATACAGCGTGGGGCTGACTGGTTGGAATACAACTTTGAAGGAAAGGCCCTGGGAATCATGGCGAACAACAAAAATGACCATCAGCCAGCAGCATCTCTTCACACAGAAGGTGGCCTGCATCCTGGGCTGTGTTAGCATGACTGCAGCCAGCAAATCAAAGGATGTGTCTCTTTCCCTCTGATGGGCATGGGTGAAACCAGATCTGTAGTACTGCATCCCATTTTGGACTCCCCAGTGTGATGTTCAAGGGGCCAGAGCACAAGATATGTAAGGAAAGGCTGAGAGGACTAGGCTTGAACAAATCCAGGTTTGAGCTGAAAGCTTTCAGAAGAAAATGCTGAAAGGGAGCTCTTGTTGCCATCCAGAGCTACCTAGTGGGAGACTGTAGAGAAAATGGAGTGGGACTTCTCTTGGAGGTGCATGGTTATAAGATGACAGGCACAAGTTGGTACGTGAGAAATTTCTTCTAGATCTAAGTTATTTAATTATTTATTTGTAAACATAAGGGTGGGCAAACACTGGAGCAAGTTGCCCAGAAAGACTGTGGAATGCTCATTCTTGGAGAGATTGAAAACTCAGCTAGACAAGAACATGAGCAACCTTATTTAAGTGGACCTGCTTTGATTAGGGACTTGAACTAGATGACTTTCGGAAGTCTCTTCCAACCTGAATGATTTTGTGATTACTCCCAGGTTTGTTTGCTCTGATCTCATGAGCACTACCCTTACAAGCATTGCAACAGGATGCTAGAAATTATTTATCCTGTAAGTTATTGGTTTGGACCTTAAAAATGAGTGTTATACGGTAACTGAGCAATTATGACCACAGAATACAGCTATTTTATCTCTATGGATCTCATCCCCTCTGTGATTGTTTTAAATTGCAGTCCATATGAGGAAACAAATTATTGATTCTATTGTAGACCTGACTGATGTTACATGACACCAGTCTCATTTGCTTTCCTCTCTCCCTGATGTGATTTGGACTATATCAGTCTTCATTACAGGAGCTCCTATTCTTACAACTTTCCTGCAAGGTTTCTCATGCTGGTTTGATTCTGTCCTGGTTAATTGACAAAATGACCTCAGTGCCCCATAATACATCCTTCTTCTGTTGACATCAGTGGATTTTCTTCCTGTCTCCACGCATTCATGCTTTTTGCTGCTGTCTTTATAAATGACTAGCTCTGTGGTACTTACTCCAGGATGCTGGAGCTTACCACCTTCGTTTGTCATTTGTGCTCAAGGTACATAAAGCAGAGTACGCTTCAAATCTTACAGTTTAACGCTTGTACCTGTCACTTCCTAATGTTCTGGTTATGAATCACATATATTGAAAATAAATCATTACACATTTAGGTTTCTTCATTGTTTCAAAAATGTTTGATCTGTGTTATCACAGCAGACACAGCCCTGCCTTTATGAGACAGGAAGCGAGAAACATTAAACAAATGAGACGGACAAAATTAGCAGCTTCACTGAGGTAGCATGGCACTTTGCAACAGAAACTACAAGATGAACTAACAGACTTCGTATATTCATCAAATAGCTGATAGGTTTATGTCCCAAAAAGTACCATTTTTAATCCATAGCCCAACGCCCCAGGGCATGAGAGATGTGTCAGTAATAACTAGTGCAGTATAATCGCAGGTATCTGAATCCAAATAGAAAACCTGTCTGTGAAAACATTTTCCAACTGTGCTCACATGAGAGAATGAGAGACTGAAAGCAACCAATGGGAAACGAAAGGCTTTTGAATGTTTCATGGTTTATTTCTGACTTCCCTATACTTGGCAGAATTCAAATCTCTTATTGAGCTATATTTAATATTGTCACAGTGAAATAAAACCAGGCTGAGGTTTAGTTAGGTGTTCTTGGACTACTGCTGTGGGCTTGTCTAAGCTGGGAGAATGATGTGTCACACTATTTGTTAATAGAAGTTAACAAATACCACGTAGTGGAAAACTGTGCATTGATGTGTAAAAACATGCCAGCTTGGGGGTAGGTAGCCCTAGGACTGTCTAGAAGAAGACAGCACTAAAGTAAGAGTCATATTTAAAATGTAATGACACACTTTTTAAGCACAACCTATACTTACAGCCAATAAGGGTAGAAAATGAAAGTAGAAAAACTGAAAATCTGTTCAGTGTGGAAATGCAGCACTGCCACAGAACCGCGTATAGGATTAGGAGAAGGGTGTGTCTTTTCTTTGTTCTACTATGCCAGACAATACATTGGGTAATTCAATCTAATCAGACTTTCACAATCAGATGCTGGCATAGAACTATAGCAAATATTTCCTGAATCCTTAGCCAGCCACATTTATAGCAATTGGGAAAAAATATGACGTGGTAACCCCTTCATTGCCTATGCTCTTCACATAAGAAGCAGCAGTCCTATAGAGGACACTTTGGTCTGATAGGCCATTGTGACTTCCCATGGGAGAAGAACAATTTCTGCTTATATTTTTACTTCTCTGTCAAGGTTATTCCTCAGTCTGCCAGGAGGAGCTCTGCTCACGCACTAACCGGAGTGCAGCCTGGCAAGGTCCATCCTAGGTCACCGTCAATGCCCTTTGAGTGTTCCTTCTCAAGGTTCGTAGATAAAGAATCTTCCCCTGGGAGCCATAAGGATATTTATTAGGTATTTTCAGGTACCTTCCCTGTCTTATTGTCATCTGAAAATTGGTCTTCTAAATTACAAATAAATTAAGGATTTTAGCAAGTGTATTTAAAAATTATCTGAGTATTCATGTGAGTTTTCAACAACTGCTAGAAATATCAGGCAATAACGCAACATCACAGCTTTGCAAAACAGGCTGTTAAAATGCCATGGTATGAGCAGAGTCAAACTAATTAGTTAATGAACATAAATACTCACATTGTAGAAAGTTCTAATAAACAATGTTAAAAAATATCTCAAAACATATATGCCAACTGCAAAATGAAACAGCATTGATTGATTCACTTTATAAGTGACTAAAATTGATATTGAGGAGCACAAAGAAAATTCATGTTACAGTCAATGGCAGACTTTACAATATCTGTGCAAGAAATTATCAGAATAGCGGAACAGTCCCTGTGCCACAGCCTTTAAACACTAGAAGTCAAAAGTTTTCATGACTGTTACATGAAAACATCCATTTCAAAAATAAAATTCTGGATGCAGCTATGTATGCATGCAAACTTAAAGCAGATTCAGCTTCCTAGGAAGGTCTTTATTACCCCCAAACCACTCAGAGATGTAAATTTACAATTCCCTAGTACTGCTTTTCTTTTCCTGAGAGATTCCCAGTCCCAGTTGCTTCCCTCAACACTTTGATGACGGAAGCCAGTTAAAGGGGAGAAACTATATTCATGACCCTCTGCAATTAAAGAGATCTTGGGTTTCAAACATTAAATCTAAAATTCTTGGAGCAAAGTGTGTGGGTGTGCAGCCTAAAGATTAAATGAAATAATTCTTGCCAGCTTCTGTTGAGTAAATTAAAGTAATAAATACATTTAATTAAATGAATATGTTCAAGCATATTAACTGCTTACAGAAACTGTACTAACAAAAGGAAGTTGAATTCATTATTGGAAATACTTGTATATTTTTTTGTCACTGTCTGTAATGAGCTAGCAAGAATAACGACCAAGAAAAAAACGAAAAAAAGATTTGGGATGATATTTCCAGTCCTTGGCTGCTGGGAAAAATTCTCCATTAACTTCAAGAGCATTTCATCAGAAAGCAATTTATGCCTTTTTTATTCTCAGTTGCATTTTTTTCTTCATTTTCAGTTTCAAAAAGTTTCTGTGTGAATGAGTATCTAGTCTGTTTTCACCAGTTTAGCCGTGGTAGTAAAACTCTAGGAGACTGCTGCTTAGATGCAGCATGAACTGTTGACTGAGGACATTATTTCACACTTGAGAACACTTTATATAACTTTGCCTTGCTGCCTCTGGCAAGGTAGAACCATGAGGAACAAAAGTATTCACATACTGCAAGTGGTTTTTACTCACTTAAATCTCCAGATGTGGTGGTATAATAAGATACCTGAATTTGGGGTAAATTTAGCAATTTGGAGAAGGATGAAAGTTGCATTAGAATAGGTATAATTTAAGTCAGACAGTCAAGGTAAGAGTTCTTTGATTCAAAAATCAAAGAGCTCTTCTTACAAGACTATCATGTATGAACAGTAGTTCAAGTGAAAGAAGTTACCTTCTAGGTAAGATGTAGTGATTTTGTTGTGAAATTCCATATGTTTGCAAGGTCTGGCAGTGATTACCAGTACAAATTTTCCCACTGTTTCATTTTTCCTTCATTTCTGTTAGGATCTTCAGGTTTCACACATGTGGTCTTTCCATCTTTAATTCTTTTTCACCTTTCATTTTAAGACTCTGTCCCTAAAATGATCCTTAATTGTTTAATTAGGCTCTCATTTACAATTTTAAGTGAAAACTTCTCACGATATGTCTTAATTTTCTCGTTCTGGCAAACGGTCAAGGATTATGCTCCCCACTCATTAAGACTAACTGCAAAACCTGGTTCTAATCAGAAGGATCTAAAAGTCCTTCTGAGACTGGGAGTATGCAGGCATCTTGACTCCTTGTTCTTGTAAGAAGGAATTACATTTCAGAATCTGAAGGGGTCTGCACTGTGCAGGCATGACTGGGAAACCAGCCTCCGTGTAAGAACCTAAATGCGGCCACCTATACCACAGTGTTGACAACTGATGCCTCAGTCAAGATCTTATCCTGGGCTGTTTTTTGGTTTATGGGTTTGCTTGTTTGGTTGGTGTTTCTATTATTTTATTTTTTTTTTAATAAATGTTTCCTTTTCAGGTTTACTGACTTGCTTTTGTCAAGATGTTTTCTGACATGTCCCTGTGAGGCAGTTACGGATAATTCAGGTGGGCTGGATCAGGAAGATGCTGTGGTTTGGAAGTATTTTCAGTGATCTGGCTGCATCTGTGATAGTTTATTAGTGCAAATCAAGCAGCTTGTTTCTGGACATATTTTACTTTACAAAGAAGAAGGAAATCAGTAAGTCTTTCTCCTGAAAATTGCATTGACCCTGCTTTGTAGACAGAAGGTTATAACAAAAAACCAGGCTGAAGTCAATGTGATTTTTTTGCTTAGCATGGCCTAAACTGTAAGCTTTATGCACTGTAAGGGAATTATCCTTGTTGCCGTGTCACTCTCATATGTCTGTTATGGATATGTCCAGCCCCAGAAGAAAGAATCAGATACATTCCTACAGACATGCATCCTGGAAACTAAATTATATTACTTACTACTTCATTTAAAACAACTGTACAATAAATTGTTATGTATCTAGAACAAGAAAATTCTGTTTTATTTTGCTTTTGACTGAATTACACAAATAATATAACTTATTCTTCTAATTTATCCCACAAATTAAAAAAAAAGTAATTGAAGAACTAACAGAACACGTTGAGACTTGCCTGTCTGAGACTGAACTGAATTGTAAGTGGGAAACACTGATAGGCTAAAGGAAGCAGTCTAAAGAGATGGTGAAATACATCCTTCCTTAGGTGGTATATGTATATATTGACAAATAGAATTATGCTAAAGGGATCTGTTTGAAATCCCATTGATTTATGGGACGAAGCAAAAGAAATGATGGTTATGACCAGGCCTATTACTGATAGGCCTATGTGCCTTCTCAAGAGTGGTGCAGAACAGAACATAAATTTTACACACGGAAAAGTATTGGAATGAGAAAAAAGGATTATTTGAATTTCTGGATTTCTTCATGTGTGGATATATACAACTACATTATTCTATTGATGGTTGGTATATAGTTTCACTGTTCCCAATGCACTGGAGTGGGATACTAAATACTAAAGGGGTGCCGGTATTATTAATGTTGACATTATCAGTACTACTCCGCATGGCGTTGCAAAAACCTGTGTGCTTTTGCTTCTGTCCAGCATCCCCTTCTTCCCTCCTCCTCACCCCCGGTTGCTGCAGTCGTGTGGAGGAGGGATCTGTGAGGCAGTATCTCCCGTGTTCTCTTCTTTGGACGACACACTCTTACGTCCCCTGAGAAAAACTTGGAGCAGGGTGGAGCAGAACTACAGCTCATGTGGGGCTACTGGGAACTTGCAAATACAAGTACAGGACTGGGCAATGGAAGGGATCATGCCAGGGTAAGAAGTCCCAAAACCTAGAATGATAATGGGGACAGTTTGTAGCCCTTGTAATACCTCCCTAATGAGGGCAGAATGGAAAGGGCAGGTTGGAAGAGGAAGGAAAGTGAAAGCCCTTTGTTTCCACAAACATCAGATGTGAAAAGGTGTACCTTTTCATTATACCATATCATTATATGTTTCTGTTATCAGTATTATGAGAAATTCAGGTGTTGCTGCCCATCAATACACCACCTTAGTTACAGGCTCTATGTTTTGTTTCAATGCACACATATAAGAAAGAGTATGAGTATGCGTATATGTATATTCTGTATCCTTCTGCATATAAGAATATCAGATTGATTACTACTTTCCATCCTGCTAGCTGGCATCGAAATTTTGTAGCTTAGTTTTGAGCAGCCTAAAATGATGACTAAGTTGTGAACAGCAGCTTCTCAACCACTGCTGATCTCTCTGGGCTATTAATTCGAACAGTTCAATTGATATTTGTCAATTGAGAATCAGTCTCATGCAAATCTATATGAATATGACACATATACAAGAATATGATACAAACATCAGTGTGGAATGGTAGCTATAGAAATGTGCAGTATTTTAGATACAGCTCTAGAGCCTTAAGTTCTCTTTCCACAGGAAGTTACAAGCATACGGGAGAGAAAGACTATCCCAATCTAACTTGCATCCTTTCATCCTTAAAAGCAACTGTCAGAGAACTCCCAACAGGGGCTTTAGATTCACAAGACTTATGGAACTGCACTATTTTTACATACAGTAAAGTGCCCAGATATGAGACAGTTGCAAGTGTGTGACTGTACCCCTCAGGATGTGACCTATACACTATAAACGTCACATCCAAACTGTATTGCAGCGGGGAAGAGAAATGACTTGAATGTTTTAAAAATACTTCTTAGCAATTTTCATCCACTGTTCTCAAATCATAATAAAAATGGCCAGAGTGGCCAAACTTGTCTGTTTCCACACACCCAAATAATTCAGATCATATATATCTTTATATATATATATATATCTCCTCATATATCATATATAACCCTCAGGCCAGTTATTAATAAATCCAACCTGTCTCCTTCTCCTTTTCCCAAGAAAGTTTTACTCCCATTTCAGCAGGTGGTGTACTGAGTGAAACAAGGTATATGACATGCCCAGTGTTATACAAAGCTGTAAAGCCTAAACCACTTCACTGCTGTCTTTTCCTGCCTCTGGAAGGGATTGTATGCAATTTGAACTTTGGCTAGCTGCTGTTTCTCACATAATTTTGAAGCGCTTTTGTGTTGTTAATAATTTTACCTTTGGCTGTGTCTCACCACACCATCACTTCCTTCCGCCCACCGGCACTAGCCAGGAGAGCTAATCCACAGGTTAGCTGTGAGCTCTGCTTTCACTTTACCATATGATGCTCATTCAATTTCAATGGACAGTTTGCATGTTTGTAGGTGGAAGCATTAATTTACAGTTAGGAATTTAAAGCTATTTTCTCCCCTCTTTTTAAGAGGCCAGGAAAACATGTAAATTGGACCAATCGTGAGGACTTGCCAGTTCCAGTATCAACTCAGCACTTTTCAGGACCTGGCTCCAGAGGCTATAAATACCAGGAGAAAACAGCATTGTAGAAGCAAAGATAAATGATTCTAATATTTTATCTTTATCTCAAAGATAAATGAGATAGAGGTGATTATTTTTTTTTTGAACACCGAGAAAAATATCTTAATAGTAAAACCGGGAAAACTGTCTCAGTCTCTTTCACCAAGGAACAGCCTTTTGAAATGTTTGTCCTTCCCTGAACTCAACACAAATGTACAAGCTATAAAACCACACTGGTAATTAAACAGAAATTATTTAGATTTTTGATATTCATTCTACATCTTGATTCTTGTGGGTGAGTTTTCATGTTAACAGTGAAACAATAGCTTAACTTTATCTCCTTCAGTTACATCGATTATTTGGGTTCTGACCTAATTTTAGTTTTAAAAACTAAAACTTAAAAACTTCTGAAACTAGAATTGCCAGGAGAACAAAAGATCAATTTTTCATTTTCCCCTGAATCTTTTCTGCATTTTTCTTCCTCCTCTGTTCATCCCATTCACCAAGATCCTAGAACAAATCGAAGACCTTTTTTTTTTTTCAGATAAACTACTACATAAATGTAAATATGAATTGATGAGAAACAGTGCTAAACGCATTATATTATACCAGCACTTAAAAAACTTCTTGACTGCTATTTACATACCATCTTTGTTCTCCTAAATGTAAATGCATAGAATATTTTAATAATTTTTCTTTGGGATATCACTGACCAAATTTGACCAATTACCTCTGGCCTGTTGTCTTTTGGGATAAAGTTCTGATCTGAAATTGAAGTTTTTACACAGAAAATAATAACATGAAGACACTGGTATCAGGTAAAAAAGTTCTGTTGGTTTACTATCAGCATCCCCTAGTGGTGATATTATTTTCTTGTCAGATTTACACAGAAGTAGTAATTTGACAGATTTGCTTACATGGATTAGAAAATCAAGAACTAGTGGTGCCTTAAAAAGATACAGTCTGTGAAAAAAAAGATATATTTACAGGTCTTACCTGTTAAATTTTCAAAATTACTTTAGAGGTGAAAAAAATGAGGAAACTTAAAAAACTCCCCTTCTTGTATCTTGTATTTGGTTTGCTTAATGAATGTTGGTAGGGAAATTAAAATATAAAGATGGGAATTTTAGAATAGCCTCGTTTTTCGTTCTCAGACATTAACCCCTTATTATTGTTGTTTGTTTTAATGACATTGCAGCAGAAAGTTGAATACAAAAATTAGTTAAACTGAAAATCTGTGTCAAACGTGAACTTTTTCAAAGGTATGTTGAGATTGTGCTGTTGTGCATTTACATTTTACTTCATTTAAATTTTAGCGTAATTAACAATTTTAGACAGTGATGTCTAAAACAATTGATAATTTAATCTTAATTTGTTAGACAATACATAAAAGCACTTAAAAAAAGACTTGAGTGGCTCAGGAGGCTGAATTCCACCATTTTTCACTGATACTCAGGCTTCTGTGCTGAACCTAGTTAATGTTTAATCAAAATGGATTCATGTGTTGAAAACAGACAGTACATGATTAAACCTGCAGCATAATTTAGACAGTCCAAAATCAAAAGCAGACAGTATGAATCTCTGTTTCTTTCATCTGACTGAAGGAAAATGTTAAAAAAAATATTATTCTATTAATTGGGGTAAGCGTAAAGGAAGTTACAGTAGTTGGTCTCTATTGCTACTGTGCATGCCATGCTACAGTTTGGCAGGGTCTATACAACCAACCATCTCTCTTCTCCTCTCCACCAGAAGACCTGTGGCTATGTGTACCAGCTTTGATGGGTACCAGAGTAGCTGTGGGCCTTGTGTGTTCCCTGACCTGTCCGATTTTCATGCATGTGACTGTTTAGTAGATTTTCCACAGAGAACTAGAGGCCTGTATGGGAAGTATCCGTTCGGGTGTCCCGTGAAGTGTCTGTGCCTGCTGTATGGTAAAGCTCAAAACAGCAGTCCAATATCAGCAAGGGTATATCCTGGGGTCTCATTATAATCTCGAAGTTCTGCATTTCTCGCCTCCATATGCTTTCCTCCCCTGCTTTAAACAAACTATTTTAAACATTACTAAGGTGACGGTCAGAGTTGAAATGGAGCTGGTGTATGTAGGAGTTTCTAGACTAGTGCACGAGAGACTGAATTTGCAAAGGCTGTGTTTCTGACTCTGAATAGCTCCTGTTTCTTTCCCCTTTGCTGACAGCTCCTCTGGAGATGAAATCTTCAGGTTTTGTCAGCTTCAGTACGGTGTGGTGCACTTAAACGCTTCCTGACAATTTGGCGTTGAGCAAATGCCAACCCATTCTACTGACATCTATTTTGATCTTCTGAGTTAAGATGGATTGACAACCTTATTGTGTGCTGTTGTCATTTATTTGAATATCTTTTAAAGAGTTTTTTATTTCCCTTTTTATTACTAGTTGGTCAAAAACTGACAGCCCTAAAGCAGTCCAGAAGGCATTTCAGGGTATGTATAAGCAGTGTCAAAATGGGGACAAATGCCACTAGAGAGTTAATGAAGAAAAGGAAGGGGATGAGAAGGAGGAATTTGTATTACAACTTTTGACAAGTTTCATATCTGTTGGTTGATTAATACTGTCCAATCTACCTTTAAAACCTGAAAAGATTAATTATATTTCATATTTCTTTTACTTTGCACAGCACAAGGGAGACTCAATTTGTTTACCCCTTGTAGCATTCACTCCCTTTTTACTGTCCCAGCACCCTCAATCATTGTATTAGGAACGTTAAAAGGTACATCCCTGACTTCTCTTTTTAGTATGATTTTGTCTACCCATCTTTTGTGCATGGTGATATTATCTCCTTCCTCTGTCTTCTATCTTCCACAAGTTTAATGCTCACTGGGTGAGAAAGTATTTTTTCTTTTTCAATCAGTTTTCTGCTAGTTTCAACAATCTCTACCTAGTTGTCTAATTGCAGGATTTGGTGAACAACAGCTCTGCACTCAACTTTTCTATGGCCTTCATGATTCTGTAAGGCCTCTTCAGCTCCATGCTGGAAAGTCACGATCTTTCTTATCTCTCCTCATAAGGCATCTCTCTAGCCCATTTTCATTTATTTGCCCTTCTCTGCACCTTCTCTATCTCTATCTCTATCTCTATCTCTATCTCTATCTCTATCTCTATCATCTCTATCTCTATCTATCTCTATATCTCTGTCTCTGTCTCTATCATCTCCTTCCTCAAATGCAAAGACGAGAACTGTGCATAGCAGTCCTAATGTGCCAAAGTTTCTTAAAATGGCACAGTGATAGCTTCTGACCTGTTCTGAACACCTTTCTGTGGATGGTCAACATTTTATTGGCTTTTTTTGGCTGCTGCTGCATATCAGGCCAATGATCTTAGAGAACAGCAAGCAGTGACTCTATAATCCTTCTTAATTATAACTTCATTTTTTTGAGTTCAGCACTGTGGATGCAAGCCTTAGGGTATGTTTCCCTAGCTGTACCGTTCTCTGATAGCTCACCTGCAACATTTTCACCCACATACAAAGTTTGTCAAGACTTTTTGGTGTTCTGGCTTTTGACCACCTGTAAGAGCTTAGAATTGGCTGGAGGCTCACAGATTTTACAGTACAGTGGTTTCTTCAGATCATCAATAAAGAAGCTGAATGAAGCTGCAATCCGTCTCTGGGGAACCTGACTGCTGGCTGGCTCCTCTTCATCCTTAGAAATGTTCATTAAGCCTCGTGTTTTGGTTCATATTTTTTAAGCCATGAAAGAATATTTTTTTTCCCTCCGGTCCTGTGGCAACTGTTTTCTTTAATAATAACAGGCTTTTAAAAAATCCGTGTGAAGCATGTCTGCTGGCTTTCTTTTATTCACATGCTTATTGATACACTCAAAGAACTCCAGAAGGCCAACGAGTCAGGGTTTCCCTGCACAAAATCCATGCTGGCTTTCCCCAGAGACTGTTTACTTGTCACAGTTTAAGAACAAATGGCAGTATGGAGGTTAAAAGGATTTGGATACCAAAATGTCTTAATGACAGATAAATGCAATTTTATAATTTACATGACTTCCCTGAATTTTGGGAGTCTAGAAGAAGAGTCAGGCAGGTCAACGCAGCTGTCACAGATGTGCAGTGCACAGTCCAGGAGGGCACCCTGGGTGTCTCTCAGGTTTCCTCTCAGGGTCCTCCCTATGTAGCCAAATAGACCCTCCTTTCATATAACACTGGGATCTCTCCCCACATATCCCTCATGTACCATGAGCGACCCTGACCCCATCGGTTACTGGATCTGCAGGCAATACCTAAATGGGATTTCCCATTCAAATCCCCTCTGCGTCCTGCACCTGCCTGTGGCCACAGCCATGGCTACTTGGGGCACAGGCATGGCTGCTTGCATGTGAGGTGCTTTACAGTTTCGGTAATGGGGGTTGTCCCCTGTACAGTGAGGCTAACTGGGATTCACATTCTAGAACTGCTGCCAGCCAGGCACAGTCATGCCAGCTGCCACACAACCCATCCTTTCATATGTACACAGTCCTATAGCTGTTCACACCAACCATTTACCTGTAAAACCCATTCCAATTTCAGTGCTGGATGTGCAAGGGTCAAATACAGCATACTAGAATCAACATTTGGGCTTCAGCAGAAGGCAGTGCTAGCCATTTAGTGCTTGCCCATAGCTTGTTATACATGTATCATTATACTTCCACCACAACGCAAATTCTTCCTCCATTCATTTTCCGGCAATTTGCAGGTGGTCAGCATGTGTTGGCACTACACATCATACATAGATGAACTAAAGCAAGTTCTCTTTTATGCTCCCAGTCTAAGTCTCTAGTTGCAGCCCAGCCAGGATGGCACTGTTCCCCTTGGCACACCAATTGGCCGTGTGCTCTGCTGTTCTGCGACTCTCTTGTTTCACTTGATGAATTTGCATGGGTCTTCTATGCATCCAATGAGCTACCTGTTGCCATGCCTCAGCTGCCCGGATGTGTTTATCCTAGTGCTATTTTCTGTTGGTTTATCCATTCCCACACAGCCCTATGGTTACCATTCAGGAATAGGTATAGACACGCCCTGTAAGCCACTTTTCCTCTTCATCCCCTTCTAACGGTATCTGTGGAGCTCTGGCTTCTGCAAACTTGGCACTGGCCACTTCTCTTACACTCAACTTAGCTATGCAGTGAGTAAGGGGACTTTGCAATGCTGCTTTCCACAGTTTCTGTCCCCTTTGGAATCTGGAGGAACTGTCAGTGAAAGAGGGTGTATTTTTGGTCATTATATGAGAGCCCGTTGTAAGGTAGTACTTCGGTGGCTGTGTTTTGGCCAGGGGTTTGGTTCATAGTTCTTCTTTCTTGAAAAAATTAAGTTTATTCTGACAGTTCTGGGAATACTTTGCTTCCCAGAAGAATTCACTGGGCAATCAGTGCAGTCCACTTGCTCCATGTAGGGGTGGTGGTGCAATGGCCGAGTGGCACCCTTCTCTGGATACCCAGGGTAGTATTGGCAATCAGGGTACCAGTGTAAGTGGTTGAACTGTCCCCAGTATTTCAGGTGCTTCTTGGACTCCTACATAGGTGGTAATGATCTCATTTCCTTGGGAGATGGGATCAGATGTTCTGCGCTGATGCACCCAAACTGTGCAGTAAATACGGGAATGGTTATAACAGAGAGTCAGTTTCCCACAGCTAGTTTATTTTTTAATGGTGCAGAGCTTGGGCATTTAAGTACCGATCTTCATTTAATATAGATGTAATAGTCCCTTAAGTACTTCTGTCTCACTTTTCCAAAAATGAAAGGGAAATATCAAGTTGCTCAAGAATAGGGAGCTCTTGACAATGTGACTTTGACATGTTTTGCTAGGAAATAGTGGGCCAAGTTGGGAAAAGCAGTGCGAAAAAACACTAAGACAGAAGGGCATCCCAAAATATGTCAGTTATCACTCTTGATTACTTTTGATTGATGGCAGCTAAAAGAAGCTCATAGCTGTGAGCAAGAAAAGAGTTTCTTCTAGACTGACGTCTGCTATGTTTGAGAAGGCAAGCTACTGCAATTTTCTGAGGTGTGGGGGCAGGCAATCCAAATGCTGCTGCATTCAATATCTAGCACCAGTTTCTCTTTTGAATTGAAATTTTCTACAAGACTCTAAATTTTGTCTAGCAATGTAGATTAAAAAAGGTAAGAACTCAATTGAAAATAGCTGTTTACCACTGAATGTTGTTTATATCAGAATAAGGCATCAGATACTCAAACAGAAGAAGAATAAAAGAGTTGTCAAAGTTTGGACAGAAGAGAGAAAATGTGAGCCTAAAGTGGGGAAAAAAAAAAAAAGTTGTTTCTGGATTCTTTTTCCAAAACATCTGAATTTTGGAAAATGGAAATTCAGCTAGTGGTATGGTGGTAGGTGAAGGAATACATCTCACTTCTAGACATTATCTGGTGTTTCATTCTGCCATAGCCAAGCAGCAGCTAGACTTTAGCTGAACATTCACAGGCAGCTGTGTAAAACGAAAAAAAATCTGCATTACTCCTTATCATGAATACCTTCATTTTCCCATGCTGTACTGCTTTGCTGGACTACTTTGTGCACTGTGGTGCAAAGAAGAATTGTGGACGCATTAGAACAGAACTGGAACTTTAATTTGGATCTTGTTTAGATGGGACTACAGAGAGTTACTGTCACCAGATTGGCCTGTGCAAATAACATGTTTCTCCATCTGCCTGCCAAACAGGAAATAAAGCAAAACAAACCTCAAACATTGGTTTAGTTTAGATTGCTTTGAATTGGACTTACAATTACTTTATCTTGCTGAAATGACCCTTTTTTTTTGTATTTCATGCAAAATGTTCCATAGAAATCTAAGAATTTCATTTGCTGCCTCCATGTCCTAGGCATTGGTTTACCTCAGCATAATCTCAGATACAATACAGAGCTGTAAGAATACAGAGCATTAAATCCCTTGCTTACATGGCTGGCAAAAGGCAGAGAAAGGTTTAAAACTTGTCCCTGGAAAAGAGTTCCAAAGAAGCACCAATACTTACCTTTGTCTCTTATTTTACTTACATATAAATATCCCCAGAATTTCTCAAACTAATTCTAAAATGTTTACTATATGAGCATATCAAGTTTGTTTGCTTTATAAATTATTTAAAATTATGCCAATTCTACATTAACAGTAATCGGTCACCCTTTTATTGCAACTGAAGTACGTGGCTTATTAAAAATACCTCATTGTAAACCAGTTCTAGGTCTATACATTGATGTTAAACGAGTTATTACATTTCTTCCCCATTTCTCAATTAACTAAAGCTTTCTCCTAACAAAGAAATGATAGCATAATTCAATCACTTTTATGCCTTCTAATTAAGTGGACCTCTCAAGGGTCTAATTTTCTGCAAAGTTAAAAATCCCATTCGTGTGAATAGAGTGAAAGAAGGTCAACAGTAGGAACTGAGAAAGTTTTATTTCATAACATGGACATCTCTGCATTTTCTTCTAGTGTAGTTTAACTCTCTCTAGTAGAGATGAGATTTCAGCTGTGTAAAGAATGACTCAGAGGCTGTATCTTTCAGCTGGAAAGATGAGTTTCCCCAATCTGAAGTGGAACCCTAAAAAATGTATTCAACTAAAACTATTTGTTGTATTGCCAAATAACTCTGAAATAACCACAGCTTCTTTTGTCAGCAAGTTTAATTTCTTTCCTTGACCCCAAATAAAACACATGTTGAAGTCATGGCTCCAGGCACGAGGAACTTTTACAACAATCCTTGTCTTGGTGACACTAGCACAAAACACGTCTCTGCACAAGAACTAATAGATTTGCTCCAGAAACACCACGTTAGTTGACTTAGTGACAAAATCTGTAGGACTTGCAACTTGTAATTTTAACTTGCTACTACAGGGAACTTTAAAGACTCAACTCTCTTCTCTTTTCTTGTAATGGGATGTAGTTTCAAAGGCCCTCACTCTGTCAGAGGGTACCGGGAAGGTTGTGGCTTGTGGTAAATAAGGCCTGTGGAGCAGCCACATGGTTCTCTGATATTGTAAGGGAACTATACAATCACTTTTAGTCTGAGCAAACTCTCAGTTTCTTCAAGTTCTCAACTCCATAAAACATTCTAAAACTATTTTTCACAGAAAGTAAAAAAGCGATCAAGATCAATGTTTCTATCAGTAGTAGTATTTCTTTCAACAGAAGAGCTCCTTTAGTACTAGGATGGACTAAGTCATGTACAAAGTGCCTTTTAGCAAGTAATGATTGCAGTTTGTTAAAATCCTTGTTGAATATTTTAAAATAATGCTGTTACTGCAGGAAAATACAAATTGAGTACTCTCTTCCTGGAAACATAGAAAATCAAGCTGGTATACTGATGGGGTTTAGTTCTGTAATGAAAGATCTCCAACCTCAAATTTTGAATTTAAATCAATGTAACCTTAACCTGCAGAAATAGAAAACTGTAAAGAACAAGCATTGTACCAACTTTGAAAGTAGGACAGGAACTAAATGTAGAATTCAGCATGAAGGGAAAATTGTGCTCATGCTGAGATGTATGATTGACAGTGGAAAACATCTTTGGACTACTCAAAGATCAATTTTAATTGGAAGTTAGGTCATATGTAGTAAAGTAACTTTTGGTAACCAAAAATTTATGCCTGAAATGAACTCAAAATAACCATCAAAATCACAGGATTCTAGGGCTCGACGTGACCTTAAAAAGTCTTCTAATCCATCTGACTACTTTTAGGCTGGATCAACTACAGCTAACCCATTTCTGATATGTCTAAATTGTTCTTGGAACTTCAGTGACAGAAAACCCATTTTGCCATCGCTAACTACTTTCCAAATATTATTTTTCTTAATTTTAAAAAGCTATCACACTATTTTCTTTCCTTTCCTTACTTGCAGCAGAAATGTATTTGTTCTTGTTCTGTCCGTCCCAGATATGGAGACTAGCTCATCCCCTTTCTTTGCAGTTATTTCATTAAGAATTGAAGTATTGTCGCAAACTTGCTTTATGTTTCCTTCTACAAACTTGAACAATTTAATTCCTTCTTTCTTATAAGAAAGGCTTTCTAGACATTGCTTTTAAACTCCTTTCAATTGGATTGTATTTTTATTGTAGTATTGTACTTAAACTGAACACAGTACCTCAGGAGAGGTTTCATTGTTTATGAACAGAGCGGAATTTTACTTCCTGTGTCTTTTAAAGGTTTATCTTCTCCCCCCCCAGCCCAAGAACATGCTATTGGTTATATTTGGATTTACTGCTTGAGAAAATAACTTGTTACTCTGGGGTCTTATCCCCCTTTTTTTACTAGATATGGCCTCTGCGGTAGCTTGCTACATCTCTCATCTAGTTTGTATGTGTAGCTTTTACGCTACGTTTGACCCAGGCAACATAAAGCAACCAGAATGCTGAGAAAATCCCTCAGCTGTGGCAACGTAGGTTCTGCAACAAATTCCTTGCTCTTACAGGACTCTCAGCTGAGTAGTTTAATTTTCAGAAGAGCGCACTGCCCACAGACCTTCTGATTTCACTGTCTCAGCACTCTAAAAATCAAGACACAAGATGAGTCAAAAATGGATCATTAACCACAGGTCTCCAAGAGTGGTCCTTTCAAAAGCTGCCGTGTTACTGAGCATAACCCCTATTGAAAACTCCTCTAAAATCTCAAAGCTATGACTACCAGTCATTGCTAGGGTAAAATTAAGAATTGTTTTGGTTTTTCTCCTTCCCAGTTAGTGCCAATTTGATTCTCATGAAACTGAGGTATTCACAAGTGACTTATGAATTATATAACAAACTAACTGTCTCAAAACTTCAAAATTAGTGACCACTCCACCAACACTTACCTACTGTGCTCCTGAACCAGTCCTGGCTACAGACCAGCTGATAGAGGGAGGCCCTTTATGTGGCAATTTGGGCAAATATGCATTGAAATATGAAAGATCTATCAAAGAGGTAATTTTCATAAGGAGTTTTGGGCAGTAGAGAAAATGTAAGACTCCGAGTATACTCGGAGAATAAGATATTCTTTAATACTTAAAGAATAAACACTACTGGTCTTAATTATTATTATTATAATTTTTTGATAATTGGAAATTATGTTGAGACAAAAAGAGATTGTGTTCTTCAAAGATTTCTGGAGTCCTTGAAAGAAAAACCTTGCTTGGATGCCTGTGAGAAGGACACTTCTCAAACTTGTGAAATGCATTGTCCTCCCTCAAATCTCTTCTAACAAGCTTAATATGCACTGAGGTTTACAAAAAAAATGACAACAGGTCAAGCTCACAGTGTGCTGTGATTCTTGCCTGTCATGCTGGCCAGTACTGTCTCACTGTTGTTCCCTAATCCATCCGTATCGATCTGCTGTGTCTTGTCTTATATGCAGATACCAGGAACGGTGGGACAGGAATTAAGTTTTTGTGTTATGTCTGTGCTTGGGATGTTCTGTGAAAAAGATCAATAGGTGCTACAGCAATATGAATTATAGAAAACCTGTTGCCTCTTTTCTGTAGTTCTCCTATGTAGCCAATGCACTGGTAAATCGATCTCAATCAAAAACGCTTTCAGCGTGAGAGATTCATTCAGTTACATTGCACAGGAGCATATGGTCTTTCACAATAATCTTGTTTGCACCGACTGCAATTTGTTACAATTGAGCAATTTATTACCAAGAGCCTGAGCATCTCAGTTTAACTCTGAGTTTGGCCCAGTTTCAGCTGAGGGAAAGACCGGGAAACCTCAGGAAGACCCTTCCACTCCAAATTAATGTAAGAGTCTATGACTGACTTTTTTTCTTTTAAAGTACTTCTTCATTTTTCTTCAGAGAAATTTTACTCAGTGGGTTGACATGTTTTCCTATTCTAGGTGAAGGTGTTGTGCTGGTGGTTGGAAGGGTTGCTTCACTATTTTGTTTCTTTTCTGCTCAAAGGAGCGGCACGGTGTGTCTCGTCTTATGGTCACAGAGACACGAGGGTCCCTGATGCCAGATCTCAAATTCTTTTCATGGATGAGTCAGTCCTTCACTCTTTTGAGAAGAGTAAACTGCACTTTTCTGCATATGTGTTTTTCAGCTGTCACCTTAAAATCCCAGTGCCTTGACCATTTGGACACTATACCCCTCTTTCACTCCACCTTACTACTGCATGGCTTTCTGTATACAGGTTTTATAGTTAAGTGTCAGCACTAGTCCAGCAATATATGTTTATTAAAACATATAGAAAAAAACCCCGAACCCCAGTCTCTTGAATGGATGAATTTGGTAGCATGCTTGAGTAAGTGGGATAAATGAAAAAATGCTAGTATATTATTGGAAGCTTTAGAAGAAAAGTAAGAAGCAACAGTGACTGACCTTAAAAATCCATTTTTTTAACAACCATTTATTAGGCAAAATGTCAGAAAAGATTAAAATAAAGAACTTTTATTCTTCTGTGTGGGATTTCTTAATCTCTTAAAGTCCAAGCATATTCTACCTGCCAGGAGTGCAAGTAATAAAGGTCTTTCTAAGCACTTTTGCTCTGATCTTTGGGATTTTAAAGGAAGAGTAAAACCTGAATATTCTGCTTGCTCCGATACTGATCTTCAGACATTCCTAAAATGTCTTGGCTTGAGCTGCTTTGCAGCCATTACACAAATTTGACTCGGCAAGACTATTAATGATTTGACCTTCATTTCAAGTTTACTTTGTGCTTGCAAGAGCAATAGATAGTGATGAGGAATATTATTTTGTTCCTAGTGGCGATTAGGTTGCTCACTAGCCATAGTGCTACTTACAAGGGGGAAATCCTGTCTAACCACCAGTGAACTTTGCTCAGAATATTCACAGCATTTATGGACTGTAATTCTTGTTCCCTCTGTGATCCTCCCTTTGTTCTCAGCAAGAACTTTAAGTGCTCCAAACTACCACTTGGTCAAAAATCTCCATGGTTTGTAGGAGTAAATAGCAAACCTAATACCCTCGTTGTGAAAACTAAGCTGAAAATTTATATAGAATAATACTGTCTATATTGCAGGATATAAAAAAGTCACATAGTCACCTCATGGCAGCATAATTATCATTTAGAAGGCTGTGCATATTTCTCCGAATCCTTTGGGACTGGCTGCTGTGGAAGAAGAAGAATTGAAAACTAAAAGAAACCAGAGTAAACAGACTGGTGTTATAAAATGGCCTGGTATTTTCTAATTCTCAAAATAGTAAAAACATCTCTCAAAGTGAGAAAATTTTACCCTGTGTTTTCTGCACACTAGCAGAAAAGACGCAGGAAGAAGCAGAGCCTCTCAACTGAGTCACTGTAAAAGATTCTGTGAGTGCTATTTTTCATTCTTTTGCAGAATTTAATTAAAAAAAATACCTGCCTAGTGTCTATTACATACAGCTGATGAGCTTGCTCTGCTAGCAGCAGCATGAATGCAACTGGTTGCTGTGAGGAGCACTTCAGCATGTGAGGGTCTTGTCCTAGCTGAACCCCCTCTCTCAAACTGGGTCTTATCAGTGTGTGGCGTTCCTACATGAAGAGGTTTTGCTGTTTCAGTTTCTGCAAGGCACAGAATATTCTGCTGAAGTATTTATTTCTCTTTGTTTTATGTGTATGCACAGACATATCTGTATTTATAGCCATATCTATATCTATATTGATATAACTGTACATGCATATATCTGTATATATATACATACGTATGTATGTACATTTATATTTATTCATACATGTACACTGCAGACACACAAATATAGATGTAAATTTAAAGGCTTTAGAGGTTAATATTTTGTCTTTTTTTTTTTTTTTTTTAATTCTATCATAGAGATGTGGCTTGTTTTAGAAAATTCTTCCGTAGTATTGCTCTGCTTTGAAAATAACAGTATGTTACCACATTGCAAAGCTTAGAGAAAATGGACTCTGAAATACAAAGTCAGGAGAGGCGGACAGAATTTTAATCTGCTCTGTGAGAACATAAGGATGTTTCAGATGAGAAAAATAATTTGATTTTCTTGTGCCGATGCCGGCCTTTCAAACAAGAGGCTTTTAATGATTTCTCTCTGCTTTATATAAGCTTGATCCTCGGTTAAAATTCTCTACTGTATCTAATATATACCTCAGTCCTTTGCTGGATCTGGAGCACTGTGTGATGGTACTCAGGAGAACTTTCTTTGATCTCCAGTCTTCTGCCCTTGAGCTTCCCACTCAGCCGTTCTGGAAGCTGGTTTCAAATTACTTCCTTATACTGGAGGTGTTTGTGATTGCTCTTTAATTTTCAATATCTCCCTCCTGTCTTCAAATTAACTCTTTTAATTTGATCTCCCTTTTATAGAGGATTAGTGTTTACTTTTCCATTTTGTCTGAGTGACACAGTGCAAGAAGGCATAACTGCTACAGTTTATATAACTAAAAATAGTATCATATGGGCATTGGGGAATGTCTACTGCAGATAGTACAGTATATAGCTGCAGATGAGCTGTGTAACTATTTTGTTACTAAGCAAAGGCTTAGTTCAGCTAGATTTCATTTCCTTATCTTTAGCTCATATTTTTCAAGGAGAGGTCATGAATCTGAGAATAAATGTGGTACATGAAGAAAAATGCCTGTTTCGCATGTTAACAACTTTCAAGTTATCTAACTTCTACTGTATAAGACACCATGCATCTGTCCATGTTATGACAGCTTCCACTAAGTCCCTGTCACACAGTGGATGGGTTCATTTACAGCACAGTTCTGCCCTGGATGTGGCCTCCACATGAGCATGCTGCGGTTGATGCTGTAGTTGCTAGGATTATAGTCCAAGAAACTAGGCTGTCCACAAGTGGTGTTTTACGGTTCATGTTTGTTTCCTTTGCCGTTTGCTTGCTCCCTCATTGTGGTCTGTCACTGCCTTTGACTCTCCTGAGCCTGGTTCCCAGCTCCAGCCATGCCAGCCCTGCAGGAGGTTACTGCTCCTGCATGGAGAAGCACATCTGCCAGTGGCTCTTCCTGAGCCACCAAGGCTTCCTTCCATCAGGCTTAATTTGTAGCTGTGATCTCTTTATTTTATGATCCAGTGGAAGTCCATGGTGAGAGAGCAACTATGGAAACGGTCTGAGGAGTGAGGTACAGACGTTATATCAAAGGAGCATGGGGTGGGGACCAAGTTGTGGCTGGAACTTGAAATGTGCAGGATATGCTTGGCAGTGTCATCTTGGGAGATTTTTCTCTTCATCTTAACAAAAATTTATCTGCAATATTGAGAAGTGATTTCTAGTGATCTAATAGCCATTTTGTATATTCGAGAGAGAAAAGTGTTGTCCCCCTCCCAAAAAAAAAATATGAAAAACACATCCTGAAACCCAATCCCAAAATCACAACCCACCAAGAAAAACAGGGCCACAGATGTGAGCAACACATGTATAAAGAGGGAAAAAAAACCACTCCACATTCTGCAGCATACTTTTCTGACAAGTATGTTTTGTGTATTCTCTGCTGTTTCCAAACATTTTGGTGGTATCACATTGCACTGTTTGACTTGCAAGTCCAACTGACTTCCAAGGGAAGTCCTGTACTTTCTGAAGAGGTTTTCTAGATCAGTTGTCTCCTTAAATAAACATATATGTGCAACACATTGTGGTGTAGACCCAGAGCAAGGCATTCTAGACCTTGAAACGTCTCCCTCTCCACCTCCTGTGCTTCCAAGTATCAGCAACACCCTCAGTTTTCCCTTAACACTTGAACATTTTCCTGCCTGTCAACAGTTTTCAGGCATATATTTTCCCCTGAAAGAGTACAAAAGGGTCGTTGTGGTTTATGGTCTTTCTGGAATTTTTGCAGTGGTGTTGAGCACTTCAAAAACGTACACATAATCCATAGCAAATCAATATATCAGCCAATGGGTTCATCAATAGCGAGGAAAAAACCTAAGGTAACAGCCGAAATTTATCATAAATGCAGCTATTATGCCATATATGTATGTTATGTATTGCTACACGCACACAATACATCTGCATAAACATCTTGGAAAACTGGTTCTAAGGCCTTGGCAGCCAAAGTTATGACATATGTGCCCGTCCCTAGTAACTGAACATATCTACAGTGTTCATTTCAAATACAGAACATTAGTAAAAAAAATGGTAATGTATGATCCTCATACCAAGATTTTGCAACAGAATAATTTAACCTGTGAAGAAATGAAAAAGAAAGCACAACTTTTAAAGCCAAACTGCTGCAAAATTCCTTAAGCCCACAAAAAAAAATTGTTTCCTTTTTTTCTTCTCACTGTTAAAAATTATAGTAGTATCTGTTATGTGATCATTAGAATGGAATTTTTTTTTTAAAAAACAGCTGCAGGATTATAGCAATTTGATCTGAACTTGTTGTCTCTTTTTAATGATTTGGTGAATTCCAGTATATGAGCTCTGTAAAGTTATTCTAATGAATGTCTATTTTTCTATGGAGTAGAAGAGAATTTATTTAAATGAATCAGGAAATCTCAGCTTGCTGCTATTAAATAAAATTTACTTTAATGAATAGAGAGCTATCTGTTTGTCTGTAGTGAGTAAACAATGTAAGTATCTTTCTGTATTAACACAATGGTTTCTCCTCTTAAAAATAGTAAATTTTTGAAAATGGAAAATACAGAGAAAATAAGACTTCTTTCTCACAAACATAAGCATCTAGATCAGATCTTTTAGGATGTAATTAGACAATACAGATCACTTGATCCCTGGTGCTTTTCACAGTGACAGTTTTTCTTGGAATCAGAAGGTGAAGGAGCTTATTTTAATGAGTTTGTATTTGTAAAAGTCTGCACATGCACAAAAAATTTCCAACTGTCACAGCAGCCAGTAATTGGCGGAGAGATGCTTTGATAAAGGCAGGAAGAGATCCCTGCTGGTTCAAGACAGGTGGACATCAACTTGAATCCAATTTACATCTTAAAATGCACAATAGAAAAGATTTGCATTACATTGCCTAGATGAAAGGGAGCTCTTAGTCTGAGCTCCTCATTTACTTTCCCGTCTTCCTTTTTTTTTTTCTTGCCCAAGCACTCAAACTATCTATAGCTAAGTTTTAATGAAGATACCTCGTTCAGCTGCTGTCTGAGGCAGCTATTTACTTGACTAAGACTTAAATCTGAACTCATGCTGGGCTAAAAAAGAAAACCCAAACTGATAATTGGACAGACCTGAAATTGGATAGCCTGCTTTACCCACAGCTTGAATCAAGTGAGTGTATCTTCAATGTCAAGTTATTTTTATTTGGTTGCCTGGCCGAGATCCCTTGCAACTCTTACTGGGGCTTAACAACAGAGCTGCAGTGGAACGTGCCCGCTCTGAAAGGTAGAAGAAACGTCTCCGGATGGGCATCTTTGGACTGTCTAAGTGATCCTAGCTACATATTTAAATGGTTGATCCGTATTTAAACTGTTAATTCACAAGCAAACTTTTACTGCATCCTAAAGTTTTCTGATTGAGAGTTCAACACTGTACTGAGTTTAAGTGAGGGAAAAGTTGCCTTATTCTTGTTCGAGAATGGATGCTGAAGAAAGGCAGGTGGGGATTAGATGAGTAGTCTGGATTTTTGTTCCCCTGTAGTTCTTTCCCCTGTGTTCAAGTCAGGAACTACTGGAAATCTAAGCTTGTTTACAGAAGCGTAGGAATTCTTTGTGTGTATGTTTTCAGGTACAAATTCCAATCTTACAATCAGCAATGTGGTCTGTGAAGTCTATTCCAAATTTATATGTGTACCTGAAGAACTTACACTGAGATTCCACTATTTGTTAAATATTTGATTCTGAGTTCCAATTCCTTTTTAAAATAATCCTTCCTTTACAGATAAGGCTCTCAGTCTCTCTTAAAACACAAAGCAGTAGATCACCAATGTAAATACAGTCCATTGTGTTTAAATGTAATTTTCCTTCCTACACGATGCATGCAATTTCCTATTTTGTAAAGTTCCTTAAAATGTGTCTATATGATATCAGAAAAATAATCTAATAATGTGCATTACTGCATGTTTTATCTCTTTCAAATTTTCAGGAACTTTTATCTAACTTCAGCATGCATGTGAAATTGAGAGTTGAAATGAATGGAGCTACTGAGTACTCTGGGTGAAATATTAGGCCACTTAGGTGTCTGAGTACAGGCTATTTTTGAAAACCTTTCCGAATCCTTTGTTTCTCAGGTGAAAATGTCTTCAATAGAAAATGTTGGCAAATATATTTTTCTTCACATGCTTGTGTATTGGTACAGTCTGAGATTTACTCTAGATGTTCTTATTTTTAAAAGTTGAAATGTACTTTCAAAATTCCCATCAGGCAACTGAGTCAGGCTACCTAGACAGACTGACAGGACTGCCTGGCTCCATCCAGTCTATCCACATGGCTTTCACTTCAGTGGAAAATAGAGTTTGAAGGCAAGATGGATGGGGCATTTTTAGAATTGTCTTAATGAAGACACCGCAGGAAAACACTCCTGAAGATGGGAGCATAGTTGCAATTCAAGTATTTGAGTTTGGCCTCTGACAAAAAAGCGAAGAAAGATGCAGCCGCTGAAACTGGATATAGGGTACCTAGAGTATGGAGTACCCCGTACAACCCATAGCCAACCCTTTTTTCAAATTCTGCAGGAAAGGAGCTGGTCAAAATGAGTTTAGAAGAAGCTGCCTCTTTCCTAAGACCATAGCTTTTATTCTTGTATGTCCTGCGGTAGGCATGCTTTGAGGCACAGCTCAAAGTCACTGCCCTCCTATCAAATATTTTACTTCTGAAAATTGGTTTGTGACTTCTTATCCAGAGAAAAACCATCAAGATCCAGGATAATGGAGCTACCTCCCAATGCCCAATCTAAACCTTATCAATGATGCTGAAGGAGGGCAGAGTAGCGAGGATACATTACCTTCACTGTTCCCTAGGACCCCTTCATACATTCCACATGTGAAAATCAGTTATGGCCTATATGAATGTAATGGGTTGACCCTGGCTGGACGCCAGGTACCCACCAAAGCCTCTGTCACTCCCCCTCCTTGGGTGGACAGGGGAGAGAAAATATAACAAAAGGATCATGGGCTGAGATAATGACAGGGAGAGATCACTCACTAATTACCATCACAGGCAAAACAGACTTGACTTGTGAAAATTAATTTAATTTATTACCAATCAAAATCAGAGTAGGGTAATGAGAAATAAAACCACCCTTAAAACACCTTCCCCACACCCTTCCTTTTTCCCTGAGTTTAACTTCGCTCCCAATTTTCTCTACCTCTTCCCCTCCAATGGCGCAGGGGGATGGGGAATGGGGGTCATGTCGTCACACATTGTCTCTGCCACTCCTTCCTCCTCAGGGGGAGGACTTCTCACATTCTTCCCCTGCTCTAGCGTGGGGTCCCTCCACTGAAGACAGTTTTCCATGAACTTCTCCAATGTGAGTCCTTCCGATGGGCTGCAGTTCATGAAGTGCTCCAGTGTGGGTCCCTTCCACAGGCTGTCATCTTTCAGGAACAGGCTGCTTGTGACCCATGGGGTCACAAGTCTTTCCAGCAAACCTGCTCCACTGTGGGTTCCTCTCCCCACGGGTTCACAGGTCCTGCCAGAAGCCTAATCCAGCGTGGGCTTCCTGTGGGGTCACAGCCTCCTGCAGGCACATCATTTGCTCTGGCATGGTGTCCTCCATGGACTGCAGGTGGATATCTGCTCCACTGTTAACCTCCATGAGCTGCAGGGGGACAGCCCCACTCACCGTGTCTTCACCATTGGCTTCAGGGGAATCTCTGCTTTGGCCACTGGAGCACCTTCTCCCCCTCCTTCTTCACTGATCCTCATGTCTGCAGGGCTGTTTCTCTCACATATTCTTACTTCTCTCTCCAGATACTGCTGTGCTGCATTTCCCCACCCCCCCCTTCTAAAATATGTCAAAGAGGCACTATCAATGTTACTGGGCTCGGCCTTCACTGGCAGTGGGTCCATCTTGGAGCCAGCTGACATTGTCTCTGTCGGACATAGGGGAAGCTTCTAGCAGCTTCTCACGGAAACCATCCCTGTAGACCCCCTGCTAACCAAAACCTTGCCATGCAAACCTAACACAATGAACTTGTTGTCAAAGGATTAGGTTATGCTTTCCACATGTTCTTTCACTTTGCACAATTTTTCAGGTGGACCTGAGAAGCAAAACATCAAAAACTAGGAAAAGCATGATTACATGCCAAAATTATACTGTGTTGTTAACGCTTTGTTTCGTTTAGTCCTTAGAATTTACCTGTGAGTGTTAGACTAACAGACTGTGCCTTTCTGTGTTGGATAGTGTTGTGTAACACTAAGAAACAAATTTAAGGTATTTTCTGTTACCTATGTTGTGTCTCTACATGGTAATATGTTGATGGGTGCAGCACTCCCTGCTTGTGAATATAATCTCTGGTTTCTTCTGGAGTCTGAAGTAAAAAAAAAAAAAAAAGGCTTACTGCTGTCATTTCTGATGTTACAAGGTTGCAGGCTACAACCTTGGGAGATTTTACAGTAAATTTGATTTTTATTGTTTCACAAAATGGGACCTGTTTTCTGACAGTCAATAAAACTGCAGGTGATACTCCTTTTATAATAGATGTGAATGGACTATTACTGTTTGCTATAGCAGTTTAACTGCAGGGCAAGCTTACAAGGTTTTTGTTGGAAAAAACAAACAATCTTTTTTTTAGCCACAGGACTATTTGTCTATTTTCATCAAGTTCCGTAGTAATATTGGTATATACTCGTCTGAGAAGGTCTGAAATAAGCAAAAAGTTCTCTGCCTCTGAAGTTCAAAATAAACTCAAAATTGAAAATCAGTATTGGTGGGCTAAGTAGTTGCAACACAATATAAATAGGTAAGCCTAAGATTTTAAATAATTTATCAAAGCAGATGTTATGGCTATTGTGTAAGTAATGACAATGTAGAAGTTGCCTTCATGTCTTGGTGCTTTATCTTAAGTCACATGAAAATTTTCTAGTTCTGAAAATCGATATGTGATATTTATACTTTGAATCACAGAATCACTGAGGTTGGAAGGGATTTTTGAGTATGGTCTAGTCCAATGTTCCTGCTCAAAGCAGAGTTAACTAGACCTAGTTGCTAAGGGCAACTGGTTGGGTTTTGGATATCTCCAAGGATGGAGACTCCACAACCTCTCTGACCAATATGTGCCAGCATTCCAAAACTTTCATGGTGAAAAAGGTTTTTGTTACATTTTAATGGACTTTCCTGTATTTCAATTTGTGTCTGTTGACGTTCTTCCTGTCACTGGGTACCACCAAGAAGAGTCTGACTTACTTCCTCTTCTTCATTCCCTCACATCACATATATATACACACATAGATAAGAACACTGGAGCCTTCTCTTGATCATCTTTGTCGCCCTTCCCTGGACTCTCTCCAGTATGTTCATGTTTCTTTTGGACTGGGGAACCCATCACTGGATCCAGCACTCCCGATGTTGTCTCATCAGTGCTGAGTAAGGAGGAAAGATTACCTCCCTTGACCTACTGGCAATGCTTTTCCGAATGGAGCTAAGGACATTTCTGGCCTTCTCTGCTGAAAGACCTCATTATTCGCTCATGGTTAGCTCATGGTCAGGAAGGACATACTGCTACTTCTCTGCAAAGCTGCTTGGCAGCTGGTCAGCCCCCAGCCTGTCCTGGTGCATGAGGTTATTCTTACCCAGGTGCAAGACTTGGTGTTTTTCTTTGTTGAACTTCATAAGTGCTATCATCCCATTTGACGACCCTGTTGAGGTCCCTCTGAATGGCAACACGACTCATTGGTGTATCAGCCACTCCTCCCAGCTTTGTATCACCTGTGCAGCTGCTAAGGGTATTCTCTGTTCCATCATCCAGGTCATTAGTGAAGAAGTTAAACAGTATTGGCCCAGTATCAATCCCTGGGGTACACCACTAGTAACTGACGCACAGATGGATTTTGTGCTTCTGATTCCAACCCTTTGAGCCCAACAGCTCAGACAGTTTTCAGTCCTCTCCATTGTCTACTTTCTATTCTGTACTTTCTGTAGGGCTTGCTAGTCCTAATGCAAACCTTTGTGTTTTCTGCTAAGGGTACACTCTGCCCCATCCTTTAGATCATTAATTGAACACGGCCGGACCCAGTATTGACCCATGGGGCACACTGCTAGTTACTGCCCTCCAACTAGAATTTGTGCCACTGATTACCCTCTCTCTGTGTCTGGCCATTCAGCTGGTTTTCTATCCGTTTCACTGTCTGCCCATCCAGCGCATACCTCATCAACTTCTCTATGAGAATCTTATGGGAGACTGTGTGAAAAGCCTTTCTGAAGTTGAAGTACACAGTATCCACTGCTCTCCCGTCGTTTACCAAGCCAGTAATTTCATCGTAGAAGGTGATCCGTAGGTTGGTCAAGCATGACTTCCCATTGATTGATCCATACTGACTATTCCTGATGACCTTCTTGTCATTACTGTGCCTGGAAATGGTTTTCATTTCATCTGTTGCGCCTGGAAATAGTTGCTCTATCACCTTCCAAGAGATTGAGGTCAAGCTCAAAGTTATCTGGGCCTACCTACTTGTCCTTCTTGAAGACAGGAGTGCCATTTGCTTTCTTCCAGTCTTGAGGCACCTTTCTTAACCACCATGATGGTTCAAAGATCATCAGGTGTCCTGATAATGACATCACAAGGATTCATGTGTGGGTGCATCCCGTCAGGGCCCATGGACTTAAGTATGTCCAGTTTACTTACATATTCCCTAAACTTATCCTCTTCCACTAATAGTATGTCTTCCTTGCTCCAGACTTTCTCCTTGGTCTCTGGGACCTGGGATTCCTGAAGGCTGACTGGTCTTGCTAGTAAAGTCTGAGGTGAAGAAGACATGCAGAACCTCAGCTTTTTCTGTGTCCTGTGTCACTGTGGCCCCCTACCCCATTCAGCATCAAACCCACATTTCCCCTAGCCTTCCTTTTGTCACTTGTGTACTTATAGAAGCTCTTCTCATCGGCTTTGATGTCCCTCACCAGATTAAATTCCAGGTGGGCTTTTGGTTTTCTTAATTGCATCTCTGCATGCTTGGGCATTGTCTCTATGTTCCTTCCAACTTCCTCCTTTTCCCACCCTTTATATGCTTCCTTCTTGTGTTCGAGTTTTGCCAGAAGCTCCTTGTTCATCCATGAAGGCCTCCTGGCATTTTTGCCTGACTTCCCGCTCAATGGCATGGACTGCTCTTAAGCTCAGAGACAATGATCATTGAATATTAACCGGCTTTCTTGGGCCTCTCTACCCTCCAGGGCCTGATCCCGTCAGACTATCAAGCTGGTCTTTAAGAGGGCAAAGTCTGCTCTCCTGAAATCCAGCATTTTGATCTTGTTTTATGCTGTCCTCCCAAGAAGGCTGCGACTGTGCAACTGCATGCAGATTTTTAACTCATTGTGTTTATTTCCCACATTGTGTGCATTTTTGTATAGGCATGTCAGAGGGGCAATCCAGCATGCTGATTTCCCAGAAAGGGGTCTATTTTTTTTCCCCATAGTGATGTCTTGTAGACTCTTTCTTGCTTACATGCCAATGCTGGAGGTGATCTCACTTAAGCCCTGTTTTGCTGATTTTATTAATCACAAGCATGGCACATTTCTGAAGGGAGAGTTTAAATCAGAATTTTATTTTTTTTTCTGCTAGTGTCTAAGCCTAAATTGCTTGGATAAGCTGATTCCTTCTTACTGATTCCATTTAAAAATCACAATACCACTGTCTTTGAGATCCTTTCTATCTTTAAATGAACTATGTGATCACTCCCAACCCTCCTTCAGACTCTTATCAAACTACAATACTCACAGTAGTTGTGAAGTATAGGCAAAAAAGTTCAGTAAAAATACAGACCGCATTCATAAACATGTTTCTTTAGTCTTCTCCATCTTTCAATTACTGTTTTTAATCCTAAACTGTGAATGTTTCTGGAAAATGTCATATATGGATATCTGTATATTGTCAAAGTACATCTTCTGTTATTTTATAGGGTGTTAAACTAATGTGACTTCGACGGTGAGTCCATCAGGATCTTCAAAGAATAGAAAACCAGATCTCAAGTCTATCCTCTGAAGTTCTGTAAAAATTTCTGATATCTAATTCTCTAGAATATTAGAAGTTTAATGCATTAACATAACAGTGACAAAATAATTCACTCCACTCTTTTAGTTCAAGAGAGTTAAAATACAGATGTAGTAAACAGAGTCAACATCTTTGTGATGCTCTGTATCAACACAAACCCTTTGCCTGATTTGGGGAAAGAGTGATGAAACTAGCCATAAATGTTCATTTAATGTTGTAGATATTTCCAGTATTTAAAAAAATTTACTAGCAATTTTCACAGAATCACAGAATAGTAGGGGTTGGAAGGGACCTTTGGAGACCATCTAGTGCAGCCCCCCCTGCCGAAGCAGATTCACCTAGAAAAAGTTGGACAGGTGGGTTTTGAATATCTCCAGAGAAGGAGACTCCACAGCCTCTCTCGGAAGCTTCTCCCAGTGCTCTGTAACACTCAAAGAAAAGCAGCTTTTCCACATGTTGAGATGAAATTTCCTGTGTTCCAGTTTGTGTGCTTTGCCTCTTGTCCTGTCACTGGGCACCACTGAGAAGTCTGGCCCCATTCTCTTGCCACTTGCACTTTAGATATTGATCAGCATTGATGAGATGCCCTCTTAGTCTTCTCCTCTCCAGGATAAACAGACCCAGGATCATCTTTGTAGCCCTCTGCTGAACTCTCTCCAGTAGTTCCCTGTCTTTCTTGAACTGGGGAGCCCAGAACTGGACACAGTACTCCGGATGTGGCCTCACCAGGGCAGAGTAGAGGGGGAGCATGACCTCCCTTGACCTGCTGGACACATTCTTCTTAATGCACCCCAGGAGACCATTGGCCTTCTTGGACACAAGGGCAAATAGCTGCCTCATGGTCAACTTGTTGTCCACCATTAATTAATGTCTTCCTATTTCTAGTTATACCTTTTGTAAAGTTATTCTGATCATTAATAGTTTCCTTGTACATGTCTGTCTTTCTTTTTTTCTTTCTTAATTACTTATCTATGCACACATGTTTTAAATGCAGGTTTATAAAATGGGTCGGTTACTGGGTAGAATGGAAATCATTAGAGAGGAGAAATGGAGAGAAGAAAAAATAAGAGAAGACGAAAGACATAAAGTGCGTGAAAGAATCAGATTTTGGAGTCTGAGATCAGAAAGCTCAGTAAAGCATGTAAATACCAGTAAATGTCAGCTGGCATTGACATATTTGTGAATCTCATAGGATGAGCTCATCATCACAAATGTTTAACATCTCTCTGGTGGCTTGGTCTTCACCTGCAGCTTTCTGATGTTTTACCTCCTTTATCCTTCCTTTCAATTTTTTGTAGGCTTTTTGTTCATCAGTTGTGATATTATGATATCTTAACTCTGGGTGCAATGTGAGGATCTGAGCTTTAAACTGCAACCGCAGCACTCCTCTGCCTGCAGGCTCCCCTGGTTTGTATCCCCCTGTAGCACAGTTTGTCCTCTCTGATAATTACAGAGGACAGGGAACTCTGTAATGCCTCCACCCGTGATGTCTCATTTCTTTATCAAACTCAATAACTTCTTGTGGTGTTGATCTGGCAATCACCTCTTGAAAATTCTCTTTATTCTTTTTCTGCTGCTAAGTACTTGCCATGTTTTTATAGAACAGGCCCTCTGGCTGGGGAAAAGTTGCCAGTTAAAACTCGTGAGACTGATCCACTGTTTTATTATTATTTCTTTCAGCAGCTCTTCAGTGTCTTTGATGTTATCCATGCATTTGCATTAAAAGCTGTCAGTGATTTATTTTAATAAAATCCAATTATCCTTTTTAGTTCCTTGTGAAAAATTAATGGATGTTTCCAGTTTAATTGTGAATATAAGCTTATGGAAGGAAATGCACCAGTCACTAATGGAATTGTGGCATTAATAGTGCCAGCAGCAGCAATGAGGGTTAACTAATATATAATGCTGTGCAGACTTAACTTCAGTAACTTGTGCAGAACTATTTGGGTCCAAGGAGAAAAGCAGCTGTTTTCAAGGAGCTATGTTAAGATAATCCTAAAACCCCATGTTTCTCACAGAGTTCAGTATCTCTGCACAGTTCTTGTGCTGTGTAGACATGGGAAAAGAAATGACACTTCCAGGAGCTGCCTATTCTGCTTTCTAGGGTGTTTTTGTTAAACCTAATCTCTTACAACTTCATTTTTTCTGTAGTTTCACAAGGATAAAAATGGGAACTTTGGTCTCCTGAACCGTTAAATCACCATGATCTCAGCTGTGTATTTTTAAAGCAAACTTCCTTTCCTCCAGCAAATCCTTGATTTCCCCATACTGCTAACAGCAGGAGGCTATGCTTCCACTACTATCAGCTTTTCTTTGTCTGAAATATAGGATTGGTTTCTTGGTACTACTGAAATTTTCCTATTGGTGCAATCAAAGAGAAAGGAAGGGGTGAGTATCTCTCTATTGCCTTAAATTTGGGGTGGTGTGGACCTGAATAGCATTATAAAGCAGCAGCCAACTGCCTTTCCAAGTTGCTTGTGTTATCTATAAATTAAATAATCTGGTTGGCGTAATGCAGAAAAAGGCTGGTTATAAGCAGCAGTGAGATGACACCAGTTTTATTTGGGACACTTTAATAATTGAGAGTTGTGACTGCTCAGTGATTGTCACATATCCCAGCTGAAAACCATTTGTGTTCCCATTTGAACACAGCGGGGGTAAGCTGAGAAGCCCATCAGGCCTGAATTACCAAATATATGTGTAAAGTCAATCTGTTATGTCCCAGTGGTACAGATGACATCTCCCCCCCTGCCCTCCTTCGCACTTCCACTGTTTACTTTTTACAAAAAAATCTTGCAGTGGACCTCAGCATTTTTTTCACTAGTTCCTCTCGCACAAAACCAACACACAACCTAGTAACTAATTTGTGCAAAAAGTATTTATTTGTATTTTAAGATATCAATAAAATCTCAAAATGGAAAAGAATAGTTAATGATTATCACTCAGGAAGTACTACAATGACAGGCCTAGGAATGGTGTTCAGAATCACAGGGAAAAAAAGGTGTGGGAAAATAGACCTTAATTAAACAAGGTCAGAACACGAAGGATGTGGACATTTTGGAACAGGCCTAGAGGAGGGCCACAAAGATGACCAGAGGACTGGAGCACCTTTCCTACAAAGACAAGCTGAGAGACTTGGGGTTGTTCAGTCTGGAGAAGAGAAGGCTCCAGGGAGACCTTATAGCGGCCTTCCAGTACCTAAAGGGGGCCTAAAGGAAAGACGGGGAGGGACTCTTTATGAGGGAATGAAGCAATAGAACGAGGGGTAATGGTTTTAAACTAAAAGAGGGGAAATTTAGACGAGATATTAGGAAAAAATTCTTTACTGTGAGGGTGGTGAGACACTGGAACAGGTTGCCCAGAGAAGTTGTGGATGCCCCATCCCTGGAAGTGTTCAAGGCCAGGCTGGATGGGGCTTTGAGCAACCTGGTCTAGTGGGAGGTGTCCCTGCCCATGGCAGGGGGGTTGGAACTAGATCATCTTTAAGGTCCCTTTTAACCCGAACCATTCTATGGTTCTAAATATTTACAGGCACCTGACCCACAAGACCTATTTTAATAATTTTAATTGATCAATCTCTGATCTGTTAAAATTATCAATTATAAATCAAAAAGCACCAAATAGAACACAGTAGAAAGCACCAAAGGGGAAAAATATTGACTTTGATTTCATATCTGGTAAGATAATACCATCTTTCTTTATCAGATTGGTAATGGGGTTGGTCCACATTATTGTCTATCCACCATACAATTTTATATAGAATCACAGAATCATAGCATGGTTTGGGTTGGAAAGGACCTTTAAATGTCACTTAGTCCAACCCCCCTGCAATAAGCAGGGACAACTTCAACTAGATCAGGTCACTCAAAGTCCACTTCAACCTTACCTTGAATATACCCTCATCTATCTCATTGCATAATTAAAAAAAGTGAGGGTACTGTTCAACATCTATCCTGTATTCCTTCAGCTGAATTATCTTTCCTACCTCACCGATTTCTTGCTTCTTATCCTTATTTTTGCTACTTCCTGTATGTGTACAGTTCTGGTTGTCTTTGCATCAATGTATCTGAAGGAATTTTAAAGTGTTAATTATGGATGATGATAAGCAAAATGTTATTCAGGTTTCCTCCTTTCTTCCATCCAATAATAAGCACTTTTTGCAGAGTTGACCCCAGAAGGATAATGCTTAATATCAGTTTAGTGAAAGGATCCTGTTGCAAAGATTCCATAAAACACTAAACGTTTCTTAAAGAGTGATTTCCTTATTAAACTGTGGCAAGAAGTTCATCAGTGATTGACTGGTGGTACATGTCAAACCAAGCTCCTGGGAATGCATGTTGAATATAGAGCTCAAAAGATTCAGGGGTTCAAGACAACAAGTTTGACCCATGTTTTTATGATATCCGTATATACATCTGCTCTTTAGCTAAAAATTAGCAACAGAAACCTTCCTTTGTGTTTATAGTGGTAACGTAAAAATCTTTGCTAACTAAATGATAAAGTACATAGAAGCAGCTCTGTCCTTGATAATCAGTAGTTGTATCCAAAGCAGTTTCTCATATAGTAGACCTTTTTCAGGTTCAGTAAGACTTCAAAATGGCTTAAAATCTCAGTGAGGAAATATTCACAGAAAATGAATTTTCAAAACCCTGAATAGCTTAACAGGCCTTTTTCTTCCTCCTTAGCAAGACTTTGTTTTGTATTTATTATTGCAAAATTACATGCTTGCAAATCTTGCAGCTCTGTTTTGTTAGCCACAGCACAGAAAGCCTGCAGAGATGTGGTGAGGGAGCAACTGAGTTTTGGGTGTTGCTGTGAGCCTTTACAATCACGTCACTGTTCCCACAACCTGCCCGTGAATGACTGCTCTGAACCTAGGGAGATTCCCGACTTCTGCAGCCTTGCCTGACATAGGCAAAAAATATCTGTAGAGGTTTAAAATGAACTGTTATTAGAAAATAAAAAAGCTGTGTATTGGTAGGTGGGCTTAAGCAGAACTTCTTACAATATGCATCAGGTTACGGTATTGTTCGAAAGACTGTCTGTGGTCCAGCTTTATATTTGCTGTAATACTTGCTTAATCTTAGGCTTGCCTACTTTTTATGGTGCCAACATACAGTATTTCATATAAGAACTTTAAATAGTCATGCAAAAAACACAGGTATGTTAAATTAATTGAATTATTTATGGCAAAGCAATTAAAGAACAGACACTTAGTTAGCATACGTTAGTGCCAGAATAAATAGATTAAAGAAAACACTGTAATTGAACAAAATAGAGGCAAAAAAGATTAGTCATGTCTCAGACATCAAGCACATAACAATTTCAGTTGTTTAGAATAGGCATTGCTAACTTTATTGCATAGATTTCTCCAAAAGGTTACCCAGTCATTACAGGTAAAAGCTGTCAGTGGAAAACCCCTTGGTCATTGTATTGTTAACTTTCAATTAAATACTTCGGTGACGTAGACATTTCACATAGTCTTCAGTGATCCACATTTTCTGGGCTATAAAGGAATTGATTTTTGCCTGCATGTAGTGGAAGCAAGATGGAAATTGGCATTTGTCCTTCAATGTTTTGCTTATAACTTACAGGAGAAGACACTCAGTTAACACAATCTGAAAGTGATGCAGAAATCCTTCCAAACGATTTGGAAAATAATTACTGTTTTTAAGAAGGAAAAAATGGATATGAGATTGAGAAGTATATATTTTTCCTCCACCTGAAAACGATACAAATATTCATATTTCTTTAAATAATACAAACAGAAAGACGTAACATTGTAATGAAAGTACGGTGCACTTTGGAGTTATGTTTTGCTAGGGCTTAAGTAGTGGCGCCAACCTCAGACCACATGTAAGAGGGACCACATGGAAGGGAAAAAGCAATGGCCCTTCCACCTGTTCTGCAGGGCAGATGGCGTGTTGCTGTGTTTCAGGCATTCTCTTTCTTTCCTCCTGGTGTCATCTCTCTTTTACAACAGAAGTCTGAGCTCTCAGAAAATTATTTTGCATCTCAGGTCCTTCATGTTGCCTAATGAAGATGACCTATTTTTCAGCACTTCAGACTGCATTTCCTTCTTCTCGCACTTCATTGTAAATGCTTCTCACTGTACACTGATAAAGATTTAAATCTTCTGTGAGAAGTTTAAAACTTCAGGTGCAGTGCTAAGTGTGAGTATTTTTACTTGTCTCATCACAGTTTTTCCTCCCAGAGGCAGGTGCTACAATGCTTGAGAGGACAAGGAATCCAAGAAAAATCTCTGGTATTCTTTCAGTGAAGTAAAAACAACATAATATAAAATGAATAATGAAAATTAGCAGGAAATAAAATAGGTGAGTTACGAAGAAAAACTGTGATAAAAAAAAAGATAATGAATTAACATTTGGAAGACTGACAATATCAATACAAATGCTGTTTCAAATATCAAAGTCAAATAAGCACCAAGTATCTCAGTGAATACTTGGCTTACACACTTCATCAATCTGTTGAAAATAACAAACACACACTGCAGAATTAGTAGCATAGCAGGTGATGAAGGAATGGCTAAAAATAACTAATGGGATTATGTTCAATGAACGCTAAAATTTGCTCCCTGTGATGAGCTGGTTGAAACTGGCTCACCAGTGGCATCGTAGTCATTGCTTTGGTTGCAGACAAAAGCCTGACATTTGGCTTTAGTGGTTAAAATGCAGTCAAGACAGCAGCATCATGTTCTGAAATTTCTGATTAAATGTATTATGACAAATCCTATTATCTCTAGTGCTTAAAATTACTTTAAGCACCATTGCCTCTGTGCCATTATATGCTGCTACGAGTGTGACAGGCAGTGGCGCACCTTTGCATGCTTCTCTGGTTGATGTATTTGTAACCCTGTTCTCTACGACTCTGCTCACTTGTGATTTTCTGCCTCCTGAAGGATGTTCAGATGAATGTCTGAACCATCAGTGTGAATGTCTGAATCAGCAGCAAATGAGATATAAATTAAATAGCAACGGTGGTACGGAACACTACACATTGAAAGAAGTCACAGTTGTAAGCAACACTTGAGCATCACACCTAAAATACCGAAGCAAGCTGTGAAGGAAGAAATGTGTTGTATTATTTTCTCCACAGGTTGCTTCTGAAGATGCTGAAAGGAGCTGCTTTTCTAACAGGAAGGAATAGCATTTCTTTCCTGTAAAAAGAAAGTAAGTAGTGAAAGCATTTAATCATTTCAATGACTTGAAAATGATTTGGAGATAAAATGACACTTGAAGGAATCAAACTATTTCCTGATCCAGCATCTAAACCGAGATACTGGAATGATGGAAGCATTTTTTCCCATTATCATGAGAAAAGGCATATCAAAACAGTTGTCAGAACTGAGAGGTCTTTCTTCAGAAGAATGTGTACATGTGCTGTGATCCAGTTGGTTGAGAAGTATTCAGTGATGTGCTAAAAGTACAGGTGATTATCAGCAACAGCACTTCTGCTACTTCTGATTGACACATCTTTGAAATGTAACAGCAGGTAGAGTCATAAATCTTTGCTACATAGGACTAATTCTGTGTCAAATGATCTAGTCTAGCTAATCTTTTCTCTCATACATTTTTAGTGATTTCTAAAAATATAGTACAACACCCATCTGACTCTCCTTTGTGGAAACCCACTGGACTGAATTATACTTATCAGTACATTAGAAATCACGTTGACTTCATAATTTGACCAATTCTGTCCCACAAAAGAGTAACTTTCACACATGAGGAAAAAGGAAGAAGAAAGAAAATGGTATCGTTTGCCGTATTTCTGTTTAGAAAATCACAGATCTCTGGGAATTTATACAATACATCGATACTGACACTAAGTACCAACTGCAATAGATCAGAATTATAACTCTTACAGAATTAGCCTGGTCAGAAATTTTTTGATGGTAGGAAAAAGAACATTTTAGAAGAAAATATTCAGCTGCGTTAAGATAAGTGATTTTGAATTGACCATAATTCTTTTTCTCTCTCATATTGCTATTCTCATGTATCTGTTGCTGTCTTTTTTTTTTCCCCCAAGCAGAAAAAAAATCCTTCAGAACAAAGCTTTCTAAAGCGTCATTCCAAGTATGAAGAGATGGAGGTGAAAGCACTTGAGCTCTGGCTGTGTGGTAATGGTTTCACCAAACTGTGCTCAGGAGTGCAATCCTGCTGGGATAATCACTAGGATTCAGGTATAACCGTAACTAATGAGGCGTAATCTGTTAAATTTATTTTACATTGTCTTCTGTTTGCATAGGCTAAAGATGTCTGAAGATGCTGAACTCTTGACACGCCTATGACAAAGCGACAACAAATTTGACTTATTGATGGGAGTCTGCCCAAGCCTGAATATGTACATATCATCTGTCCCGTCCCCTCCACACGCTGTGCAGTATCAGGCTGCACTTGTTTTGTTACTTTTAAACTCTTTTAAGTTTAGACAATCCAGCATTTTGGCTAGATTTTTTTTAGCTTTTGGAAACAATGAGAAAAAGCAGAAGCGACAGATGACACGTTTTGCTTCTGGTTGCTTAGGGGCACAGCAGAGCTTTCAGTGAAAGTTTGACCGCTCAAACCATGCTCACCTTGCTCAATGCTATTATAATGATCGTTCTCTCTTATTTCTAGGGTAATGATATAGGGTAATGATTCTAGGGTACCCATGTAAACAATTCTCTGTTCAGAGAGTGTTTGTTTCACTAATGACAGAAATATGTTTTCATTAATAATCTCACACAGAGCTTACAGTAGCATACTTCAGCTTAGAGAAATGACAGTCACATTAAATAACCTATTTCTTTTGTACAGTCTTGTAACACACTGATGTGAAAAAGAATTCTCCATCTATTTTTATGTATTTCATCTCTTTTCTGTGATGGGTGAAATGCAAAATAGTGCCATTTGGTATATCTCCTGGGAAAGGTCAGTACTTAGAACAGGGTCAGGATTCCACCTCATGCACTAAACATCTGGAATCCACCGTATGCCGATGCAACTGTGCTGATACAGAGAATAATCAGACCTGATTTGGAATTTTTGATGACATTTCTTTTCAAATACACTGATATTTTGGAATAGTTGTTTTTTTTTTTTTCCATTTAATATGGCCCGGTTATTAAGCACATCTTCCAGAACATTTTTCAGATCTGGCATTTAATTTCTGTTCAGACATGAGAGGCAGCCAGTGCAAAGTAGCCAGTTATGCAGTAGTTAAGCCAGTCGCGGGAATAAATAACGCTTTAGTCAGAGCAAGATTTTGAATCAACCATTATATTGCAAATTAATGCCCTTACAGATGTACAACAAATCATGACAGATTCCTATTTCTTTGTTTACTTTTTCCCCCTAAAAATAATTGCTTGTCAGATTTTGAACTAGTTTGGCATCCGATTTAAAAAAAATAATGTGAAGTGTTCTTCTACTCTGTTTTGCTATAACACACAGCAGAAATAAGCAAAAACCATTGTCTTATCACTGTGATAAGTTTAAACACAAATTGGGCCCATGCCAGAGCATGGAAGAACTCATTTTCTTCCGCTGTCTCCGCAGCATGGGGTGTGAGTTTTCACTGGGGAGCAGTTGCAAGAAGTAGGGGCTGCAACTCCATAAATTGTCTTACCAAGAGTCTTTTGAGGTCTTCTACACAGTCTCAGAGCTCAGTCACCTACATATATTTGCAGTGTGAAAGTTGCAATTCGCACAAGCATCTCCTTTTCTGGCAGCCCATTGACTAACAAAGAGAAGCAGGCAGTTTTTGCCAGGAAATATCACCAGGTGTCTAACCTTCTTCAGCAGAAGTTATCTATAAGGTCCATGGTAGATCATGTTCCTTAGCAGGACCTGTTGGGGGTGAAGAAATGTTCTTTTACAGTCGTCTCCTTTCTTTGCGAGAGCGTATATCACTGGGGTGAATACCAGTTTTGAAAAAGTCAATTAAAAGGATTGGGGGTTTTATGTTCATTGTGAACATATAAGTAAAATACAGATTGCACAGGCAACATTTCTAGAGGTTAGGGAAATACGGAGATGCCTTTGATAGTTTTTCCCATTTTCAACCAGGTTCTTGTGACCTATGGATTTAGCATCTGATCTCTTGATGACTTCCTGGCTTGCTGTCGATCCCTTTTTGAGAATGCTCAGATCTTAAGCAAACTAACATACATACTTAGCAAATCTGTGTAGTCGATGAAATCCGTCTCAGGAGATAACAAGTATTTACTATTATGTCTGATATCTTCAGGGCTTTACAAGGGAAGTGGACATCCATACCTCATCAATAGTTCTGTCAATCAATGCTGGCAATTGTAAACTAAAGCGTTATAGTTTTAGATATAAGATGAGTGGTCTTTTAAGAGTTTAGTATCTTTGTCATATTGTGCAATGTATTGCATTTTTTGTTCATTTGCATACCCAGCTGTAGAAGTCTCCAGGGGAAACTACAAGGGGAACTTCCTCTTTAAGCATCTTCCTAGAGAAAGCAGTAGTATAAGGGAAAAATCACATAAAATTACAAATACTTACTCCTAATAAACGTTACCAAGCTGGACTTGTATTTCCACTGAGCTTCAGTATGAAAATTTTAAGATAACTGGAAAAGATGCATGGACGTGCAAGAATGGTGCAATGTGTACCAAATTATGAGTCATATTTGAAGAGCTAGACTTCTCATCTTTAAATTTAAATAAACCTAAAAATATGTTCTAGAAAGCAAAGTATATAGAGTGATTTCATGATGCTTCTTCATCTTTGGGAATTATGACATACTGGACTTCACATTGTTAATTCATATAATGTATTACTTTTAGCTTTAAAAAATACAGGTAATACTAAAGAAAACTGTTGTAAAATATTTGCAGAATCTGGTATGTATATTTTAAAAGATAAACATATTATCCAGATTGCTTGGATGAATTTTCTATTACAGTTAAGCAATCATAACTGTGACATTTCCTCTTTGTCCTGTAACAGCAGCATAAATGCTGTTTCATAAACTTGTCCTTATTATAAGCCTTCATATTAGTCAAGTTTATTCAGTGGTCGATACAACATGACACTATGTAGAACTTGTGTTTTTTGAGAATACTGCACTAGTTTATTTGTGTAATAAATGTGACAACAAAGTGAGGAATGATAGAGAAATTTACTTTTTCAAACAGGCATTTTATCTGTTCTATAAAACTTTACTATGGAAAACAACTATGAATTGTGTCTGATTTTGGTGCTACTAGTATTTCAGTCCACACAGCCTCTAGGAATATTGTGGCTAGCCTACCTTATACTGTGCGTGACACAGCAGTCTTCAGATCAATGCAATTAGAGAAGTGCTGGTGACCTCTGTGGATGTGGCAACGGGCGAAACTCATGGGTTTCTCCTTACTTACATATCAAAACTCCTTGTATTAATGGAGACGAGCAGGAGCCTGAATTCTGCTAGCACCAGTGGATCTCACCATTACACTAGGGTGACAAATGCTGTATTGCCTGTAGTAACTGACAGTAGGGCTTTTCAAAAGAGGCACCGCATAGCTCTGGGATGTCCTATGTAGCTCTGTTTCCTTTCTCTCTCCTAAAACGAGTGCTTAATTTACATTTCTATACTACTTTGAGCTAGTAATTAAGAGCAAAGAGTGCGTAATAAAAGCAGAGGAAACAGACAGTGTGGACCATCAAAACATGCAGAAAAGTGACCCTGGAGCTTTTCAGGCAGGCTGTTCAGTGTGTTTTTTGTTTGTTTGTCTGTTTGTGTTTTTTTTTCTTTTCTTAAATTCTGTGCACCCAGTAGAGATGTGTTAGTTTGGTTTTTTTTTTTTTGTTTTGTTTTTTGTTTTGTTCTTCCCGTGGCGGACAGATCTGACTCCCTTTGAAAATCTGTGTATATTTTCCATTTGTTTGCTGTTTTGCTCACGTCAGCATCAAGGCAGACAGACAGTGAGGTTATTGGAGCTGAATCCCTTCAGAGTTCATCACTGATGTCACCGAACGAAGTAGATCTAAATACAGCTGGACCAGAAATAAACTCCTCTCACCAGAGTAAAAGGAAGAGCATGGCTAGTGTGAGACTCTTGAAAACTGGAGTTATCTTGTCTTTTTGGCTTGATCTTGTTTAAAGAAGTTCCTAATTGCGACAGATTTCAAGAGCTCCTTCCACAGCTGAGGATGTGATGTGTCCTGAGTACACCCTCTCCTTCCCAGTCAGGGAGTCTACAGCTGCCCTGTAAGTAGAGTTTTACCAGGATTTGATATTAGTAGATGTATTAGTTTGAAATAAATGTCCCTTTTGTGTATTTATGCATTTTTTTTAAGTTGTGGGGATGTCTCATTAATTACAGTACTGATCCAGAGCTGTGACCGAATGTTTTCTCTGATGTACAACAAAGTGAGGCCGAAGAAGAGCTTGTGAGGAATCACAAAATCCAGGCAACGCCCTGACCAGCTGCCTGGCTGCAGCTTCCAGGCACTTTGACCTTGCCTTTCCTATCCCTTCCTGAAAGCAGCCTTGTCCTGCCGATTCAGATCAGCGCATGAAGTTTTTTCCTGCTAGCTTTCCTTTATAATAGCATGTCCCGTGCATTATTTCTTAGTAAAAATCCTTCTGTAATTATAATGAACATGAGAACTGAGAATGTTTCTGTCACCTATTGTGACTGTTAATCAGGTTTATCAAGAGGAATGATTATTAGGACATAACAAAGCAATATTTTGGCAGGTTTTGGATAACTAGAGACAATTTGTATTTTGTACTAATATATAGTTAACACACAAAACTGGTACTAATAAGCATTAAGTTTTCTGTTTGCAGTGCTTCCTTCTTGTATTAATGCTTCTTCAAGGATGGGAAAACTGGAGGTTTGACACTATAGACTAGTGGCTGATGTTACCAGAGGTGTTTTGCCACTACTTTTTTCTGGTGCATGGTCTGAGGTCTCTAATTTCTCTGTCTGCTTTATTTTGTAAATGCTTACGGAAAAAAAAAATAAAAAAAATAAAAAGCAGCAGCTCTGCATGGAATGATGCGGTGGCCGAATTGCCGACTCCTGTAAGTCATCATTGCCACCATAATTTTTTTCTTTTCTCTCTCTCTCTTTTTTTTTTTTTTTTTTTTTTTTTTTTTTTTTTTTTGCTAAGTATCGAAAAGTTTGGTATAAAAATGCAGTGTACTATTTCCACAATTTCGCTGGGCTGGTCACTAGAGGGCACTGCATACTGACAGTAACTCTTCCCTTTCCAATTTTCAAAGCTACATGAGCATACAGCTCGTGTGAAAATCTCTGATTCCAGGCTGGAGACTCTTAGAGCTATTTACCCTATCTATAGCAAGATATATTGGATTAGAACAGGAGAAAGAGTGAAAAAGAACCCCACTATTAAGTAATAAGAAAAATACACTCTATTATATTAGCGACTACAGATATTAACAAAATTAAAAATGATTTAGTAGAATGCTCTATTGCAAATATATCTTTAAGACATATCATTTTTATCCATAAACACCATAACCTTGCAGCTGTATACTTCTGCAATGCTGATACACATCTAAAAGCTATTATTTGCTGCTTGCTTGTTGCATTGCTTTCCCCACCTCCAAACCCAAACCTCCTAATTGGTTTTAAAAGTGAAATCTCTTGGAAACTTCTGCAGAGCTGCTGAAGTGTTTTGTAGTCTTACCTGACAGAGGTGGGAATATGTGCTTTTACTCACACAGATTTGCTTGCCTTTTGTCAAGAAAAATGTGAGTTCAGAGGGCTTAGCAGGAAACAGATTGCCTAGGGAGTGTAAAAGCTCCACATTTACCAGGAGAGGACTACAGACAGTACAGATCAGGAATGAAATATTACCAGGTAAAGTAATTCACTATTTATCAACTTTGGCCCACGGGACACCCTCTGAAACTGTCCCTACATGCTTAGTTGTCCCTAACCTGCAGACTAAGTTCTCCAAATGTGTACTGAGGAGGAAGCGATGCTGTTCAATGTAACTGGATCATGTGCCCAGTGTCGTATTGCAGCTGCAACCTTTCAGTTAGACAGGACTGCCTTTATGGAGACTTACATAGTTTCAATTTAAGCAAATAAATGAAATAATTCTAAATACATACTTTGTCTCACTGGTCATTAGAATTTTTTGAAATGTAGCACTTCATAGGAATCGTTAACAAAGGGATACAGGTAAATGCAGGACATATCCTCCATCATTAATAGGATGCGATGATAACGAAGTAGCATCCTGGTAATTAAAAAAAAAAAAAAAAAGGCTTGCAGATGTGTGAAATTTTCAATGAGGATGTCTAGAACATTTCTAGTGCCTGAATCACTGAACAGTAGGTAATCTTAGTGCTTGCACTTTCTTCTGTTGCTACTAATGAATGGCATTTCTGTAAGTACAACTTTATTTTGTCCTTGAAGTCATAAAATGTTATTCCATGTAATAGTTGATTTTTTTTTATTACTAATAGCCAGAAAAAAAAGAATTCTGATTACTGAAAAATATTTTTGTAATATTTATACAAATATTAAAGTATTCTAGTTACTGGAGTTACTATTATCTTGCTATGATATTCTTCCACTGTGATGTAAACAATAGTGAGTTCATTTTTCTCCCTCTTTGTCTTACATACACACAAACAAGAATATTCAGGTTTATAGGTAATGGTTCTATAAAAAACCTCAGGTTTGTTATGTTGATTTAGATGTCTCATGAAAAACAGCCCGTCTTGACAGATTTCACAGAAGCACGGAAGGGTGGGAAGGGACCACCATAGGTCATCTGGTCCAACCTCCCCTGCTCAAGCAGGGCCACCTACAGCCAGTTGCCCAGGACCATGTCCAGATGACTTCTGAATATCTCCAAGGAGGGAGACCCCACAACTTCTCTGGACATCCTGTGCCAATTCTCAGTCACCCTCACAAGAAAAGTGTTTCCTGATGGTCAGAGGGAGCCTCCTGTATTTCTCGTTGTGCCATTGCCCCTTGTCCTGTCACCGAGCACCACTGAAAAGGGCCTGTCCTCTTTGCACCATCCCTTTAAGTATTTCTAGACGTTGATAAGATCCCCCCTGAGCCTTCTCTTCTGCAGGATGAACAGTCCCAATTCTCTCAACCTTTCCTCATAGGAGAGATGATTTGGTACAGATACTTCCAGATATATTGCAACGCCAACATCTCTGCAGCTACTGCTTCTTGAACCAGGAGATGGTGGCAAAAACTAGAAAGAGCACTTGCAAAAAATAAGTAAAATCTGAATTTATCTAAAATTTTCTAAAAAAAACCCCAAACAAACAGCAAAAAAAGAGCTTGTTTGAGTCTGGCTGTACTGGAAGAAAATCCATTTATTATTTTATTCTTGATTACCTGCTAGACCAAGGTAAATGTCATACAAGGTATTGACATTTCAATTTATATTAGACTATAATCTAGTTCATAGAAAAGTAGAAGAAAATACATTGAACTGTGTCAGAATGCAGTCTCCAATCGAATCCTTTGTGTACATATTTTGAAAATGTCTGCCAGCCTATGCATTTTTAGTATACAGTGAGTGAATTCTGAAGTACAGGTCATATGCAACAATTAACTAAGATCTGCAACTGACTTCTTTCCGGATTTGACACGCAAAGCTGGCATGAAGGTGATGAAAGTTGTATCTGCCAGCGCATTAAATCTCTCTCAGAAAAATCAGCAAACAGCATCACATGACTATTAAAGGTTGCAGTTTACTATCAGTAAAATTGAAATTATTATTGTAATTGCACAGTATGTTTTTGAGAGAGATTGTGTAACTAGACATGCTTGGTTAACAGTTAATGCACCACTGTTTTGAGTGTCCTCGTCATATTGCTGATATTGTGTAATCCGGAAACACTTTTCTCTAGCACATAAAACTGGGACAGGGAGGACTGTACAAAAATATATTATTTTCCAAAACAGAATTACTTTTTATGATTATCATTGATACGAAATATCACATTGCTTCTAATAATTATTTTGCTGGATAAGAGTATGTATACATATATTTATACCCTAGAATATACATTTGGCATTCTATTTTTGAGAAGCAGGAGTGTAATTATTATTGTTACTCATTACTCTGATATATCAAGGATGAGGCTAATGAACAATATTAACAATTAGAAAAATAAAATTATTTTATTATTAAAACCTGTAAAAATTGTCTGATTAGATGACAGTTAGGCCCAAATTTCATAGGTTATTGAAGTGTGGGTCCGTTATTGCTGCTGATTTTGGTGTACTTATACAGCTTTAAGTGAATAGGCATAGACAACTAAACACAGTAATAAGCCAGGACCTTGGTGAATAAACCTTTTCTCATCCATAGACAAGGACCGGAGTCCTATTTTTTCACAATATACGAGCGCAGGTGCAGTCCACATCAACATACTCAGCTTATTTGGGCTGTGCAGTTGGCTGGCACAGTTGTTTCCCTCTCCTTGGGGATATAGAACTATAAAGCACAATGTCAGCTTTTGTTTTAAACAAGAAGCTCTAATCCTTTTCTTTGTAAAAAATAATCTTTAACCAGTAAAATGTTGTAAGCCCGGCTACTAGAGTTGAACTTCTTGCTCTAATGTGTCATTCTCTGAAGTTCAAGGCTTAGTCATGCTCTCCGAGTCTCTTCAGAGCTCTTTTTGGGACACTGTGAAATATTCACAGCATCTATTGATGTTGGAAAGGAGCATCAGTTAAATTCACAGTTACAGGGAGTTCAGAGTATCTGGCAATAGGCCCACAAAAGTATTTTTGTTTACTGGCAGACTAAGTTTTGATTGATTTTAAGATTTACTGCAATCTATTCATGACTTGATATTCCCTCTGTATCTTATATTAGTAATACTACTGTCTTTATTTCACCCACTGTAAAGTGAGCGTAAAATCCTGCCTGTGTCCTGGACAGGGTACCAAACAATCACTGCCACAGTAGCTCAAATGAAGTCATCTTACTTTGTAGTTGGGACAGGCTAAGAAATCACGAGCCATAGGACTGGTTTTGATCTCATGCCCTGTAAAATGCATCAGAACTTATTTTCAGTTCTATGGACAAACCAGATACAACTCTTTGAGGTCCATTGCAGGAAATAAAGCATTACAGTTGCACAGATCGAAGAAAACTCCTGACTTGATCAGGTTCCAGTGTATAATGAAAGAAGTGGGATATCTTAAAAAAATCATAATGACACTCATTCCAGAAGGTGAAGGCAGTGCTTTGAATAGCCTTGAAAAATTGTATAAGCAAAGATGGTGGAAGTGAAACGTTTTCATCGAGGTCAGAGTGCATGTGACAAATGTCATCTGTTTGTTATGAAACCAGAAAGGTAGATTAACACAGACAGTGAGAGCTTTACCTTCAGCCCCTTATTTAAAAAGGCATACAATTTAATGTAATATAATGGATTTCTTAAAAAGTATTTTGGAACAAAATTTTGCTATGGTGTTATTGCTGTGTGCACCTACAAAATTTGTGTCTGTGTTTCCACACGCATCCAAAATTAAATGCTATTAATATAGTAGACATAGCAATCACATTGGTAGTTTGTGAGTCATCGTATTCATACTTGTATTGAGTCTTTTTAGTCACACAGTTATTTTTGACTTCTACTTATGTCCTTTTCCCCTTTCTGTCCTTCTTATATCACTATCTCTTTTAGTGCTTTATTGTTTTCACAGGCCCTCCTGTCTTTTCTATTCTTGGTGCATTGTTTCAGGCCCTTCTAATGCTTTCTTTACAAAATATATGAGGGACAGCTTTTAATTTAACATAGGGAACTACTTAGGAGCCTGATGAAATGTTTGCTAATGCTCAGGATATAGCACACAAATACTACCAAAGTCCATTTAGTTCTGCAAGATTGTACTTAACAAATTCCCTTTTGTGAATTCTTTCTGAGACATTCAGATGCGTGAAGGTATAGCGGTCATTAAGGGACAAGGGCCGGGTTTAGGTGACACAGAATAACACCCTTTGTCAAACAGAAACCGGATAGTTGTAGCTGTCCTTCATTCTCTTCTGTTTCTCTCCTTCAACAGTCAAACAGAAATTTGAAGCTGTGAAATGGCTTCTGATATTTGGTTAATCATATATTGTTACCAGGCAGTCATCCTTTCTTAAAGTGAATAAAGCTAAGTTATAGAAACCAGTTCTGTAATGAATGAATGGCAAACATAAAAGGGTGTTGCAGATAAAGTGGATCTTGAAGATTGTTTATCCTTACTGGTTGATATCACAAATAGGTAGCAATACTAGGCTGGTTTTAATGGCATCTAAATTGACATGCAATTTCTGAAGTACAGAAATTAAGGTGATAGCAACAAAGCCCTCTGTGCGTTACATATAGATTCAGCTGTGATAAACAAGAAAACATTAGCAAGACAACACTTTTGATGGCACAAGATGGATGATGATATTGGCAGCCATTTAAATAGTTGTAAAATGTGCCTATCAAACAGAATTGTTCCAGCCCTGGGACCATTTTACCTGCAAAAGTGGGCAAGTAAATCACATGAGACAGATTCCATTGACTTTGCAGGAAAAAGAAAGACAAGCCTTTTTTATTGCTATTGATGTTTGCGCTTATTGACTAAGTGTTTGCCACAGACTCAAGTACCACTAGACACATAAATACAAGGAGAACCTTGTGTGTGTCCTTTACCTGACTGGGGGAAACAATTTGCAATTTACATCCAAGGGATCTGCAGTGTTCCTCCAACACGCAGAACAGTTTGAGAAGAGTGTGCTGAAAATTGGTTCAAATAATCCTCCTGTCCTACAAAGTCCTTGCTGAGTTCAAAGAGAATGTTTTCCTTTATAGTGCAGAAGAAAACATTTGACACTCTATCACTGTGATTTCACTGCCAGAATTATCTCTGAACTTTGCTAAGTCACAGCCTGGCTTAGTTTGCTAATGTTATATTTTGTGAAGAGGCTAGGGCATGGGGTCACCTTAAAAAAGACTGATGCAGGAATTCCCTTCCTCATATCTTTTTGTGGGAAAACCAGCCCTCATAAAAAGTGTGCAATGGGAGAAGAAAATGAAAAAAATGTAACAGCCTGGGTGATTAGGAGGAGGAATCTTTCTGAATGATCAAGATACAAGTCAAAATCCATTAAAGTAACATAACTCTGAGGCGTCACATTCCTCTTGAGAAACCACAGAGGAGCTCATGGTTCCAGAAGGGATAACAGACTTCAGCTATTACATCTAACCAAGGTACTAATTTAGCTCTGGAGGTAGAAATCTATAATTTGTTACCAGGGATTCCCTGTCCAGACCTCTCAGGAGGATCATTACAGTGAGACCAATTGGAGATTGAGTGATAGCAAATAGAGAATACAGGCTTTCGGCCAGGATCACAGTTGAAGTTCTGGGAATAGAAAGTGTGTTCTTGAAATTAATAGCAAGCTTAATTAATCATTATTTTACATAGGTCTCGGCTTATTTCAAAAGAACAAGTATAAACATTTCCTGTGCTACCCATAGCAAAGCAGTTACGGTATATTGCATGCTATACAGATATAATATGGGAACTCACATATAATTTACATAAAAATCTAAATTTTGGACTTTTTTGTGATTTATTCATTGTCAAAGCTTAAGCACTTGAAAGAAATTAAAATGGAAAAGAGATTCTAAGTCTGCTTTCATCTGCTGATGAAATATTGTATGCTTTATGACAGAATAGAGTGAATCATTACAAAGCATTAATGCAAGTTGAGATTTGTTAGCATTGTTAGGCAGCCAATACGTGTCTTTTGGGTAACTAAAAATAAGTGTAACATAACCTCAGCTACAACAGTGCAATAAATGTGAGTAGATGACTTCCTTTTTTTATTATTTTTTTTTAAATTGCACTGTTGGTGTAATAGAGATAATACTATAGCAAGAATAACTAGTTCAGTCAGGTTCACTTTTGTTAGGATCAGTAAAAACCATGGGTTAGTGTGATAAAAAGAACACGCAGGTTTAGAACTAGGTGTGTTATCTGGGTTAAAGTCGTCTTCTCTTCTGCAAGGACACCTGGCAAGCATGCCTTTGTACTTAAAAAGAGAGTGGGTACATTTCAGAGGGAAAGTGATTTTGTTGTTGCAAGAATTACAAAGACAAACCTTGAAATACGGATTTGTATCTATGCCTGCAAGGTGACACTCCATTGACTCCATTTGATACTTGTTTTACTGAGAGTTTGTCCAATAGATTTTAACGCAGACTATGTAACAGAGAAAAAAAATGCTTTCTGCAAAGCTGACGATATAATGTTGTTGTTTTAAACAGATAGGATGAACTGAAACATTTTCTCTCTCCCTCCCTTTCTTTCTCTTTCCCTGCAAATGTTTAAATGACACTGGTCTGCAGTATCTGATCAGCTCATACATGCAAGTTAAGTGGCTATTCTTAAGTTGCTTTTATTTTTGTCAACTCATTTGCTTGCCTATTGCTGGCAGGAGAGCTTTCTAATCAAGCCATTCCAACCCAAAGAAAATCTCTAAGAGGCTTAACTAACAGATGGTTCAAATCACCTTGTAACTAGTGTTTGTCCCAAATAGAACAGTCTCTGAGGCATTTGTCATTATAACTAGAAAGGGTTTATGGCCCTAAGAGCAAAGGTCAGAGACTGTATATACTTCTGCCTTGCACATAACCGTCATTTACAATCGCACTGGAGTGTGAAATGGTAGTCAGATTTTGTTGGGTTTGTTTTACTTGGCCTCTTCTCATTTAATAAAGTTTATGTACCAATACAAAGACTGCAATGAAACGTTTGGATTTCTCTTTTAAGTGATGGGTCACAATGCTGTTCTGCACAAAAGTGCAATGCTTTGTACTGTTCTGCCTTGGGGGGAAAAAAAGTGAAATAATAAAAATTGCAGGTTGTTAGACTGAGTTTTTGTGAGCCTCCAGGTAAGTCAATGTTTCACATTTAGCACACAGTTCCCAAAGAGATATCTGTTAAATGTTTGCCTGATAAAGTCAAAGAGGAGTAGATGCTGATTGAGTAAATGAGTTAGAGCAGCCTGGGGCTTGGGATTTCAGTGCTGCCACTCTGTGAGATGTTTAAGCTAATGATGTTTGTGCAGGTAATTCTGGACTTGACTCAGTATTCACTGAAGAGAGTAGGAGCCCTTCTGTCAACTTTAGTGGCATTTCCAATAGGCTCATAACTGAGACAGGGAAAAAAGCCAGTTGGGAAGAAATAGTCTCCCTAGATGTGTTTATTACTTACATACGGGTGTGTGTTTATGTATGTAGAAATATGAATTAAAAAAAATCTCTATTTATTGGTTGTGTGGAACCCGTTGCTTGGTGCCCAGAATAATATACATTATTCTTTCCTGTCTCTCCTTGCTTTTTTGGTGTTAAGGCTTTTCACTAATCATAGCAACAGCACATCTTAACACACTGAAACCAAATACATCTATGATTTTATTGGAATGTAGTCAGCATCATAGCAATGAGGATTTGTGGCTCTTTTTGTGTATACATACCTGAGAAATCATAAAGGGGTTGCTTGGACCACTCCATTCTCACATAGGTTAATTAGGAGTCTGAATATATATGTAGAGATGGTACTTCCTGAAAGCTATTTTCTCAATCACATAAACTCCTTTAGAAGACTTGTAACTGTACAGTACCTATTGCTTGGCAACTGAAAAATTTGACATAAATAATTGCATTTTAGATCTTAGCCAATACTTGAATTTTACAGCCTGACTTGTCACACCAGCAGAGCCACGGACTGAAATTAGCATAACCTTGAATGCTCCAGCTGGGCTTGTAACAGAGATTTACAAATACCATTTCAGCAAGCAGCAGATAGAATCCCACCAAAGCTTTTCTAAAAAAACCCAAAAAGCTTAAATACAACTCCCTTCCCCAGTAACTCAGAAGACACATAGTGAGATGACCTAACAATTCCCTTGGGAAGTGTGTTGAAAGGGGAAATTTTGTATTCTCATCAGGGTGGATACAGCCCAAACAAATATTCTATGGGAGAAAACAAACTAATTAGGAATTTTGCAGCAGAAGAGCTACAGTACCTGGCAGACCACTGCTATTGAACTGCATGATGCTTTGCCACATAGATCTTCCCCCTAATTGTGATGATTTATTTTTATTCAAGAGCAGTTAAACCTCATTGTTATGCTGCCTGCTCAGCACTGCCCTTGCCTGGAGACTGCTATGGTTTAAACCTCAAATATGTTAAACAAGAAATTGTAAATACTGGCAGGAAACCTTGGAAGAACTAATGGGAATATGAAAGAAGCATTATAGTTTAAAAGTGGAAACTGTAAACATGAGCACAGGTAACCTCTGGAACAGAAAAGTGTGTGGGAGAATGGAATCTGTGGGGACAATTTGTTAGCACTTAATAATACAACGATGAACTCAAGAAAATCACACCCATTTGAAAATATTTGGAAAGCCCTTTATTCCCCGAATACCTTATTCTCCCTTTCAGTGATAGAAGATAATTTGGGGCAAAAGAGCCCTCCTCTCCCTCTCCCCAAAGCCACTTGAGGAATAAATATAGCAAAACCTTCTGGTAAGTCCCACAAAGCCCCCACAAGCTTTGTAAGTGCCTTGACTTTACAAGGGAGTCAGCTAGTTATGCCTTCCACAGATTTCAGCTCAATTAGTGCTTGCAGATTTATTGATGGTCTATCAAATTTCTTGTCACTGCAACGGCTTCACAATCAAAAAGTTTACACAGAGGACATCTTATAAAAATGTTGTTATAATCTAACCTGGAATTTCAGCTCATCTGGAGTGAGAAGGGATGACTAAATGTTTATGCATGAGAGATGGTGCCAATGCAGGCTGCACAAAATTACAGAGCTGCTTTTGGGTGTTGAGGGTAGCCGTTATGTGCAAGGTACTTTACAACTAATCAAACTGTACTTTGTATGTCAGAGCTGTCTCAAGCAGTCTCAGAACTATCTAATGGAACTCGGAACTCGGGGGTAATGCTGTGGCATTCTGTGAGAGCCACCCTGCACCCCAAGGAGAAGGGTTTTCCAGGCAGGCAGGCTCCCACTCTGGTTGTTACTTTAGCCTGGGTGTGTGACACAGTGCAGCTGAAGAAAACAGTCCGATCCTTGACACTGTCGTCACTCTTTAGGTGGTTGCAGAAAAGACCATCATCGCTTCACCCCTGTTCTGCCCTACTAGTTTGTAGCTTGGATTTGAGGAAGAGTGACACACGTGGAAAAGTTAACCTGAGATTGTGATGCCATAAAATTGCCTACAAAGCTATAGCTTTCTATCATAGCAAGATTGTTGTGATGAGATAAAACTGTTAGGCATAAACTGTGAACTCTTATGTGTAAAGAGTGAGTTAAAATTATCCTGTGAATGTAATGGATATAATAAAGTGCAAATATATTTTACCAGAAACATTGAAAACTATAGAAATGAGCAGTTCTTAGTTTAACATTAACACAAAAATCAGCCTTAGTAATGCTGAAACAGGAAATAATCATTTGACGTAGGTATGGGAGACCCTAAGTGCTTAAACATGGAATTAAAGTTGGTGATAGCCACATAGAAGGGAAAACAAAGAGAGTAAGTATCAAAAGAAGAATTGTTAACCTACACAAGAGGAGCTGGAGGCCGTGGTGAGAGGAAAAACAAGACACAGAAAAAAACAAGTGGCCACAATGCTAAGCTAGCACGTTCTTGAGATTGAAAATGGTACTCAAAAATAAAGAGGGAAGAATTAAAAAGACTAATATTAATGCATCAGGGGAAAAACATAAATAATCTGTGGTCAAAATGAAGCTTAGAAAAGTTATAAACATCAGATAAGAAGAGGCCTGTTGAGACTAGGCAATGGAACAGAGATGCAAAGGTGAAGACTGATGCTAAGATTTCACAAGAGATTAGTACTATAGTTAGACATTTTTTAATTATGTGAGGTACAAGGAATCATGAGACAACAAATATTTAATAAATGGCATTATTTATTCATAGAGGACAGAGCCAATGGAAAAGGAGAAAATATTAATTAATTTTTCACTTCAGGATTCCCAGTAGAGTTTGTAGAACAGATGCTAAAGGCAAACAAATCTATTACATTGCAACTGGACTTTACCGTAGACAATTACAGTCATAGAAGAGGAGTAATATAAAAACCTGGGTAGAAGATATACAAACGCATGCTTCAGGCCATAAAGCAATCTGTATTTCTTATTTTTCCTGCAAAGTAGGGATTATTTTAGCAGTATTTATTTTGTAATAGTGCCATGTACAAACTCCTGAGCAGACATTTGAGGTCTTTGTCCAAATACTTTATTATCTCAGGATTTGTGATGTATCTCTGAGCCAGTGTTTCTGAACCTTTGTGGAATGAAGTTTGATTCCAAAATATCTTCTCCCCACCTCCTCCCACTGGGTGTCACTCCTGATCTCTTCTCCAGTCTCATCTTTTATCCCTCCCTCCCTCCTGGGGTTCTGCTGCTTCCTTCTTCAGCAACCTTCATCCAGAAGCAAAAGCATCAAGAGGTTAAATAAAACCCACAAACAATTTGCACCAGGTACTGCTATACATCATGCCTCACCTGTAATCTACTGCAGTGTATCCTTTACCAACCTGTGTAGTGACATCGACCAGAAGCTTTATTCCATAGGACAATATCATTGACTGTCTGAAACTGGCAGATGAACAAAATCGTAAGAAACAAAACTCTAGGTCTGTATATTTATCATCGTCTTACCCAGAACTGAAGGTAAGAAAAAGATTGGAAAAATATTTTAGAGTTTTTGTAGAAGTTTTTCAGAGGTTTTAGAAGTTTCTGAAAATTAAAAAGGAAAATCTCACTATTTAAATAGATACACAGCTGCAAGATACCCATCTGAAAACAGCAGTCACTGATGGAGTTGTTGGAAGTTTGAGATCAAGTCCCAAGTATCATATGTCAAATATAGCATAGGTTTCCTTTCTAGGAATCAACTTTTCAGAACATAGAAATTGCTCAGTATTCAAGCCTTTGGATCCTGCTGCAGAGGATACAGACAACAAAGATGTTAGATTTTTCACTTGCAGACTGCTTCCTGATGAATAGTAAGTACTTACATATGAACCGCTGCTGAAATGTGTTTTGGAAATTATTCCCTTGATAGCAACGATTTGAGAGCTGGTGAAAATTATGAGATAATAAATAAAAATAGCTTCTGCTAAACAGAAAGTCAGGGAATCAACTGAAGCTCAGACAAACAGACATCAGTCATATTTCCAGAGCAGAAGATAGATCCCACCTATTTCCAAATTGTACCTTCTCCTCTTTGTTTGAGTTCATTCTACTTGGTGGCATTCCACAAATGTCAGCTGTGTTGAAAAACAGAATTTGTGAAGTTCATGGAGTCATTAATTGTGTAGACATCATCAATTACTGATTATTTTCAGACACAGGGGAAGAGGAAGAATTTCTTCACCGGAGAAGTTAGTTATTCCACAAATTCTGATTTCAAATGACGAAAGCATCTTTTGTGCTGTTCTTAACTAAATAGTACCCATTTCTGAAAAATGTACCGATATCTGAAAAAATACATGGAGCATTCACAATAATTCACTCATTATCAAAAGCACCAAAGCACTCTAGTATTTCTGGAATAATGGGTATGAAAAATTTGCTGCCATAGCTAAATTGCTCCATAACAAACTTTGCAAGAGAAAAGAAGAATACCTTTAAACAGCACATACTGTGTCATTTGAAAATGAAAGCTTCACAGAGAAAGAAGTCTATAAGACAGAGTTTTATATAAGTTTTAGAAACTTGTTGAAGTTCCTAATTTATCTGTAGCCTTTATTCAGCAGTGAAATCAAGTTCAAAGAGGACCTTAGAAACCCAGCTCAATTTTGTTCTCAGGAAAACCTGGAGGAGATCGAAGAAACATTTTTCTTTAGTCAGATCTTTAAGAACAAATCACAGTGTAATGGAAAGATGTTTAACAGGCAAGGGAATTCACTAAAACTTTACACATATCCTAAACATAATAAAAAGAATAACGTTTTAACAGGAACTTGTCATATTTTCCACCTCTGAAGGGACAACAGACAGCAGACCAATTTTGAAGGTACCATAAAACAAAGGTTTTCAAAGTGATCTAGGTAATTTATTCTCAGTTCTGTGAAAGGGCCCATCCAGCTAGCTCAATGCCTCTTTTTAAAGATCTGCAAATCCTGGAATTTGATCAAATTTCTAAGAGGGAAAAAAAATATATGCTGCTCATTGTCTTTTTTATGATGTTGTATTTTGTTTTGGTTATCTTTTTGTCCTTTCCCTCAGAGTACCTTCTTATTAGTTACAAGATAAAATGTGAGCAAGTAGATCTAGCAAGCATAAATATATTTTACAATTGTCGAGCAGCCTCCTTGTTACCTTTTAGTTTACTCTTCAGCCCCACCTTTTCGATATAGTTTTACTAAACTATTGAATTAACTGACTAAACTGAAATTGTTGGTAAGGTGCTATTTAGTTTATATGTAAAGTATGCTCACTTCTTAACAGTTCCCTTATTTCTTTTCCAATCTTCAGTTGCTCAATGAAATAGTGTTTTAGCTATTTGTTCTTCAAATTTCCTTTCAGCCTCTGTAATTGCGCTATTACTTATCAAATACTATAGTGTTTTTACTCTCTTAATTTTTGGTAAGATATTTGAACATGCATTTGTTTCAAGAAAACTAGGAGGGCTGTTGTGTTTTGAATGTATGAATTTTATGACTGTTTTGAAAGAAAAAGGGGACCTTCCCCCCCCCCCCCCCCCAAAGATAACTTCTGTTGTTATCTGTGAGGTTTAAAGAAGTAAATTCATATTGTGGAAAATAGCAGTTCTTACTTGCTGTGTGGACATACTTGTTTGAATGAATTCCTGCATGGTTCTCGTCAGAAATGGTCAGATCATGGCACTATCAGAATGATGGTAGTTGACTGCCAATGACCAGATATCAACTTTCTCCAGCTGACAGCTGAAACAAGAACTACCAGGTAGAAAGACACGCTCAGCTAACTTGAAATGGAGATCTGATGTGCCAGACAAGATTTTAAAAACTGGACACTGAATGGGGACGAAAAATCTGGAATATGGAGAAGCAAATAATGCTGCTAACATACAAGGCTTGTTTTTCTACCATAAATTATAGCTCCTAAAAGTTTCTGGCTGAATAACAATTGATAGTGAGTTCTGGAAAGGTGTCTGGTAATTCTGCAAATGCCATTTATCGATTACTTGCCTGGGAGGCATATCTTTTTTTTAGTTCTACTCAGTGATAACTTACTTGCTGGGATGGATGTATTTTTGATTTTTTAAATCGACATCTTGTACAGCTCTCACCATATACAGTAGTAGCATTGCAACCACAGTCTGTCTCAGAGAAAGGGGTTGAAGGTAGGACTGGTACCCTAGAGGTAAGACAGTCAGCCCTCTCAGAACAATTATCTCAAATATTAGCTTCTTCAGCCCTTGAGGTCTGCAAAGAATTCCAACTCTCTACCAAGGGAATATTCTTGGAGAGTTATACAGCATACCAACCAAATATTTTGTTTATGTACAGAAAATTGGTAAATGACTTTAGTGAAAGAAAAATTTGGTGACTTTGGAGTTCACCACATCAGACCATAGAGACATTTTCATGTAAGACAGAGGCCGCAGGAACCGCTATGTAGAGCTTAAAGGACATGAGCTATGCCCTACATAGGTAGAACTCATGTCACCAGGCTACTCAGGGACCCTGTAATGTGCTCACAAATGGCTGTATTTGTGGGGCTAGTGAAAATCTTCTACACACTGACAAGATGCTGAAGATGACCAGAATTTATTCAGTATCACAGAAGCCCAGAATTTCCTATGTCAGCTGACATGATACCTTTCAGATCCTGGTCTGGGTCACTTTGAGTGAAGTGGCAGAATGTCCTAATCCCATTTGCTATTGACTAAGCATCAGGGCAGCCAGATGCCCTCCATCAGCTGCTCCTGAGACACACTGAAGAATGCGAATGCCACGTCTGTGGGTGCAGGCACTTCATAAGGTCCCCTCTCATTGACAGGGTGGAGATACAGACACTGTGTATGACAGCATGTCAGAGCTTTTCTGGTCTAAACAGGCACAAGCCTTGCCACCTGACCAGACAAAAATCCATCTGTTGTTCAAGCAAGCAAAAGGTGCTCAGTATTTAACGATGGAAAGATAGCAGAAATCCTTACACAAACAGTGTATGTTATACCTTTGTGAGCCTTCCAAAAGGTCACCCCACCATCTCCAATGATAGCCTTTGTTCGTGATTTTCTGTAGACTGCCTGTTATCCAGGTGTGGCTCCATCCAATTTTCAAACCCTTTCTAGAGCTATAGTCATCGTCAGTGGTGTACGTCTGCATCTGAGGGGAGGGGGCAGCCAAAGAGCGAAAGTGCCGAAGGAAAAGGTTTGCAGCAGTCTAATATCCTCAGGACAATAGCTGGGGAACTGGATAAATTAAAAACATTTCCCAGCCAGCACTCACCTGAGGGGCTGTCCATGCCTGCCCCACTCCAGCTGCTCATCATGCTCTATTTTTGCAAGCAGCCAGCAACCTCAAAACACATTTCTCTGTGGAGGTCTGTTGAAAGGACTCATCCTTTCCAGTGTGGTGGCGTGTTGTTTATTTATGGTGCTGCTGCTGCAGCAGGCATGGGGCCTCTGCAAAAGCACACTCGGCTCTGTAAGATAATAAAATAGCCAGAAGGCTTTCTGTGTGTTCATGTCACAAAAGGCTCTTCAGAGAGAAACAGTTTAGTGTCTGAAGAATGAAGTGCTATTTCAGAATCTGGAGGCTTCAGGTTTTTTTAACTCTACAATTGAATGATTTGTCCATATTTTTTTTATGTAATAGAAAGAGCAGCACAATATGCCTCTTTCCTTGCTTAAAGACCATTTGAAATTTTTAGTACTTAAACTGGAAAGATTGCATGGAGCTCATTGCCACACTGACATGAACACAGAAATATTTTTTTTACTTAGCTGGGGATTGAAAGGGACGATGGAAAATATTTTCAAAAGGAGTGTGAGAAGGAGGATGAACTGGGGGGTTAATAGTCAAGATCTAACTTAAGGGTGGGCTGCAGTTTCAGACACCAGATTAACATGCCTCCTACTCGACTACTTCAGTTTAAAGGTCTTTATGATTTTATTCCTAAATCTGAGAAATTAATTTTAAATACTGCTCTTTTTTAAAACAAATTACTTTTGTCCAAACCTCATTAGACTTTCTTTTGTAGCGAACAGCTGAGATTGCTAATTTTAACAAAAAAGAGATGTAAATATTTGTATTGTGATATTGCAAAATATTTTTATTAAGATATTTTGGAGTAACTGTGGACCAGCCAATATCATGAAGTCAGCTGAACATAGGGTTTACCCCCCAAGAATCATAGAGAAAGCAAATCAAATGTGAAACAGACAGTAGAGAATTTCCCACAGAACAGAAATTACGCATTTTTAGGGTTAAGTTTTATTTTGAATGAAGTGAAAGCACAATCAAAAAACCCTTTTGTGGAACAAAGCTTCTTCTTGAAGATGTATTTAAAAGCATTGACCCTTTACTGAAATATAACACAGAAGTTGAAACAGTACTCAGTTTCAAACAAGACATTGTAAATCACTTGTAGGCAAAATTGTATTTATAGAGGCAGATCCTTATAAAAGACCGTGATATAATGAAACATTATTTTTCAACATTAACATTTCCTATAAATTTTAGCTGTTAGTATTAATAGTTGTTAATTACTAATTATTGGTATTTACTGATGACAGTAAAATAATTTCCAGGTTGAATGCTCATTTCACTATTTACTGAATATAGGATTGTTTTCTGTGTCAATGCTGGTTACTGGAACTCATCCATTCTGCACAGACTCCCACATTTCCAGCTCCTAAATCAATTCACACGGCAAGTCAGAGAGGCTCTAGTACATTTTGCTAAATAGGGTGATCAGCGCTGCTTTTCAGTGTCCTGGTTTTAAGGCTTCTTGTACACTGTGAACAAAACACTTTTGTTTCATTTACAGAGAATGCTAAAAAAGAGTATATATGGAAGCATATGTTTTGCAATAATGGCGCTAAGGTACAAAAGTATAAGTTGTTACAATTATACTCCAGAATGAGGGTTTACCTCATTACCACACCAACTTCTTAGCTTATAAGGTACAGTATTGAGCCTCTGCACCCTGTGTCATTGGTAGCAAACCTTAGAGAAGAGTAGGTCTTTTCACCTCCAGCTTTCCACACTCATTCAATGCAGATGCCTAGAGGAGTTCTACCCTCTCAAGGTGCATGTTGCGTGACAAGGGGGCAAAGCGGTTTTGGCAGAAGATAAACCCCCTTGCGTTCTAACACTCCTCACTGAGGTGGGAGGCTAGGTGCGGCTAGGTTTAAATTCTGAGTGATGCCTGATTCAGCACTATCAGTCCAATCACGTTTAATATGTATTAAACTATTACGATTTGGATACACTAATAATGGACTGCACCTTCAGTCTAGTTGCGCTCATGAACTAGCATGGCCACTCTCGAGTTTTGGTTGTGTTCAGTGAGAAACTGAAATGACTAGCTACTTACACAGTGCAGTTTATTTAAAGAGATACATAGGTTCTTAGGATTGCCGGTGATAAATACACTGTCTGTAAAGCATGTGCACATAAAGATATTGTTAAATATACAAAACACGTGACAAAGTTATAAATAGTACAGCCTGGCTATAAATGTAGGATAGAGATTCCCCGAGGAAACACTTGGTATAATCTAAGTCTTACCCAAAGGCGTCCCTATGGGGGGGAAGAAAGGCTCAGCCCATCGACTGGTCCTCGAAGTCAGTGATGGAGTTCTCCTGACTTGTTCACGATGGTGTCTTCCCCAATATCCCCCCTCTCTCGGGCTATTCTTATACTATTTTTTTATCTTCAAAGTGGAGTTTGAGTGACTTTAGTCATTAATACTTTTATTATGATTGGTGTACTCAAGGAGGAGTGGTTGCACCTTGGGGGTGGGTAGCCTCCGGGATGGAGATGTGTTTTGGTACATTGTAATGAGCAACGTTCGCACAAAGGACAGCATTTCATCAACATTTGACAAAATGTTGGCTCGGGTAGTGAGTAGGGCCGCTTATCTGTTTCATAGTAAGCAAGTAGGCAGCTTATCTGTTCCATAGCACCATCTTGTTCCCATATCTGCTATTCGTCACAAGGGAAGGCCACGGAACAATCGTGTTCCGTTCCATCCCTCGTGTAGCTTTGCAAACAACTGCGATACAGGGAATCGCAGATGTTGCGTTCTTCGTGAGCCAGCTGCGGCTGTATTCTACCTCAGAAGCCTCTTGATTTTATGACTTTCCTTAATGTGTGAACAATGCTGTACTTTTGTATTCTTGGCCAGTTTAGTAATTATTCCACAGTACATTAACCTCTTCTTTCTTTTCTCTTTCTGTTTACGTGACCCAAATTTGTTATGATTTGATGCCAGGGCATCACATGGTTTGGTGAGGTATTATGTTACTTCTCTCTCTTCTTTGAATATTAACATTACTCTTTGATACCTCAACGAGTTAATTGCTGGCTGCAGACTGCTTTCTACTGATTTGTGTCTGCCTAGTGTGTAGGTTTATGACTTGCATGCGAGGAACAATATTCGTGTACTATCTATCTCATCAAAAAATGTATGCTTTTTCTCTTGATGCATACTTTACTTGTATTTTTAGTCATAATGTATGTGAGACATTTTTATTTCAATTATTTTCAAAAGGATTTTTTTCAAGAGATATTTCAGTTTATTCCATTTACGATTATAATTTCGAAGAGGAAGTGTTATTTGTGAAGTCAATGACCATGTGTTTGATCAGTTTCTTTATTTTGTGTATTAAATTAAGGACTCAATTTTGACTAGGCTTCCTGGTGAAACTACCACAATAGCTATAAAGGCATAAGTCACTTCTGTTTTTCCAGAATAAGCTACTATTGTTAATAAGCCTCCAAATTATAAAACCATCAAATAATGTGGAATAAGAAAAGACTAAGAGAAAAATTATATTTCTATGTTAAAAACTTTATTATTACTATTCCAAATAATGTACTGGAGGGAGAAAGACAGTTATTTTTGAATGTAGCGCTAAGAAAAAAATACTGTATTGCTAACGCAGATGAATGAAGTTCAGTGCTATACGGGTAGTGATTGTCCAAGTCTCTGCAGCTTCCTCTCAACTGTGTTTATGTCACCTCAGGCTGTGAATTTTTAGCTTTGAATATTTTATTCACTGCCACACCTATTCATCTTATGCGGTACCTGGGGCAACCATGAGACAGGACTGGTAAAATTATTTCCAGTGAGTAATACTGGATATGAATTTTCTCTGCTTTCTGAATCAGTCTTGCCTTCCTTATGGAAAAAGTCTTTAAATGGTAACACAATGCGCATTTGAGGCACACTGTTTCTCCTGTTTCTGTTATACACGGTATAGGCTTTATATATAAACAATGCAACAGGTTATTATATTATCTTATATTCTACAAAATCCTATTTTACTTCATCATTGACATGTCTGCTTTATCACTTCCATTATACAAAAACTTTTCCACAGGGCAATATTGTAGCCTACTCCTATGCATTCACAAAAATGTGGAAAAATAATTTCCCAAAGAAGTTTCTTACTGTACAGTGCGTCACCTAAGGCATATGAAAATGTTTTTGTTCCCTGAAGTGCACCATTAAAAATTTTAATGAATAGAAGTACAAACCACTTTTAGAACTATAATGATTAATATATAATCAAGAGAAATGACATCATGTAAAAGAAATATTTTTGAACAGAGTTTTTAGGTCTAAAAGTTTCTGGCTATGTAAGTATTTAGAAGTTTTAGAATATTTGAGATGCACAGAATGGCTGTCTTTTGAATGTCAGTGAACTGAGTTTACGTTGTATCAAAGGGTTTCTATGTGTCATATTTTTTAGATTGCTTTTTCAGTTCTATCTACAATGTTAACAAATTTGCTAGTCTCCTTTATCCGGGAAGAGGAGCAATGACTCATTTTACTAAAAGCATAAAAGCATCAGAGAGGCATTAGATAAAAAACTCTGCAAGGACAAGGAGGAAGTCACCATCCATGTCACAGGTCTAATGGAGAGGCATGCTCCTCCCTAGCCATTTGCATCATGGAAATATTTTATCCATAAATATAATATTTTAACTCAAGCCACTGGTAGCCGAACTACTGCAAAAAATACCTGAAATGACACAAGATGCAATCTCCATGGTTTGTCTGTGAATGCCAGGGCTGCCTGGCAATTGCAGACAGGCTTGAAAGGAAAAGGCATTGCAGGCTTAAGCTGAAGCACAATGGTTTTCTAATATTGATTTAGAAGATACGTTGTACATCATAAATTGTACCCCATTCCTGTCACTGCTCAGAAACACTATGAAATCCCAATCATTTTATTTAATTAAATACATTAATTATTGTATTTGAAGTCTTTGAGACCAATTCCCAGAGAGGAGGAGCTGGTCAGCTTGCTGCAAGGCAAAGAGAGTTTAAGGAGACAACTGCAAAATTGTGAATATAGCAGACTATTAGGGAAAGTTGTCTGGATTTCAGGGTAACCAGAGACACTATAAAATATTTTCTATACAAGCATTACCAAAACTGCAGAAATATGTAGGAACTCTAGCTTCTCCAGGTAACAGAATTGTTTACTGATTCTTTGAATAAAGAAACTTTACCAATGTTTGACTCATGCTCTGAGATATTAAAATCTAGACTTTTAAAGCTAACTTTGAAGAATTCCTGGAATTGACTCTTGTTTTGTTTATTTTAAAAGCTATGCAAAGTGCTCTGATTATTTTCATCTCAGATTTATTGCAACAAGATATAAAGTAAAGAAAATATAGGAATAGAGGTTTTATACAGATTTTACATCCTTTGTTTGTAAAACTGTCACCAATTGAACAAAATTTAATCTAGCAAGCCAAATCTGTTTATACCACAGACTAACTTCTTCATATATTTCACTGCTGCAGAAATCAATAGTCTGTGGCTGCGAAAGCAAAAGAGAAGCTCTGTTAATTCATTAGTGGATCTAGGCAACACGCTTATAATGTGGTCAGTCTATATTAACGCTCCCTGGCTGATGAATCAGAAAGAATAGTCTCTGCAGTACACAAGATCATAGTTGGCAGAGAAAGAGATATTTTGATTTTGGCATAAATATCTTAATCGCATCTCTAACAGAGTCTGTGTCTGAAAGAAGTAGGAGCTGAAGAAGTCAAAAGGAATGCTTCTCCACTCTTTAAAACTCATCTTACCAGGTACAGCTTTTCTTCTTGATAGAGCAGTAAGAACAATTTTGGTGGTTTAATGTACATTTAACGTGCATTGAAATGTGGGGAAGCTCCTTTGCAGTTGTCCTCTTTCCCTGCACCTTTCCCAAATCTGCAAGTGAAAATTGCATATGTAATATATTCATTTCCTGCTGTTTGCTGTTGGTATTTTTGCTATTGTAAGCAACTATACTGAACAGTGCCTTTTTCCTGAAGTGCCTGCTCTGGGAAATTATACATTATGATTCATCTGATAATTCCCAGATTGGCAGTCAGCATGGAAAGCAATGCATCCTCAGTATAATGATAATTGGTCTATACTTCTGGTCAGCAGGTGTAATTTTTTTGCTACAAATCTATAAGCAGGCAATGGGGTTCCTTATTTTCAGTTTCAAAGACTCAAAGCTAAAAAAAGATCTTAAAATCAGTTATGATTTTAAAATAGGAATGTTGCCCAAATGAAATGTGAAGAAATTATGTATACAATATATAATTCAATATGGACCTTTATTTTAAGTAGCTGTAAGTGGTACCTCTTAGAGTACTTCAGGTGACACGCATATTCTGAAGCAAAAGTCAAATCCCTGGTCAAAAAACTCTCTGGCTAGAAGTTTTATTTCTTTACAGTAGGCTGTCATCACAATCTCACTCATTTTCTAAATAACACTGTGGTGAAATTTTGGCTTCTTAAATCCTCCTGAGGGGCATATCAACCTGGCTGCTGTGATGGGTATGACTACGACAGCATGTAGCCATATCCAGGCACATTTCTCTCAAGTATTGTTTTGACACTGCTATTTAGTCTGCTCTGCATTCATGTAAAACTCAGAATCAGTATTTGGCCTATTGATTCAAGCCCAGTAAGGTGAACAAATGACATACGATCACATAACTGACTACAGCAATATTGTCTGCCTTCTAAAACATAGAGTTGCATTCCTTTGAGATGTGAACAGTTCCAGACATAAAAAATTCTTAGATATTACATATATAAGTGCAAAATCAGAAGTCTGTGGGATTTTTTTTTCACCTTTAATAAAGCCATGAAATGTTGTTAAGTCTATCAACATTTATTTGATTACATATAGAATCATAAAATCATAGAATCATAGGGTTGGAAGGGACATCTGGAGATAATCTAGTCCAACCCCCCTGCCAGAGCAGGGTCACCTAGAGCAGGTTGCACAAGGACACATCCAGGCAGGTTTTGATATTCATATACTATGAATACTTCATAGATTTTGCTCTTTTGATGACAAAATTTCTAGCACCACTTGTTGACTAACTCTACACAGGTATATACGGCTTTATCACATATCATTACTCTTAAATTACAAAAATTTTGATCTGGAAAAAGGGAAACCCTTACTTGTGCAAGATACAATGAGATCTAATGGCTGCTGTTTGTAGACTTATTGCTTTGTCATGGATTTGTATTGCTCTTCTGTTGGAAACTACTATTGCCTTCTCATTTTAAGTTGAGCTAAATTTTTCCCTGTTCACTTCATGCCTAGTTGCACGACAGTTGTTTTGGCACTGCGTACAATGTGGTTCAGAAATGGAAATACATTGTGGCAAGGGAACCTCTCAAACTAGCAAATTATTCTAACAAAACAAAATATTAAGTAAGCATATATCAGATCCCAGACTATCTCATCCATCCTCAATGGTGTGGTGCACTGTTCTTTGGAGAATTTATCACCCATGACTGGAGTGCCTATGGGTCTTTCCATTTCTGTTGTATTGCAGCCCGGTGTTTGTATTGGAATAACAGTTTATTGTGTCATTATAAGTTCTGATGGTACAGTTCTCTAAAACTTTAATTTCTATTTCTATGCCACTGACTTTGGTATCTTATACTGAGTGAATCAATGTTATTTCCAATATTAACAGAACATTAAAAATACTGAAATAAGAAAAAACAGCATGAAAACATTTTTTTTTTAATAAGGGAATTTCTCTGGTTACTCAGAGGAAAGGATTTGTAAAGATATAGTTTTGTACTTCTCTAATTCTACTTGCTATCTTGCAGAGAAAAATTTGGTCAAAAATAGTTTAGAATAATCCATCCAGTTCATTTTTATTAAGATCATATTTAACTCTAAGCATAATGAGTAGCTATGCCTGGTTTATAATTAAAGAAATGCCATTTATTCTGTGGCAATCCAAGAACGACTATCAGAACAGTTTGATATTCAAGTGCTTTTTGTTAAAGAAAATAAGTAAATGCATATGTGTCTATGGCAGTAGGTATAAAACTTGAGGATGAAGAGAAAGGGTATAAGCAGCAACTTAAGAGCAATTTAAGAATTTGTCAAGATGCATAAATTCACAGCCTTGAGCAGTATTTTAGCAGTCAAAATCCAATTCTTCAACAATTAAAACATTACTTGGCAGATAATTTCACAAAATAATTGTTGCAAACTAAAACCTTAGTCATTTTGTTCATATATTGGTTGTTAAACTTACAGAAAAGAATGTTTAAACATATTTAGCCTCAGAATTAAATGGCCTCGCGATAAGGAAGCAGCCTCAGAGCAATGTGTATGTCTGTATGCATACATTTAATTACTTGCAGTTATGTATCATTCGCAAAAGAGAATATCTAGAATGACAGATTTGATATGCAAATGCTTTCAAATGGACTGGCGTGCAAAAGTTTTCAAAAAGACTGTATTATGCCTTCATTTTAAATTAGTTGTTCTACAAGCCCTCTCCTCAAGCACAGTCCTTTGAAATTCTCAGTAAACAAGGATGCACCTGACAAAAAGACGTGGCTAGAGGTGTATCTTCCCAAAGCCCCTGCTGACGTTTCCCTGACATGTGCTATCCCAGTTTTATAAATTAGAAATCTGGTCATTTCAGATTAGTTTCTAAGCAATGCCAGCTGTCTCCCTCTCTAACACCTTCAAGATGCTTTGAAGCTTTCTCTGAATTGTATTGGTAACATTACTGCAGAAAGATATGAAGAATATAATAGCTGAAAAAGGTTACACAGGCACACATAATTGACTATGGCAATAAAAATATTGCCTACTCTTTTCTAACAAAGAAGATATTGCTTTCCTTTAGATTAAAAAAAAATCCTTTAGACTGAAAAAGAAACAAAGTAAAGCTAAAGTACCTTTGCTGCTAACTTTCCAAGTTAAAAGCAGAAAATCTATATTGTGAACTGCCTGTTCTATGGCTGTGTACGGTATTTGCCATACCATGCAGCTTAAAAGAAAATACCCTCTTATCTTTGGGCTTCAAGTAGTTTGCAGTTGCTTCTTCTAATTATGAAGGGAAAACTAGTGTTCTAGAAAAATGTAAGATAATGCAGATACAGGAAAAATGTTTGTTTACCTCATATTCATGTTCACATTCTTCACGCACATTTTCCAAAGCATTCATCTGAATTATTTGCTCAAAATGAATACTAACTGGGGAAATACAGTCACAAAGAAAACCACTGGATGGAGCTGTCTGTTGTGACTTTTATTTTACTGTGGGATATTAGAGACCTGTAGGTATAAACAAACTAACCTTGAAAAAAAAATAATGGCAAATTAGGTACAGACAATAGGGGAAATATACAGAAATGTAATCAGAATCCAGGACCTTATTAGGTAAACTATTGAATCAAGACAGCTCAGCTGAAGGGGACAGGGCAGATTTTCTGAGTGTCCCATAAATAAAGCTAAGGAGAAGTTAAGTAAGAGCAAAGGAAAAAAAAAATCACTGCAAAAATTTGCCTCAATCATTGCAGTAATATACTGTTCAGGTCTGTACTTGGATGTTTGTCACTTAAGTGGTTAAGTGTTTGCATGTGTTTCTTTCAGTTTACCTTCTTAAAAAAATTTAATACTTGCAACACAGTGAAACAGACACTTTTTATTGACAACCAAGAAATGAATGATAGAAACAACAATTAATGAAACATTTTCAAAACAGCACTAAACCCTCACCTCACTAGGCTTGCCCATGGTTTCTTGGGATGCAAGTTTAGTACCTGTAGTGTAAATTGTTTAAAATAAAAAGGCAAAATCTGTGCAATGCAGCAATAAACTTTTAATCATATGCTCATTAGTACTCAGGGAAGTTTGGTTTTTGTGAGGCAGATGATTTCTAAGTTCATGAAGGCGGTGATGGTGGGAGAGCTAATTCCTTTATTCATTTGTTCCACCTGGCTCAGAGCAAAGTGTGGAAAGGTAATTGTTGTGAAAAATAAAGGGAAAACCCTACCAGAACCTCTGGACAAACCCAGTTTATTAAGTCTCTCCTAGAGTTGTTCAAATAAGACAGGAATTTAATGAGGAATTTAACAGAATAATTCTTAAAATGGTATGTTAATTCCCACCACAATTGCTACTGCAGCTTTAAAAAAAGATGTGAAAAAGCAAGTCTTGAATAATAAAACTATTAAAGGGATCATTCAGAGAGCTGTTAATGGTAATTAACGGCAGACAAAAATAAACTCTAGAAGCAGATAACTTTCAACTGAAAACATCTGATTGCTTTATTCAGGAAAAATAAAAATAAAATAAAAGGAACCTTGTTAAGGGGTTGGTGTCAAGCTACAGAACCTCAAAAAACATCCTCAAAAAAATGATAGTCATTGTACATATACATATATGACTATTGCACTCTGATAAAATGAGTGGGGGGTCATAAAAAACAAGATGGCAAAAGTGAAAGAAAGAAGCCTTTGAAGAGATCCATAAAATATTTATTGAAATCTCTTCTGTGAACTCAAAGCACACTGGGCTAGTGACAGAGATTAAATGTTCAGTATCTACGTTGAGATTTGCTGAGGTTTTAATGTACTGAATATTGATTGTATGATGAATCCTAGCAGTTTGTTTCCTGCAGTAGTTCACAAGAGGAGGGAGAAACTAAAACACCACAGAAGATTCATGTACACAAAATAGGGTGTTAATGGCTTTGTTGAAAGAAGAACCTTCTCTTCAGTTTGTGCATGTCACTAATAATGTCTAAAAGCCCGTCAGACTTGCTGAACTTTTTTACTCATGAGGGCTGAGAAGCCTGAATACTCAGTTTATGGTTACTGTTAGGATGGGAGCTTCCAAATAAAATACTGAGCTCTAAAGGTGTCTCTTAAGACAAGTCTTTTTCTTTTGTTTTAAGTCATCTTTCAGCACTTGGGAAATAAAAATTGTGGTTCAGTAAGAATGTACAGTTCAACAAAATTAATCATTGGCATGTCTTTGCAAATAATCAAAGTATTGGAATGTAAATAAATTATAGTTCATCTTTTCAGGTAGATATTCCTGTTACTATCTTAGAGCTAAAGCTTTTCTTTACAACACAATTCCCTTACACCCATGAAGCTTTCATACACAAAAATCTTCCAAGATCCACAATCTTCTTGACAGTTCCTGAAGGTTAACAGTAGAAATGAGTTGAGAAAAGATTGCCAGACTCTTCAGTTTCAAGAAATATTTATTTCTGGTAAATCCATTGGCAAAGAACTCTATCCAGCAAGCTGTTGCTCTCAAAAGCTGCAAGTTGAACTTGGCCTGCATGAATGCTTCAAGCCACCTGCACTTCCTACACACTGAATCTTGTCTCATCTTCCAGGAATTGTTGTGACTCTGCAAAGTAGATTTTCATGGTTGGATAGACATCAGCCCCCACAGTAATAGTCCTGTCATAGCTAGGAAATAAAGGAGGCAGCTCTGGGAGGTGGGTGGGCAAGCTCCCTTGCAATGGGTCCTTGCACCCATTGTTACCCGTGACACAGCGGGGACAGGGACAGCGACTTCAGAAAGTGCTGCTATGTACTTCTGGGTGGTTTAAAAAATGCTAAATCTTACTCTTTTAAACAGCTAGAGGGACCAATCCTACAAACAAAAATAACACTTAGAAAATAACTGTTGACTAATTCAATAAAGTAGATTTCCACATTTGAGAGTTTACATGGATCATAAGCAGGCTTACTGGACCTACATTATCTGTTGTATATATTGGAAAATTTTGAATCCTTTATTTTTATCTTCTTACAATATTTTTAATAAAAAATTTAAAATTATTCCAAATGTTGATGCGTGTCAATAATGACACTTAGCAGTATAGAGTAGCATGCTTGTAAGTATCAAAAGACCTTCCTGTGTGCTGACATGACCAATGTTCTGCGAGGTAGGAAAGTGATCCTTCCACTTACACATCTGTTTCAAAACATCATTTCAAAAAGTCATCCTTCTATTTAAAATCTGTTTTGAACATGAAAACAAACCTAAAAAAATTGTTTTTTTTTTCTGGTGGAAAAACTTTTACAGTAAATTATTTTTACTGCTTCTAAGAATGAAGGACATTACTAGGCCAGCTGTTCATTCTCTTTGGCCAAAGTTAAATTGGAACAGTAATTCCAGTAAGCCCTGCTGATTTTTCTACAGAAAATGCCTTAACCTATTTCAACTGAGATTCTGGTGAGTCATAGTCAAAAAATAACAAAGCGATAGTGAAAATTTTCTCACAAATGTCACAGCAAAAAGATGTACATGTAGATTTTCTGATGGAATATTTCTCTATGCTGATTTATCACAGCCTACACAGTCTGTAAGGATGTGTTCACAAGCCCTCTTCATGGGTGGAGGGGCTTTCAAAGCTGAAGAAGTTACAAGCATTTACCCTAATGATCTTCTCACTGGAGACATCCATGCAGTCTAGGCTGCCATCTGAGCTGTTCTCTAATCCACGTTAGCCACAATGAGCTGGGTGATCAGTTTAAACAATATGTCTTTGTCCAACTGGCTTATTTTGACTAAGTGGCTAATGAGCTATTACATAAACAGTTGAGCTTTCCGACCAAATTGAAGCAAAAGAGCTTCAGTCACTTTCCCTGAGAGATGCATTCATTAATGCCAGGAGCTGAATGCAGTTCTCAGTAAAACAATAAAGTGGTGTAAAGTTACAGGACTTACTAACCTCATCAGTCATACCTGCACTGAAATGGCCCATTGCTTACCCATCCATAGATCTATGTACCCGCTCTTACTGTCACTCATTTTTTGAAAAGTCCCCCTGGCAACCAGGTAAAGGTCATGTTAATAGATCATTCCTTCACTCCACAGGCTACAATTTTCTTTTCTTTATAAGCAGGAAAATGGGAGAAACAAACAGTAACTAGTTCATGTTGGCTTTTGAAGACTGGAAATATTGGTGCTTTCTTTACTTGAGATGTTCAGCCTGCAAAAAGAGAAGACTTGGGTGTTTTCTTCACTTTCCTATGTTCAAGTGCTCTGTGATGCTCATTATTTAGAAAAGAAAAAAAGAAAAAAAAAGGAAGTTGATGAGATTAAAAAAAAAAACAAAATCCAGCAGCCAGAAACCATAGTTTTTAATCATGTTTCTGTAGACATGCATAAAGCAGGCAAAGGCAGAAAAAGGGAGATTTTCTTCATTTCATTTGTCATCTAGAAATCTAATGAGCCTAGACTTTTTTTTCATTCCTTTTCTGCTGCCTTTTATGTTCTAGAGCATTGTTTAAAACATAAAACTTTATATTTTTTATCATTTCAAGTCAAGATATTTATTTTATAAGTAGTCTGCAGAATGTCAGACACTATTAAGACCAAAAATGTTTCAAGTAATCCAAATGATATATATTCTTTCTTCATAGACTGAGGATTTTTCAAAAATGTCTGTGATCACACGTACCTTAAAAACTTACAGTATGAAGTTAAGGGTCACCTCACACTGGACAAATAGAATGGATACAAACCCATTTTTTTCTGTCTTTGTGTGATACAGTTTAGCAAATTTTGTAGCCATTTCCTGAGCTACACACCGTTAACCTATATTTACAAGACAACATGAATGTATTCATAAATGATGTGGAAAAAAAGGTAAACAGCTATGTGACACAATTTATTGATGAGATAAGCTATTCAGTATGACATTCATGTTCATATTCAGTAAAGCTGATTATGAAGGATTACAGAAGGATTCTAAGACTAAATGACTGGGTGGCAATATAGAATATAAAAAGTCAACATATATATATAGTACAGATAGGGGAAACCTCCCCCCACCTCCAATTCTACTGTAATGCATGCAACGGTGATCTTGCTATTTTTCCTCTGCAAAGAGATCCTGGTATTATTACATATAGTTTCACATAAGAACTGGCTCAAGAGTGGTTGTAAAAGTAAAAACAACTTAGAGTGATTCAGAAAGCAATAGGTACCAAAGCAGAAAACCTCTCTGAGTATAAATACTCAGCAGGACTTGATCTTGAAAACTGTATGCTATTTGTTTCCTTTTTCTTAAAAGACATATACTAGATCTTAAAAAGGCACAGAAAAGAGCACCAAAGTTGACCCTGTACTGTTACCATCAGTCGTGAAATGAGATAATTATTTATTCAAATTAATCCTTTGGAAAAGGACATCTAAAATTTAAATTTCTGGGAAAAGTTTTACCTATTTTCCAATAGCACTTACTGAGTTAACTCTTAGAGAAAGATTTTGATTTTGAAGTTCTTATTTCTTTCTCTTTTAAAGAAAGTAGGAGTCTAGTTGATTCATTTTATTGAGTCTAAGCTAAAGTCCTTTGTATAAACTAACATGACATTCCTGATATTTTTGAAGTAGAAATGAGTAAAATAGAGTTAAAGAAGATTTACTCAAATACTAGAGATTTCAAGAATAGAGGTAGGATTGCAAAATCACTTTTAAAAATATTCTAGCAACTTTTTCAGAAAGGACAGAGTCAAACACTAAGGATTCTGGAAATATAAACTGAAACTCTCCCTTCCCCCAAAGAAAAAAAAAAAAGTTAAAAAAGCAGACAACCGTTACTTTTACACTTACAGAGATACCTCCTTAGAGAATACAGGCCTGCTTTCATGCCCAAAAAAACCCCCAAAAAACCCAGAAGAAAAAAAAAGTGAAAAATGTAGTCCTAACCTTTCTGCTTTTCCTTGTGCAGTTGCATGAAAAAATTGTTAACCATTCTGTTCCAACCTAACACGCTTAGATTTCAGCTTTTTTAATAGTATCAGACAAATAGTGAGCTATACTCTGGAAATTGCCTGACAACACAATCTGTTATTTAAAGTTCCACAGGTGAGAGCCATTCTACATTTTAATTTTTAAAGAAATTCTTAAAGAATTTCTTAAAGAAAAATCTTTATAGAAATTTTAGTTTAGTATTTGAAACCCAACTTAGTATTCATGTAATTTTTTTTTTTTTGAAAACTTGGTGAAAAAAATTGACATTGTTGTAAAAAGAATAGGAAAATTCTGCCTTGGGTATGAATATGTGTTTTCTGGTGATGTGAAAAGCTCTGGCTGCATACCTAAAGAGAGCATTTGTCCCATAGCATTTCAATCAAAGTAAAATAACCAGCCATGTTATTCTCTAATCTATTTGGTTTGCTATAATCATATATAAGGAAGAATAAACAATGTAAAAAAAGTTTTGTTCTCAAATATAATGGCTATACCAGAAATATCTATCAAATCAAAATGTACTGATGTGAAGCTAAAGTTCAATAATGTGGAGCTGTTCTTGAACAAAGTTTTTGCAACATCTGCAGTCCAAGAATAGAGAGGTTCAGATGAGATAAGAGTAAAAACAGTAAAAAAATACTGATGCTTTAATATAAATTTTAATCTATCATAAAAAAGACAATAATGAAGACACAATCACATTACAACTTCAAAATGTAACAGTGATTGACAATTTATACTATCACATTTTTGTACTTCTAGTCAATTTAGTCTTAATTCACATTTATGTAATTGTTTTACTCTGTCATGGAAATAGGTTAATTTTATGTCATCTTTGCTTCTTATATGGAAATAAGGCATTAATTTCTTCCAATTTGTATATGTGAAAAGGTAATTTTGACATCTCTAAGTGATGAACAGTAGCTTCACACAGAGCAGTTCTAATTCCTCTGCTGAAATTCTCTATTCAAGGTCTCTTCCAGCTACCTGGCACTTCTACAAAGGGAACATGCTGTTTCTCTTGTGTCTGGATAGCTGTGGATATTGCTGATGGTCTCCAGTCTGAAAAATTTGTTAATATAGAGAAACCAAAATTATATATGTTTTTAAATAGATTTTTTTTTCATCAGAATATCACCTTGTCTCATTTTATGTTTACTGTTTTTCTCTTGACAAGATTGTACTTTAAAAATTTATAGTAATTTTAATTCTTAATTCCTGGGTACAGCATGAAGTTAGAAATGCCACTTTGTCTGCCACTTAATGTGTTTTATCTTAGTGCTGGTTTATTCATTAGCTAATCCATTGTGTGCATTTCCATGCAATGCCATTACTTTGAGCCAAAATAATGCTTTTAGAGTTTGAAAATAACCAGGGTATATATTGATTGAACAAGTGAACCCTTCCTGTGTTCTGTATGCGGTCAGCGAATGAATACTGATTTTAGCCGTTTGTTACTTCTGCATAGTATTGTCACTGTGTTTCTTCTAAGCCTTACTTAGCAGGAAATCTTCCCACCAGCAACTTAAAAGACTTTCATGGTCCTGTAATAAAGGTCAGTTTCCACCTTCAAAGGCTAGGCACACAGATTTTCAATACTCTTATGGCATATTTTTTCTTTTTCTGCAATACCCCTGTCCTAAATCCTTGTTTGTTTGTTTGTTTTTTTTCCCTGAATAAACATTCACTTATTTTTACAGTGTCTCATAGCCATCTTCAGAGCTCCTGGGACAAACATAGGACTGGAATGACCTCATGTACCAAGCATTTTTTTTCCATGTGCAGAGCTGAGAGAAATGGCCACTTACAGATCACGACAACCAAACATGTGAGCCGTCACCAGGATGTCCTGAGGCTAAGAGAAGGGATTCCTGAGAAACTTGTCTTGCAGTGATTAAAATAAAACATTTGTAGACAATTACTTTCTTGGAGAAAAGGTAGGTTTTCTGGTGATAAAGGTTAATAGACACCTGATTTTGCCAGTGATTATGAACCCGCAGCATATGGTCGGGTACATTCATTTTGCATCCACTTGCAGCAATGAATGAAAAATTAATTTTGAAATTGCAAGACCTGCAACTGACAGCTTTCTAATGATGGGTGATGTGGTTACACCAATTTGTCTGAAACATATTTTCTTAAATTCCGGGGTTCTTCTCCTTTGTGTCTTTATGTTTACTTCCAAATTTTTTTTTGTCTCTATTTAAAATTTACTGAAATATTGCTGTTTGCAGTGTCATTCTGTATATTGCAAAAAATGATTCTGATCCTGTTCACCGTAGTTCTGTTTCTATGCTTATACTTAGTCTAAATTGTATTTTATTATTTTATACTGGAATTTACACAGGTGTGATTGAGAGCAATGCATTTTGGATGAAGATACTTAGTATTTAAGCAATTCAGAGCAAAAATATGTAGATAACATTGTTCCCTAATTTTACAAACCAGTTGCTAACCACTAAAGCTATTCAGTTTTCATGGTTTCTTCATGTTTTTACAAAATCCCTTTTAATATTTCTGTGTATTTCGTGTTTCAGTTCTATTTGTCTCTGTGAAGAGAACAGTGAATATGATCTAAGGACCTCATTGCAGTCACAATTGTCTTGAAAAGTCACAGCTAATACAGGTGCGATTGCTGGCCTAGGTAAGACCTAGGAATTTTATTCTTTTTGTTATTGACTCTCACTTTGAGTAAGATAGCTTTACAAGTTGAACTGAAAATAAATAAATAAACATGAATATGTCTATACTTCAGCTGTAATGGATAATTGTCACGCTTGGGTAATGGAAAAGGAAGAATTTTCCTAACATGTATGCACCCGATTAGGTAAGATTTATAACCTGAATTATTATGCTGAGAAGTCAAGGTAACACTGTAGCACCAGTGCCTCCTGCCCCAAGTTCCCTAGACAGCCACTGTGGAATTGCGCCACCCCTGAATGATGTGAGGAAAGGCAGCAGCACATTAGGAACCTGTTCTTCAGAAAAGGGTAGAGGGGCTATACGGCTATACTGGATGGCAATCTAGAGCCTGAGTCCATATGATACTGTTGCAGAGAAAGGAAAACACTTCCCTGGAATGCATAATCCTCTGCTCTAGGAAGCATTGGCAACGCCCGAGCTGGAGTGGTTTGTCCTGTTCATCCGGTGAGAATGGTCAGAGCTAAAAAATGTGATGTACAAAGACAAATTAAATAAATTGGGGTTGTTTAGTTTGGAGCAGAAAGGAAGACATAAATGCAGTTTCCTGAAACCAAGAATCTCCAGAAATCCAGCATTACTATGTTACTTTTGGCCCAAGTTCCAAATTTTTCTCCGTGTTTCAGTATGTCCTAATAGATGCTATATAGCAGCTTACTAGTAAGCCCAAAGATTTTGTTACATGTGCATATATCTGTGAATGTATTCTTGCCACTTCAAAAAAATATTCCTTTGTGTCAACTCATTGAAAAGTGGGACCACTGTATTTTATTTATTCAGAGATCTTAGTCCCCTACACTTCTGCCTAAAAAAACCCCCTCCAAATACCATATAGCTGTAAATTGAAGCTACTAATAAAGATTAGAATTGTTAAAAATATTTTGTCTGTCCACTGGAAATCAGACAGTCATTATGAAGGTGAAAGTGGGAAGACAAAGAGAGAAGGAGAGAATATGTGAGGTTCAGCAGAGTTCTGACAAGAAAGTGATTGCGTAGGTGGACTTCCAAAGACTTGTCTGACTAATACCTGTGCAGTGGGCTCCTGATGGGAATGACAGAATTCAGTTCAGTGTCTACCATGAGAAGAGTAAGGAAAAAAAATAATGAGAGGAGAAAAAAAAGAAAAAGGTTTCTTTCATTAATCAACTTGTTAAACAAGAGGGACTGTTCTACAATGAGCTGTCAATGAGACCCATGGAGAGAACTGGAAGGAGTTTTATTAGAGAAGACTGATAGCTTAAAGTGAAACGCAGCACACTGGGCATTTCTTTGCTAAGATGTAATGGCCAGATTTTGGTGGACACTAGTAATAAAAGATTTTTTTAGTGCTATAGTATTTTGTTTTGTTTTGTTTTGTTTTGTCTTTTTTTTTTTTTTAATAGCATATACTGTATGATTTTAACTGATCTTTATGACTAAAGAGGTATGATTATATGATTTGGGTGCTATCTGGTGTACAAGCAAATTGCTATTCCAGTGTCTAACTTTCATGAACGATGTTAAATGTGTGTGGATAAAAGGGATTTTTCAATGCAACTAGCAAATATGGAAAATGCAGCTTTGATTTAGATGAAGTGGAATTACAAATACTGAAAAGTACTGAAGGGTTACATTTTACGTAAGGTGGAAGGAGACTGTGTGAAAAAATACCGGCACATCTTACCATCACAGAAAATTTATTTTGTGGGGTACACTCATTTGATCTAGACAACTTTTTCAGGTGTGTTAATGAGGGAACTGCAGCAGTTAAATGTTTGTCTCTACATCTTCCCAGTTAAAGATTTCTTTTTTATGCCATACTGAAACATTGTGTATTATACTCTACGTATCATTCTTATTTAGAAAAAAGATTCATATGCACAGATAATGTTATTAACACATGATTTAGCTATATAGCCAGAGCAAAAAAGTTACATTTTCAATAAAACCTTTTGAAACACTTCTATGCCATGAGAAGCTCAATTGTAGATACAGCCTTTTTCATTACTAAATACCAGAAGCAACATTAATGGAATTTTTATTCTCCCCTCTCCCCTTATGCATTACAATATTGGCCTTTTCTTCCTGTGCCTAACTTTCCATCAAACTTCAATTTTCAATGCAGAAGTATGGACCTACAGATGCTGAGAACTGTGAGAGAAAAGTTGTACTTTTCTTGGTCACTTTTTTATTATTACTTCATATGATTCTTTTTTCTTGTTTTAATTTTACATGAGCCCACACAAAAGTTCATCTTACAACCAACAGTCTCTTTAACCTTGGCTGGTTAAATTTTATGTCAAAGTAATGGAGCATTGGAACCTGTTCTTATAATAAGAAATGCTGATTAAGATTACAGTAAGTGGAACTGCTATCACTGATTAAAACAAAACAAGTTAATTTCAGGTAATTATTTTCCTGAAATTTTGTCTGAATATTTGTCTGGAAAAAATAAAAGTCTGTATATGGGTGACAAAGAGGATGACAGAATTGCTGTACAGATTCTGTCTGGTGTATAAGAGAATTTGCATAAGTCGAATGACATGAGGAATTTAAAAAATGTGACACTACTAACCATACGATTGAAACCAGCTTACTGTATAAAGGCAAGCAGTATGCCAATGATGGAACACACTACTAACTAGAAATTTGCCGCCCTTATTTTAGGGGACCTTTGAAAGAAGAGCTGTAAGAATGCTTTCAATTAAAAAAAAGAAACCCAAAACCTTTAATCAAAAATGAGGATTTTTTTTCTGTCATGTTATTATTAGATAATTATGATTATAATTTACCATCAGCATGATTCCTTTCAGTTATCCTTCTAACTTGAAATAGAATAGGAAGACTGACAAGTGTCAGTCTTGGTTACAATAGAGATAGAAATCATGGGTGTTGTAAGAGGCTGTTGAGTTCAAGCGCTTAGATGTTTCCTGTTTCATTACTATTTATTTATTTATTTAGTTTTAACATTTATTTATATGGATACAAACATTACAATATTCAAAGAGAACTCTGAAATATTTTTTTCTCATAAATAAAAAAATGTACACATCAGTGGTGGAATGTAATACTTGCAGTTATTACTTTTGTAAACATTAGTACTTGTAATACCATATGTGTGATGGAGATTATTAATGTTAACTTAAATAAAATTTCAGAACTGGATATCTCTTCCAGATGTATTTTTCTGGAATACTGGTTCCTATGAAACTCCATGGAAATTAAGGATCATAGAATTGCCTAGGTTGAAAGGGCATCAGATCATCTAGTCCAACCATCAACCTAACTCTGACAAGAAACATCACTAAACCGTTATCTCTAAGCACTACAACCCTGGGAAGCCTGTTCCAATGCTTGATAACCCTTTCAGTGTAAAAAGTTTTCCTAATATCCAATCTAAACCTCCCCTGGGACAACTTGAGGCCATTTCCTCTTATCCTTTTGCCTATTACTTTGGAGAAGAGACTGACCCCCACCTCACTACAACCTCCATTCAGGTAGCCGCAGAGAGCAACAAGGTCTCCCCTCAGACTCCTTTTCTCTAGGCTCCTTCAGATGCTCCTCAAAAGGCTTATTCTCCAGACCCCCCACCAGCTTCATTGCCCTTCTCTGGGTGTGCTCCAGCACCTCAATGTCTTTTTTGTAGTGAGGGACCCAAAACTGGACACAGTACTCGAGATGGGGCCTCACCAGTGCTGAGTGCAGGGGGATGATCACTTCCCTAATCCTGCTGGTTACACTGTTCCTGATACAGGCTAGCGTGGTGCTGGCCTTGGCCACCTGGACGCACTGCTGATTCATATTCAGTCGGCTGTTGGCAAACATCCCCAGGTTCTTTTCTGCCAGGCAGCTTTCCAACCACTGTTCTCCAAGCTTGTAACACTGCATGAGGTTGCTGTGACCCAAGTACAGGACTTGGCACTTGGCTGTGTTGAATCTCTTACCATTGGTCTCAGCCCATTGATCCAGCCTGTCCAGATCCCTCTGCAAAACCTTTCTATTCTCAAGCATGTTAACACTCCCATTTAACGATGTCCTCTGCAAACTTACTGAGGGTGCACCCAATCCCCTTTAATTATCCCCTCAGAAAATTAAAGACCTTTTACACAGATGACAATAAGAATCCTTCTTATAAAGGAGTAAATTAGTTTAATAATCTCATTTTAAACCGTATTTGTTTGCCTTTTTAAAAATATACCATCCTTATTTTGTTTACATGCATACTTTATTGTAATTTTTGGCTACTAGGAACTACAGGATTTGGTCCTAAAGTGTTATGAAGTGGGAGTAGCTTGAGAAGGTCAAATGTTTATGGAATGATGATCTCACCCACAGAAAAGAAACTAATCTTTAAATCAGTTTTTTTTAAAAATAAAAGCATAGAAAAGCACTGGTTTTCATCTGTAAAATCCCATTCCATAGTTCTCATTACTTAGATCACAAAATTTACACTCATTTGTAAGACTTGGTGATACAATGCTTTGACCAAAGTAGCTATACTTGTCTATTTTTTGCCTTTTGTTGTATATTTAAGTCATATAAATAATTCTTTACTCAGCACAAACCATGGACTATTTTTTGTTTTGCTAGCAGTTTTACACATGCAGAACCGAGAAGTCCTACCTAATTCTGACATTTACGAATTTTTCAGTCTTTCCTTTTCCTTTATCTCACATAGATGCTACCATCTACTTGTGCTATGTGAAAATTAATATGAGTGTCCAGAAAGTATGAACTTTCTTTCATACTAGAAGTAGTCTACACTCTTTTCCAAGCTGCATCCTTATCCTGCTGTGTCCAGATTCCCAGACCACTGGCAGCCTTGAGCCATTTCAATGTGTTCACCTCAGAACACCAAGAAAAAGAGTTGAAGGATGTCAGACTGTATTCACACAGAGAGTTATACTTTTCAGAGCAGATTTGTTTTCACTCTGCTTTAGCTTTCTCAGGCTCAAGCTGCTTGGTCACCATACCTACCACTCTACAGCTCTCTGGGTGCTGTGGGCAAGGGGGGAGTTGGGCACAGAGCTTTAGGAACATATAGAGACCATTAGGCCTCTGTGAAGCATGAAAAGCATGAAGAAAAAGTTACAAAGAAGGATTGCATGGAGTGAGCCTCACATTTAGTAGGACTTCTTCATAATCAGCTTAGTGCCAGGCACTCTGTATGACACTGTCTGAAAGCCATGTGTGTTGTGTCGCACATCACAGTTCATCATCCTAATCCCCATTGTCCTAGCTGAGAGACTAGCAGTCAATAAAGAGGTGACTGAAGTGCAATTCTGATGTGTTTTAAACCATTATTGAATCCTTCTACCCGTAGCTGTAGCTCTGCTCTGCCAGTCAATCTGTAGGATACTGTCACTGTGATAAATCTTATTGGACAGCTGTCTCTCAGTAGGAAAGTGTTTCTTGAAAGAAGACAATCTTTTTTTTACAGAAGAGAAACTTCCTGAATGTAAACCTTTGCTGTTCATCAATACAAAACAGAACAGACTGATGGCAAAGAGGTTTCTTTCTAAAATTTGACTTCTGATAAAAAAACTTGTCACTTGGACTGCAAGGAACCTGGAAAATGAATTTTTGTAATTTCATGTTTCTCGCAGTTCCTTCTTTTCTGCTGTTCTAATGTTCATATAACTCCACATTTTTTTTTTAGTATCTAGTCAAGCAAAGGTACCAGATAAACACTTTGCTAAGTATTAATAAAATAAAATCAAATCTTATTTGTATTGGAAGTGGAATAAGCCTTTATTGGTTCAGTTTTGGCTGGGATGAGGTTTACTTCTGTAAAACAGAAGACTGGCATGGCAAATACAAGAAAAATATTCATCTGCTCCATGTACGCAGGAAAGAAATATATGGAGTTCAATGCATGTTGATATAAATTATGCTAATTCATCCTTGAGCAGGATAATTTGTTTATGTGACCATGTTTTCAAAACTTCAGTTGATGTAGCATCCAAAGAGGCATAAATATACTATTATGTACTGCAGATGTCCCTCGTGTCTGACAGTGGTGTAAAAACTAACAAATAGCAATTATCTAAGCAGATGCATTTTATGAATACAGTGTAGGCCCTCAATTTTGAAACCATAATGAAATCCTCAGTAGTTTTCACAGTGTTTTCCTAATCTTCTTCTTTTGACAGCTACATGGTAGGAAATGCTAAATTTTATACCACGGTTACTAATTACACATCAGAAGCAGAGCATTGCACATATTATTTTAGGCTTTGCTTTGCAGGGGACACCTGTTTGGAAACATAGGCTAAACAGTACAAATTTTAATACTCACTGGGAGGAGGAAAGTAGTTTCAAAGATAATCCACATTTGAATAAGATAGCGTACAACATTCAGACACCATTATTAGAAAACTCTCTAAGTCTTAAGGACATACAGAAAAGACAAAACTTAATTGGAAATCAAGTCGGGCTGAATAGTAAGTGAAATATGTAAATCCCTTTTTACTAATCCACTTTGCTAATTTACCCTCTTGAGTATAAGTCCTTAAATTGATATATAAAAATATAGCTATAATCAGTAAAATATGAATATACATATTTAACATTGAGAACAAGTTCTTAGATTTGAAGCAGCCTTATCATAAATGTCTCCAGTAAGCATTTAATTTATATTTAGGAAGACAGCTCCTCTGATAATTAAAATCCGATAGATTGGTAAAAGTGTAGCTATCAAACATTAGTATGGCACTTACAAATGACAAGTTCAGCTGCCACGTAATCAGTTCAAAGTTATATAAACAGTAAATGTAAGAGCTCATGTCCTCAGTGATCTAGTCAAATTTCTTTGTATTTATGTATTTGTGTTTTCCATGACAGTGTCTGTAAAACTTGAGGACATAGAAAGCAGGGATTTGCCTGCTTATCCTTCAATGTGTTAGTATTTGGCAAAGGCAGCACAATATATGACATGTACTGAATATACAACAATTAACTATTAGTGTCCCTATGTCCCATTCAGCACATTAATCTGGGATCTGCTCATTCAGCACATTAATCTGCTCCTTAATCTTGAATTGTTAGTTTATATCTTTTTGTGTGTGTGCCTAGTTTAGGTCTAACTTCACTTTCTTGTTATGTACGTATCTTGTTTTTTCATACACTTGCAGTGAAAAATTTCATCAAAGGTCCAAGCTTCATAAAAAAAAAAAAAAGAAAAAAGTATAGCATGAGGTGCTGTCTTAGTCAGGAAACAGAGCGGTATCTGCTCCTCATTTCCCATCATTTTCATGTAGGAAAACAGCATACATGTGGAGGACAATAATATATTAGAACTGTCTCCCAGCCATGCTGTGTTACAGACTGCAGTTGAGTTCAGCACAGTTTAACAAGCACAGAATTTATATCCATGTATATGCAGAGGATTTTTTCAGGCAGGACATGGTTTAGTGGTAAACGCAACGCACCTACAAAATGTAGTAGTGATAGTGTTTGCAAATAACTTTCCTTTAAAGGAGAGATCCATAATGTGTTTTGCAAGGCCCATAATGAGAAAAGATGACTCAGTTCCAATCAGTAGTAAGGTTCCAGATGCAGTTACATTTCATGGCTATACAGTGAACATGCCAATCATGTGCATAGACATATATATAGAGATGGGTGTTGGGGAGGCCCTAGGATTATTGGATAGGGACAGTCAGCCCTGGTGGTGCTCTCTGGGCCATGGCAACATGTCTGACTGAATATCTTAAAAAGCCATTAAGTGTAACACTTAATTTTAGATTGCACACAGTTGAGTAATTCCATCTGAAATTACATATTCATTTGTTTATGTTCTAGCACTTCCTGCTTGGTTTTAGGTATACTGTAAAGCATCGCTTTCCTGACCGTAAATAGAACTGAATTATTCTTGAAGGGTATTTTAAGCTTTTTTCTCCTAAGACAGGCAGCAGAAGTACTTGAACTGGTAATGTAATATACAAAAGGTGGATATTGTTAAATTTGCACTGGGAAGCATCCTGAAGTTAGTGCCAGTCTGAATGTTGACTTTACAGAGAGAGAAAACCCATACATTCCTTTTCATTTCCCAATAACAGCACCGATGACAGTTAAAGGAGGATTTGCAAGGAAACAAGATACCTGTGCCTGTTTACACCCCCTTTTGAGAAAGAAAGAAATAGGGCAGAAAAATACTTTTTTTGTTTCCTACCCTTTTTCTTACACTGGGCAGCAGCACTGAACTAGTAAATGAGTTGTGATGAAGTATACTAATGCAGATTTTGCTACAGCTTGTTTCCTTACAGAGGAAAAAAAAAATCAGTGACAGAACGGAGTCTCTCAATCTTCTGGTCCCAAGACTGTGAAATTATGTCCAATGTTGCAATAATAATATATAAAAAAAGGTTTATAATCTACATTTTAAAGTTTGTTTATACAATGATTGTATAAGCAGAGGGAGTTTCCTGAACTCCGTTTTTATGAGTTTGTGATCTTAAAACAGATTACCGGTTTTTATTGCCTTTGACCCAGCTAGGACACATTGATCTTTGGAGACTTATGCAACAGGGGTATTTTAACCTAAATTTTTAGGTGAGGTAGAATATTGTTTGGACCCACTTTCTTTATCAATTAGTTTATTTTCCTTCACAGGTAATCCAGAGGCTTATTTTTTTCTTAGGTAGTTATGATTTGTACTCATAGAAAAGTATAAATAAACTGTATCCCTTAAATATTAGAGATAATTACAGCTGTTTTCTTTGCAACAGCTAATAAATACAGAAACAATCAGATTGTGTTATAATACTTCCCATAGGAACACCAAATGGTGGTTTATGAATGTCATTAATATAATATGTAAATTATCTGTTTTCCTTTTACTCCTCTATTTGGGTTAACCTGGTCAATCAGTCAGATGTTACTAATGAGAAAGCTGATGAAAGCTTATCCAGCTGCTGAGAAGGTCAACAAAATGATAGACCTCTCTCTCTTTTCACTTGCCCTACATCTAGAATACTGCACATAGCAATGTTTTGATTGATTAACTGAAGTCACCTGTGTATTAATAAGGGAATATGAAGGAAGTTACTATAACAATTTCTAAAACATACATTTATCATAATGTTAGCTATTAGAAAAGGATTTAACTTTACCACATTTGTATTATTAAGGATTTTTCAAAAGAAAATAAAATAAAGATAACAAATTGTGAAGGCTTCTTATGATCAGAAAATGTTTTTAACCATAGAGACTGCTTTCTAGAGAAAAAGTTAAGTATCAGGCTGTCCCTTCAAGGTAGAGTTGTTTGCTTTTCAGTCTTCTTTTTCGGTTATTCATGGTTTTCTCCCAATATTTTTTTCCAATCACTTTTTTCAAAGGAACAGAATGACATTTAAGTTCACATCTTCCTAATTAAATTCTATACTGCTGCATAGATACTGACAGAATGTTAAGAACCCCTCTAATGTTTTTGGATCTTTGCATAAGACAATGTTCACACAGAAAATAAAATGTCTCAAAAAGAATGGCTGGTTGCTGTCTAGATAGTAATAGAAATCTCTGTTGCAAGGGTCCTTCATTCAGCATCTTCAGCTGAATCAGGATAGACTCCCCAAATCACTTTTCTACTTTGTTATTGTACTCCAGCTGCCCGTTGTCCTACTTAACCACTCCAGCAATGCATGTAATCCCTAACTATCAAATGTCTTAATCTAAATACAAAATATCTCCTAATTATCTTACCTATGCACAAAAGGCTATCTTATTTTATGATTTCTGCATCTGCAATAACAGTTTGTGCTTACAATTATGTACAATTTGGTCAACTTTTACAATTCTGAACCACCTGAGGTTCTCTGGGACAGTCCAAGTGTCCACCCAGGATATTAATATGTATATTTAAACATACAAATTGGTTTATGCTCAGCAGAAGCTGTCTGGGGAAATAGTTTGTTGCGAAGGAGGCAAGTCGATCACCTTGTCTCAAGTGGGTCTCTTATCTCAAGCCAGTGCATTATATTTATGTAGTCTCTATGCAGAGGCCATCTGGGGAGTTTCTGGACAAGAGAAATAATGACTTAGTGCACTGGGTGTGTACACAGGCCCTGCCCTGAGACACGATTACACTGCAATTATAACCATAGGGCAAATCTGAATTTGAACCTTATTTTTCCAATTTATGACTTAAATTCCAAAGTTCTTGTCACTGTATGCTTTTCACTTAAATTTACAGGAGAAATTACAAAACATTGCTATAAGCTTTGCTTAGAATAATTGGGAAAAATAAGTAGTTTTAAACGTTGAAACTGAGAAAAAAACATCACATGCTAAAAAAAAAATAAATTTGGTCAATGTTTCTTTGCAAGGAGAATGTAGCTGGGAATGCGGGAGATTTCTGAGCTGTGGATTGCAATAGAATTTTATACTAAAAATTTGTCTTAGATAATTGCATCATACAGAAATATCACCAAATGATGAATGGTTTTTAGAAGCTTTTGTTCCAGGAAAGCTTGAGTATTATGACTTTAGTCAAAGGTAGATGGCTTAAGAATAGCTCAGCTGAGGAGAGAACTAGTCAAGAAAGTCTGTGTGGGCCTGGAAGCTTCAATTTTTTATTAAATATCATTGCTATGAAATAATTCAATATTTTTAATATTAGATTTCTTAGTGTTTTGGGTTTTTTTTGCTTTGTTATTGTTTGTTTGGGGTTTATTTTTGGTTTTTTGTGCTTTTTTTTTTTTTTTTTTTAATAGGAGAACTACTTCTCCTGAAGGCCTGAATCTTTGGACTGAAGTATGTCTCCGTGTCTGCATAACTTCTCCAAATTTATCTTAGCTTCTGTAAGGAATTTCTGGAACAAACTCAGTCTTGAATATACTGTCTGAAATTTCCTTTACTGTTCAAGGAAAACATGGCGATGGTGATAATATTTTCTATGAAAGCAAACATCTATTGTTTAGTACAATGCAGCTGTCATGGTTTAACACTAGTAGGCAGCTAAGTACCTCACAGCCACTCACTCACTCTCTCCCCTAGGGGGATGGGAGAGAGAATCAGAAGGGTTTAAAGTGTGAAAACTCATGGATTGAGATAAAGAGAGTTTAATAATTAAAAAAAACCCAAACGAACAAACAAACAAACAAAATAACCCCACAAAACCAAGAGCTACAAAAAATTATAAAGAGGAAAATAAACAAAACCAAGAAAAAACAAGTGATGTAAAACCTCACAGTTGCTCACCACCGACTGATGCCCAACCAGACTCTGAGCAATGGCAGCCCCAGGCAAGTTCCTTCACCTGCTAGTTTTATTGCTGAGCATGTCATCATATGGTATGAGATATCCCTTTTGTCAGTTGGGGTCTTCTGTTCCAGCTGTGTACCCTCCCAGCTCCTTGTGCATTCCCAGCAGCCTTCTCACTCGTGGGGCAGAATGAGAAGCAGAAAAGTCCTTGACCTTGTGTAAGCACTGCTCAGTAATAACTAAAAGATTCCTGTGTTATCAACATTGTTTTGGTGACAAATCCAAGGCATAACTCATACAGTCTACTATGAAAAGAATTATCCCAGACAAAACCAGAACAACAACTTATAAAATTCCTTATCGTGTTAAGTTTAAGATAGGGGGCACTTCAGTGAGAGAACTGACTTAGCATGATGCATGGAATCCATCTTGTCTCTACATCTTATGTTCAGCTGCAGTAAAACCTTTCTAAAATACCTGCAATCTCAGTAGCCTATTTTCTCCAAGCCCTTTTACTCCTGTTTTTAAAGAGTAGGCATTCCAGTTTTTATTGTATGTTTCAAATTGTTATGAGAGTCCAATTCCAAGTGTCTCATTTTGTAGAAAGCAACGTTTTGTTTTCTCACAAACAAGAGATTAACCCATTCAGCATAAAAACGGGACTCTACTGTGGGTGTAGAGTTATAGCACATTGCTATCCATAGATAGATAGCAATAAATGCATAACAAAGTTCCTACATTGTCTAAGTCACCCAGTTATCTCTGGGCTAAATATTGTGAACTTATGCAGCAGCAGACTTCAGGGCACTACCAGATCCATCTTTAAGGTAAGAAAACCTTGTTTTAAAATCAAGGGAAATAATTGGAAAATATATTATTTATATTTGTATGGCCTTTGTGTTATGTCATAAAAGGAACAGATGAAAATATGGTTACTTATTTTAAGACGATTACTATTTATTTGTTGTATTAAGTGACTTATCATGAGGAATATTAATTTTCAGTTTTCACAAAGCTTTAAAAAGTAATGTAAATACTGATCTTCTTTCACATATCTAAATTTTAGGCATATTTGGAATATTAGAACATTTGCTACCGAACACAAACAGTAGAATTTTCTGTCATAATAGAAACAGAAGATTAAATGACTGCAATAACATCATTACACAGATCTCCTGCTTTTGTTGTTGCACAATGACAGAAAGGTATTTAAAGCAGCAGATGTCAAGGCCCATTTTGATTTGGCAGAGGAAATTAAAAGACATAAAAGAAGCCTGGTTTTGTTTTTTGTTTTGACAGATCCTTTTTTTTTTTTTTTCTTTTTGTATGTCTGCACTAATGTCCTTCGAATTTCTCACGTTCCTTCATATCGTTGCTATTATTTTTGGGAAAAGAGGAAGGATGCACCGCCCTGCTCCCCCCGAGCTGGCAACGTTGAGGAGGGCCAATTCTCGGAGCTGTCCTCGGAGCTGTCCTCAGAGCTGTGGTGCTGATATTCCCTCTCTCCGCTCTGCTGCTCTAATGCTACCTACTCCAGGGAAAAAGCCAAAAAAAGAGATTTAGCTTAAAAAGGCTGAACATCTTGTGTAATGATGAGTGGCTTCTCGGCTGACACTGTCTGCCAATAGATGATGAGTGCTGCCCTTACAAGTAGGCACCACTGCTGAAATCTTCAGGTAACAAGGAAATAGCTCTCAGCAATTCAAAAAATAATTGTCACTTCCTTCCTCTTCGCAAAAAAAGCAGAAGGAAGAAAAAAAGGCTCACAAGGAAAAAGGAAAAAAATAGTGATAGGCTGATTTAACAAGTAACACAATGTAATAATAATCTTTTAATTGAGACTGATTTTATGTCCAACAAATCCAAGGTCAATTTTCAGAAATTCATTTGGGATAAAATCAACATTTCTAGGAAAAAACGTGAGATGTTCTGCCTTCCATTAAAGTGACTGATTCTAAGTTTCTTCCCTGTTGACAAATCATTCTTATATTGAAGTGTCATGCCATGTAATTGACAGTGAAATAATGATGTCACAGGATTTTATAAAAAGCATAATTGAAAGATGTGTAACTGGCTTATAGCATTGCAACTAAGCTCAAACCTAGGTGTTTGGTAAAAGTCTAGTGCAGACTGCAAACTCATTTCCAAGGAGAGTGAAAAGTCCCTGGATGCCTTTTTTTCCAACATGTTTATGATTAATCTGGCATGACATATTTCTTCTGCTAGTCAAATTTTTAAAGCTATATTCTTAAGCAATAGAAAATTGAAGGACTATGGCTACTGAAACAAACAACTTTGTGAGATCTTTCATTTAAAAATTATTATTAGTTTCTGTTATCACATTTTTTTTGACATTTCATGAAGCACCCAAGCTAAATATATAAGCTAGCTCTTTGAAGTGTCAAAAGTCCATATCCTTGGAGAGAGAAGAAGCGGACATATGCTGTGTGACCATGAGCAGTTTTAGACACTGACTGGGAACATGCACCATGGCAACCGCATGTACATGCAGCTGCAGGTGCAGCAGGGGATGTAGTTGTGGCCATCATGCATTTCAATGCTGCCACCATGCTGGGCAGAACCATGTAGGCAGTGCCTGACAGAGTGCAATACTTGGGTGTTTGCAACAGCCTGGAAAGTGAGTCTTCTGATGCTAGTGTGTCTGCTGGACTTCTGTATGGGGCTTCACATATTCTTAAAGTCATTCCAACACTCTTCCACTAAAATAAGGGTGTCTTCCACCCCAGCCAGACAAGCCCTTTAACTTGCATATTTTCTCAGAATTCACAAACTCTCATGGCAAAAATGGAAGTTATTGGACCTACATGGGTCTTGCTTAGGTGAAGTAGCAATCACAAAATCTTCCTTATCTGTCTCATTTTTATTCATTCCAGGCCATTCTTTCAGCCCCAGTCATGTCGAATCCCCAAAGCAGCAGACTTCTCTTTCTTTCATAAAAGCCACAGATGTGAAATCATCCCATATTCTCTAACAATGCTTCCACATTGTCCATGTTCTGTAGTCAGCTTACTCTGGTCTTGGCAAAATAAATGCATAGCTAGAAAACTGTACAAGGAAGATTTTTTTCATCACAATCCAGATATGGAATGAGTTGGGAACCCCTCAGTTCCTCTAAAACTGAGGACCAAAGGATTCAGAGAGGGGAAGAGAGGGCTCCACACAAGATACATAGCAGCGACTCCTCCTCTCTAAGGCTCCCTCCGTCCTTGGGTAACTTCTAGCGTGGTTGGTCCTCTCTGAGCAGGCTCAAAAGGCAGCAAGGAAGCAGCTGCCTTTCTTGTGACTTTTTCACAAAATTCAGTCTCTTCCTGTCCTTCTTTTTCTTGTCCACCTCTACGTTCTCCTGCCTTTTGTGCAAGATCCGCAGAGACTTTTTGCAATGATTCTTACATTGTAAGGCATGAGCTTAGCACAATCTCATCTACACTGTTTTGGGGGACACTATTTGCCTATTTGGTAGGCCACTCTTCAGAGTTCCTCTGCATGATGTCCTTGAGTGTCAGTGGTTAAAAGAAATTATGGTAAACCAACCTTCTTCAAGAAGTACCACAATCTGTGTCTGTGGGGTTCAGGTGTCGCTGAGGATAATATCTTGTATTCTGATTGTGTGTTTTTAGACAACGTCAATGACCAGGATGTCTCCCTGATTAATTTTTCCTCTCCATACACTTATGAAGGGAGAGCAATAGTTGGAATAGCCATAGCTAAATCAGCATTCATTCTGATGGTTTCATGGACCAGACACAGAGATTATGCACGTAAAGGCAAAGAATACCTTCACATAGTGCCAGTTGAGACACCTGTAACAGTCTGCAGGGTCAGTCTTTGTAGGGGTACCTGAGACTGGTCCCTGTGTGGGAAATCAATGTAGTGAAGTAAGGAATCAGGTCTAAGTGTGAGGGATGGTCGTAATATTAGTAGCAATGAAATTCCAGGAAAAATTAATACATGTCTTGCCCTACAGGTGCCTAGACTCACGTAGATGAATGTGACTGTATCTACATGTGTACCTTTTGTGTGATGGGCTTTGTTGCCATAAGCAGAGGTTATCTGTGTAGAGTGAGAGAGGAGAGGATATAATTTTTTGATAGCTGTCAGTGTAAGGACAGGTGCCTCAGTGGAGCGCTGCTCCAATGTTTATGAAAGGTGTGATGGAAATAGCCTGGAGCCAGATTGGTACTGATGTTTTCTCACGTTATGCTGCTTTCTTTGGATGTAGGAGCAATGGCAGTGGCTATATCAGGCGAGACAGAGGAAAAGGTGGAGATCCAATTCTGATGCAACATTGCTGCACTGTACAGTCCAGCAATGTCCTCACATGAGGTGTGCAATGCTGCATTTGTCAGCCAAATGCACATTCCAGGAAGACCCTGTGGGAGTTAATAACTCAATGGCGTCATCCTTATGGCTTGAGGTCAACTTGCTATGGCTGCATTCAGAGCAGTTAATTTGCATTGCTGCGAACGAATGCAGTGCTCAGGCTCCCTTCAAGCTGACTCCGTGGCTATACTGACATAAAGACTATGCTTCTGAATGCTACAGATTGTGGAAATGACTTCTGTAATAGATGAGACTTGCCTGAAGCAGCTTAATCTCCACTAGCTGACCCTGCAAATTAGGTTCTTTTGCCATAGGGACCAGATACAGAAAGGTGAGGTGTAGCCAGTGATGGCTAGGTGTATGTTGAAAAGCAACATGAAGTGGTTTTGACTGAAATACACCCATTCATGACAGGCTTATTTATGGAACTCATGCAGAAGCATTTACATCAAAATTATCATTTGTTTTCTCTATCATCTTTACATTTCTCTTAAGAAGTGGGAATAATATCAAATCAGACTTCAAAAAGAATTTTTCCAGGAAAGACTTACAATGCCAGAAAGAGACATTTCATTTGAGAAAAAAAACCCCACAAACCTACACATCATTTCTGCATTAATATTAATACCATCAGCCCGTTATGAGATCCTACCTCATCTATATATAACATGGGTCATAGCACATGCTTTTATCAAGATTGTACCTTGTGTTTGAGATCCTGTATATGTCATAGGAAGCAACTGTTTTGATTAAGGTCTCTAGGCAAAGGAAATCTACTATTTGAATTAGTTACTTACATTCCTTAGACTTTAAAATTGTAAACAGTATTACATCTTAGTATTAAGATGTCCTTCATTTAATAAGAATTCCAAATAATAGAGCTTCCTCTGTATGAAGATTATTTTTTATTGAGTCTTGAATATTTATTTTTTAACTTAAATATTTCCCCTTTCTAGATTTCAGTGGCTAACAAGCCTAGTTGAAAGCTAGGTGTAATACTCATTGTCCAGTTAAATCTGCTGTTTTTTCTTGACTTAAAAATATACTGTTAATCATATGTTTTAACCATCTGCATAACATCCTTAAGAATTGTTCTTTTCCTATTTTCTCATCCTTTCCTTCACTTTCCCTTAGATGATTGCTTCTTTATTGTTTAAACATTACTGAATAATAGATACTACTAATCTTGTAATTTTTTTTTATTATTTAAATCTATATGTAACTTGGATTGAAAAATCCTTTATTGTAATGAAACATATAACTGCCTTCATAATTCTTGGTGCACATGAATGCCAGAATAGCAAACCCATTTTAATGACTCACAGAAGTGTATTGTAAGTTCAAGACTAACATCTTATTTTTTATTGTGAGAATGTAATTTTAAGACAGTGGTGGCCATTCATGTACTATTTGTATTATTTAATGCTATTTATTTTATGTAATCCAATGTTATCATTCTTTGCATGCATCAATGACCTAAATGTTGGAAGTATATCAACAATACTTTTTTTTGATGTTATTGTTGGTTCTAATATTAGGGTTCTTACGTTATCTGTCTTTTCTCATGAAAGATGGAACTCATCTTGATGATGTTTCTCTTGAAATCTAGCAGGTTTAAATCAGTGGTATGCATATGCAGCAAAAGCTAATAAACCAGCAGTAAAAACAATATTGCAATTTAGTGATGGTTTTTGTCAGAGTTAGGTTGATGGTCAGACTAGATGATCTGAAAGATGATTCTATGGTTCTATGATCCATGTCTCTTCAAGTCAGGTGAAAGACCCCTGTATGCCTCAGTAGAATTTTGATCAGTAAGCCAAATCTGATTTCAGTAAACCAATGTTATTATTATTTAAATCACATAATGCATACTATTTATATTAATATAATTTTTGGTTTATGCTTAAAATTAAACACATGAATCTGGTCTTTTGAATTACAAGTCTAGCATATTCATAATGTTTAAGACTTGTAAGTCTGTTATTTTTGATCTATAAAGAATTTGGTGTAGCAACAAAAGCAGCCAAAAAACCCCCCAACCTGAAACTGGTACATCTCAGAGGTTATGACTGAGAGAAGAAAAAGTGTTTTTGTCTAAATACCTTAATAAGCTTACATCAGATCAAATTTTATCTACGTCTTCTTTCAGCTAGAAAGAGAAATGTTAAATCAGCCCAGGCACACTAATAGATAGTGCTAGTGAAATGAAAAAACACAGATCATACAATAGATAGATTTAAATGGTAAGGTCTTAGAAACATGTTTCTTTACTGTTTCTGAAAGGTTTGGCTCCATTACCCTAGCATTTAAAAGTAAGAACTACATTTTCTTCTGCTTAACATCAATAAAGATACAGGGGCTTAAAGGAAGAACTTGGTTCTAGCTTTTATCCAGAAATAATAAAGAAATAAATAATAAAACCTCTATGCATTGTGTTCACTCTGTCTCAGCTAACAAGGAAATGAAAGCTTTGATGCAGAACAGTAAGTTCTTTTGAATGAGAGTGGTTTGCACTGGACTTGTTCATGGATGACCTGAGAGATTTCCATGTGCCCAAGTAGAAAATACACAGAGCAAAGCTGCATGTTAGACTGTTTTTCCCTGTATTTCTCAATTAATTTCAAGGTTAATTAATGCTGTTTGATTTAAATACAACCAATATTTTAGCTCTATATTTTTACTGTAACATTTATAATAGTCATTTATACTTGTGACAATGAAGATTGACTCCAAGGAATGTCTTTGTAAAGTACTGTTTTACTCAATTAAATTAGGCTTTCCCTATTATTCATAAAACATAAGCAAAAAATTAATTAAAACGTAATTAATTGATTCTTTGGTTATACAAAATTCTCCCATAATTCAGAGTTCTTCCCTCAAGTTAAATACCTCAAATTTCTCACCCCAAATGGAAGTAAGCATGAGTCATAAGATGAAGAAAAGATAATTAATCTAAACTTGGTGAACTTCATGTCCTCCTACAAATTTGTTTTTGCCTTCAACTCTGCCTAAATGGAGCACTTGATGAAGAGCGGATTGTGACCTGTAGTTATTACCCTATTACTAATAACTTTACTATTACTATACCATTTCCTGCCTATTTGGTTTATGTTATTTTTCTCCTGATACTTAACTCAGTAGAACTAGGACTGTCTTTTTATACATCATATTAGAGTCTTAGTCCTAACTTCAATTTTGTAAAATTATATTATTTTGTAAAATTATGTAAATTCAACTGGTTACCCGAATTTCAATTAATATTAAATAGAAGTATTATCTCATCTTATGCTGGTAAAAGAACCATAAAGGCAGACTATCCACGAGTGAACAAAAAACCATGTCTCTGGGAAATCATTTTACTCAAGTAAATTGGCAAAAGTGAAGTGGTAACTTCAATAGGACTTAGATGGTTAACTACTCTTTATGCTTTTGACCATTTACCTCAATGAAACTGACTTCTGCACCATTAAACAATTTGTCTTCAAGAGGCAAAAAACTCAAAGCAGAACAGCAAAGGAAATGTAGAACTTGCTGGCAATAAGTATTAACTTTTCCTTCTGCATTTTCATCACTAGGGTCACATACTAAGGACTTCTTACAGTTTTTCTATCCTGACTTTGAGGAGTGTATAAAGTATGTAGATTATTTTCCACCTTCCAAATAAGTATTCATGAAATGTGTTTTCCCCTTTATAATTCAATAGGGATGGGATGTGTACACTCTTGGGGACAACGAAGTAATTCTAAATAAGGTGGCTGATTATCCTTCTATGTTCTGTACATAACTAAATTGACCATAGCTAATTTCGTTTTCACATGGTTGGCAAAAGGGTAAGTGTTTTGAACCAATACGTTAAGTGTTCCACTTCATAAATTGGAAACATGCCTGGTGCAGCTGATTGTGCCAGCTGGCTGATCTTCAGTATAGGGCATGTGCTCACTCTTTGTCTCATGGCATTGAATTAGACAACTGTCTGTTGTCCCCTTTCGAGGCAAAACTAATAAGAAGTATGATTAAAGGAACTGCTTTATTTCACTGATCTTCTCCTCAAAAGTAGACAGAAATCCCACACCAAAGGAAAAATTTCTGCCCTCAGTTACCCTGTATTTTATCAGTCCAATTAAAAACTGAATTATGAAGAAATAATCAAAGTTTTGGTGACCCAATGCATTTCTATTTCATTTCTACAAGTGAGATACTTGAATCTCCACACATCACAAATTAAAATTAGTGCTATAATTTGAATCCTCAACTATTTATTTAATAATACTGAAACACAAGAAATTCCATTTAAACATATGGAAAAAAAAGTTGGTTTTTTTTTTTTTTTTTTCTTTTCATTGTGAGGGTGTTGAAGTACTGGCATAGGTTTCTCAGAAAGGTTGTGGAGTCTCCATCCTTAGAGATACTCAAAACCTGACTGGATATGACCCTCAGCAACCTACTGTAGTTGATCTTGCTTGAGCAGAGGTCTTGAATTGAACAATCTCCAGAGGTCCCTTCCAGTCTCAGCCATTCTGTGCTTCTGTGGTTCCATGATATTGAACAAGATTTCAGTAAGGAGAAAGGGAAAGTTATCAATTTTAATTGGCATTTGAACTATTTTTTTGTTACTTTTGTGGTTTTTTGTCTTAGAAAATGCTAGTAGCTGAAATTTGAGCTGCACAGGGCAAGGTTTGTGTCCCTAAAATAGGAGATTGCAATGCCTTATTTTTTGGTAGATTTTATTTGGCCTCCTATGGACCATCTTCACAGCAGACTTGCTGTATACCAAGGATTCTGTGGAATTTTAGCAAAACAGAAATATAATTTGTTGTTTATTTTTACAAGTTTTTGACTCTGAATAGACGTTCCGTAAAGAATTGAATTTACTGGGAAAATAAAATGCAGATTGCAATGAGTTTTTTAATATTTTATTGACCAAAATTAAATAGATGCATTAAAGACAGCATTTCTTATACCATTTAGTTTAGGGCTTTCCATGGATTCAATATATAAAGTATGGTGTGAGAAGATTGGCCTATTGGAGGTAGGCTAATCGAGTTCCCCGGAAGTAGTTTTGTATCTTAATAAAAGCCACTTCTAAATGTGTTTTCTCTGTATCAAAGTTTTCATGCTGGCTGAAAGAAGTGTTTATGCCTGTACATGACAAAATGACAAAAAGATAAGAATAAGATGGGAAGAAAGTGAGTGCTCAGGTATACATGAATAATAGTTATCACGAAACTAAGTGGTTCTAGATTGGCTCTGGTGAAGGATGCCTGTGCTAGAGTGCGCGAATCCTTCTTCATAGGAGGCACCCTGTTGTTGCTGCACACAATTAATGTCATGCTACACATCATTAATGTAAAACTATCAATGCAAAAATTTGTCAGCTTTACTATATTGAGGACTAGCAGAAGAAGGACACAATTTGTGAAGGTGTAGAGTCTGTGGGTTATCACCTGAAGTAGCTGCAGTGTGCCGGGGTGTCTTCTGAGATACATACTTGCAAACTGAATCAGCCCTTGGCCCTGCATTGCTGCAAAAATTAGGACTCACAAGTTCTTCCTGTTTGCAATCTCTTCCAGGTCATCCATGAGTCAGCTCTGGGACCAAAGTGCAGTCATTCAGGAAATTAGGCTGTGATGGGTCCTGGAAATGCGCTTGGAACCACCTCATGGCGACTCCTTTCTACAAAAATTTCGCTATGTTCTTTTGAACGCTGCAATCTAGGCAATGTTGATAACATTTAAGCAGTTTTAGTATGCAATTTCAGAGCTCATTTTTAAAAAATATTTTTTAAAGATGAGAAAAGCTATATGAGAGGAATGTTTTACTAGTAATTTGTCCTCCGATTTTAGTTAGATTTTTTGAGAGTCTGAAGACGAAATATCCCTTATTTCATGAAAACAATGAATTCATGCTTTTGAACTACAACAGCTTAAAGTAAAAAAGGAACATTAAGAATGTACTTCTGAAACTTAAAATTCAAGATGTTCCTGGGAAACTGCTCCATATGTTTCTTTCCTATGTAAATGGAAGAAGGACAACTGGTAGCTGGCAGCTTATACATAAACTGATGATATATATTAGTGTTGATGCCAACACATCACACCATCGTAAGATTTCACTGACTAGATGATTATCATGTTACTTATTTTGCTTGCCGCGGGTTTATTGGAGAGACAGAGGAAGAGAGATTCACTCTGAAAAATCAGTACACCAGTTCTGAGGAGGAACATTAAACAATTTAAACCAGCATTGCCTTCTAGCAATTTAGTTGCTTCCCTGCTGCAATATCTCCCAGCACTTTCTAAATATTGTATGAGGTACTTAAAGGTGAGGACACAGCTGTTGTGAATATCTATACCCATGAATCATTATTAATGACATTACTTACTGACAGAGTTCTCTGGGTGACTATTGCGCCTGCCTCAAATGGGACTCACAATCCCTTTAAAAATGCATCAGTTCTTTTCACTCTTTACATTGCGTGGGCTTATCAAACATTATTAACCCTGTTATTCCTTGGACAGACTGTAATAAATGCCCTAGCACTTTTTCTCTCTCCTGGGGCTGCTGCAAAATCTACTTTTGCAAAGAGTGACTGAAACATATCTTTCAAATTAGAAGGCTAGGAAAGTAAGAAAGATAGCTGGAAATTTAGCTTGTCCTAAGCTTCAAAGTAATCACCTTTATAGCACCCTTTACAGTTGGTAATTCTCTATAATACCTTTACATTTACTTCCTGATATCCTCATAAGCCACACAGTGCTGTCATGGACTAGATTTCTCAAGGAGAGATGTCATAAGATTGACACTAAGAACATAATATGTCTCACTAAGCTTGTGGAAGGTAACAGAACCTGGATATTTTCCAGGAAAGACTTCCTGGGTGGGTTATATTGAAGCTACTCAAGAAAATGGAAAAAAATATCAAAAGAAATATTTCCCTTTTGTTACTGAAATTTCATTTCTTTGGAGATTTTCAGGCCTGCTCTTATTAGATTATATATAATAAAATATTTGGCAGTTTATTGTCTGCTGTCCAGACTAATGTTATGGCTGTCACAGGTCACAATACATTCATGTAATTCACTGCCATTTGTTTTTTGCTTTAGGTTATTGCATGTTTATATATGTTTCCTTTTCCTTTTCTCTTTTTTAAATTTCATTTTTATTTTATTCAAAGAATTAAATCGATGTTTTATTGAACCAAATTAAGCTCTTGTTGCTGTTTCTATTTCAAGTTCCAATTTATATTTGAAAGATTACACTACTTAAATTTTTACGGTGCCCAAAAAGGGTTTTACCATGAGAATGATTTTCTGTAATACTAAGGAGTACAGAGAATTGATTTGATGCCAGAGAAATCATTGCAGGCAAAGCAAAAGATATTTGGATTGATACTGAGGAAACTCCAATTATTATTTCACCTTGTAATTAGCATTTAGCATGTTTAGAATCTGGTTCAGACTGTTAGACAGCTTGATGGTTAGGTATGCACCACTTTTATATTTTGAAGTCACTCTGCTGTTTTTCAAATGTGATCTTTTATATCGGCTTGAGTAGCTTTGTATTTTGCAATTTTACAAAGGATTGAACTTTTTTCCAGAGCTAGTAATTTCTTTTCATTTCTTTTCTAGAGGAGAATAAAAGCTCTTCATGCAATTAGCTAATTGTTTGCATCATTACAAAATGTGATCCCAAGGGTTATTTACTGAGCAAGAAGGGTTTATCTCTCAGTTTCACACAGATGGTTTGTCATGGACATTTTGAGCTACATTAACCCAGTGGAACATAGTTTTATTTATCAGGAAGGATTTGAAAGAGTAAGTATTGACGACTGTTATATCAAAATCTTATGGAGAAATAAGGCATGATCTAATTAATGACTAGGACACAGAATCACATACAAGCAAAAAAAGGATGAATGATTTGTAGAAACAGAGAACTCAGATATTATCAGTTATTAAATATACCAAGTTGCTACTGAACGTGGAATACTGAACTGAAAAGACAGATACATACTGAAATGTGGATACTGGAATAGGAGGTTGATAGAAAGTACTTTGAAACTGACAGAGAAAGCATAAGGATCTGAGTATGGATATGAGTATCATGAGTACTCTATGTCCCTCAGAATAGCCAGAAAAAAACCTCACAAAAAACCCAACAAAACAACGCCCAAGCCCCTGTTTTTCCATCTGTTTCCAAATAATTACTCTCACAGTCAAGGAGCTGGGTTCTCAAGAATATTGTTTCCTTCTACTCAGAAATTTCCCTGTCCTCTTTTCTAAAAGTACTAGAGAATTCTCTTAAAGAAAGAAGCAAAGAAACAAACAAATGAAAATTTAGTTTTAACAAATTAGCATTTTCAAACGAAGTCTTTACAAGTCTCCATTCTGGTCAAATATTATAGAAGTTACGTGGCAGGAGATAGAGCGGTATAATCCAAATTTAAAGTTTGTTAAAGACTTCTATTTTTAAATTATTGTTTTTAGAACTTTGTAGAAGACTAGCTCCTAACATATAATGTAACATAATGTAATGAACTTCACATGTAATGATGCTTTGCATTTAAAGGCAGCTACCAAAAATAGCTGAATTTGACCGAACAAGGAAATCGTGTTTTTGAGTTTTATGTGTAGACTTTTTTTTAGATTTACATTTTTTTAAAACAAAAAAATACAAGTATTATGCTTTGTACTGGAGGAAAAGAACTAAAATTTTTCTCTTGATAACATGCATGTGAAAAGAAAGACATATTATGCCATCTATGCAATTTCATGTAGTATCATGTATATGTTGATATTTTGAAAAGCTAAGAAGTAGTTCCTCTTATTAAAATACATCTAAGATTATATATTGATTTAAAAGAAAAATGTGTAGCAGTACATATTGTTATGTCATCTTTAAAGACATTTTTTCTTTAGTGTATTGATGTCCTGGTTTGAAGTAAAACAGAACCAATTTTCTGTTCTGTTACTTTTCAGATAAGCCTCTTTTAACTAACTGAACTCTCTGAAATTAACAGCATATTTTTCAGACAGTAGTCCGCTTCCAGAGAGATAAGACCTAATGTTTATAATTAATAGCAAGGAATGGTAGGCAGAGAGGCTCCTAATTATACTTATTGCTATAACAACCAAGGTCAGCTAACTCTGTTATATGCCCCATTGGAGGGTCAGAAGTGTAAGAGCATAGAGGGGTCACACCTGTGGGGAGCAGCGAACGGGAGAGCTGACCCAAAACTGACCAACGGGGTATTCCATCCCATCTGCATCATGCTCAGTATAAAAGCTGAGGGATCAAAGGATCAGGTCTCTTTCTTCAATGGTCAGCATTGGAGGAGGACTCTCTGTTGGTCTGCCTTTGATCCCGATCCATGCATTCCTGAATCCAGTTCCTGACTCTTCCGTCCATCACTGAGTCCAGTGTAGGACTTTCCCAGTGCCTGCCCGTGACGTGGTCATTATCCTGGGAGCTTGATATGGTTTTGTATATATTTCATTATTTTCTAATTAATATTATTATATTCCCGTTTTATTATTGTATTATTAATATTTCATTAAAGTAGTTTAGTTTCTTTTAAACTCATAAGTCTCTCTCTCTCATACTTCTCTCACTTGGGAAAGAAGTTAGAGAGCATCTGTCATTTGTTTTAGTGGCCAGTCCAGCCCAAACCACGACAATTGTCAAACTACATTTCTCATTTTTCTACTGGAGCAATATTTTTCTCAGAAAGTTGTATTTGCTTAACATCAAACAGAATTCCAAATTTTGCTAATGCTGCGATGTACAGACAGTTTTAGTTGAAAATGTTTAATCATAAACACTCCTACTATCAGTAGTTTTCTCCTACAGAACATGAACAAAATGTTCATCTTTTCATAAAAGTTATTTTTGATGCATTGAATGATTTGTTTATGAGAAAGCTTCTGCTATCTTTAAGCTTTTTAACTTGAAATGGGATGTAAAGTCCACTGAGTTTGCTGACATTATACTTACATGCTGGATATGTGCATGCAGGTCAAATTGGAGACTTACCATGTTCTGACAGATTCCTATGCCGGATAAGCCAAAACACACCTGGAGACTCCACAAGATCTGTGTACGGTCATGCAAAGTTAAAGAAAAGAAGGTTATGTTTTAAGATGTTCTACAGATTTTTTAGAAAGGGAGATCCCAAATTATCAAAAATTATGGGAGCCAAGGAGTTTCCATAGACGTACAAGAAGCTTTACATTATGGACCTTGTCTTTCAGAAGTTTTGGCATCCTACAGGCATAAAGCAAGTTCTCTTCTGTGATTCTGGAAACGGTGAAAAAGGTTTATGCTCCTGAGGCCCATGAGAACTTTAAAACCCTTCTCTATTTTATTAAATGGGTATATTTACAAATTTTGCCTATGTATGATGTTGTGGTTTTTTTTTTTTCCCCTCTTGTTATATGCTTGTAGCTCTCCGCTTGCTCCCAAAAATGCACACAAGCTGGCACCAGTGAAGATTATGAAAACCCCCATTTTTTCATAGATGTATACAATCTCACTGTTGTGACTGAGGACTATGTTATGACCGAACAGGTTCTGGTTAATACAAAGAAATCCTAATTTATTCTATTGGTTTGGAAATATAATAGAAATTATAGAGGTTGGAAACTTTTTCCAGTTTTTGATTTTTAATCCTGTGCAGGTGAAAGGTTATAAATCCAAGTCAGAGTGGAAGGTTTCTTGAGAGCTGTAAAATAAAATTATAACCTGCTCTGTGTATGGTTTTCCCAAATACCTAATATACGCATGATTGCTTGATGGTTAGAAGAAATTCAGATTTAATGCCTTGACCTTTTACCTATAGCAGAATTTAAAACACTTAATGAATTCCTATGGAAGGGAGCACCATCACTTTAGAAACCTTATCTTTGGGATATTTCTACTCATTTGACTCTGTACTAGCATTTGTTTCCATATTTGTATTATCTGCATGAAATTTAAGAAAATAGCTCTCAGTATTACAGGTCTCCATCTGGAAAAACATGCGGGAATACCTTGCGTAGACAATGAGGAGGGACTATAGGGAGAACTGAGTTCAGCTACTGCTGATGGTGTAGGACTGGAGAAGCCATTTCCCAGTCTCCCACTGCAACTTACGCTTGCTACATTTTCAAAATGTCAAAAAATTATTCGTCCTGCCTGTCTCAAATTATAACTCTTTAAAGTGTATTTTTACAGAAAAGACTGCATTATAGCACAGAAAATGTGCAATTAATTGTGTTCTCCTCTGTCTGTTGAGATGTTTTTCTTTAACTGTGGATGTCAGTTAGTGCAGGGCACCAGCTGTTTCAGAAAGCTGGAAACCCTCATGCCCATGACCCCGAACTGTCCAACTGGCAGCTCTTTCCAGAGCAGAGATTTCTGAAGGCACCAGGTCCCTGTCCCCAAGGCAGCATACATGCAGGGCCAAGCTCAGACCAGCAGACCCTGGGACGCTGGGCACTGCGTAAGATGGCACAAAAACTGGCATCAGCCCATCTGAGCTTTTCCTGTTTGACAAGAGAGACAGCAACAACAAAACAGCCAAATTCTGCTGATTCAATGTTTCCTAGTGAAAACCTGCTTTGTTCAAAAGTTCCTGAATAACTTACCTTTAGCTTTCCTCATGTATTTCAGTTTTGGCCCAATAATTTAGCCTGATGTTTCTGTTTGTTTCGTGGTCTGCCAAATTAAGTCAAGTTGGAACATGTTAGTATGTTTTTATGAAGGAGTGCAAGCAGTTTCATAGACTTTTTAAGGCCATTTTTGTCCTAGTCCTATTTTAATCCAGGTAACCTATATTCCTCCGGTTCTTTCACTTGTATAATTTTTTCTTCAATGGCTATTTTTTTTTTCTTTAATAAACTTGACCCACTAAGACTACAAGTCTTGGCAGTATTTTTTTCTCCCTCCTTTCTGTATTACATTATGAAAGCTAAATTTATAAATGACAAGACTTTTGCATAACTGGAAAAAAAGTGAATAGTATTTGCATAGGTTCCCACATCCCTGTCAGAAGTGATTTTTAATGTCACCATGTATACGGATAGTCAATATTCCCCACCTAAGTAGATTGTTTATATGTTTTTGATGACTTTTTTACCACTTAGTCTGGGATTACTAGTTGATTAATTTACTTCTCTTTCCACGAGGGGGCATGGTAAAGCTTGTGCATCCATCTCACACCCAAAACATAAATAATAATAATGTCTGAGTAACATAAACTTGTAATTTTTTTTCACATTTGTTTTTTATCATGACTCAATTTACTTCTTCCTTTCTCCAATTCAGGATTGTTGTTCTGTTTTTAAGAGAGAAAACTATTTTCTTTCAGAAATTATTATGATTCTGTGTATATTTAGAAAATATTTTCCATTCCTAAACCATGTGATATTCAGGCTTCTGTGGTTTGTGGTCCTGTTATATTTGATAGTGGAGCATATGACAACAATTTATTGAATGTAAAGTGTCTAATAACACACTTGTTTTTTTAAATTCTGAAATTTCTGGAAGAGTCCCTTGAAAAGGCTCTCAGAAATTTGTGGGCCACTAAACTACTATATTAGTAGCAGCCAGATTAAACCACCAAAGAATTCTTATTGCCTGGAGTCCTGTAAAAGACAAATTGTATTTTGGGTTCCCATTCTGGCCCTAGACAAAAGAAAGAAATCAATTAAAATAAAACTTTTTTAGGAAGGCAAGGCAGAAAAGGGTGGTGAAAGGATACGAACAATACTGGAAATATTAAGTTTCTGGTGGTACGGATGAAGAGAAAGATGACTTCGTAATGAAGGAATACTTAGAATAAGGGAGAGCAGTCAATTGATTTGATTTTAGCATTTCTTCAAAGTGCTTAAATAATTTATTTATGTGAAAATCTGTGGCATTATTTTTTAAGGTGTTCACGCAGAGAAAGGGAAGCCCTAAAGGTCCAAACATAAAACTGAAACACTGTTTTTACTATGAATATGTCATAGTTCTTAAATCATCTCTTTCATAATGGGATGCAAAAGCTGAGCAAGGCTAGTGGACTAATGGCTTTGGAATTCCTCAGACTCACTAGAGAGAGAATTGCTTCTGTAGTTTGTTCTGGACTCAAAATCCTGAGTATCTTGGTGCAATGGCTGTATGTGATGCTTAACTTCTTTTCTTCTGAAGAAGGTTTGTTGTTCTTCAGCAATCTTGGAGGATCACCCAGTCAAGCATATTTTCACTTCTTATCCAGGGCAGTGTGAGCCAAGAGCACAGTCATCCCCGGAAAATAACAGATGAGGCAATGACAAAAATTTGAAGAGATAAATTGTAGTTCGATGCCTAGAACTCACAAAACCAAAATCAAAGTATGGGACAGCTCAAAGAAACAATGAACAGACCAGAACGCATAAAGCTGAATTACCTTCAAAACAGAGGAAATGAAAGAAAAATAAGGGACATAGGTGATACAGTGGTATAGTAAAAAATGAGTAATACAGAATCAGAAGAGAAGCATACCTAACAGAAATCACATATAGGTACCTGTGAAAATGTATAATAAACACAGGGCAGGATAAACTGACACGATTCCTCCATACCTCTTTATCCTGATTTATTACATAAACTTTATAGAGAAAGTTTTAGAATGTAAATTATAGTTCTAAAATTGACATATACATATATGTATTGACTTTACTAAGTTACTTCATCATCCAGCATCTACTCACATTTATATTTACTATGTAAATTTTGGAGAATATAATCAATGTATGGGTTTTTTTATAATTTGATTAGGTTTTGACATTTTTTTTCCTGAACAAGATTTTATAATAGAAATATTCAGCATATGAAAAAGGGAATACAGGAAACTGGAACAGATGAAAACCAGGAAGACAAATGTGGATGAAGTTGTCCTTGTCAAGATAATGATACACTATGTGTGACTCAGTCAATTAAAAATGCTTAACCATTGAGAATCAGAACATGAAGTGCAACCTTAATAACATTAGCAATAATAACAATAATAATAATAACATCTACTTTCCAATGGATGGTGTCCTGGGTTGAGTGACACAGGACTAATTTCTCTTCCAATGCTGTGGAAAACTCCACTTTTGGAAGACTCTAGTGCCTGAATTTGTGAAAATATTTACTTTATAGCCAGCTAGACTATGCAGGATTCAAGGTCTCAGTGTTTTCAAGCCTTGCCAGGTACAGGGACAAGGGGGAGAGAGGCCTGGGCATTTGACCCAGGCTGGCCAACAGGATTATTTCATACCATGAACGTCACATTCTATATAAATTAGAAGGTCTAAGTATTAATAAGATCCCCTCTCTGTCTTCTCCAGACTAAACAGACCCAGGTCTCTCAGCCTTTCCTTATAAGAGAGGTACTCCATTCCCTTGATCATCTTTGTAGCCCTCCATTGGAGTCTCTTCAGTAGTTCCCTGTCTTTCTTGAACTGGGGAGCCCAGAACTGGACACAGTACTCCAGATGTGGCCTCACTGGAGCAGAGTAGAGGGGGAGGATGGTCTCCCTCAACCTGCTGGCCACACTCTTTTTAATGGACCCCAGGAGACCATTGGCCTTCTTGGTCGCAAGGGCACATTGCTAGCTTATCATCAACTTGTTGTTCACCAGGACTCCCGGGTCCCTCTCTGCAGAGCTGTTTTCCAGCAAGTCAACACCTAACCTGTACTGGTGAATGGGTTTATTCCTCCCCAGGTGCAGCACCCTACACTTGCCCTTATTGAATTTCATAAGGTTTCTCTCCACCCAACTCTCCAGCCTATCCAGGTCTCACTGTATGGCGGCACAGTCTTCTGGTGTATCAGCCACTCCTCTCATTTTTGTATCATCAGCAAACTTGCTGCGGATGCACTCTATCCCCTCATCCAGGTCATTGATAAATATGCTGAATAAGACTGGACCCCAGGGAACACTCCTACAGGCCTCCAACTGTACTCTGCGCTACTAGTCACAATCCTCTGAGCTCTGCCATTCAGCCAGTTCTCAGTCCACCTCACTGTTTACTCATCTAACCCACACTTCCTAGGCTTACCTATGAGGATGTTCCAGGAACAGTGTGAAAAGCTTTGCTGAAGTCGAGGTAGACAACATCCACTGCTGTGCCCTCATCTACCCAGCCAATCATGCCATCATAGAAGGCTACCAGATTGGTCAAGCATGATTTCCCCTTGGTGAATCCAAGTTGATCATTCCTGATACCCGTATTTTCCTCCACATGCCTAGAGATGACACACAGAATGAGCTGTTCCATCACCTTTCCAGGGATAGGGTTGAGGCTGACTGGCCTGTAGTTTCCTGGGCCCTTCTCCTTGCCCTTTTTGAAGATGGGAGTGGCATTGGCTTTCCTACAGTCCTCAGACACCTCTCCTGTTCTTGATGACGTTTCAAAGATGATGCAGAGGGGCTTTGCAATAACATCTGCCAGCTCCCTCAGCACTCATGGGTGCATCCCATCAGGGCCCATAGATTTGTGGGTGTTAAGAGTTTGTCTAAATGATCTGTAATCCGGTCATCCTTGACCAAGGGAAACTCTTCCTTTCTCCAGACTTTTTGTCTTACCACTAGGGTCTGGGGTTCCTGGGGGCTGGCCTTAGCAGTAAAGATTGAAGCAAAGAAGGCATTCGGTAACTCTGCCTTCTCTGTATCGTCTGCCACCAGGCCACCCACCTCATTCAGCAGGAGGCCCATATTTTCCCTAGTCTTCCTTTTGCTACTGATATACTTGAAGAAGCCCTTCTTATTGTCCTTGACATCCCTTGCCAGATTGAATTCCAAGCAAGCCTTAGCCTTCCTAGTCCATTTCTGCATACTCTGACAATGTTCTTATATTCCGCCCAAGTGGCCAGTCCCTTTTTCCACATTCTGTAAACTTCTTCTACTTGAGTTTTCCAGAAGATCCCTGCTCATCCATGGAGGTCTCCTGCCTCCTTTTCTTGACTTCTTACTCATAGGGATGCATCTATCTTGAGCTTGGAGGAATTGGTGCTTGAATATTAACCAGCTCTCTTGGATCCCACTACGTTCTAGAGTCCTAAACCAATGGGAATCCTCCAAGTAGGTCTTTGAAGAGGCCAAAGTTAGCTCTCCTGAAGTCCAGGGTTTTAATACTACTTATTGTCCTGCTTCTTCCACACAGGATCCTGAACTCCACCATCTCATGGTCACTGCAGCCAAGGCTGCCTACAACCTTCACATCCTCAACCAGTCCTTCTTTGTTAGCACAAGGTCCAGCAGCGCACCTCTCCTAATTGGCTCCTCCACCACCTCTGACAAAAAGTTATCATCAATGCTCTGCAGAAACATCCTCCATTGTGTGTGCCTGGCTGTGTTGCCTTTCCCAGCAAATATCAGGGTGGTTGAAGTCAGCCATGAGAACCAGGGCCCGTGATCATGAGGCTACTTTCAGCTGTCTGTAGAAGGCCTCATAGACTTCCTCTTCCTGATTAGGTGGCCTGCAGTAAACACCCACAACAGTGTCACCCATATTACCCTGCCCCTTAAATGTTATGTTCTGCTGCATTTTGTTCTCTTGGTTCAGGTTAGAAATGCATCCATATTGATCTGTTCTTGAAAAAGGATTAGTATTTCACAGAAAATTCCTTAAAATTCAACTTCTAACTAAGTCAGTTCATTTGAAATAATCCAACATCATTTTAAGTGGCAGAATATTTTCAGTTACTCTGGCACAAAACTGTATCTCTAAATCAACTTCATGACAGAATTTGAACAAGTTATCTTTGTGAAAATGTGATAGAAACCTGAAACAAAAAAGCTTCAGAGACATCAGTGTATAGTTTTAGAGAACATTTATTACAAAGCTACATTCTTGTTTAATTTACTATAAAAATACATAAATATACCATAATTCCACTCATTCAATATGAAACCAAGAATAGAATTTGGCCTGTAACATTAATATTGTCTCACAGCAAAAGAAATATTTAAACATAAAGCAACCATTGCACAAACTTAAAGAGTGATCTGGACCTAAGCCTTAAAAAAAAGCTTAATTCGATATACCACTAAGAATTTCACAGTGATTAGCCAGAATGTTGAACCTTATTATCATCTTATTAATCTCGTGTCTTTAAAAAGGGGAATATTGCAAACACAATTTAAAAAGTTTTATGCTTTTACAGAGAAAGGTTAATATTGAGCCATAAGAGTTTAAGCCTATATTTCTCATGCAGAGGCTTTGCCTATTATGTGGAGTCATAAACCCATCACCTTACTATCACAATGAGAATGAGTAGCTACCTTTTGTGATGCTCAGGTGTTTATTTGTATCGACCTGCCTGACTCTCATGCTAGATGCTCAGCACTTTTAGAGTTAAAGCAATAATGGCTTTACTCATTTTCTCCTTTTGAAAATTAATGCAAGATTCTTAAACATTCTGATTGCATTATTTCTCATGTTTAGTATGTGCTGTAGAGTAGATTGCACAGATGCAGCCAGGATGAATGTTAGGTGTGCCCTCAGGCTGACTAGTTAATCTAGTTAAGAACCTGTTTCAAAAGATGTGTCTGAATCCTAATGTAAACAGCAGGAAAATACTTCTTTTTTATTGTGCTGCTCTTGGGTATATCATATTGGGAAGACTCTGGGTGATATGTTGAGACCAGTGTTTGATGAATCATAAAAACTGGGCTGAAATGCTTTAGAAAAATGGTGCATTCAATATATTTTATCTCTTTTTATAACTCACACACTATCTGCAGGCATATTTCCACATTAAACTAACATTTAATGACCCTGGAAGCAGAAGTCCTGATTTGTTTCAGTAAATAACCGGTTTAATATACCTGACAGCTAATCTCTACATTCTTTTCTTCTCTCCTCTCCCTCAACTTTCTGCTGCAGTGGACCTTCAAAGCAGAAAGGCCTTTGTTCAACAGCTTTGATAATTTGCCCAATATCCCATGTTCAGTGCAAATCAGTGCAGGGCACTTTCAAAAAATAATTTATTACCTCATGGATAGAGGCAACTCTACTCCCATTAATTTAAATACAGTCCTTAGATTCCACCTTTTGATTTTAAAAAGATTAAGTTTAGTTTTTATCTGTTTTGGCATACAGTGGATAATTTAATACTGTCTACCAGTTAATGTGTCTGAACAGTGTTCAGTGGATTAAGAAGCAATGAGCTGAATTTCTGAATAGTGTTCATGTTGAAATGAGCTTTCTGCTCCTAGTTTCAATTTAAATCATTACCAGTAAGATTAGGTGGCATGGTCCCATGTGGGTTTTATCTGAATGAGCTTTAGAGATGTTCAGCTAAATGTATTTCTGATAATTAAAATAAAACCCATCAGCATAGTTCCATGGTAGACTGTTAAAATTATTACAGAATCGTTAATATCTGAAACCCTTTTTTTCCCCTTCCAGCGCCTAGCAATTCATACCAAGGCTGTGCAAAATAGCACTTTCTTAGGAAAAATAAAAAATAATAACAAAAAAATCTTGTTAAACGTTGAGTGTCTGGGTGGTCAAATATTAGTTTGGGGGATTTCACATTAATGGCATTTTATGCTTCCAGACTTGCATAACATGACAACAGCCTAAATGAGAAGCTCGACAGTTTTCAAAAGGTAAATGCTGCCATCTTTCAAAAATTATTTTAGATCTCTTACATTATATATGAATATTTGGATATAGGAGCATCAGTCTTCTCTCTATACTACAAGATGAGAACTATAGAAACAATATGCAACAGTCATACCTTTTTAGAAGCAAAATCAATAATTTATTTAGCTTGTCATTTGCAGTAATTTGAACATTTTACTACTTGCAAAACAGATTTAACTCCTAGATACGTTGGCAGTCCAAATACTCCACACATATATCAAAGGGATTTGATATCATTCTGAAACAAATCTTTGGGAGCCACTGGGAATGTCTTGCAGAGATCATAAAGGGTCTTCTGAAAATCTACCACTTGAAACTCAAATTCATGGCAGCAAGAAGTTCAAGCTCTACTAATTAGAAACAGCTGCAAATAATATTAAAATTATTAAAAAATAGATGGGTACTCTTATAGAATCATAGAATCATAGAACAGTTTGGGTTGGAGGGACCTTTAAAGGTTATCTAGTGCAACCCCCCTACAATAAGCAGGGACATCTTCAACGAGATCAGGTTGCTCAGAGCCCCGTCCAACCTGACCTTGAAAGTTTCCTGGGACGGGGCTTCTACCACCTCTGTGGGCAACCTGTTCCAGTGTTTCACCATCCTCATTGCAAAAAAAATTTCTTCCTTATATCTAGTCTCTTTTAGTTTAAAAACATTACCCCTTGTCCTATCACAACAGGCCCTGCTAAAAATTTTGTCTCTGTCTTTCCTGTAGGCCCTCTTTAGGTATTGAAAGGCTGAAATAAGGTCTCTCCAGAGCCTTCTCATCTCCAGGCTGAATAAACCCAACTCTCTCAGCCTTTCTTCATAGAAACGGTGTTCCGACCTTCTGATCATTTTTGTTCTTAGAAGTTCTTTGAGACATTAAGATTCAATTTGATTCAGTAATATGAAATTTAAGTAATTTGATCAAATAAGATATTTCAAGTTTTTTGCCTGAAAGATGACAAAAATTTCCTGTCAAGTTTCAGTGATTCACCACTTTTATAGGGCAAGATAACTATAATGATCCTCTTCACTGAGTTTTTAATGGGACAGCGAAACCAGCATGTCTTTCAAGTACAGTAATTCACAGTTGAATTGGAACATGGTTTTATAAAGACATGCAGTCTTGATTTAAATTTTTGTTACTTATAGGCTATCTTTGGCTTAGATATTTTTCATGATCTTTTTATGTATTTATCCCTATCAAACCAAACATAATCAGTGATCACAATCAAATAAAAACTTCATAGCACTGAACAATGTAAATGTTCTTGAAAAGACTAAAAGTTCACGTGTCATCATGTTTGTTTGATTTATGACTAAAGAAATACTACTGAATGAAGTTAAATGAGAAAATTTTCCCAATTAAATGCTTCAGCAATTAATTACATTATTTTTTCCTAATATTGTATTTCTTCCTGGAATAACATTTCAGTCTTTAATAGTGAAGGTTAGACAAGACGAAACAATGATAATTTTTTGTCACAGTAACTAGGCTATTCAAGAAGCTATGATTTCCTGTCTGTGCACCAAAGGCTGTTACAACATATTATCTGATGAATACTTGTGCTGGTTTTGGCTGGGATAGAGTTAATTTTCTTCATAGTAGCTAGTATGAGGCTATGCTTTGGATTTGTGCTGAAAATAGTGTTGATAATACAGGGATGTTTTTGTTGCTACTGAGGAGTTCTTACAGAGTCAAGGACTTTTCAGCTCCTCACACCACCCCACAAGCGAGTAGGCTGGGGGTGCACAGGAGGTCAGGAGGCGACAAAGTTGAGACAGCTGATCCCAACTGACCAAAGGGGTATTCCGTACCATAAGACGTCACGCTCAGCATATAAAGCTCGGTGAAGAAGGAAGGGGGGAGATGTTCGGGGTGATGGCATTTGTCTTCCCAAAAAAACGATGCATGTAATGGAGCCCTACTTTCACAGCGATGTCTGAACACCTGCCTGCCAATGGGAAGTAGCGAATGAATTCCTTGTTTTTCTTTGCTTGCATGTGTGGCTTTTGCTTTACCTATTAAACTGGTTTTATCTCAACCCATGAGTTTTCTCACTTTTACTCTTCTGATTCTCTCCCCCATCACACTGGGGGAAAAGGAGTGAGCAGCTCTGAAGTGTTTAGTTGCCGGCTCGGTTTAAACCACTACAATATTTCCACTAATGTCAGTGGAATTTGGATAGAAGTTACATTCTCAAAGTTATTGGTATGGGAAATTCAGCTCTTTTCTTCAGAAGACTGTATATATCTCACATGATCATTTTAAGAAAGGCCTTTAGAAATCATTGTTTTACAGCATTTACCTGTTAGTCTTATGTACTATTTAGTATCTAGCAGTAAGCCATGTATTACTGATAAATGGCTTAGTGCACGTGAACTTTTCATGAGTAAAGATAGATACTTGGACACGCTTTAATTTTTCCATATAGACAGTGCTTGTAACTGTACTCCATCTTTTTCACCATGCTTATTATTACACTTTTGATGAAGCTAGCTATGAAAGTTTTAGCATTTAAAAAAATATTTGCTACCAAAATATATACATAAAATATAAATGTCATAAATCATATGTCAAAACTCTTACATGCCAGAATTAAGGTAGCCCATGCAGCTTTAATTTTGACATCTTATTGAGTACACTATTACAGTATTTTATAGGTTTTGATACTACTCTTGCTGCTTTCAGAGCTAGGAGGAAATATAGCTCAGCAAATTAATTAGGACAGGTCCTTTTACCTCAATGTAGCAAAATTGTGCAGAGGATTGTAAAATTATTAATATTTTCAAGTCTTTTTTGTGACATTTGCCACCACATTGGTTGACCTTAAACACTGTTATTGTGGAACACATGCATAAAATAATATCCCCATTTTACTTCAAAAGAAACAAATACAGCTTTAAGAAGGGCATGTTTTTCAAAATCTCAGTTGCTTCTGAAAAAACGTGAATCTCATTTTTCAAAATACTTATTCTTTTATATGCACATTTTTATGCTGAAATGCAAAAAAAAAAATCTTCGCTCAAACAATGTGCCCTATTGCTTTTTGAATGTAAACTTCCTTACGCTAAGAACACAAATAGAATCCAGAGGATCTAGTGAAGTCACAATTAAACAGAAGAGGCACTTTGGCTATAATTGGACTACACGAACAAGACATTTAGCTGTTACAAATAGTTTTCACTGGGTTGTCCAAGCAAAGCTTTTGTTATGCCCCACTCAAGTGCATTTACTTAGAAGAGGTTTATTAGACAAGCTAGTATAAAGTGAAAAGAAATATGGACAATTTATAACTCCTCTTTGCCTAAAGGTTTTGGCAAAAATTTGATTGATTGATAAATTCTGACTAAAGACTTTTTATGACTAAGATGATTCCAAACTTTAAAAAAGCTTTTATGGGTAGTGAACATGCTATAGTTTTTATATAGCATCCATATATTATATAATAAAATGAATCTCTTGGGAAGCTGGTTCTAACATGAAATAGAAGCGGATATAAATGTTTCAAGGAAATGTAGATTCATTTTTTTCTCATGTTATTTTTGTTTCTGAGATTTTGTTATCATATAATATTCCTGGCTTTTAAAAATATCAGTATGTTGCATAATACTCAAAAATCCTCAAAACTATTTTATTTATTTATATATTTTGTACTTTTATGTATTAAGCATATCTCTGAAATCCTGGATGCACTTTGAATATATTCATTGATTTAGAAAAGGTGTACTCTAATTCTGCTCAGATCTCTTCTGGTATTATAATATTTTGACACGTGAAAAAATGTTTTGTTTTACACATTGGTAGCCAATTGTCACAAATGATAAACCAAAAGTGAATGCAGCACAAAATCATGCTAAACCAACTTTTCCCAGTTCAGTTTGTGTGATACAACATCACATTTCTTGCAGCTTTTGAAACAAATGAAAGTGTATAATTTACAGAAAAAAGACACTAACAAGAGTGAAATGAAATATATTCAATGCATCAGCTACAATTTAATTTCAGTTCTTCATTAAACATTTTCAGCAAGATTTTGTTGTAAAAAAAAGTCTGCAGTCCCTGATTTTAATTAATTCAAAAAACAAGAATTCTTTAATAAAAAAAAAATTATATTATAAAAATAAAAATTAGAGGAACCTAAATACCTTCTTTGGTATTCATATGAATGTCACTCTGCTATGTATCACATGCTGCAGGAAAAAAAGGCACAATGAGTGCTCAGCACGGACCTTAACTTCCCATGAACATTAATAATACATGAAGAAGAGTGCTTAGCCAGGCATTCAAAGAGAATTGCAGTCATGGCCTTGCGCTGCTCTTACAGAGTAATGCGTCAGAATGACAGCTGCTACCTATTCCCTGCAGCACAGTCTTTATTCATGTTGTAACCATGCAATGAGGGTAGATCCTTGCTTTCCTAGTCTACCCTAGGGAGGAAAATTCATTCTTGGAGAACATTTTTTTAGTTCTGATTTTGATTTTAAAAGCACAGGTTTTTGTGACAAGAAAAACATAATCATGGAGAGATTTCATTATAATAACCACTATTGTGCTTTATTTTATGAAGTGTTTATGTATTCTTTTTGTATGGATGCAAGACAAAATATGAACTACAGTTATGCATTATGAAAGATTTATCGAAAATAAAGTTATTTTTAAAAACCCTCAAATTTAAAGGATTTATAGGATAAAGCTGACTGTCTGGGCTTCTGGTAATCAATTCCATTATTAATAATAAAACAACTACCATGATTCTAATTTTCAAGAATTAATATGAACATGTGAACGTGCTTGTATGAATTCGGGATGGTCCTGGATATATCCATTGGTACTTAAAGGAGGGAGAACGCACATGGTAAACTGTTCCACTCTGATTGCCTAAGACATTTAAACACTGCAAACTTCTACTGAATTAATGACATTGGTTGTTTCAGGACCCAAATCCGCCAAAATCCTTTATTTTTTCAAGAAACATACAGAAGGAGACATTACTCCTAGCTTCCATGAGATTTTCTAATTGGAGCATTTTACATAAAAAATATTTTAAATATTCATTCACTACTGTTTCCTGTTGCCTTTATTTTTGTGTTTGTTTTAAAAAGTCCACAGTAAACAGTAATGCATAAAATCAAGAAATATAATAAAGTATAATGAACATGAATGGAATAATATAACTCAGTCTAGCACAACATGCATGGTATCATTGTTGAAGAGTAGACTCTATTTTATGTTAATACCCTAGTGATTGGCACTAGACTTTAATACATAAAGTATAAAAACTCCATGTGAGTAATGAAAATGTTTAATGGATACAGAAATGCTGGTGGATTTTGTTTAAAAGCATTGATGCTTTTAAAATAATATAATCACAACATAATGTGCATTTTGCAGTCATCAAATTGGTTTACAAATTACATACTTGTTGCCCCATTACACTTGAGAATCAGAGCTCTCATCTGGGGGAATAAAACATTTCTAACCCTTATTAACAGCAACAGATTAAAATGTGTATTGGAAGCTCAGTAGCATGCAAAGAGCCTGTGAGACATAAACTGCCTCAGACCATTTCATTCATAGATATTGATGGCACTGTCAGGGAATTTGATATTTCTCAGTATTTCAAAGGATGTAGGAAAATTTGCTGCAAGAGCCACTCATTCCACCTTATTTTTGCCCATTATGAGAAGTGGATGGTTCATTCAGATAGAATGAAATCTGTACTGTCAGTCTTCGTTGTCTGCTGACAAGATTTTCAGACAAATACTTGGATGTGCTCTTTAGCTCTGTTCATGCCCTGGAAGAGGTCCCAGTAGATGTGCACAAAGCTATGGCTTCATCCTCTTCAAAATCTGTCATTAAAACACACTCTTGCAATCATAAGAAGTGAACAACAGGAAGAAGTTATTATCTGTGGAGAGCCTTTCTGTTCCATGGGTACTGTCTATCATATAGCCCTAGCGTGTTCGGGTTAATGACTGTAAGCCCCTATCCCCTCATTTTCACAGAATTTGCCTGAACCTGCCCATTGCCCTGTGTTTTTCTTCAAAGAAGGGATTTTCTTGGACTACTTTGCAGATGCCTTCAGTATTTATGGAAACAAACATGAGAGGAGACAAAGAGCAAGGATCCATGTCACAGCCAGAAAGTTCAGGAAAATAGACTACATCTGAAGGGAACATCAGCAGAGAGCATGAGAAGGTGGTCTGATGACTGTACTAGTGCTCCAGTACTCAAGTGCTCTTGAAAAGAAGGAGATTTAACTCTATTGTAACTGATGAACTCCAGACAAAGCAATCCACAAGCACTAGCAATTGTGCTAAAACTGTACAGCAATGTGTATATTCAACTGTAAGTCACAATAACACAGATATGAAAGAGACATATGGAAAAGATTCTTGGAGACAAAGTAAGCAAATATTGCCACAGAATTCAGGGGTGTTTCCTTGAGGTTTCGTGTTATGGAAGGCATAAAACCATTGTCATACTAACCTGTGAATTCTGTCAGAAGAAAATGTTTAAAACAGAAATTTATTTCATTGGGATTTAGATAGGGACTGTAATTTCATATTTTAGTTTCTGCAAGGATTGTCTACTCTACTTTTTTCTCAGCAATTCAGGTCTTATATTTTTAATATATGAGCTAATTTTCTTTGGAAGCTGTTCTTTTTAGTATGTTAAATATGTAAAATTAAACAATGAAAATACAGCAATTGTTCACTAGGTTAGCCTTGCTTGCCTCCTGTGTGTCTTTCAGGTAACTGCCGTCTTTTTTCCCAGCAGCACCAGCTGTGTTGTGTTCCATATGCTTCTTCATTGTGCAGACAAGTTGCACGCTCTATATTCAGAACAATATTCTTTTGAAGGCTGAAGGCTTTACTCATTTGCAGCAGCTGTGTCCCATCTCTGATTCCTCAGATGGCTGTTCAGCTATTCCCTGCCTATCACATTTTCATGTACTGCTACTTCATGCCAGGCCAATTTGCTGATTATATTCTTCTTTCTTTCCTTTTGCTTTTATCTATACTTGGTTTTGGATGCTACTTCTTTCTTTTTTTTTTTTTTTTTTAATGTCTCCTTTCCCCATGACACGCTGCATTCCATTGGTTTTGCTCTCTGTCTGTACCATTCCAGATGAACCCTTCAGATGATGATATCAAGAAAAATATTCTGATTTAATACTCTCTTATATTACAGATTGCACTGATTAGCCTTCAGACATAAGTCACCAGTTACTTAATCCTATGCCATGCCAGTGGTTTTGACAACTAAGTGCTCCTGAAAAGCTAAATGTTCAGTTTCTGGAGAATTAATACCTGGGGAACAATCCTTTCTGCATCATTTGAAATCAAGTTGTAGTGGTGCATATCTGATTTGGCAATCAGATATAAATCAAAGTGTCAAGACATTTTGGCTTCAGGAGCTGAAAACAAAATGCATTGAATTCTGCTTCTAGAATAATTAATAATTCTTAGTAGCCCCAAAATATAAAAGAACATATTCCTATGGTACTAATGGTACTAATTAGTGCACTTGCCCCTGTGCTAGACTTTTTTGGCCCATTTTAATACAGCCTTTAAGATGGGTTTGTCTTTGTGATATTTCTGAATAGCACTGTTCAAAAAAAAGAAGAATAATTTTCTTTTAATGCCAGAAGGGTAAATGCTAAATAGAAAGGTGTGAAGTGCTTTATTTTCAGTTTTTGAAACAAAGGTGGTGTATGTTTGAAATTTATTAGTATGATAGCATAGTGAAGGAAGTAGAGGAGCTTTCAGTGAACGGAAGTGCGGTAATCACTACAGACAGAAATTGAAGGAAAGCAGAAAGGATGTATAAAGAATAGAACTGAAAAAAGTGGGATGTAAAAGCTAGCTTTGCACAGCAAATGTTTTGCGATGTAAAGGTGTTGCTTTGAAATTAGAGAGTGCAATTCAGTAAGTGATCTATTCATCACCAGAAGGGTTTCTTTGGTCAACATACATTAATTATATGGTTGTTGCAAGACAGGCTGCAGGATGCATGCTTTACAATGAGAAATTAGATGGCATTGAGGAGGCTTTAAAAACAAGTATTTTAGCTAAAATAACGATGTATGGGCAACTAAACACTTGTGCAGAATTTTAAAAGTAAGAATTTCAAAATAAGAGATTCTGAAAGGGTGGATTGCTAATTTATTTTGCAGGATTTGTAAACGGATTTATTTCATTTACCCACCTCCTGTGGAAGGCATTCGCTAAACAATTAATTTTGACTTTGAGGAACAAAACCATAACATTAATAGCTTATAAATGAGAAGTCTCGCCATGGCAACCTAGAAAAGAACCAGTTCTTCAGAACTGTGAGAGCTCCCACAGCTGCTGCTGTTGCTCAAGAGAAACCTGCTGTCTCAACTTACTGTGCTTTTGGACTTATTTCTGAAGGTCAGACCACAGTTTTGAGGGTCACAGTCAAGGTTCTTTCCTCTTAAGAAGAAGGAAATTAATTGCTACCCCTGGGACTAGTTTAGAAAAATATCCAATATTTCTTGCTCCTAATGGGGTTGGAGTTATAATATGAAAAATAATTAGATTATAGAATTTAATACCTTGGGACATGGCAAAGACCTGGCAAAATTTCAACAAGTACTTGGAAAACTTAAAACTTTTGGTCATGCATAGCTTCTTTGCAACAGAAACAACTTACCAGCTATGGTCTAGCGGAAAGGTAGCATTGATAGTTCTAAATACAAGGAGAAAGGAATCTGTGTTCATTAATAAACTGTACAGGTATGTGATGCACTACCATGCATGTTGGATGGTGGCTGAAGCTTGTAGAACTCAAACTGGACATGTTGTTGCATGACAAGGAAAACATAAGAAAAGATATATTTTTCTTTTTTTTTTAATAGATGTTGGTACTGGTCATCAAACTTTAGAAGAAAATGGACTACAGAAATGTCTCCATAAATCTCTCCTCAGAAAAGAACTTAAAATAGTCACTGTCCAACAAAAATAATTGCATTTCCCCAAATGAAGTATTACATGCATTTTTTTTTTCTAAAAGTACAGTATAGAAGCGTTCATACACAGGAGGTGAATGTCCTCAATCAGGTAACCACTTATCTTAGTCGCATGAATTAAGTTAGTGGAAGCCAGCTTGAAAAAGTAACATATTTGGGAAAAAACCCCAAGTGATTTACATTGCTTGGATAGTTTATCACTGATGAAAGTAGAGATGCCAGGTGATAGTCAATAAATAAATCTATAAAGAAAAAAACCCCAAGAGTAAATGGAAATGTATTTTTCTCATTTTATTTATAGGTAGCTGAAATATCTACATGTGTGAAAAAAATGCCCTCTTCAATGCCAGAAATGAAACCTGTGGCATTTCCAGAGATGGAATCTTGATTTTATGTGTTGCTCCAGAGCTTTAAAAAAAAGACCCGTGAAGTTCTGCAAATATGGGATCTCTCCAATACCCCAAGGACTTTCAGGTTTTAGTATTTTTAAAGACCATTGGACTTAGAAAAAGGAAAAAGAACCCCATTGTTAAGAAGGTTGGTTGCAAAAATTAGCTGATTTACACTGTTCTTCAGGAACATCCAAGAGTACACTGTAAAAGAATTGCAAGTTACAACAGTCTATGGACACTTCATGTCCCTCAAAATTCCCCTCCTCCCCCATCTTCTTTTTATTTTGCTTTACATCTTGCAATAGCAGCCAGGAAAGGAAATGAACTCCCGAATTTACCTGACACTGTATCTTCACTAAATTCAAGTGACTCCAGTGATTTGATGTGGCACATTGATTACAATCACATCAACAGGAGAATGAGAATCATAGGGAAAAATGTTGTTTCTTTCACGGACTCTATGCAATTAAAATAGTGTATAAATCAAAAATAGACATATAGAAGTTGGTTGCAGGGCTAGTTATTGCTTATATAATTATATTGCATTGCTATTAGATCCATTTGACAAAGGCTGGAAATAGACTGGGATCTTAACAAATAGTTTAAGTGAAATAATAATAGTAACTACATCCTTATTTCACCTTTTCTGAAATAGAATAAACTCTGAGACTAGTACTGCTGCAATCCATGAATCTGTGGGAGTTTCAGAATAAAATCTGAAGTCGTACTTTTTGCCATATTTCCTTTTGCAATATTGTAGAAAAGAGACAAATGTATTTACTGTCTGCAATGTTTGTAATAGGCATCTTGGAACACACCAGTAGCTCACCAAGCAAGTAAAATGACAAGAGTTTTGATATGATAAGAAATTTTTCTCAGTTATTTAACACTGTCTGGTTGTATGATACCTTTGAGAATGGAGAGAGGAGGTGATACAGCATGGCACATGCAAAATGCTGTGATACTTTGAGACTTTGGGAAGCTTCTATTCAAGGAAAGATAAAAAAAAAAATCTATGTTTAAACCTCATTACAGCAGTGACAAAAGAGTATCCAGCAGTCATCAGAATCAGCATAATGAAGGAAATTATTATTAACATCAGTATTTTCCTATTTCCAGGACTAAAATCTGTGCTCATCACCAGGTATTAGCCTAGTCTGTAAAGCTTTATAATCAAAGAGGTGAAGACAAATTTTTGTGAATTTCAGACACATCTTGAAATATACTTGAAATTTACTTTTATGTTTACAGTTTTGAATTACAAAGTGTTGCAGATCAAGATTTATGAGCTATTCTCAAAAAGTGCAAGAAGAAATGCATGACTGGAATATCTATGTGAATATGCTTGACTTCATCAAGATAATTTACATTTTTGTAATTATCAAATAGCTCAATAAGCACAGTTAAAGCATATTTCATTGAAAATTGGTTCTTTAACTGCCTCTTTAAATCCTTACTGAATTGATAGCACAAGGAGAACTGCCCTGTCCAAATACCATGGCATAATATGCTATGCTTGGTACATCACATGTTCTAAGTTTGTACGTCCCTTATTATGTGCTCTTCAGAATGATTACAGAAGACAAGATGTGCAACTGCACTTTTTTTCATGTATGATGAGAAAATTGATACCCACAACTGTGGAGATGATGCAAGGCTTCCATTGTATTCGTTTATGTATTTTCCAGCCTTTCAGTTTTATGCCACTCTTTCTCTGTACATATAGGTACATGTGCACATATATGAAGAAATAATTATAGCCCCCCCCCCTCCTCCCATGAAATATCTAGGATTTATTTTAGTTCAGACTCATACTAGCCTTGCTTTATTCAATCAACTTCTAGCTTTTTATTCCAGGATGGGTATACTTTGTGACTTGGGGTAATTTCTGTATAGCATTTATCTCTTTACCGCTTGAAAATTATCTACCTTCAAGACAGATCTTGTCATCACAGATATGCTTGATATGAATACTTAGGTAGTAAATCTTAATTATTGCAGTGCCACAAATATGAAAATGAAATATAGGTATTATGAGAAAAGACAATATTGTGGTAATCCCAAGCATCTTGTTATATGACTTTATGGTCTTGTTTGTTCACCAGAATACACAGATAATTTATGTAGTTTGCAAATGTGAGATAGCTTGTAAATCAGTGCTATCTAGTCTGCAAATTTTGACACAGATTTTTTGGAAGATATAACATATTTCAGTCTTAAAAGGGCAATGACAGCATTTAATGCCTACACATTGAGACAGTCTTCACCGTTTTCTTACTATCAGTACTCATTCTACCTGTGTTGTCCCCTTTCTTACTTTCTGTGTAGTTAAGGGGTGGTATATGAACAAAAGAGTGGGTGTGAAAACATGCATATGTGATCATGCGATGGCCCATGGCAGTATGCAACACACTAGGTGATTTTAATTCAGCTTCATTCTCTGCATAAAGTCGTACTGATGGTATATATATATAATCCTATTTTTAAAATACAGGACAGGATAATGGATCCATGAACAAACCTTTTACTAGCTATTTTACCACACCAGAAAAAGAGAAGATTCTCAGTATTCAACAACACCCATTCCCTGAAAATTTGTAATTCTTTGAAAGAGAAGATATTTTCACATGTGGGCAGACTGCACAGAAATGCAGTAATACAGGCTCCTAGTCAGGTGAAGTTGTCACACATATCAGAGTCTAACAAAAGCAAGTTATTCCTGGTCACACTTTCCAACTTACCCATGTCTACTCTGTTCTATATAACAGATATATAATGTGCATGCATGTTAGAGTTCACAGCAAGGACTTAGAATTAGAATTGAAATTAGAATTGGAAGATGATAACACTGTGTATCTTATGTCTGTATTTTGGAAAAAGAAAGCTGTTCTAACCAGCAGACTCTATCTTTAGCCAGAGAGGAGGGAGAAGGATCATGGTAGAAAGCTAGTTTACGTTAATTCCATCAAAATGCAGCACCTCTCTACGCCTTGTTGTAAGAGAAAATATGTTGTTAGTCATAAATGGTCCAGACTTGCTGCCTGAATAATGCCTACTGTGAAACACTGCAGCTGTGGATTTTATGCTTTTATTTAGGAAAAGTAAAAGAAGAAACACAGAAGGGACTAAATATTAATAGACAGACTTTTGGTCTGACTTGCTCTTACCGTTTCTATGTTTTATACTATGAAATATGAATTCTTCATTCACCAAATCTGGACTTCATAGATCTTGACAACATCATGCTGATTATTTCCTTTTAGTTTCCTTTTAACAGCACTAACAGAGTTGAGTTTCTAGAAAGGGTTGACAACATGTCTTGGAGGCATCTCTCCAACCTTACCTGCTGTTCTTCATTGACAAGCAGAAAGTACCTGGATTCTTGCTTACACATTCTACAATAAATAATATTACTTCAGAGTGTATGGTGAATCAGTGAGCTGTAAGTATTCTGCTCTCAGGGGGTCCAGGTGCTTTAGGCCATTTGAGTCACTCTTTACAACATATAACACTTGTATCACATAATTCTGGGGTAAAGATACTCCCCAGTCCTCATTGAGCTATGAATGATAAACGATACTTCAGCATGCGAATCATGTTCCCTGGCCTTACTTGCAGCACTTTCAATGCATATGTTTCAGGACTTCCTCTGTGGCAGGGGACTTCATGCAGGAATGTGAACTCATTCTACAAGTCAGATGTCACTATTGTCACATAGTTGGATCCTCTCCTGATCTTATAGATTTGCTTGGTGTCTCTAAAGCTTGCTTGTAGGAAGTGTGGACAGAGGTGGCTGGGATTCCCTTCCTCTCGTGCATCAGAGGGTGCAGTCACAGGGCAGTTATGGGGCTAGAGACTGCTGTCTGACTTAACTCTAGTGAGCCTCAGTTTTTAACAGCACCATGTAAGAGGAACAAGCTTTTACTGACACTTTGATAACAGTTTTCTACCAGCATTTTCTATGTGGGAAAGTGCTGCACTATGAGGAAGCAGTTTGTGCTGGCTTGCCACATCATCATGGTTTTCCAAGTAACAGTCCAGCGCCTTTCCCAGAAAATGATGGCTGAAAAAGGCTACAACACTCAGTCCCAGGCTTTTTGTTCAGGGAAAATATAAACCTTTGTTCCACTACATTTTCTCTGCAGCCTCATTCTTGTGCTCATCTTAGTCTTTCTCTTTTCTTTTCCTCCTTTTTTCCGGTCTAATCATAAAATATAAACATCTTTATTAGTAAAGTTGGTTCTAACAACTTTTTGTTAAAATCTGACCATGTCACTGTCAGCTCTAGAAAACTCACAATGAGATGCTGCCACTGCATCTGACCCAGGCCCAACTGTGAAGTAGAAAACGTGTGTGCCTGTGTATGTTTGTATAAGTACACTGTGTGCATAGATAGATAGATAGGTTCGTGGCTGTGAACTTACTGATTCACGATGAAAACGGTACATACTGAGAAACACTATTTTAAGTATTTACACTCCACCGAGAAAACAGACAAATAATTCTGCACCTTTAAATCTCCTACACTTGTTTTGGTCTAATGTTCTTGGGTTTCACACAGCTTGTACGCAGAAGACATTTTTTTTCTCAAGTGTTTTAAATAATTTTATCAAAAAGCTGGCCTTAACGTTTAAGAATTTAGAAATCAGCAGTTTTGCTAAATTGCTTTAAGTTCTCTAGAGATCCTCCAGCTTTACCTTTTCCTCCTCTTTCTTCTTGCTGTCTTTGTTATCTCCCATTTAACTGAGTGATAGCTTTAATAAACACTGAACTCAGTCACAGGTTTAAATTGCACATGGAAAGGAAAAGGCATTAGTGAACTTCATTCTAAATGCCAGCCTTCAAATCATGGGTCGCTCACGTTCCTTTAATATTTCAATGCCTTGCTATATCTAAATATCTATCAGTCTGCACTTTGCTGCCGATGACCTTCTGTCAAACAGTGGTTTGTCAAGTAACCCTTCTACAGAATCCTGTAAAAGCTCTTCCAGAGGTATGCATAATGCTTTCTAAAATGCAGACTAGTAGATGACTTCATGACAGGAGTGGCTTTCGACAGAAAAAAAATCAAGAAATGATTAAAGAGGACGAGAATTAATACTGTGGTACGTAGTCAAAATGGCCACAGTACTTAGACTAAGAAAATAGTGCTCTTGAACTTTATTATTCCTGGACTGGATATCAGCTTTCACTGAACGATGTAACCAGTGGCATAATATAACCCCCTCTGCCAAATAAAGTAAGAAATACATTTTATTTTCAGCTTATTAATTTGAGAATCCATTGAATTTTTCATAAGATAAATACCAGCACAACAAATTCTGTCAAAGAGCACTTCAGCTGAGCTCTGGCAGCACATGGATCCTTTTGTCTATTTAATATATGGTCTCCTCAGACCTCTCAGACCTTTATGTTTCTTAAGTACGCATAATAGTAAAGCAGTTTGTGAACTCTTTGACCACACAAAAAATTGAAAAGACTGCTAAAGAATAATTACCTTGGTTTAACATTATGATGTGAAAGGAATAGGCAGCTTTCAAAAAGTATAACAGTTAGGGTTTCCCTCTGTTTTGTTTTTTTTTTAGTAATATGTTTCAAGGAATGAAGATGCACATATAGAAGAGGAAATATTTCACCTAGGAAAGCTCCTTTCCTTCACGTTTTTCTTTGTCTCAACTACCATACAAATTATATGCACGGAATAAGGCATGCAAACACTAGCGGTAAGATCCCATGGAGCAGACTGCAATCAAATGGAGCATATTTTCTCTGTTAGTTCTGTTACCTAAGATATTAGCAAGATCAGAAAAAAAGTAAAGTTTTTTATTTTCAAATTTTTGTAAATACATTTCAGAAACTTTCTCTAAAAGAGACTACTAGTTTCTTTGAACAAAATAAGTCAGATGTGCAAACATACTGCTTAACTGAGACATTTAAAGGTGCAGTGTTTGTGTCTTAATTGTGGTATTTCTGAGCACTTTTCAACTTTTGTCATTCTTTAACTTCCCATCAGAAAGAAACTGAAGTATGAACACCATCTCTCCCTCGCTGATGTACTTTTTGCCATAGAAAGGACCTATATCTATTTCTGTTTAAATAAAAAGGAAACTTAGTTGCATGGGAAGGAAGGGAAAAATAGTGTGCTATGTCAGGTTCTCAATCTAGATAATTGGTAAACCAGGGCTGAGGGCTGTGTGGTGCAGAACACTTGTCCCTCCACTTTAATATTGCAAGTGTATCTATCCTTTGCAAATCACACTTTTAAAATTCAACGTCAAATCTACTATTAACAAATAGTACGTATGTAATGCAAATACTAAAAACATACTTTGGTATCTGTTGGGGGCGGCTAGCAGAAAAGTACAAGTATGCAAGAAATTCGAGGGTATGCCGACCTTGCAGACCTGAGACAAATAAATCTGAGGAGCCAGGGAACAACTGGCCTTGCAGGTCTGAGATAAATAACCTTGAAGAAGTAGGGAGTAGGCAACAAGTTATCACTGTAGCTTTTAGCACATTCCAAAACTGTAGCTTCTAGCATGTAGCGAAACCGCAGGTAGGAGGGATTATTGTAATGAAACATTTAGAGCTAAGCCAATCAGAAATGATAGAATTTGTGTAATTTATGTAACTGTTAAGTAGCTGTATAAAAAGCTTTCCATGGCGTCTAATGAACTGACACCTTGCTTGCATCAAGCAGCGTCCCGTCTCTCAATCGCGGCAAATTGGTGACCCCGACGTGATGGGGTGGTGAACCGCCTAGCTGAGCGGCTTGCTGCGAGTCCCACGGAACTTTGAATGAGCTGCTGAAAGGAAGCAGGAACTGGCCAGGAATCCCTCTGGATTTAAGAGGTGAGCTGTGGGAAACATGGGGAATCAGATGTCCCCCGCAGAGAGAGACGTATATGAAGTTATGAAAACGCTCCTCCGGAAACATAAAAAAGATATTTCCGGGCAGGACTTAAAGATTATGCTTAAGTGGGTACAAATGAAGATCCCCACTGTTACAGCCTCCAGTATTTTTACCCGGGAACTTTGGGACGATGTGGGGGTAAAGTTGTGGGACTTAGCGACGTCAGGGAATGCCGAGGCTCAGCGTTTGCTTCCGTGGTGGAGAAATATCTTTGAGGCTATTAAGGCACAGAAAAAGGGCCATAAAGACTCTCCAGATACTAAGGGGGAACCTTCATCAGCTCCGCCTTTGCTTCCCCCTCCGCTACCTCCGCGACGTGCTAAGTCGCCCGGACCCTTAAAGGTCTGTGCCGCAGGCTACCCTCCTGAGGAAGATCCGCTTGACCCGGGGCCCGTTGATCCTGATAAAGAGCCTGACTTGTACCCCCCTGACCCTCATGATACGTGGGCGAATATTAGACGTCAAGCTTTAAAAGAAGGTGACTTGGAAATAGCGCGAACGATAGTCGCCCCTGTTATTTATCAAGGCCGGGGAGTGCAGTGGGAGGCTTTGTCCTTCCCGGTCATTAAAGAGCTGCGCCGTACCGTCACAGAACACGGGCTCTCTTCCCCATATTTTGCGAGCCTGCTGTCTTCTGTCTTTGATACGTATGTTATGACTCCCCATGATTTAAAATCGCTAGCGCAATTGTTATTAACCCCTTCCCAGTATTCCCTGTGGGAGTCACATTGGAGGGGGGGCCTTCAAACTCTCCTCACCAGCTACGTGGGTCATAATAATGCTGCTCTTGCCGCACTGACCATGGAGCACCTTATGGGTACGGGTCAGCACTCTAATCCAGCAGCACAGGCTCGAGATTGTCCACGAGAGGCCTTGGAAGCGATCCGCGAGGAAGCAAAAAAGGCTTTACTTAAAATACCCGATTCCAGTAAACCTCAAAAGGCATTCACCTCTATTACGCAGGAACCTCGGGAGCCGTACATGCAATTCATTGATAGACTTAAGCAAGCTTTAGAACGCCAAATAGATAATACCGAAGCTCGAGAAATTTTGCTATTAAAATTAGCAGTTGAAAATGCTAACGCCGACTGTAAAAAATTACTTAAATCTCTCCCTAACCCAGCTCCGACTTTGGTTGAAATGGTAGAGGCTTGTAATCGTATCGGTACTGTGGACCATAAATTTGAAGCGATGGCAGCTGCTTTCGCAGCTATGAGAGGCATGTCTGGGGGAGGAAATTGTTACGGTTGTGGTAAACCAGGCCATATCAAACGAAATTGTCTCGCTTCTAATGGGGGGGCTAAAGTCCAAGCCCCTGGGATCTGTCCCCGATGCAGGAAGGGGCGTCATTATGCTAATCAATGTCGTTCTAAGTATAATTTTCAAGGGCAGCCGATACAGGGAAACCGCTTGCGGAGCGCGGGGCAGCGACGCGCACAGACACAAGTATCGTCGCCGGTGGATCGAGCCATGCAGATGGGTGTGACCTCGCCACAAGTCTTCGCCCAGCAACAGCCGGTAGCGCCGGATTGGACCTGGCAACCTCACACGCAGTAACGTTGCTTGATTCCTCTGTTCATTTATTAGCAACTAATGTTTCAGGTCCTTTACCCCCGAAAACACAAGGGCTACTATTAGGGAGATCATCAGTTACCTTAGCCGGACTTTTTGTATTGCCTGGAGTAATTGATGCGGATACCGTTGGGGAAATTAAAATCATGGACTGGACCCCATTTCCCCCTTGCACAGTACCGAAAGGAAGCCGCATTGCACAATTACTACTGATCCCGCAGAACGCAAGCTCTCTTTCGCCTCACCCACCTCCGCAGCAAAGACAAGGAGGTTTTGGATCTACTGGGGATCCACAGATTCTCTGGGTACAGTCCATTTCCCAGAAGCGACCACTTTGTCAATGTACTCTTATTCACGGCACTCAGCAAGTAATCCTAAATGGGATTATTGACACCGGGGCCAATGTTACCGTAATTTCACAGGCGAAGTGGCCTCCACAAAGGCCTTTGGCAGCTGTGCCTCAGGCACTAGCCGGAATCGGAGGAGTTGGTAGAAGCCACCAATCCTCGGAACTGATCCAAATCAAAGGCCCAGAAGGACGAGTGGCTTCCGTCAAGCCTTTTGTGCTGCCTGTTCCTATGGTTTTATGGGGACGTGATGTGCTATCACAATGGGGAACTTCCATTCAGTCGCATTTTTAGGGGGGGCCATTGAGGTGCGCGACACCCTGAAACTGACTTGGAAAACTCAGACACCCATTTGGGTAGATCAATGGCCCCTACCACTCGAAAAGCTTCGCGCTCTCCAAGAACTGGTTACGGAACAATTAGCAAAAGGACATATAGTACCTACTACTAGTCCTTGGAATTCACCTGTCTTTGTTATTAAGAAGCAATCTGGCAAGTGGCGCCTGCTCCATGATCTCAGAAAAATCAATGATGCTATGGTAGATATGGGAGCTCTGCAGCCAGGGCTCCCTTCTCCAACTATGATCCCCCGCAATTGGCATCTCACCGTTATTGACCTTAAGGATTGCTTTTTTAACATTCCACTACACCCTGATGACGCTGCCAAATTTGCTTTTTCAGTCCCAAGTGTCAATATGCAAGCCCCTGTGCAACAATATCAGTGGGTTGTACTGCCACAGGGAATGAAAAATAGCCCGACAATTTGTCAATGGTATGTCGCTAAGGTACTTAGCCCTGTCAGGGCTGCGTTGCCTCAAGTTCTGTTATATCATTATATGGATGATATCTTGATGGCTGCGCCTCACCTTGAGCTCATGGAACAGGCCGTAGCCCTTGTCACGGCCGCTGTCAATTCGGCAGGCCTCTGTATTGCGCCTGAAAAAGTCCAGAAAATGCCCCCTTGGACCTACTTGTGTTGGCGCATCAGGACCCAGACGATAGTTCCCCAACGTGTGCATATACAGGCGGACATTAAAAATTTGCACGATGTTCAAAAATTATTAGGGACCATTACTTGGGTCCGACCCTTGCTAGGAATCTCCAATTCAGACTTAAGCCCTTTGTTTGAACTCCTCAAGGGAGATTCCGATTTACGCTCCCCTCGTCGACTTGGTCCTGAAGCCGCTGCTTCATTACAAAAAGTAGCGGAAGCCATTGCCTCACGGCAAGCACACCGCTGTGCGCCTGAATTGCCCTTCAATTTAATTATTTTGAACCCTGCACGTCAGCCATATGCTTTGATTTTTCAATGGGACCCTAACAATCCTGATCCCTTATTAATCATTGAGTGGGTCTTTTTACCCAACCAGCCCACTAAAACAATTTGGACACAACATGAAATGTTTGCTTCCTTGATAATTAAAGCACGGCAGCGCTTGCTTGCCCTGTCAGGGATGGACTTTGCTTCTATCTGTTTACCTGTAACTAATATGTACCTACAATAGTTATTCCAACAGTCTGATGCTTTCGTGTTTGCCTTAACAGATTATACGGGTCAACTAACCTCACATCCTCCGTCCCACAAGCTTCTACATGCTCATTTTAACTTAATATCCATACCAAAGAGATGTCACCAGCCCCTCCAAGGCCTTACTGTGTTCACCGATGGGTCTGGAAAAACACACAAGTCGGTGATTGTCTGGTGGGATGACCGCTCTCAACAATGGGAGTCGGACGTTGAGACAGTATCCGGGTCCCCTCAAATCGTAGAGCTTGCCGCTGTTGTTCGAGCTTTTCGTAAGTGGTCTAAACCACTGAATCTTATTACTGATTCTGCTTATGTTGCAGGCGTCGTCGAACGGGCAGAGGCCTCGGTGCTGCGTCATACTTCGCATGCTGATTTGTTTGCTTTGTTGCAGGAACTTGTTTTCCTTTTAACTTCTCGAACACATCCCTATTTTGTTTTACATGTTAGATCGCACACCTCTTTACCTGGGTTTATTGCAGAAGGCAATCGACAGGCCGATATGCTCACTCTGCCGGTACAAGTTTTACCTGACCGTATTGCACAAGCTAAGCTTAGTCATTCCTTTTTCCATCAGAATGCAGGGGGCCTCAAACGTCAGTTTGGCCTCACTTCTCAGCAAGCGGCGAACATTATCGCTGTCTGCCCTGATTGTCAAAAACATTCTTTTCCTACGGCACCAGGTGGGGTTAATCCCAGAGGCTTACAAAGCCTGCAATTATGGCAGACGGATGTCACACACTATCCAGAATTTGGGAGATTAAAATACGTCCATTCCTCTATTGACACCTTTTCAGGCACTCTATTTGCCTCCTGCCATGTGGGGGAGGCGGCGAAAGATGTTCGCAGGCATCTGCTGCGTGCTTTTGCTACCTTAGGCATCCCTGCACAAATCAAAACAGACAATGGCCCTGCTTATATCTCGGCTGCACTTAAAACCTTTTTTATCTCTTGGGGGATCACTCACATCACTGGGATCCCGCATTCCCCTACAGGCCAGTCCCTGATTGAACGCTCTCATCAGTCTTTAAAGCGCTTGTTACAACAACAGAAAGGGGGAGTAGGGACAGCCACCCCTGAAGAACGTCTACAGAAAGCCCTGTATGTTTTTAACTATTTAAATTGTTCTTTAATAGATAACAACCCTCCGATCGTTCGCCACTTTAACACAAACACTTCTTTCGAAGCCAGCTTAAAAGCTCCAGTCCTGATCCGCGACCCTGAGACAGGTAAGGTCTTGGGGCCATACCCCCTTGTCACATGGGGCAGAGGCTATGCTTGTGTTTCCACAGAACGAGGCCCCAGGTGGATCCCAGCGAAGAGCGTGCGACCTTTCCGTGAACCCCTACCACAGTCGGACGGCCACAACACCAATCCACAGCTAGATCATTCCCCTGAACAGCATACCGAAAAACATTCGGAGGACTGATGCAGTGCTCTTATGGACAATAGAGCAGAGACTCCAGTAGAACATATTCATTGCGTCGCCTGTGGTAATTGTGACCCTTAGGTTTTATGTGACTGCTATCGCTGTGGTAAGAGATGGTAGCGATGGTTAACATTGGCCAATAGATGGTGTGACAGTTGCCTAATATATGAAGTTAGCATTGTAAGAATTTAGCATTGCAAAAAAAAAAAAAAAAAAAAAAAAAAAAAAAAAAAAAAAAAAAAGGGGTGGGGGGAAGAGTCCGTCAAACATTATGATCCTATTAACACTTTTTTGTATATGTGCGGCCTGGACACATGCCAATCCTTTGCCAGGGTACCATCCTCACCTTTTTGACCCCCGTCAAAATGTCTGGGTTACTCTGTCCAGGTCGCTCAATACAACTAGCTTTTGTGCCAGTCTTGCTACACCCAGCTCGCCCTTCACCACCTGCTTAGTAGGGGTACCACTGAATAACTCGACCTTTTTACTGTTTAATAACTCTATGACAACCTTACGGAAGCAGTACAATATTTCTGGAAGGCTTCCTTTTTCATGGAAAAATCTTAAGGACCTTTTTGAAAAATACGACAATTGGGATGATAAATTACCAATAGGGCCCCAGCCGCAGGAAATTGACTTAGTAGATTCTCTTAATGCTTCTCATTGTTTGTTTATTGGCCTTAGGTCATGGTCAGGGGCCCGAAAAGAGGGGCGCTTAGTAAAGGATTCTCCACCGACCGTCATCTCACCTATTGGTAATGCTACCCTCTGGCAACAACAATGGTGTTTGAGCATTGCTTGAGATGCCACTCACTCAGCCCCCGGTACCATGCTCCCTAGGCGGCTCCCCTTGGGGTTCTTTTTTATTTGCGGAAATAGAGCTTGGTCTGGGATCCCTTCTAACCCTAGAGGAGGCCCGTGTACTATTGGACAGCTTAGTCTTGGCACTCCTCACTATCACCCAAGCCCAAAACAGCGGTTACGTTTTACTCGTGACACAATACAAGCATTAGATAATACCTGTGACGATAATGTTAAGCTATGGAATCGCTGGGAGGTTTTTTTCGCCTCGCTATTTACCCCTGGGGTGGCAGCAGCGAGAGCCCACAGAAACTTAGATGCAATTGCCTGTTGGGTTGTTAAGCAAGCAAATGCTACCAGCCGCATACTATCTGATATGGCTGAAGACTTGTCTACGGTACAACATGCAGTCCTACAAAACAGAGCCGCTATTGACTTCTTGCTACTAGCCCATGGACATGGCTGTGAGGATTTTGACGGAATGTGCTGCATGGACTTGGAGGACCACTCTTCTTCGATACATAAGCAAATTACACAACTCCTTGCGCATTCACAAAAGGTGCAATCTGATACGGACTTCTTTGGATTGGGTACTTTGGGTGATTGGTTTGGGCTAAAGGGCTGGCTTAGGAGCCTGGTACAATCTGCTGTACTCATATTAGTTATTATATTGGTAGGCCTTTTGATTCTAAGCTGTGCTCTTTCCTGTGTCAGGTCTATGGTGACTAAAATTGTTCGATATACATGGTTTATTCAAAATGGCGATATTCCGAAGATTTACGCTAGTGTTAGTTCTGTCCAGCTCACTGAGAATGATGACTTTTAAACCCGCGCCTCAGTTCTGCCTTTAAAGAAACAAAAAAGGGGGAGATGTTGGGGGCGGCTAGCAGAAAAGTACAAGTATGCAAGAAATTCGAGGGTATGCCGACCTTGCAGACCTGAGACAAATAAATCTGAGGAGCCAGGGAACAACTGGCCTTGCAGGTCTGAGATAAATAACCTTGAAGAAGTAGGGAGTAGGCAACAAGTTATCACTGTAGCTTTTAGCACATTCCAAAACTGTAGCTTCTAGCATGTAGCGAAACCGCAGGTAGGAGGGATTATTGTAATGAAACATTTAGAGCTAAGCCAATCAGAAATGATAGAATTTGTGTAATTTATGTAACTGTTAAGTAGCTGTATAAAAAGCTTTCCATGGCGTCTAATGAACTGACACCTTGCTTGCATCAAGCAGCGTCCCGTCTCTCAATCGCGGCAGGTATCCAGCACACTAAGGACTCATGAACTTTTGCATTTATTTTTCATTAGTAATTCAGATCAATAAAAATTCTTTTAGTTGTTTTCCTACATTTTTCCACATGGATCTATGACTGTTTTGTTGCATAATTTGTTGCACATATATCAATATTTTTTTCTAGACTTGCAAACTTTTTGATGCCTTCTATGAATTAGTGTTACTTCTCTCATGCCTACTGAGAGTTTTCCTGCAATATTAGTCTTCTTTCATGCATAACTGATGGATTAAAGAGGTGATATAACTCTAAAAATTCCATTCCCTGCCACATGAATTTCATCATCCTGATGGCACATATAATTGCACAGAAAGTAAAATGACAAAACTGTGAAACATCATTGTATATTGCAGTAGAAAAAGTTGATATTTTGTTCTCAATATAATCGACATCAGAAAGTCTACAAATTTACAGTTTCCCTCACTTTAGCAGAGAAAGTAAAAAGTGAAAAGAAAGTGACATTTAAATGTGAAATTTTCCCAAGTGTCACTTTTTTCCTAGGGCACCACATAACTGCTTCTTAAACACACGATCTATTTCAAAAACAATTTGCCACTCACCAAGTGAGGTGTTGCATTTCGGTGAGTTAAAAAACCAACACAGTCTCCCGACATGGGTTTTTAATCAATTTAACCAGTCAGTACTCTTGCTCAACCGGCAGGTGTTTGGCAGGCAAAAGCACGAAACAAGTCCCATTAATGCAGGACACAGTTTATCTTATTTGAATGCAGAGCGGTTTTCATTTGCACATGGAATTCTTACAACCTTTACAGACAATCTAATTATTATAGTACCATTTTGTTTTCTCTACAGGTAGAAATAATACTTGTGTTTTTGTTAAAACAATGTGCCGTATTTGGATCAAGTTACAAATCGTACAAAACCCTCAGAAGAGTTGTTCCTTGTTGGCTTAAAAATAGCTTTTCTCAGTGGAATTTTTATGTTGTGACAATATTTGCAATTTTAAAATACTCAGAACTATTTTTCTAATCAGAACCTAAATTTCTAGTACAAAAACCTTCTCCCCCCCCCTAGTGTTAACTGCTTATCAAAAACAATTTTAAGAATCTTTTCATTCATTCCTATGCTATGCAATGAGTAAGATAATTTTGTTGTCCAAATGTATTTGCAGGAAATGTAGATATGGTCTTATCTGCATAGGAAGGTTTCTTCAATACCACCTGAGATTTGGATATAAGTAGATGTAAAAATATTGGCATATGAATATCTACTGTTCAGGCTTCATTTGAATGGAGGAGATCTAGGGAGTAGTGGTTGGTTCAAGACGCTTTTGGAAGTTTTATACAATGCTAGATAACTGTAACTAAACTAACACATCTAGAAAATCTTTTCTATTTAAAAAAAAATTTCCTCCAAAACCCCTGATGAACACATATTCTGAAAGCCTTAGGTACTGTAGAAATTGTTTCAGATGTTTTTTATTGCCTCGTTTATTATGGCAGTATATGGGGTCATGTCTTCTGTATTCTTTGTGTCCATTTTTCTTTTATGTTAGATTTTTTTTTCGTTATGATGACCTTGTGTTGTCCAGTGACAATGGTTAGTTTTACAGAATTTTGCAGCATTGTAGCTAATTTTAAGCTACAAATACTCACAGATCAAGTGGGGTACCAGCTCCTCCATATCCTTTAAAACCCCCAATTGACTTTCAGGTTGTCCTTTGCAAACAGCTTAAACCTTCAGCTTCAGAAAAATCTAAAGCTTTCCTAAAGCTTGCAAAGTTCATTTATTTGAAATTTTACAATAGGCTGAGGAAATCCTACTGCTATTTGTACAGCAGATTGTCTGCTATCCTTGGCTACTTCATATTTTGTCTACTTTCTCATCATAACCCCTGGTAAATATCCTGAGCCTGAAAGTCTTTGTAAAACACTACATCCTATTGCCAGTATCACCAAACAGTTTCTATTCTAGGTACCTTTATTGTTATTATATCCAGTCACATCTGCCTCTAGGTTTTTTCAGTCTTCCTCTATACCAGTAAAATATCTTTTGAAAACACCATTCCTCTCTTATCTGCAGTGATCTACACCTGTTTGCTTCCCCCATTTCCCATTTTGTGGACATACGCAAGCCTCAAATACAGACAGCTGATCTCCTGCTGTGTCAGACACATTGACAGTACAACAGAATAGGCTGGCTTTCATGGTTATGGCAGATGAAGACATGGGATCCAGGTTTCTTGCTGCCCGGTTCTTTCAATAAACAATAAAAATAGTACAGGGGACTTCAAACACCTTAAGAGATAGATGTTTCAGTCCTGCAGGGACCACATTTTTAGCCACAGTATGTTTGAGTACGATTTTGCAATCTGTCCCTTCTACTTCACTTAGAAAAAAAGGACTGGAACAGGCTGCTCAGAGAGGTGACCGAGTCTCCATCTCTGGAGACATTCAAAACACCCCTGGACGCCTTCCTGTGCAACCTGCTTTAGGTGAACCTGCTTTGGCAGGGGGGTTGGACTAGATGATCTCCAGAGGTCCCTTTTAACCCCCTTCATTCTGCGATTCTGTGATTCTGTGAGTGGTCTGACCATGCTCTTGCTGTTACTGTGTTCCCTCCATTTGCCAGGACCTGGAAAGCTTTTGACCTAAAGATGTTCCAGCAAGATGAGATCCAGTTAGAGACTGCCATTCCTAAAGGTCAATTTTGGTTTTGCACTGCCAGAGCAACATGTTGTACCCTGTTTTCTTTGTAGTCAAGCTAACATGTTTTGCAAGGGAAGAGAAATGAAACACACAATTTCTCCTTTTTCTTCATCTTAAACCTAAAATCATTGGAAATATCATACTTTTAACATACACTGATCATTTCAAATTATCGTTTTGTTTCTGGAAATATCCAATCTTTTGAGTTGCTGCTGACAGCCTTAGGTTCTCCCTCTTTTCCTCATGGTTTCTCCTCGCTTTTCCAATTGTTTAATTGTATACTTATAGGCAATTTATTTGATGCTTAGGAAGTGTGAATATTTTGCTACTTGAACATCTGCTAATTAGTGAATCTATCTGGAAGTCAAGATAAACTAGCTGTACACTAGAAATAGCCTGATATAAAACACAATATTATCCAATCCATACTGGCTAAAAGATTCTAAGTTTGTCTATCAACCTCACAGGCATTTTAGGAATGTGGTCACACTGGTCACTCTCAACAGTGTATGCACATATCTGGAGCTTTAAATTTGGTACTTTGCTGCAGGAAAGGAACGTATTTTATACGGAAACTTACAATTTTGGAAGCAGTCAAGTGTTCAAGAAATCCATCTTTCTTCATTACGACTAGAGAAGAAATTTCACTCATTAATATTTTTTCTTGCTTAATCCTAAAATAAATCTGAAATATCCCAATGCAGAGCAGACTTGGAACTAATTATTCCCTTTGAGAGCTGTAGAGAGGCTTTCTTTGGTCAGGCTCAGTCCTATTGTAACCTGGTGCAAATTATTTATTATTAAAATATAGGTTTTTTTAACTGTAAATATATAATCTATCTCAGAGATTTTTCTCTTAGGTGTGATCTGGCTGGTATTAAAGTAGTATTATGTTCACTGTGTCTGAAGAGCAAAACCATACAAAATAAAACATTAATCACTCTCAGTATGTATTTCTGTATGCCTCTTGGTTCTTCTCTTTTTCTTCACAATTTGGAGAAATTACTTGTTTTGACTGTTATGTATTTGAAAAAAAATATTCAAAGAAAATGAAATTAATAGCTATGCAGTATATTTGATTTGAAAATAAAGTTCTGTTTCTTCTTGAGCTTAACTTTTTATTTGAGTTGATCTTGTGCTTCAGTGTAATTAAATTATTTTGTTTAAGAAATGCAGTCAGTATACCTAAAGGGCAGCTAACAAATACTTAAACTATAGTAGCACTTTTTCTAAAACAAGCTGTATTTAGACCATATTAAAAATCGTAGAATCATAGAACGGTTTGGCTTGGAAAGGACCTTAAAGATCACCTAGTTCCAACTCCCCTGCCATGGGCAGAGACACGTCCCACTCGACCAGGTTACTCAAGCCCCACCCAACCTGGCCTTGAACACTTCTAGGGATGAGGCATACACAGCTTCTTTGGGCAACCTGAAACGTAAATTCTTCCTTATATTCCCTTATAAGAGAAAGGAATACCTGGGATTTTCTTTTGTACATGTAACTATTTACTAACCAAACTAACCAAACCAAAACCAATATCAAAGTCTAATAGTGGTAAATTAGATTATCTTAATGATGATAAGTTATTCAGCTTACTAGATGATGGTTGAATATATATTCACTACAAGGTGGATGGTACCACAGGGTATAATTTAAATATTTCAATTTATCCTAGGATAACTGTCCATTCTGCTTTTATACTGGCATCAGTGGCAGTAATAGTGAATTTCTTTGTCACTTTGTGACAGAATTAACAGTTTATAGTGTTAATTGTAATACTAATTTTTGTAGTAAAAAATTACTCCTAAAAGGGACTTAAATTTTTATGCCTTCCAAATGTCAGCCTCCTAAATCCTTATTTTTTTCCTTCTATCCAACTCCAACTTCCTTGGCTGCCCTTCTTATCTATTCTGATCAAGACAACTGCCTGATGGATAAATTAGGGGTGCAGTATGGTGCCAATTCCATTCTTCACATTCTAAACCATGTCTAACAACAATTTGTTTTTGGGCAGTAGCGTGCTTTTGAATTAAATACCCTGACGGTCTCCACTTTGCAAACGCTGATTTGGTCTCCCTGGACAATGCTCCAGGGAGACCTTATTGCGGCCTTTCAGTACTTAAGGAGGGCTTGTAAGAATGATAGGGACAAATTTTTTAGCAGGGCCTGTTGCAATAGGACAAGGGGTAATGGCTTTAAACTAAAAGAGGCCAGATTCAGACTAGCTATAAGAAGAATTTTTTTACAATGAGGGTGGTGAAACACTAGCACAGGTTGCCCAGAGAGGTAGTAGATGTGCCATCCCAGGAAACATTCGAGGTCAGGTTGGACGAGGTTCTGAGCAACCTGATCTAGTTGAAGATGTCCCTGCTCATTGCAGGGGGATTGGACTAGATAACCTTTAAAGGTCCCTTCCAACCCAAACTATTCTATGATTCTAAGTCTTCTATTGCACTGAACTTTTTATGGGTTTGGAGCATCTAGCAAGGTTCTCACTTGGCTGTTGGGGAAGCATTTCCTCTAAGTTCAGCTTGAGCACTCTTTCAATAATGCTTTGATGCTTTGAGGAGCAGAGGGCAGAAGTTACAGGCTTGAACACCCACTGGTGTTCTCCTGTTGCCTAAATTCATGTACCAAACTGACCTTTCCAGATGGCTTATTTTCCTGAAGTCTTCCATTAGTTTATCTCAAAGATGGATATTCTCCCACAGGCTAAGGGCAACCCCACTTTGTGCAAGCTGAGTCTGCCATTTCTGTTCAAGTGAAAAAGAGATGACAACTCTGGTAATACTGGACAGCCCTCATTGCTTTCTAATTTCCTTCATTATCTTGATAGGTAGTACTGTGAGCTCTTACACTTTGGTAACTTCCTAGAGAGTTGATTCCAAGAAAAATGCAGAAAAGTAGAATCCCAAGTTTTCTCTAGTCATTGCATCACTCTGGAAATTTTTAAGTCAAAACCTGTGTTACGCTTTGTCACAATTTCTTCCATAAGGAAGCTCATCAAATAGAGAAACCATGGCCTGTTTCCATTTCCAGGTAATCTACTTCATTCTCAGGAGGTGGCTTCCAAAAATCTGGGAATAATTAAAAGGATCACTTCACTGGTGTTTTTTTGGGTTTTTTTGTTTGTTTTTTTTTTTTTTTTTTTTTCTATGAAGATTGTGTTCTTTTTTCCATAAGACAGCATTTTTAGTTTTCATTCCTTTTTTTTAACAAAAGATAGGGTTTTCTTTTTGAATTATATATAGCAAGGAAATACAATCTCAGAACAAAAAACTTTCTTTTCCATTAACATCAAGTCTCTTTACCAAAATAAATCTGTGTTTTTCCATTTCTTGGAGAATCTCATATTTCACTTACATTTTTGTTGCTATGTTTTATGCAACAAAATTTCTAAAAACTGTTTATGGAAAGGTATTCATTTTTGGCTAAGCATGTAGCGGACATTATTGACTGATACCTTGAATAAAAAGCTAGTATGGTGGACACACAGACATTTATGTATTGCCAAGCTGTTTTTCGAATGTCATTTTGCTTAAACCTCAGGTCCTATTTGTCCAGGAAGTGTTTTCAAACTGTCTGGTTTTGTTCACTTGTGAAAACATACTACACCAGAACAGATAATAGGCACAAACTCTTAAGACAGAGTTGGCATAGCTACCACAGACTGCTGGGACTAATCCTTGTATTTGGTTTCCAGAAGGGCAAATGGCAAATCATCAGCAGAATCCCACGTGTCCTTCATAAAGTTGGTTATCACATTGTCCAAAATTAACACCTTACTTCTGGCGCAAAAGTATCAAGTTCCTTGATCAAGCTACTCTGCTAGACCTGCTGTTAAGACCCACAGGATTATCCTTCTGGATGTGTTTATACACTCTAATCATGGCATGTTTCAGTTATTACTTTTTGATCCACTAAACAGATTGAGAAGTCCTCTAGGAACTCACGCTGATATATTTTGTTCTCTAAAATCATGTAATTACTTAAGGACTGGACTGTAAAATGGCTCTAGCAATAGCTGTATATATCTAGAAAAAAGCTTTTTAGGCAAATTGAATGCTACATTTTTTGTTACCGTTAGATCTGACAGAATAATTTCACTAATTTATGTTATTACCCCTTGTGATATCAATATTGTTGAATGTGGCGTTAGTTACAAATCAATAACAATTAACCTGAGTATAGATTTTGGTCCTTGAATTCAGTATATCCTTCATTATATCTGCTTTAATATTAGACCTAAACAAATGTATCTGATACACACAAAATGAAAGTGTAAGGCTTTAACAGTAATACAGACTGAAACAGTTATTTGAGTGATATATATTCCCTGCATTATTCAATTTTAGCACAGTTTAGAATCACATATACACTTCTATTTCTTAGATGAGGTAAATGGCTACCAAGATCCTTTGAGATACATAGAAATATAATTATCATTGCAGAAGTCTAAACTTTCCCAGAAGCAACTCTTCATCATGTAGAATCAATATTGTATAGGTAGGGTACTTAATTCAGTAAACTTGCAGATAGTGTTAAATTAAGATAAAAATCCAAATGTTCAGAAGTATATCTCCCATCACGCAGTGTGAAGTAAACATACCTTTCCCTTCCAGTTATTCTGATTTTCTATTTCCTAAATGGAAACCTACGTTTAAGAAGTTTTTTTTTCCCAAATACTTTACTTCCCAAATACCTTTAAGCAATTCTTCCTTGGCTAATGTGTTTAGGATATTGCAATACACTAATTCTGAAATATAGTTATACGCATTGTCTATGAGGACTAGTAACAGGAGTGGGGAAGCTTTACCTGAGCCAACTTCACGTCCTGTTAAAGATTGTGTCCTTTATCTTTTTTCTCATTCATTACAGATATTTACCTGTGTCATAAGTTTAAGAAAAAAGAATTAATTTATAGGTTGTAGGGAATGCAGGATATGGGAGAAGTTCAGTGGCTCCTGCCTACTGACCAGTAAGGTTCAATATTCCTGCTTATTATGCACCCGTGCGAACAGATTATCGTGCTGTCCCCTTGTAAGCATGAGAATATGTTTAAGGTTTAATAATGGGTGTCAATATAGGAAATTCTTTTATGTCAATGGTAAATTAGTCAACAATGCTCATTAGTTTAGTTTATTTCCCTCCCTGTCCTTATTTTTGTTTTCTTCCTTTTAGAAGCTTGGAAACCTGATGGCTAGGTCCCATATGGCCTTGCTACTGCAGTTTGATAACTGATCAATGTTAAAGACGTATGGGAACCATATTGGAGGAAAGACTTCCTTCAAGAAAGTAGGAACTCATTTCTGGTATGGCTAGGAAACAAGGTTTTCTATTTGCAGCTACAAGAGATGGACAAGACTGAGTGGAAGGAGTGCCAAGGCAAGTTTTCTATCTGATGGTACGGGGTATGTGTGGAACAACAAATTAAACTAGGTGAGCTGCCTTACATTGAAACCAGATATCCTGAAGACCTATCTTGACTATGTTTTAATCATTTTAGATTTCTTTCTGGGGAGTGAGAACAAACATTTCTCAAAAAAATCTGTTTAAATTTTCTCTATGTGTACACATTCACCAGTAAGCAAACATTCAGAATTATCTTATGCCTATGCTTTAGTGACCATCTATCTATATAGGACATTTCCTAGATAACGGGATCTATCTTAGTTATTATTTTATTCAGAATATATAAACTAGGAGTTTCTCTAACTGTTTTCCCTGATAAATTTAAACTAGCAGTCTATCCATTCCTATATGCTTGAATCTCTCCCAGCTGCAGATGTAACTGAATCTAGACCTCCCCTCTGCTTGTTAAATTTGAGAATGACCTGCTGCTTCATTTTAAGAGTGGCATGCCTTTAGTCTTTATGAGGAATTCCAGACCGGATTGTGACCTGCCACTGGTCTGCATGGAACTGCATGGCCTGAAGACTCAGGATGGGAGGGAGTTAAGATACAACCTCCCTTCATTAATTACTTCTGATTTGGGTATTATTACTGAGTTGCTTTGTGTACTAGCAGTCATGAATTTTATCATCAGACACTTAACTCTTTCCATGAAGCTTATATGGAGTTTTGATACCTGACTCAGGCTGCTACAGGAACTGGGGATTTAAAAACTGCTTTCAGTGATGATGAATGGGTTAACTTAAGTCTTTAGTGAGTTGGTCCTAACTTGTTAAATTCACTGCCTGCCTTGTCTTCTCTAAGGCTTTATTTCATATTTACTTACTCAAGATACAACCCTTTCTTCCAAATGGGCACAGACCCCTTTGGAACACAAGAAAATAGACCTATGCAATCAAAGCGTTTTAGAATATCAAATAGTGTGTTGTCTAGGACCTGTCATTTTTTAACACAGAAATGCACTAGAAAGGAGAACTGGAAAGGACAGACCTATTAAGTGTCAATTAGGTTTAGGGTTCAATGACAGGATGTAATATGAGTCACTTTGTGTACAAATGTTGCCATTGATTTTCTGTTTAACGGTATTGTCTTCATCCTCCAGCAATTACTGTGCCTTCTGCTAAGGTTTTTCCCTTTAATGCCATCCATAGATGCAGCTTTTTTTTTCAAAGTTCTGCCTTTCTGTGCTTATATGCCTGATTTTCATACAGAACTATTAGGATCTGTCACCTCACTTCAGATAAACTTTCTAAATTCCTCATATTTCAATAAACGAAAGGGCTAAAGTCATAAATCAAGAATATCACTGGACCACACCTTTGTATTTCAGAAAAGTAGCTAAATTGCAGTACAGTGAAAGAGAATCTTCAGTCTCTCAAAGAAAACCTTACACTTTATTCCAGTGTTTACATAGGTGGTTATTAAAACAATCTACAAGACGTAATTTTTATTGAGACTTCTTAATGAACTTTGCCAGGAAATATGTTTCTTCCTCTTTCCCACACAAATGCAATCTGTTTGTTTTAGCACAAATACTTTGAAGCATATGGGAAGTTTAACACACCTAAAAAGGATTTGAAATTAATGTGGGTTTGCTGTGTTCAGTCATACATACTTCATTGTTTAAAAGATTTTTGTACATACAGCTGTACAAATTTCACCTTGTAAAGAGGAAATACACGTGCATTAGATACTGTGTGCTGAATAACTTTTGTGTAAAAACTTAGTGAAAGACAGATGACTGTAATACCGACGGAGGTACACAACCTTTTAGCCAAGAAAGGTTGGACCAGATGATCCTTGAGGTAACTTCCAACCTGGAATTCCATGATTCTATGATTCTAATCTATGTCTATGATTCTAGAGACTGAAATAACCATTCTTGTGAATACTATAAGCTCAAGAAGGCTTGCCATGAAAATATTCAAACTTTGCAGTCCTTGCACTCTACAAATTTCAATCATAAAGTGATATTTTCATAAAATTTATCTTCCTGCTCTAAAATAAAATTCAAAGACACAACTACAAGAGTGGCTTCTCTTTTTTGTCTTTTCCTTTTTAACATATGCTACTTTTAAACATCAAACTGTTTTCTCCAGGTTTCATATTTTGAAGCTCCATAAGGTTCAAGAGATCCACAGTGTGCTCAGTGGTCTTCTGATGCTTCCTGGAAATATTTTAATTATGTACAGTTGTCTTCACATCATGTAGGCAGGACAGTAACCAACAACACCTTGTGTCCCCATTGAGCTTTAAAATTGAAACCACGCTTTCAGAATGCTGACCAAAATTAACTTTCACACCAGTCAAATTGCACAACATAGCAGACCTCAGGTCTGCTTCCTGAGCTACCTCTAATAATGCATACATCATAAAACGCCCGTAATTTTCCACAATCTGCTTTTCATCTAACTCTTTTCTATCTGAAAAATCAATAGCCTTCACAAAACTTACGTTATTCATGTCTGAGCTTTGTGGCATACTAAGCTCAATGACAATGCCATTATTCTGTTGAGATTATTGTATATAATTCAAAATTATTTTTGACCATCAGTGTGTTGTTCTGAGATTAAATTAAAATTGTACATATGTACAATGTGACAATTACAGTGGACCTGGAGCTTAAAAGCTGTGACAAAGGAATTTCCTAACAGTTCCTACTGATGTATTCACATCTTCACTTCAATTGTTTTAAAACCACTGTGATTAAAGAGCCTTAAAACATTATTTCCTCTGTGGATGTATTTCCAGCCTTGAACCATCTTCCATTACATTTTTTGTGTGTGTAGGATTATGTTGAGTCATGGAGTCACAAACCCTCATGTTCCTACTCTCTCTTTTTCTCTCTCTCCCTATCTTTTCCCTGCTCCCCCACCTTCCCTCCGAGTCTCCCCTCATGCCCCTCTCTTCCCATCCTCCTCCCATTCAGTGCTTTTGTTGGGTTTTTTCCAGACACTTGCTTTCGGAGAAATATGAAACAATGATAATGATTCACAATGGAATATATTAGTCCATCATCACAGACTACTGTGTCTCAAAGAGAAGGAGTCATCAGTACCTTCCGGAATATTTCCAAAGCTTGCAACCCTTTTGCCAATGTCACATCCTTATGGTTTCACCTTGCTTTCTTCACCACTCCATCTGAAATCTGCTCTTCCCTGAAATTTCCCATGTGACTCCTGTCTTCTGCTTCTTTGAGACTTCTCTTTTAGCTCATTTCATCATCCACCCCCCTCCTGCCTGCAATGTAGACGTCCGAGCAATTGCCTTAGGAGAGTTCTGTGTTCTGCTGTCCTCCTGTCAAGAGAAGCCAGAGGAGCTCCTCCAGAGTCCAGCTATGCCTTTCAAGGTAGATCCAACCTATCCCTATTCCTGGCATCTTTGGTCCCCCTCAGTTTTGTGAAAGGAAGAAAAATATTCTGGTTTCTGGAAAGAAAAATATCCTCCTTAAAAAAATTATTTAAAACAAAAATTGAAAAATACCAAAACACTTTTTATTTTTTTTTTTATTTATTTCATGTTTCTCTGTCAGTGATGTAGGATACATTTTCAAGTCTCCAAGCCACAGGAGTGCTTTTGAAAATGAGACAGTCTTGTGATCTTAAATGATTATTACCTTTGAGAATTTCTTTTGTTGGAAGGATCTATGCCCAGTGTCATTAATAAAAAATCATTTAAGAGTATTTATCATCTCCAATGGAAGAAAAATATTGTTTGTTTGTTTGTTTTTTTCACAGATATTGAGTATTAGTTTTCAATGTCAGCTTGAAAACAAGGTGGAGAGAAGATGCTATGAATTTGCTAGTGTATTCCATATTTGAAAAAGCTGCTCAAAGTAAATGGATACTTTCTTGTAATTATTTCTTTAATATATTCTTGGAATTATTTGTGGAAGCACATTTTCCTTTTATATCCCATGATTAAAGTTTCCATGGATGGTCTTTTATTTTCTTTGTTTATTTGATGCTATATTATATACTCACCACTCCATGAAATCACAACATGAAAACAATTGATGAACTTGCATTCCCTGCATGTTGCATTTGTTATCCAGACAGGAAAAACATAAATCATGCTGTCAGCAGGTAATGACTAACTGACTTTCTTTCTGAAGATTCCACAGCAGTACTTTAGCCTTATTTTGTATTTTGTACCCTAAACAGTTCTTTACCTGAGACATCTTCCTTTCACAGTTCCCCTCTTTCCCATTCCTTACTACCTAAGATGGCTATTGAAATCTGAAATTAATAAGAAAATAGAGCTACAACTCATCCACTTCGAAGCACAATAATGGCTGTAAATGACAAACCTAGGTTTGATGTATTATTTAAGAGTGTAGTGTTGCTGCCATGCAGCTCTTCTCTTGAGAGATGACAATCTATGACAGTATATGGTAATAAAGCAGGGAGGAGGGTTCTTTAAACATACTGACTGCTGAGAAGCTTTTGTGTGTTTTAAATGCTGAAACAAAAGATCACCAGCATGACTCATAATCATTAGCTCTGCTCCTGCTAATTATAACCGGTTGGAGAGAGACAGTTAATTATTGCTTTGTCTATTTGTCAGAAAGCTTTCACTTTGTGTTTGTTAGCCTTTTGTGTTTTTTCATGTGTTTCATGTGTTTGTCTGAACCAGTGTTTTACCATAGTTCAGTTATATTGGTCTACTGCCATTTCACTCAGATTACAAACACAAAAGAATCTGTTCTGCTAGCAAGAAGAATTCGGGATCAAGAGCAGTAGATGGACGAAAAGACACAGAAGCAATCGCCTCACAAGAAATAATGTAAGAAATAAGAACCTACTGCAGGAACACATGCTATTTGCTGGCAGGTAGATTAATAAATAAAGGGTAAATCTAATTGACTGTCATTGAAGTTGAACTTCTGTATCATGAGAAAGGGTTCAGCTGAATGTGCAGCTTAAATTGAGTGTAGTTTGAATGAAAACACCACCAAGCAAGTTTTCAATCCACAAACTTTCCCAAGCCAAGATGAACTCCTTGAGGAGACTGGACTAAATCTAGGTAAGGAGTAGAGGGTTGGTTTCTGATAAGAACAGGAAGGATGGCGTTGCAAGACCTGGGATGTCCTCCAGAAATCTTTTTTATAGTCTTAGGCGGATCATTTAATCTTGGTTAAATCACAGAATTCAATGAGGTGGAGACATACCCTTTAGAAGAGAAAGGGAAAAACTGCTATCTATCTGAAAATAAATGAATTATTCTCTTCAGTCTTTGTGTTGGATAATTGTGAAGCAGATACTGAAGGTTTTTTGCTGTCTAATAACCCTGTTCAACATGCACATTAATAAATTAGATTAGTAGGTAATTTAGATTATTGCATTTATCAGTACATTAGATTAAGACAAAAATGTCCTGGGCCTGTATCCTCTAATTCATCTTAGAGAAGAAAATAATTCAGTTCTTGAGTCCACTGATCTGAAGTTTCAGGAAATAATTATGACATAGCTTCTAATACTTCGGTTGGTTACTTAAAAAACTGATGATATATTCAACTTCTGGTTCTCTGCATAGGACTAGGTCCCATTTTGTTTCCTGTTTCGCTTATACAGGAATTGATGGTTTCGCTGCACAGAAATGTAGAACTCCGACTGAGGTTTTGTATGAATGTATTGGTTGATTTCACAGTTCTGTATTTCAGATTACTTTCACACATGATCATATGGTAGGTTTCTTTTCAGTCAAAATTATCTCTAATTTTTGCAATTAAATTTTATAAAAAATAACCACAGAATAGCAAACAGCTAAAGAAATGTGAAATCAATAGTGCTATTTTACCAAAAAGTCTCCAATAGGATTTAACTCTCATTTTGCTGTTTAGATTTCACATATATCTGCTGCTTGAGATAGCTAGCAAGAGTCAAAGGGTTAGGTAAGGGTCAAAGTTGCATTAGCAACAGTCATGTGGTTTCCTAGTTCCTGTTCACATGTGGCCAGCTCAGAGCTTCATCACAGTCCACCGCCCCTGCTTCCAGGTTTCATACTGTCATATCTTTACTTACATGACCACTGGTGAGCATTAAACAGTTGATGAGCACTAAGGAGTTATAACAAATTAGCAAAAGGAAGATTGAACACAAAACCCTTTATAATGAAACTCTCAGAACTGCGGGCATTGATTGTCTGGATGAGAAATAAGCTAAGTGCTGGGGGAGCATAGCAACTGCCTGATACTCCTTCTGCTATCCTCTTTAGAGGTGTCTTCTGCTAGAACTAGGAGCAGTTATGCACGAACTATGTTACACGGTGATGGGTGCTGAGCAATCTGGCCTGAGATGAAGAAGGTAACCTGTGCCAGATTTGTTAGCTATAAATAATACAAAGGTACAATCAATTTGAACTACATAAATCCGTATACGAATAATAACATGTATACTATTAAATGTGTGGTAATGGATTACATGCAATATGTATATTAATAAATTTTCTATATTACATGCTCCAACCAAGAAAAAGATGGAGTTAGCACTGCAAAACCACCTAATGCAACGTACTTTTCTCAGAAAATATCCATCAGAGTATATATACATATACACAATATATATGTTTGGGTATACATATATTATACATGCACACACATATACTTGCATATATATGGGATATGTACGATATATATGCATACACAAAAAAATAGGAAAGCAGGGGTATAGTATAATGAAAGCAGAGATTTTTTCTGTTTCAGTCCCTCACCTGATGTGTGTTACAGACCTGACAGGAAGAAAGACAGTGCACTACTACTTTCTGTCAGTCCCTGGATGGGCTGCAAGACTGATGAGAACTCTCTCAAACAGTTTCTTCCACAGTGTTGAAACCGATACAGAAGTACATACGCAGTCCATAGGCATGAACAATTCTTTTGCAATGAGAAAAGAGGATAGTTCTTTTTCCTTGCTATGTTTAATTGGCATAAAATCAGACCGAACACACCAATTTAGAAATTAAGTATATTTTAACACCCTCAAATATCACAGGGAGGTTTATTCACAGGTTTGGGGGTTGTATCACATTAGACGACTCTAATAGGATATGCTAATGTTCTCTGGGAAGTGGGATGCTATGAACTTAGTAATACTGTATCTTCAAATGGAGAGATAAAGTGAAAGAGTTTCTTGTGAAAACACTTGGATATTTCAATTCCTATAGCGAGAAAGAAGGCAAATTTAACTAGAGCCAAAAATTTCTGACTGATGAGTGAAAAAGTGGATGTTTGATATTCAGCTGATACTATATGAAAAATCACCACTGAAGTCACTATGTGATCCTGGAGTTATGTCCTTTTTAAATTTTTTATTCCATAAATTTTTTAGCAGTTTTCTTCAGTGAAAATATATATGGAAAGAAGATATTTTAACTGAGTGTTTAGTTATAATCCCAAAATGTTAACCAAAAATCTAAATTTGTGCACTTTACAATTCACTAGAGACAATGTCTATGCTTTCTAGCCAATGTTGGTTTTAAACTGTATGTTTAAGATTTATATCAGTGCACCAGCTGAGTATTAACACAGCACTTGACATACAGTGCAGTTCAGTAAGAGGGAGATTGCTGCTCCACTTTTCCTGTACTGAGAGCTAATGCCTTTTCATATAATTATAGAATGACAACAGAAGTGGAAGCTCTTAGCCAGAGAGCTGTGCTAATGCTGCAAAAAATCTATGAGATCGATTTGGAAAATGAATTTATATTAATTGTGTTTACACTAATTTTGTGTTTGTTTTCTGATGTGAATAAATACTCTATAAATGTCTGTATGTAAATCAGCAATGCAGACTCATTTGGGATCCTGCTTGCAATATGAGCTGCCTTGCTTTGGAAAGGATACTGAAAAATTAGACAAGTTTGGGGACAGGCAACAAGAAAGGCAGCATAAAAAATATACATAATCAAAGATTTTTATACGAAAAGAGTTTTTATGAATTATTTGGATTACTTAATTTAAAAAGGACAAAGGCATAAATATGACAAGCATGGTTTTTTACATAAAAATTAGAATAGAGTATTAAAAATGTAAAAAATAACAGATAATTTATCAAGGATTTGTCATCCAAGCTCAACATACAAAATGATCCTATGAAATTAAAAGTTCAGGAATTCAACAGTAAATACCTCTTCACAGAATATATATAATTGTATCAATCAGATGTAACATTTGGGAAAGATAAGCACTAGTTGTTTTCAGAGGGATGATACTGTACTAGATGGATCTGCAGTCTGATTTTTGTAAAGCAATGCTTAGTCCCCATACCAAAATAAAATGAGTAAATTGCAGTACACTACAATTTAAGTGAAAAGCAAAATGAATATTAAAAATATAAAACCCTCATATGCCACAATACTTAAAAATAGACACCTGTCCAACCTAAAAAAAAAATAAAAAATTTTCCAGATTGCTGAAGACATATTTTTTTGGGGAGCTGAAGCTCTAATGCTCATATGTACTATGCCAAAGAAAATATAAATAATTTAGAAAAATGGTTGCCACTGCATTCAGAGACAGATTCTTAACCTCTGCGAAGTTTCTCCATTTGTTTTTAACAAGCATTGTAACAAAGAACTTTATGATATTTATCTTATCACATGATTTTTTTGATTAGTATTAAAACATATTTACAGAAATACAAATTTGATTTTGGGTCAACATATTGCAAAGAATATCCGGGTCTTTTTTTTATTGAAAATTTTGGCACATGTCCATTTCTTTCCTGTCTTGCAGGGCTATCTAAATTTTGCTAGATTCTTACAGATGTCAACAGTTTTTTATCTTTACCTAGAGACCTGCCATCCGCATCCTAAAAGGCCAAGTTTGCTGATGCTGCTGTGGGAGACGCTGCAGTGTGGAAACGGTGACTGCAAGTTGGGGGAGGAAGTGACCCATAAGAGCATCAACACAAGCGAAAAGCCAGATAATGTAGGTTTCTCTCTGACATCTCTATTCACTCATCCACCTACTTCATGTCTGGTAGCAGGAACAATTCAGTCCCACTCTCCTTCCTAGGGCAGCAACATTTCATTTTGCACATGCTGATGGGAATATCGGGGTTGGCTCTGACAGCTCTTGTAGATGGAGGAGTAGTACCGAACAGGTCATAGAATTTTTTAGTTTGTTGCAAATTGTATATTAAAGTGTCTATTAAGGTGAAATAGCCAGTGCAAGAGACCTCAGATTTTCTTGATGGGCACAATATTTATGTGAAACATAAAGACATCGGAAAGTTTCCATTTTGGTGTTATCTATCTTAACATTTCGGTATTCACTTAGATTGAACTAAGATTGATCTGATTCTTTGAACAGGCTGAAGAAAATTATATGTTTTTTAATTCCTCCTGCCCTCCTTGTCCCCCTCCTGTGGTATTCTTGAATTTAAAATTGAGTTACAGTTCTCTATGTTAAGCAATATATTGAAATATCCCACTAGGAATTACTTTTTTTTTTTTTGGTCACAATGACAGAATTGTTTATTCATGGGAATAAAAAGCTCCCATGGAAACTTCTTATTCATATGAGGGTATGCTTTTCAGCACTGAATCTCTCTGCTTGAAGACTGTTGAATAGTTATAATCTTATAAGTTGTTTTAAAGGGGAAAAAAATTCACTAGTTTACTCTCACATTAAGTTTTTGCTGCTGTTTTTGTCCTTTAAGATGTAAACAGTTTCCAACACCGAGGAAAACTTTTAATTGATATTTGGGGATTACTTATTTCAAATAAGATATTAACACTTGTCATATAATTAATTTACTCATTTTGCTTTGTGAGCAGTCCTCACAGTTTGCTGTCTGTAATGAGTTGAAGGTACGCCCATGAGAAAACTATATCCAGTTTTCTGAAGTGTTTGTGAAACGTGAGCAGTACCATGCTGAGGGCAATTTCTTGTTTCTTTTGCAGCTCTCTGGCAGAATTCTGCAAGGAATTTCAAAGGTCAGATTTCAATGCTGCTGCACCAGAAAGGAGCAATCTTTTTTTTTTTTTTTTTTTTTTCCCCTTCCCAGGTGAAACTAAATTAATATATTTGGAGCTTCTGTTACAAGGAAAGAGTTTGGGGATATCCTTCTGACAGGAGAATTAATTCTTTTCATTTGAGAAGGTACTAGGAACTCAGTGACCTAAAATTCCACTGTTTTACTAAGATCAAAAGCATGAGAACTGTCTGCACTTTGTACTTACTTATTTTCATATTTTTTAAGCTCTATTAAGACCTCATTATTTGGAAATTAGTTAGCAAATACATCTCTGTTTCGCTTTATAGATGCATGCTTAATAGTAGCAGGGAAAACTGTTTCACCAACTCGTCTCCTATCAGTGAATAATTATTTAAAGGAGTCAAAATCATCTGTAATTAGAAGCATATTCCATTTTAAATTTTGAAATTTCCAATTACACTGATGAAGATCAGTGTAATTGTACCCCAAACAATAGCCTTTATTAGACTGAACCATCGTTCTAAGGATCACTGCCTAGCACCATGATTTTCACAGAATTCTTCACACCATATGCCACAACTCACCTTTCCATTTATTAAGTATTTACTGCATACATAAGCCCATACCAAACACCCTGTCCTGGTGTGCTGATTTTCTGATAGCTTTATGTTAGTGTCTCTTTTTTTCCCCTGAATATAAGAAGACTATAAACCAGACTATTTCATGGATGGAATATGAAGAAAAGGTTCATGGTTTAATGGCCTAATTCAGTTGCCTTAAGCATGCTGTTTTCTGTCTTCACAAAATACATAACTAGGTGCTCTAAACCCAGTGGAATTACAGCAAGAGTCTAGAGTAACAGCAGTAAAATTGTGCTTTTTTGATACACTGTAACATGTTGATCAATTTCAAATTGTCTTCTGGACTTTTTTATACAAGACCAAATGAAAGTTCTTAGCTAAAAGCTTGCTACATGCACACGCACACACACACATGCGTAAGTATGATATGTGTTGCACAAGTATTTATCAAAACTTCTGCTAAGAACTCACAGAACTGTCATACCATCATCGACTTAATTTAGTTTTGTGGTACAAGAGCTTATGCTGCTATAACCACTTCCAATGTTTTCCAGCTGGTGAAAAGCTACAGAAACTAATGGGGGCCTCTGGATATTTACAAGACGACCATCTATAAGATGGCAGAAGTCCAATCCAATTTTGCAATAAAAGGTCAAATTGAGTGATCAGCTTGCAGTCATGAATCTGTTGCATATCAGCTCTCACTTTGTTCAGGGAGGCACTTATGGCACTTCTGTGACCTGTAATTTTATGGAATATTTGTTGAAATTTATTTCTGAGTAAGAGAAAATCTATTTTTTCAGGAAACAAGAGGAAACCAACCATACCAAATAGACTCTACTGCTGTTAAAATTTGTACATTTTAAGGCTTTTATTCTGACTAGAATACAAAAAACATAATTTACTTTCAAAATGATTCCAACATGAATATAAAATATTATCACTAGATGACTGGAAAATTATTATTTGGCTGTCTTTTATTCCAATTCTGTGTTCTGTTTGTATGGATCAAAGAGATTATGCAGGAGGGATTTATTTTTTCCCAACTAATTCAGACTGCAAATGATATAAACTTTTATTTGAGTTTTACTTCATTCTTCATTCAATACATGCAATTTCTAACACAACCCCTCTCCCATCCAAATATCAAAGAGCTACTGAAGAAACTCAAAATGAGCTTTGATATGAGGTCTGGAGTATCTGAAAAAACGACTTATTGTCATAATTGTTTGCTGAGATTATTTCCAATGTGGTTTGTTCATGATCAGCACCATGAAAACTGAAGCTACTTCCCATAACTACAGAATGGCAAGCTACCTTACAGCCTACACCTTTACCTCTTTGTAACTTTTGGTCCTCACTCTCTTGGTCAGGGTTTGCAACAGCATGTATTAAGAGTATTGATTAGGGGCTTTTATAGTCCTGAGCAGCCCTGTGGAGTAACTACACATTGTGCAGAGAGAGAAGAGGTTCGCTCTGCACACATAAGCCAAGACAGCTAGAAAGTTAAACAGGCTTTTTGAGGAAACATAACAAAAGGTTTTAGCTGTTCTGGTTCTTTTCACCCTGCGCAAATGTGACTAATGTGAGTGCTTGTGCAGCCAGAAGGTAAAGCGTGTCAGGGAATGGATCCAGCTAAAAGTAATTTTCTGGGTAACATTTTGACTGGATTGATTTCTCTTATCTGATAGTCTGTTTGCGCTGCTACATGATGCTGGGTCCAATTGGCCATGTGAGGGCAGAAACAAGTGGCTAGGGTATTTTGGGAGCAGGTGTCCATAAAGGGAACTAGATTAAAACCTGCTGATACTGACTAAATCGCTATGTCCTTGGCTGTCAGCAAAGTCTTAACATTCACTATCGTTTGTCTACCCAGGGTAGTTATGCCACTGCTTATTTTTCAGATACCTGCACGTTTAAAACTAAAGAAAAACTTCAAGTTTTCTACTTGTTTAGCTTGCCATTTGATTTTCCCGGAAGTAGCAGAGAGTGAAGGTGAGTTGAGATATAGGCATTGGACAAAGGTAAGTTATCCTAGGATGAGATGCAGGGAGAATTTGCATCAAAAGAAACCTTGAATAACCAAAGAATGTTCCTACATGAAATAAACTAGTTTTTAAGCTGTCCATGAGATGCACAGTTAATGTGATTTACTAGTTCCTGTCCTCTGGCCCTGACCTTTTCCATACCTCATTTTCCTCACTTTTCTCCCTGTCTTCTCCTACTGCTGTGTTGGTGGTTTTGTTACCTTTCTTGTGGTGCTTGTTAGACCCTGAAATTCATGAAGCAAAATGTCCATTATCTACTTTTTGCTTTCTGGCTTGTTTCTGTAAAATTCCTGCTTGTTTTCATCATTGGCAAGAGGTACTACACATAAATTAGTTAGATAAGGTAGCATTTAGCCAGGAATAAAGGGAAATGGGAAAGGATTCCCTCTTTTGGGGACCAATAAGCTGTTAGGGAAGCTCACTGAATGTGTTGAAAACATATCAAGGGGCTTGAACATTCTTTGCACAAAATACACCAACACAAACCAGCGCAAGCAGACCACAACATGCTGACACGCTTCTGACCTTACATGAGGGAGTAGATTGTGCACCATAGCTTGGTGTAAACATCTGAGGAGAACAAGTGATCCTAGGACTAGGGTTTAAAACACAAATTTTGAGCTGGGTCATGCACAGTAGAAAGCATATCCTCAATGGCAGCAATGCTTTGTGTTGTAGGACAAACAGCAGCATTTTTGGACACCCAGCAACAAAGGACACCTGATATTTACAATAGCAATCCATTGCTGTGGAAAAGCTACAAAATATATCCTTGATGAATATTTAACTATGTCACTGAATTGACTATTAAATCCTGTGTTATTACATTCTACTGTATCTTGAAAGGATTTTCAAACTCAGAACAGTACTGACAATTAATACCCATACTTAGAGGCTACACAGGAAAAAACATAGGAGTCTTGATTCCAAGTTGCCCATGTACTATCCATCTAAAGAAGCAAATTACTTTAATTCCACTGAGGTAGAGAAGGAGTATCAGACCTGTGCCAGTGTTTGTGCTTCTTTCTACATCACAGCTCACAAATTAAAGCAAAAACTCTTCCCTCATCTGCAACAAAAGGGAAAAATATGTGTATTTTTATACTACATTCTCAAGGTCCTGTTCTCTGAGAAGATACTAATTTTAGTGAAATTTTCTACTGGGTGAATGAGACTAAAATGTTTCATTTTTTGTTAACATCAATATCCTCATTTGGCTGACCTACCATTGTGAGAATTTTTGCCTCAGCTTTTATATTTTCTCCTCAGGTGTATTTTCTGGATGCACTGCTGTGCTTGAAGCAGATACATGATTCTGCTAGCATCAACAGATCAAGCAAATGTAGAAAGTGTGGTTTGTCCAAGAAAACCATCTCTCCTTACCACTTCCAGCTCCTACTACATTATTCATTCTTTGAAATGTCTGTACTTTGTTATTTTCTAACTGTGAACATTTCCAAACACTGAGATTTTCTGCTTGTCAGGTATTTTCTTAGCTCTAATAGTTATCAGCTGTTTATGATAAATATTCTTTTTATTCTTATCTCTCCCCAATGTGGGACAGAAAGTGAGGGACCTGGAAGGATACCTTTGGATCTCTAGATTCCCTAATGCCATCTGAGTTAGCATCAAATGCCATTTATCATTGGTGGAGGGGAATTTCAGCTTCTGGGTGATTCATATGACCTATTTTAATATCCATCTTCAGATGAGGTGAAGTAGTTCATGGTGTCTCTGAAGTGCAACCTTTCTGAGACATGTAATCTGGAAAGAGAAAAAAATAATATTTAGAAATAGATTCTTGTGTCACCCAGGTAGAATACAAGTGAGATAAAATCATTTTTCTTGTAAGTTACATTTTAATTTATGACTATAAGTAAGTAGTCAGTGTGAGAGTCATAGGAAAGCCTTTACAGGGAAAGAGAAAAGAGCAGCAATCTTTTTTAGGCAAGACAAAATCAATTTTGTCTCGTGACAGCCTCCAGTAAATTTTCTTGATTGATTATGTTGTTAACAGACACAATGTTAATTTCCCTCCCCCCAGTTTTAAAATGATTTTGCTCAGAGTTTTTATCTCACTTGGAACAGATAGATTTTTCTTCAAGTCCACGCATTAGGAAGTCAGTTGGCTGAAGAGGGAAGAGGTGGCTGAGGGACTTGCACTGTGGTCCTCTGAGCGTAAACATTTCCCTGAACGTCAAATCTATTTTGTTGTTGGGACTTGCTGTCCTTACATTGCACCCTGCAATATCAATCATTTTGTTTTTAATGTTTGATCCACATCTGTGAAGAGACATTACTTGTTACAAAATAAGCAGGAACTGGCTGTGTCGGAGATAGTTGCCTGGATTTGTACAAAACATTCAATAGTGTGAAATATTTCAATAAAGAAACTGATTATTAGATTATTTTTTCAGATTATTCTTTCCTGATTATTAGAGAATTTTATGAGCAGTTACAAGAAAAATATTTGATCTATATCTTCTTTACATGAGCACGTGGCAATGAGGAAAAAAATGCAAAGTATAACAAAAAATATTAATGGATCAAAATACATTGTGTTAAAATATGTTGTTTTAATTGACCATATTCAAAAATCTCTTAGCTTATTATAGGAGCAAGGTTTTCCTCATGCAGAGGTAATGTATTGATTGTAATCGTGGCATTAGTCTTTCTCAATATAAAAAAATAATATCAGCTTATGAAAAGTGGTCTTTTAATAACAGTATTGAAAATAGAATGTTATTTACCCCATGAATAGTTAGCATCCTCAATGCTAAAAAAGACATCAAGGCTTGTATTTACTGTCCAACCAGATAATTAAGAGTTTTCCAGGTTAGAAATGTACAGGAATTTATCCAGAACCTGTTTACAGTGATTATCTTGGTCTCTGGATATAAATTGAAAAAAAAAAAAAAAGTTAGAATTTATTCATATTATCTATTTGTGAGTTTTTATTCAATGTTCAGCTGATTCCAAAATGGGAATGTTTATTGTACTCTGATTTCCAAAATGGGAGTGTTTATTGTACTATATAAGTGAATAGACCTAGGTATTTGAACTGAGTTGGAAATCCAGGACCTTGTAGAAAGTAGTAACTAACGCAGTGCAACACAACTTCGTTATTTCAATTGTATGCAAGGGAATTAGTATTTGCTGCATGCCTAAGCTGTAAAAAGGAGTCCTAACAAAAACAATACTTTGTCTACAGACAAGAAAGAAAATATTTTTTTAACTTTAAATATTTAAATATGTTCTAAATTTGTAGAATGTTCAGTGGGATTTTATGTGAGATAATTTGGGATTAGCGTTAAAACACAAAATGAGAAGGTATTTTGATGAAAGTTCATAATCCCTGAAGAGTCATCTAAAGAGATATACTCTTTTAAATACCAGCCTCTTGGATTTCGTTATTCTCTATTGGTGATAGTTCTGAACTGATAATGAAAAACCCTATCAATTATTTTTCAATAACTAATATTTTTTTTGTAACCAGGAAAAATAAAGTTATGAACAAATGAGCACTAATTTATTTGATAACCCAGTGTACCTGGAGTCTATGGCTAAGATTTAGTCTGTGATGAAATTATTCTGTTCTGAAGTAATAAAAAAAAAGGATGCATACTTTGATGACTTGTATTATTCTCAAGAAAGAAAAAAAAAAATTGGACCAAATCTTTTTATGTTTAGAAACTGAAACTTTACCCACTGCTGGTAAAGCCAACTTGCAATTAGAAAAATAAGCTGTCTTTCCTCTTTTCTGTGTCAGCCTTAGAAAAACACCAAAGCAAGGAAAAATCACACTCTTTGCCACGTTAATATTTCTCAGCAGGGCTGAAATCATGTATTCAAAGAGAATAGTGAATGCTGAAGATGCTTTAGTATTCAGCATCCTTTCTCATTTCTTCATTTTATAGTGTTCAACACTAGCCATCCCTGTTTCTGCTTTATCCACCATGGTTTAATGCAAACAAACAAACAGACATGAAACCGTTTCTGAAAGACTAACTTATTCACAGAGTTTTTTGGAAAGCATGACAATACACAAAGCAGATATAGGCCTGTTAGGAGATGTATAGCAGTTATAGCCCCGTTAGGAAATTAGGTACCAAAAATTAAATGATTTGTTACTGTATACAGTTAGATAAGTAGAAATAATTCACAAATTACAGGTGGCAACGTGGAGGGAAGCTGTGTTCAATTTACTTCTCCGTTCCATGTCATGGGCACCATTATTTCCCCCAACAGTCTATTTTCATATATATTTCCCATTTTTCCATTGATCATAGAAACTGATCATAGAAGCTTCTATCATTTCTTTTGGGATAACATTGAATATTACAATTGGCTTGCTTTTACAGAGTACTTTAAATCCTTTTCTTTACTTAATTTCTTTCCATTATCCTTATTTGATTATATTTTCTTCTACTTAAATTTCAAAAAGTTTTTATACAAGTTTAATATGTAGTCTTGAATGTAGCATTCATAATGCTGCTTAAACTCTTATGAGCAATTATTTTTTTGTTATAGGAAAGAAAAACAGTAAGGCAGTAAAAGTAAATACCTTGTGTCATGAGAGATAGGGAGACACTGTCACAGGAGAGACTAGTTTGCAATGAATAATTTATTCAGTGATTTTTAGCATTTTTTGAGATAATCCTGAAAACAGATAAATTGCAGTTTCTCAAATTAATTGAGCATTTGAATCTGTTTGCTGAATAATCCCTGTGAAGAAATGTACCTTATTCGTAAGCACAATACTGTAAATATTTAGTAACCAAAATATGAATTTCAAGCATTTTTTGATAGGCTGTTACACCCGGTGCACTGCCTGCTGAAATCAATAGGAACCATTTCACCAGCATTTGTGGGCATGGAGTGTGGGTAAGTTGTATGACTTATTCCTTCTTTTAGAGAAAATGAGATTTCAGTGTCAAGTTTCTGATATATATGTCTCGTTTGTCAGCTTGTCTATACACTTACACAAAGTTCTGGTGTGTTTGCTTTACTGGGGGAAGTATTGCTGTTAATACTGTTAATTCCTCCTAATTCCATGTCCTAGACTGTTCTTGAAGTTTGAGCACATAATGAGGTAGGTTTGCTTTAAATGAATAGTCATAAATACATATTTGGGTTTTCATCTATCTATTTTCTACTCACCTAGCCATACTTGTAAAAAGATCAGCATTTCACTTGTGCTATGAGCATACTACTGAGAAAATTATTGGAACTGGTTTGCCGTCATTGTATGAAGCCTCTGCTGCTATTGCAGTTCATCACCACCTAGGGATGTTGCTGTATTTAATGGGATAAATTGACAAAAATGTTAATAAACCTCTGCAGAGAAATTCATCCATCAGCTGAATTTACCTTTCCAAAATGCCCTTTGTGAAAATACCTGGGGGCATACCACACAATTAATATAAAACATAGACACCAGTAAAACTTTAAAAGGCTTAATCCTACAGAACAGTTTTTTAAATGAAGTTTTAAACATGGGCTGTCCTCTGTTTCAAAATGCATAAATAAATTGGGCCCCGGTGCCCCAATAAGCCTGAAAAAGCACAGCCTCTACAAAAAATTTTTGCACATGTTTATAAGCATATTTATAAATCACATTTTAATGAATGAATGGAATATGGAAAATTAAAATCCCTAAACCATCGTTTGATTTAAGTGGTTAAAAGATTTAATTAGGAGAAGCATGTCCTAACTGCAATTTAAACAGAGTTGCAGAACTGTTTGAGGCACAATATGTGTCTTCGCAGTTGAATTGCTCACCAACAAGAACTAGCTTGAGAAACCAAGAACAGAAAATTGCAGTGTACAAGTTAAGGCAGGGAAAAATTGACCCCCCCTGAACAGTATGAGCTAATATCTCTATAGCTGCCCTCAGGAGCCCAGATCTTAAGTGCTGCATTTCAGAGGTGGTAACAAGGCATTTTGATTACATGACTGCTCTGAACTTCTAAATAAATCTCGGAACTGCTACGGCTTCAAGGTCGGAGAGTTACCTGAAGGACAAAGAAAACTTTTTCTGAGATAAGGGGTAGAAATATCTGACAGTATTTTCTGTTCTATGTCTTCAGTGAGCTTTTGAGGTGGAGACCAGGTCACTTAGCTACAACATAAATTAAAAATGCTTCCTGATTTTGACCCCAAAAGAAGTAAAAGGGCAGTTTATTACTTAGTATATTGTAGAAAAGGATTGCAATGATGGCATTATAAGTAGACCTTCTGCTGCTGGTGGATACCCCTCCAGTTTCACCACCAGTGCTGTGAATAACAGCGCTCTCTTCTGAGGTTCCAGGACAGTACTCAAAAGAAGTGGTGCCCCCAGCTCTTCTATATGAAGATAGACAGATTGCTTTCCCCAGACTGCTGTACTTTGTTTTCATCCAAAAATGTAATCTTACTATATTTGAAAATTCATCCATAACTATGGCATATGATTACTAAAAGTATCCACAAGGATGATAGAAAAGAATAAAGAACTTTTATAAAGGAAAAAATAAGGCTATTCTGAATGGAAATGAAAACTGAAAAATGGCCAAAGAATAGAGTTTAATTTCACATTTGTAAACAAACAAGAAAATTAAGATCTCACAACACAGCAGTATGTCAGACCTGAAATATGCATGCAGGATCAGATCTAATAAGCCGAATAAATCTGAGGAGTGAAATATTCATAGACACTGAGCTGGCAGGGACCAATGTGATCCACCTGCTCCCCTGTCAATGCATGTGCCCACACAATGAACACAAAAGCACCTAAAATGTGTTCAAATGACACATGAAACTTTAACATATATCTAATTAGCCAATCATTATGCCAAAAACATTCAAAAGACGCAACTAGTGGGATGACTGTTTTTACATCACCTGGGGAACAGAGAGGAGGAAGTTCATCGTGATTTTACTTTTCTATGTCTGTTTTCCTTCAAAGCAAATAGCAAGGTTTTGAGGAATTATTTCAGTAGATGACTTTAAACACAGAGGTTCAGCTTGCTAATTAGAGTCCTAACAGCAGAAGCTTCCTGTTCTGAAAGGATTTCTGCCCTGGTTCTGGGACAGAAGAATGAAGTCCAGGAGCTGACCTAAGCTTTGCCAGCTGGCTAAAGGCATTGTCACCACATGGAGAGGATTTTTGGGCAGGCACATGTGGCACAGTCGCAGCCAATTGTGATCCCCTCCTCATCTCACGAGTGCAATGAACAGTTAGCAGCACAAAACAAGTTTCAGGTTTTGTATTTTAAAGTGGATTTTTTTAAATTGAACATTAATAAAATTCGTAAAAATATGGGAATGGAAGAAAACTGACGAAACATACCATTTCTGTATTATTCACTTTCTCCCTTTTATCTTAAGCCTTACAGGAGACAACTTTTAGATTGAAGTCTTACGTAAGAGTCCCTCAGGCCCAGAGAACAGTGAGCTATTTCTGTTTCTAATCTGGCCGAACAACAAATACCTCCACAGCGCATTGTGATGCCCACGTGCCTTCTGTAGCATGTCCATGTCATTGTCAGTCTCAGGAAGAACATAAGGTCCTTTTCTCTTTCTCTCTGGCTTCTGTTCTTTCTCTTGTCCATTACATCTCTCATACTTCCCACATTTTTTCCTTGCTAACCATTTTCTCCTCTTTTACAGGAACCCCTTAATGTGTTTGCTCTCTGCTTTCCACCTTGCCCTAGATAGTGGGGGAAAAAAAAAGACAAAATCCAATTGCCAGATTCAAGATAATGCAATTTCTACTACTGTGAGGCAGTACGTTCCTTTTTTCTGAATCCAGACGTATCAATATTTGACATAATGTTTGAAGTAGGAAGTTGCATCTGTCCATAGCCTTTCAAAGATGGCCATTCAGTCAATTTTAGTGGGCTGTAAATTCATTGCAGTATTAGCAGCCTAAAGAACACATCTGGAGGGACAAAAAACCCTGCCTCTAACCTCTCTTTCTTGACCAACACCTGTAGAGTGTAATTCTTTTCAGCATTTGTATCTCTGAATACTTTCTTATTTAAATTCATCCTATCTTCTTCAGAAATACTATGTATATGCAGTTTATCATTAATCTCTCTGTGGGTGGATGTTTCTCCTTCTTAACACTTGTAAATCTCTCTACCTCTCCTCCTCCTCTGCTTGGAGCAAGAAGTGGGGGAGGGCATTTGTCTTCTGTCATTGACCAATCTAGCCTAAACCACGACACACTGTTTCACAGGAAATGCTTCAGCGTATACTGTAAGTTTACCAAATGATGAGAATCTGGAACAAATCTAGAACAGGATAGTATATAACGTCAGATACTTTCAGTGGAATTTAATTTTAGACTGATTATAGAGCATGACACAAGATAGAGCATGACACAAGAACTTCAGGGACCTGTGAGATTCAGACTGTGTTTGATGATCACTTGATATCATAAATATTAAATATTGGTATTTATTTCCAGCTCCAAAAGGAAAAAAAGACAACATAATTAAAACTCAAAAGATAAAATGCTCAGACATTTAAAAATAGTATGAAGAAAAACATTGGATTTTTTTATTTTTCTTTCTTACATATTGCACATAAACTGTGTTTATTTTTTTCAGGAACTGTCTTTTTTTTTTCTGGCTGTAGATACCTACTTATTTTAGATAGCTGGAAAGCTGAATCCCTAAATATTTGAACAACTGAATAGCCTTCCCAGTATGAGAGGTTTCACCGAAATCCCCATCTACTGTTTTCAGTCAAGAAGGCTACCTATGCACATAAAATTACTCAGATATATAAATACTTACAGGCTTGAACACCTCGTTTTATGTTTGACAAATAGCAAAAAGTACAAATTATAAACATAATAATAACATAATAATTTCTGGAATCTGAACAGTGGATACCGTAAATTTAGAATTTCACTGAAGTGAAAGGAACTACACATGTTTTAAAATTAGGAAGGATCTAAAAAGATATGCTGCTTTCTTGCCTTTTTTTCTTTTTAGGTAGTTTACTTTCTGTGTCTGTTGATGTGCCTTCCCAGGAGAAGAGATTAGAGGTAGAGTGAAAATGTTTGGTTTTTTTTTTTTTTTCCTTTGTACTGCTTTTGGTAATATTTTAGGACTCCTAATATTCAGTTCTGAATAGTTTTCTGACTTCTTTTCTGGCGATTGTCTTTGACAGACATCTGCTTACCCCTGGAGAAAAGAATGAAAAAACCAAACAAAATCATCAGCCTTACCACTGTGGTAGTGGGGGGAGTAAACAGACGTAAGGGCTTATAATTTTTCCTCACGCTATCCAGATCACCTGTAGTGTTTGTCAATTAGACAGTGGCCATGTTAGCACCTCCGTCACGGCTCTGTGCACTCTTTGAGTATTCCTTTATAGTTGCTATATCAAAGACATGGAAAATTGTTCTATAATTCAGTTTACAGTTTCTGCAAAGCCTGCACAAAAAAAAGGCTTAATGTCTTGAGGAAGGCAAGCATTTATCATGTAAAGTTATTAACATCTTTGTTTGGAAAGGTAGATTTTTTTTTTTACCCTTTATGAAACAAAGTTTTTGCTGAGACTGGTAAAAATGCTTAGAGTAAATTGTGCTCCCTCTGTGCTCAACACCTGATTTCATCTGTTGCCCTGCAAGAGATGGCATCTCCTAGGTTGTCTTGCAAGAACTGCCATGCTCAGCCAAAACAGAGCTCAGTTGCTTTGACAACGAACATCTGGCAAGGTGCTTATTTGTTCTATTGCTCCTTTAAATAAAATTAAGGTATCACAAAGCTCAGTAAAATTTGTTTTCAAGCTACCCATGACTGGAGTGTCTTTAATAATCTTTTCACTGTATCATGCCATAGTATGTTATTTTATTAGTTATAAGAGAGGAAAGACATTGCTTGGATAATCTGAAATATCATTTGACATAATTGTACTTTGACATTTGCCAGGCTCGTTTTACAATCAAAACACTTCTCTGCTAATAAGAAGTGGAGTTTTGACATCAGGGTCAAAATACATGCTCCTTGCAATAGATTAGATTTGCGCAAACTTTTTTTTCCCTCTCCTGAAAACAGCCTGTAGGGGTTTAATACCTGTTACTCTTTATTTAACTTAGTCTTCTAGTGTTTTGTTTAAAGCTTACCTGTCTTCCCCTTGCTATAAAGAGTGAATTTGAGCTGCCAAATGCCTTATTGGTGTCTCTAAAGGAAAAGGAAAGTTTAACTGAGGCTTGTAGTGCTCAGAACCAGAGACGTGGTTCTACAGGCTCCAACAGAAGAAAACATCTAAACATCTGTTTGAAGACTTTCTGCTCAGAAAAGGACTCTGCAGATCTCAGTGTCTCATGCACTGTGGCTGCACATACATTCTGCTCCACTTGAATATGTGCTCTCTTGAACAGTGTGGAAGTAATTTCTTCTCTTAATTCAAGTGGAACGTACATTTTCCTGAAAGGAGCAAAAGAGAGTGTGATACTGGGGCTTAGAAGTTGCACTGATAAACATTACATATAATATTTGACAAAAAATAATATTTTTTGTCACTGCCTGAAAAAAATAACAAGGGAAATACTTGTACTTTTTTTTTTTTTTTTTTTCCCTTGATAACAATGCTAAATTCTTTTGCAGGTTTGGGGTATAAGTTGTTCCCTGTCAAAAATGACTCTTGAATTTATTTTTCTTCAGGGAAAAATAACTGAAACTGTTACAAAGAACAGTCCTTTATCCTTCATGAAGCTCATTTAATAAAGGTTTCAGTGAGATAAGAGGAAGGAAAATGGGAAAATGACTCTTCTTTGGAGGTGGGTTAATCCTGAGAAATTGAGTTAGAGAATGTGAACTATAATGTAATTAGTGTGATACTGATGTGGTTCATGTCAAGTACCATGAAGAAAATTAGAGGTGTTATGCAAAAGGAACACATATCACCTTCTCTTCTCTAATGAACCAGAATAGAAATGATTTGAAACTACTGTTTAATCTTGTTGCATGCATGGGGTTGTCCTTTTGCAGATGCTGAAATCCAAATTCAGTTCCCTGACTGTCAGAGCAGTGTTTGCTCAAAGAGCTATACTGGTCTCATGTTCGGGGCATTAGTTTCTAAGATCAGCTCTATGAAAGTAATGTACATTGACTTCAACACCTGAGATTTCATCACAAATTTTATTTTTTATCAGCTGTAGTTTAGAGAAGACATTGGCCCCAACTCTCCTAGGAGGGCTACTTTTATTTTTCTAGCTATGTCCAGCCACCCTCTGTTGAGATCACATTTCCTTGGGAGAATGGTTATGTTTGTTAAAAAAGAAAACAAAATTTTAGTTCTTTGGAGAAATGTTCATTACACAAAGGGTTGATAACAGTCGGTTATTTTTGATATTATGATGTTGTACACATGTATCAAATCTATCTTTCTGTCTATAATGTAGGATATTACTTTTTCTGTTATAAGCTTTTTTTTAATTTCATGATATGAATGAAGATTGTCTCAGTTCATGTACCTATACTTGTTTAAAATCACTTCAAGACTTATTATGCATCTTGTAGAAAGAGAGACAGACTTTGATTGGTGTCAGCCACAGTTATTCTATTGGTGTAGTTGAAGCATTGCAATACCATTTTCACCATTGTGAAAGTTAGCTACCTTTATAGTTATTTCATAAAAATTAAGATGACTTGTGATCTTTCTTGTTTTTGTTTTTCTTTTTCTTTTTTTTTTTTTCCTTTGGGACCAAAGTAAAATAAAACTCAGATTGCTTTGACCAAAAAAAAAAAAAGTCTATTGATAAGCTTTGTTACATTTGTTTTTGGGTTTTAGTAATTTGCAGTTTCTTTCACGATGCTTTCATGAAGGCATCATATATGCACACAAATACTATTGCAAAGGATGATGTGGTAAAGACTAATTTTTTTTAAAATTTAACTGTATTCTTTAAAAGCTGTCTATAGTTTACTGGAGCTTTATTAATCTCAGTTTGCCAGTTTATTGATCTACTTTGAGGAATATATTGTTACTGTTGAAGCCAAGAAAACTCGAAGGTTTTTTGATTCTTCTTTACGCTTAATTTAAAATTCCAAGTTTTAAAACGTACGAACAAGTCATGACTCTGTAACTAGTGTCACTACATTTGATGAGATATAGTGCACAGAGCAAGAATGGGAAATCAGCAAGACTGTTAAGGAGAAACCTGTGTACATTTTAGATCAAATCAATAACAGTGAAGGAAAATGCATGGGACCTACTAATACATTTAAATATGTGGATACATATATCTTTAGTTATAGTAACCTCTTTCTGGCAATAAAAGTTTACTTTTGATAATCCTATAAGGGGTAAAGCTTTCATCTGTGTTTCTTTTTTAGGGTTGAATTTACTGTTAAAGTATGCATCATAATTCTTTCTTTTTGTATCAGTGTTCCCCCTAGTTCATTCCAAAGATGATTTATCATATATTACTGGTGATGGGGAGATTTCATAGAAATCAAGATATACAGAAAAAAACCCAATTGCTTTCTTTATTTTCTCACCCTCTTTCAATCATACGTTTTCAGGTGACAGTCTCTATTAATCACAATTGCTAAAGAAAATATCTTTCAGCCTATCAGTCTCCCAAGAAGTTAACAATGTTTTGGTTTATCACGTTGTAATATTTTATAAATCACTTGGGTACATGGTGACAAGAAGGCATTCTGAAGGCTTCAGTTGGCAAATACAATGTCATTATTACTATATGCTTGTTCATGTTGTCAGGCAATAGTGTCATTGATGTACAAAGGAAATCTCAACAAAATTAATGGAGAGTTTTTCTTAAACTTCAGTGGTGTAAAATAAGTGATTACGGTACATCTTTTTTTCATTCTGGTTTAAATGACAGAAAAAAGAAGTTAGTTCTGCCTGTAAAGACAAAGGCTTTAAATAGTGTTTATAATAGTAAATCAACTTGCTTATCACATAGCAAAATATAACAGCTTAGTTATAGTAATTATTTTTGTGAACATTTAAAGAAAATCCTCAAATAATTAAGATATTAAAATAGAAAATTTATCAAGAGTGTCAGAATTGGAAAATATATCAAATTCTTAATTAGCGATGTCATCATCATCCTTTACTCTGACTTAATGGTAAGACCATTTTACATAGGTCTTACCATATCCCATATGAGGGAAAATGAGGCACAGATCAGTGCATTAATTAACTTTGCAACTGTCATGCTAAAGGCTAGTAACAGCCATACAAGGAGAAACTTCTTCTCCTTCTCAGCCTTGGTTTCTATTCCAATAAGCCCCTTTGCCTTACAATAAGTAAGAGTAGTGTATTGGAAAAGGAAATATTTTTGTTATGTTTGTTCAGAGTAAGCACCACATTAATTAAAAAGCCTGGCATATGTGCAAGCGTATACCAAGTATATACCAGAGACATACCAGAGATATTCCAGACAGTCTGAGTACACTCCATAGGATTCAGTCATTGAGTACTTTGTTCTAGTGGTCAGATGCATGCAAGCCAGAAGTAAGCTAGTGTAAAAAAAAATAAATATCTAATTTAGATAGCCCACAGATGATATCAGCAGGTGTCATAGATTCAATAGATTGGAATTAAGCTTGTTGAAAAATGCAAATTGTCAATGAAGGATAAAAATTCAGACAGGCACAAGATCTTTTGGTTCCTAAGGAAGGAACCTTTCTTAACTTCAGATAAAAATTTGCACAGCACTTAGTATGTAGCTACAAAATAGGAATCGTTAAAGTGTGTATTAAGTAAGATTCTGGATTAGATAATGATAATACACTGCCTCATAAAATCTACAAATACAGGAAAAGTCAGATAAGCATGCAACTCTTGCTCATTAAGATGAGGTGTTCTGACCTCACATTACCTTGATCTTAACTATTATTACAGCAGTTTCTGAAATACTTTGTGTATTGTACAAAACTCAGAAAGAAGTATGTCACTGATTATTTCCAGACTCTTAGCTGTTTTATAGAGTTTGGTATTGTTATTCCTAGATATAGATAGATAAGCTAGCACGACCTTTTTTATGTGGAATCTTGTCTGAACAAAAAAAAAAAATCTGTTCTTAACATCCTAACTCAAGGTAAAAGTAAGTATTTTTAACTACTATAAAGGCATAACAGCAATGATCATAACACCAAAATGAAAAAATCTAAACTTTGTTCCACTGAAAAGTATTCATACAAATTTCCTCAGACATAATTCCTATATAACAAAACCTGTTTACAAATGAAGAAGAAGTGAAACTGGATGACTATATTTGTTCTGAACAGTTTGGCTTGTCAGGTTGTTTTTTTTATGTATGTGTATCTATGTATATACATATTTATAGCTTGTTCTTATTGCTTCTTTATGCAATATTCAACCATGTTGTTTCTCATAGAGTATGAATTAAAGTAAGTGAAGAATTCAAAGAAAACAGTATTTAAGCTATATAGTGGTGACTCAAATGTAGCTGTTTATGAGCTTAAACTGCTTCTGGATCTGAAAGCAAATACTAGTGTTGAAGAAGGATTTATTTCCTACGACAGGTAGTGCTTGATTATTAAATTCAACAAACCCATTTGTTGGAAGGCTCAATGACCTCCCTCAATTATTTCTTGTATCTCTAGACAGATTAAGATTTTGTTTAATATCGTGTATGTCCTAAGACTCTTGCAGGCTAAATAAGAGGAGAAATTTAGACCCTTTATGGAGGAGAAACAGTAGAACCCAGTGGCCCAGGTCCTGAGTCACCTGGCTGGCCCTGTTCAAGAGCAAACCTAGATTATTGGAAATCACCTGAGTCTCATGTAATGGGTTTTCTGGAGGCTAGCTCCTGCTGTGCTCGCTTGCTCTAATTTTTCTGCTGCAGTTTAATTTGATTGACATCAAGGAAGCTTTACCATTTTATCTGCTGGTACTCTGCCTCATTTTTGAAAATGAACTGATGCAGCCAAAATCTAATATCTTCTCAAAAAAAAAGAATAAATAAACAAGTGTTGCAATGATCAAATATTTCTTAACTGAAAAACAGTTTTGTACTTTCAGAAGCAACAAAAAAATTGTTAACAACAGTCGAGTAAAGTTTGCCATATGATTTTTATCAGCGCCTCATGTTCTACTGTAACTGGTCTCATTGAATCATGTTACAAGTTAAAGTCAACTGTAACAGATTCTAAATAATGGAGATAATACATTATAGTGGAAGCAAAGAAGGAAATCCAGAACTCCTGAAGACTAATGATGGTTCTTCCACTGACTTCAAGGGAATTAGTATTTTGCTCAATGATTTTTCCTTTCCACCATATGGGAACTTTCTAATTTGATGGAAACTAGTCTGCATGCAGGGTTCTGGATAGGTGCATTTAACTGGAAGTTAATCAATTAGTTTTTAATTCAGAGTTTGAAATGGGGCTACAAATGTATTGGATACAAGTAAATGAGTATGTACACTTTCAAACAAGAACTTTCCTTCAAAATTCTGGGGTTTTACTAGAAATGTTTAATTTACATTTATTATATTATATGTAAGAATCTCTCAAAAGCTATATCCATCTATTTGCCTGAAGAACCAAATCATGATTTTCCAGTTTAAAATGCTAGAGATGAAATATCAGTTAGGAAGCTAGTAGAGCAAGGTCTTTCTCAGTAATTCTGCAGGAAAATGTGTGAGTCACAGCACATCTCATTCTGAAAGGGAAAACAAGGATGACCTCATTTTAATGATCTGTACTCAAAACAACAACAAAAAAATTTTTCAAACTTTGCTGCATTTTGAAAAGGAGGAGGATGAAGTGCTCTCTCTGCACAGTAGGAAGTTCCTCTGCCTTTCATATTTCTAATTCCAGGCAGCATGCTGTCTGCTCCAAAGAGCAAGAAAACAAATGCCAAGCTTTAATCAGAATTATATTGGCTGTGTAGGGACTTTCAGATCATTTGCCCATTCCTAACAATGTCATGCAGATTCCCATCAGAATATCAATGCAGAGACCTTTGCCCTTGATGTGAAGAAAAGGTTGCAAAATACTCAAGATGAGCAGCAGGTCCATTTGAGGTTAACATTCCTTTTTGTGATGGGGGGAGGAAGAAAGGGTAAAAGTTTCACTCTCATTTAATTCCTTAATGAAACTAAGAATTAGAATCCCTGCAGCGTAGCGCTAACCTTTTCTCTAGTGTCAAGCAATTTTTTTCTTCAAATACATCTTGGATAATGCTGTAGGCTAATGGCTTAGAGGCCATTAATAAGACATACTGTACTGAATTTGACAGACCTTTCACAGCCACCTTAAACAAAAACCTTTGTTCCTGAAAGTGCAGAACTGTTTTTCAAATAAGAAATGTTTGATAATTACAGCATTTGCTTATTTCTTGAGAGACAATTATAGGTTTTGGCTACAACAGTTCATTTTTAAAAACGGGGCAGAGTAACAACGGGTAAAATGGCAAACCTTTACTAGTATCAGTGAAATTAAATTGATTTGCCTCTGTTTAGCCACCTGTATGAAACTATATTTGTAAGGCTAATTTTGCTCAGGGGAACCACTGAAACCAATTATGTCTATTTTGAAAGAGAAGACGATCTCTCAATGTTTGTTGTGTCTTTTCAAATGATTGATTAATTGATTCATCTATTCGTTTAAGTTTCTTTAATATTGGAGAATTTAGCTTTTAGCCATCCATGGGTTTTACTGCAAAACGGAAACAAGTACTTACATTTACAATCATATATTTGGCATAAAAGCCTCAGAATTGCCCAATCGTCCTTTATGAGGGATAAAGCTATATTCAAAATAACATGACTTTAGAGAAACGTTAGTCCAATTTAATGAACTGAATTCCAGCACTTTAAAGTCAGATATTCTTCTCCACTTCCTTTTCCCTCAGTGTCACTAATATCCTCAAGCCTTGCCCTTCTTATCCTGTGCAAGAAAACCTGCCTAGGAAGAGGTAGTCTTCAATGTGAGTCTTCAATACAATCCTAGTATTTGGACAGTAAGGCAGCTGGAGAAAACATGATAAGGAAGCCAGTTCTACTCATGACCTCTGGTTCTGAGGAAAAAGACAATCATGCTGGATGCATTAGAAAGCCATTGCTGTATCTCTCCCCAATTTCCCCTAGCCTCCTGGTCAACACTTACTCTAATTAGTCTATTTTTATAATGGTCATCATATATCTATTTCATTTACATCAATAATACTATGATTTAAATAAATTATTATAATTGACAAGTGTTAGTTGATATGGTGTAATAAGAGGAATTAATTATATCCTTCATCCATGTTTATCTTACAAGCTTTTCTTGAAAGAGCTGTGCATAACAGCTTGCATGGCCTTGCCAGAGACCCTTCCATTTTAAATTTATCTTTCCTGGACATGACTGAGCAGGTTTGCAAATTCCAGAAGAAATTTCATCAGGGCTTTTCGTTATAATGTGCTTTACTGCAAATACTACACAAGAAACACATTTTAGGAAGCACATAACACAATGTTTATAATCGTTTTATGATCAGCTAATCACTTAATCTCTCTCCTTATTATTAATTAAAAAAAATAAATTTCTAATTCATACTATATGTTCTGATATTAGTGAACCATTGTATTTGATTTGCTTTGCATTCCTCCTTTCTACTCCTTTCCTGATCTTCCCATCCTGGTTATTTCAAATTCTCCATTCTCTGTACTTCATGAGGTATTCAGTCCAGTTGTCTTTACATGCTAACTTTGTACTTTTTTAATCTTTCTATTTAACTTAAACTGAGTGAAAAAGATATCACTCAGTTCAAGGTTATTTCCTCTTATACACCTTTTCATAATGTCCTTATGTATATACTCAGACTAGAATAATATGATCTCTTCCTCTTTTAGGGACTTTTTGGCAAAGAAATATGTTATTGTTCTTATCAAAGACTATCCAAGCTTCTTAATGATTATTCTTTAATCTGTATTTTGAAAACTGAAGTCTCCCACAGGGAAATAATTCCTACCTATCCTAAAATACCATAGAACTCCTTTATGTATAATGATACACAGTCCCATGTTGTAGCTAGACAATTTACATGGGTGGTATATCTTTATGGTTGCATATTAGAAAGTTGATTCACATTTTTACAAATAAATGTGTGCTAAAAGACAGCACTGAATGAAAACTTAATGAATACCCGTTCCTGTGGTAAATTTTACTGTTTCTGTTTTGTTTCATTGGATCAACAAAAAGACTTCTTGTTTCAAATTCTAACCTTTTTAAGAGATTGACAAATTTCCATTTCACAGCATATTACTAGAATTGTTAATAAGGGGATTGAATTTTTGAATGCATGAAGATATAAATGTTAGGATTTCATATTATCAGCTAGGAATGTTAGAGAAGAATTTCAGATCAAGTTTTTTATGTGTTCCTAAATCTTCTGTCCTCTTCGTATATGCTATTGTCCAATTGCTCTAGATCTTTCTTAAGGTGAAAACTGTCTACGCATCTAGCTGAACTATTTAACTAGGCCTTTTAGAGGGCAATAGTCAGTTTCTTCATTACATGAAGCATCTAAGCAGACATGCAAGATTTCATTGGCTTTTTCTTCCCATTTATTAAAATGCACTACATATTCACATTCTATTTCAGCATTCTGCCTACATTGCTTAATCAATGGTGAGGAACTCACAAAGGCATAGAAACACTCCAGGAACCACCAAGGCTGGAAGTGATGCATGCTGGCGCAGTCTGTCATCCTTCTCCACATCTTGCAATGAAGTAAATGTACAGGAGAGAGAAAGGTGTACCACTGTGAGAGACAGTGAGATAATTCTGCTGAAATTGTCTAGAAACTCCATACTGGGGACTCTTCATGTCTTCCCAGGTCAGTGTAACATAGGTCAGGAGTTGAAAGCTAAAGCTGTGTTATGGCTGACTCCTTCCTGCTGAATGGCTGTGTGATAGAAGATGCTTTTACAGTTGTGCTATCTTTATTTCTTTTATTTCTACTTTTATTTATTTTCTGAGTTGTTCTGCATTTCTATGTTCAAAATGGTATCCTTAACATCCCCTAAAATAATAGGAGACTAATACGTGCTGTGTATCTGTGTCAACTTAACTAACTTCTAGGTATCACTTTCACTTTTTCAGTACTTCTGTGCATAGGGCATGCAGAGAACGAAATCAGAATAAGTCCAGCTGCACACAGGGACCTTCCAAAATCCTTCTTTATAACTAGCTCTACAAAGTAATTTGAATGAGAAAATAATGTAGACAGATATTTGTGAGGGATGTCTCAAAGGTCATGAATGTCATGAAAGTCCTTAAAGACTGTGCAAGAAACTAGTCTACAACTTCAAGGTTCCAAACAATAAGTGAATTTTGATAAGTGGCAATTTTATTTCAGAGGCATTATAGATATTGCTCCTAATTTTCAGAAAAAAGCCTGAAAAACAAAGCAAATTTTCATTTCAATGTTTAAGAATTTAAAAAGTAAAAAACATTGTGTACTTGTGGAAATATGTATGTGGACTCTTCGTGCAAAATTTTAGGATGTGAAATAGTTATAACAGTAAGAGAGAAAAAAATTGCAGCACCATTCTTTTGGAAAAGGTATCAGTTCCTTCATTCATTCAACATTTAATTTTTTACTTTTCCTCTGAATCACAAGTTATACACAGCTGTGTTTCTCAAATAATTATTTATGCCTTTGTAATTTATGAAAAAAAAATTAAATTACATGAAAAAATTAATGTAATGCATGCCTATGTAATTCATAGCTATTTATGCCATGTAATTCATGTAATTCATGTAGTTCGTGACTCTCAGTCAACTGTTCAGAGTATTCAAAGTATTTAATTTATACTTATTCTCCTTTCTGTTCCTTTCTTAGCTTGTGATATCAGGATTTTTTCTAATGCATGGTATGTGGCACAGAAATATCTAACCTAGCAGGGACCAAGCTATCTTGGGAAATATAAAGCCATGTTGGACAAAGGGGTTTTGTGTGAACTAATTGGATTCAGCTTTCCTATACGGAGATGGCTAGTATTTTCCCTATTTACATCAGATACCATTGCATTACAGAGAACTTATCATATACCCATTGGAAATAAAAGAAGCAAGGCTCATTGCCATGGCAACTATGTCTGAGTGCTTCCCAAAGGGAATTAGGCATTTAAGTAAGCACTTACTTGCCTAAATATGTTTGCGGACTTGGACCTTGGCCTCCTAAATTAGTTTTCTAATTACAGTTTCACTGAGGATACTTGTCATGAGACATAAACAGGTAAAGTATTATGTTTGTCAGAGCCCTTCCAGACATACCTCTGATTGATCAGGTGAGAAACTGAGAATGCTTCATGCTAGACTACATAGTATTCCTGACAATATATTCTTAAAGTTCACCTGTCTGGGTGTTCTTCACACACATTTTCCATCCACTTCCTGTTATGTTTTTTTCCTGTTGGATGCAGTAAAATGAAGGTTATAACAAAAAATGAAAAAAAATTCTGTCTTATGTTTTGCTTGCATTTCCTGATAGAGCACTGCTAGCTGCCTACCACAAATATATTGTCTTTCCCTGAGCTGTACAATCTGATTTTTATTCTGTAGCTATCTATCAGGCCAAAGAGAATAGTTTCTATCAAAGAAACACACTTCATCTGGCGCATGCTTCCGAACTGTTGGAGTTCTCTCTTCTTTCTCACATCAATGGGAGACTGAGCTTGCTTTCCTTTCTTCTTCCTTACTTAATGTCTTTGGATGCTTGTATTTCAGAAATTGTCTTATCAATGGATTGCATGCAGATGGTGTGGTAAGTGGTGATGACTTAGCCTGAAAGCCTAGCCTTCAGCTGTTTTTCCAGCTTTGTTCTCTGAAATCACAGGATTCTCAGCTTTCACAAGTCTACTGCAGATCCGTGAATATTGCATATACAGGTTCTATTAGGGCTATCCATCAGAAGTCCACCTAGTGTTTCCTTGACTTTAGCAGGCCTTAGCTATCCAGCAAAAAACTGCCCTGTGATTCAGCGAAAACCTTCTCTAAGACTGCGAAGATTTACTGTGTGGGACATCGGAGATCTCTCCTAGACCTGGAACTAAACAGAATTTATATTAAAGACTATGGTAACCGAAAAAAGAATTTTCTTATACAGTAGGGAAAGATCCAAGCACTTTGGAAGGATAAGCTTTGAATTAAAAGTGAATTTTACAAATAGGGATATGGTCTGAAATTAACATTATGAAATTCAATGAGACTAAGTACTATGTTTTTAAGTCAATCCAGGCTCCTGTCCTCAGCAAATACCAAATTTAAAATGGAGAGAGAAATCCTGCTAGCAGGGAGGAATAACTCATCCCAGAGTTTTATCTGTTCACATACATATTTGACCCAAAATGACATAGCTGCAGAGTTGGCAAACATCATCTGGGATCTAACCAGTGCCATATTTAAGAAAAGAGATATAATAATTCTTTTAGTAGTTGTCTGCCTTAAAAGTACCATGTCAAAATCTTTAATAGAGATGTTTACAAGGTAATCTTCCTAGGATGACAGAATAGGAGAGGTAGAAATAGGAAGGGTGAGAGGAAGCACAATGTTAATCTTCACACAGTAAACTGTCTTTGTGTTACAAAGGATTTTTCTTACCATCAAGAAATAATTAACTTGATTTGATGTAGAAATTATTAATTTCAGAAATTGGGGAAAAAAATCTTCTTGCAAGGATAGCTAAACAATAGAACAGATTACCTTGGGACGTTTCAAAAGACAGACTAAGTGACCATCAGACAGAGCTAATTTGTATGGACTAGAACAGAAGACTGGCTGGATTGCTTTGTAAGGTCTCCGCAAACCCTACAAAATATAGTTTCTATAAATAGTCCAGTCACTAATGCCCATGGTAGTTTCATCATCAATTTCAATGAAAAATTAATCTAAGTGCAATTAAAAGTCTCCTCTGCTTGCTAGTGAGCTATGATACATACAGCAGCTATGTGTCATTATTTTTCTTTTACAGATGGAAAAATCAAAGTAAAGGATGCAAGACAGTAAATGTCTGCAAGACAGCAAAATATGATTTTCCAGGACTCAGAAATTAGTTGTCTTACTTCTATGTGTAAGAGTGAGTCACTACTTGACAATGCGATTTAAGGAACTTCTTACCATAACCATAGATTTAACCATAAACTCTCTTAACCGTACAGATGGTTAAAAGATATGAAGATAATGATCTAGTACTGGTTTCATTAAACCTCCGTGGAGCTATTGTTCTAACTTAACATGGGTGTTTTGAAAGTCTTACCTAATAACTGAAGATGACAGCAGTGTGTTTTAAGAAAATGTGATGAAAAATGACCTCCTGCATTTGTGGCATTAGAAGTATATTTTTGAAAGCTGTTGCGTATGAGAAAGAACAGCTGGGATGGCATATCTTGTCCACATTTGGAAGCATGAATGTAAAATATACTGCTTTGCCAAAGATAGTGTTTAACAGAAAATGGTTTGTTTACTGCTTGGAAAACTGATGATTTGACTGAATCAACAAGATGCCCAAATGATGCTTCCACAATTTGCACCTGCTTGTCTTGTTTTAATGAATGTGAAACTATGCAGATTAAGCATTACCAGGTGTAGTACAGGAACGCATATGCTGAAGCACTCTGTTTTTCTTATTCTTCTTTCCTCTTTCCCTTCTTAAATCAGATTTCACAAGAGGGTTGTTTTTTCTTTTTTTTTTTTTTAAGAAACATGACAGAAGAGTTCACAGCCCATCTCCTTCGCTCCGATAATTGTACATCACTGTAAGTTCTGCAGCCATCTTTCCTTCATTTTACTGCTCTAAATTACTTCTTCAAAATACCACTTTTTCTATGTGACTGCAAAGAACACAATAGTTTCTTTCCTCTCTACTGAAGAGCCAATAATGAGAAAATATTATGTCTGTCTTTGGCAACTAGTAACCCCTGGAGAAATCTGAAGAGCTGTTTCCAGAAGCATCTCATTACTAGTGGGAACCTTTGATTTTCAGCTTACTCTAAGGTTTTTATTTCTCTTGTGTATGTTTGTATGTGTGTGCATGGCTTTCCTTTTTGAAGTCCAAATTAAATGTGAAGCATTTGTCATTAAGTGTGGCACTAAAGAAAGTCTTGCAACCAGTACCTCCAACAGAAACCAACAATCCTTGACTTCCCAGTTTTAAAAATACTTTTTCCTTCTGGAATCAACAACTTGTGTCTGTGTGAAGTATTTTCTCTCCAAGCTTTCAGTCTTTACTAATAAATTAATTAAGAAAAACTGGTCTTTTCTACATTAGGAATATATTTACAGCTCACCGATGAACTAGAGATGGTCTGAGAATTGAGGAACAAGATTAATCTCTAGATCTATATTGATTTCTGGTGAGATATGCATATATATGTACCCAGATGCATATGTGTGGAATGCAGACTTGAGGAAAAAGAAATATAAAGGAAAGGAGTGCATCCATACATTCTCATGGAAATGGGATATACTAAACAAGCAGCCACAGAGAAAAATGTGTGACAAAACCTTGTCACAAAGTAATTCTTATCCATTAATAAATACATAAATGCACAGATTCTTCATACATTTACAATGGTCTCTGCAAAAGCAGAGGTTGCTGACCACAAAAATGGAGGGGCAGACCATTTAGTACTTATGCCAAGCAAGAATAACATGCAAATACATAAACTTTCCATCAAATTCAGACAAGAAATTCTGTGCTTATAACATGAGAATCTCTGACTATAACATGAAGGCTCTGTGGACTCTGAGGCCTTAAGTTGCTTCTGCATCTCATCATAACAACAGGAGTGTCTCCATGTGAGACAAAAGTAATCAAAAAGCATTTAGAGTTGGCATTTGCAAGGGGTGTCCAAGGCAACAAGAAAAGCTTCTACTGCTACACCAGAAGGAAAAGGTTGAACAAGGAAAATGAAGACCTGTTTATAGAGGGCAGTTGTTTTAGTCACAGCAGCCACAAACAGGCTGAGGTACTCAATGCCTGCTTTATCTGAGCTTTGCCGGCAAGGTCTCCCAGGCATCTGTGATTAGACACATGGCTCAAGGAGGAGAATGACAAGTAATGGATAAGGATCAAGTCAGGCATTACTGGAAAGATTTTGACCCAAATTAATTAAAAGCTGCATTTAGGGTGCTGAGAGAGCTGCCTGAAATCGTAACAGTGGTTGAGACCAGGAGAGGTACTCAGCAACCGGAGAAAAGCAGGGTTTGCACTCATCTTCAAAAAATGCCACAAGGAATTACACACTGGTCAGCCCTACTTTGGTTCCTGGGAAAGTCAGGGATTGTTTCCTCTTGGAACAAGTTTATGGGGACATGCAGGAGAAGAAAGTGGGAAGGGCTGGGAAGGATTTACTGAGAGTAAATTATGCTTGACTGAACTTATTGCCTACTATGATAAAACAATTCTATTTGGCGGCGAAAGGAGAGTGATGGATGCCAAGTACCTCAACTTTAGCAAGGCTTTTGACACTTTTGTTCAAAGGTGCAGTTAACTATACCAAAACAACTATACCAAAGCAAAAATACCAAGGAAAGAATACTAGTATGGCTAAACCTTATAAGAACTGACTTCAGACTTAATTGTTATAAAGCATAACATTAAAAACTGTATTTCTTTCTTTATGCTAAAATACTGTCTTTATTTAGTAACTCTTCTGTTTTGTAGGTTCAAAATCCCTTGCAATTCTTTCCAGAGAGAGACTGCTCCTCACTGAGGTCTCATCACGTTTATGTGGGTTTTTTTTCAGAAATTTTATGCCAGAAGTTTAAGAAATATGCCTAGAGGTGAAAACACTAATGGTGACCGTCAAGGCCCTCTGCTGGTCAGAGAATCTTTTTAGGCTTTTGTTTTGGCGAATATATTCTTGTAACGTAATTCTCTTTTTTCTCTATTGTTTAGCCAACCACAGCAAAGTCTCTTAGGCGGTATCATCAAGTCTGATATTGGACAAGTGTCTGTTTTATTTTCTTTTATGCTGGCAGACACTGTAGGCAGCCTGTGTTTGACATAGTTGAACGTATGGAGTTCTGACAGCTCTTCTCCATCTTTTCTTCCTTTCCTGAGGGCAACAGGGCTCACTGCGGATCCCCTGCCCTAAACTGTCCACTGAACATTGTCCATCTGCACTGAAATACAAGGCAAATAAATACTATAACTCAGAGATTTCATTTAACATTTATTTAAAAAAATCACTTCACAGAACTATTCTTGTTTTGAGGTGCCTGTAAAAGTTCCAAATTCTTATCTATCACCATTTCTATTGACTACAGGAAAAAAAATGATGTGCTTCTTTTTCACCCACATTCTAATTAATACCCAGAACATTTACTCTCTTTCTTGTTCTTGGTTTGGTTGAAAGTGGGTTAGTCAGTTCATGGGCCATTTTACATGCAAATCATAGACTGACATATTCACAGGTGTTGTGCAAGTTCCAAACTTTGACTTGTAAGTCAGATCTTTTGGCAACATGCTTGAAAAACTGCTAAACCAGCAAACAGATTTATGAAAATAGAAGTTGAAATAATAATGATTTATTAGTGTGATCACCTTCTGTAGGATTTATTTATCTTGCAGAAGTGTATAGAACAAAAAATCTTTCTCAATTTATAGTCATATATCTGTATTTAATTTTAAGTATAATCATACCCTGAAAAGTTATCGTGTGTTGATCAAAAAATGACAAAAGAGATGTGCCATTTTCATTAGCTTAGCCCGTTTGAGTTCCTTTTTAGAGGTGCTAGTAGCCATGTGAAAAGTTAAGTTCCAGTTATACAGTTATAATACAATCATTGCAATCATTTGATATGACTTAGGTGGAAATGTTAGTGATCATGTAGCTAATAAGAATTATAAATGAGGTTTTAATATAATTCAAGTAGAAACGTGTTAGGAAATCCCTGAGAAATCAGTATGTAAAATAGACACAATAAACTGTAAAAAGTATGTTTTGATTTGTTCTGGAGTTATATCTTTTGTCAGCCATCCCATCCCTATTGATCACATAGAAGGTAAACACGGCAAATGGCTAGATTTTTTGACTTCAGGCAACCGTTTTTATTCTATCAATACCCCTTTTTTAACTTTACTAACTATACTTTTTACTTCCTGTAATAGTTTTATAGTAGTTGCTTGGAGATTAACAAAAATAAATTCTAGCTGGAGGCTTTTACTCTCAATATAATCTGATGGTCAATAGTGGGTTTTGGGTATTATCTTGTCAGTCTTAAAGCCAGAACTTTATTTTTTTTGTTGTTGTTTTTGTTGTTTTGTTTTCTAATCAACTTATTGCAGGAAGGCTAAACCTCGATATGCTGGTTTGTCCTGTAACCACAGTCTAAATGCTCTGCTTTTCTGTGATTTATATATTGACAGTGCTTTGTCCCACAGGAACAAGGACAGGCTACACCAGAGCACAAAGTGACTTCAGTGTGCCCAAAATGCCTTTTTCACTGCCTTTCCCTGTACGTCCACACGGACTGTAATATGGTAAAGGTAGTTACTGATGCAAAGTCTCCAGAGCTGGTAGGGTTTCTTAGTACTGCCACTGTTAGACAGTACACTGTAGGGGTTATGTCTACCGTGCTGTAACAGCAAGCTGGATAAACGTGTTTGAGTTAGCTTGAATGAGTTGGTTAAAATCTGAGCCATTGCCCATCCTCTTGGGCAGGTTGTGAAGTCTGTCCTGAACTCCAAGCAGATAGGCTTTAGGCACATCTGTTCAATGTGCAGTAGAGATGTGTCCACTGCAGTTTTTGTCAGACACTTTAAGGGCACTTATGATAGTCCAGCCTTGGGAATCTGGGGACTTTGTACCATAAACAATGTACTAGCCCTGACTCTGAAAAATACATTACACCTTAATTCCATGGGTTTGTGCTTATATATATACATATAAGGGTATAGGCTGAGATGAATTTCAGGCACCCAATAGGTTTTTAGGTTTGTACCCTGGTTAATTTACCATTTTAAGTCCTTAAGGACTTAAGGGAGAGAAATCAACACAAATGACAGTAGTGTAGAGATTTCCATTTATAAATAAAGGTGAGAGTAGAATATCAGGTTTTATGAAACCTTCAAATACAAACACTTTGATTTGATAAAGGAAGAAAATACCCAACTTCCCTTTTTTTCTCAGGACTCAGAAAATTATATACACTTGTTACTAGTAAATCTGTACTAATTTAAACTATATTCTCTGGAGATTCCAGACTGTAATTTATTTCATCATAAGTACCTATAAATTTTTCATGTCCAGTACACAAGATAATGCTTATAGAGTAAATAAAAAAATGTTAATGAGGCAGTAGCCATCTATCCACTCTACATACTGACACTATTAAGATGCAAAATAGGTAATAAAAAGTTATTCTATTTCAAGTACCATTTTTGGAAGAAAACCATGTAAATGTTGATGCATGGTGAATTAAAGTAAATTAATCTGATAATATGAGTGAATTGAACAAGCTGTGCAATATAAATATTTTAATCACTTCTTGATCCAGAAGTACCTCATCTACAAATGAGCAATTACTTTCTACCTCGTGGGAGTTGTCTCTAATTATGAGGCAGTCTAGTTGGTGCTATACAAAAAGTACATGTAAATATCAAGCATCAGACCCTTGAATTTGTCATTTGTAATATGAACAGCATTTTATATCCCTTTTTGCAACCCTGTTTGTGTTTTACACTAGTGATTTTATTTGTTGGTGTTTTTAACCTGAGAAGACCAGTCATTATCAGTCTTTCATTTAATCTGTGGACATGGTAACACTTCCCAGTGGAAATTTGAATGAATACCTATTAAATTTAAGCATAGGATTCTTTTTCTCGGTTCCTTATAGGCTGCTCAAAACCACCCTGCCAGTGTTTTAGGCCTGAGGATTGCAGGTTAAAACCAAAGTCCTACATATAAAACTGAATTATTATATGCCGCTTGTCATACATGGCATATGTATGCCACTAGTCTTACTAAAAGCTTAATCAGCCTATTTTGCACTGAGATCCCATAACAATAGCAAAGGATCTTGAAATATCTGAACGGGATGATGTATGCGAAAGGAGACCAAATAGTTTTGCGTAGCACAAATATTTGTGGTGTTGTACTCTGCTGGACATTCCTTATTTGTGGGGAAGGAGGTCATGTCATATAGCAGCAACAGCTGAGGTAGTTTCACTAGGTCTCATTTATGCATTGCTTTTGTTGTCTTGTTGATGAAAATTAAGGAATTGTGTTCAGCTGCTGCTGATTGTCTCGCTTCCGTGCAGTCTGCTCCAGAAACACAAAAATGCGTTAAGAAACTTGGAGGCAGAATTGTTTGTGTCCCAATTACTGGTGTTGCCTTAAAGAAGGCAATCAGACACATAAGAAACACTGACTTTATATAGACTAGGAATGAAACTTGTATGTGCTTTTGAGACAAAATCTTAGTCCACATCACATTTCAATTTTATATAAGATTTATTTGAACAGACTAACTCATATTCAAACAGTGTGTATGCTTTAGGGGAAAAAAAAAGAGAAAACAAAAGCTTCCCTGGGTCATTTCAGAGAAGTGCTGTTCATCCTATGGCTCACTGCTGTAATAGAAAAATGAAACAGAAGAAATTGATTGATCTGTTAAAAGATATGAGGTGCTGTGAAATACGTGTTCTGGTTTTGCTATCTTTCCAGCAAATGTCAATTATACATAAAAAATCATTGTTTCCAAATGTCACCGGAGATGATAATTACCACAAATCTATCTTCAGTGCAACTCTAAATTTCCATAATGTACCCTTACTGACAGTGACAGGAGGAAGAGTGTCATTATTTGTATCAATGGATGAAGAACAGTTCTTAGAATTACTTCACATGTACTTTGCTGAATTTACTGCTTCTGCGACAAAAAAACAATTGTTTCCTGAGCTATTTGTTTCCAAGATCTTGACTTTGATTTTACTCTAGTGATATCCTATGAGGAATCTTCTTCATTTGCTTCTTTCAATTTCAATCTAGCCTATTGAAGAAATAGTGCTTTTTTGGTTCTTTTGAGATGCAGATGAGTGACGAACGGTAGTTTCTAAGTTGATCTTTGTATCTTTGGGATTTCTGTTTGGCTGGGGCCCGTTCAAAGACTTCCATCATACTGTAATATTGTCTTGTAGAAATGAGACACGAAAACCTCTGAAACATGAATCAAGGTGTCAAAATGCCCTCTGGGAGCTATTCTGTGAGTGGGGTACGTGTTCGCACAAGGGATTAACCTAAGTGTAAGAGAATGGGCAGCGCTACAAATAGATAGGAATGGACAGAGAGGAATGGAAAATGCAGAATGGGCACAGGCTCACTTCCACACATCCTGCTCACTTGTAAACATGATTTGCTTACAAACATTAATGAAATTTCCAATAAAAATAATTTGAAAAGATTTCAGCTCATTAATGGGAAAAAGCTGGCACTCGGATGTGTAAACAAATGAGTTTCCAACTGAACATTTTGTGTTCCTAAATGAATGCCTTTGAAAAGCCTGCCTCTGTTTCCTGCAGTGAAATAAATACACTTGGAATATGGAGTTAACAGTCCAAAAGACAATGTAATTCATAGATTATGATTATGATTATTAATATTAATAGTTTTAAAACCAGTATGGCTGTCTTTAGTTTAATCTTTTGAAATGAAAACTACTGTCATTAAGTATCAAATTATTTTATTTTTCCTGTTGCTTGCAACATCATCAGTGGGTCTTACTAGTATTATTTATTAAGCTGGAACTTAAAACTTTGAAAGCATCTGTAATTAGAACTTACCTAATTGATGCCTTGGGAAATTAGTTATAATAATGAAGCAATTTACCTGACTATCTCCTGTTTCCAATGTCATTTATCGATCTGTTAATAACAGACACATTAGTAACACAATAAATACTTCAGGTTTTGTATGTCAAGTGGCAAAAGACTTAATTTTATGATATCCTACTGCTCCAAGTTTACTATACCATGACTTGGATTAAGCAAAATAAGTATATGACTAACTAAACTCAATGGAGAGATCCAAATATTTATAGTTATTTATAGTCTTTACCTTCTCAACCTGGAGCTTTGATAGCTAAATTGCAGTAATTCTACTGGGTTTCTTTCTGTAAATCTAAAGTTTTGGTTTTAATTTTTATACCGTTGCATTCTTTTGCATCCTGTCCTTCCACATGATAAGTCACAGAAGTAAAGTATAAAAAGCATCTATCAGTTCAGTCTGTCCTCTGTGCTAGTGGAAAAAGGCCAGCCTGACAGTAGTCTCTGTAGTTCATTAAAGGAATTAGAAGTGAGAGGTCTTCTGTCTCTTTTTCTTGGAGAGGTTATTGGATGATAGGGCTGAAAAAATGGTTTGTTTCTTTTATTATTAAATAATCAAAGCCAATAACTGCCTAACTATATCTACACCTATATCCGTATTTATATCAATATCTATAGATAGACACACATAAAAGATTTAACCTTCTTTTCCCCAGCTTGCTGGCCACAGAAACTAGGGCATGCTGCATCCATTAAAGTGTCTGTTCAGGACTTTGTGCTTTCTTTTTCCAAAGTCTTCTGTGAAGTATGCTACCTCTTGACACAGAGTATGACACCTCTGCACTCTCAAAATACAGGCACCGGTATAGTGTATCAGTTCATTTTCACTTAACATTAATCATTGTAATGAGTTGAATTTAGTGTAGCTGCATATATTTATCTCAAATTAATATCTACGTGAGATGTCAATGTATAAACAAGAGGTTCTTGTTGTCAGGTTCCTAAGAACATATTGTTCCCTGAAAATACAAAGGTTACCTGGTTTTCCTTTGTAACTCTGAGACACATTCACCACCTTAGGATTTGGGACTTCTGATTATGCTTAGATTGTAAATGCTTTCTGGAAGCATCTCTTATGCTGCATGGTGTGTGTTCCTGGCACAATGGACTCCTAGTCCATCCACAGTGCTCCTGATGCCTTCTACTACTAGCTCTATACTGGGTCTGGCCAGGTTGGAGTTACTTTTCTTCATAGCAGTCTATATGGTGCTGTGTTTTAGACTCTTAACTATTGTTATTGTTTTAAACAGGTAACTCTTGCTTCTTTGCATTTTTCATGGTACAGAAAGGCATTCTTCCATAAATAAATAATCTCTACATGATCAATTCACAGTCAGACACAGGAGGAAACGTTTTTTGTTTTGTCTTTGCTACTGGGTTAAAAGCCTTATTGTGGAAAAAAAGGGCTATTAAATTACTTCAATTTATAATTATTCATAACACTTCATTGATAAGTGTCTCTACATGGGAGTGCACCCATAATTCAAATAAACAGGAGTTACAAAGAGCAAACACATGACTTTTTGAAAAATAAAAATGTTCCCATAAGCCTTTTTCTGAACATCTGAAATTGTTGCATTTCTTCTTGCTGAAAAGATAATTGCCATATAAACATAGAGGATAAAGAAGCCAAATTCTGCCTTTTTTGACACTGTTCCTTTTTATTGTCTGCAAATTTTTATGTCATTTATGTTTCTTGTTATGACTTTGTTTCTCTCTTTTGTATCATAGGTATGTATGGGAAAATTCAAGAAAGTTAAAAGTGTCTTTTTCTACAGGAGAAAATTACAGCTAATGATTTGTACTCTGTAAACAGCAAAAGGCAAGATGATGGCAATGCAGAGTAGCACCACCTTTTCCCTGGGCTGTACGAGTGTAATGTATTTCTTGTAACACTACAAAATCCACCTCAGAACTGTCACACAGATATAATTATGTAGTACCTTCCTCCATACTACTTTTTTAAGAAAATTCATTTTCTGCAGGTTTTAGGATGGAGGTGAACTCAGATTTGTTATCCACTGCCTATTGAGAAATATAGTTTGCAAACAGGGGCTTTATTATTTATTTCTATATGCATGCTCACCTTATGATTAAATAAAATCCAGCAAGTGTCCATAAATAAGAATTACTCATCTCTCCTTTATCTATTTTATAACTAGTTCTTTATTCCATTGTTTGATTAGTAACTTCTTCCTTTCTGCCTGGATACATTGATTTTCCCTTTTTTTGCTGTTTACAAATGACAGACGTCTTCGGGACTGAAGCACTGTGTATGGCACATGGGAAGAGAAAGCAGGAATTAGCAAAGCAAGGTATTTAAGATACCTACTGAGAAGAGAGATGTTACCATCAAATGGTAGAACAATGAAGAAGGGAGGCTTTCTTTTTGGTCATTTACATTTGCAAGAGATTCTTATAAAAACAAGAATGTATAGTTGGCAGAGTCCTTAGGCTACAGAGGTAGAAATGCTAAGGTAATTTAAATTTCCTTGCATGATCCAGCTTCTCCTTGCTACATGGAGTTACATGTGTTCTGTGTTAAGAGCTGATACAGAGATATCTGCAAAACCTAAATATTTAAGTTTTGATTCATTTGATAATTACTTCTACATTTTAGACCATTGGCTAATAAAAGTGATATCAGACTGTTTTGATACTCTATTAATTACTTCCTTGACAAACTGGGTAAGTTGAATATTAGATACTCTTTATGCAGGCACTGTAAGCAGCAAGTAGTCTGATAATATTACAGAAATTAAAATTATAAAAATAAAAAGAACTTTGGATTCACTTGTCAAGCCTTTTTGTCTCCTGTAATATAACTTGTAAAAAAAGAGGAAATTCTGTAATCTTTATTTATCACAATGGAACTAACTTCCCTAGAAAAGACAGACAGCTAAGCCTTTATATCTCATCAGTCAGATAAAGCTACTTATGGTGATAACTGTTTCTTTGTAGAACACAGAGAGGACAGTGTGACCTGGTGGCAAACAGGAATCTCAAAAAAAAAAGCATTTTATTTTCTGTACTGAGAACAATATTTTCTTTAATTTTTTCTCCCCAATAAAATGAAAATGCAGAAAGAAAATTTCAAACTGCTGCATTTTTGTGTATTCAAACGAGTGAAGAATAACCACAAATAGACAACCTTTTCAGTTGCTTTAAATGGGGGATTTAAACTGCATTGCACTTTGTCTTTATTTTAAGAATAAGTATTTTCCAGCACCACTAGGTGTCATTGTATCTATTACTAATTCCTGTACAATAGGTCTTCCCAGTACCTAGCAGACAAAGTTGATGACTTTATCAGGTTCATCAAAATTTCAGTTTAAAAAGAAACAAAAGGGGTAAAAATATAAGATGTTATGAAATGGGAGAAGTTAATCCCTGAAAGATCAGTTACACAGAAGATAAAGAACTCTATAAAATCAGAGACTTGGAAGCTTTAAAGCTCTTGTTTCATTAACTTCAGTACTTGCAGTACTTTCCTCTTGAATACAGAGGCCCCTTCTGTTAATCTTCATCTAATACCTCCCATTAGTGCTTATTATCTCGGTCAGATTCACAAAAGCATGTAGGCATATAGCAAGAATGAGCTTTATGTTCTTTATCATAAAGCTGTGACCTGAAAGACCAATCTCCAGGACTGTTAATCCTGGAAGTAGCTTCTCATGGCAGACACATCCCCTTTGCTCTAAACATCCGCACTCATATACCTATATAGCTGTACTTGCCCAAGCATTTGCCTCCAAGCTGTGCTTTTTAGGACTCCTTTAGTGCTCCAGCAATACAACAGAGCTGTGCCCAAGTGCTATGATAACCTCAAGCTACTAAGTGTATTTTGCACCTGTCTAACACACTAACAGGACTTGGTTCCCTGGCAGTATGAAGAAATACTTTTGTGGTTTTTTTCTTTCTCCTTAGAGAAAAGTGGTGTTGAGGTGGTATTTCTGCTTTTTGTGTGACAGAGAACATATCAGGTACGTGTTCAAAAGATGATTCAGGACATTGCCGGCCCTTCTCCAACTACAGAAACTCACAAGACGTTGATTTCACTGTCAGAAGCATTCCTTGTCCATCTGACTCCATGCTAGGTGAGCTGGGAAGAATTTCCATCTTTTGTATGGGTGACTACAAAATTCAAGGGCTATAAGGGACTGTGGAAATCAATTAAGCATCTCTAATTGGTTAGAATATCCATTTAATCCTGGTCTCCAGGTTCTGTGCCTCTGAACTATCTAGGTATTTTTACCAGCTGTTAGCTGAAAATCCAGAATTTGTCTTGGTGATGTTCTCTCCTAGACACTTTCTCACTCAAAAACTCCTCATTACATTTTCACTGCAAATTCTTTCTGTCTGGGGCTTGTTCTCTTTCATAAGAGCCTAAAACCAGAACCTCTTGGCTAATTACATAAGTATGTGTTACAGGGAGAACAGAGACCTCAGACACTACAGAATCTGGGACTATTTACTGAAAATTCAACAGAAGTTTAAAGGTGGCCACTGGGAAAGTGAAATTGCCAAATATTGAACTTGTTCAGAGAAAACAAAGCACTTCTTTTTCCCCTCATAGTTACAGTAATTTAACGTACTTATTTGTCTCTCTTCTACCTTTAAGTGAATTTAACTAAGTGTGCTAATTATGTTATCTTAAGTTTTTATTTTCAAAAGCTGAAGCTGCCTAAACTCCCAGTGTGAGGAACTTAGAAGGTGACATTTCACTAATGACTGCTCTGAGAAAATGACAGAGATTGATAGAGTGTTTTTTAAAGATGTCCCCATGAGAAGCATCTCATATAAAATGAAAATGACAAAGAAACTTTTAAAAACTAGCTCTGCATTGTGTGTTTTGTTTACTAGAAAGAACTGGGATAGAGAAGCATTTTAAGGTAATTTTCCAAATGCATGACGTGTATTTTTTGTTGAGAAGTAGCTTCAAAGAGTGTTTTTTAAACAACAGTTTTATAATCAGTAGAAACTCACTGAAAACTGTTTTTCACTGCCCTGCATACTAGAAGCATGTACATCATGGGCCAGGCTGTGCATTGTCAGCTCAAAGAACAAGTACTGAATGAGGAATTCTGTGCAGAAACCTTCAAATCTCAGTATGAGCAAGTTCATACAGCACATCCCTCTCTTCGTGTGTATTGGGAAGGTAGCGCCTTACCTCTTAATCTGCTTTTCTTAATTGCATTATCACACTATAGATACTAGTAATCTCAAGGTTTTGTTTGCACAGGGATTGCATTTTGACTTTGCTCTTCTGCAGGAAATATAAGGGCCAGGAATCTTCTTTAGGTTGTCCCCATTGCCCACCTTCCTCAGTCTGTCAGACACAGTTACCAAAGGTTCCTGCGCTGCACTCTGCATTTCGGAGTCATGCATCTACATTTCAGGCATCCCACCATAAATGAACAGATGAAGAGACTGGTCCATCCTTTCTTCATGTAGAGAGCAGGAGAAGTTCTGAGGACCTGCGAACAGTGTAGCCCAGCCCTGTTCAGGAGTTCGAACGCGCACTAACATGATACAGTGAAAAAAGTGTCTGACCTTTGAGGTTCAGTGTGATTTTTATATCCAATTGCAAATGCAAGCAAATACTTGTTCAACAAGATTACTCTGAAATTCTAGGTAGAGGTAAGTGTGCTTCACGGGTGGCTAGCAGCACGCATCTAAGCAGAATATGAAACCTGACATTATCTAAGTTTGGTCCAAGCGTATGTACAATTCTCTGCTTTGACACCACCCTTCTTTCTGCACAAGAAATCAATTCACCACAGAATGCTACTTGACTTTCATCATAGAAAAGCATCTTTTATATTAATCTTTTATACCATTTGAGAAGTAAACCTGCAGCTCTCCTGATTTAATAATAAAAGTAAAATTAAACAAGATACAAGTACTGATGGGAAAGCTGCTGTTCTGCAGCACGAAAGAATTAAGTCTAACAGCCCCATCATTACTTCAGAAGAAATTCTCTTCAGAAGGAATAATGAAAAAGGAGGCATTTTACTTTCCATTGGCTTAGATATGGTTTCGGGTCTCTGTTGGTTGAGTGTCTTTTAGAAACAGAAGTGCATTAACATAAGTAGAAATGCTACCTTCACTGATTCCCCTGCACCCTCTCTGTTCTTGAAAAATAATTAAAACCAGAAGTAGAAGAGAGTGCTTGAAATGGGAATTGCCATCTATTGAACATGTGGTCATTAGATTAGTTGTACAGTTGTTTTGTACAGTTTTATACAGTTCATAAAAATCTATTTCATTCACATGATTTCATGTGGAGGATCCATAGTCAAAAGTGGCTTGGAGAGAGGTTAATCACTGCTGCTACCTGTTTCTTAAATTGTCATGCCATCAGGTGCAATGCAGGTTTAAAAAATGCAATATTCTTTTCTTATGGGTATATCAATGCACTAAACTCTTCTTGATGAGAAGCATTGCCAGATCAATAATACATTTTATCCACATTTTCATGGTGGTCCCCTGAGCCTCCAGTTTCCATCCTAGCTATTAATTGAGTCAAATGACAGCAGATATTATAAAAAAGATTTCTAACTCCAAATCCTTTTCCTAGTCCTATACTGAAACCTTTCTGGCAGTCCAGATATTATTCAAATGCTCATGTTGAAGTTTTTTGCTTTATTTCTTTTGGACAATATCATACCCACTCATTTTTTTTTTTTAATACTTTATTTATTATTCTTTTCCCCCTGTGAAGCAACCATTAAAATGACAGAAACTTTCTAGGACAAATGCCTAAGTCTACAATTGAAGGCATCGGAAGTCTTTTTTCTTTGATAATTTCAGTGTGGGTTTCCAATGTTGTGAGACCTCCTCAGATTTACCTTTATCTTATTACAAGATATCAATGTAGTGATGCACATCAATGTCTATCACTTGAAAGTTCATTTTTGAATCTCCTTGTCAGCTAAGCTTTGCAATGACATACCCAGGATCTCTGGTTCCCATGCATCACTGATTTCACATACCTGCCTTCCAGGCTTCCTAGCCCTGGGCATGTAAACTAGTTCTGTGGTTCTGATGATGAGCCCAGCTTTCAGACTAATCTCCCTCTAAAGCATACAAATATCCTTGAACACTAGTTTATAAGAAACAAATTAAATGTAAAAGCAAAAGCCAAAAGACTTGGTGCATATTACGGGTAAGGAAGGAAATTTTCCAGTTCAAGTTTATGTCTTGTTACTGTCAAGGGGTTATATATGAGACACTATGATAGGGACCACTGCTTCTTCTTGTGGTTACCAGGCAGAACGATATAGAGGAACACACACTTATCACAAGAACCACTCAGACAATTTATTTCTGAATATTAGAAACAGCTACATTTAGATCTACCATGACTCACCTGTACTGCATATGTTTGCCAACATTAACCTATTCTGCATATTAACATGGAATGGATGAAACAAGGTAAAAAAAAAAAAAAAAAGAAAAGACAAAGCTCAGATGGCTCAGCTTTCCTGGAACTCAGTTAAAGAATAGAAAGAACAGAACAAATGCAGTTCTGTAGTTGTCCTGGTTTGAGGTAAAACAGAACCAATTTTCTGATTTGTAATTTTACTTTTTAGCTGGGCCTCTTCTAGCTAACTGAAGTCTGAAATTAACAGCATATTGTTCAGAAACTGTTCACTCTCAGAGTGATAAGACCTGATTATACCAAGGAACGGTGTGCACAGAGGCTCTTGCTTATACTTATTGCTATAACAACCAAGGTCAGCTAACTTCGCTGTTTGCCCTGTTAGAGGGTCTGAAGTGGAGAAGCGTAGAGGGGTCCCACCTGCAGGGAGGAGCAGACAGGACAGGTGACCCAAAACTAACCAACAGGGTATTCCATCCCATGTGCATCACGCTCAGTATAAAAGCTGAGGGATCAAAGGGGCAAGGCGGCTCTGGCTCGCTTTTTCTTCAATGGCCGATGTCTGAGGAGGACACTATCTCTTAATCTGCCTTTGATCCTGATCTGAACATTCCTGACTTTAGTTCCGGAATTCAGCTCCTGTCCATCGCTGACTCCAGTCTGGGACTTTCCCTGTGTCTGCTGGTGATGCAATCGTCATCCTGGGAGCTGGATTCTGTGTGGTATATATTATATACTTTTTTCCTTTAATTTTTATTATTCTATTATTATTTACTATTTTCTTATTTATTATTATTTTCATTAAAGTAGTTTATTTCTCTTTCTAAACTTGTAAATCTCCTTATCTCTTCCTCTCCTCCATGAGGAGAGATGGGGGGAGGGCCATCTGTCGCTCTGATCAGCCAATACGGCCAAAACCACAACAGTAGTGAGAGAAGATACTGATACTGCAGCACAAGACTATCACAGCTTGGTATGACATGGCATATGGGCAAGGCACAGGTGGACAGACAGCTCTGGAAAAGGGAGGCAGAAAAAAGGGCAGAAACTCCAACTCTGACAGTTCAGTAAAAGAGCTACCATCCATCAGAAAGGATCCGGAAGCAGGCCTTTGTGACAGCGTACCAAAGCACAGAGCAGGTTGAAGAAAGGCCTCAGTTTATATGACAAGAATAGGCTAATCTGCACTGGTCTTCTTTGCTTGGGCTAACACAGTTCAGGCAGTGCTAAACACCAAAGAAACGAAATGTTCAGATCCGGGAGCAGCACTCACTCCCACAGCTCTGAAAGCAGAGCAGGGAGGTCACTACAGTTTGGCCTCCAGCCTTTGCAGTGCGCTTGCTAGGTACAAAGGCTGCAGGCAGCGGAGGCGGCAGTCAAGTCCAGGTTCTTGGGAGATGTGAGTGCACCGTAATGTCTCTGAGCCCATGTGTCATTCCTTCCGTTGTGGTCCTCCAGCCGACAAGTAGCTTTAGATTATGGCTACAAAAACCTAGCTCTCCAACAGATGCACTGGTTCAACATGCTATATTGTCAATTTTCTCAGTAATTTTGATGTTTTTGATGTTTTTCTATAACTTTCCATCCACAAGGACTCTGTGATGACAATTTCATCTCTCTTCAGTAATAAAGAAAAAAGACTGAACAGTCTTTCTGTGTAATGTAAATGTGACAATGCTTGAGCAGAAACATAAAAAAATAAGAGAAATGCAAAAATAAATCTAGGTGCCCCATCATTTTAAGTCAGTGTTAGGGCTTGACTTGTTTTTTTGTTTGTCTTTTTTTTTTTTTTTTTCCCAGTGCTTAGGTTTGATGGTGTTATTCAACTTCATGTGTTATTCTACATGATACCAAACTGGAAAAGATAACCAGCCCTAGCTTCTGACAAAAGGGAACACAGTGGTATGAACTCTTTAAATGACTGCTAAGTATCTTCACTTCGTTAAATTTAGGTATTTCACTAACAGTTGAGGAGTGAAAAATGTTAAAAATTTGGTTTGGTTTTGAATCTCAATTTTAGAAATTATTTAGAAATTATTATTACCATTACTATTACTACCTACTACTATCACTGGTATCACTGCTACAAAAGTTACTATCCTAATGGCAGTAGTCACAAATCCAGAGAATTTAAAGTTTAGAGGACACTTATAATTAAATTTAGGGCAGAAATGAAATTTCAAAAAACCTCTTTATTTTGCATAGTAAATTATTATTGGAGTGTTGCTTTCTTTCTTTCCTGTTTTTTACACTTCCTAGTTCACAAAGTATAAAATTAATTTCCTTTTGAAGTCCGTATGCTGTTTGTGGATAGTACAGTAAATTCTTTGTCTTTAACAAGAAGAATAATTTCTTGAGTGAGGTGCAAAACGTGATTCAGCTTTACCTGTAAATGCAGAATTGGTGCTTCAATAACTCAGAAGCCCTAAAAGGTCTCACCATAAGCTTCAAGATAGTACAAAGGAGCCTTCTGAAAGAATCACACTGCACTTTATGTTCTATCCTAGCAATATACCGTACTACTTTTTCCTCTGCATCATCATTTCTGGTTGTGTGCTTCCCCTCACCCTCACCCCCCACCCCATCCTTTTTCATTTGTCTCTAGGCTTAGCCTTACCATGCTTCCTTAAGTTCAGGTTTTTACTTTTGCTTCTCTTTGATTTATTCTTTGTGACTTTCCCCTTAACTATCCATATTCTCTAGGGGTGCTCTGAGGGCATAATTCAGAACTTCATGATCAGAATGACTAGAATGACCTTCTATACCATTAGGTTCATTATAAACTTTGTCAATAGCAACTCTAAAGTTTTTGCTACAGACGTATAAATAATAATATGACTCCAGGATTTGCGAAACCTAAGCCCATTTCAGCAATAACAACATCAAAAAATACCTATATATTAACACAGGAAACTGACTTTGAAATACAGAATTAGTTAGATAACCTGGCTAGGAATAATACTGCTAAATTTAGCTAGACATTTCAATGTTTTGTAATGCCTTCTTGAAAATTATGAAATCAACCTAAAATCATTAGTTTGTTTTTTTTTTTAAACAAAAAAATGAGTTTAACTTCTGCATGACCTTCTTGGGCAAACAGGGGGTTTAAAAATTGTTGTTTCAATAAGTGAAAACTGATATTATTGTGAAAATTATCTGATTCCAGGACTGGCGAATAGGACAAAAAGCAGCAAACAACAGCAACGATCTATGGAAAAATTATAAAATGGGATTTACATTAAATTTTCATGTGACTGATGAGCCCGTTTGTATATGTGGCATATGCAGTGCAGTAAAAATAGTTGGAAAAAGCCCAACTCCACTGCTGGAGCAGTGGACAAATGTTAACATGGCACTCTTCCCAGGCTGGTATTGCACCCTCTCATGATTGTACATCCACTGGTTATTAGTTTTGTTCAGCACTGGCTGCATCAGTAAGACATACCCCCAAAATGTTAATTCATGAATGACTGCCTTCACATTTAAACCTGCCAAACTGGGCCGTAAAACAAGTGATAACTTTTTTTTTGTGCTGCTGTTCCGGATAGTGCTGGTTAGTCTAAAAATAACTTCAGGGTAGCCTGGCAATTCAGTTCCACCTGGCAGAAAGTACAGCTGTATGAAAAATAATTATTATAAGATAAATGTGAAGTCTTTTGCTTAGATTTTAGATAAATGAAAATTTGGGTCATTTGTCTGCAGCTGTTTTCTTGTCTCCATTTATAACTTCCTTTTCTTCATTATAAAGAAGTTAGTATAGATCTCTGTAAAAAGTTTGTCTCTTGTTTTCCGCCCTAAAGGATTCACTTACCTTTTTTGTATGACTAGCAGCAACTCTTTCTTTGTAGTATGACTTTGACTACCCACAGTAGAGCTGTTCTTTTGTCCTAAGAAATGGTGCATAAATTTAACTGAGTTGAAAAATTTGAGAGATGACCATTTTCCTCACTTGTGATCTTCAGGGAAAATGCTGATAAGTGGCACCAGTGCTGGAAGTCAAGACTAGGCTAAGGATAATTCCAAAGTCTAAGCAGTAGATATTTCACTGAGATCAAGCAAGCTCAGCTACTCATAAACTGTCTAAAGCTTGTGGGTTACATTGCTCCAGGTCCCAGTGTATTATTTGTTTTCCTTCACAGACATCCAAGTTTGGAAAAAGGAATCTCATGGGACACTTTCCTCTACACTTGAATCTATTTCCTATTCTTCTGAAAATCCTTGGGCACTAATTGCTGACAAGGGTAAGAGAAACTACTGGGTGCCTATAACAAACATTGATATTTACGTTGAACTTCAGTTAGGAAATGCCAGATTTGGGATTGTCAATATAACCTTAAATGAATTCTTGTGTAGGTACTCTCTCGCATTCTTTCTTTGGAAGGTCACTTAGTCTTTGTTTGACAGGATCACGGTTTTATCAGAGTACCTGTTTGAAACCCTGAATTTGTGGAGTCTCTAATGATCATTGCCCCATGCTGGCTCTTTGAGTGTCTGCAGATTAAGCTGTAGCTCATGTACAGATCTCCCAGTTTTCCTCCATGTTCCAGCCATATAAGGACCAGGGTATCCCACGTGGTTTTGCCAAGAATGCCGCCAAGAATGTTCTGAATGATGCTAATTCACACTGTATATCACTAAACTTCAGTTTGGCCTTACTGCCAGGATAAGCTGTCCAGGCAGCAAGACTCAGATTTCTGTGAACAGCCTGGGTTTTGATAATGTTTCCTCTATGCCAAATGGCTTGGCACCATGACTGCTTGCTTTGCACTATGCCCACACTCTGGAGCCTACAGAAGCTGTTCCTCAGAGATGGTGTCTCAGAGTATTCAGCCAATGGCACTTGTTGGGACACAAATCCAAATGCCCTGCTTCAGACATATATTGCCATGTGTACCCGGCTCTGTCGGTGCTCCATTGGACAGACTTCTCCACCTTCAGCATTTTCTGCTCAACTTCCCTCACCACTTCATTCTTTTTATAGACAAAACATTCAGGCACATGATATCACATATGCTGAAAGCATCCAATAGGACATTTTTTTCCTTTCACTCAATCAAGCCACTGTAAGAAGATATTCTGCTGCAGACCATAGTCCTAAAACTCAACTATCTTTCCATTTATGGAAGTAGATTATAAAACCTTGATGGAGATGCTAGTAACCTCTGCCCAACCTATAGTGTAATTTCCTATTTGTTTGTATGTTGTCTTTTCACTTTTGATGACAAGCTATTTGCTCATGGGCCCAGCTCATCCTAATATCAACCTTTTCTCTGCTCTACAAATGCTCTCCATGCTTGTCTTATGGTGTTTCAGGGTCACACCATGCCCAGGCTGCCCTGCATCCCTCCTCCCTTGAGTGCAGGATCCTTTTCACTTTTCAACCTATTCTGTGCTTCCAGGGCTCTCTGAACTGTTAGCATGGTTGTAACCTGCTTCAATGGGGCCGCCTCAGCCTAATCAAGCCTGGGGAATTTGTAGAAGTCAAGCGATCATATAAGAAACAAGTTACAGTAGACAGATTAGAGCATGCCTTTTTAGAACATTTACTAAAAAACAGACCACCTGCTGTTGTTGCACTTGCCCTATCTTGTAGGTGTTTCTGAGGAGATCTACCTGTACCTGACATCCTTTCAGCTAAAAAATATTTTTAACTGTAAATCCAGGCCTGAGATAGGCATGGACATCTGATAAACTGAGTCTTGCACACATTGAAGTGAAGACACATTATGAGGTTGATTTAGGGCAACCATGAACCCTTATCAGAAATGTAATAACACTTCTTAAAAATAATTGCTAGTATGTAATGAAATAAAAATTGAAGAACAAACAGTAGGAAACCCTAATCACATTTATATCTCATTTCCATTTATATTAGAAGCAAGCTTTTAGACTTGATATTGAATTGAACATTTTCTGCTATTTAATAAACAGATTGTTTGTGTTCAAGGATCTTGTCTATGAGATTATTTTTGTTTCATACTTTTTTTTTTTCCTGTTCTGTTCCCTTATCTGTGTATGTGAAATAACAAGTAACACAGGAAAATATTCAAATAAGATGCTTTTATAAAAAAAGAGAATTTTGCTCTCTGATGTAAATTATGTTTGATATGCCCCTTAAGTTAAAGTTTGTACTGCTCCAGTTGCTCTTCTTTTAAGTATGGAGCTATTTTTAGAAAGTGATTCATACAGGGAGATTTAGTATTTCCTTACCTCACAGGATACGGACAAAAAGTAGTGAAGAGTCCACTAGTTTCTGCTATGACTATTCACATGTGCTTATCAATTATGCATTACTGCATACCATGGGGCATTTATCCACTTTAAAAATGAGAAGAGCACCACAAAAACTTAGCACTGTATAAAATATGTCAGAATAATAGTCTATTTCAGCATTATATGTCGTCCTTATGCTTTACCAGGGAGTTCCTGGTTGATAAGGAAACTGTCCCTGGAGAATTCTCCAGAAGTTTCTTGTGTCATAATGTCTTGCTTTCTTGATGTCTTTAGAATAGCTATCTGGCCCTTGGAATTGCATCAGCTAGACATGGGGACTAGCTGCTTGGCCAGGCTCACCCCACTTTGTAAGGGTAAGTGGAAGGTTAAGAGCATCTGCATCGTTAAGGTTATCCAGTCAAGGAACTGTTCAATGCAAAAGGGGGTCAAAAGTAAAGGGGGAAGTGATAAACAGAGAACACATAGAGGCACAAACCTGGTAGACAAAGGATAACAGCGACAATGCCAAAGACCAGAAGTCTAAGCCGCTAATTCTTGGGCCATCAAGAAACTGCCGGCACAGCTTTGGGGAGGACAAACCTAGACCCTGTACCAAAATAAAGGAGCGAAAAAGAGGAACATGAAGGTTTAGGGTGTTCAAGACTAGGCTGTGGGACCATGCAAAACTTCTGAATGAACATTTAGGGGGAGGGGATGGGGAGGAACAGAAAGGAAATTAAACAGGGATATAAAAGGGGCAGGTCAAGTGTAAACTGGAGCCAGTCAGTACACTTGGCTGACCAAGCCCTGCGTATATTCGCTGCAGTCTTTCCTATCTTCTCACAAAATCCTTTCTTAACTATATTTGTGTAATCTCACCCTCTATCTCATCTGCAAGTGCCATAAGGACTGAGTGCCAGGTACTGGTGAGAACTGTGTGAAATGATTTGGTGCCAGGGACTGGAGTCAGACCCAGGGTACAGGCACCCTGCAGCCTGTGGTGTTAGATACTGGAGCAAATGGAGCCACTGGGGTAGGACTGGTGAGCATCCCAGGTGCAGCTACTGGGGGGACTAGAGTGATCAAAGCGAGCCAGGGGCTCAGCAACAGCAGCTGGAGCAGGACTGTGGGTCACAGCCCGTGTGCCTGGTACTGGCTGCTGGGGGTTTCTGGAGTCTTTGCTGGAGTCTTTGCATCTTCCCCAAAGCTGGTGTGCATGGGAGTATGTGTGCATATTTCACCAGCAAACTTCAAGCTGGACCTGCCAGCAAGTAGGAGATCCATTGGCAAAATCATGGGTAAGACTACCTGGGATCCAGGTAGGGATACCAGGCAGACAGAGAGGCCGTGCTGGTACTTGAGGTACTGGGAAATGTTCATTTGGCTTGGGAATCTAGAGTTGTGCGTGTGCCTGCACTAGTGACCTTCAGTCCTGACCAGCTGAAGGAGAAGAAGGGGACTTGGCTGTCTATATGTCTATATATGTCTATATGTCTATGTTTTATGTGAATCCTGATGACGTAATGTGGGTGGTGTTGAAGGTAGAACCTTGTCTGTGGCCATCTGAGCAGTCGGGTGTGTTTGTGTCCTCTGTGTGTGTATCTCAGGGTTACGTACTCAACGTTGCTCCCGTCTGAACCTGAAAACAGATTCAACAGGGAAAGCAGCAGCTGCATCCGTCGTCTTGGGACAGAGACTCCCAGGCTGGTCTCCAGCGGTCAGGCACAGGGTACCCCTGGCTCCAGAGTCCATTGGAGGAAGCATCCCCTTAACATCCCATGCCCTGTTTCTTTTGTTTTGAGAGGAAATTAGCTAAATGCAGCGGTTGCAGAAAAGGCAAATGCTCTTAGAGTATTCTGATGCTTCTCTAAAGACACTTTTTATTCCTTTTATGGCTTATATTCTTAGGACAGGAGAGATTATCATTTGCATTAGATATTATGAAGAAAATCAACCATGTGATGTGACTAACTGATTAAAAGAATATTCCAGTCATTCTGTGAGGAATAATGGACAGGAATGCTTCACTTTTTAGGTGAACTTGAGGCAGCATAAAATGAGGAAAGCAGAATCACAGAATCTTCATGTTTGGAAAGGACCCTTAAGATCAAGTCCAACCAAACAACCTACAATCTCTGCCACTAGAGCATGCCCTGAAGCGCCACATCTATGCGTTTCTTAAATACCTCTAGGGATGGTGACTCAACCACCTCCCTGGGCAGGCTGTTCCAGTGTCTGACCACTCTTTCAGTAAATTCTTCCTAATATCTAATCTAAACCTCCCCTGCCGCAACTTCAGACCATTTCCTCTGGTCCTGTCATTATTTACTTGGGAGAAGAGGCCAACCCCCACCTCTCTCCAACCTCCTTTCAGGTAGTTGTAGAGGGCAATGAGGTCTCCCCTCAGCCTCCTCTTCTCCAAGCTAAACATGCCCAGCTCCCTCAGCCTCTCCTCATATGACTTGGTCTCCAGACCCCTCACCAGCCTGGTAGCTCTCCTCTGGACACGCTCCAGCACTTCGGTGTCCCTCTTGTACAGAGTGGCCCAGAACTGAACACAGTACTCGAGGTGAGGCCTCACCAGTGCCGAGTACAGAGGCATGATCACTTCCCTGCTCCTGCTGGCCACGCTATTCCTGATACAAGCCAGGATGCTCTTGGTCTTCTTGGCCACCTGGGCACACTGCTGGCTCATGTTAAGCTGCCCATCCACCAGCACCCCCAGGTCCTTTTCAGCTGGGCAGCTTTCCAGCCACTCTTCCCCAAGCCTGTAGCGTTGCTTGGGGTTGTTGTGACTGAAATGCAGGACCCGGCACTTGGCCTTTTTAAACCTCATACACTTGGCCTTGGCCCATTGATCCAGCCTGTCCAGGTCCCTCTGTAGAGCCTTCCTACCCTCAAGCAGATCAACACTCCCACCTAGTTTGGTGTCATCTGCAAACTTACTGAGGGTGCACTCAATCCCCTCATCCAGATCATCGATAAAGATATTAAACAAAACTGGCCCAAAACCTGAGCCCTGAGGGACACCACTGGTGACTGGCCACCAAGAGGATTTCACCCCATTAATCACAACTCTCTGGGCACGTCCATCCAGCCAGTTTTTAACCCAGTGAAGAGTACACTTGTCTATGCCATGATTCGCCAGCTTCTCCAGGAGAATGCTGTGGGGGACAGTGTCAAAGGCCTTACCAGATGCTGTATATTAGAAAAGAATTATATGTATATGAAGCAGCAGCAGAGACATCTCTCGGTGATCTTCTCTGACCGCCTCTGAGAAATGCAAAATTGAGTGCTAGTAAACCAGAAGACCAGGACACCCAAATCCGCTCCCAACATACATTTTAAGAAACTCAGTATAAACTCAGAAACTCAGTGGGGCTTCTTAAGTATTATCAAAGTGCACCTACACCTGCAGAATTAAGCCCACAAGATTTACCCCATTAGGTAAGCATCCTGTCTCTGGCACTATCTCTGTCTCAAGTGCAGGTTTCTTTTATTTAATGCATAATTATTCCCTTTTAATTACTTTGTACACTAAAACAGCCTGTTTATTTTTCTGATAAAGAAATTTCCAAGAAATAATCAAAGGGAGAAATTAATGAAGCACTGGTCAATGTTGAAGTTAACATACTCAATTCATATTAATTCAGTGGTTCTAAGCCCACTGGTAAAACTTTTGTGTCTCTTTTTAACATTGAGGAATTCTCATGAGAATGATAATAACGAGAAGAGCTATACTATTTGCATGGTCAGTCATGCAGCAGCCATGAACAATACCAAGTTGCCTTCATGGTGAGATTGTAAATAGATTGATACTTCCTATGCTGTCTCTCTTCACAACTCCACACTGAGACTCAGTTATCACTGATCCATATATGAGGAGATTTGCAAAGAGCTCTGTCTGGGATGCAACCTGTTACATCAGCAACATTTCTTGTAAACAACATTCTGAAATGATGGATCTGATGGCAAATAAATAAATATTTAAATTAAATGAGATTTTTTTTTTCTAAAAAAAAGAATCTTCAATTCCCAAGAACTACCCAAAGAATTTTTTTTTTTTCTTTTGAGAGAGAGGTGGAGTGTACAGGTTTCATTTGATTCCAGGCACATTAGGTAGAAGATTTTTGGTAACTTTTTAACAGGAACCAAGGGGGAATTGCTAGGAAGGAAATATACTAGATGGAAATAAAAATGAGAGGAGACACAATACTGAAAGGGCTTATGAAGAGTGATCACGTGAAAATGAGGTTAAAAGACTGAAAGAATACGACAAACAGCTAGAAAGAACAAATCCTGTATGACAATCCACTTTCAAAGTTTGCTGTCAGATTCCGTAATGAACTTCTGCTAAAATGAACAGATACCATCACTTGTTTAGGCTGCTCTGTCCAATCTGGAATACACTCTTTTGAGGTAGAGTGCGGGGAAACTTTGTCACCTGGAAAAAGAAAAAAATAAAAGCAAAAAAGAAGTTTTATTCTATTTCTCTGCTTAGAGAAATAGTCTTTTATAATACTACTTCAAAAGCAGAAATACTTTCAACGTCATGAAGGTGTCTCAGTTCCAACATCTGTTGCCCCATTTGTTTAAAAGAAAGTGTGGCATATACAAAATAATTTACCTTAGACCCTTGCTTTTGGGGGGAGGGATGCTGTGGTTTTTGTTGCTGTTGTTGTTATTATATTGCCTCAAGTCTGTAATTTAGCAATATATTAATTTTATTTTCAAATTTTATTCATTTTATCTGGGTGTATGCAAAATAAGTCTTTGTCAGATGCTTGACTCTACATTGTGTATTCTGCCTGATGGCTAACATGTTTTTAGTAATGATTTTTAGTTGTCTGTTAATTGTCCTCATATTTTTTTGTCAAAATCACTAGCAATAACTATCATTATGGTGAAATTATAATCCTAGATTCTGCCCTCACCTGGATTTGTGCACTTCTTCCTGAAATCAGCACAAATTGCTTTGTGCATTTGGGAGCAGTACTCAGTGTGAAGAGCCCATTTTGAGGTCAGGGTTCCTATTTTCCATTTCCATTGAAGTCATACCCTTCAAATCATTGTAGCTTCGCAAGTTAAAAAAAAAACCAAACACACTCTCAAAAAACCTCAAACCCAGCAAGTTTATCTGTAATAAAATAATGAGAAACAAGGATCAAGATAGTCTTAGCTCTGCATCTTCTTTACAGAGCACTATTAAAAAGAAAAAGCAGACACCTCATCATTTTGTCTGCTTATTTGTCATAGCTCCATCTTCAAACTGAGTGCCTCTTGAAATTTTTTTGGAGAGGGATTAGTTGATCCTCAATGTTTGTGCACTGCAACTAATCCTGAGGGTTAATCCCATAATAAATATCATGGGTAATATAAATTATCTGCAATAAGGCCAGATTACAGCGTTTGGAACTGAACTTGAAGTTCAAAAGTGCTTGAAGGCTGGATTTATTGTGGTGCTTAATTTGATTAAAGAAAGATGTTATCAACTTCTAAGAAGGCATCAAAACAAACAAAGCAAATTTGTGCTTCTGAGTAAGTGAGTCCTGAGGTCCTAGGACAACTCAAATTGTTTAGAAATGGAACTTTCTGCTGTATGCATTTTTTAATACCTCCAGACTCTAATTTCTTCAGCTCTCTTACAATTTTTGTTGTTGTTGTTGTTGTTGTTGTTTTTGTTATGTTGTTTTGATTTGTAAGTCCAGCTCTGTTGACAGCAGGACAAACTACTTTTGCCCATAACACCATCAACAATTTTTTGTGCCTTCTGAATGTTTTTCTTCATTTAATTCCATCCCAAATAAGAAAGGGCAATGGGTGAATTAGGCATTTCTTTTGAGTTTAAGCAATTTTAAATTCTCTTGGACTTCGCTTGTTGTTTGTACTTTTCCCCCACCTTGGGTTGGAAGGGACCTCTGGAGATCATCTAGCCCAACCCCCCTGCCAGAGCAGGTTCATCCACAGCAGGTTGCACAGGAACTCATCCAGGCAGGTTTTGAATGTCTCCAGAGTTGGAGACTCCACCACCTCTCTGGGCAGCCTGTTGCAGTGCTCTGCCACCCTCAGAGGAAAGAAGTTCCATCTTTGTATTTTTCTTTAAGATTGATTTTCAGGATGACAAACACTTCACATTTGCAAAACAATGTACAGGCACTACTTAGGCGCAGGACATAATGCAATGCCCAACAGAATAACTTCTGCAGTAAGAGCAAGTTAAATACTTTATACTGTATCATAATCAGTAAAAGAGAAGCAGGAACAAAATTTTCTATATTGTGTTCCTGGTCTGTGAGGATCATGTCTTCTGTTCAGGTCAAAGTTATTGGGAATTCACAGTCCTTAGGTCAATATTCTCATTTTTAAACCATAAAATGATTAATCATAAAAAATAATGGGAGAAAAACTGCTTTTAAAAATAAGAACAGTTTTCCTTTTATTTTTCTTCTTCTATTATGAAGCAGTTTGATACTTAATGAAAGTAGATTTCACCATGTGGAGGACTCAATGTGTTAACTGTAGGAAAAATAAATCAGACATCCAAGGGAAATTCTATGTCCAGTTCAGTATGATTATTTCAGTTTTTAAAGCCTTTCTTGATAAATAGTTAAATTAAACTCTGCATATGCATTTGACTAAGCAAAGATTAAGAAAAATCATTCCCCTTGGATTTCTCTGTTGTGGCTGAATGCTGTTGCTGAATGTAAGTATGATAGACCAAACCTTGACTGCAGTATGAAAGCACTGCTCCTAAACAGTATCTGGAAAATGCACTCAGATGTGCAATAAAGCAGCTGCCAAACACAAAATTCACTTCTCTTAACTTTAGTTAGGTATCTTAACTACACCAGTTATTTCAGCCTGTTTTATACTCAGTAGAAAAAGATAGATCTGTCCAAGAGACAGATCATCATATCCAATGGAGACACCATTATAATTTTCCTTATGACTACACATATAGCTAGTTATCTATCCTGGATGAGCTGACGAAACTTTAGAAGTTGAAGTTAAAGCCCATCCCACGTCTTAAATAGGTCAGTAGCAGACTTTTTTCTTCAAATTGTGCAACTGAAAAGTAGCTATGATGTCATTTTGATAAAAAAGACAAATTTTGTTAGGTTTGTGACACAAATTTTTTTCATTTGGATTGATATAGTGTTAGTAAAAGTACTTCTGAAAACAAAGAAGTGTGTTTAAGTCACTTTGTTGTATAAACGTTGCAGCAGATACAGCTTTATGAAATCAAGAAAACAATAACTAGACTACATTGTCTGTCTCACATAAAAATGTGTCAAATAATAAAATCTATATAAAGACCTCAGTGCCAGTATATATATAAAAATGTACAGTATATGACGTATATTTGAAAAAAGACAATGATAGTTTCTGAAAAATAGTGCACCATTGTGGAATGAAAAAATATGTCATGGAAAGAATATGCAAAATTCAAAAGATTTAAGAGTGCAGATTTAGATTTCCTTCACTTTCCTTTTTCCTGAAAATGGAACACTAGCTTCTGAAACATTGATTTCTTTAACAAAGTTTCTTAGCATATCACAAAACTTCCCACATTCCTATTCTTTCTACTTTGTCCCACTTTTCCCACTGTACAGGCCACTCTGTTTCTCTGCTATTTCTCTTTCTCTGCTGGCATACCACTTATGCAACATAACAATGAAAGGTAGGAAAAGTTGAAATAACCTTTGGGTTTTTTTTTCCTTTCTCTTTTTTTTTTTTCCTTTTCTCCCCAGAATTCAGCTGTGATTCAGCTTTGCTTCATTGGCAAGATAAAGAAAAATGGTTTCTATGCTTAGTATTGCTATCCACATTCTCCTTCACTACTTTACTAGCTTTTTCTACAGCGATGGGAATAATGAGGAAAAAACCCAAACCTAAACAGTATTTACAGCTCTGAACAGCAGCTTGAACATAGTGAGGGCAATTTTTATCATCTTACTGAAATAAATAAAATGCCCTGACTATGGAGGATGATAATATTAGAAACTGGAGATAGGTAAACAGAGAAATTATCATACTTACTGCAATAGCTCTTGAACAAGATGGAGATCTGATTTGTCTCCAAAGTTGTTATATAACAACTTGTGTTGGCTTCTCATTCAACATTCCTGAGTATAAAATATTATATAGAGGTAATACCCCTGTCCTCTGTATTGTCAGACAACTTTCATTAACAGAAATTTAACCACTAAGACAATTCCTTCCTATATTATGATATGGCATAGATTTGATAATTTGATAATTGATAAGCACAGAGGTATCGATAATCCTTTTCTACCATTTTTTTACAAGTTTTGGGAGAACTGAAATATGCAGTGAGAGAAATGAATGACAGTGAACAGGATTCACTTTTTCATTTCACCAATTCTTCATGAAATAAAGGGGAGGATGTGCTACTGTGTAATACCAACGTCTGATGCCATATGACATTTTTTTATACGTAGAGTCCCTGACAGGGCACTTCTTGATGCAGCATCCAGGTCCCAGTAGCAATATAGCATTGTTTTCTGCCATACTGAATTTGCCAGTGCAGAAGGATAGGTGCATTTCAGGTTGTATTTTATTGTGAAGATCATCCTACTTATGGTATCCAATGAACAGTTCAATGGAAAAGTTCATTGAGATTTGCCAAGAACGAACATAAGCACTTTAGGTTGTCTCACTTCCATGTACTCTTCTTTAATACTACTTTAATATATATGACTCAAAGGCGAATGCTGAGAATATTCCAGTGTACAAATTACCTCTAAATGTTTGCAATTTTGAGACTCTGAAATCGGAGTCCTGGATTCTTTTGTGTTTTCAGAGGCTTATCTGTGACTAGGTCAGATCAATTCAGCTATGAGTGGTTGAAACAGCATGGTTTTCTTCATTATAGTTTACCTGCGCATTTTGTAAGATTTGATAATGTTTTAATCCAAAAAATGAAATTGCAGAAAAGAGTCATCTTAGAGTGACTTTTGCTAACTTTATCTTTTTATTACATGCATATTCTGCATGGTAGTTTATTTTTTGCTTTGTTTGTTAGTGCGATTTCCCTATAAAGGGCTGACCTGAGAGCCTTTACCGTTGTAATTCACTGCTTCGGGTGGTCTGTCAGTGTCCATATTTAGCATACTGCAGGGTACAAGATATAGACAGTTCTGAATCCCTTTTAACTAACTACAGCTTTGCAACAGCATTCATTATTTTTCAGAGCGTATCTAGAGCTGATGCTCTGTTATATTTCTTGTAATCGTTGTTTTAACTGCCCTGAGATACCATCTGTCTTAGCTATTTATAACTCCCATTATTTTAGCAATCTTTTGCCCTCACGTGCACAACAAGATGGGGGTGTGTGTGTGCATGCACGTGTGCATGTGTGCTTATATGCATCTACTTCCTCGTGTTCCTAACTCTCCCTAAGTGTGCATCCTTTTGTAGCTTTACTTGAGCTGAGGTTTGGGTTTATGAGCCAGACACCTCAAGACAGTTTTGCCCACCTTATAGACCTTAGACAATCCTTCTCTTGTGTCATTTATACCCATGAAAAGCTCAGCTGCTCTTGCAACAGAAATGCAGGTCTGCAGGTACCTGTGTATTAAAACTGACACAACTGACACGTCCTCGTACTCTTCTAAATATATGATGTATAACAATGGGTTCAGAGCTTCATATATCAAGAGATGCTTTTGATGATCTGTGCTAAAAGGTGACATCTATGCATCTGTGAAACATGGTTCTCCTTCCCAGTCTCCTTAGACCACCAGTTTAAGATTATAGTAATAAAATAACTTAATGTTCCCAGGTTGTCTTTTCCTGGGTGTCAGGTACATCACTGACAATATAAGAGTTTTCATGCATGTAAAATTCAAGCTCATTAGAGGGCTGTCTAGAAATTGATTTCAATGAGTTAGGGTCAATATATCATCAACCCTACTTCCTTAAGAAGCCTCAAAATAAAATGAATCCAAATTAAAAAAGATTAACAGCAAAGAAGGGCATAAAATACTGTGAGATTAGAGCAGAGAAGGTATGTAACATCTGTATCACACAGATATGATATTTGAAGGAATGGAGGTGAACCCACTTTAGGTGCACATAGCTCACCCATATTCCTACTAACTGCACAGGTAAGACTCAAGTGTGACACCTCGCTAAAACTTCTTGAGATCTCAAGTTTTTATTTGGTTGTAAATTCAGCTGATGGAGTCTACAGTTGAGAGCCAAAACAAACACAATGTGAATATTAGAAAGACCTTGATGTGAGTTCAGACTTGAGCTGCACAGAGTATAGACATAACATCAGTACTGAAGACAGTTCTTCAGAGATATTTAGGAACCTGTTTTTCACTGCAGTCAACTGAAAATTCGATTCATAGATGACTTGGTGAATTTGAATTAAAATGAGCCAAATTTGCTTGACAGAGGTGACATTTAAAATTTGTGGCAAAATGGCAGGTCAAACCTTGGTGTCCCATTTCACTGCTTAGTAACCTACTGCTGGTCTGAAGTTGCTGTGACAATAGATGATAGAAAGAAAAATAATGAAAATCAAGATAATATGTTTTTTGCTATATAAGAGGGAGATGAAACTGCTGAGCTGCTGTGTGGGATTTCTGCAAAGACTTCTGTTAACTTCAGCGGACTGTGAATTGAGGTCTCTGTGTTTCAGGGGAGAATTAAAACCAGTGAACTCTAATGCCTACTGAATTCTCAATATATCAAATGATGCTCTGCTAATGTCTCCTTTCAGTTATGCCAGCAAGACTTTTATTTATTTCAGTTGTTTTGCTTCATTGTATTAAAAAAAATTAATTTATCCTACTCGTCATAAAGTAGGGTTAATTTAGTCAAATATTTTGGCCTTGCCAAGCCACTCTAGGTGCAATTTTCTATAGTTTTTGTTTTCTATTCACTGATTTCTTATTAGTAGAAAGACATGCTTTGCAAATTGAACAGTGGTCTAAATTTTCATTTTCAGTCCCAGTGATCTTTTTGTTAGGACTACCACTTTGTGGGGCTTTTTGAGAAGTGCCTTGAAACACATGACCTGATTTATTCACCAAGTTAATCAGTCCTAGCATACCTATATGTGTACATATATACACAGAAGAATCCATAAATACATGAATGTAAGCACTTAAACTTGATTTAAAAGCTAATTAAAATAATGGTGAACTCAAGAATTTTCCTACTACAGTCATTTAAGTCATAGGGTATAAATGTATGTCAGATAACTTCTCAGGCCATGACTCTGATAGCTATCTGCAATGAAACACGGCCAAAATTTAAAACAAAAATTGATTATTTTTTTTCCCTTCATTTCATAAATAGGAAATAGTGATGTGAATTTCAGAAAGTACTAGGGATCATCTTTTGAGTATTGGTCCTCTTGAAGCTGCCTCTTCTCAAGCACCTAGAAAACAGAGAGATTAATTGCTGCTAGCCCCATTTGGAAAGCCCAGTCTGAATGACTCTATCTTCCATTCATTCCACAGAACATTAGGAGTCTTTTGCATCCAACCATTGGATATCTGATCTCAATTCCTTAGACAACAGCCTTCTTTTTTCTGTACTTGTTTGCATTTTACTGCACTTGTTTTTCTTAATTAATTCAATTCATTCATTTTACATGTTAGCATAATTCAACAAAGTTGGTAAATTATGATTTAGAAGTCTTTAATTGTTCAGAGTAGTCACTTGAATAGAAAAGGAAAAGCAATGTAATGAGAAAAAGAATAAATTATTTGTAAAGGGATAATTTAATTTTCTTTTCTGGGATGACTGGTTGCAATCCCTCTTCATATATAAGGAAAGCTAACTAACAATTACTAATGCTTTCTTGCAAGTGATATCCTGAAATTTAATATTGTAATATGTAATCCCTACAGCTGTGGATGTACATCAGCTAATATTTTAAGGTAATGCCCATTAAGATCAATGTCAATTAACCACAATTCATTGTTTGAATATCGATCAAGCATATTTAATTTACCATTAGTGTTAACAGAATGATGTATTAGTCAATTAAGATAGCATTGACTAAGAATCTTAATTAGATATTTAATTCTTTAGTCAGATTTAAGACAAATCTAACCATTGGTTTCAGTACTTTCCCTTTGTCTAGAATATCTGATTTTAATTCAAGTAAAGATATCCACTTACACATCAATATGAACTGCCTATTTTTAACTCACACTGATTTTCTCAGTGTTTTAATTTATCTCCTGGAATTTAGTATTTCCATCAAAGTTTTTTTAAACCTTGCATACAAATTTTCTCAAGCTGAGATAGCCCATTGCAATGAGCTATTGCCTAACCACAGAAAAGTCTTTTCCAAAGCAGTCAGGAAATCATTCCCAAGATGCTGCAAGAGAAAAAAGACTTTGACTGAAACACAAACTTACAGTGCCCAGGTATTTGTGCAGAGTCTATCGGACAATTTGCAAAATGAGCCCAAACCCTCCTCTGTGCCTTATATCCTAACAGAACTTCTTGTTCGTTTAGTCTGCAGTCTTAGTTCCTTACTCTATTACCCCTTACCACCACTGCTCAAATAGCCATGCCTGTTTACCCTCCACGTCCTTGTTCTGACACTTTTGCCACTGACTGAAGTAATTCTTTCCTTCTTTGTGGGGTGGTAAAGGACAGCAGACTCCAGCTTTGTAGTATTTAGATAAGAATGAAAAAGAGAGGGAAAAAAACAGAGAAGAGAAATCAACAGAAGTTGAGCTCCAAATACAATGTTTTCTATTAGACAATGAGAAACAGAAAAGAAGAAAATATCCTGTTTCAACTGGATCGAAGCACAGAAATTTGTTGCTTTGATTTTCTGTAATAAAAAAACCCTCAAAAATGAAACAAATATTTCAACTTTGTTTATATTCAATCTTTAATCAATATGAAATATAAGCATTTGCTTCTGAGAGCTGTAATATTTGGAGTTTTCATTGCAAAATGGAACAATATAATTCTGTCATCTCATGAAAGCAAAATTTCATACTGCTGCATCTAGTAATTCTCATAGTTGAAAAGAGATTAAAGACTCATTCCAAATGAAGAACAGCACTGCATTTGAATGTAAGTCTGCTTTATATAAGAGTTTATTTATGTGCCAGTTAATAAAAAGTGGATCAGATTAAGCAATGAGAAATAGGTATTGCCTATATTTGAAATGGGTAATTTTTTTTATTTAATTCAGCTAACCACTGCTGGAATAGCTACAGATTTATAAAAAGTCCTGAATTCAGAATCAGGATTTAAGCATCTAGGTTAACTATCTCGTTCAACTGTTTTTCTCTGGCTAAATTTCAGGGGTAACTGTTTCATCTTTATATGATTTATTGTTAAATAATCTGTTATTTGAATTGAGTTTTTATGAATAGTGAAACATGAAAGAAGAAAATTAGAGATTACTTATGACAGGTGACCTTTTTGTAAGTAATTTTTCTGAAGTTTTTAATGAGGCGCTGGTTTCACTTTAAAAGTTTCTGCTCTTTTGAAGTGAATATGAAAACTCCTGTTTAGCTTTTAGGGGAGATGGACTGGAAGTATGAGTGTTACAATATTGTTACTGATCTCCTTGTATTAAAGTAATCCTATTGTAAAGGTTTGGCAGGGGAAAATCATGTTATACTTGCTTTGTTCCCTGTACTTTTCCCTAAGCATACATTAATTGACGCTGTCAGACATGGTTTACTAAGTTGGGTGAAACTTTGATTTAATGTGGTATGGCAGTTCTTTCATTCTCATGAAAGTAAATTGTGTTATGAAGTATCAAAAGTAAGAAATGGCAAGGCACTGAAAAGTGTACAGAAAGCATAAGAAGAGGGTTGGAGTTTCTTAGATCACAAATTTAGGAAATGAGAATTAAAGACTATAACCATTTCAACCATCTGCCATCCAGAAAATGCTAACAGGAGATTTTTGGTTCCAAATATTGCTTTAGAAGAAGCATGCTAGAAGCTGATTTTGTGACCCTTTTGAATTCTCAGTAGCACACAGTAGCTTTGAAAAGAATCAATGGACTTCTCTAACCACCTGTTGAACACCACGAAAGCCTTGAAATTCTTCATGATCTTTTGGCATACTTTAAGAACTCTACACACGCAAGTAGAAACAGTGTTTTAAGCTTACCCTTCTTCCTTCATGTGTCTTTTATTGCTATTTGCAATAAATAAAACTCATCAGAAAGAAATTATGGGAAAGAAAAACATTCTTCATGAAGAACTTATTTTTTCCTGAAAATTTCCACAAAGTAGTGAATCTTAATCTGACTGTTCCTAGTTCTCACTCCTTCAGTTTACAAATTTCTATCTTTGTTTTTTTTTGAATATTTTTGATCTATTTGCTCACCCTATTTTCTTAAACAGCCCTTTAGGCTACAGGAAAGAATAGTAGTGTGTTAACTTTGCTATCACTTGCAATTTATTTTCTGTATTTGTAATTCATCTTTAATCACTCAAAATATAGTAAATCCTGGAAATATACATTTCTATTACTTTTAAAACCCTGACAACAGAACATCAAGGTTCTTTGACTACCAAAGCTCAAAGTTTTCAAATAATAAATTACAAATTTCAAGCACAGCTCAAGCTCAGTTTTCATTTGATCTAAATATGAAATGGCAAGTAAGTGATCATGTTCAAGGGCTTTCAAACAGATTGTTGGCAGAAAAAGTGCAGTGTGCTCTAACCAGGGGATGTAATTGTCAGATTTACAGGCAAACCTCATTTCTCATAAATTAATTCCAAGCAATATCTATCTGTATGTAGCCCTACTTTTTAAAATGGTCATTTTGAAAAATAGTTTACGTACTTCTACAATGGAAAAATATAAATAGAAACTCCAATTGTTGTTAGATGAGCAATGTTTCTGAAAAGGGGCTTTTCAAGACAGAAAAATTAAACTATAGCATTAAAAATGTTAGTTTTGTGAATATATAGATATTATGAATCTGATCTGAATTGTCTGTGACAAGAAAGCTTATTTACTGTTTATTAACCTTTTGTTTCACTGTCTAGAATGTGGATAAATAGCACAATACAACTGATTTTAGTACTATTTCACCCTTTCTATCAGCTGGGTACTGTTTCTTCATTAAATCCCTCAATTCCTGATTTACAAGTTACTTCCTTTCTTGGTATCAATCTATTGGATTCCTTCAACATAACTTCTTCAACATTTATGATTTCTATTTTTTTTTTTCTTTAGAACTAAGACAACAGAAATGAAGTTCTACATTACACAAGACTATCCAAACCTACACAATAACTTCCTCTTTCGGTGCTTGGTAGTTCTTGTTGATCTTGTTGATTTAGTTTCCCTCTCCCAAGCCTTCCTCATTTCCAGGCCCTGTAATTAAGCTGAGTGCAATTTATTTCATATAAACTTTCCTCACCTGTAGGGCATTAACACCAAGGCATCTTGGTCAGTGATAATGCCTCCCACATGAAAACAGAAGTAAATAACAATATGGAAATGTTGTAACAACTTATGACTAAATTAATAAAAAATCTGAGTCATTATTTACTTCTGAAAACATCACAAATGTGAAAACAGAAGCTTATACTCTCAGACTTGAAAACAAAGAAAAAGAGCAGATTAACACAAGTAGTTGATCAGAAAACAGTTGGATATCAAAATCCTATATTAAGTTCTCAAAGCTGTGTTAAAGTAGGAGAAAAGTTTGATAAGCGCCCATTTGAACACACAGCTCTGACCTGGAGACTTTCCAGCTAGTATCAGCGATGGCCTAATGAGCGATGGCAATCACAGCAAATCACAGTAAAACTGTTCCAGTTATTCCCTCAGAAATATTAGCAGTTTGTGTGCAAGAGGATACTTAAGTTATAGTTCTTATAACAATGAAACCTAAAGCTATTCTTGACAAAAACAACAGTAGAAAACAAGGAAGAAATATTTAAGGAAGGGATGGAAGACAGATAACTAAAAAAGTTGTGTAAGAGCTAAAATAAAGTATTTTCACTTGAAACAACTTCCTCCCCTCTTTTAATAGTATTAAAACATAGAGAGTAACAAATTATTCAGTAACACTCAAGACAAATGTAAGAAACTTGAGTCAAGAGAAGACTTCCATTGCTTGCAAATGGAAGAGTGTATTTAGTGCTGAAGAAAATCTGGATAACCTTGTTAACAGTAACAAAATTTATTTATGGATAGAAGTTGTGGAAAAATTGTTTCAGCAACTGTTTATACACACAGAATCTAATCTAAATATGTCAATGAATCCATTAGGAAAACAGTAGGAAGTACCAGAACAGATGACACACAGTTACGTCCTAAAACTTGAAGTGTCTGTTTCCAAGGCTAAATAATCCTTGCAAGTGAAGTTACTGCACTGATGAGGAATGGTACAATTGCTAATCGACAAACAGCGATTTCCATTTTCTAACATACAGAAAAGTTGACAGAGTATCGTAAAAGATGTTTTCTAATTTATGGATTTAGTGACAAATGTGAAAGATATGCCTGACCTGTTTGCATCACTTCTGGGAAATCACAAAATATCTCAGTATCTCAAAATAAATGGCCACTGGCTTTAAATTTAATAATAAAGACAGGTATGGAAAATACTCACAGAGGAAAGCCCAAAAGAATATGACAGGTATTTTAAGAGATAAGCACCAAAGTATTTCCATGGAGGCTTGAAACAGAGTTGCCTTAGTGACAGAGCAAGCCTATTAAAACTTTCCACTGATGTTCTCCAGAAAGATGCACGGGATGAAACTCCCACTCACTGTGTATTGAAAACAATCAGATCACGGGTCTGTGTAGAAGAAACCTATTTTCTGCCCTAAGACTGTGATAAAATTGTCACTGATGATTTTGTGTTGGAAGAAGCTGCATATTGAATCTGGTACCCGTGACTTTGCAGTTGGATCTACGTGACCAGGACCACACACAGGGGAGTCAGAAGTGGGTCACCATACTCCAGAGGACAAACACAAGTTCTGAGACCGGTGCTGGCACATGGAGACACTTGGTTGTAGGGCTTGTTAATCACATGTGAGTTGTGGGGCTGAGGACCCAAGAAGTATCAATGTGCTGTCTGCCGGCACTGCTTGTAGAGACAGGGGGTAGTGGGAGCACTAAGGTATCCTTAAAGCTGGTGTCTCCAGTACAGTAACAGCTGTGACAAATGGCTGTTCCTCAAGAATTCATCTTGTGACTAAACACATCAGAGGACAGAGAAATCTAAGCATTCAACTAAATCAGAGGCCTGGGTATCATGCTCAGAAAACAATCCCTGTAATACACATCAGTACCGAAGGACACCCTGGCAGAGTAGGAAGAAGAAAAGACCTCCAAATGTCAGCCCCCGAGGCTGGATTTAGAGCCCATTAAAGAAAGTAGTACCCATTGCTACAGATCCCTTAGAGATTCTGATCAAGGTTTTGAAAAACACCTCAGTGATTTAAGTGTTTTCCTCAGTATGCAATCTGTAAAAAGATGTGATTTTGAACATCCATATTACAGCACTCCTGGAGCCCTGATGCTTTCTCCTGGAGCTTTGATGATTCAGATCCAAAGATGAAACTTCATTAAACTTCACAGCAGTGGCTGTCTATAAGATTCTTCAGTTGATTATTCACATTCTCACAACAAAAAAAAGAATATTACTATACCAGTACTTTGTCTTAGGTGTGTATTGTGTGTTTTATATGGTTGTTATAGTTGTACTGATGAATTTTAGAGTCTAGTGTGGCTCTTAAAAGTTAAACAATGGATTTTTCTTGCCTTTAACTGGAATCAGAGTATGTTTTTGACATATGAAAAAAGTTTCAAGTGCATCCATATTACAATTTAATCTATTTAATTTAATTTCTTGAGATTAATTTGATACGGATATTTATAAAAAATGCATGTTCACGCCAAAAACTCTTCAGCACCAGGTATTCCAACAAAAAAAAAAAGCTGTAGTAAAGCTGAAAGAAAAGAAGAATTTACATTGTTTGACATTTGTACAAAATGAAGTTATGCTGTCATTATTTGATGAATAATCCAATAGATGGTGGTAAACAAGACCTTTAAGCAGTTTGAGTGCATTTCTGGATAAAAACAGCATTTCAGTTTAAATAAGATGTATTTTCATAAATATTGCAGTGTTTATTATTCTCGAATATGCTTTTTTTTTTTTTTTTTTTTTCATGATGATGGTGATGCAAATATCTTTACTTTTTGCTTGGAGAAGAAATTTGATAAGCCATTTGTCTTCTGCAAGTACTCCCAAGGACCACTTTTTATCCTGTTTGTAGATGGAATCAAGAAGGAGAAGGTGAATGTTTGTGAATTTATACAGTTTTGAACAAAAAAAAAGCAATTGCTTTTATACACATTTATTTTTCTCCAGAAAACTAATATTTCTGAATATTGCTCAGACTGCTGTAGTAAAAAAAAAAAAAAAAATTCTCCATGGTCAGTCCTTTTGATAGATAAGCAGATTGTATTTTTAGGACCCTGATTACATCTGTGTCCACATGAATATGTAGTTATTACAAATACCTTCCTACCTCAGAGGGCTCATTTAAATAGCCCTTAAAGACTACATGATTAGACATGTGGCACTTACATTTCAATATGTTTCAAGGGACTGGAAATGAAAATCAGTGCTGCCAAGCACTGGCCTGCTAGTGCTGTCAAGCTGCCAGGAATTATTTCAAACAAAGATGTCAGGACAAATGTTAAGATGGAAAATGAGCTCTTCCTATACTATAGAAGCTTGTGAAAATAGAGGCACAGAAGGCCTCAACTGCTTGCATGCATTTTTTGGAAAAGCTCTATAATGTTCTGAACCTAGAGAGGCCATAGCTTTTAGCTGGCTATGTAAAAGCAATAAATTGCAGAAAAGGGACATGAGAAAAAGGTGCTTGTTAGAAACACTGTTTAGACCAGTGAGACCCTCTATGAAAATTGGGATCTTAGTTACAAGGTCAGGTTTTATCTTACCAAACTCCTGTTGTCACCTAAATGCGCAATCATTGGTTATAGCTTCCCATGAACCTTTAATTAATTGCCATATATATTGTACCATAGGGTTCAGAAAAAAAATGAAGTACCTTGAGAAAAATCTAACAAATTCTTCCTGAAGAATGCCTGTGGAATGATGGCCAACTCATAAGTACTTTAAAAAGGGACTTAAGCAGCCTGATGAGCCTCTCTGATAACTTGGGGAATACTAATAATGAAATCTAACAACATTTTTCCTACATTTGTAAATTCCAGAGAGTTTTGTACAGAGCTGTTGTATCACCCAGTTTTCAGAGACAATTTTAGTATATTGAAAATGCTAAATGTTTAGGCTATGGAAGACTTTTTTCCCTTCTTTCAGTCTGATGTATGGTTTACTATTTCAGAGCAACAGTTATGTTCTCTTCTACGTGGGGTCACCATCTTTCACAAACTGGTCTTCAATTGTGGTGCGTGTCACAGAGTCTCTGTCTCTGCTTTTTCTGGTTCCAGTGGCATTTGCCTATCTTTACTGGGGATGTTTCTTTAAAATAAATCCCCCCAAAAATAATTAAATACATTATGCATTCTGAAGAAATGTTTTAATCATTGGTGTAATGACAGATAACATCTAGAACGTAATGGAGTCCTCCTCTTATGGCTAAAGGATTGTTTGTCATCACATTATTTTCTACTGCCTTCTCTCTCATGGCAAATAACATTAATGAAAAGCCTGCAGTAGGTTCCCTTCTATCATGATAACCATTTATTGTTAAAATTCATTCTATAATTCTGTGGGAACACAAGAGAAGAGGAATAGCAGCAGTCAATAATCTGCAAGTGCCTGAATAAGCTTCTATAATTTAAGAATTAAAAAAAATAAACACATATATATATATATAATATATCTGTATAAATACATGTTTTAGTGACTATTATGTTAAAAATATAAGCCTTCAAAGACATAATTAGCTGACAGGCATAAGGCATTTTAGAACACAGTTCAAGAATAGCTGTTGCACCAATTCTTACTAAACTAATATTAATCTAAACCAGAAATAACTCCTCTAGCATCTGGGAAATTATGCCAATGTGATAGCATTGTAATTGAAATCGGAATCTGACAAATTCATGAAGTGCAGCTACCCCAGAAGTATTTGCAAATGCTATAGAAGCCAGAATTAAACTCATAAAACCAAAATAATTCAGACATGAATCCAAATTCTATTCCTAAATCATCTCACTATGCCTTGCTACTGCTGTAAGTTTTGTTCTATATACTGTTGTAAGAGTCAGGGAACACAGCAGAAAGGCATAAATTAAGGAGGAATCCAGATTATGATTTTTTGTAAATGTAAAGAGTCATTTAATCTTCTGATTAAGTTACAATTGAGAGAAAAAAGCCTACCCATCTTTAAGGTACAACTAATTGACGATTCAACACATGGGTGACATCAGATTCATGGGGGCAAAATTTAATCTCTAGTAATTCTAATCCCTCATTAATGTTGCACAGTATATAACAAAACCCAGACAATATTCTGCAGAGGGTATGTGTATAGCTTTATCAGTCTTTCTGTATGTGTTCTGTGCCTTGCTTAGTGAACCCACTTGACAAAATATGCATTTACTCTAGGCTATTATTGCATTTTGTCTAACAGAATTAAGAACAAATTTTAAAATTTTAGGTTTAGCCACTTACTCTTTTCCTGGCTTTATGTTCATGTATTTTCTCTAATGGAATAAGTGCATAACTGCATTCAGAATCAAACTATTCACAAATGGACTTATACATATAAATGAAATAAGTGTATAATTGCTTTTAGAACCAAGCTGTTTCCAAGTGAAAATTACAGTATGTTATCATGTGTTTGAGCATGTTCTTAATGGCTCTTATATATGTGTGAAGAAGTTATTTCAGCTTGTAGTTAGGAACATTTATTAGAATTTATTCTAACAGAATTGAGAAAAAGCTTTTGGTATTATATCGAAACTGGTATGACAAAAATATATTACTATTTACTTTAAATAAAAGAATTATAAGTAAAATAATTGTAGATTGCGTTTGGAGGGGAAAAAACAAGCTGTATTTCATCAAGTTGGTTTCCTGTATTACGGTTTCTTGAGCTGACTGTTGCAAAAATTATTTCGTTATCATGTTAAAAATATTGGAAGTATTTGCAGCTGCAAAGTACATATTCAAGGTTTTTTAAAAGGGAGTAGAGGAAAGAGAATCTTTGCAATACAGCAGAGGAATAGATGACAGCTCAGGGAGGCCAATCACCAATTTTAAGTGTAATTCATTCTATCTTTTGCATTAACTCTAGAAGCAAAATTCTTTAATGATCAACAAGAATAGAACTACTTGAATAAACCAACTTATTGGGCATTTTTTAACAACTTCCAGAAAGACTGCTGATCAAAAGGAAAAATATTTCTTGACATGCTTTTCTTTTTGAAAAATAAATGAATAAACAAACAAATAAATAAATTGGTATTTTTGTAGTTGCTTTAGCCACTCTCTACGTCTTGTTCAAAAATGTTCCCTGTTCAAAAAATGTTCTACTTTAGAACAGTATTTAACAGTGTCTCCCCAAATATCCTTGTAGATAATCCGTCAAAATACAGGTTAGATAAATGGACAATGAAGGGGATTAAAAACTGGCTGAACAACCAGGTCCAGAGGGATGTGATAAGTAATATAAGGACCATTTGGAATCCAGTTACTAGTGGTATACCTGAGGGGTCAACTATGTTAATTAAATAATTATTTAATACTGTCTTCATTACTGACCTGGACACTGGGACAGAGTGCGTCCTCAGCAGATTCATGGATGATAAAAAACTGGGAGAAGTTTTTCTTCCCCAGTTTTCATCCCCCCAGATGCTGATGCACCAAAGGGTTGTGCTGCCATTCAGAGGAACTTGGACAGTCTGGAGAAATGGGCTGAGAAGAACTTCATGCAGTTCAACGTGAAAAAAGGCAAAGTCCTTACCCTGGGGAGAAATAACTCCCTGTATTAGTACATGCTGGGGGCTAATTAGCTGGAAAACAGTTTTGCTGAGAAGGACGTGGGGATCCTGGTGGACAAGGTGAAAGCCAGCAATGTGTCCTTGTGGCAAAAAAAAGGCCAAAAGCATCCTGTCATGCATTAGGAAGAACATTGCCAGCAGGTCAAGTGAAGTGATCCTTCCTCTCTGCTCAGAACTGGTGAGGCCATGTCTAGAGTGCTGGGTCCAGTTCTGGGTTCTCCTGTACAAGAAAGATATGACCTTACCGTAATGTGGCTAGAGCAGGGTCACAAAGATGATTAAGGGACTGGAGCATCTATAATATGAGGAGAAGCTGAGAGAGTTGGGACTGTTTGGGTTGAGCAGAGGAGACTCGGGGGGATCTTATAAATATCTTTTGAGAGGGTATGAAAAACAGGAGCCAGACTTTTCTCAGTAGTGCCCGGTGGTGGGAGAAGAGGCAACGGGCAGAAATTAAAACAACAGAAATTCCATCTGAGCTCAAGACTCAACACTATTTTACTGTGAGATTGGTAAAACATTGGTATGTTGCATAGAAAGGTTGTGAAGTCTCCATCCTTGCAGATATTCAAAGCCTGACTTGGACATGCTCCTGGACATCCTGCTCTAGGTGATCCTGCTTGAGCAGCGGGTTGGACTGGATCTCAAAAGGTCACTTCCAACATAACGTCCATCTTTAGTGCTACTATGGTTTTATGACTCAAACACAGTGATGTAGCCCAGAGAAAGACAGGGCTAGTATGACAGCAGAGGTCTTGAGAAGTGAAGACACATGTTGCAATGTAGAATAGCAGGAAGAAGACTATTCCCAAACCTCGTTGATACACAACAAACAAATATTTAACCAACAACACCTCAATCCAGACTCTAAGAAGGATTCCTTCTTTGTTTCTTCAACAAAGATAATCATTATGAAAACAACAACAAAAAAATTAATCACTGTCATGACATCTTGTTTTTAAAAAGATAAGTTAATTTATTAGCCTTTTTACAGCAAGAGTGAAGTGCTTGTGCAAATTGGATTTCTTCAAGACAAGAGAATAATAAATATTTTAACTAGAATAGCCACATGAATTAGATTTGAGGCTTGATTAGTCCATTATCAGTTTCCTGAGAAAAAGTAGCAGATTCTTCTTCTAACTTTTATTACTTAAAAGACATTTTAAACCTTAGAGTAGAAGAGTGTATATATTTCCAATACCTGCTCTAATTTTGCATGTTCTTGTTATCTACATAGCAATCCATTTTGACTCTGGCTAAACTCTTGAATTCATTTGTTTTTGTGTCCAATTTTACCTGAATTCTAACTACTGAATGGCAAGAATATTGATGAATTTTATACAGTCAAAAAGTTCTTTGTTCATGGGTCATGAAACGGGCAATAGCAAAAGGAAAACAGTTATTTTATGTCTTCTGCCAGATGAAAACATACAGATGATGGCTGGTAACACAGAGGTACCTATACAATGTGGCAGCTAAGATCTATTCAACAAAAAATTGGAATCAATTGCCATGCCATCTGCCTGGAAAATCAGAACATAAATGAGGCTTCAGGGAGAAAGAAACTGAAGCATACAGAACAGTCTCAAATATAAACTTATTTTTTATTACTGCTGAAGTTCTTCAACTGATGGTAGGAATACTTTCTATAACGTCTACAAAAGATGGAGTTAAATAGAACAAACATATCCTTTGAAATGATGTTTTATCTGAATTTCTTGTGACTATTTATAAAAACATAGGTTTGCTAACATGGTTAGCAGGATACAGCTCTATGAGACAATAGAAACTGCCTGTTAGGCATACTGATTACAGTAAATATATGAGCTTGTTAAAAAAGTGGTTTTTTGTTTGTTTGTTTGTTTTTTTTAAACATTTAATTATACTTTGTTTCTCCTCATGCGGTTCATTTTTTTGATGAAAGTTCTTCATTTCTCTTCATAATTTTACTGTTACCAGATCTATTTCTGCAGAAGGCTCTGTGCCCCTAAGTATGGCCATCGACATCAGTTTGACTTTTCTTGTTCATGAACTCATGATTGAGGTACTTTGCTAGTGGCCAATGCGGGATTCCAAATGAGTCTCTACTTCCTTAGATTGAGTTATTCTCATAGCATTCCAATAACTGCTTCCTTACCTGAACTTTTTTCCATGTATATTTCCATTTAATATCATAAAAAAAAAAAATTAAATTTGGAAAGTCTACAGAGAACACAAAGGTGGTTTCCTCTTGCCATGACATTTCTCTCAGCATTTAATTGACTGTTTTGTTTTAATTTTATTTTGAAACAGGATTTGCAACTTTATACTAGTTAAGTCTGCACTTAAGAAACACACAGTACTGTATATTGAATTCTCACAACACGTGTAAAAGAATAATTAGGTACTTTGATATCTTTTTCTTTCATTTTGTTAGACAGGATTAAACTGTACATATGCATACAATCTCTTACCTTTTTCTCTTGTGGTAATTTTATGTTGAGCTCATAAATACATTAAAAGCAATGGTGTAACAAAACTAAGCAATATAATTACTTGAATGATCAACCTTAAAGACTGCAAGAGAGAAATAATACCTTATTTCAAATACGTGTACATACCATTTTTGCATTTGTAGTTATTTTCCCAGCTATTTCTAATGTGAGCGAAAATACCTTTCTTTAACAAGAAGTATACATACTGAGCTTCAATGGCAGATATGTTGGGAGATAATTGCATAGCGGTTGAAGATGTAAAGTTGAAATTGCAGCAGTTTACAATATTTCATTGCATGTATTTCCACTACTGTATCATTTATAGCTAAAAGCAAATAGATCATGACAGAGATGAACAGATAGAACGGTTTTACTGCTACTAGAAGCACAGTCAATAAATATTTTTTCTTTATTTTTCTCTCTTTTCTTTCTTTCTTCCTTTTACTTTTTAAAGGATATAATGCTCATAAAAGTTTTTGGATTGACAGCCTGGAAGATTGAAATTCTCAATTTATCCACAGAACAAGTACCATGCAGCTGAGGTAATAATCCTTCCATATACCTCAGCCCTTACCAGGAGTGACCAGACAGAGGCTGGAGCTTCATTTCCATTCAATCCTTGGCCTTTGTACTGACTTTGTCAATGAGGAGAGTGATTAGTGCCAGCTGACGGGTGGCTTTTGTGAAGGAGGTGCTTGCCTGCTATGATCAGTATTGACACCAGACAGAAAATAAATCACATTTCCAGGCCTCCAAAGAGACAGAGCAATAGCAAGAACTACAGTCAGCATAAACATAACTATAAATTTCTTTTTTTGCACCTACTACCTGAAAGCTCACAAGCTTGCTGGTAGTCTGTGCAAAGACAACATACTTAGCTAAATGCACGTTGCAATAAATTGACTTTACCTATGACCTTTCTCTGTACTTAATCCAAAATCCTCTGAGAGATTTTGTCTGTGCTAATTGGTGTTCAGGAATCACCTCTAAGGCATAGAAACAAGGGAAAGCTAAAGGAAGCGTCTTTGCTTTGTGTCTTCTTTACTGAAAACTAATTGAAGTTCTTGTAGTCACCTTATGTGAAAATATCATTATTATCCTTTTGAGTCACCCAAGGAGTTTGGTCTGTCATGGGTACAGAATTTCTATTTCTATCTTTTATTCAGAAAGAGAAATAGTAAATATAGATAACTCATGGGCAGATCTGCATGAGTCCTCAGCTCTGCTTGCCTGCTACCTTTGACCAGCAATGCACCACTTTCTTGTCTGGTGCCTTGGTGCTGCTATGTCAACTGGATCAATCCAGTCAATGAAAAGAGTGAGTATTCTGTCTAGTTTCTGACGTAACATGTCAAATATGTGAAGAGGAATGGTTACTAAGAATCCTGTGGGGGTTTGTAAGGAGAAGGTAGGGGTTACATAAAATCCCGTGTGCGGGTAGCCTGGAACTGCAACAGCTCTACATTGGGGTCCTCTTGGGTACGGGGCAGTCCAAATGCAGGATACAGTACACAGAAGGATCAGGAACCACCAGCACTTCTCCATTAGAGTCACAAGTATAGCACTGCAGAGTAACAACACTTCCAGTCCCTCATTGTGGATGAAGGGCTGAACAACGCAAGCTGTGGTTTGCCAGGGAACTTTCTCTCAAAGGTTCAACCAGGAGAACTTTATGGACAGAAGGAATGTAGCCTCTAATATTTACAAGAAAAATGTGTCTGCCTTTAGATTTATTTGAGAGATGGTTATATATGTATTAGATTATTCATTGAAATTCATTCAGTGAGATCTCCTTAAATGGAAGAAAGAACATAGAGGTAAAAGCTCATAAATTGGACTAGATATTTTACAGAAAAAATGTACATCACTTTCATTGTCATCGAAGCAATCCTACATCAGGTCAGACCAAAAGTACATGTAGCCCAGCAATCTGTTTCTGACAGTGGACAGGAACAGATGTCCAGAGAAAGGGGATGAATCAGGCATGCAGTTCTCCAGGATATCCGACAGCAAAAATGCAGCTTCTGGACTTCCACAGCTAGAAAGAGTGATTTTGTATTTTTTTTAGGCTTGGGTGGGTTTTTTTTTGTCCATATATTCATCTTGTTGCTTTTTGAATCTATATGAACTATGACACCTACTAGTTTAAAAAGTTGCCTCTAACTCATGTGACTGGAAATATGATGAACAATCGTTACCTATTTACCTTCTCTATACCTACAGTTTTATAGACCTGTATCATACTCCTCTGTCATGTTTAACCCTAGCCAGCAACCAAGCACTACACAGCTGCTTGCTCACTCCCCCCACAGCAGGATGGGGGAGAGAATCAGAAGAATAAAAGTGAGAAAAGTCATGGGTTGAGATAAATATTGTTTAACAAGTAAAAGAAAAGCCATGCATGCAAGCAAAGCAAAGCATGGAATTAATTCACTACTTCCCATCAGCAGGCAGGTGTTCAGCCACCTCCAGGAAAGTGTGACTCCATCACATGTAATGGTCACTTGGGAAGACAAATGCCATAACTCCGGAAGTAGTGTCTTTCTTCTTCTCCTAGCTTTATATGCTGGGCATCACGTCATATGGTATGGAATATCCCTTTGGCCATTTGCGTTCAGCTGTCATAGCTGTGTCTCCTCTCAACTTTTTGTATACCTCCAGCCTACATATGGCCTCGTTAAAAGCAAATCATGCCTGAAAAATATTGTGGCCTTCTACGATGGCATTACAGCACTGGTGGATAAGGGAAGAGCAACTGACATCATCTACCTGGACTTGTGCAAGGCATTTGACACTGTCCCGCACAACATCCTTGTCTCTAAATTGGAGAGACATGGATTTGACAGATGGACCACTTGGTCATTAAGGAGTTGACTGATTGGCCACACTCAAAGAGTTGTGGTCAGCAGCTCAATGTTCAAGTGGTGCCCACTGATGAGTGGCGTTCCTCAGGGGTAAGTACTGGGATAAGTATTATTTAACATCTTTGTTGGCATCATGGATGTTGGGATTGAGTGAACCCTCAGCAAGTTTGCCAATGACACCAAGCTGTGTGGAATGGTCGACATGCTGGAGGGAAGGGATGCCACCCAGAGGGAAGTGGACAAGTTTGAGAAGTGGGCCCGTGTGAACCTCATAAGGTTCAACACCACCAAGTGCAAGGTCCTGTACCTGGATCACAGCAATCCCAAACAAAAATACAGGCTGGGCAGAGAATGGATTGAGAGCAGCCCTGAGGAGAAAGAGTTGGGGTTGTTGGTTGATGAGAAGCTCAACATGAGCCGGCAATGCACACTTGCAGCCCAGAAAGCCAACCGCATCCTGGGCTGCATCAAAAGAGGCATGGTCAGCAAGTCAAGGGAGGTGATTCTCTACTCCACTCATGGGAAACCCAACCTGGAGTCCTGCATTCAGCTCCGGAGTCCTCAGTGCAAATGTGGACCTGTTGGAATGGGTCCAGAGGAGGGCTACAAAGATGCTCAGAGGGCTGGAGCTATGAAGCCAGGCTGAGAGAGCTGGGGTTGTTCAGCCTGAAGAAAAGAAGACTCCAGGGAGACCTTATTGCCACCTTTTAGTATTTAAAGACTACAGAAAAGGTGGAGAGGGACTCCGTACGAGGGAGTGTAGTAATAGGACAAGGGGTAAAGGTTTTAAACTGAAAGAGAGTAGATTTAAATTAGATATTAGGAAGAAATTCTTTCCTGTGAAGGTGGTGAGACACTGGAACAGGTTGCTCAGAGAAGCTGTGGATGCCCCTTTCCTGAAAGTGTTGAAGGCCAGGCTGGATGGGGCTTTGAGCAACCTGGTCTAGTGAGAGGTGTCCCTGCCCAGGGCAGGGGGATTGGAACTATATTGTCTTTAAGATCCCTTCCAACTCTAACCATTCTATGATTCTATGATTCTACTCGCTGGGGGGGCGATGTGAGGACCAGGAAAGGCACTGACTGCTTAGCAACAACCAAAACCACCAGTGTGCGGTCAACACTGTTCTTATCCCAAATCAATAATGTAGCACTATACCAGCTGCTAGTAAGAAAGTCAACTCCATCCCAGCTGAAATCATGACACCCTCTCAGCATTTCTTTTCTGTAAAGAATCATCTTCACTTTGGTTGTTTCTTCTGTGGAAACTCTTAATGTTGCTTGTTTCTGTACTTTTCACAACTGGTCTGTATCCCTTGTCAGAGAGACACAACATCCCTCTCCAGACACTCCAGTCGCATAGTTTTGAAGGGTTGGCTACACTGTCAACTTGTACAAAGAAGTAAAGATGTCTTCAGATTTGTTCTCTCTTCCTTTCCTAAAAATTCCTAACATTTTTTGCTTCTTGGATCACTACAAGCACTAAGCTGCCATTTTCACACAACTATCAGTTATAACCCCTCACTCAGTAGGAACAGGCAGCTCATAGCCATTCACGGTTTATGTAAAATTAGGTTTTTTTTTCCCCTGAGTGCATTCTACATTTATCTCTGCTGAATTGCAATTGCCTTTTTACCACTCAGTCAATCAGTGACATTACCAGTTGGCTGGTAAAATGATTTATTGTTTTTTTGTTGATGGAAAAATTGTAGCTCATATTTCGTAGTTTACTTAAAAGGAAAAAGCAAAAACAAAAAAAAGACCACGGTTGTGAAAGAGCATGCCCTTATCTGAGCAAGAAAGGAGAGGATGATGGAGATGACTCTTCATTCTCTGGAGATTTGTGAGTACTCTATGTGTGCAGTTTCAGGCTGGCTGTGTTCATACAAACCCAAAGAATGATGGAAGCCTGCTGTCATGAGAAAGCCATAGAGCTTAATTAAAATGACTTACAGTTTAATTAAAATAACCATATACCGCTGTGACTACCTTAGTGAGGTAAGCTGTCCTTTTGCTTACATAAAGTATAGCAAAGCTGGCACATCATATTGTAAAAATAACCCAGATACTACCAGAATAGACATATGCTTGCTGACAACTTGGTGGAACCTCACACCATCCCCCATACTCAAACACAAAAATAAAACCTTGTGATGTTGTTCAAGGGATAAAGTGTGTAGATATTTTATGAGGTTGCATAACCAGATCTAGAATGGAAATAAGAGCTGACCCAGACAGAGAAGAAAAGAGAGACAGTCCCTCAATATAGGCAAACACAACACCCCAAGATACATATATTCTTCCAATTTTTCTCCTTCCAGCTGCATGACTTTGGGAGATTTAAGGAAATAAATGAAATATGAAAGAAAACAGACCACCCACTTCCAGCAGCATGCAGTTATGGATCTAAGTAATCAATCAATGCAGCATTCTGCCCCTAACAAATCTCGAACCCTTAGCAAAATTAGAGCTCCTTTAAATGCAGTTATTAGTTGCTATTAATAGCAACACTAACTGAAGTGACTTACTGCCTAGGCAAGCTAGCTGAACAAGTTTTCAGCTCAGAAAATGACAGCCACTCAGTGCCCAAAATTGCCTTAGGAAGTGCACTGACAGAGTCCATGGAAATGTTCATTAACTCGGACATATGTTCATTAGGTCAGTTCAGTCACTCCAGACATTCTTGATTACTGTTTTCCCCATAGCAGACTTAGCAAACCACGCAGGGAAAGGGATACACCAGATGTAGGGCAAGATTCTCTGGCCCGTTAAATCTGTGATAAAATATGTCAAAACAGGCACTTCAATTAACAGGGGAGCCTGTTGATGATGAGAAATGTTTCTTCTTCACAAAGTAATGTTGGGTGTGCCAAGGGGCTTATCCTATATGCTGTGATACTCTCCCCGAAAAAGTGACAGGACTTTGGACCCCAACATGACTCACACTACCAAAATGCTGTGTATTTATTTCAGTGATCCGCAACTACAGCCAAACTATAAAGTAGCAAAATTTGTCAAATCATGCAAAATTATTCAGAAGAGCTGATGCTTGAGAAGATGGTAAGGAACTTTAGAGGGACCCAGCAAAGTGACAAAATGTTGGAAAGATATATTGGTTTAATTTAAAACTAGCCACAATCTTCATGAACTACAGATATATTTTATGAGCCATCAGGCCTCTCTAACTCTGTTTGTCTTAGACTATTTTATGAATGTTTTTATAGACCCGGTTACAACAGAGATACCTTTTTTTTTTTTCTTTAAGAGAAAAAGAAAAGAACAGATGGCTGGAGGAAATAATATTAGGTCAAGATTTTTTTTCTGAAATATAAGCTTCCTTTCCTGAAGTGCTGAAACATCTTTATCATCATAAAATTAAATTTCATTTTCCCTTACACCAAATTTTTAATTAAGAAAGTTCTCAACTTATACCTGGTGAAATGTCACATTGACAGCTATACAAACAAAAGTTTTTCATGATTTTGATACACAAAATTTCGATTTTCATATTTAAATGTATGTACTGAAAATTCAGTAAGCCAAATTTCCAGAAAAAGTGAGAACCTCCAGAAAGTGTCTTTTTATTGATGAATAAGCATCTCCTTCCAGAAACAAAAATTAGTCAGAAAATTTCCAGTTATTACACAGCAAAATTTGTTCTTAATCCCTATACACAATTAATAATTTCAGTCCTTCTTTTAAATTATGTATTCACATCACTGAAAATTGCTAGCACCAGGTCATTTATTTGGTTTTCTCTTCCTAAAACAATTTCATCATAGTTCAGTCATCTATGTAGTGTTATTTTCTTTGGGGAAGGGGATGAATATATCATACAGCAACCTGGCACTGTGAAGATCTTCTGTAGTTAAGAGGTACTTCAGTGTTTAGAATTTACTAGGACTCTGGAAAGAAGATAAGAATAAAGAAACTCTAGGAATTCCCTAGTATATAATACCTACCATGAAATTTCTGAAAAAAAGTCACAACTGTATAGTCCAGTTAATGCTATATTATCAGATTATTTGAAGAGGTGTATAGCAACCCAGATTTTTATTTGATGAAAGATTGTGTTTTCACTGTCACAGTGAATATGTTAAGTGAGAACTCTGACACGTGACATAAAGTCTGACAGTTTTGTTCCAGCGGTGGCTCCTGGCAGAAAAAAGACAGTCAAATTAATTTTTTGCCATGGTGAGGTATCATTAATTAAATTATTAAAGATACTGTTCATTAATTCATGAATAGTACTCTGCATTCTAATACTTGGAGCTTAAAATTTATCAGCTACACAAAACATGATTTCCAATGGTAGAAACACAGCTCCCATAGCATCCTACAGATGTCTAAGGATCCTGAAATGTCAGAGAAAGAAATCTGTCATAGATGACATAAAAACATTGAATAGTCTTGTACTTGACACAACACGGATAGAAATAATCTCTACAGATCAGCTCCATTACTCAATGAAGGCTGCTTAATTTCTAGAGGAAGTTTCTGACCTAACTAGTCAATGTACTCATAATGGTTTGATCTTGATTTGATCGCTGTCCTCAAAATTGCAAAAGAGAAATGGACATGAAGAAAAGTATGCATACACTTTTGTATGGTTGTATTTATTTGTAAACTTCAGCCTTTATGTACAGACTCGCAGCTAACATTGTCATAAAGTGAATATTTATACAACAACTTAGGTTGGGAGAAGCTCTGGGAGGTTGTCTGGAAGTTGCTACTCTAAGTCAGAAGTTAGGTCTAATTCCATCTCCAAGGATGGAAAATGAACAGCTTTTCCAGTGGTCTAGGCAGCTTCTGTTAGCTCAGAAAAAACACAAAACAGAAAAACCATACTATCCGTATAATTACTGCTTTCCAAGTACTGTAGTATACCATTTGTCTTTCCAACAAACATAATAAATTAAAATGCATTCTCTGTATTCTACAAAGCTTTCATTTACTTCAGAAATATAGCTTGTAGTTTTATTGCCTTTCACTAGGAGTTTTTGCAAATGTGTGGGCCTTGAATTATGCAGACTTACACGACTGCAGATTTCACAGCTGTCAAACTGAGTTTGCTTTCTAAAAACTTACTCAAGAATCAGTTAGTGGAAAAGTATTTTACTTAGTTGTTCAGATGACTGGACGTTTTAATGTAAGCAGTTTTGTAAATAATAGTATTAAGCAGCTCAGATGTAAACAACCCAAAATACAGAATTTACTACCAATTGTAGCTCATTATACTTAGAAACTTTCAGGTTTTTTGTTTTGTTTTTTTTTTAAAAAGAAAAGGATAGTGGAAGTGGAATTTAGGTTTGGGGCTTTTGTGTGTGTGTATTTCTTTTTTTTTAATTAAGATACCGATTTTTTATATATGTATATATATTTTTATATATGTGTGTACAGATATATATATATATACACACACACATACACATAGACATACTTAACCCCTTCTTCTTTAGTCACTATTCAGGACTACCTGGAAAGTTTCAGTAGCAGTACCAATCCAACATTAGCCACTCAGAGTTCACACAAGCAGCAGACTGTGGTAGGAGGAGGCAAAGTTTCTTGGGTTCAGTGTGGGCACACTTGCTTCCTGACTGGCCCTGAGTAACGCTGCTGTCCTCTATCCCTACAGCTACTTCTCATTGTCCTCACCTCAGGGCAGCGACCTGCCAAAATCCTTGCTACCTGACCTCATTCTATCAAACAGTAGAAAAAGATAATGTTAGCATATATTAAAAAGTGGTTAGACTCACCAGGATGATTTTGCAGAAGTGTCCAGGAAGCAGGTGCACAAATAGGGGAACTGTGGGGGCAGTGGTGTGGGTTGCTGAATCACCAGGGGTAGGCAGCATTGCAACACTGCTGTCCTTGACTGCCTTTCATAGGATGTCATTTAACCTGTAAATACCTTCAGTTCTCTGTTGATAAATTAAGAATAGTACCATTTTGTGGGTATAATCCAAAACTTATTTAAGAGTTGCAAAGTATTTTTGTGGATCCTCAGAGAAAAGCTTTAATGGTGCAAAACAACATCAGGTACTGAAATTGTAAATCCTTTAATGACAGAGCCTTGGACTCCTGAGATCTTCTACAAGGTGATTAAAAGAAGTGCTGTGAACAAACGTAATGAGAACACTACTGACAAAAAAAAAAAATAGTAACAATGTACCAGGGTGTCAGTTTGGGCCAGATAATCCTGCCAATGACTTGTAAAGAAAAAAAAAAGGTGTTTAAATTCCCAATCCTAAAAAGTATATTCTTAACCTGGGCTTAACTTAGGTCACAAATGGAACACACGTGGGTAAGCCATCCTTATGGCTCAAAGAAATAAAAAATCCAAATAATTGTAAACTATAATTCTGTTTTTTCCTTGTATCACTGACTTAAGAGACTTCATTATGGCACTCTATTAGTCAACTTTAGATAAGTTGAAGTTGACTTCATTACTTCCTGCATACAAAATGCAATAGTTCTTGGTGCCTATGGGGCACACATACATAAGTTGTTCAAAAGTTGTCTAAAAACATGGGTTATGTTCCCAGTCACAGTTCTGCTGAAGTCAGTGAGGGTGATTTTCTCCCCACTTGCACTTGTATCAACCATGATAAACCATGAGCTGAAGTTAAAGCCTTCAAATACTATAATTACAGAGTTGTGCATTTAATAATAAGCTTTTCTTTGGCTTGCTAATTTAGAATGCTTTCTTTGTATGTTAATTGAGAAAAATCTGGAATTGCTAACATTTAAAGACTTGTCCTCTGACTACTTCAAAAACAAACTACCATGTTTTACTGGGCTAATCAACCCTTTACGCTATGCAAATTAATGTATGTTAATATGTTTCTTCCTATTTTATATTAAAAATTGATGTATTGAGTTGTGTTAAAATATCCTAACATTTCTGTATAACTTCGTTAAGAATGTGGAATCTCCATATTAAGTAGGCCAATTCTAAATTACTTAGTAAAACTGATTCCAAGGGAGGAAAATAAAGCAGGTTACATTTCACATATCTAATCAGAAAATATTATAGACACAGAGAAAAGCTTTTCTGTAAGGAGATGCATGAAGTATGATGTATTTTTATTAAATTTCACGGTGGCACAGGAAGTAATAGAAAACAATGGTGAAAACAACTAAAATAAACCAAACTAAACGCACATTAAAGTTTATACTGTCTGTGTTTCAGTTTGCAGTGTTGAACAATTATTTCATTATTGCTACTTAACAACAGACAACCTGGAGAGGGAGAACAGCATTTTGTGTGACAAGAATTATGAGAAAAGTTAACACAAACTTCAAAGAAAATCTGAGAATTTTAAAGAGATATTTTTGTTACTTGTCCATCTTAAAAATAGCAATCATGACTTACACCACACTGTGCTTCAGCTGTCTTTAGTACATTTGAAAAAAGTATTAATAAAACATGTGAAGCTAATAGGCAGATTAAAAGGAGAACTGGATACATTACAAGCAAACCGTTCCTTAATAACTAATAAATTTTTAATTACATCTTTCTGAAATGCAGGATATTCTCCCCCCTACTCACACACTTTTTGTCTGATAACATGTAAATGAATGAAACTTAAAAAAATTAAGATATAGATTCATGCTAATATAATTTATCTTCTTCAGTCTAAAAAAATCACGTTATGAACATACCTTCATTTACTGCTTTGCTACTGTTTTGCTTTGGTCTGCACATGCTTTTACAGCTAATTAAAAGTAGCAGTTCTCCAAATAAACTAAAGAAAATGTAGCATTTTAGTGATATGTTTAATTGCATGTGCCAGCACATGATATAGAACTTTTTTGGCTAATATCTAAAATGGCATTGCCCAAGACAAACATTTTTTATTTCAAGAATGACGCAGTTGGAATTTAAATATTTTCTGCTAAAAAAACCCTCTTTATCCAATACCTACACTAAACCTGTAAAATGGCTCTCCATTTTGTTCCAGTTTTGGCAACTCTAATGTACATTCCAGGGACAGGTACTTGTTAGGCTTTGGATAACTAAAGAAACTAGGGCTATAGTTAACAGAAACTATTAGAATATTTAAAGTTCCTGTTTTAATACATCTCATTCCTTACCTTGTTGTAAAATTATAATTCTCAAAATAACACTTTTTTCTTTCTAACATAGGTTAAGGTTTGTTCATTTCTTTAAAGTACAAATATGTACGTCTTTCTCCACAGTTTAAGATGAACTTTAGCATGTGATTAATTTAATAAAAATTTTCATCAAGTTTTCAGAACTTCAAATGGCCTGGTTGGCATGCTTGATGTAAACATAACTTCATTATCTTTTATAGATTGTTTAGAGTCAGACAAACAACTGTACAAGCTCAACTCTATTCCACTCAGGGCAGTGGATGGCTAGTACCACATAGAGAAAATGCTTTGTCTACGGGAAATTTGCAGAACTGCAGAAGATGCATTTGAAGTAGTATGGTGTTTTGTTATCACATCAGCTGAAAGATTCCAGGGATTTTTATTTTTCTATTTTGTCTTAATTTCATTTATTTTCTTAGAATTTTTGTTTTATTTTCTAATGAAACATTTAGCCAATTCATTGGTTTTTTTTTTTTCTGTTGAAAAATCCCCATCTATTTTATTAATAGTCTGGAATAAAAAAAGGTGAAATACAAAGTCTTTCTCTTGGCCTCAGAACTTTCCAAAACAAAATTATACCTGAATCTGTGGTGATTCTTTTCTTTCTTTAAAAATATCATAGAATCATAGAATCATAGGGTTGGAAAGGACCGCTGGAGATCATCTACTTCAACCCCCCTGCCAGAGCAGGGTCACCTAGAGCAGGTTACACAGGAATGCGTCCAGGCGGGTTTTGAATGTCTCCAGAGTTGGAGACTCCACCACCTCTCTGGACAGCCTGTTCCAGTGCTCTACCACCCTCAAAGTAAAGAAGTTCCTCCTCATGTTTAGGTGGAACTTCCTATGCTCAAGCTTGTGCCCATTACCTCTTGTCTTCTCCCCGGGCACCACTGAAAAGAGCCTGGCCCCATCCTCCTGACACCCACCCTTTAAGTATTTATAAGTGTTGATGAGATCCCCCCTCAGACGTCTTTTTTCCAGACTGAAGACACCCAAATCCCTCAGTCTTTCTTCATGAGAGAGGTGTTTGAGTCCCCTAATCATCTTGGTAGCTCTCTGCTGCACCCTCTCCAGCAGTTCCCTGTCCTTCTTGAACCGGGGAGCCCAGAACTGGACACGGTATTCCAGGTGTGGCCTCACCAGGGCAGAGTAGAAGGGGAGGATGACCTCCCTCGACCTGCTGGCCACACTCTTCTTGATACAGCCCAGGATACCATTGCCCTTCTTAGCCACAAGGGCACATTGCTGGCTCATGGTCATCCTGTTGTCCACCAGGACTCCCAGGTCTCTTTCCACTGAGCTGCTCTCCAGCAGGTCAGCCCCCAACCTGTCCTGGTGCATGGGGTTATTCCTCCCCAGGTGCAGCACCCTACACTTGCCCTTATTGAATTTCATAAGGTTCCTCTTTGCCCAACTCTCCAGCCTGTCCAGGTCTCTGTATGGTGGCACAGCCTTCTCGTGTGTCAGCCACCCCCCCCAGCTTTGTGTCATCAGCAAACTTGCTGAGGGTGCACTCTATCCCCTCATCCAGGTCATTGTTGAGTATATTGAAGAGGATTGGACCCAGTACTGACCCCTGGGGAACACCACTCGTCACTGACCTCCAACTAGACTCTGTGCCCCTAATCACAACCCTCTGAGTTCTGTCTTTCAATCAGTTATCTATTCACCTTACTGTCCATTTGTCTAACCCACTCTTCCTAAGCTTCCCTATGAGGATGCTGTGGGAGACCGTGTCAAACGCCTTGCTTAAGTCAAGGTAGACCACATCTACCACCTTCCCCTCATCTAGCCATCCAGTCATGCCATCATAGAAGGCTATCAGATTAGTCAGACATGATTTCCCCTTGGTGAATCCATGCTGAGTACTTCTGATAGCTTTCTTTTCCTCCACATGCCTTGAGCTGACGCCCAGAACGAGCTGTTCCATCATCTTTCCAGGGATGGAGGTGAGGCTGACCGGCCTCTAGTTCCCCGGCTCCTCCTTCTTGCCTTTTTTGAAGACTGGAGTGACACTGGCTTTCCTCCAGTCCTCAGGCACCTTGACTGTTCTCCAGGACCTTTCAAAGATGATGGAGAGTGGCCCAGCAATGACTTCCACCAGCTCCCTTAGCACTCTCCGGTGCATTCCATCAGGGCCCATGGACTTGTGAATATCTAATTGATCTAATTGATCCTTCACTTGATCCTTCTCAACCCAAGGGAAGTCTTCTTCTTGCCCCGTTACTTCCCCCCATGCCTGGGACACTTGAGGGCTGGGCTGAGCAGTAAAGACCGAAGCAAAGAAGGCATTTAGTACCTCCGCCTTCTCTGCATCCTCTGTCACCATGGCTCCTGCCTCATTCAACAGTGGGCCCACAACTTCTCTGGTCTTCCTTTTGCTTCCAAAATACTTGTAGAAGCCCTTCCTGTTGAGCTTGACATCCCTAGCCAGGTTTAATTCTAAGGCGACCTTGGCTTTCCTTGTTTCATCCCTGCATGTTCTGACAGCATTCTTGTAAACCTCCCAAGAGGTCAGTCCCTCCTTCCACTTATTGTAGACTTCATTCTTCCATTTGAGCTTTTTCAGAAGCTCCCTGCTGAACCATGCAGGTCTCCTGCGTCCCTTAGCCGATTTCTTTTTCTTAGGGATGCACCGATCCTGAGCTTGGAGGAAGTGGTCTTTGAATAGCAACCAGCTTTCTTGAGCCCCTTTGCCTTCCAGAGCCCTAGCCCACGGGATCTCTCCAAGCATATATGACAAGATATTTTGACTTTGCAATATATGTGTTCAAAATATGACAAAATACGCTGATTTTGCAATACATTTGTTCAAAACAAAGCAAAATATCCCAGAATCATCGAATAGTTTGTGTTTGAAGAGATCTTTCTTCAACTACATCAGGTTACTCAGAGCCCTGTCCAATCTGACCTTGAATGTTTCCAGGAATAGAGCATCTATGACCGCCCTGGACAACATGTTAGAGTGTTTCACCACCCTCATTGTAAAAAAAATCTTACTTATATCTACTCTGAATTTACCCTCTATCAGTTTAAAACCATCACCCCCCATAATATCACAACAGGCCCTACTAAAATGTCTGTCCACATCTTTCTTATAAGCACCCTTTAAGTACTGAAAGGTGGCAATAAGGTCTCCCAGAGTGTTCTCTTCTCCAGGCTGAACAACCCCAGCTCTCCAGGTGGGGTCTCACTAGAGCAGAGTAGAGGGGCAAAATCACCTCCCTCTACCTGCTGGCCATGCTTCTTTTGATGCAGCTCAGGATACCATTGGCTTTCTGGGCTGCAAGTGTGCATTGCCAGCTCACTGAGCCATCAACCAACACCCCTAAGTCCTTCTTCTCAGGGCTCCTCTCAATTCATTCTCTGTCCAGCCTGTATTTGTGTTTGGGATTGCCGTGACCCAGGTGCAAGACCTTGCACTTGGCCTTGTTGAACCTTATGAGGTTCGCATGGGCCCATTTCTCGAGCTTGTCCAGGTCCCTCTGGATGGTATCCCTTCTTTCAGGAATTTTAACCACACACTTATCTTGGTGTTGCCTGCATACTTGCTGAAGGTGCACTTGATCCCACTGTCTATATCATTGGTGAAAGTATTAAACAATACTGGCCCCAATACCGACCCTGAGGAATACCACTCATCACTGATCTCCATCTGGACGTTCAGTCTTTGACCACTACTCTTTGGATGTGACCATCCAGCCAATTCCTTATCCACTGAACAGTCTACTCATCAAATCCATATTTCTCCAATTTAGAGAGAAGGATGTTGTGGGGGATTCTGTCAAAGTCCTTGCAGAGTTCCAGATAGATGGCATTCGTAGCTCTTCCATTGTCCACTGATGTAGTTACTCCATCATAGAAGGCCACTAGGTTGGTCAAGCAATCCTTGTCCTTGGTGAAGCCATGCTGGCTGTCTCAAATCTCTTCCACCTCTAGCAGTCCTAAACCGCTCACAGGACACTGCAAGAATACGCAAGGTGAACAAGTGGGAAGTAGCCTTCCCACAAAGGAACTGTGACAAATCATGAATGACACTCTGTATGCATGAAGCTTGAAACTTTTCTGTAGCCCTTTTTTAACAGATCTCTAAAATTTAAATTTTTTTTAATTTTAGCCTTTTTTTTTTTTTTTGGTAACTCCATAAATGTCACTTTGAAAACCTGCCTGTGGTTTAGATTCTTTTTAAGACATACTTTTGGTAATGAATTTTTTATTATAATTTTTCTGCTTGGAGATTTTTTTTTTTGTTTGTCTGAGGGGAAATAAATGTTGAAGTATAATTTAAAACTACACTTCCAGTACAAATAAAACATTCTGATGTGTGTTTTATTATGTATTTTCTGAAAACAAGATTTTCTTGATCAAATTTAACTTTGTCTTGCTTTTACTGCAGTTCCTTAATATTCTCCTGTATCAAAAGGAAGAAATTTTGATTCTATTCTCTGAAGCTTTGTACATTTGGTGTGATTCTGTTCAGTCATGTCCCTTCTTACTTGTTTTCATTTTTCTTACCTACTGGTGTTTCTCCATGGGTTTACTTTCCATGTTTCTAATAATCCATTCTACCTATTTCTAAGCTTACATTAGTACATAAGGTAGAGAAATATCCCACTTAATAAATTCAGAGTTATCCACTTGCAACCATCATCCATATCTGCAATATCTCAGTTATTTGTTCCTTATACCCCTCTGGTTTTTTGTCTCTCTTCTTCCTGTCTGCATCACAAAACAGATAACATTTTTGTGTACACCTGCAGTTCTCCTCCTGCTTCTCATTCTATCTTCTGATATTGCTTCTATTCAGAAGCAAATAATATCAAAACTGGAACTATTATACTTTTATTTCAATGACATTTTTCAACAGGAAATTTGGAAGAAAAGAGCTTTTCCTTCCCTTTTAAGGATCGAACAAAAATTGTTCCAAAATGTTTCATGACAAAAAAAAATCATGTAAAAAAAAACAAAACAGAGAAAAGCAGAAAAAGAGTTTGGTAGGATTGTATGGAAATAACGAAACTGAAAAAAAACCAAACCACCCAACAGATAAAGTGCCCTTCTGTGCCCATTCCATGCTCTATCTGAGGGCTCCTAAAGCTACTCTGTGGCACTTTGTGAGTGTCCTCACAAAGTGAGGCTGAGTGTCCTCGCTTGCACAGACAGTAGGATGTTGTCAGTGGAGCAATGGGCGCAGAAGAAAAAAACCCTTATTTTATCACTTTGCCATTGGCCTAATGTTTAATCCTTACCCATAACTCCGTCTTTTGCTCTCCTATTCCACTAGTTTGGATCAGAGAGTATGGGGTTTTTTTCTCTCATTTTTTCTTATATTTCTTAACACTGTGATGTTGGATTTCACTTAAGACTTCTGCAGAGTGGGGTACCAAAATATCAGAAATGAGAGGACTATATACCGTCTGCCCTCCAAGCCTGTCTCTGACAGCAGCAGTTTAGGAAAATCACACAGGTTTGGTCCCTTTCTGCGCTCCACTGACTCTCAAGCTCCACAGCATCTTTGATCATTTGAGTAGGGACATTGCAAGGACTATCCCCTTCTACTTCTTTTACTATCTATTTCTGGAGCTATTGTCTGTGATTTTCTCATCTCTTCTCTATGCTTCTGCTACTGTCTGCTGCTGTGACCCCATGCCAGGAATTTCCAGAAATGCCCTGCCCCCTATGTGAAAAACTGCTGCATTTTGTTTGTTTTAAATTGAATCTCTACTAGTTGTATTGTTTTACTCTAATTGCAGTATTGCAAGATTTGAAGAAAGTGAGTTCTGCATAAACCTTGTTCACCACGTTCCTGATTTTGCAAATCTTGATTAGGTGCCCCTTCAGTCTTTTTTCCAGAGGGAAGATACACAAACGGTCTTTTTATTCTCTCCTTGTAAGGGAGTTTTTCCACATTCTTGATCATTATATTTGCCCTTCTCTACATCTTCTTTAGCTCTACTGTATTTTTCCTGAGATGCCAGGAACAAAAGTACACACAGTGCTTGTAACTTGCAAAGATTCCATACAATGGCAAAAGAACATTTTCTGTCTTGTTTTCAACTGTGCCATACAGATAATTAGCAAAAACATATGAAAAATGTATGTGACTTTCAAACTGGTGCTTTCAGGCTGAGGACATCAGTCCAAACATGAGAGTTACATTGAGGGAGTCTTTGGTCCCCTGAACAGAAAGGGGCCCATTGCAATTCCCTTAGCAGAGCTGCAGTGCAGAATTTAAAATCCCAGGGCAGACTGAGTTGAAACCACAGCATGCTTAGACATATTCTCAGAGCTAAATATCTGAGAAACAGTATCAACAAAGACACAGTATGAAGTAGAGATCTGTGAGTGCCGAGGGCCATGTACGTCCTGTGCGAACAGTGAAACCACAGTTAACTATGTTTAGGTACGGCTACCCATCCTGCAATCACATTCCCCAAACACTGCTTAGCAGATTATTTTCAGCAAGCTTATCAGCTCTAAAGCTACATTTTAAAAAGGTTTAAATTTTATTCTTCAGTGAACATGAACTTGCAGAGACTCAAAGGTGGAAAATCCCCAAGTCATATGTGACATGTGAATTTCGGTTCCCTTCTTATTTTGTCGTTCACCCAAATGCACATGGAACCACAACCACAAAGATGTAAAAATCCGGCAGTTTCAAACAGTATGGGAAATCAATTAAAATAATTTTTCTCCTCCAAAAAAGAGCATTTTGTTTGTTTTCAAGATTAAAATAATGAAACTATTTCTGGTTTAACATATTGCTTCTCACTGCGAGTCTTTACCATCTTCAGATGGTGATTGGTTTTAGATAGATATTTCAGATCTACAATTTCAACAATGCCGTTCTTTTCCCTGTCTCTGGGAAAAAATTAATCAGAAGATCATGAGTCTTATGAAGCACAAACAAAGATGCCCTTTGAGTCTCTTGTATTTTTATTACTTTTGAGTTAATAGCTGAACATTTTGAGAAATCTCTCTTTTTAAAAACAATACTTCCCAAAGTAATCAAGATCTTTTAAAATACAAAATTTAAAAATGCTTAAGGATCTAAACTTCATTTTGTTAGTACATTACTTGCTTTGAGTTTTTCATTTTGGAAGATGGAATATCAAGATAAAAATATTAAAATTAGATCCTACTATTAGTTTATTTTGAAGATACTTTTTTTAAAAAAAATCCACCTGGATGTTTCTCTGTTGAAAACACAGAACTGTTTATTGTGTCCTGTTATCCAGATAGATTTCCCTCTATTCTTAGAGAAATCAAAAACACTGTCACATTTTTATAGCAACAAGATTTTTTGAAAAGCCAGACTTTATACAGACATTAGGGTAATCTGTCATTGGAAATTGTTTAGTTGCTACATAGTTACATAGGGTGGTTAATCAGAGATTTGCACTGGCAGATGGTAAGCCTTATAAATATTATACATGTAGTATTTGCTTTTACTTTCTTTTCAAATTGTCTTTATTCCCCAAGGAGAGAAGGGGTGGCTATTCCTCTAGACTGTTTCCCTTTACAAATCTGGTGCAAATTCTTCACTTAGATGTTGCCATGAAGCATTCCTTTAGCCAGATCCTTAAACCAATGGAAAATCAAGTGTCTCAGCAGCAGCAGCAGGGCGGGAGCTGCCCTGTGAATCTTCCTGTGCTAGATGACTCTGTGGGACACCTGTTCTACAGGGCTGGTCTCACAAGAAGCACTGTCTCAGCTACATAAGAGTGGAAATCTGGACCTTCATGAGGAAAAGCTGGTCAGGCGTCCAGTCCAGGAAAAAAAGCAAAAGTTTTCAAGACAATTTTGTCTAAGTCTAAGCACGTTAATGGAGTGCAAAAAAATCTACCCTGACTAAAATTCTGATTTAGTCATTAATCTAGAGTTCCATTTGAACAACACATGATTTATTACACCAAATATTAAAAAAATATGGATTGAAAATTTAAAAATTAATGGTAGTGATTTTTTTCTATATGTGAATATGTAGGCAAAAAATGAAACAAGTTACAGCAATATGGAACTGAAATACAGCTTTATTACAGGACATGAACCAGGAGATGTCATATTGCAGGAGGAAATCTTAAACTTGAGATTCCAGTAATTTGTTTTAGAATTATGTTTGGAAAATTGCTTTCCTGAGGGGCAAAAGAAAACATATATGTCTCAATGTTGTTATAGATTTCCTTTGATTCTTTTTTCTCTTTTCTAAAACAAAAAAAAAAAAAAAAGATTTCACATAGGAATAAAGAGTATATTCTGTATTAGAAACCAAGGAAATGATATGTAGAGACTACATTTTCTAAATAAATTTTGGCTTAAGAATTCCATTTATACTAATGAGAATATAACCATCAAGTTCTTAAAGCTGTTTTTAAAAAGTTGGACCAAGTGGGCTAATTTGCAGAACTCCAAGAAAATTAAGCAATACATTTTTGTATTTTTTCAGAAGCCTGCCAATACACTTTCATTTACTTAGTAATACAGAGCATCTGTATGAAGTGGAAGGCAATAGTTATCATGGAATATACTCTCTCTTAATTACAAAACTCTGCATTTAGACCTTTACCTTAGGAGTAATAAGTGAAAGAAATCCTGCAGTAGCTATTTTACATAAAACCTTGTAGACTGAAGCTTACAGAATGTTTCATTGTCTTCTTGAGTGCTTTTCCTTATTATCATCTATCTGATTTTATGCTCGCTGTCTTTTCTGGGATGGGGAGCGGGTCTGTGAGTGAACGGAGTGCTATGCAGATGTGCTACTATAGCAACTGCTGCCAGTTACCAGACCAAAAATCAGTGATGAAGTCCAAACATGACTTTTCGACTCTGTTACCTGAGGCTTGTTGTTTTCAAGGCTTTCTCAGGTTGTTCTCAGTCTTTTCTAGTCGTTTTCTTCATTGTATTCTCCAGAGGCTCAATAGATGACCTAAACTTGCCACAGCGCCAGCATTCTTTCCTTCACAGTCCGGTTTTATTCATCTGTAAGGAAAGGTCATTACCTCTTTTTCAATGTGTCTCAAATATTATTAATGCTTTTTTTTTTTTGAAACAGCCTGTTTTGGGAAAACAGGAAGAAGTGCTTTGTTCAGATTTTTGCAGTTTTACATGATATAGTACCAATCAAGATTGTACCTCTGAGAGGCGACAATATTTTACTGGCTTTCTTTCTTAGTAGTTTTCTGTACTGCATGATCAAATTCCACATCATGAAAATTCTATATATTTCCTATTTTCTTAGGTAAAAGATATAATTATTTTGTAAAGTTTCAATTCAGGAAATAATATCTGAAACACTCGTAAAATACTACTTGAGAGCTGAATATAGAGAATCTCCTTACATTTTCACAGGTAAGTAGGAAAGAAATAAGGCCGTATTTCCAGACATACTTGGTAAAATATAGGTGGTCTACTTATACATGGGGATGTATATGCATTGTTTAAGAGAGAGATAGATGAATCCTACAATTATACTACAAGTGTCTTACAAGTTTTTAGAAAAGGTAACTAGGCAACCTTTTTACCAAAGATAGCATAGAAATAGAGTTGCTGGCTACTTTCACACTGAAGAATGGGGCACCTGAATGGACTTTCCTTTTGCCACAAAGAAAACACTTTAACAGTGTCTTCATCTTCATTAAACTGGAAAGTTATCGCTCTAAATGAAACATGAACGAGACAATCTTGGACACGTTAACCCAGCCTGTGGGCTGGCAGATATTATTTCCTTGTGTGTTTTGTTTCTGAAAGTGAAAAGTGAATATTGAATTTGCCACTCAGACTTTCTGTATCAATTTTGAACAGCATTTTTTTGCTAAGTATTTTCCTGCTAACAGTAAATTAGCATGCATATAAAGGAACAATGGGAAGTTAGTCCAATCTAGTTTCAGTTAGAAATGTATTTAATGTAGATACCTGTCCCCTTAACTAGCCTGTGGCTATAAGAGTGCTCACGCTGCCTCAAGTAACAGCTGTAACACCAAAAGCTGTAGCATTCATGTGTGTGTATTTTACAGAAGTAAGTAGGTATTGGTTGCTTCATTGTGAGTTGCTGTTTGTCAGTGAATATCAAGACATTCAGTCTCAGCACAGAAATAAAATGTATGGACCCGTCTGCTACCTGAGCTCCACGGAAATGGAGGTCTGGGATGGTTTTTCACATGGAGCCTTCCTCTTGCATCAGCCTAAATGGTTTATCGCTACAGTACAACTGGGTTACAACTGCTAAGGTTACTAAGTGTTACAATATTAATTCTTCTGTTTCTAGCTTTGCCTGGAATCACCTATGTTTGTTGAGAATGGCACAAAGGATTATGCGCTTAGTACATCTCTACTGAAGATTCAGGAGACCTTCATGCACAGCAAGTTTTTTTAATTACAAGGTATTTTGAAATGAATCAACCTGAAGTGATAGAATAGAACAGAGGTTTAATTTTCATAAGAACTCATTCTGGTTGATGTATTGGTTCTGATTCTTGGTTGCTTAAGTGAAAAGAGCACGAAGAGCTGCTCTAGCATGACTAGAGATTTCTCTTTAAGGGTTACTTGTAGGTTACAGCCAGCTCTTCATAATTTTCCTTGCCAGAGTGGACATCACTGGAGCATGCTGCATGTCAATTTCTGACATGGCCCATAAGAAAGGGTTCTGCTTGGCAAATGTTAGACTTCAAACTGAAATGAGAGCTAACACTGCCTCCAAATCTGTCCTGGTATTGGGAATAGAAAGATAAAAGTTCTGCATGTTGCCTCGAAAGCTGCCACTGCTTCAAGTGTTCTTGAAGTATTGCCAAAATGGTTTAATTTGTTAATTTTGTCAGTGCTTCCAGTAGGGAAACATTACAAAGATAAAAGTTACTCAGTCCTGTAGAGACCAGTAGAAAATGCTGTCTTCTGTTTCATAAGGAAAGCCTGATTTTGACTTGACATTTATGTTAAGCAATATGTTACTGTGAAATCAGTCCTATGGAAATCAGAGAGGTTGAGTAGCTAAATCAGATGCTCAATCCCAAATAAGCAGGGAGCAAAGCTGAGGATGAAGTTTAAAGTTAGGGTTTGGAGAAGCATTTAAGAAGCTGAATGCTTGAATTTTGGACTGAATGATTTTTCATTTCATGGATACTTTAACAGATGCACTTGGTTCAATAGAGAGTAATCCTCCGGATATCAGCATTAATACTAAAATATTCCATTATGGTCAGTACACTTATAATGAATATATGAATTATTAATACCAGTATTTCTTCTATAGTTTCCTACAGTATCAGTTGGGTATTTCCAAGATAATGCAGTCCTAGGATATGTCAAGCAAATTTTTTCCAATAGAAGCAGAGAAATATTTAAAGGCATTGTACTAAACACCAGTGTACAGTGTACACCTGGTACCCCAGAAGGATAAATTCATACAGGAACCAATGCAGAAACGGGATCCTAGGATGATCGTGTCAATAAAGAATTAATCTTATTTGCGGAGACTAAAAGTATTTGACTGAATTAACGCAGCTGAAAGCTCCCTATAAATACTTCAGGGGAGCAAACATCAGAGAAAAAGAGTTATATAAACTAAAGGACTATGCTTGAACAAGTATACATTACTCTAAACTGGTCATGAATACACTTACAGGATGGTTTCTAAATATCCAGCCAAAGAAATTCTTGAATTATTTTCAAAACAGCATAGTGAGGGCAAGAAAGTAACCCACTTTTGAGATGGCTTTAGATAACCTTTTATTAAGAGAACTATATGATGTAATTACTTGCAATAGCTGAGGATGACACTCTCTGGTTCAGGCCTTCCTTTCAAGGCAAGTTCTTGTGAACAGTTTTTATACAGGTGGAAGTTGCGTCTTCTTGTCTTTTTTTTTTTCTCTGTGGAAAAAAAAAAAGAAAGAAATTCTGTCTTTCCTTGCACATAGGAAGCCAGTGACTTGTATAATTGTGCTCCTTACCAGAATGAGTGCTGTTTGCAGAGGAAACCTGCACACATGTTTCTAGAAGGGCTGAAGGAGCTCAGCACTCCATGTTGGGTGTAAGGAGGTTACTGGACTGTAAGAAAATTGCTGCTACTGCTAGGTTGAAATAAGGGAGCACCTGTTCTGACAGCAGTGCTGCAGCTGCGTCTTCCTGCAGCTCGCCTCCATTCCTCTGTGACAAACTTGCTTCTCACTCCTATAATTCTAAATGAGCAATTAGATAATATAATTCACTTGTAATTATCCCTAGCCACCTCTTATTTTTCCTGCCTTTTCTCCTACCTTAGAACCAATTCTACTGTTTTAAAGCCCAGCTAAACTCCTTTTCCTTGAAAAAACTTCAGGAGACAAAGGAATTTTTTAACCTGGCCACCAGCAGGCATATTGCTGGCTCTAAAATTAATTTCTTCTTCAGTATCTCCCTGGCCTGATCCACATCAGCACATTCTTCAGTTGCTTCTGCTGGTCAGTCATGGCACTTTCATTTCCATATGAGTGAGCTGCTTCATTAAATCATTGTCTTTTTCTTTGCTAAGAGACTTAATTGCTGTGTATGCGTCAATAATATTTTACAGACGTTTACAGTGCTTATATCTAATTTAATTGGTTCATTTAAGGGCTGCCAGGGCAATGTCACATGAATGCTGGTTAGTAAAATGAAATTGCTGAAAAGTTGGATTGTTGCTGATTATTCTTATTAAAGATATTCCAAGAAGTGAACTTAGGTGTTGCCTGGAAGCAAAATGAAGAAACAGATGTTATTGAAGTGTATTGCGTGCAGTGGAGGGTGTCACTTCACACCCAATGTGTATTGCCTGTAATGGACACTGACAAAAATATAGGAAAACATGTTGCATTTGGCAGGTCTTTCAATTTGTATAGTTCTAGAAAGAACAGAAACAACAAATGCCTGTGTTTTCATATCCTGCATCACACAATAGTGCTCTTGTAAAGAATTAAACAAGTGATTTTTTTTTTTTTTTTTTTTTTACACACTCTCTGCTGGGCAAAACTCTCTACTTGTGGAGGAATAGAAGCTTCACAAAGGGCACAGGCATGAGCACTACATTGGGAATATAGGGAATGGAAAAAGACAATGGGGAATAAAGCAGATGTAAAGAAATAACAGAAGTTAAAACAGGGAAATTAAACATTGGAAGGATTAGCTAAGTGAACACCTGCCTTCTGGCTGCTGGAAAGGAACATTTCTCTTTCCACTTCAAGACTGATAACTGATTATTAAAGGTGGCATAATATTTTTCATTTATATTTCACTTTAACTGCACTGCAGGCAATCCTCATGTGGAGAAATAATTTCTTCTCAAAGCCCAAGAGGTTACAAATAATTACCTTAATAGTAATTGAATTATGCCTTATTATCAGTATCATGTAAGAATTATATTTGAAAATGCACTAGTGATGATATTTAAGGTTTCAGTTCTACTTAAAGTGATACATGCTTCAATTATATGTCAACTGAAATTAGTACTAAACCGAATGAAAACTATACATGCTCCTCTGTATGGTCTCTTTAAAGCCACTATGAGTCTTGCAATCCATTGAGTATGGCATTAGCATCCGTACTACAGACTTAACATTGCCATTGTGAACCCACATTACATTTATGCCACAGAATGGCCATCTTTCAAATGCATGTAACAGAACAGATGCTCTAAACTTCTATGTATAATACCAGTATAGAAATCTGACATAAAATTTTGGCATTAAATATCTTTACCCAAATGACTGCTTCCTTTCACATCTAAATATACTATTGAAATGAAAAGAAGGTCCGTCCAAAACTATAGTCCAGAGAATGGTTCAAAAAAAGATCATGGCACATCTACACCCTGGAGGTCATGCGAATAATCCATATCTAGTATGTACAACAAAAATAAAGGGTGATGAGGGACATCTTTTGTGAAATGGAATAAAGATCACAGAGTTAAGTAATCTGAAGTATAATTCTGATGCAGTCATTTGAATTTTATAGCAGAAGAAATAAGGATGATGTGCAAAAAAAAAGGTTTCCGGTCTTTTAATTATTACTAAAAGTAAGATGTCAAAAAAGAGAAGGGAACAAAGTGGTGCAGCTGACTGCCATAGCATGTCCAAATTGCTTCATGACTAGTTTGAAATGCATTATTCATGCATCAAATAGCAATTTAAAGCTTCAAAAATGACAAGAATTTTCACATAACTGAATCACTAACTGCATATGTAAATATTTTGAGCAAAATTTTTATTCCGTTTGTTTTAGACACACTAAAAATCCCAGGTATTATTAAAACCTAAATGTTTTCTGGATCTAATCTAATGCTGCTGTTTGTATTTATTATACAAGTAATATGGGATAAATTACCAAACTTATTCTGTATCCAGCCTTGACTGTGATGCCATAAATGTATGATACCAGAAAATCCCGTCTGCAGGTACATGGATAGACATTATTTTTACTGTTCATGGTGAAGCATTTGTATTTTATAAGTGAACACATCATTAAATGATCAGGCTTTAATAAATGTCTTGGTTTGAAATAAAAAGTAATTTTGCAGATACAATTTGATTTTAATGGATATGCCTCTCCTCCCACCGAAGTCAATGGAATGTATAACCTTAACTGTGATGAGAACAATGATGTGCCTCGTGTGTTTTGTCCAATTTTTATTGGTATTTCATATGTATATATTCAGGGGAGGGAAAAGAGACAGAGAGGCAGAGCACCCTTTCTTTGGAAATTTCAGTGAAATAAGGTTGGGATAGTCTTTACTTTTCTTTTGGAAAAAAAAAGAAATACTGGGAAAAAAAGAAATAGAGTGATTACTGTAACCCAGTAAATATGACCTTATTATACTTTTCACATAATTATTAAGAATACTGTTAGCTTTCTTATTCTCATTTTGGCTTTATTCTCTCTTTCTTATTATAATTTATAAAGGTAAACTATAATAGTTTTGCATGTTTAGGGAATAACAAGCTTGGCCTAATCCCTAGAGCGGCTGTAATGCAACTGGCTGGCTGTGGTTCAGCAGTAGGTACAGAAAGAGCCACAAGAGTGAAACAATGACAGAGAAAAGTTCAAAAGACTAGTTGTTTTAAACCCCACATTTATTATGAGTAAATGTTAGCCTTGGCCTGATAAAAGGAATAGCGTAATGGTTATCTATTCACATTCAACATTCACACTCCTGCAATAATAATTTATTTTGAGATCAACACCAAAACAGGCCATTACATGATGGGGCACGGTGCTTGAGAGCTGCTCGCATCCTCCTCCTTAGTGCTGAAGTGTTCTGGTAATTGTGAGGTCAGCATTATATAAAGAAGCACGTCTTGTAAAGAGGAGGAAATACGCTGCTAAAACATATAATGTATGCACACAGTGGATGAAAAATCTTTTCATCGGGATTCACCTCACCAGCTGCAGTGTGTCAAAATGTACTTTACTCTCCTATTTCTAGGTTTTAAAGTATATTTGCCCTCATTTTCTATGTAACTTTCCTGAAGAAAATATTTGAGGTGTGGCTAAAATAAACTTTATAAATGTGTTAACTCTTACGCTTCAAGCTGAGAGAGGAATAATTTTTTCATTCCCCTGCAAAAGTGAAATACTGAGAAGCCATTAGTTTCACTGAAATTCTGCTTACAGTTGTGGGGGTTCCTTCCTGTTGAAAACTTCTTTCTAATCTTCATGCATCATTTTACTGAATGTCAAGCTATATTTTAAACATCTGCAGAAGGCAGCAAGAAAATGGATTACTGAATGACTGAAATATTTTGTTAGTGGTTTTCAGTCTGGGACCCAGATTCAATTCCCTCCTCTGCCTGAAGCACTTTACACTCATGTTTCCCACTTCTAAGAATGCCCTCACTATCAGGATATTCAGCCTTTTTGAGTGGGACCTGTCAAACTCTCTTCTTAAACCTAATCCAACTCTCACAGGAGAATCCTACTTTCTGATTAATATATGGCAGCTTTGTCACCTGCATTAAACAAGTTAAGACAGTGCAACGGTGAAAGACAAATCTTATTTCCTCCTTCCCTCTTATTGCACGCTCCCCTCAGCCTCTTTGAATTTGGACTAGATAAAGCGTGGCAAAGGGGTGTCAGACCAGCTTCCTAGACCAAAAGATTTGTTTTGTACAGCAACAAGTTATCACCAGGGCAGTGGGGATTACCTGTCAGTTGCAGTATTAATAGCTATTTTGATGTCAAGAACTATTTAAGTATAACGTACTTGGAGAATAAGATTCCAGAAAGGTCCTTGGGATGCTATTTAGGGCACTCATTTAAATCTGCAATACCAATTAATGCTTATGTATTTTGTACAAAAACCAGAAGGACTAGGAAATACAGAAGAGGATTAGACCCAGGTCAATGAAACCCAAATACATTTAGATCTACTGAATGCTTCAGTAGATACTTAGAGGGGGTGCTATCATGATGAATCATGTCTCCCCACCTCACCCAAAATTATTTAGTAAGAGTTATGAATTTGTGCGTAGCTTTGTGAAGAGTGACATTCATGAAATTGTTCTTCTTTGTCCTTAAAATTGAATTAATTATCAGTCAAGTCCATTAGAAAAGTCATGTGAACCATTAGAGTTCCCTCAAAGTAGATACATTGTAAGGTTCAGAATATATGTTTTTGACTCCTTTTATCTTGTCTTCTAAGGACTCTGCCTTTATTTAAATACAAACATGAACATAAGTAACACCCTCAGACCATAAAATTGAAGAAAATTTTTGGGGCTTGCAGTGAACCGCTCATTAACTGTCAATGTATTTTTAAAGAGTCTTTCCATATATTTTAATAACTTTAACTCTTTCTTTCTTTCTGAAAGGAATATAATTAAGATGTTAATACTTGAAAAACACTTGATTTTCAATCGAACTTGAACTACTATAAAGTAACCATAGAAAATATTAAAATAAACTGTGCCAAATGCCTTGCTTGAAGCATTCAAAAGCCCACTTCTCTTGTTAACATTTTCTTAATGGTTGTGATTAATGATTTATCATGTCATAGTGGCAGACTAAGGAGGTTTTGCTTGTATTCTGAGATGCAGTTTGGATTCAGCATTCCCAATAAAAAAAAAAAAAAAAAAGGAAAGAGTATTATTTGGTCTAAAAGTATTTACTATTAAACTAGAAAAGTACAGTTTATATCTGTCATAACAAAAATTAATTCACATAATTTTGCAAGTCTGCAATTTTGTTTTCTTGTGATATCTTCCTAATTTACATTGTTATTCTATTTAAGATATTTCAGTGAAAAGTCTTAAAAACAACAATGCTTTCTAACTCAGAAAATTAAGAATTATCCTGTTTTTAATATCTTGTGTAGCATGGGAATGCTCTACAAATGATACATATATTTACTTAGGTTTGTTGAGTAGATGTGGGATTAATTATATCTCTAAGTGCTTTGTTGAACGGGGGTCCGTATCTTACTAAATTCGTGTGCCTAAGTGGATGGCCATTTATATGAGTAAGTAGCTTGACAGTGTGTTAAAGTGTGAATGTAGTATGATTCTTGATATATAAACCACTTTCCTTTAAATTATCAGCTCTAGTGAACCATAAGGTGACTAGTTACCCAGTTTGTTGCATAATTTCCTGTTTCACACATGGAATAAATTTACCTCAAAAAAATCTACTTTGGCTATTAAATAGTGACAATATAAACAGATGAGAGAATGGATTTATTCTCAGGAAAAGGAGGAAATGATATTGAGCTACAGCAGCAACAGCAACAAGGGTGAAATTGTACATCAACTCACACAATCAAAGTTAAGTTTATGATACTCAAGAGGAAATCAACAATAAAACCCATTTCAAATAAAATAAAGGAAGTGACTTTCACTTCTGTTTTGCCCATTTCTTCAGGAAAGTGCCAGTAGGTGTTCTTTCCAGCTTGCCTGCAAGGCAGATGAAAGGCTCCTCAGATTAATTACTGCTCAGTTGTGACAGGCTTGGGAGATGGTTTCTATTCCAGAGCCTACCTTTTTATTTCCTTTTTCCTTTTTTCTCTCTCTCTCTTTTTTTTTTTTTTTTTAATGGTGGTTTTCCTTCATTTCTGTCTGATCTCTGACTCACTACTGTGGAATGAAAAGAAAAGCTTTCTGTGCACTGCCCAGACTGCCACAAATGTTATCCTGATGGTAGTATAGGATTAAATATAGATTTTTTTTCTTAAGCATTTGTATCAATGTTTGTAGCAGACCCTCTACTCTATGGAGAAAGCCTGAGATCTTTCCCAAAGCAACTTGACGTGCAGTGAAATATTGGTATTTGAATTAGAGCCTAATCAGGAGCAGCAGAGAAAATTACGTGTTTCAGTTCTGTCTTTTTTGTAACCAATTACTCCAGGCTCCTAGTGTTCATGTCTTCCATGTACTTTCTTTAATTAGCACTTTATTAGTTTGGCTTCAGAGAGCTGGTTCTGGAGAAAACTTTCCTGAAGCTGCCAAATGGTCACAAGCAGGAGGTGATTAAATTTAGTCTTAAGCAATAGGCATCTGCATGCATTCTTTGAATCTCAGTGTGCTTTAAAAGATGTGTTCCCAATAATTTATGCCCAGAGGGATGTTATGCTGTCAGTAAATGCATCTGAAAAACTGCCTCACATTATTACCACTGTCTATATGCTATTCATTTAGATCTATTTTAATAATAGGATTCTTGACTCCTCCCCATTAAGCTCAAGTTGATTTATGTTAATGTCAAAGGAAATATGAAATACAGGGGCCTACTTTTTGGTAGATTGGACAGGGGAAAAAAAGCAGCAATATCTGTTTAGTACAATCCTTTTTTATTGCTTCCATTATGGCTAGCTCTGTTGTCTTCATTTTAAAGCTATTAACCCCTGATATTGTCTTCAGAGATGATTATTAAGGAGGACTACGCTAGTCAAAACAGCAAAAGAATTGAATAAACAGATGATTTATTAAAACACAGGACATTTTTTTTCTCTATTTATTGGGAAATGGTAAATCCAGCAGAAGATGTAGTTGTAAATCCTGCAGGTTTTGTTATAGCGCAAATGGTTATAGTGAAAATGGTAGTAATGTCAGTGAAAATTTTTTGTTTAATTAGAGGCTAGATGGCTGGTCAGGCTCTTTGGCCCATCAGATGCCCATTGTGTGGTGTGCCTCAGAGGGCAGGCAGGGAGCAGGCAGTGCAGGCTCTCTGAGGGCAAACAGACGTGAAGCACAAGAGGGGATACTTTTTAAATACTTTGGGGCTTATTCTACTTCTCAGTGACTGATATCAAGCAGGTGAATTTTCTTGGGTTTTGTTTGTCGTTGTTTTTTTTAGTTATTTTTTTTATTTTATTGTTGTTTTTTTTAAATCCCCAACCCCTGTCAGAAGGTCTATGCACAGACAAGATAGACCTTCTCCTGAGAGGAAGATTCTGAATTTCAGGGTCTCTGGGTGGCACCTGCTGCCAGCTATTCCCCTTGTTCATATCAACCCACATTTTCCCATGATGGAGTTGTAGTCTGGAGGAGCACAGGAGGACCATATTACTCTATCTGCTGGAATATCCTTTTCACAGTTTAATGAAATTTTCTAATGCTACTACAGAAGTTATTGAACATGCTTTCCCATTTAATAGCAGTATTGCTCACGAACAGGTGACTCACGGCTTTGCTAGTTCATGAGCATGAGTTCCGGTAGAAGTTATTGAAAAGATGATTATTTACTAGCAATTTACAAAGTCTGTGTCTTGATTCATAGTTATACTACACCTCAACTGATTTAAACAAATGAAAAAATTAGAAGAATGCAAAGGTATTTATTTTGAATCACTTTAATTTTTCTTATGCAATAGCTAAAAGAAATATTTTATTGTAGCTAATAAAGTTCATAAACAAATTAAGAACTTCATTCACTATCCTCTACATAAACATTATGCATTAATTCGGTAGAGTCATTTGTATTTTTAAAGGAGGATGTTCAACACAAGGGTCAGAAACCTGTTCTGACATACGCTTTAAACCGTCATCTATATCTGTGCAGAAGGAGTACAAAATACTATAGAAGGCTAACCTGAGGGCACAGTCCTGGGTTTCTTTAGACACACATCTCAAATGTAAAGGAAGCAATTAATGAAGAATTCTGTCTTAACACTAACCAATAGCATTTTTTTCTTTATAGACAATACCTTAGAAAGAATACCTGGTAGTGAAAACAGCTAGAAGATACTGTTCAATCAGCTGCTACCTCACCTATTAAAAATAAGTATTTTTTTTTTCAAAAAAATATGTGGAGTATTTTTCTAATACTCCACAAAGCACAGCAAAAATCCCAAACAACCCATTTTGAATATGAGTCAGATTAATTTTACAACAATCTTATAGCTAAATGTTTATCTGCTTTTAATGCTACCAGTCTCATATTTTGAACGAATTCAGTGACTTGTGATGCCACAGTCATGCATTTTCAGCTGGTAGGTGGCAGAACTTCCTTGGAAATGAGCAAGGATTAACATTTAGCTTCATTCATCAACAGCACCGATAGAACTAAGACTAGTTGAGGTTTGACGGGATCAATAGACCGCTATAACTAATGAAAGCTAGAGCTCTCAGTAGTGTTGTCATGTCTCATAAGCAAGGCTGCTGCATTGTACATGACCATATCTGCAAACAAACTTGTGAAAAGCAGAAATTTATAGTTTCCACACCCACTCTGGTGCTTTTAAATCTGTGCAGAGGCTGGGATGTAGAGAATAGTAAGAAGGGCTCCTACAGGTATGTCAACGAGAAAAGGAAAGTCAAAGAAAACATACCCTGCTTAACGAGCGAGACTGTCAAACTGGTAACAATGGACAAGGAGAAAGCTGAGGTACTCAACAACTTCTTTGCTGCAGTTTTCACTGGTAACCTCTCTCCCCGCACCTCTCGAGTGGGTGGACTGTAAGTCGGAGACTGGGGGATAAAAGTCCCTCCCACTGTAAGAGAAGTTGAGATTTGTGACCACCTGAAGAACTTGAACGTACAGAAGTCTATGGAACCTGATGAGATGCACACCAGAGTCCGGAGGGAACTGGCTGAATTAGTTGCCAAGTCACTCTCCATTGTATTTGAAAAGTCATGGCAGTCAGGTGAAGTCCCTGGCGACTGGACAAAGGGAAACATCGCACCCATTTTTAAACAGGGTAGAGCTGAGGACCCTGGGAACTACTGACCTGTCAGCCTCACCTCTGTGCCTGGGAATATCATGGAACAGATCTTCCTTGAAGCTATGCTAAGGCACATGGAGGACAAGGGAGGTGATTTGAGACAGCCAGCATGGCTTCACCAAGGGCAAGTCCTGCCTGACCAATGTAATGGCCTTCTACGATGGACTGACTACATCAGTGGACAAGGGAAGAGCTATGGATGTTGTCTATCTGGACTTCTGTAAGGCCTTTGACATGGTGCCCCACAACTACAGGAACTACAAGCCTAAAGGAAAGATGGGAACAAACTTTTTAGCAGCATCTGTTGTGATAGGAAAAGGGGTAATGGCTTTGAACTAAAAGAGGATAGATTCAGATTAGATATAAGGATTAAATTTTTTACAATGAGGGTGGTGAAACACTGGAACAGGTTGCCAGAGAGGTGGCAGATGCCCCACCCCTGGAAACATTCAAGATCAGGTTGGACAGGGCTCTGAGCAACCTGGTCTAGTTGAAGATGTCCCTGCTCATTGCAGGGGAAGTTGGACTAGATGACCTTTAAAGCTCTCTTCCAACTGAAACTATTCTACGATTCTATGATTCTAAATCTCTTTTGAATTGCAACTGGTTAGTTTAGAATCAATACTACTTGTAATGTGAGGGTTTCCCCCAACCTAGATGTCATCACAAAGGAGAGAGGAAAAGAAAATCACTATAAAGCTGCATCCAAAGATGTCCTGGGGAGAAAAGGTAAGGATGCTCTTTAAGAGGAAACCACAAAACTCTAGGGCTGCATAAGAAAGTCAGGTAAATGACAGGTTTTAACCTGCACTTTCTTATGCAGCCCTAGATCAGTCCTGGGACAAACACCTGGTATTAAAAATTAAAGTGAAATTGTCTTTTCATGCTGTATGGACATATTCCTACTGCCAAAAAAATATGTATTACGTACAAAAATCCTGTGAAAGTACACAGCGAATTAAATCAATAAACATATATTTACAATGTATAAAAGAGCTGAATTCTGACTATTAAACAAATCCATCTTCTTTGTTCAGTAACAGCCATATTATACACTTTATTCAATTTTGTTTTCAAAGTTTGTCTTTGCACTTTATATTCAGCATAAAACCCACTTCTCTTTCTATCTAATCATCTGCTTATCTGTCTTCTGTCTAGCTATCATTTTCATTTCAAAATGCTTTCCTTAAATCACTTCGTGCCATTTCTGCAGCATAGACAGAAAATACTTCATTGACTGGTGAAATACATCTACTTCTGGAGATAAACAGAGCTAAACCGCATAAAATAGCACAAATATGTCTAGCACAAGATAATGACATTTTCAGTTCAAAATGATGGGGTAATATTTATTTTTCAAATTACAATTAAACATGTTAGAATTTTACCAAAACATAAGCTACTTGGCATGAAGGACAACAGATAGACATTGAATAAGAAAGAATATAGTAGAGTTCTATGTATTAGTAAGAGTCTCAGAATATTTTCAAATAGGCCTTAAAATTTAGAATTTCAGTGTGTTAATATTTGTGAGTAGCAGAGAAAAAATTGTCTTGTTTGACTTGGAAAATAATTCTTATGACTGCAACTGGTAGTTGGTCAGAATAGATCTTTAAAGGCTTTGTCTTTCTGGTTTGAGCGATTCCAGATTTTATCTTGTTTTGGTTTTGTTCTGTCAGACTTTTTTAAGAGGGAGATTACTTAAATTACATGAACTTAAAATACATAAACTACTCTTTCATTAGGTGGTCAACATCCTGTGTTAATAATACATGATATTACATGGCCTTTTAAACTTCATTGACTTCCTAAAATAATTTTCTGTTCATGTCTAAAGTTAATGGTGACCTAGATTGTAGCACCACTTTATAATTTTTTAAGTAGCAACGTTAAGTACTTACACAAGACAGAGTTCAAAATACTTCATAAACAGTACTTGATTAAAATTGAAAATAAGAATTCTAGAAAACAATGTATTTCACTCAATTGATAAAAAATGTGTTTTCTGTTCAACTCCAAAATTTAATAGGAATTATTTTTTTATTTATTATATATACATTGTTTTTATGCAATTACAACATTTATCTTATCCAAAAGTGAGGATGAGCAGAAATGAACAAGTGAAGAAGGGGCTTATGGTACTTTCATGCATTAAGTTTAGCTGCTTTTGAGAAAGGAAATACAGAAATTGCTTCTAGAGTCTTTATTCTTACCACAAAATGCCTCTCAGCATTTTAAAAAAGGGTTTTCTTTCTGAAAATGGAAAAAATGCTGAAAATCTGTTACTGCTTGTATTTGCAATCAATATTTTAATCTATTTTTTTGTTATTAAACCCAGGATTTGGTGAATTCAGACATGTGAATTGTATTTTACTTTTATTCACTATGAGGAAAAAGTAATGAAAAATAATGGACCTGTTTTATAATTCCTGAAACTAGAAAATTCTTAGTACTTTCTAGTTTGAGGAATTTTTGTTTCTTTCTCATAAAACCAATCTTAAAAACAGAATAAGAATTTATTCCACCTTATTTTTTTTAGAGGTGTGTTGGACTAAAAAGATCCTTGGGATTTCAGCAATATAAATAAGTGGTGTCTGCCAGAAAGCATGAACAATGACATATACTTTTCAATACTTTCCTGTAAAACTACTTTTGATTTCCAGTAATACATAATAATACAGAATTACATAAATGTGAAAGCTATATTTGAATATATAAAAATTACATAAAGAAAGTTAATTATGAATAATCTTTTCTAAAAGCCAGAAAATGATTAAAAGATGAGTTTTAGTGTGTAAATACAAACTGGTTTTTGTCGGTTTTATGGAATAGGTCCACTAACAAGAAAGAAACCACAGAATCATATGTGGGCTCATTTAAATGAATGCCAATATTTAACCTTATTTGACTGTTTGAATGTTTAAGGTCATCCTCTTGGCTTTCTTCCTTTTTGTAATGACATTCTTTTTATATTCTATGTTTTATTTAATTGGCCTCCAATTCTGACATTAGAGCTTGACTGGCTCTCCAGCAATTCTTTCTTTGGGGATCTCTTTTGTTGGGCTTCATTTAGTGGCTCTCTCTAAGTTCATCACATTGCTGCTCACTAGGAAACAAGAAACAGAAAATAATCAAAGGAAATCCAGAAGGCGAAGCATCAACATCATCTGAAAGTGAGGCACCTCAGGGCAGCCCAAAAGAATCCACACCTTCACTTTCAAGTAACACCATTACTTACATGAAAATTAAAAGAAAGAAAATGCCTGAAGCTGATAATGGCAGCAAAGTGGTATTGACTAAAGGGAGAAGAAAGTGACGATGAGCAGATATTTCAGGTGACACAGTCAGAGTAGCAAGTTAAAAATGAGAGATTAATCAAATATATGCAGTGCAAGCAAGACCATCGTCTTGCACGAAAGAGGAAAGACGTATTATATGTATATATAATATACAAAGTCGAGGGAGGTCATCCTCCCCATTTACAATGCCTTGATGAGGCTGCACCTGGAGTACTGTGTCCAGTTCTGGGCTCCCCGGTTCAAGAAGGACAGGGAACTGCTGGAGATGGTACAGCAAACGGCTATAAAGATGATTAGGGGATTGGAACACCTCTCTTATGAAGAAAGGCTGAAGGATTTGGGTCTCTTCAGTCTGGAAAAAAGGCAACTGAGAGGGGAACTTATCAACGCTTATAAATACTTAAAGGTTGGGTGTCAGGAAGATGGAGCCAGGCTCTTTTCAGTGGTGCCCGGGGACAGGACAAGAAGTAATGGGCACAAGCTTGAGCATAGGAAGTTCCACCTAAACATGAGAAGGAACTTCTTTACTTTGAGGGTGGCAGAGCACTGGAACAGGCTGCCCAGAGAGGTGGTGGAGTCTCCAACTCTGGAGACATTCAAAACCTGCCTGGACGCATTCCTGTGTAACCTGCTCTAGGTGACCTTGCTGTGGCAGGGGGGTTGGACTAGATGATCTCCAGAGGTCTCTTCCAACCCTACCATTCTGTGATTCTATGATCTATTCAAAAATACAACTGTCAAAAAAACTGTAAAGAAACTTCATCTTATTTGTATGCTATTTTCCTTGAATTTAGTAGAAAACAATCCTGTCTCTATAATACAGAGTTAGAGATTGTCTTTTTGCTGGAATTTTCTTTGAAAAGCAGTGATGCAGAAAGAGAGTAACTTTTCGTGTCAAGTTCTGGTAGGGTAAAGAAAAAAAAAACCAAAAAGGAGGAAATAGGTAATTAAGATTATCTTATTGAGAAGCATAAAACGTTGTACAATTGCATAGTATTAGGACTTTAATATCCAGAGGTTGTAGCTAGATTTGCCCGCTGATGTTTCAAGGACTACCCTTTTTTACATATAACATTAAAAACCTTGACTGTTGACTCCATGGTTTGTCTAGCATGACTTTAGGGACTATACAGTTGTTTCATAATGTCTTTTCTGTAATAATACATTTGCAAAGGATATGAAAAATCTCTAATTATTTCCTCTTCCTCTTCTTCTTCTTCTTCTCCTTCTTCTTCTCCTTCTTCTTCTTCTTCTTCTTCTTCTTTTTCTTCTCCCTCCTCCTCTTCTTTCTCTTTCTTCCTTTTTGTCTTTCTTTCTCTCTTTCTTTTTTTTTTTTTAATTTCTAAAAAAATTATCTCTTAATTTAACATTTCTTAAAACAGGGTGAGTGCTGGATGTAGGCTCTAGTAATCTTGATTTTATTCCTGGTTTTGCAACTGTATAAATTAAATTACATTCCTAAAGGTCTTTGAGCCTCAGACTTCCAATCAGTGAAATAGGAATAATGATAACTCAGAAATACTCCCTGTAGGAGTATTATGTAGGCAATTATTATTATTGTATTTAAAGAAATTTAGTAATCACATGTAAAAAGAAGGGGCAGAACGATTCCTTTGCTATTAAATGGACAAGAAAACAAAAAAATAATTTTATTTCCTGTGGACACTTTTATACAAATCGTTAAGTCAGATGCAGAACAACCCAGAGTGAGTAAGCATTCCCCATGAACATATCCCCATCCCTGGAGACATTCAAGGCCAGGCTTGATGAGGCTCTGAGCAATCTGATCTAGTTAAAGATGTCCCTGCTTACTGCAGGGGGGTTGGACTAGATGACCTTTAAAGGTCCCTTCCAACGCAAGACATTCTAAGATTCTATGATTCTATACCTCACAATGTGGGCAGTTCAGTCAGGACACCATTGCACTTGTTATCACACCTTTGCTATGTTAGATGATAAGCTCACATATATGAATGAGCTGTGAAAGGAGGAAGGAGGACACTGGACTATGGTGTTGGTCTCTTCTCCCAAGTAGCAAGCAATAGGACAAGAGGAAGTGGCCTTAAATTGTGCCAGGGGAGGTTTAAATTGGATATAAGGAAAAATTTCTTCAACAAAGAGGTTATCAAGCACTGGAACAGGCTGCCTAGGGAAGTGCTTCGGTCATCGTCCTTGGAGATATTTAAAAGACATGTAGATGTGGCGCTTAGGGACATGGTTTAGTGGTGATTTTGACAGTGTTAGGTTAGCGGTTGGACTTTATTATCGTATCAACAAAAATGATTCTATGACTTTATGTTGCAGAGTACCTTAGTGCATCAGCTTTTGTAGTGGATTAACCCTGGCTGGTCACCAGGTGCCCACCAAGCCACTCTATCACTCCCCTTTCTCAACAGGGCAGTGAAAGAAAATACGACAAAAATTCTATTTGTAGAGATAAGGACAGGGAGATCACTTCCCAGTTACAGTTGTTAATGAAACAGATTCTTCTTAGGGAAATTAATTTATTTCCAATTAATCAGAGAAGGATAAAGGGAAATAAAAACAAGTCTTAAAATACTTCCCCCCCCCCCCCCTTTCTTCCCAGGCTCAACTTCACTCCCATCTCTTCTACCCTCCCCACCTGAGCGGTACAGGGGGATGGGGGATGGGGGTTACAGTCAGTCCATAACAGCTCCTCTCTGCCACTCCTTCCTCCTCATACTGTTCCCCTGTTCCAGCGTTGGGTGCCACCCAAGGGATTAAGTCTTTCACCGAATTCTCCAACCTGGATCCTTCCCATGGGCTGCAGTTCTTCAAAAACTGCTCCAGTGTGGGTGTCCCACAGGGTCACAAGTCCTACCAGAAAATGTGCTCCTGTGTGGGCACCTCTCCATGGGCCACAGTTCCTGCCAGGAGCCTGTTCCAGTATGGACTCTCTATGGGCTGCAGCTTCCTTCAGGGAACATCCATCTGCTCTGGTGTGGCGTCCTCCCTGAATTGCAATGTGGATATCTCCTTCACTGTGGACCTTCATGGGCTGCAGGGGCACAACCTGTGTCACCATGGTATTCACCATGGGCTCAGGGGAATCTCTGTTCCAGTGCCTGGAGCACCTCCTCCCCCTCCTTCTTCTCTGAATTAGGTGTCTGCAGGGCTGTTTTTCTCACATTTTCTCACTCCTCTCTCCCACCTGCTGTTGGGAAGTTTTTTTTACCCCTTCTTAAATGTTGTATCACACAGGTACTACCAACAACATTAATGGGCTCCACTTTGACCAGAAGTGGGTCTTTCTTGGAGCCAGCTGGAACTGGCTGTGTCTGACACGGCAGCTAGTGATGTCTTTTCACAGAAGACATCCCCACCGCCTCTCCGCTACCAAAATCTTGCCATGCAAACCCAATACAGCCTTGCAATTTGAGAAGCCATCCAGTAAAACTCCTCCTGTGGTCCTGTAGCCTGCCGTTCACAAGCAACTCTACAACCTTTCACCCACTCACCACAAGGCTGCCATGGCAGTGCCTTTAGCTTCCTATCCTAAGTGCTCATCTCCCCGTGGCCTTGCACTCATGGAGTCTGAACCATAGGCGTCCTTGGTTTTCTGTGGAAAGGGATTGCCTTTGCTATTCACATTGTCCTGTTCTTCCTCTGTCTCTCTTTCTTGCCTTGTAGCTTTCAGTCTATAACTCTGCACTAAGATGAATTCACCCTTCCCATCACAGCTTTGGGCTTGCAACACCAAAGCCTAGTAGTCGTGTCATCTACATGTTTGACAAATCTTGCACTATAACAGACATGTACAAAGCTTAACAATCCATCAGTGTGCAACATCTGCGTCTGGTCAAGCATGCTCCAATAATAGCATCATAGACAGACAGACCCAGTGAGCAATTTGAGTGGGTCCTGGTAAAAGCAAAAAGTATATGGGAGAAATTGGATGCTGGACTGGGAAGGATTCCCGAGAGACAATACTAATCCGGAATCTGCTGTTTCTTCTCTTCCAAGCTGGCCACTGGGTGAAGGTTTTTATTTTTTTCTGCTTAGCTTTCTCACTTCCTCTTTCTTTTTTATTTTCTCTTCTTCTCCTCCAACCTCATAAGATAACTTTGAGACAGTTGTATGCCATTAGGCTATCAGTTTGTCACTGTGGTTTGCAAGCCAAGGCATAATGAAAGACATATTCACAATGATTTGTGTCCTTGACATCACTGTGGACGCCCACAGCATGCAGGGCAGTTGAAAGTCTGAGAAGCTTTTGGTACCATTTGAATATGAGTAATTCACATCAACCCCTCTGCACTCGAAAAATGTTAACTTTACAGACACACCTACAGAGTGATATATTTGCCCTGATATTCTATTAAATTCTCACAGGTCCTGATAGTAAACGTGATTTTCTACTACTAGAAACTATTTAAAAGGATAATGTCCTTGTATTTTAACATAGAACAATGACAATTATTTAGTTTTAGAATAGCCCTTATCTGTTCACAAGAGAAACTTGGTGGAAGTTTGGCTCTTGAATCAAACTGGTTCGTTCAAGGTTTTCTAGAAAAGAATACAATAACAATGTCTGACTGCGTTTAAGTTATTTACTTATATCCCTTGTAATTCTGGACTTACAACTCTTTATGAATTGTGACACAAGTACCTATAAATGATTGAAAAATCGTGTTAACTTTAAAAAAAAAAAAAGAAGTTGTCTTCGAAACAGAAATGCCACCTGTTTCATCTTTTTTTTCAGATTTTTTCTGAAAAAGTAACAATGAAAAACTCAGTAAATTTTCATCAGTAACAGGGAAAGCATTTAGCTTTTCCTTAAACGTTCCTCCTTGCACATCCAAAATGCTTTCATTTTTAGTTGTCAGAAGTTGGAATAGTTTCTCACATTTTTTTTCCTGAAGTGACAAAATGTTCGGAATAATTTGATGAAGTGTCCTATTTTTATGAAATGTTTTGATGAGGGACAAAAGGCCATAGCCTAGACAATGTTAGTATCAATATTTGGGTATCTGTCTTGTAGAGGCAATATTGCTAACTGTAAAATGATTTAAAATGTATCTGTCTCTGGTACAGATCTCTGGTACCTTTGTAGGTGCAATAAATATATTGATACGACATTTTGTGACTTAATTGCTATTCTTCTTGCTCTGTAAAGTTGTAATATATGGAAAATACTGCAGACTTCTATTCCCTGATGACCTATTGAGCACATGAAAAATTGAGAATCCTCAGCTTGCATTTTAATAGCTTGCATCTAACTTACATTTGTCAGGCATTTAGTTGTGTGTTCAAATTGAATAGGGGTGGTTTTAATTGTGACAATCAGAGAAGAATAAAATACTGAGCAGCTCAATGCCCATTTTGCACACACAGCTGTACGTTGTGGATAAAAATGTGGCCATAAAACTAAACTTCTAGGTTTCTAAGGCTTGTAATCACTAACAGACATTCTGAAAAATGGTTGCAAACTACACCGAGAATGGAATCTAACAAAAAATTAGTGACTTTGGTGAAATCAAATTTACTAACTTTTCAGGTTTCTGGTTTCGTATGAGTAAAAGTCCAGATGTGGTTGATTCAGCTGTGATTTTCATTGAGATGCTGCAGCCAGCTCAGTAACACTACTGGCATTCTGTCTCACCATGTTACACATCTTTTTGCTGACACACTACCCATTTCCTGTTTTAATATCATCATAAAAAAATATTTGGAAAGGCTACTTTTTTGATGTTTAACATTAACATTCTTGACATGAACAACTCTTAATATTTTTTTAAAATACTTTAAAATATAGGTAGCCAAGAGGTGGCAGTAGTCCATCCTGTATTTACACTGTGCTTCATCGCTAGAAGTATATACTGGCCTTTCTTTGATAGATACAATTATTTCAAATCAGATACATGAATTTTTTTTAAGTTTTCAATTGCCTAACATTCTGAGTACAGCTCCGATCTGATCAAAGTCTCAAAGGCCTTTGTCAGAACTAGAGGAAAGTAAGTATCTCCTTTAAAGGCTCCATCCTCTGAAGACAGCGAGACAGGTGCTCAGAAAGTATATGACTGGGCGAGTATGAGTGAGACCAAGGTAGGACTTTGATCCTTATGTGCAGTGGGAGGACAGGTACATCCTGTCATCCCAAGCTTAAGCATCCCCTAAAAGCTTGCAGAGCCCTGTGGTGTGGTTACACGCAGCTCTGTGGCTTTGTGAGGTCCATGTCCCAAAAACCCTGCACAATTATCAGAGTTATGAGGGATTGTTGCTGAAATTATGTCATAATAACCACATGGGAAGGCGCGGCAGAGAAATGAAGATGGTCAGCTAGCAATAGGGCCAAGGTCAGACATCAAGGGTGAGTTTTCATCCCCCCAGCATGAAGGTTTTCCCTGTAGAGGTGAGAAGGGAAGCATGGGGCTGGAGAAGCAGAAGTTTGTTTTCACCTTGGCTGTTCTTTTCCTCCAACCCTTCTGCCTTACAGTGAGTGCATGGCTGAGCGTGAGGAAGTGCTTCACATGGGGACCCAGCTGGCATGAAGAGCAGCGTGAGGCTGGCTGCTGTGCCTGAAAGCTGGCGGAGGCATTTCTTGTCTCACAAATAAATTCACACTTTGCCAGGGAAATAGGGTGACTGACTGGACTTTTTCCCAAAACACGTGACTCTCTCCTCGCTTTGTGAGGGATGGATGGATGAGCCTTGAGGAATAAGACAGGTCTCTCCTCCATCTGAGAATGTTGGAGGATGACAAAGTTCTGACAAAGGTCAGAAACATGGTGTGATGCTTTCTTTGTAATAAACTTATATTGTTGAATAACAATATTACCAACCAGCCCATAAACATCTGGCAGTCTCTTAGTCCCTGGAGGAAACAGCCAAAGGAATATAAGTATACCAGAATGCGATGCAAATACTTTTGACTGAATTCAGAGACAAAATTCGGATTTGAGGTCAAGCACCACTGCAGGAAGACCTCCTGTGCTGAGCAAGTTCATAACAACATATTCAGTGTGATAAGATACAGTCTTAACCAGGACTAGCTTCTTCACTCAACTGTTTCTGTGGCAGAATGAATTTTATCCATATCTTCAGAAATATCCAATGGAAATGAACTCACTTCTTTCTTTCACCAAGGAAAGGCAACTGAGACACAGATAATGCAGCAGCAGCCAGGGCTCTGTCAAAAGACAGGTAGTTATACAATGCCTAAAAAAAACCAAAAATAGGTGGTCTTCACTTTCTTATGGGAAAGGTTCAGGGTGGTCAGACACTGGTCATAAGGTCTATTTAAATATTGATGACAGATATCGAGGAAAAAGTCGATCAATGGGCCAATAAAAAGGAAGGCAGGGCTGAGGGAGGAACTGAAAGGTATGCCTATTCTAGAGACTGGATTTTTTTGTAGAGAGATGCATGATACATACAGCTCAAGGTTGTATATAACTCACGTGATATTTGGCTCAGGCTATGAAATGAGCAAAGAGAACTGGTACTGAAAGTCATGAAAGGAAGTTGTCTGACACAGACTTTTGAAATTTGATTTTTTTTCATGATTAACCCTCGTATAAACCACTCAGTTCCTGCACCATTTAGGTGGATATCTAAGGCATGGAGAAATGCATTGAATTCTACTTTAGGGCCAGACTGAGACCTTGCAGAACATGCTTGTACAATTTGTGGTACCACGGCTCCTAGAGTAGAGTTTTCTACATAGGCTATGGGAAGAAAAGGGTGCTATGTAGCTGGGGAGTGGAAAAACCTGCAGTGGGAAGCCCAGATGTAACATCCATACCCTCAGCCTCCGAACACATGAAGTAGAGAGAACTGCAGGAGTACAGAAAATCTAAGTTGTGCAAAGCTGCTACAGAACATATTTGCTTCTAACAGTGTCTGCCAGTGCCAAGAGCTTGCCTTTTCACAGGGAGGGAGCTACTACAGGAAAAGGGTGTCAGTTCATGACAGTGCTGTTTACAGACATGTATTGTTAAGAATCTGCTGGTAAATCAGGATTTAATTTGTTCACGGTCAGTTTGGTTATTTCACATGGAAATAAGGGCCCATTAAGTTAGGGTTATTAATGGTGACATCTGAAAACATACAGAGATATAAAACCTCCACCTGCAGAAGGTAAATAAATGGTTTATATGTGCTAAATTGTTTCATTTTATCCTTTTTTTCAGGGTTGCTTTTATGGGTCACAGTAGTTTGAGACCAGCTGTGTGATCAAAATATTGTAGCCTTGGCTCGCAGCAGGTTGTCTCTTCTTTTTCTGAGTTTTCCTGGATGGAGATTTATTAGAATGGAAGCTATCCATAAGATAGGAACCATTAAAGTGGGAATCATGACTTGCACTGTGTACATGATTGCAAATAGTTCCCAGGGGAGTTAATAAGGTTGTGGCCCAGGTAAGACATAAAACTCTTCATTACATTTTGTTCTACTATTTTTTTGGGGAAAAAGAATTCAGATCAAAATAAAATGAGATTTTTTTTTTCTTTTAGCTTATGTTTTTAAATTAACACATTGTAAAATTTGTACTTAAAGGATATTTATCACTTAATACTTTTTTTTTCCTCAGATGGTTATAAATGTAAACTACTATTTTTCCATACCAAATTAATTAAGATTTGGAGTTTTTAAGATGGGGGCTCTCTCTGACTGTGTTTTTAATGTTCCTGGCACAATGTGAGTATCCACACTACTAGTATGAGGCAAAAATACGTTACATTTACAATCATGGAAAACTTTGCAATTGCAATCTTTTCTTATCTAAGCTTAAAAAAAATCTAAACTATACAAAAAATAAAAGCACCACTTATTTTTAAAATCTTATTTGCAAAGCAGTGATATTAAATTAGAGATAAAATTTTTATTATCACAAGCATGTAACCACCAAATCCTATTCCACAGAGAACATGTGATGAAACAGTGTTCATCTGATACCTAATGATAATCCTATACAAATATCCTGGTGTGTTCTCTGTAGCATATTTATGATCTTGTTGTGTCTGGTCCAAGTTTCTTGACATTCTGAGTACCCCTTTGGGGAAATATGACATCTCGCAGTAATGTACGCTGTGCATGTCAAAAAACAATGCCAATCTGCTTCTGCTACTCTGAGTTTTAAAAGTGGAAAGAGCAGGCTGCTCATTTTTTAACATATGCAGGATGGTGATGTTTACAATACCAGCTGGAAAAGCAAGTACTTATACAAAACAGTGCATGGAGACAGCAGAACAGGAGGAAGAAAAAAAACAACCCCACACTCAAATTTTATATACTAAGCAAGCACTGAATATAGGAGCAAGGAGATCTTGGACTTTGGTGGTACCCCCAAAACTTACGGGCCAAAATAAAATGGTTTTTAAATACTTGGGGTTGTGGAACACAGAAAGAGCTTTGTATTGCTTATTCCAGATTTTTCCATTTATTAATTTTTTTCCATTTATTAAAGGCACTCCTCTAAGCAAAACATCACTGCCTAAAAAAAAACCCAAAGACACACCAAAGCCTAAGAAAAAAATGAAAATATTAGCAAGAACTGAAACAATTACTGGGAAAATATGTAGAATAGAATGTGGCCTGGGTAGCTTCATGGAGTCTATTTATCTAGTATTAAGAAATAAATTGTTAGATAAGGCAAATAAAATCTTGTAAGTCTTTGAAAACTTAGCTCTAGAGGGTCTGATGATTTCAGCACTGGATGTCATAGTTCAGCTGGTTCAGCTAAGAATCAGCTCTAGCTTGCTTGTAGTATAAATTAGGTCACGAAAAGGTCTGTCCTGATGTGATTACATTGCTTAAAATATTTCAACAGGCTCATCTAGAGCTAGCCCAGATATTTCTATGCTTCACAAAACCTGCTATCCTTATATTGCTCTAAGAATATTTAGAGAGAACCCAAGAGTGCATCGCCATGATATCTTGTGAATAAAACGACACTTAGCTGCATGTGATTTCCAGCATTTATCCAGTATTTGGATAACAAAAGGAGTTTGAGGAAAATCTCTCTTAAATAGCGGCTTCTTAGGTTTCTGTTTATAAATGGACGCGTAAGTTATCTTCTGAGTGGTATTTATGTTCTGTTTGTAAGTCTAATTTTTTTGCTATCCATTAGTTTATTTTTGTTTTGCATTCACTTAGAATCAAGAAAATATGAGCATATGCATTAAATTTATAATGCTAACCAGTTTAGTTGCATGGAAAACTTGAGAAGAATGATAGATTGAATTTGTGTATATATAGACCTATCTGCTCTGTGTTGAATTTGTGTATATATAGACCTATCTGCTCTGTGTCTTCTTCATTTATCCTGGATTCTCCTTGTACTGCAGAAACAATCTTATTTTCTTGGCTAAGACCATGGTGGAAGTCAAGCTGACCAAGGAAAATGTGCTTTAACCCAACAGGCAGCTAAATACCACACAGGTGTTCGCTCACTTCCCCCGAGTGGGATGGGGAAGGAAATCGGAAAAACAAAAAGGTAAAATTCATGGGTTGAGATAAAGACAGTTTACTAGGACAGAAAAAGAAGGGGAAAAAAAATATATATACAAAACAAATGGTGCACAACGCTCACCATCCACTGACCAATGCTCAGCCAGTCACCGAGCAGCAGCTGCTCCCCAGCCAATTCCCCCCAGTTTATATACTGAGCATGACGTCATATGGTATGGGATATTATATCCCTTTGGCCAGTTTGTGTCAGCTATCCGGACTGTGCCCCCTCCCACCTTCTTGTGCACCCCCAGTCTCCTCACTGGCAAGGCATGAGAAGATGAAAAGTCCTTGACTTTAGTATAAGCACTTCTTAGCAACAACTAAAACGTCAGTGTGACATCCATACTAACCTAATACTAAGTCCAAAGCACAGCACTATACCAGCCACTTGGAAGAAAGTTAACTCTATCCCAGCTGAAACGAGGACAAAAAACAAAACAAAAGAAACAAACAGAGTAAGGTAATACATACCTTCACTAAAAATAAGGTAGATATAATTGGTAGAGTAATGAAGGGTGTCTTTCAGGAAAAGAAAATGTAGGTGCTTAGCACATTTTGAAAACCCAAGAAGTTTATTGCAACACCTGAATGAAGAATTAGGACTCTAATTTAAAAACAAACAGACAACAAAACAACAACTGTATTAACCATATGTAACAGGTTGCAAGCTGCAGAAAGCATTCTTCTGAATTATAATAGTCAAAACACCTGTTGATCTTAAACTAGCTTCCTTGGAACCACATATCTCAGCAGAGTAATATGAAGGTATGACCATTCAGAGATTTAAGAGATTTAAGTGTCGTTCAGTATGTGATAATGTGAAAACTGGCATAATCTTTACTTTTGGAATTATGGTTGAAAAAAATTACACAGCTCTTCATAGAAGTACTTTCTCTTTTGCATTCAGTAAAAATACTATAAAATAAAAAAGTCACATAATCCTTTTTAAATCTTACCTCAAAATGAATGACTGTATAACTATCAAAAGCATTGGAAATATTATTCTATCAAAATGGTCAGTACAAGACACAGCTTTAGAAATAAAGTTGTCTTTTCAAAGGGAGAATAGGATGGATGGTCAAGACAGAGAGAAATAGTTAAAGGTATCTTTTACTTTTTTTTTTTTTAATTGATTTATTAAACCGAACACCACACAGTGAGATTCAATGCAGTTGTGTGGAGTATTTAGACAAATATTGACTGCAACTCAACTCCATATTCCACATGTCGTATTCTATAAACAGAATATTTAGATATGATGATCACAGGATCAAAATACGGACATTGGTGGTGACTTTGCATCAAATGCTATACCTGAAAAAAGAAAGATGTTATATAATGTATAATAAAAATATAATTTTTTTTCCTTCCTTTTCAGTTGGATATGACAAGAAATAAGAAAAGTGGAACAAGATATAAAAGCTAACGAAATATATACAAATTCATCAGCGATACAGAAAATGACTGACTTTAAAAAAGTATGGGTGGTTGATTCTAGAATTAAAAAAATAAAACCCAAGCATATCACTGAACCAAACATCAAAATGTTACAGAATAAAATAATCAGGGTGTTAGACAAAGGAATATCTCTTACAAAAAATAAAGAGATATTTTGAAGAGTAAAAAAGTTTAGCATTAAAAAAATGTCTTTTCAAAGAACTTTAAAACTTCGTTTACATTGTCTCTGTCTGAAAGAACAAAAAAGATATTAGATATTTTATATTCACAGACATCTCTTTGAGATGCGCATGGAATAAAATTCACAACATACTACTCGAATAGAAATGGCTGCACTGGGGAGGTCACTAGGGAGATGAGAACCTGTCTCTTCCAAAGACTATAGTAGACAGGGTATTGTAGTACAAAGACTGAATTAGCTTCTGCAGGTTTTATATTTCTAAGCAACAACAAATATGTCTCACGCAGGAGTAAGTTTTCAGGGTTCTCCAACATCTACCAATACATTGGTGCCTCATATTTATTGCATTTTTTCCTATATTATGCAAATAAGACATTATTCCCATTGAGCCACTTTAGGTAAAACAACAATATTGATCAAGCACTCAAACATCTTACTCCTCAGAGTATAATTTCTTTCTTTCAGGGAAGAAGAAAAGTAGTATTATAGTTTAAGGTCTGCAACTTCCTTTAATATGAATGTTTTCACTAGAACTTTTTGCAAATATTTATTCCAGTTTTTTACTTCTTCCTGTAATTAGTGTCAGCATTTTTCCATAAATATTTGAAGGATCAGATAGCAAAATTATGTTTTCCTTAGTGTTATGTGAGAAAATGAAAAGACCTTGATTAGATAGGGTATTTCACTGATGAGAAGTAACTGTCAGAGGGAAATATGAAGATCTTTATAACAATTTAATATAGAATTTTGCAGATTGTGTTGGAAAGCAATTAAAGTTTAGTAATTGACTGATAGTTCCATAGATTGCTTGCAAAAAATGAAATAAAATAGACTTAGTCCTTTCCATTTATAATGGTAAACTGTTATAAAACTAAGAACAAAAATGAATCAAAATCTTATCATTACTTAAAATGCTGTCAGCAATAAATTATAAATTATATAATGAAAACCTGACACAGAAGACTTCTAAATATTAATTTCAGGCTTCTGGGAAATTAATATAATTAAACAATGAAGAATTAGTTGCTGTTTTTTTAAGAAAGTTGCAGAGGATGTATTTTGTTCTTATTCTACACTTCCACACTTAGCAGTAACTCAATCAAATTCTGTGGATGCAGCCTGCAATGTAACAAGATAAATACTGCAAAAATTGCTGTTATATATAGTCTCACTTAATATCAGTGATGTAACTTACTGCCTTGAAGCTTGAATGGAATGCAAAACACAGAAAGCACTGCATAAACAAGGGAAGAAATTTCTAATGTTCAAGCATCTTATAGGACACAAAAAATTACCTTAAATATCTCACTTACAAAACAGGAGATGAAAGCTATTAAAAAACTGGCCTGTAAGTGACATATTTTAACTTTATGTGTATATATACTACATACGTGTATACTATAGGTATGTGTGAAAATATTTGCATACCTGATCCCATATTTCTTTCTTGTAGGAAATTTTGGAAGTCCCTGTGATTGTAGCTGAAAAATGCAAGAAAGGAAGAGGTATTTGGAGCAAGAAAAGAGAAAGTACTGAGGGAAAAGGAAGCAAGAGGAAAAACAAAGAGCAAACCCTGTAATGTTAAGAATTAAAGGGGCTCTTAAATACTAAAGTATCATAAAAAAAAAGCAGATAAGGAGCTAAGGCATTGTTTACAGAAGTTATAATTAAAATTTAAGAGGGAGGGCTATGGTCTTTGATCCATTCAACTATTACAATATGAATGAACGCTGTATGAGGAGATAGTTGTAGTCCTTTAAACTTCATTATAAAGAGATTAATGGTTAATATTCCATAGTTATAACGTTTTTTCTCTCAAAAGCCACTTTGCATTGTGAAAAGTATTTTGCTGCATAAACAGTGCAATAAAACATATAAACTAGAAGGATCTTCAGTGTAATCAAAAAACTGTTCAAATTAGTTAAGCTGAGATGACGTTTTTCAGAATTTTTCTTTTACAAAATGTTGTTTCTAAACTCTTTTTAGTTTTCATAGAGAATGAAAATAAAGTTTGAAAAGTCCAATTTTTAAAAAAGAAGGAAATTCTGAAATTTAACCACTTGTAAAGTCTGTACTTCTCTATCACTAATAAATGATTTTTGAAGACATAACAGTTATACAGATACATTTTTCAGTGAGAAAAAAAAAATCTCTTTAGTGAACAGTATAGCATTTTCCAAAGTTTGAGAAATAAAATTTTACTTGGAAAATTTTGTTATGTTAGGTAAATAAAGAAGCATTTCTATCCTAAGACAGTAATTTCATTGAAGAAACTGTGCCAAAACGATCAGGAGAAAGAAAGAGTGATTTATGCGGCACAGCTGTCACCCTTTGAGTTCTGAGGTAAAGGCTCAAAAGTTCCTACATGGTAGTTATCTATTTGCGTACACAGTTTTTAATCAAAGGAGCTGAGCTTCTTGAAGCTGGCACTTAGGAAGCAATTCTGACTACTCAAGTTTCACATCCTGTTGATGATGTCTTAACAAAAACTTAAAAGTCCATGAGACAAGAAGGCATTTTTTAGGACAATAGTAAAGAAAAGCATATGACTAATAACAGGTATCAATGCATCAGTATCTTTATTATTATTTACAAATGCATAATTAACACTGCTAATAATAATGGCATAACTCTTATTCCATCATTAGTGCACAGTGTCTCCAAAGACTGTCAGGAAGTGTTCTGAACGAACTTTTACTGGGAGACATTTCTTCATGACCAGTAATTTTGTACGAGCATTGTCAGGTGATGGAAGTTTGGAAATGTCCTTCTTGTGAAGGTGGCACACCAGCGCAAGTGGGATGAGCCCCACGGTGTGCAGAAGGCTGCCAAGCTGTTGTATGCCTCTGTGCTCCACAGAGTTAGGTTTTATTTTCCAATTCATGAAGAAATCACTTTGATTCACTAGATTACTGTAACTTTATTTGTTACTGTTGCATCCTACCTCTACAACTACGTTCAATTAATTTCTTTATAGGTACCTAAAACCTTTAAGTGCTGATTTCTGTATATATGGCAATCTCATGCAAAGAAGAAGATTGCTTAGATGATTGATTTGCTTCTGCACTTGTGCATTTCCACTTCTTCTAAAATTATTCAACTTCTATTTATCACTCTGTGAGAGGTCTTTCACTTAATTTTTATATGCTACTCTTCCAATGATGGAGACCCTACAACTCCTCTTTCCATTGCTCAGTCACCCTCAAAGTGAAAAAGAGTTTCTCGATGTTCATATGGAACCTCCTGTGTTTCAGTTCGTGCCCGTTGCCTCTACATATTTTGGAAGATATGCGTAAAAATAATTTGCGACCAGTAAAGGAAAATACTTGCAAGAAAGAGCAGGAAGACAGAAAGTGATATAGGTTAATCTCTTTGGAATATCTCTGCAAACTAGCTATCTGGTTCTATCAAACAATTTGAAAAATGCATGTGAATTTTTGCACAAGACCTAAAAAACTATATAAAGTTCCAGTGAAATACCAGGTGAAGATGCCTAAAACTGCTGATGTGTATGGGTTTGCATATTCTTCTGCATGTTGCTAATCATAAAAGTCAAAGGAACAAGAAGAATAAAAACATGTTCAACAGGGATATTGATAGTAAAATATTAAAGTGTATGGTCATGAAACAGGCCAGTTTTGCAAGGATTTTTATTACATGTTAATGAGTCAGACTCCTGCAACTGACTGTCCAGTGCCCTTAGGAAGGCATACAGAACTGCTCCTCTGTGTTACTGAGCAGCACTTTACACAGAGGTACTGTGAGTCTGGCCCTTGCGCTTATTTAATATAATTAAAATTCAGTGTGCCGGAGTTTTTCAAACATAGTTTTCCTGACCAGTGTAGGGAGGATTAGAAAATCATGTTTTAGACTGTCTGGCAGTGTACCTTCTTGTATAGTTACATTTAAGTTCTTCAAGGTGACAGAGATGTTTGATATGAAACCAAATACCAGTTATTTCAATATCTAAAAGTTTCTCTGGTAAGCTGTCACCAACAACTCCCTCCAGAATCACCCTATTCAGGTACGAAGAAGAAAACACACCATGTGCTTGCACTGTCACGGCACTCATCATTCTTCAGTGGTGGTGAGTCACTGGAACATCCACAAGCAACTGTGAATACATAAAATATCTTGTTTAAAAACATACCAGAATACCAGATTCCAAGCTAGTACTGAATCACTTCTGCTCCTAGCTAATAATATCTGCTGCGAAAAAAAATAAAAAATGCTGTCTCAATTTGCAAAGGATCAGTTCAATCCAATTATCTAGTAATGCAGTGATGGTAATTGTCATAATGATTTTAAAGAGCTGTTGAAAACATCTCTGACTATGAATCCAAAACAAGTAACTCATGATGTTTCACTTTTTTTGAAAATGTTTCATTTTGAAAATGAATATGTTTCATAAAAATATGGAAATAATGTAAACATTAGTTCAAATTAAATAAAGTAGGATGAAAAAAAATTAGAGCCATAGGTAATCACATAGAAGGCTATGACAGTGTAAAAATGCATTATGTTTAATAACCATAAAAAACTCCAGAAAATTCAGAGATCAAAAAATAATGCAAACCTGAACTTCTTGACTACAAACTCTGAATCACAAGCATAGCACTATGTGTGTGACTGTTTCTGTCAAGAGGTGTCATTATTTGAAGCACATTATTTGAAGATGGAGTTATGTCACAATCCACAGCATATTATATAAAGTGGACATTTTTCAGCATCTTCCCAGACTAAATTTTTGTGAACTTTCCCCCTCATTCTCTTTTTCATTATTGTTTAACTATTTAAAAGTAATTGTTTGTTTGAATTTGCCTCACTTAGGGTTTAGCACATTTACTCAGTAGTAGTCTGCCACAGGGCTTTTGAGGAGCAGAAATTTGTCTTCTTCTGTCACTTGATTCTTCAAAGATATCAGAAATCAGTGATCTTTAAATAATAATTCATAGAGCATTGGGAAGGTAAATGCCAGAGTAACCAACCAACAAAGTGGAAGGTACATCACTGTTTTCTACATGTCATATTATATTTAAGATCTAAGTATGAATGAAGTGATACATAAACCGTGCATTAACCATTGGAATAAATTTCAGTCTGCCCACAGTAATTATTTCCACTGTTAAAGCCTAAAGACTTTTAAGGGTTGTTTAATCTTTAAAACTGTGAATCACGTGGGCAGTGTAAGAATATGAATAGGCACTAACACCTTTAAGTGTGAATTTATCAAAAAGTTGCCTGAAGTAGTACATAACAAATCCAGACAAGTGGTGCTTTGCACAATCCATCCAAGCTAATTGATTTCCATCCCGTGCTTGGGATGGATGCCAAATTTCAAGCTGAGTTTAATTTTTCTTGCTTCTGTTACTCTTTTAAGTGACAGTAGTTTCTTTGGACATTGTCTACAATTAAACTGCTGAGTGATGACCCTTAATTCTCACCAGGGTGAGCCCGTAATTAAAGGTAAACGGTTTTATGCATGAAGCACAGAATGCTCTCAAAACACTGAATTGTGAAAAACTGTTGTCCAGATTCTGAAATTCTGCTTTTCTAACCTTAGCTTTGAGAAATCTAAATGAAGCTAAATAAAGTGGTGTGAGTAAGAGTGGTGCAGCATAAGGCTAACTTGAGCTTCCTCGCTTCCCCTCTTTTCATACATCTTGATCATAACCAAAAGATGACACCTCTGCTCTCCTCCACAGTGCCAGTTGGGAAGTTGCTACTGTACTAATGGGATATTAAAAACAAATCTAAGAGTGACTACAGAATTAATAACAAAACCATTTACAGCAAATGAGCATGAAAAGAGAAAGATTTACATCACATAACTGTAGGTATCTAATGCAGGGACTCAGGAGAACACACACTGAAGGTTTGTACCCTTTTTTCTATTGGATAAACCTGGAACTGGAGCCCTTAAATTCTGGGCCTTCCAAGGTGACTTCTTCCATCGATATAATAGATCTGCCTGGAGAGTTGGTTACTGTATATTTTATTTACCTAAATGTAGAGGGGGTTGTGATGATCCTGATGTATATAATTCTTTGAATTTTTTTAAAATGCTTTGGTATATTTCAGGAGGGATGTTTGGTCCATGCCCATTGTTTCTATCCTATCAACCAAAGATCCTATTTCCAGTGTCTTTCTGCTGCATTACCCCTTAGTATCAAGCCCATGATCTCTGCTTCCAATATCCACTCTGTCACAGCTCTGCTTTTTGTCTTCAGCCTGGTGGTGAGGGTCTCAGCTTTCCCCTGAATTCCTGTCACTGTGCAACGTTCCACTTTCCAAGCAAGTTACTTCTGGATAAGTTGGAAGAGACCTCTCATTTCTAAGGCAGCCAGATGCCATAAAAGCTCAATAGGAGCAAGAAATCACTGTCCTGTGCAGAAGTAAATGACTGAGGATCCCTGAATAGGCAGCGCTTGTCTCAGTGTCAAGCAGAAGTTCTCAGACCCTCAGCCACAGGTAAAGTTATGGATAAGCAGGGAAGCTTTTGGGTTTTTTTGTGTGTGCGTGCATGTAAAAAAACAACAACCAGAAAACAAACACTCAGAAACGTACAGCTGGGTGTAATAATAACTTAGGTGGCTGTTTGAAGAAAACAAAATACAAGATGCCTAGTTATTTATGTAATACATTCAATGGTAGAGTTGCGGTAGCATAGTTTACTGTATGAAAACACGATCTAACAAGGAATTAAAATATTTAAAAATGTTTCATTTTCCTACTCTCTTCTGTAAGACAGCATACTTTGTCTCTCAGTATTTTCTACCATAAAGTGTGTCAGAAGTGGTTTGCAGTTTTTGGCATAGAGATTTTATGACCCCTTCTGAATTTAAGATTTGTCATCAGTTGACTACAAGTCATGAGAAGAGGACGCTGTGACCAAGCTCTCTTCCGGTTCTGTTCTTAGGCAGTCTAACCTAGCTGACATCTCCTTTTTTATTTTTTCTCTAATTACAAGTCCAGATTTTCTTCATTCTGAAATGTGTAGTCTAATGCTTCTTCACAAAATATGGTACTTTTAGCCTAATCTAAATCTCATGCTGACTGAGTAATGTGGAGGATAGTTCCAACAAACGTAAAAGTAGTTTTCACCTTCACTTTCCTGTAAAAATATGTTATGCCAGATGTTTCAGCCTCTAACAAAGCAATTTAAGTATAGATTCACATTCTGAATGCCCACGGTTCAGTGTTATATCAGTCATACACAGCACCATCTTGAACAGCTAGACAGAAAGTGCCAAACTACAAAAGAACTGTGTAAAATTATAGGATGCAAATGAATCAGTCTAAATCATGCTCAGAACTGAATAGCCATTCTCAGTCAACTCTGCAGTTATGTTGCAGGCAGGACTCCAACTCCTTTGTTAGACTATTTTTAAAATTAAATTCACATGGAATGTTTTCAATTTCTAGTTGGGGCTTTGCTTCTTTCACCTCTTCTTCCTTCTCAATACCTAGAATCTCAACAGTCTTTTTCTTCTTTGCAATTTATATCTACATACTTTGTCCCCCTAAACCAGCAAATATCCCACTGATGGTACATCCCACTCCAGAAAAGATACTGAAGCTCAATAGCACTGCTCAGTGCTATCCTATTTGTTCTAACAGTACAGTTTTAATTCTTTTTCTTCTATGCTCCACACAGTCTGCGAGAGGATCAAGAAAACAGCAGGTCAGGAAGCAGTTACTTAGAGTAAGCAATAAAAACATTCCTTGATGGACTGAGTCCAGTAAAGCTAGGTTTTAGTCAATGACATGTCTTTTTTGTTGACAACAACAACAACAAAAGCACTGCCGTTGATGGCATGGAATTTTAATATATAGCTGCAATGAGCAAGTGTTATTAGATACTATGAAGATTTTTTTCTTTAAAGAAAGGCTAAATGTTTATCAGGATTTGTACTGATCAAAAGACCTGTTTCTCCTAGTCTGGTGGTAATAAAGACAAGAGGCAACTTGAAGATGATGTAAATTCTAATTGTTCTTGGTGTTAATTTTAGAAATTTAAAACATTTTGATCTGCTGTACACCTTAGGATAAAAAAAATTCCAACCTTGCTTTTGTGAAAATTTCCTTTAAAATTAGAGAAAGTAACCCTTTTTATATTTAATTAAATTTTGAAAAATAACAGTGCATTCTAATTGGTGTCTCAGACATACAAGTTTATTGTTTTGTTTAGCGGGGGGGGTTAGGGGTTTTTTTGGTCCTTTTTTCCCAAAGGACAACTATGCTTGGTTAACCTGGCTGAGGCTATGGCTAGGTTTCTACAGTTGATATTGTTCATTGGTCAAAGGTGGGATTTTAATAGCCAGGTTAGCGAAGTTAGGATCAAAATTCAGTTATGAAAGAAATTTTGAAATTCAGGCTTTCAGAAAAGAACAATGTGTGAAACAGAAGCCAGCCTATAATGAACATATGGAAGGTTTCTATACATGTGTTTTGGCACATTATACATTTTTAAAGGAGTGTATAATCAGATTAATAGAAATTTTAATGCATCAATTTATGATGTTAGCATTTTGTATCTTTATGTAAAAGCATCCATACTAAGTTTTTTCCATCATAACATTTGAGCAGGTTATTACAGTGGAAGCACACATTACATTGAGATGCTGTCTCATAACGATGCTGTCATCTTTAAATTCAAAATGTATTTTAGAATAATGGAGATAAAATAGATACCACAATTTAAATATCCTACTGCTTCACAGAAAGGCCGTGACATATTGTGAATCACAACTATTGTATTGCCAGTCATCCAGTTACACTGCAACCACTGAGAATGTGGATTAGAACCAATAAAAAGATTAATAATAGTGTAGGAAAATATGTATTAGAAAAACAGAAATGCTGAACTTGATACATTGTAGGAGCTTTACCTCAAAAATCAAGAGGAATCATACTCTTTCCTTTCCAGACATTCTCCTGACGTATTCTTATTTGAATCCTAGCTGAGTGAGTCCTTTTCTTTTAAAAAAGAATGGTTTTCTTGTCAAAGGATAGGTTTACTGCAGACTGTATTCCAGGAACACCTGTCCTTTAAATAATAGGTCTTCTCCCTGAAACTGGGCTGCAAACTTTTTCTTAGAGCAATAGACTTTCTACTGTTGATATATTGCTTGAGTTCCTTACTCTTTGTGCATCAGATGGCCATTCTTTGGACAAAGATACCATGTTTTCTGCAGAACTTTTCCATTTTGAAAACATTGAACAGTAAGGATTGAGGCAAATTTCTGTCAGATAAAGTGAAAAAAAAACAACATAAAATCAAAATGAAAATCCAAATACACTTTAAAAAGCAATTAAATTATCCAGAATTGTGGCAACGGGCCCATGGGTGTGTACATTGCCTGTGTGTGTAAATTAAATAAAATTATTTGCAAACCCACCACAAACCTTTACCACTGAATTAATATTTCTTTACCACTCTAATAGGAAATAGAAAGAGCACACTTTCCAAAAAGGTAGCTTCACTGGCATCCATGAACATTAATATTTGGATATTAAAGAGCACATTTTCAAATGCATAGGCGAGAGGGAGAAACAGAGAAAGAGTAACATTAAAAAGGTTCCTTTTTATAAGTAAGAAATTGTGAGTAGTGGATAAAAAGTAGAAATACAATGTTTCAAAATACAGTGAATAATCTTAATATCATTCTTGTTTTTGTAAATGTGATCAGCGTTCTTATGTGAGAAAGTATCTTTTTCTATATTCAAAGTTTAATACATCTGGTGGGAGAAGCAACTTTCAATTTTTGTTGTATTTCTGCAGGCTTTTTCAGTGGTATACATTATTCAATAGAGCATTTTGAGGGGTTTCTGTTTGCTGTTCTTTTTTTTGGGGGGGGATGTTTTTTGGGGTAGGGTTTGGGTTTTTTGGTGGAAGTTTCTTCTTGCCCTGAATTCTTAAAAAAAACTAAAAATATTTGTAGGTATGCAAAACATCATCAAGTGCTTTGAAATTCTAAGTGACTTGCAGTGCTTCTGAGACTGTAATCCTAGCCAGAACCTTGCAGAAAGCAGGCATATTAGCCTATAAGGTCCTGGACACAGATCTGAGTCTGCACCTTGAGCGCTGATTTAAAAAGCTGTGCTTACACTGAGTAAAGCCTAATTGCCTTACGTTCCCCAAACCCTTTTGTGCTCTGGACAGGACCCATTCAGGAGCTACCTTTAGCCTGTCACCATTTTTACAACTACTACTAAAGGCAAATACTGCTTTCCAGGGACATGGAATTGTAGAAGCATGACTTGAAATTCTCGCATCAACACCCAGTTCAGTGTGGATTTTTCCTTCGTTTCTTTGCAGAAAGAAAGGCTGAAAAAGTCAGCTACAATTAGAGTCTGATTGATCTCAGTGAGAACAAAGTTCGAACAAACTCAATTGTGAATTTGAGTGTGAACGTCACCAAGTTTGAAATGGCTACACCTATTGGATTATAAAATCGCAGGATAATTCCAGCTGGAAGGGAGCTCAGAAGTCTCAAGTTCAACTGTCTGCTCACAGCAGGGCCAGCTCTGAGGTCTGGCTTGGTTGCTCGAGGCCTTGTCCAACAGGGTGTTGAAAACCTCCACAGCCTCTCTGGGTAGCCTGTCCCACCCACGGCTGGGTTGTCCTTAGAGAGAAAAAGCTTTTCCTTTTATCCAGAACCTCTTTCATTCCAGTTCATGGCAGTTATTTCTTGTCCTCACACGGTGCCCCCATGTCAAGAGTCCATCTCTGTCTCCTCAATAGCCTCCCTGAGGGGCTGCTGTAAGGTGTCCCTGAAGACATTCCCTCTCCAGGCTGAACCAGCCCTGGTCCTTCAGCCTCTCCCCATAGGGCAAGAACTGCAGCCCCTTCCCTCCGCTACCCCAATGTCTTGGTGGGTCTGTCCTGAACTTATTCCAGTTAGCTGGAGTCTTTCTTGCACTGGGACCCTGAATACCACCGTATTCAGGAGCAGTTCTTGATGCGAGGGTTGTACTCCCTCTGCATCCTGTCCCTATTCTCCCCAAGGGAAGCACTAGCTGTAATTCTTCACAGCCTGGAAACCAAAAAAGCTGCTATGATCACGTGCTGGTCTAGACATCACATGGACTGGAGTCTCATGCAGTTGGCATATAAAATTCTGTATAGATGTAGATTTACCCTCTGAGTACCAACATATTGCTTTAATGTTGTTCTTTCCAGATATTGTTGTACAGCAGAAATGCTAGGATAATGAAGTCAATTAAGTATGTAAAACAATATCTATATGGGGGTTTTATGTATGTTACATTCAAAATGTTCTTGCGAAGATTATTAGAGCATTTTCGCCTGCCTTGGCCCTCCAACTATCTGTGGGTAGGTCTACGTGCAATCCAGGATGTCCAGTTCCTTGCAGATACAATTGCTCTAGTTAACATTAGCCCACCCAGGTCACCTTCTGGTATGGCAAGAGGTACTTCAGCTATGCAAAGGGCATGCCCCCTATCACATCAAGCTTCAGTACATGATACAGATATCCAAAACTATAAGATTAAAATACGACTATATGTGCTGTGCTCTGAGGTACAGGATGGAGAGTTTTAAATCCCTTCATGAGATCAGTGTAAGAATGGCACATGGCTTTATCAGCAGATTTAGAATATTTGTCAGTATCCCTCAAACACTGTTTTAAGAAAGGTGGATCTCTGAGAGACACCTCACTCTTTGCCCTCTTCTACCATACTCTGGGGGCAGAGGGATGTCAGACTCATGTTTCCATTCACCACCCAGAGCAACAGTGAAACAATCACACCACAGCACCATTGGTTCTTTAGGACTCCCTGGCTCCAAATACCAGAACCATCTCCCCCATCAGTTCTGGGACTCTCTCCTTCCCCTTTGTGGTCTGCAGCTAAAAAGGAGGCAAAGAGGTGTGAGAAGAGGTGCATTCTCAACCACTACAGCAGTACGTGCCAAGAGAGCAGCTGCTGTTGTATGATTCTTCTCCCTCAGAGAACATGGTCCAGGGAGTGAGTATAAGTGCTTTCAGAGTAGTAGAGCAAAGGCCCTTCTTTGGTCTCCTACCATCCTGCTGCTGGTGGTGGCCAAAGGCAGGTAATTAAGGACAATTTTAATAAACAGGGAAGTATTTGAAACCTTGCTTTGTTATTCCTGATCAACAAAAAATACTTCAGGAACTTTCTGAACTGGACAATACATCTAGACCATCATGTTTAATAGTCACTGATAGACCATCCTCCATTTGTTTAATGTCTTTTAAAACACATTTATTCTTTTGTTTTCCACAACATCCATTGAAAATGAGCTCCACAATTTAATTATGCTTGTTTGATTTAGCTGCCTGTCCCCGGGTGTCCTCCTACTCTACAGTTATTCAGAATTTCCTGCTGACATTAGCTAGGCAGCTGATGATCACAGAGGAGTAAAAGGCAATTGTAGTGATAGTTAAAACTGAGCATTGGAAGTTATTGCATTTAGCAATGTGGGGAAAAAAGCCCACAAAACCCAAGAAATATTATTTCTGTTTATCTTAGAATATTGTAGGCACAGAATGTTTAAATACAGATTGTGAAAACCATTGCAGGTGCTCTTTTCAATTCAGCACGTATTGTTTAACTAATGCAATGAAGCAGTACAACCTGGAGATCTAACTGGGACGGATCACTGTATATTTTATGCTAAGCTTGAAATACATTCCACAGAATCAAAAGTTCAATATCTGATAGCGCCAGTTTAACCTAGCAATTTAACTGAGGTAGAAAAAAAAATGAGTAACGTGCAGTTTACTATGTTACAGGTCTTTCAAATAAGACCTCTATGATTTTATATTTTATGTGGTCATAAAAAAGATCCCATAGCTGTTCTTTGTAGATGATGGAATATACTCTGCTCTCCTTGGAAAAAATTTCTTTCCTTTTAGTATTATGCAACATAGTTCACACAGCTCAGCTCCTGCCCTCCAATTCCAGAAGGGGATGTACTTCTTCAGTTCCATACGTTTATAGTACATAAAAGATTTGCAGACCTTTGTGACACAAAAATGTTTTAAATATAGGCTAATATATTTATAATAGATGTGTGAACTGGTAAATGATTTCAAAACACCATCAGTGATTCAGGATACTGAATCATACTGTAATTTTGTCAAATATGTTATCTCAAAACCTCAGTCTGAACTGACATTCCATAGCAGGATGACTGAATCTGGTTAGTTAAACGATAAGGTATTTAGCTGAACATATCTACAGCTCCCTGATCTCTGATGCGATCTACAGCAGAACTCAAGGAGACTGAGGTCTATACTATCCTCTCCAGAGCATCACCTGTAATGGAAAATAACAAGAGTGTTTCATTGGTACCTCGTGTAATGGTAATGTTGTTCTGTACAGTTTCTTGGCCTCCACCATGTTCTTTAGAATGTGACGAGCAACTAACCCTAAAGCAGGACATAGAAATGTTGTCAACTCCGCTATTGAGTTTTAGTCTTACATGAAAAGAACACTTTCATTTCCCACAGCTTTAGGTCCTGTAGCTTCAAGTCACTGTGTTTCCTTGACCACTCACTCTTCGACCAGAGAAATACTCTCTAAGAAGCTATTTTTTTAAAAAAATAGTATGTTTTCATTAGAAAGTTTTTAAAAAGTCTGACTAATTATTTTTTCCTTATGAAATATATTTCACCAAGATCTGCTAAACAGAAAGAATTCATACTTTCCACATTGTCAAATTACATAGAACACATATCTAAGCATGTAACATGCAATAACTTAGATAGGTTTACACAGAAATGCACTTTACAAAGCAAACACTTCCTAATTTTTCTGTACTTCCTGATTTATACGTAGTATTGATTTTATTCTGAGCATAATATCCTTATCTGTCCTAATATAAATTTCAGCTCTCTAGTGAATATCTCATACCAGTAAGAACTTTTTTTATTTTCCACCTAGATGCAGTGATATCCTTGTGTAAACAACAGCAAGAGTTTACAAAGAATCCAAATGAATAATAGCCAGAAATTGACAGCTTGAGCACCAGTAAGTATTAACACCCTCCTTGCTAATTGCTGCCATCACAAATTAATGGAAGCCTTTTAAATCTCCTGACAGTGGTTATGTAACGTTCTGTGGTTAAGGGAACTTGAGGCAGTACATAACAGATGCCATCATTAATATGCAACTGCATATGCTTACAGTGCATAAGTTTTTGCGAGCTTTTTTTTTCTTTCCATCCTAATTTTTTTTTCTTCATTATTTGAAAATAATTATTTGAAAGTCTTAGTTTCCACTTTTCCACCCAGGTGTTTTAAAATGAACTGTTTTAACCCTTTGTTTTTTTCCATGAAGGAGGATGTTTGGATGGTACTCCAGAGATATGCTAAGTACCTATTCTTAGTAGAACCAGAATTAGTTATAATTTAAGAGACTGTATATGATGAACAAATTATCTTTTACTGGGTCTTTTTTCCTCCCTTTTTCCAAAGAAGCTTAGAAAACAAAATAAAACTTTGGGAAACCAAGTGCACTGTTATCCCTGCTGAATTTTAGCCTCTTACTTTGTCAGGGCTTACAGCCTATCTCAAACTTCTGAGTTCTGTTTCCTTATGGAATTCATTTTTTCTTGCAAATCTTCAAGTGTTTCATTTTAAATACCAGGAACTGATACACTTACTGTATGACCTGACTATGCACACAAAAAGCCACCCAAAGCAATATATCTGTTCTCGCTTTCTTCCCAGTGCCAATAACCAGGTATGGCAATGGGAAGACAAATGAATTAAAAAAGGTTAATATAAAACTGCATATGAACAAGAGACTACTGTTACAAATTTTCTTCATTTTCCACTTCTTCCTTTCTTTATATACCTTTTGTCCCGTCCCCTCTCTTCATCTCTCTGTCCCTTCTTTCCCTATAAATGAGAATATCTTCGACATTAGTTTGTGATGGTCTGCTTTCACTTCTCACCCGTAGCTCTTTTCTTGCACTAACCAGGACAGCAGGAGTCTAAAACAAGGCAATCTAAAAGCAGCTTCATGACAAGGATACACATACCGTCTTTCTCTCTCACATATCACAGCTTGGTCTCTTCTGTCCCTTTGTATCTCTCAACAGTCTCCAATAGGGAATTGATGTCACTTCTCCTGGTGAAAAACAGTTGATGTACATCTGCCTTAGGGACTTGGGGCTTCTGTCTGCATCACTGACTGAGCATCAGTGAATTGGAGAGGACATCTCCAGAAAGATAACTGCACAGCAGCACACATGAAAGACTTCCACCTTGCACTTGGTCACAGGTTCAGGGTCTCTCAGGTCACCAGAGCTGCTCTGGTCTTTTCATCTGTCCTGAATGGTGTGAGGGAGACTACAGGAGTTGTGGCTTGGGAAGGACATTAGATAGGTGAATGTCACAATACAGAAATATGGCAGCCACTTCTCTTTTTCACTAAGAGAATCAAATTATTGTTGTTAGGTGATAAAAGACCCCATTCGGACAGACCCCAGCCTGTGCTGCTGCTTGGGATTATCCTGTTCCAGATGTGCAGGGCTTGCGTTTCTCTGTAATACCTCATGCAACTCTTGTTGGCACAATTGTTTAGGCTGTTGTAGTCTCTCTGCATGCTGACCCTTCCTTCCACCACATCTGCTTGTCCTGCCATTTCAGTGTCACCCACAAATCTAGTGAGTTTCAGTCCCATGATCAAGATCATTTACAAAGACACTCATAGAATCATAAAATCATAGAATCATTTAGGTTGGAAAAGACCTTTAAGATCATCAAGTCCAGTTGTAAACCTAACATTGTCAAGTCCACCACTAAACCATGTCCCTAAGTGCCTGGAAGTACCTCCAGGCACAGTGACTCAGCGACTTCCCTGGGCAGTTGGATCCAGTGCTTGAGAACTCTTTCAGTGAAGAAATGTTTCCTAATATCCAGCCTAAACCTCCCCTGGTGTGATTTGAGGCCATTTTCTCTTGTCCTATCACTTGTGCCCTAGACTTTTTACCAGATTTGTTGCTCTTCTTTGGGCACACTCCAGCACCTCAATACCTTTCTTGTAGTGAGGGGCCCAAACCCAAACGTGGTATTCAAGGTGTGGCCTAACCAGTGCTAAGTATAGGGGGACAATCACTTCCCAAGTTCTGCTCACCACACTATTTCTAATACAATCCAATATTCTACTAGCCTTCTCGGACACCTTGGCACACTGCTGGCCCACATTCGGCTGTCTATGGACTAATACCCTCAGATCCTTTTCTGCCAGGCAGCTCTCTAGCCACTCTTCCCCAAGCCTGCAGCATTGCATGGGGTTGTTGTGACCAAGTGCAGGACCCAGCGTTCAGCCTTGTTGAACCTCATACCATTGGCCTTGGCCCATTGATCCAGCCTGTCCAGATCCCTCTATAGAGCCTTCCTACCTGGATTAACACTCCAGCCCTACTTGGTGTCATCTGCAAACTGACTAAGGGTGCACTTGATCCCCTTGTCCAGATCATTCAAAAAGATATTAAACAGAACTGGCCCCAGTACTGAGCTCTGGGGAACACCACTTGTGACCGGCCACCAGTTGGATTTAGCTCCACTCACCACCACTCTTTGGGCCCAGCCATTGAGACAGCTTTTTACCCAGCGAAGAGTACACCCATCCAAGCCATGAGCAGCTAGTTTCTCCAAGAGAATGTTGTGTGAAAAGTGTCAAAGGCTTTACTAAAATCTAGGTAGACAACACCCACAGGCTTTCCCTCATCCACTAAGTGGGTCACTCAATAGCATATGACCCAAGAGAAACTCCAGGGGAATTCCGTATCTGATTTCCGCCAGTGGGACTTTGAGCCACTCACTACCACCCTTTGAAGTTGATAATTTAGGTTAGTTTCTACCCAAATAGTAGTCCATCTTAACAGCTTGTCTATGGGGATGTTGTGGGAGACAGTGTTAAAAGCCTTGCCAAAATCAAGGCAGATGGCATCCACAGCTCTCCCCTCATCCATTCAGAAATTTGTTTCATCTGAGAAGGCAACCAGGCTGGCCAAATATGACTTGATCTTGGCAAATCATCAGCTTCTCCCCGTCACCTTCTTGTCCTTCATGTTTCTGGGAGGTCCTTTTCTTAGGATGTCTTCCTTAAATTTTCCAGGAACTGAACTAAAGGTAGCTGGCTGCCTTTTATTCTCAGTGTTTGCAGTTGGGCAAATTATTTGCCCTTTTCTGATTACTTGGACTTCTCCAGATCCCCATGGCTTTTCAAAAACGATAGATAGGAATTATTTTGTCATCATGCCAGCCAACACTCTCAGCACCCTTGGATACATCCTGTAATGTCTTATGAATTTGTCTGTGTCTACTTTGTACAGATGGTCCCTACCTTAGCCCTCCTCTACCATCAATAGTTCACCATTTCCCTTGTTACTGTTCCTTGGTGTTAGAGACCTGGGACTGAAGGTTGAGGTGAATGAGGCAATTACTGCCTGGGTCCCTGCTGTGACATTTGTGACTAACTTGCCAGCCCCTTTTGACAGCAGACCTATATCTTCCTTGTATTTGTACTTCCTGCTAATGTATCTACAGATGACTTTCATGTTATTCTTGTTATCTCTTGCCAGTTTGAGCTGCAGCAGAGCTTTTGCTCTCCTCAGTGCACTGCTGCACACCCATGTGATATTTCTATATTGCCCATTTGGAATCTCTATCCTTTTTCATCTCTCAGGTGCTTCTTTTCTGCATTGGTAGTGTACTGTTTACCCAAGCTGGTTTCTGGCTGCACCAGTCTTTTCACACTGAGGGGGAAGGACTGCCTCTGAAAATCTGCCCTCAATCCTAAGTCTTACACCCTCCAAGGCAGAGTCCCAGGAGATCCCTCCTCACTGTTCCCTGAGCAAGCTAAGATCTACTCTTCTCAAGGTATATGTTTGGTCCTTGTCTTCCTCACCCTTAGGATCTTAAACTTCACAGCTTTGTGATCACTGCACTGGCAAAGCTGCCATTTATACTCAAGTGTGTAAGCAAATCTTCCTTGCACACAGCTGTTCTAGAAGAGTACCACTCCTAACTAATAAGCATTTACTGGGATATTTTTGGGAAGTTGGCCCCAGAGTATTCAAAAAATCAGCATTGCTTGTGTATTGCTGTGTTGCTTTCCAGCAAATATCAGGGTAGTTGAAGTCACTGTGGGAACCAGGCAAGCAGGTCTGAAGCCTCTTTGAGGTGTTTGAAGAAGACTTTAACTACCTCTTCTTCCCGATCCAGCTATCTGTAGCAGACACCAACCACAAGGTCTCATTGGATGGTAGTTCCCCTCATTTGGACCCAAAGGCACTCTGCAGGGCACAGCTAACCTCCATGCACTCAGACTGCGCTTCTACAGAGTCCTTTTTTACCCTTTCTGTCTTACCAGACTGTACCTGTCCATTGAAGGAATCCCATCACATCAGCTAATCCATCAATTGTCTTTAATTCCTAAAGTGTTGTGACTGTGGGATAGCATGTGTAATTCTATTTATTCTACTCAGTTCCCAAGAGTGTAAGTATTGTTGTACCAACTTGAGATGATGTGCCGTGTGCCTCTGGACTCTACAGGGAGTGTGGGAGCAACCCCCATGGCTCTGTTTCTCACTCACTTTCAACTTATATCACCCTCTTGCTTCCTGAATTCCGAGACCACTCCTCATGAGACTGAGTTTTAACCCTACATTGTTAAGTTACCCATCCCATTGGGAAAGACATCTCAGCAGGAACCTTTGACATGTCTTCAAAGAGTGTCTCATAGTCATGGGGTCTGAAGACCTTCTTCCAATGCCAGTCATGCAGCCAGGTGCTTCTTTTCTGAAAGTTGTCTGCAAATATTTGGCAAAAAAAGAAGTCCCCACAACGGTATAGGTCCCCAGCCATCCCCCGTTTAATTTCCTTGTGCATCTGAGTGGCAGGCTCCTGCCCTCCACCCTCTGCTGCTTAGCAGAGAAAATGGTGGGTTTGAGGGGAAGGGATGATGATTAGACAATGGAAATAATCTAAAAGCATAGGAGTCCTTTGCCCAGCCTCTCTCAAACACTTGCTTAGCTTCTCTCAGACAAAATGTTGCTGTCTGTTTTTTAAACCTCCTGGAGCTGACCCACAGCCTTGATGGATGATCGTTGCTCCAGGCCCAAAGCATCACTATGGTTGATCTATCTTCTTGCCCTGCTTGCTCGTCTGTGGGTGATGTGCTGCTCCTTTGAGCATCTCTCCAAACAGAGATTCTAACTTAGAGCTCAGAGAGGAGAGGGACCATTTTTTCCCCAGTTAATGCTCATTCTAGATTAGCATGAAAGATCTGGCTTTCTGAAATAAAGTCCTGCATGCAGTCAGAACAAAATGGCAGGTGTGATAGAGACAAAAATGGTGTATTGGGAATATTTTTCTCTTTTTTTGGAGATAATATTGTAAGCAAGTCTTAATAATTCTGTATCAAAACTCTTCTAATTAATCTACAATTATTTTAGACTGCATTACAAAACTCTATCCATCATCTATTTGCTATGGGAACATAAAAGTTGCCAGAATAAGTAATCAGAGGTTAAGGAGTTCCAAAATTAAGTCTATCGAGACAGGTTTAATTCATTACTTTTCCATACTCTTCGCAATATTTTTTATTTGCATGTCACTTCATTGTGTCTTGCTAACATTATTATAATATTATAATATGAGAAGCTGACTCCTTACAGGAGCAATGTACATATGGCTCATCTGTTAACTTTCATACCTTCTATGTACTAATACAGGTGTTCATCTATTTCATTTAGAGCACCTACTTTAACTTCCTAAATAAATGTCTGCTTTCTGAACAGTGTCAATGAGTTGTTCAGGAAGCAATTCCGAATTGATAGATTAGGAATATACTTCTTACAAATAACCACTGAGATGGCCTAAATCAAAGCACATATACAATTAATTGTATGAGGAGCCATGAAAATAAATTGATGGATATGGAAATAAATTAATTATGTGCATTGTGGTGTACTTCGAACTTGCTAAGAACCTTGAGAACTCATTTGATTTTCCAAAATGGTGCCTCAAACATAAGGGAGAGAGGCATGAAAGAGCTATCCCATGGATTTTTTACTTTTGTTCGCTATATTGATTTTTTCTTAGGAAGATATTATGCTGATGCAGCTTGTAACTGAACTGAAAAATAACATCTTCTCTTAAAAAAAAAAAAAAGAAAAAGGAAAAGCCAACATGTTTCTTCAAAAAATACCTACTTCATGCCAGGAATCTATCAGAAAAGCATACCACCTAGAAGGATGTTTCTTTGACGAACTTGAAACCAACAGTTTAATCCAAATGCAAACTTCCCAAATAAGTTAATGAAGAGTTTGTCTTGGGCTCATAAACTCATAGTTGTGGAATTAATTTGTAAAACTTTTAATTTGCAAAACTTAGTGTTACTCTAGATGCCATTCAAGAAGATTGTTAAATGGTTGAATATAAGTAGAAGGATGCTCCAAAGCAGGAGTTTTTCCTTTGAATATAGAATAAACATTGAAGTCATACAAACGAAAGCTTAAGAGTTTCTAATCTCCTCTAAGGTGAATTAAAAAATAATAATGACATAGAAGCAAAAATTCCTCTGAATAGAATATGAGAACTTTACAGGTTAATTGCAGAATGTTGTCATGAGAAATCTGACGAAAACAAAGGCTTATAATACTGCACAACAACCGGAATTTTTCAATACATTCTGGTGCAGCCTACAGTCCGCTTCGTGTTGATTCTGCTGGTTCTGCTTTCAGACTATAAGCTCTTTGGAACAACGTATCACTCTTACGTATTTATTAAGTGCCCTGGAAGCAAATTATTGAGCTAACAAAGACCTGCAACTTCAAATTCCATGTTTCTGAAGCTGAATGTCATGAAATCATATCTCATGATCCAGTCTACAAATGATACATCAAAGTAGTCCTTCTCACTTCTATGTAGCTATCTTGACTTCTCGAGGAGTGAGGAGATGGAAAAGATAAAAGACGAACGTTTGAGCAACAAGGAGCATACAATATTCCTGATGGTCATTAGTTTTCTATTTTCTCAGCTCCTCCTGCCCACCTCCTTTTCCTGTGCACATGCACTGCACCATGCACATTTTGAGCACACACATGGGTGCCACCGAGTCACCTTCTAGCCTATGGCAACAACTACTGAGAGCAGCATGAATTTTCCTTCACTGGCTTTCCAGCAGCACAGCTTTCTTTGTTCTAGCCTTGAAACAAAGGATACTGAGTAGCAAAAAGTTTGTACTCTGTCTACCCAGAGCATTCATCTCCTAGATAGCAACGGCAGAGATTACCTAATCATATCTCTATACGTATAGGTAATTTCTTATGCTGTATGTGTATATTTATGTATTCAGTTGAACACTATTATTATTTTAGAGACTAAATGCCTATGTGAAGTACCCCATAAGATGTAAAATTTGTAGATTCATTTACCTGCTTCACATAAAATTGTGCTTCTATGCAACAATTTTTATAATGTTTGTTCTGATTTTAGTGCTTTTTTTAAAAACAAACATTTAATTGTTTCCATATTTTGCCAGGAAGACCATATTTTATGTCATTTTTTTAAGAATCTGAATGGAGCAATTGTTTTGGGAAGAGCTAGTCATCATGTACACAGTCACTCTGAACCCTTGTCTACACAGCCTCTTAATCCTGATTGTGAGATTCTTGCTATGCCTGCCTTTTTTCATGTTGGAACAGATTGCCAATCATAAAATATATCTGTGCAGGTGACAAATTATCCATGGAAAGCAAGCTGATACCACTGAATGTGTCTCACTTGTGACCTAAATCTAGACATAACTCGCCTCCAGCTTGAAAAGCTTGTGCATTAACCCACTGTGCCATCTAACCATGCTCTACCTCTGGCAAGCTAATGAATGATTCAGTGGTTTTCATGGCTTCAGTTCAACACTCTATTTCTGCAGCTGGAGACACAGTTTTAAAATATTGCAAGTGGAACACATTCACAAAAGCTATTGCTCATTAATGCGATTTGTTTGCTGTGTTGTCTCCACAATGGCTTTTTTCCATAATCTATTCATTTTCAATTTCCTATTGTTCTGATGCTTCAGTAATAAAAAAATGCTCTATAGAAACTAAGGGGTGACTTGTCGTTATTTCAGCATGATCTTGACCTCCATGGAGGAAATATATATAGGCTCTTCAAGTACTAACCATCTATAAATAAATCATTTCCCTTAACAAAATGTGGAGGGAAAAAAATAATTCAGATATTAAATTTAACCTGTTCCATATAACCCTGATTTAATCTTTTCTGTAGATGGTACTATGGAAATACTTGGATCACTTTATTAGCTATGCAGTACAGAAAATAATTTAGGCATTCTATCCATCCAAACAGACACAGCACTATAAACAGAAATTTTGGTTTTACCACAAATTAAATGCATGATATGGAAAAGAAAATCTGGTGCTGAAAAGAAAGGGCATTTGAAACGTACTCTATTGGAAATAATCAGTATTTTCCTACAGTCAGAGTGCACTTCCAGTTGATAAGGACCACAGATCTGGGGTTCCTCCCAGCTGTATCATCCTGTTCTTTCTCAGTGCTACCTTAAAAAGGAAACAAGGAATGTGAAATAAAAAGAAATAATTATGCTGAATGTTATTTAAAAGTAGCAGGCACTGCACATGAGGCCACAAAGTTTCCTTCTTTCATTTATTTAAAATGCAATTACGCAGATATAAGGAAAGTGCTTAAGGCCATTACCTGTTTTACTCTCATTGATTTTCAAAGGAGTGAGGGGGTCTAGATTAATTAAAAGCTTTTGGAATTCTTGTTTGTAATGTTCTGTGATGGTATAGTCCAGAAAATTAGGGCAAATTTTATTACCATACAAAATGGATATGCGGCACATCCATTAAAGATTTATTCTATCAAAAGCAAAGGAACAAACACTTCAAATTTCTATATTGACTCCAAAAAATAATATGACGTACCCTTTAGGGATAAAGTTCTACTGTTCAATTCTAAGTCAAATAAAATACATCTATTCAACACTGACTACATGCCCAACTTTGTGTTTGTTCCATGTTAGATTTAAGACTATTACCCCACTTTTTTTTCAGATCAGTGTACAAAGACCAATGTTTATCTTGGTGCCTACCATCATAGGTTTATAAAATCACTCCCAAAAGTTTGTTTATCTAGATTCTTAGTGTCATAAACTCACCATATCAGCTTAAGCTTTAAGGTATTACCCAGCCTGAGGAAAGTTAACAACACTGCTTTCAAAATGGAGCCTTCAATGAGTAGTATCCAGCTTAAATGTCAAGAATAGATCAAATGTTTTAACAGACGTGAAGAAACTTTGGAAACTATTTTCTGAAGCATCCAAAACTATTGTGTTGCTCGTTCAGTACCAAAAGATGAGGGATACCTCAGTCCCAGCTCACCCCACAATACTACTCTATTCTGAGAGATGCCAGAGGTCTGATGACCACCGGCATGTTACAACTGCATTTTACCCTGATCTTCTTTGCTAAGAGTACTCTTCACTTTAGACAAGAACCAGAGGAACGGTACCCTACAGTATTTAGACAGATATTAGAAAGAAAAGGGATAGAAATGTTTAATTTGTTTCTATTCTTTTCCTAGCCAATTAACCTTAGAAATCGAGTCCTTTTTTTCCTGTAGAATAGCTGTATTTATATATTGTTGTAATATATTTGTTGTTTCCTACAATTCTCCAATGAATAAATTGTTACAAATGCTGTTGTCAGGCCATTCACATTTTCTCAGTATGCAGCAGGTTTTACATACATAGAATGTTTAATTAATTTTCTGATTAATGAGCTTTTTTTATTGTGCTACTGCCATTTGGCAGCTGTTTTGACAAAACTGCCTTCCTCATTACAGAATTTCTACTGGTGAAAGGAAGTCAACCAAAGAAAATGGGCTTATTGAATTATCCAGCTCACCAATTACATAGTATAAAATTATTCATCCTGATATAATTTGATCAGGAAAAATCATTTATCTTCAGTAACTGTGTTAGATTAGATATTATTCTGCTAGATAGGTGCAATTTTGCAAGTGTCTGTACTTAGAGAACTTTTTTTTAATTTACTTGAACACTAAGTTATTGCCTATTTTCTGATTTCAGTTTGTTACCAAAAAGGTTAGTTTCTGACTAATCACTCCACTGAGCCCAATTCATTCAAAGCTTGAAAAGCAATACTTAGCCATTTTAGAGCAAAATGCCAGATTGATACATACCATTGTCAATGCAGTTTTGAAAGTTGTGTTATAAATATATTTCAATCTGTTTATAAATCAATTAATTCAAAATCAGTCTTGCAACTTCAACATTATTTAGTTTTGTGCTTTGCATTTACTTTGGCACTATTGCAGCAATGTTGCAAACAACATTGACATTGCAATTTTAAGCCCTTTTTTATTCAACCTAACAAATTTAAAATTAACCTCACTTTCGATATATTTGCATCTTGTCATTACCCTACATAATCTCTCTTATTAATGGCCAGTGCTTGATGCATTTGAAAAGAAATTTTGTAATATATCAAAAAAATAACTGTAACAGATTGTTGGGGACTACAGCGAACAGTTGGTTAAAAATAAATACTTTACTTATTATTGCCTAACTTGAAAAATGTTATAATTTGCCTTATGGTCCAGGACCATTTTTTGAGTGTAAAACAACCCTGAAATTCTTGCTGAACAGTACAGCTACTGTATACTTTGAGTACACTCATCTGACTGTAAGTCATCTCAAGGTGTTCTCCAAATATTTCACTAGGCTTTGAAATTTTTTCAAAGCATAAGTGAGCTCTTTACCTCCTCCATACAGCTGGATAAGCAACGGCATAATGACTGCACCAGTGTGCACAGACGTAGGTCTGGCACCTCTTCCTTCGATCTAATTACAGTTTTAGAGCACTTTTCTTTCCTGTCCTCCCTGACTTAACACTGCCTTCTCATTGTCATGTTGATTCTTCTCTGTGCTCATCTAAGCCCAGTCTGTGCCTTGCCACCACAGGGTTTAACATACTGTGAATAAGGATAAACACTCTGCTACTTGTCAGACCTTACTGACCATTCTCAGTCAACAGAAGTGACAGAGAGAAGAGTCACAATCATCCTGTACTGCACCATGAAGTCATGTTTACCGGGAGGATAACCCTATGCCCCTTTCCCTTTGGCTTCAATTCTGTTAGTGTCTAATTTATCAAAAGTATGTCAACAAGTGCTGGAAATACTTGAGATGGTAGTGCCATGGTTCTACAGTGACTATTGTATGCCTGGACTTTGGTTCAGCTGGTGCCAGTGTCAGCTGCATCTTAGGTATCCTTGGTACAGGTAATTGAGTTGCTGGAGTCTACTGGTAATGAGATGAGTATGACTCTTGATATGTTTGTGTTAGAGCACCTGTTGAAGGATCAGATTATCCTCCATATTGGGATGATCAATGATAGTCTGTTAATTGAAACATACTCTTGTTCTGCCTCCATGCTCTTGCATTGGCACAGGCACTGTGGTGACAATCACCTGTTTCTGCACCCTGGTTCCAGTCACACACAGAATCACAGAATGGTTCAGGTTGGAAGGGACCTTAAAGATCATCTAGTTCCAACCCCCCTGCCATGGGCAGGGATACCTCCTACTAGACCAGGCTGCTCAAAGCCCCATCCAGCCTGGCCTTGAACACTTCGAGGGATGGGGCATCCACAGCTTCCCTGGGCAACCTGTTCCAGTGCCTCACCACCCTTACCGTAAAGAATTTCTTCCTGATATACAGTCCAGTGGGTCACTCTCCTTTTGAAGCTGCCTGGATTACAGATCTGCTGCAAAGTAGGTCAGAACATCCACCATGGTTTTCACTGTAAGTAATTGAGGCCTGCAAGGCTATGCACCACCTAGTCTTTCTCCCATTGCTATCTGCAATGTTTTGGTCAGGGTTTTTTGTTTGTTTTTTTTTTTGGGGGGGGTTGTTGGGTTTTTTTTGGCCCTCCTCCTAACTGCAGATACATAGTATGCTCATTTTTACCAAAGACAACTTTGGGTAACATACATTCATTCAGTGTTGCCCTGAAGAGTTGACATTTTTAAAAAAGTAGCAAGAGTACTGCATTAATCCATGGCCTCGAATACCCTGGTAAGCAGTTCATACAGGTTATCGTCATCAGTGCTGGTCATTTCTGGCCTTAGATTTTGGAAGTCATCTCCCAGGACAAGCAGTCACAACTCCCTTTCTGGGGATATCAACATTTATTTGCTGTCAGCAGCTGTTTTGCTGTGGTTCATGCAGCCTTGTAGCCCACATTTGCTTGCTGCTTGCTCATCTGCTGTACATTCAGAGAGGTTAAAGCCCCTTAGTGTTGCTGGAGACTGACTCGATAGCAAGCTGCAGAATAAACAGCTGCTCATCTCAGTATCTATACAAGTAGAATGCAGGGTCCATCCACTTGGGTAGCTGTAGGAGGTCAGGATAGGGATATCTGGAGGTCCTGAGAAGGGTGATACTCTAATATAGGAAATAGCAAAACTTTTAGGTAATTGTGGTTATGTTTTTCTTTGTGAAATATGTTGCATATTTTAGCAGGAGAAACATTTATTTGACTCATTAAGAAAGATACCTTCTTGATAACTTCCTTGGGAAGTTGCAAATCACATCTGAAAACTCTGTTTCTTTAAGTATATCAAACTCATAGCCATCCAGACAAATAATTTAGTGTTATTTGTATCACAGAGATGCATAACGCATTTTTAGTCAGCTTCAGCTTCAAAAAAGGTATAGCTCAATGCTGCAGTTTGGTACCATCATATTAAATAAAGTTGGTAAGACAATTTTAGTGATAAGAAATGTAGAATCCAGGTTATCAGTCTTTAAGTTGGGCATAGACAAGGATTCTTTTATTTCTAGAAAGTAGTGTTTTAAGCGATTACATTCAGGAACAAAATTTTCTTTTTCCAGGTCACTGTAGTAAAAGCAGGCAATTTTCCTCTACAGCTGTGTCATTTCTATGGCATTCCTGCCTGAAATGCTTCATATGCTTTGCGGCTTCTTAAACTATCTGTCAATGGTAAGATAATAGGTAAGTATGAGTTGACTTTGAACAGCAGTTTTACTAGAAGATGCTTCAAATATGTTTAGGTGACTACTTCATTTTTTCTCATGTAAATGTCATGATAATCAGATTATAAAGTTTTCGTGTTGCTCGGAATGCAGTTTCTTTCAATTGCTTTCTCATCTTGAAGCTTTCTCATCAGCTTTAAAGATTTAATGTTGTTAACAACTTTACACAGGTCTGTATCTTTGTTTCTCATAGCCTTGCTTGTTTCTTTGGAACAGAAGAAGGTTTATTTCCGGAGAATAAAAAACGTATTTTTGTTTCTTGTGACTTATACACTCTGCTTTTAAGGATATGAGAGAAAAAACTTATAGACAGAGGTAACATTTAATTAGACAACTGGTGTAGTTGGAAAAAATAAAAACTTCTTTTCTTGAGTAAACCCCAAGCATTTGCTTTTTCTTTTCAAGTAGGTTAATAAACTATTTGGAAATCTTATCAGATAGGTATGAGGGAGACCCTTCAACATTATTTTGATTTTCTTGACATGCACATTGAACCAGTTATCTTAAATTTTCTGGGTAACTTCCACTGCACTGTGAGTCTATGACCATATTCTCTCCATGGAGTAAAAGACCTTGAATAAAAAAAAATCATAATCACAAAAATTCCTGGCAGAACTATTTTTTTTGTAATTGTTTGTTAATTCCAAAACTATATTAGGATCTTCCTTTTGTTGATTTTTGTATTTTCCATACAATACTAGTTTGGCAGAAATTTCAATTTCATAAAAGTAGTTGGTTATATCCTTCACTCATTAAACAAGATGTACAGATGATAAACCTGTTAGTGAAAATAGCTGTCACGCAATGCAACAGATGAAGGCTTTCTGTGGTGTTGTGTAAGAAATCACCATTACAGAATTGATGACAAAATTATTCTTAAATATCTTATTTTTGCCTTTTAATGACTGAAGAAGATTGAATTGGTAAACTTGCTAAAATTTTGGTCCTTAAACAGAAAGGTTGATGAAATTTTACATTTTTTGCTGAGATGTAAGTCATTGTCATAAAACATGGATCTACTGAAGGGCAAAAGGAGAACTCTTGAATAGTATTTCATTGTGATCTTAATTATAATAGAACTTTCTTAATTAATCTTTTATCTACAGTTGGCACATGTTTAATTGGCATATAGTGTTAAAATATATGTCATATAATGTTTAATCCATTTGAAAAATATTTTCTATTGTAGGCATGTCTTATTGACTGGAAGATGAAAAATTAACTACACCTTAGTGTTGTTGACACTTTCTCCTTTGTTTCAGCTATTTTTGTTTTTCTGCTCTGCATGTTTATATACATTTACTCATGTGTAGAGCCTGGATATGAAAGTAAAAGAATAAAAGCTTCAGTCAAGAGTTGTCACCTAGTAACCACATCTTGACACCGAAGAAGGAGAGCTGAGTATGTATGACTAACAGCTTTGGTCTGTAACAAGCCAGTTGTGCCATGGCCATGGTTTCTTGCTGCATGACTGCCTTGAATCAGATGACTGTGGGCTCAGTGACCGAGGCTGAGAAAGCAGATGGGTGCCTTCAGCATCTCCCATAACTGACATGTGCTTTCATCATTTTCACATGTTTTCCGCAGAGGCATTGTTTTGATTTTAGTTATCAGGATTTATTGTTCTAGACCCTTGAGAATGGCATGAGTCCTGGGGACCTTGAAGAATGTGGGCTTCAAATCTGTGAGCAACCTCAGCAAGGAAGGGTACAGACAGCCCTGACCTCACACAGATGGGATGCCCTCTCCCTCACTTGTTCAGTTCAGAGAACTTCAGTTTGTTTTTTCAAGTGCTTGGACCTTGTTTTCTTCTTTCTTTCTTCACATTTTATGCTGCCTCCCTTTCCTCCTCATCCTCAGTGAGCAAATTCCTCCCTCTCTTGCTGTATCACTGGCCAGACTATTTTGGATTTCAACCTCTTTTTTATTTGAGGTATATTAATTTTCATATGAAAATGAAACTACAACAAATACTGCAACAGCTTTCATTAATGTGCATAAATAGATTTCAGGAGTTTTTCCCAAGTGTATTGGCTCTCCTCATCTGTTGTCATGAGGGAATTTTTCCAATGTGAAGGTCTAGGAGCCTTTCTCTCCATCTCTCACTCTCAGCAAACACACTCCTCAACGAATTTCTGCACAGGTGATTCTCATGCATTCAGCATCAGTGACTGTGGCTTTAGGAAAACACTAAATATTACAAACTTGAAGTATAAACCATGGGTGGTTTGTTTGGGTTTTTTTGGTGGTTTTTTTGGTGGTTTTTTTTTGTGTTTTGTTTTTTTTTTCCACCCACCACTGGCTTCATACTAGGAAGGGAACAGTGAGAAGGATAAGAAAGCTTGATATAGACCTACTTCTTCTGAGAAGATACACCTGGCAGCCATACAGAGGTGAGCAGCAGTCTTTGTGGGATCACAGCTTTACAGTGTCAAAACATAAATCTCCGTTAATCAGAAGAAAAATGGTAACTACAAAATTGTCTCCCTTGTTATATACCCTAGGCTTTACCTCTCTGAATTCACCCCATTATAACTTCCATGATTCCAGCTGAGATGGTTCAGCTGAGCACTGCTGGATAAGAGAGAGGCAGCAGGGCTGTTGTCACCACATAGGGCTGTTTGAAGGGACCCTCTGTGAGCCTGGCTGCTGCTGGTGCCTGGTACAACATATGGCTTTAAGTAGTGCACTTGTTTTCAATCTTCTACACCAACAGTTCCAGGTCAAGCTGACAACAACCACATTGTGTCCATTCCCCAAACGATTTTAAGTGGTGATTGAAACAATAGCTCATCTCATGTCTATTTACCAGGTTAAAGGAAGTTTCTCTCCAGAATGGGCTCTCATCTATTTGCAGCAGGAAATAAATTTCTTTTAAAAATAAATCAAAAAAAGACTCTCAGGTCTTTCAGCACAGGTCAGTGTAAAATGATTCTAAAATACTTGGTTATTGCAAAGTTTTTCTGAGCACTTTATCTGAAAAATACCTGAAAACCTCTGAAAAATAATTCACCTTCTCTAGCTAGATTGTACAGACCTACTTAACACAAGTGAAGCTTTAACAACTTCTCTCACCTTTTTGCCCTCCCCAAATATTTCAGTTAGGTATTTCAAAAAGCATATTTATGGCAACCGAGAATTTAAAGTAGTCATTTAAATGACCGTTCTCACTATAAACTATTGGATATAAGTACACAAAGCAATGATATGAGATAACCATGCTTTTTACTAGGTCAGTTAAAATGTCAAACTTCAGCTGATGTTACAGTACGTAACTTTAACTGCCTGTCCCTGTGGAATACTGTAACTGGTTCTTTTTTAAAGATTCCAACGTACAAACTGGAGCCCACACAAAGGAAAAAAAAAGGTTAACTCTGCTTTATTGTGAAGCCTTCCTACAGGAAAAAAAACAACAGTGAATTCAGCTTTATTGCGAAGCCTTGCTAAGCAATTCCGAAATGTCCCAAAAGTTATTTAAGAGTCTTACCAATCCCATAGACCGTAGTAGCATGGCTGAGCAGCAGGATAACGAGGAGCTGCATCTGTATGGCAGAGCCAGGGGGACGACAGGCACAGTACTTCAGGGCGTCCCCTGTATCTTCAAAATGCGCTCCTGTCTCTCTTTCCGGCTCCAGCCCAAGACAGCCCCCTTATATCCCGCACCGGATTGAGTGGAAAAGTACAGGCCAGAGTCGCTGCACGCGTGGCCAGTGCCCGCAGCGAGCCTCACCAGACTCATGATCCAGCTTTGCCGCCAGCGGCTGTCTGATACCTGACTACACTGTTGTACTCCCTTCTTGTTATCTTCTTCTTCGAAGGTCAGGCTCTCATGGATACACACATAGTTTTTGCAGCAACAGTACTGAGGTCCTTTTTCTTGGCACATATACTGGGTTTGGTTCAACTAGTAATTTTCTGTCGTGTCTCACTCGGACCATCCTCTATTATCCCTAACACAAATACCAGCAAGTGGGAAAGGACTTGAACATTGTGTGTTTTTTTTCTAGAAATGCTGTATAGAACTTCAATGATTTGACCCAATTTGGTCTTATCTGTACTAAGAGGATTTTTTTTTCCATTATTTTTTGATTGTTCCTTAAGATAGACATGACACTGCAAAGTAGATGGGCAAAGTGTTAATAACGTAGCTTTATTCTTTGTTCAGGATAGGCATAAATGTCTTTTCTTCTGAAAAAAAAAAATAGCATTTCCTTTGCATTGTATTAACTTGTAGGAGTTTGTAGGTGTTTTTCTTGTGTTTAAATTTAATATATATGTAAAGGTTCATACGCTTAAAAACCAGTTTCCAACACACATGTCTATATCTACCTTTAGAAAGCTAAATCACTTCAGGAAAAAGAGAAGCTAATGGGATGAAAACAATCACAAGAAAGAAAACAACCAACAACCACCCAAAAGACTTATCCCTGATTGTGTTTGTTGCTCTACAAAAATGAAATTGAAGTACCAGATAATTTTTTTTAAATTTACCATGTTTTGGGTTTGCTGCAATGCAAAATTAATGACAAATTTAGATTCTTTACCAGCCTAGAACTTACACATGTGTTTTTTCTGTGTTTCTTTGAATTAGTGTAAAAGCCTGTCATTAGAACTGTGTAAGAAACAGAACTTGTACAGTATAACTGTTTTTAGGGGAAACCTTTTTTTTTTTTACTACAGGTGAAGCTTCCCTTTGCTTTAAGTACATCAGAGATAAGCATTAACCAATACAACTGGCAAAGCTGAGTGACAGCAAAATTCCAGAAAAAAAAAATGTATTTAATTTCTTAAGCAAGTGACAACTCACTGTAGTGCACATGTATTTATCCTATATCGCTGCCACCCAGTTGTTTTGTATCAGTAGGACAGATGCCCAAGAAAAGAGCTACTTATATATATCTGTGCATGTGTGCTTAGTACAGGACCCCATAGGCGTAGAGCAAGGAGGGAAAAAAACAAAAAGTCACTAACAAAAGAGTTTAGAAAAGCTGCTTAAAACCAGAAATGAGACAAAAAGTTATAAATCTATGTAGTCGTATTTCTTCTACAGTGTATCTTACAATAGTTACTAAAAATTATCTATACATACTACACTTGTTGTTAGGTCTCATTTGTGTGGAGTAGCGTATAGTTGGATCAGCTTGCTAAGTGTGAAGTGTCTTCTGTTTAGGCATAGGTGGTCACAAAATGGAGATACACCTTTAGAAACTGTGTGTCTTTCTTCAGTGCTGCTCTGTGCAGGTTGGGCAACATCAGTAGGTATCAGCAGCAAGAAGAGAGTAACAGGAAAAGTGGTTGAGTGATCTGTAAATTTAATTTTACTGACAGCTAATGAAAGTCAAGAAGATTCCAAATAATGATCTTCCATTCTGCATTCTACATAAGTGTGTCACAATTAAAAATCAACCCTAACACTCTGTAATATTAAAACAAACAAAAAAAATCCAACTGAAATTTTACATAGAGATGTAAGGAGAGGGCAGTAGAAATCAGAAGTGTGAGCATCCTCCTTAGGTTGCTTGATTGAATAGCAAGGAATTTGCCAACTGAAACTTCCTAAATATTTACAGAAAGAAAAACAAGAAAATGCTTCTCTCCCATAGGTGTGCTCAGATGATTAAAGCAGATTAAACTATACCCTGCTACATCATGATGCAAATTTACTAGTCCTAGTTAATTCTTGCAAGTAAAAATGTCACAAAAACATTGAGTTACTAATGCGTTTCTGTGTCTATTGTGGATGAAAGGAAAGCTTGGACAGCTAAGCATGTGTGATCACAGAATGACTTTGGGAATGTTAGGTGTTTAATCAATTTTAAATTATATTGTTGAAATTTTCCCAGTTCATCTCTGAAGAAAATGGGCAGTGCTCTGAACTTCAAAACCTCATCTGCAGCTAGTCTGAATTTATTTCTTCATATCTGTATTGCCTTAGTGTGGCTTTGAGGGAAATGACTTCTCAAGAGAAACTTGAGACTGTTATTTCAAAGGGGTGAAATTTGTCTGGATATTCTGTAGTACCAGATTCTTGTAAGAAGCTATATATACTGTCTCTTAGAAACAAAGTTTTCCAGAGATCTAACCAGTGTGCTGGAATTGTATTTGAAATTAAAAGGCCTTTGTATGTTTAACAGGATTGTGTATTTGTATATAATTTAAATTTATATCCCATGCCATATTGACATCATGTTTAGCAATGAAAGCTAGAGGAAAGAGCAAGGAAAGGGGGATGTTTGGAGTTACAGAATTTGTCTTCCCAAGTAGTTGTTACGCATGATGAAGGCCTGCTTTCCTGGAAATGGCTGAACATCTGCCTGCTGATGGGAAGTAGTGAATTAAGATATCTTTATCTTTATCTTGATCTATACGCTTTTGCCCCTCTGATTCTCTTCCCCATCCCACTCAGGGTGAGTGAACAAGAGGCTGTGTGAGGCTGAGCTGTGGGCAGAGGTGAACCCACCATAGATGAAAACCATTCCTCATGTATTTTAGAAGTAGAAGGATGTCCTTAGCTAGAAGATCATCATCTCAGGTAGAGAGTCAGAAGAACAAAGTGAATTGGAATGGATTGGATGAGCTCCAAAAGAAGCAGTGAGATTGAGGGGTTATGTTCCCTGATAGAATAACTATCCCACAGTGAAAAGTAGGAATTTTTATAATTATTATTTCCTTCTCCCCATTAGGCAGGTGGGGAACTGTGTATTAAAGGGAAGACAAGAATTTCTCTTCAGAGATAGTGATGTGGTTGGTCCCTAAACCCTTGAGATAGCTCTGCTTCCACTGTGTCTTTAAAGTCTGAAGATCAGAGGGCTTTGACTGTACAAATCTAGCTTCTTATTAGAATTGAAACAAGGATCTTTCAGGAATAAAAAGAATGAAGGATGAGAAAGAATACAAACAAAGTAGATTGTAACCAAATCTCCCCTTTCCCTGCTACGTCTTTGCATGATGGGATTCAGACAACCTGACAAAATATCTGTGGGTCCACTTTGATTCTCACTGCTCCTTCTAGCCCCTCTCTCCTTTGTGATGTGCTCACCAACCCTTGCGGAAACTTATTTTTTCTCTCCTCACAGAACTCTCCACCTTATCTGCAGTGCAGCAAGCAGGGCAAGGAAAATAGGCCCTTGTTAACAAGCCACATCCTTTTAAGGAACTTGACTTAAGTTCACATATATTAGCTGTGAATATGTGACCTAAACACTTTTTATTAACTCTTTCAGAGAATAATCATAGTATTCAGAAGTGAAAAGAAAGCGCACCTTTCCAAGTTTTCCTAGTCAAGGATAATTTCCACAAAAGCTTATTGTACAGTAACTGAAGAAAGAGATGATAAAAAAAGACATTTGGGAGGGAGATCTTGTTTATCTGTTTCCTTTTTGCGGACAAGGGTCAGAAATAACACTTCTGGTTTTATTTCTGTAAAGGAAATCAAAGTTAATTGGGAAACATACATAACATGTAGGGTCCTGCACCTGGGAAGGAAGAATGCCAAACACCAGTATATGTTAGGGGCGGACATGCTGGGAAGCATCTCTGAGGAGAAGGACCTGGGGGTCCTAGTAGACAGCAAATTATCCATGAGCCAGCAGTGTGCCCTTGTCGCCAAGAAGGCCAGTGGCATCCTGGGCTGCATAGGGAAGAGTGTGGCCAGTAGGTCGAGGGAGATCATTCTCCCCCTCTACTCTGCACTGGTGAGGCCACAACTGGAGTACTGTGTCCAGTTTTGGGCTCCCCAGTTCAAGAGAGACAGGGAACTACTGGAGCCAGTCCAGCGAAGGGCAACCAAGATGATTATGGGACTGGAGCATCTCCCTTATGAGGAAAGGCTGAAAGAGCTGGGACTCTTTAGCCTGGAGAAGAGAAGGTTGAGGGGGGACCTGATTAATGTTTACAAGTACCTAAAGGGTGGGTCTAAGGAGGACAGAGCCAGGCTCTTTTCAATGGTTCCCAGTGACAGGACAAGGGGCAATGGGCACAAGCTAGAACATAGGAAGTTCTGTTCAAATACACGGAAAAACTTCTTTACGGTGAGGGTGACAGAGCACTGGAACAGGCTGCCCAGGGAGGTTGTGGAGTCCCCTTCTCTGGAGATTTTCAAGACCCGCCTGGATGCAGCCCTGAGGGATGTGCTTTAGGTAATCCTGCTCTGGCAGGGGAGTTGGACTAGTTGATCTCTAGAGGTCCCTTCCAACTCTGAAGATTCTGTGATTCTGTGATTCTGTAATGGTGTTAGTTCAGACTCAGGTCTAGCACATGCTTTTTCTATGAGTGATAGAGTGAAGAAAGATAGAGAAAGTTAAGGAAGGAGCAAATTAAACTCAACTGATCAGGTTTCTATGGAATAAACTAGTTCGGTCAATGTTCTTTCACATTACACTAGATTATTAAAAAAGACTGGTAGACCTAAGAATTAGTGATATTAGAGAAAAACAACACCTCCCAAGAGTAAGTAGTCATCCCTGTGAAACTTGTTGCAAATGGAGGTCATCCTGTCAGATTAGATTTTAAGATGTATTTGTTGTTATGTATGTAATGATAAAGCAAATCTCATGCATTAAGAACTAAGAAGGATTTTCTCTCCCATGCATTGCAGTATATTACCATTGCAATTCAATGCATTCATTTCTAGGATGTAGCAGAGGAAATATACTGCTTAGAGAAAATGTAACGATGGACTCTGCTTTAGACAGGTTATGGGGTTTGCTGAGCCTGATGTCTGATCATGTACAGCAACTGCCATGTTCCAAACCCATAACTGGTCTCCTTTAAGAGCGACATCTTTAACTTTTCTTCATATGTATTTGCTCCATGAAGTTCTGCTTTCAGAGATTAAAATCTTGGAAGTTAAATTAGAGGTTAAACCAGTTGCCATGTCCTCTGTGTAAATATGTTGAAAATGAAAAATGAAACATTTAAAGGAAACATGAAAACAGAACTTAAAATATTCAGCATATTCAGAATGACACAGATACCTTTAAGGCTCTTATAGAAGTTTTTACAAAAGACACTAACTTTATTAGAATAAAATATTAAAGCACTTGCAAGGGGATATTTTTTACTATGAAGATGGTTGGGTTCTGTTTAGAGGGTTGATGGCGATTATCACTTTGCAAAAGATATTTTCCTCTTACAAAAATTGTATTGGAGAACATTTGACTCCCAAATTAAACTAGGGAACTCTAAAAATGTCTGGGTTTTTAATATATGGCTTTACTTATTATCAAAGCTATTGTCATGAAATTGTATAATCTCTCAGGACTTAACCCATGACAAGTGAAATAATAATAGCATAATTTGATCTTGATCAGGCTGTAGGAAGTGGGACCCTAGTTTCATAAATATGTATACTGGTTGGAAGATCTTATTTTGTTTTTCACAGGTCGGTTTCTTTCTAGATAATGATCAGTTCTGAAATTAAAATCTTATCTTGGTCTTCTCCATCTTTCTCTAACTTTGAGAAGATTAATCTACATCCTCTTTCCCATAGTTGTAGAGCCTGAGATAGCTGAGAAGGTGAAGTGATGTATTAAACTTCTACTCAGTCTGTTGATGACTGCGTATTTTAATGCCTTTTATTCATTGCCACTGTATTGTCTTGCTAGTAATTTTTTCTGGCTGGAACTATTTAGACCTGACTGATTTCCCCTCTCTGCCCCCAGATTTCTAGGAGGAACTCAGTATACTATGAGGACTTTATTTACTCTGCTAGCATCACCGTCTCTTGCTGTTGTAAGATTCATGATGGCTATAGTTAATAAAATGACAATTAATATTGATATGAAGGGCTTATCAAAGTACATTTATACCTCAGTAAGTAACTAGAGCATAATTTTCATGTCAGAGATATTCCATCCCATGTTGTGAGTTATGACTTTCTCAGAGATAGACATGTGGCCGAAATACAACATCCCTACTAGATATGTAGAGGTTTAAACAGAGCTGTCTCACTTTGCACTGGAATCAGATACTTGCTGCCATTACCTCTGCTTATCTGAGACGGAAGTAACCTCCATACTTGAGACATCATTTATGTTTAAGCAATTAACAGTCCTCTAGTCCACATGGGGTTTAAGATTTTTATGTGAAATCTTTCCGATCACTATCTATGAAATTCTAAAATAAAAATACTGACAGAAAAAAAATAACATCTCCAAAAAGACAATTTGTTTTGTTCTCACTCAATTTTGAATATTCAAGCTTAGGTGAACATTGTGTAGACAAGGAAGAAAATTAATTAACATTTTAAAATAAAAATTTTAATTTCCCCTCTTGCTGCTTTTTTTTCCCAAAATGATCAGCTTCTTTAATTATCTACAGTTTTGTCTTTTTCATTAGGCATATAATCCTGTACCTTTAAAATTAGAAGAAAACAAAACACAAACTATTAGCGCTTAACTTCAGATACTGCTTGGTTATTTATGGTATCCTGAAGACTTACTGGATGGATGTTTTACTTGTATACTTATTTCTTCTCCAAATTGGAGCATAAGAATACCTTTCTTAAAGTTTTCTAGAAAGCTGACGTAATTTCCACTGTTTTATGGAAATGCGTTTGCTTCTCTAACAAGTGTATTACAAGGAGCTCTACGTGAAGTTTTGAAGAGCAATGGGAATAGGGGTTGCCAAATAAAGCTAAGGAAGTAGACATGGTGGAAGCAATCAATTTAATAAACAAGGAAGAAAACATATTTTGGTCATGTCCTATTGGAGTACCAGTGTTCTCAGAGGCGCACAAATCTCTATACTTCAAATAGAGGAACCACAGTTTTCAGGGTTTTAGTTCCGACTTTTTTTGCTATAGATTTGGGGTGGTGGTGGCGGTATATTTGTTTTCTGTACCAGTAATGTCTAGTGTATTCCTGAGACCAATACTGCTATAATTGCTGTTTTAGATGTATTATGTTAAGTACTACACACTGAGTACTCAGTGTAGGAAAAGAAATACACGGAAAGCAATAAAATTTATTATTTGGACTTAAAAGAAAAAAGTATATTTTTCTATAGAGAACTGTTACATGGCATGTTCATTTGTTTATTAATTCCAGTAAGCTTTCTTGCAACAGTAAATGTTTTCTTTTTGCTAAAACCGACGTGGTATAATGTACCTGATTGAATGAATTCATGACTTTAAATAGATGGTGAAAATGTCATGTAAGATTTGTTTATTTGTCAACCACTTATTAAACGTATTTACAATTGCACAGTAAATTTTATGAAATACACTAAAACTGAGTGATACTATTTCCTATTTTATAGGAGACACTGCCTTTAGTGACATTAGATTGATAAGCTACAAGAAAACTGCAGATGTCTTAAAACAGTTACAATCCTGTTCCAGACACATGTAGCACTACTGTCCAGAGTTATCATTCACCTTGACTACACTGGCATTAAATGGTTCACCTGATCTAAATCTTCAGTAAAAATATATAGCTTTTTTACCAGATGCAACCAAAAGGGAAAGAAATCAGTATCAGAAATCCACAATGTTTAGTTCCTTACTAATATCATATTAAACTCATGGTATATCTCATTCTGGAGGGGGAAAAAGAAAAAAAAAAAGAAAAAGAATCATTCTTTCTTTCAGATTTTACATTTTGGGTTGTCAAATAAAAACTACCTTGTCCAAAGTTCAAATTCTATCTGATAGCTTTGTGCAAACTGTACGTGCTGTCAAATAGAGAAGAAAGCAATATTCCTATATTCCCATAGGAATCAGTAAAAATGACTTGCTGACTGGAAGCCATTTTTATATCTAAAATTAAATACATGCCAAATAATAAATCAGATGTTTAAGATGACTGCAAGTTTCTTTTGCACATCTATGCCCCTGCATATAGACATATATGTACATTAAATATGTGTATTTACACTACTGAAATATGCATAAGTGACTAGTGAAAAATTTATATTTTGATATCCAAACCCAAGCCTCTGTTATTTTTTTTTTTGTTTTCTTGATGGATGGTTATTACTCTCAGAGCAATGTGGGTTCCTTCAAAATCTATCCACTGGAGTATCAGATTCCTGTTTGACATTACGAGTAGCATTTGGTACGATGACTTATGATGATCACATGCACTTTTAGCCACAAAGTCACTGCATAGGGCAAAGCTATCAATCACTTCTGGTACGATGAAGCACAACAGTTCTCCCAGAGCACTACTTGTGCCTCAGTAGGGCACTTGGCTTAGAGTGTGTTTCCTTCTAGGGATGTGGCTTGGTAGTTGGTAGCAACATAAAATCAGGGCATAAGATCAAGCAATTTAAATTAACTCAGAATATTTATTTATTTTTTTGTGTACTAAAGAATAAATATGTATTTGTAGTTGTACGTATCTTTTTGAGTTAGAATTTACCTAGAAAAAGTTCATATGATCAACTCACTTTTATGATACTACCTTGCATGCTGTCATTAGGGAGGAAAAAAAATAAAGCGGTTAGCAAGAATATTTCTTTCTGGGAAGGTTATATTAAAGCTCCTTTCCTCAGGGATATTTCTACTTCATCTAATATACCTAAGCCTTGCTTATTAAATGCTTTTTGTTAACTTTACTGATCCTTATATTAGTAAAACTCTTATTTAAGATAAGTGAGACACTGAAAACATCATGGAAAGTTTTTGGAGTGCCTTGTTTGAATAAGTCAGTATATTGTCAGCAGTTGTCTTTTTTGGGGGGTAGTTTGGGTTGTGGTGTTTTGTTTTGTTTTGTTTTTCTAAAGGGTTTCAATTACATAAACAAAGTACAAAGGTATTCAAGAATATTAAATATGGTTTCTGGACTGGTGTCAACAGAACACTTAACGAGTTTATTTTTTGTTTTTGGTAAATAAGGATATGTAAAGCAAGAAATGAGCCTAATACTCTGGCCACCAAATCCACAAATCAATATGTGCTAAGCATAAAACCTCAGGAAATAGGAAATCAAATGTTACCTTTTGCAGATTAATGTGGACACTTATTAATGCATCTACTCATTTGCAAACCAACCTATATTTTATTTTATTAGGGTAATAGATAAAACTAGAGCATATATAGAATACTACTGTGATTGATTGTTATCAAATCTTTCTTGTTACTGAAGAGTGCTAAGTTTCCCCAGTTTCCACTGAATTTCATGGAAATTGATGGATTATGTCAGCTCCCTAGCAGTTTAGATTCAATGGGATTATGCTATTCAGATATGGTAAATGGATAAACTTGCTTGAGCGTTGTATTTGTTTTCTATTTAAACACAGATCTACATAACACAATTTTTTCATGCTGAAGTTTTCATAAGAGCAGACTTGTTTATTCTTCATATGAGCAGACTGCTTAGATTGGTTGTGTAGCTGAGCAGGACTGCAGTTAGAGGCTACGTGAATTATCTCCATGGCTGAACATCCAGTATAAGGACTTTGGGTAAAACATGGCTTTGCCGAGATTGTCAGATGCCCAGGAAGTCAGCAGCTGGAGCCTAAGAAAGCTATTAATTTACTGTAACTTCAATTCTTACATGTCATGGGGATAACTATTAAAACTGAAGCTCATGCTTCAAAAAACTTCCCTAAAATATGAAATTCCTGGTAAGGCAATTGAATAATTTTATCGTGGTTCCGAAAAGAGTGCTTGATGGGGGTCTATAGGAAAAAGCTGGTTTGATCTCTTGTTAGCTCACATTTTTCCTCACTTAGAATAATATTTAACAAAAAGTCCCAGTCACATTACTGAATTTTAAATTTGAGACATTATGGTAAATTCTGAAGATCCTTCAGACTTGTAGAGAAGCAAATTTTGTCTTAGTAATACAACAGTTTCTGTTTTGTTTAGGAAGATTTTGTAATTGCATTTTACTCTATTTTTAGCCTTTCTTCCTAAGAAATACCCATTAAAATGTTGCCCCTCCCAAGTCACTCTCCCCATTTTACTGAAGGAAGATAAAAGCATTTGGAAAAAAATTGTATTTGACATCTCAGCTATCTCTCTTCTTATATAGAGGATGAATTCATTTATTTTTTCATGTCAAAATATGACAAACATTTTTGTTACCTCAGGATTTAAATATGTTCCTGAATGTCCTGATGTAGTTCTGGTTATTATTGGGTTATTGCTTTCCACTTCTCCTAAGCAAAATACTCTGAAGGCACACTTTGTTCTTGAATACACTAGGCATCGTGGGGAGAATCACTAAGGTCTCAGTTTATAAGTCAGCAGACTTTCATTCTATTGCCTTGAAGTCACTTTTAACTCAAGGCTGGATAAGGTAAAATGTTTATGAAAGATAGAGACTAAAAAAAATTAAAGGGAATCAAGTTATTAATCTACTTTCATTAAGTTTAAATCATAAAAGTATCTTTTCTGCTATCTACCTGACGTCCTGACCCCCATCATTCAGTGATTCTGTAATTTTGAAAACCATCTACCTCAGGATGCATCTATTAGAGGAAAACCTTTTGTAGTGGAGCAGCTAGCTTTAATAGATAATTTCTTTTTGAAGTCCCCCTTTTTTGAAGTATTAATTCTTTCTTTCTTTCTTTCTTTTTTTTTTTCTAGTAGATATCAGAAATGGCTAGAATAATTAAAATAAGAGCTATTTCCCCTTGAAAATATCTCTTACAATAAACCACATGCTGTCTTTTTGACCAGACAGTTAACACTTTTCATAAAGAAGCGCACCTCTCCTTTGGTACATTTCATTGTGAAAAAGTCCTCTGTATTGAACTTCTGCTCTACATCAGCATGTGCAATGATGGTGTGCTTGATTTTAAAAATGAACTCAAAAAATCATCTGGATGAGCTAAATGTGCACAGTTCATTATTGGCTCCTTACTGATGTGGTCATAAATGACCACATGGAGGTGAGAGGGGGGGCTTGGGGTGACACTTTTCTTCTTCTTGAACTACTGTCCATACCACCATTTAAAGATCTGCTTGGAACTACGAAAAGATAGAGTAAAGCTGCACTTGAGAAAAGAGTTGCTTCTGTTTTCCACTCATTTCTTGACTTCCAGAATGCTCTGGCAAATGAGAGCTCCGGTAAATGCCATTTTCAAACTGTATAGGGCATGGGTTTGTTCACTGAGAAACGAGACAAACACATTTTCTGTGTGTTGCCCAGGAGAATCCGAGCAAGAAAGAACTTGGCAGAAGCTTCAGTTGCACAAAAAAGGAAGGCAAACCTGAAAGCAATGAAAGCAAAGAGCCTGGAGGTTTCCAAAATGGAAGGTGGTAGGCTAAAGTTCCTGATTTTGCGATTGACTGTTGGAGCCCCCTATTAAGAAAGGGTAACATCAGTCCTCTAAAAGAGTACTCTGTGCTGCACTACAGCACTCAGCCATGTTTAATATTGCTTGAATGAATGGGCTGAATTTGCTAAAATAGAGAAGCTGTTCTACTTTGTGGCATTTTGAGAATTTCTCTGTATACAAACAATGTAACACATCTTACAAAAAACGTGACATGTTTTCTAAAAGAAAAAAAAATCCTAGCAACTCTGTGGGATATGAATCTTGCACAATCAGGTTGCATGTTCAGCTGCTATTATAATTATACCTGAGTCTATGATTAAGAAACAGTGAATCCAAGCAGCAGTTTTGTGCGGGTAAAAGGGAAGAAGCTGCTCCTTGACTGTGTTAAGTCCCTGTGTCCTTGCACTAAGCTGCTGCTTATATGATCAGTTACATATGCTGACCTTAAGCACGTAGATGACATATTCGTCCTTCATCAGTGTTTGAACACTTATGCTGTCAAAGCTAGTAATTAGTCATTTAGGAATTTTTATTGTAATAAATATGTAATATTTTTGGCTGCATCCAGGAAAAAAAATAAAAGGTGAACTGTTCCAAGTTGGGCTTCTACTTGATTTGTTTCACTTTATTGACTTTCCAACAAATTATTTGGCTTTTCTTTTTTTCTTCTTTCCTCTTTTTTTTTGTTTTAAATGTGAATGTAGACAGGTGAAAGGGGTGTTGCTTTCTTAGTATTCCACTGAGAAAAAAAATAAAATATATATACTGTGGTTTGAATTAATACTTTTAACATCAAACTGGAGAGTAGTAGGAGTCCAGGGATTTCTGTTACGGAGAAATATAACCTAAGTCATTAATTGCCAAAATTTTCAGAAATTAATATTAGAACCTGAAGGCCAAGTTGTCCATGATCCCTTTTTGCCAAGCATACTCAAACCCAATGACAGAAATTACTTTTGATAGGATTTTCTCAACTGCTGAGGCTGTTTTGGTCAGAACTGAAGGCAAAGTCCTCTTTTCCCTCACACTGCTGATTTCTTCTGATATGAAGTCAGCAAAAGGAGAGAGGAGGAATTAGTCCAGCATTTCAGAATAATAGCCTTCATATAGATAGAATATGGGAAAGAAAAATCATCAGAAGAGCAATGTGAGAGGCAGGGGCAAAGAAACAATCTGATTTGGGTAGAAATAATGCACTAGTTCAGAAAGACTGAGAATAGTAATTTCCTGGAGTTTTAGTCCTTGGTCTCCCATACATTGCCGTGAAGACTTTAACTAGCAACAACCTACAGCTGAGATGATAGCACTTGAGCTCAGAACTGTACTTAAACAGTGATTCAGAAAAGCTGTAGTTACGGACTTTTGTGCTAATTAGCCTCCTTCCCAGAATCTGGAAGACAAGCAGCATTTTGTGGGTTTTGAAACTTTCTCACTTTCAACAAGAAACTTGCTCCCAAATTGCATATGCAATTCTCCTTGTGTTTATTTCTGCTTTTGGAAAAGGAAATGAAAATCTATGTATTCATTCCTAGGAAGGAATGGAGAGAGATGAATGATCTTCCAGAAGACAACATGGAGCAGAAGTATTCAATTTTTTAGATAGGACTCTAGTGGGTAGAGTTTACAGTGTGACAACCGGTCTGTACACTGCAATTAGAAAAATGTTCTGCCAGAGGGAGAATGGAAAATGGAACGAATGTTACCAAGATTGGAAGATTTTATCACATTAGCCCTCCTGCATGAAGAAGGTAGAGGTTTTTTTCCTATTTCTTTCACATCTTCTTGCTTGAGTTGTGTGACCTGCTATGCTGGTTTTAACGGGATGTCACAGATCATTTGAGTGAAAGACAGATTTGGTGCACAAACCAGTTTACCATATTCCATATAACAGTGGGATAGTTGCATTGTCATGAAATAATCTGTCCTTAATTACATAATTAAAGCAGAAGTTGATTCGCTTCAAGTTAGTCTATAATGAGATGGCACAGAGAGCATATTCTTTCTGAAAATGTGTATCTTTTCCTTATGATCACCAGATTTTGATACATTGCTAGGATTTCAACAAGCTGGAGTCACTGAGAGAATCACATGAAGAAAAATTCGGAGTTCTTATGGTAATAGTCTCAGACTATTCCATTCATGTTAGTTATGATTTTCTCAAGATCTCTATGCACGTGTGGACTCACATACAATTACATAAGAATTCCCTTTTGTTAATCTTAATTGTCATTTAAAAAAAAGGGGAAGAACTGAAGTTTCTTGTCTTTAGAACCAATGTTCTGTGAGTGAATATACAGGTGCTTTACTTCAGTGGTTTTCTGTTCCTTCCCCCCTGTCCCCCAGTGAGGTCTCTATTACAAGAAAAAGAAAGGTGTTGCTTTATTCCTTTATTTGTTTTGTAAGTATTAACTCTTAATCCCTCAGAACTCTGAATCACCCACAAGAATATTTATTAGGAAAAAAGCGTGCTAATAAAAGCATTCAGAAAAAGTTAGAGAATGTGAAAGAGACATTTAATTTCCTAGAGACAGAGTCTGGTTTTATCTGGTTTTATCTATGCAATAGTTTTATTTTTGTGAGGGATTTTTTGCAGCTGGGGGAAAAAAAATCAGTGCCTGTCCCACTTTGTCTGAATACACATTACAAAAAGAAAGCTTGCCAGACAATGAAAAATGTGTCTTTTTCAAAGCATTTACTGCAAATTAAAGATCTCCTAATATATGAAATGAGACAAATATGTGCTTAGTCCAGGCTTCTAAAATAGAAGTGAGGAGGGTGGAATAAAAACCCTTCCAAATGGATTTTGTCAAAAAAATGTTCCACAAAGTGTTCCACAAAGATCTTACAGTGATGGGCTGAACAGCTGGAGGGTATTATATCACACAAGCTCTGGTAAAGGGCTGATTCTGAAAGCTATATATGTTTATCCAATAACTTGACTCTCTTCAAGCCAGGTTAAAACTTCAACATTAGTGCAGCTTGAAAGCAATCTATACATTTATGCCTGGTCTCCAGACTCCACATAACTTGCCACAGACTCCAATAATCTTGCAAAATGTTTTCATCCTATTCCTCCCATGTCCGGACTGTAGTGCCACACTGTCAGGTAGTATAGCATGAGCACCTGCCATTCTTTGTTTTTGTGCTTAAAAGAGTAAAGTTTTCATAAGACTTGCAAGTATTTTTACCACAGTATCTCTGATCAAGCCCTCTGACCGTGCAGCTCTTCACTGGTCCTGTTTGAAGTGTGTCAGTGCTACTTCAGGTGGGCAGCAAAGGTGGTTCAGCTGCATGAGTCCTCAGCGCAGCCCCGCAGAGTGCCTGCCTACCCCTCGGCAACACCTCTGATGGCTCAGAGCCACGGCTCTGTCACCTATCAGCCCTCCACCCACCGAGTTTAGAAACTGTGTTCTTTTTTTAGCATAGGTAGGGACAAGTGTATCTGAAAACATCTCATCGCCAAGTTTAAATGAAGGTCGGCACTCTCCTTTTCTAGGTCATTAATAGATGGGGTCCTGGAAACGCTTTGTGCTGGTTCACAAAGACAGGATGTCTGCAGGGAGACTGAGAGGAGATTCATGTAGCGACTTGCAGAGAAGACTCTGCAGGAAAGAGGGAATTCTTATATCTATTTTCTAACACAGAAGCCAAGGAAGTAAATGGTCTAAGTTTACTATGTACTGAGTTAAGGGAAAGTTCAGACCATGATGACAAAATTGTTCTTGCGAAGTTTTCTTGAGAGTGAATGGTGCAGATTCAAATGGAGAACTTTGCATTTGCATTCAAATGGAGAAGTGCAGACACTTCTATTGCATGTGTATTTCACACTGATTCAGTTTTGTGCAAATGAGCAAGCAAGGGTGAATAATTCCAACAATTAGTACTGTAAGAGCACGAGACAAAGATGAGAAGAATTTCTTGGTCTGCCATCAAATTCATTAAGTTGTGTCATTTTGATGCTAATGCTAAAATTTTTAATAATATGTATTTTCCATTGAGTCAGCTTCAAATTCTCATTTGAATGCTATGCAGACAGGTAGAGTATAAAACAGACAAAAAGTTTCACTTTCTTATTCTTTGTGGCTATGCACTGCATTGTGTACAGCAGTGACATTTTCTCAGATCACTAATATACTTTTTCCTTCATATGGCATGTAATTGTGTTATGACATCCTCTTCTCATTTTCTGCCTTTATGGTGCTCTTCCATGAAAAAATACGTTTGGGAATGGTCAAGAAATAGAGGTACCTGGAAGACTTAACAATTAAATAATGTAGTGGGAGGAGAAGAAGAAGTGAAGATATTGAAGAGAGAAAATATTTTCTACCAGTTCTGTTCTGATTCCTAAAATTTCAATTCTCATAGTGTCTATTCCTTTAAAGCTTCACCTGGGAGACTTCTAATGGTATCAAGTGAATTTCTTTAAATTGAAATTTTATTTACTTTTGAAAAGAACTTTGTTCATTATGCAAGAATAAATTAAGCATCTGTTAATTGTTCTTCTCCCTGACTCAATTAAATGTCATAAAGACATTTCATTTCACTAAATTAGGCATTTAAGCTAATAAACGAAAGGGCCAGATCCTGTTCCTGTATATGCAGATTCAGTGAGAACTGTAGTCCAGTCAGGTGTTTGTACCACATCCACTGCTGTTCCAGCCCAGATCCACGGAAAAAACCTTGTGTTTTTTCTGATGATGGGGAAGGATTAGAAACCCTGTTTATACAGGTCCAAAATGAAAACTGCTGTTATGACTGTTTGGTTGTCTAAGGCAATCTATTCAGCCTTACTGAGATTTGTATTATCTGTCATGAACCCCTTCCTGAAAGTTTCTAAGTAATTTTCTTTCATGACATAATAGGAGGAGTTTCAACCATTGAACCAACAGCTCTGTGACTCCTAACACCCAGCAAGTGTGCAGGTGGCCAGATTCAAAGGCTGCCTGTCCAGCATGGAATCAGATTCATATCTTCTGCCTAGTAAAACTACAGGGAACCCTGTGGTGGAGCAGCTCTCATTTCTTCCTTGAAGAACTACCACTTTCAATAGATATTGAAATGGTTTTTAGACCAGAGAGAGACCGAGCAGAAAGATGTTTTTTCTTGGTGATTAGGAGCGGAGTGATCAGTGTTCCCATCTGTTTTTCTAGTGACTGTTTAAAAATATTAATTCTCTCCACTCTTTCAGATCAGGTGGAAAAGACCTGTCGTATGTTCACATTTCCAGGGCTCGTTAGAAGTTAAATGAGGATTATTATATTCTCGATTTCAAAATAAGAAATAAGTGGGATTTTGGCTAATGTTTTTTGTGACTATAGCACCTGGGTAGAATTTTAGCTGTCAAAAAATAACTCTGTCCATGTTCCCAGTGTTTCTAGTTGTATCTAGGCAGCTTTTCAATAAATCCCCTCACTGAGTATTATGAATTTGCTTTTTGGTGATATTTACCTGTCTGTGGTCTGGGCTCTGTGCTTTGATGTAAGATGACCAGTAGTTACTTCCAAAATACTTTAATTAGTTTGACTATTTTATCATGAGTTCTTGTATGGCTTGGTTTGATTTGTCTGGAACTGCAGAAGCTAGTTTTCCCTCTGCATTGGCAGAAATCAGTAAAATGCTCAGTAGAAGACTGGTCTAAAATAGGAGAGGTAAATTTTACCTTTTATTTTTTAGAAGGAATCATCATGCTTGTGTCCTACCATTCCTTAGGGAAACTCCGAACAAAGTCTTTAAACTAAGTCTAATCCTGAATTTAATTTTTGCTCAGGAGACATTAATTTCATTTGTGGCTTTTCTGTAATAGTAAAATGCATCTTAGATTGTTAGAGTACTGTAGCAGTATAAGGGGTTTTTTTCCCCCTAATAGTGAAACAAAACAAAATTCAATTAAAACAAAACAAAGCAACACACATTCCTGACCTCCCTCCCCGCCCTAATTCTGCAAATAGTAGTAAAGAGTATGTCTGTAACAGGTGTCAGTTATGCCACCAGTTATACCAATCACTGAATGGAAATGTAGACAAGGAATGTGGATACCTCATGGAACTTCCCTTTTAAACCTGAAGCATCCTTTAAATATCTATTCTAAATTACAATTTTGGATATTCCTTTAAATTGGTATGTCAGAAAGACTTCCTTAGGTATTATTATACATGTTTAAAGATAAAGGGAAGTGACTCCAAACTAAAATAGTCAATGGCATATTCAGCTTGTTTTCCTTACAACTTGATTCTTTTACAATTAAAAAATCCAAAGCTGCCCATGAGAAACAAAACGTGTTTTGATTTCTGCCTTCAGTATTCTAAATGAGCAATGCCTTGCCAAAAATATTTAGTCACTTTGATGCTGAGATTCTTCAGATTCAGTCATTCTTTAGTCTGTCATTTTCCATGATCTTCCATACATCTCTCATTTTCTTTCCTTTCTTCCCTTCATTATTCCTAGGGGTGGGCAAATGATGGCTGAGTACTTGGTCTGATCAGTAGACCTCATTCTGAAAAATCCAGATATTTCATAGTTTTAGAGAGCAGGACATTTGCACTTTCTTCCATCCAGACAGGTATCTTGCATGGCACGTTTTAGTTCCCAGGGGAATAAGGTATTTTTGGTATCTAGGTATCTCTACAATAAACCTTTCATTTTGGAAAAATCTAGTAACTGCTGTCAGCACTCACTTTATGGTCCAGTATTTCAACCTGTATTCTGTCTGTGCTCATGTATCATTCCCAGTGACTCCAGTGGGAATGTCATTTCCGCACGAGAGCCGAAGGAGAAAGCACTTTGAGCTCAGTCTAATTTTCACTGAAGTTGGTCAGAAGCATCATACCAACATCGGAGTGCAGCACTAGGCAAAACCAACTGTCCTCCACTGCAGTGTTTGTATTTCATAAAACAACGTCTTCTATAAAAAATAAATAAAGCATTAGTAATACATACTCTGGTCTTGTACATTCATAATACGTTTCATTTAAAAATGAATTTTTTATGATCGACCCAGTGCTACTTGACCAGTATATTTATGTAGTCTAATTGCACTTACTGTAATTGGAAAAGCACAATTGTTATTGCTCAGTGTCTCTCCTGTGGCTGCAGTCCTGGTCCATGTTTTCTATAATCGAAACATCTGAAAGCCCACTACAGTTCTGTGCCATTCTCACTTCAATTGGCTGTCTTAAAAATCCATTGCCACTGTAAGAGTGGCACTTTACTAGGTTTCCAACATTTAAGAGTTACTAGAATTGGTAGGGATGATAAAATTATTTTTCTTCCTTTTGATGTGTCTTAAATAATGAATATTGATGGTTATATACCTGTGTAAGGCTTGAAAGCGTTCACTCTGCTTGTTTTAGTAACTGTCGTTGCACATATGAAAATGTACTTGCTGTGTACGCACAGAACGAGTCTGCAAAGCCAAAGTGTCTTCTCATCATTGTTGGAAAAAGGACCGTGTCAGCAGGAAAGTTTGTGTCAGTTCTTCTTCCATTTTGTCCATTTTTTCTGCGCAAGACTCCTCTCAAGTAACATTAGGGAGATTAATCTGTATACTGGCATTAAAGGTATCGGTGTTTGGTTCATGATAGGACTGCATACGGTATATTGCACAGTATGGGAAAACTTCAAGTAAGCTTAGGTCCGTGGCAGGAGAGGGCTATGTTTCCACTAGCAGCAAACCACTGGACTACAGCACCACTGTCTCCTTACACTGACAAAGCCACCAGCAGGAGAGGACATTTAGCCCACGAGCAGCAGGTGGCACAAACTGTTGTGGAGCAGGAGAAGCAATGGTGCAACTCTGCTTCTTTGTGACATATAGGAGCAGCAGAACAGGAGCGTAAAATTAAGATATTACCTGTTTTAATTTTCATGATATGTGCACAATTTAACAGATCTGAAAGCTATGGATTGTAGCTGTGAATGAGGGGTCCCTGAGCTGAAAATTGCTTTCGGAAGCAATTTTTCCTCAGGAGGAACTCTAGCTGCAGTTTTCCAAAGGCCAAATATACTGTTGGAGTTCCCTGTTGCTTATCTTGCTCATTGTCTCCATGTTTATTATTTGTTTTCTCATCTCCTTAAGTCTTGTGCCTTTGTAAGGACCAAAGGCAGAGGGGAGGTTTAAATGCACAGAAGATTACTAAAGAAAAGGACAAATAAAAGTTGGGTTTGGTTTTTTTCAGGGTGACAATTCACCCTACTGAGATACCAAATTAGCTAGATGATGAGGTATATTAAACCAAATAGTATAATTTAAGAAGGAAGGAGCGTATTCCATTCCTATTCTTCATTATGACTGCTGTCTGCTGATTGGTCAAGTTTGATTATTGCTGTCTCAAGAGTGACTTGGAGAGTTATTATTGTAGATGACCCTGATTTATTTCCTGCAAAGAGGGACAGTGCCTTCTAACTCCATGGATCTTTTGTGCAAAAGAACATTCAGACCCAGTACCACTTTAAAGAGCAGTAGCAGCAAAATTTCAATTGTCAAAAGTTAATGCAGACTCTTTTTGAAAGACATGAGTTCTGTTGCCATGCAGGTGTATATTGTATTTTTTAAGCTCTTCATGAAGAATGAGTTCTTACACAAACAAGACAGAACCCAAGCTCCTATATTTTATACCCTTATAGATAATGTATAATTGTGCATAATTACAGAACACTTTTATAATTGTACGTCTGCATTTTATATTCTAGAAGCTTTCATTTTGCAACACGTAAAATAGACAACTCATAAGCACATAATAAAATGTAATTTGTGTGGGCAGAATAAAAATGTGTATAGATGTGAATGTATAATCATACACAGGGCACCATATACCAGGCAAGCAGCACCATGAGTTGTGTTTAGATTTTACATTGACACATATGATTTCAATTTATACTACAGCTCAATTTATACAGAACTACTAAGTGATGCATCATGAATGTGCACTGGGAGCTAGCTTTCCAAACCTGAAACAAATTCCACTACAGCGGGAACCAGTCATGTTAAGTGTCTTGCAATAGCAGAACCCAACTGATTCTGAGATACCATGCACTCAGTGTAATTCTGTTCTTGGGTTGGTTTTTTTTGCAGTCATCCAATACTTTTCGTGCAAATTTATGAAAAAAAAAAAAGATAAATATTAGCTCATTCCCCTTGTACAGCGAATATTACATTTTTTCATTATTATTTACTTCTACAGAAGAATGCAAGGGAATAAAACAAAATATATACGACTTTCTCTAAGTTGTCATGAAATTATCCTACAAAATAGAGGTGAAAATGGCTTGTTTGTTACAGCTTAGACAACTATTGATACTAACCTCTTTTAGGGTCTGTAAGAGGCACATAATGAAAGCAATATTTTTTATTACACCTCTTGGAAATGTCTTGGTGACATTTAGCAGTCTTCAGAATGAAAACACTTTATTGCCTTACCTGGGAGTTCCAGCCTTTGTTACTTGGTGTTCTTGATTTGCTTCAAAATAACTTAAACAGTAAGCTCAGATTTTAGGAAGTTCTAGGTGTTCTAAATGCATGGAGACCAATTTCCTACTCATCAAGAGCCCTTTTGACCAGTTTTTTGACTATCCCTTCATCTGGCTTGTTTAGCTTGGAACTTGCCAGTTCAAAAAAAATTAAAAAAAAAACCTAAAATTTTTTGAGTGGGAACTAAATGATCCATAGAGGAGTAAAGCTCTCATTCAGAAGACTATTATGATTATCAGCATAAAAATCAATTCATTCTACCAAAGCAACAACGCTTACCCAAAAATTACTGATTAAGTACCTTGTATTTTATTTTGATTATTTTTTTTTAAGCATTGAAAACAGCTTTGGCCACAGAAAAGTTTTTTCCAGCCCCCATCACCTGATCAAATAAAAGATATTATTACCATCTTCAGCTTCTATTGCTTAAGTAACCAAGATGATTTTTCCACCTTTACAAGGAGGAAAATATTACTGAAAAAAAACCTGTAACCATTTTACTCCTGGATGGAGTCCTTAAAGACTCAAGGACTTATCATTAGTCCAGACATCTGCTTCACTTTGTCTTGTCTCTTTTGCAAGACCACAAATTACAACTTCTTCTAGACCACACTTGTACTTATGTGAAAACAATGACCTCACATTCAGACCTGCCACGTACGTCTGCCCTGGAGCACTGGATCATCTACTCTCTGTAACACTGTAATAATGTATTGTTGTTCTGTCACTGACAGTATTACAAGAATAGGTCATAATCCGGGAAATGTGTTTCAGGTAGATGGCATGCATGTTTTTTTAGCTCGCAACTGATAATTGTTCTTTCTGTGCAGCATGTAGATGATTACTGACATAAAGCTTGTGAAACTACACTGAACTACCCCTTGACAAGGTTATTTTTGGTCAATCTGACAACAACACACAAAAATTTTCTTTGATCACTCATTTTTGAAGCAGTTTGCTTTGTCAAGTAATAATGAGATCTGTGGGAGAGCAATGTTCAAAATTCTAGTTCAAATATTATTGAATACTTTTGAATGGGTAAAATGATTTTTGTAAGTCCATACATCATTAATAAACTAATTAGAATTCTTGATTTTGCCTCTGGTGTTTTATTCTATTCTCTAAGTGCTTTTAAATTATGTACAGGTCTGAATGGTCAGGTACACTTTAAAACTAAATTAAGACAAACAGGATTCTCCTTTGTTCTTTGGATATACGCCTAAAAATGTGGATTAGTCTTAACATGTTTATGCTGAGCTGATTTATATTCTACTTTAAGATGGCATGATCACCAGTCAAGACCTCTAGCTATGGAACCTAGCCAGTGCATGCAAGCAATACGAAAAATACTAACATCATCAATCTACCTGTTGTACAAAATGAATAGGGAAATGAAAGATAGAGCTATAGATAGAAAACACATCATAGCTTACGTATGTTTTGAAAGCAGTTTAACTCTAGGCAGGCACGGATAAAAGGAATTGGTAAGGCTAAAGAAAATAAACTCTGGAGATGGTATGCAGAATTTTATGGAAATATTTGACTTCAGAGATGAACAAGAAGTTTTAGAACTCCTTGCATTATGTGAGATGTCATTTAGGTCAGTAAATGAATCCTTTCACCCCACTAAAAATTATTTTCGACAATTGAATTAATTCCTCTAATTAGATCTTACCTAATGCCCATAATTCCTACGATAACTCAGTGTTAAGAAAAAGCTTTTTTCAAGCCATCCATATTCACTAGGTCTGATTACTAAAAGTAAATAAGAAGCAACTCTGTAGGAGATACTGGATTTACATTAATATACACCCAGTATCTGAAGGAAAATCAGGCTCTATCACACTGCATTATTTTGGATGACACATAGTAAATATCATAAAGCTTTCATTTAAATTAGATACTAAGTATGAAACTGGAAAGTAATAAGACTTCAGCTTAGAATTTTTTTTTTCTTTAGACAAATGTCTTATTTATTCAAACAGCAAAATCCATAAAGCTACATTACAGAATTTATCTGTGTCCTACGTAGCATTGTGAGAATTCTCTATGAGATATTCAGTGTGCTAAAATTGAATAAATACACTATTTAATGTTCAATATGACTGAAAAACAAAAAAGCCTCTTAATGAAATAGCGGTAAATAAAAATTAAAATAAGTATTAAATATCGTTCCAACAATAAACATGGAAAATCAGAATAGCAGCTAATGTTCTGAATGAACAGGCTTTAATATTAAAAATCATTAGTAAAATAAAATTAGAAATGACAATTTTCTACCTTGCTGAAGAATAATTTATGTAACCTCAGCAGAGACATTTTGAACTAAATAGAATCAGTTAAATATAGAATTAGAAACAAAGTGCCAGAGCATTTTTGCAAAAGCAACAGGGTTGATAGTTTATTGTTGTTGTAATCAAGGGCACCCGGATAATTTCTATTTCTATTAGAAAAACTCCCTCTTAGAAATCTTTCAATTGCCAGAGCTTGTGCTTATATGAAATATAAATCTCTTTTTGCAGCAACTGTATATGGTTTTCTTTCTTCCATTCTTTTTCTGCCCCTGTCCTTTTTAATTTTAATTTTTCTTTTTGCACTTGGGCTTTCTTTTTCTCCTCTAAGAAATTCCAAAGTTTAAACATTTCTCTTGTATTAAATTTTGGTGAAATAAATTAATTTTGAAACTCTCATCTGAAAAAGATCCCCTTAAATAGCTTATTCTGACACTGTGCTATCAACCGACTTTTATGAATTACATCACTTTTTAGTTTTAGAGGTTTTTGACTTTCACAGCATGAATTGCAATTTGTTTCTCCTTCCCTGTGAGCAAGCCATATCTTTCCTGTGATGCATTTCTGTCTCTTCCTTTGGCTAAAGTGCTGTGAGGGTGCAAGAGAAACGTCCTGAAATTATATAATATTTTATTTTTCCAGCTTTTATTTCTAATTGAAATATAAAATATTTCAATATTGTTTTTTTCCTAATGGAAAAAGACAATATTTATCCTCCTAACCATTTGGCCTATTACTCTTCCTCCTACTTCCTTTTTCTTATGCGAAAGAAAATAAATCAGTGTAATATTTGATATAAGGTCTGAAAACCTTTGATTGGTGACTGTGATATTCTAAAATATAAAATACTCATCGCATAGATAAATAATTCCAGGCTAAAATAATTTTGCAATACTCACTCATGTGCATAATGCTATTGACTTTTAAGCATTCTTAATAACTGAATGTTATCAGTAGAAAAAAAAATCATTTTCTGAAAGGTTGATATTTTTTCTTGACTAATATGACAGATAGTCCTGAAAAAATACTGTAGTCAGCAAATTTGAGCCTTTGTAGTATATCACAAACAGTGAAACCATTTCAGTAATGCCAAGCACTTGAAGAGAGAGGAGAGAGAAAGATACCTTTTCCATCAAGACAAAGTGACTCTTGCTCTATTTGCGCAGTGTGGATTTTCTCATAATGGCAAAGAGCCCAAACGAAATTTTTTTCATTTGATGTCTAGCTAGACTTGAGACTCTTTGCTGAGAATGCTTTTAGCACCATTTAAACAAGGGGTTGAAAACATCTGCAGATACAAGTACGTTGTTTGAAACAGTTACAAATAGAAAAAAATATTATTATAATAATATTTTATGCTCTAAGTTTTAAATCAGTCAGAGACCCATGTGATCAAAGGTGTATGGTGAGATGCCAACATGTCTCCTAAATATTTTATTTTAACCATTGTTTGAGTGTAAGTGTGGACCTGATGGATTTAGATTTGCCACTCATGTTAAAACTACTCTGCAGTAGAACTACAAAATTAATGAAAGTGACTGTTAGGATTTAACCCCAGCCAGCAACAAGGACCAGGCATCTGCTCGCTTATTTGTCCCCCTCCCTAGTGGGATGGGGAGGAGAATCAGAAAAATAAAGAAAACTTTTGGGTTGAGATAAAGACAGTTTAATATGCAAAGCAAAAGCCGCACATGCGAGCAAAGCACAAGAAGGAATTAATTCACCCCTTCCCATTGGCAGGCAGGTGTTCAGCCATCTCTAGGAAAGCAGGGCCCCATCACATGTAATGGTTACTTGGGAAGACAAACAGCATAACTCCAAACGTCTTCGCTTCATTCTTCTTGCCCCAGTTTCATATACTGAGCATGACATCATATAGAATGGAATATCCCTTTGGTCAGTTGGGGTCAGCTGTCCCGGCTGTGTCTCCTCACAACTTTTTGTGCACTCCCAGCCTACTTGCCGGTGGGTAGTATGAGTAGCAGAAAAGGCCTCGGCTGTTTAGCAACAACTGACAACACCAGTGTGCTATCAATCAACACTATTCTCATCCCAAATCCAAAACACAGCACTATACAGACTTATTGGCAAACTGGGTTAGCATGTTTATGGAAAGACAGGTTTTGTAGCTAGAGGTATCACTGGCATCACATTTATCCACCTTTGACAGCCAAGGAAAGGTATTCCCCAGATCTTTAAAATTCATCAGAGAAAATAAACCTGTTTTTGAAGGATTAATATTTCCAACCAAAAATGCAGATGTGTAAGATTTTCTTTGAGTATTATGAGGAATTACTAAATTTAAGAAACTTGAGAAAGTACCCATGAATTTATTATGATTGTTAATATGGAAAAAAAAATCAGGAAAAAAAAAAGAATACAAAAGTGATAACATGAGACTAGAAGGATTTCAGCCACTAGTGTTACAGGTAACTTTGCCACTGGGTCCAGAATTCTGTTCTGTGAGTATTTTGTACAGTAATCCAGTAAAATAATTTTTTATAAGATGACAATGTTTGGAAGATTTTTATCACATTCTGATCTTACCTGTGCTTCTGCATCCTTACCTTTGATGCTTTTTGCATGTTTATCTTTAAATGGAGATGTGTCTTTAACAGACCACCTGTAAAGTACATTAAATTAAAGACTCTCATGAAGTCTTTTACTGAGTGACAGTAGTAGTACTAGTGCAGCCTTCTGCTAGAAACCCACCATTACTGGTTTATTAGTACCTTTCATTCAAGTTATCTGCTCTGCTGTTATTTTTGCTAACAACAGATATGACAGTCAGGGCTCAGAACTAACAATAATTTGTATCCTAGACTCTACCTGGTAAAGAGTTTCCATTGTAGGCTATCAGAGAGCCATCACACTATGTTATATTTACTAGGGGAAGAGAAAAATGATAGGGAAAGCTTGCGTTTCTTACCCAATTATACTAATAAAGTAAACAAGCTTGATTTATAGCAAATAATGGGTCTTGTAAAGCAGAAGAGTCCAAATAATATTTCCTTGCAGCTCTGTGGGCACAACTCTGACTGGTGTCATATCTTGCGTTTTCTTTCTCTGTTTAAATTTCTCACTGCTAGGAAGGATTTTCATCCTGGGGCAAGGCTTGAATATAAAGCATTCTCATATAAAAAGCAATTTATGTGGGGGGTCATAATCTGTCCCCAAGCATAGCCTGTATTTCTGATATGTGTTCTGTAGAGATTTGCTATATTTGGTATGAACCCTAGATCAAGAGTACTGGAAGAGCGATAACAAAGAGCACAGCCTCAGAGACACACTGTTTGTTGCACACTCCTCTCTCCTAGGAAGGACCACTACAGCTACTATTATGAATCCAATATAGATTACAAACACTGAACATGAAAGTGTAAATAAACCCTAAAGAACTCTGTTGTTTCTGCTGCCACCAGACTTTTTTTGGGTGTTTTTGCCCTGGATCTCTTAATCATTGAAACAGAAACATTTTTTTGTTTGTCATTAATGCACTCTACTAGGAGTACCGTTCAGGACTTGGGACATGTGGCTTTCCCAGAAACCTGTTGTAGATTTCTTTTTTTTTTGCCTTAAAACAATTTAGGCAAGTAATTTCTCTTTTCCTTTCCTCCCAAAGTCTATGCTGGGGATTATGTTCCCCCCTTGTTTAGTACAAGACTAAATGCTGAGGTGACAAATGCCACATAAGACCCTGCAGGGAATAAAAGATTTGAGAGCACTGTTCTTACACCTAATTTTGGTTTCTATGTCCTTTTCAGCATTTAGAACAAACACTTACACTCTTGATATGTATATAGGGAACGCCATACCACATAGTACACCTGTGATTCACTAAAGCCTGTAAATAAAATATGCTTCTGTTCTAAGAGTATCACATCCATCTCCAAAACTCAACTTAGAAAACTAGGTTATATCTTGATTTTGCATGGAATCACACTGAAAGAATGTCATCAAGGTTAGTAGGTCATGTAATTAGAAGTTTAAAAATCATAAAATTTAGGGGGTTTTGAGAGTTCCATTCAGTTCTCCAGCTGAAATCAGCTTCCCTACTAGGGGTTTTATTGTTTTATTCACTACATGGGTTTCAGATTCCAAAAATATAGAAACTGACAAAGACCTGAAAAGACCTGGTATTTGTTTTGTTTTGCCTTTTTTTTACAGAGAATCTTCTTTTTTCCCCATGAGCTGGTCAACACTAGAACACCATGGAAAAAATAACAGGCAATCATGAAATTAAACTTTAGAATATACCATACAGACGTTACATCAAACAGCTAAGCAGCCCGTAGCTCTGTTTGGGTCACAACTAAAAGAGGAAGGAAACCTGGCAGGGATTCAGAGCACACAAGCTATCTTGTTTTAATTCCCAGTGTGGACAAGTGCTACTGCACAGTCAAAACAGTAGAATCATAGAATCATAGAATTGTCTAGATTGGGAGGGACCTTTCAGATTATTGAGTCCAACCATCAATGTAACATTGACAAAACCATCACTAAACCATGTCGCTAAGCACCACGTCTACCCATCTTTTCAATACCTCCAGAATATCAATGTGTTGAGAAAAATGAAGCAGCTTATCCCATCCCATCCCATCTGTCACTCAGCAGTGTCAGAGGAAGCCCACGCAGTTAGGTGAAGCACACTGGAGCTGTAAGAAGATGGCAAATGCTCTGTGAGAATATATTACTCTGTGTGGATGCATGTGCAAACTACTCATCCATAGAAACTGTGAGGCAAAGAAAATTAGCAGAGCCATTCCGTACAATCTTTTAAGTGTCCCAAGTAAAAAAATAAAATTAAAAAATCCTTGTGTCTCAATAAATTCATTTTTAAAGTTTATTATTTGAAGACATGTTCTATATTTTTGTTGGTTTTGCACAAGACATGTCATGACATTGACGTGACTTTTTCTTCTTGAAGTCTAGTTTTTTGAACAAGGCAGGGCACCAAAGTTTATCGAAGATAAGGCTGCCAGAATTTTGCAATGGGAAAAAGTTTGCATTTTTGCTCCTTATCTCTGACAATAATGAACCATTTTAGTTGTTTCATATTTTGTTTTTAAAGATTTCTCAGGCAGACACTGAATCTGAAAGACAGTTAAATAGTTTGAATTATGTGGACTGAAATAAATGAAAATGGATTCTTATAGTGGAAAATATCTCTCAATTCCAGTGACAAAGGATGACATTTGTGTTAATGAAGGGATGAAGGAATATTAGGGAGAAAAAAACCCTAAAAGCTCTAGTATTCTATCTTCTTTTCATTTAGAAGAATATAAATGAGAATTATAGCATGATTTTTTTCCCCATTTATCCAGTTTAAACTTAATTGCAGGACTGATACTAGTAACATAAAATATAGTTGCAGCTCTATATGGGACTATCTGCAGCAGGCAAATCCAGTTATTAATGGAGACTCCTAATAACCTAGTGTGGTTTCCTTGGAGTTTCAGGTAAAGAATAAAAAAACCCAAACTATTTGCAAATCAGAGAGACTTGACTGAAATCAACTCAAAATCTAATGTAAAGCACATGGGAGCAAATAACCACGTTGTTTTATAAATAACTTAATTCATGCAGTTACACAGACCTTTTACACTTAAGTGACTGTGTGTACTAATACAAAACCAGATCCCATTTGCATCTGGATTTTTAAATGAGTATTAAGATATGTGTACTAGAAACATTTATATGCTCTTCCATTCAGGAAATGTGGGATGCTGATTATTTTTTTTTGTGGTTATTTTTTTTTGTGGTATCATTTCTAAGTGGGGCTTTGTGGCAAACCCCTTGCTGTTATGTGAGAAAAAAGGGGCTAAGAAATTTAAGTCATGATGAGCACACATACATTTCATAGAATCATAAAATCATAAAATCATAGAATCATGGAATCATAGGATCGTACAAAACTAGGTAGGAGTGGACCTCAAGGATCATCTGGTCCAACCTTTCTTGGCAAAAGCACGGTCTAGAGAAGACGGCCTAGCACCCTGTCCAGCCGAATCTTAAAAGTGTCCAATGAAGGGAAATAAACCACTCAGGGGAGATTATTCCAATGACTATTTACCACCACCCTCTGGGTGTGGTCTGTCAGCCAGTTCCCCCAACCACTGCACAGGCCAGTTTTCTAGGCAATAAGAATTTGTGAGCCAAAGCTATTAATAGCTTCACAAGACAATGACAATAGTTTTGACTTAGCTGAATGGTGGAAGGACTGAAGGGAGACCTGAGTAACAAGGCTTTTTTTTTCCCCCTGAGCTCCTGCCCAAGTCATATGAAGGGAGATGCAGGTATAATTGAAGATGGCTCAAAATTAGGAGATTAATTGAGCATCAGGCTTGCGGTCAGAGGCTCAAAACCATTTCTTTTACTGCTAGGGAGGGTAATCAGCTCCTGGGAAGGAAGACAGTGAATAATGAAATGTCTGCTCTCTTTTTAAGTACAATGTGACACATACTCTGAGAAAGCTCCCTGGTATAATTTAAGGAAAAGAAAAGGGAAATGGGAAAAGAGGAAAGGTGAAAGGAAACAGGGAAAGGGAAAAAAAGGGGAAAGGGAATATCCTGGTTTGGGGTGAAGGAGAGCCAACTTTCTGTTCAGTGAGAGAAGCTCTTGCTTACACTTATTGTCATGGAAACCAGGGTCAGCTGGCTTGGATGTTTATCCTGTGGAAGGGTTACACCTGTGGACAGGTCAGGTGACCCAAACTGACCAATAGGCTATTCCATCCCATCTGCCATGCTCAGTATAAAAGCTGAGGGATGAGGGGGTTGGGGTGGTTTATCTTCACTTGGTTTCTTTTCAAGGGGCTTGTTGTCTTTGGATCTTTTCCACTGGGCTCTTCTTCAATGGACTGCTTCTTCAGTGGCTTGCTTTCTTCCATGATTGATGTCTGAGGAGGACCCGGTCATCTCATGTGCCTTTTGATCCTGGTGAGTGTGTTCCAGTTCCCATTAGTCACTGAATCCAGTCTGGAACTTTCCCAGTGTGTGCCAGTGACATATTGTCTCTATTTCAATATTTTTTTATTTTTTGTATTTTATTATTAATATTTCATTAAAGTAGTTTAATTTTATTCCTAAAGGCACACATCTCTTTATCTCTCTTCTTCCTCTCCTTAGAGCAAGAGGTGGGGGAGAGCATCTTTCATCTTGTCATTGGCCAATCTGGCCAAGGGAAAAGAGGAAGGGGGAAAGGGAAAATGGATGTGGAAGGAGGAGAGGAGAATATGATCTTACAAACATGAATGTTCTCCAATGCTATATAGTCCAGTAGAGTACACTTTGTATTTTGATCACTGTTAACTCACTATACTCAGCTTAAGTAGAAAGTGGGCTCACAAGAAACCCACAATTTTTTTTGTCAATTGTGAAACAAATAAATGTGTCCTTTATGAGAACTTCTGAGGAATGATAAATCATGTACTATAATGTCCAAATACAATAGAATTTTTTGTAAATTCACCAAGATTCAATGGAACAAAATAGTGTGAACTGCTAGAGCAGAAGTTAGGGCTCCAGAGAAATAAGCTTCAAGGTGGTATTTCTTTGAATGAAACCCTTTGTGCTACAAGTGAGGCAATGTAATAGGACACTTTATGCATTTGATTCACCATTTTCATTGGTTCAATTTTAGCAATGATAACTTCTTTCTTTAAAGACGTGAATAATCTGTGTTTTTATAAAACCTGTTTCAGTAAATAACCTGTGATCAATTTATTTTAATTAAGAGCTTTACTGAGCCTGGTGATGTTACTCTTCAGTGTAAATTCAGCTATATGCATTTTCAGTCAAATCTTAGTTGAAAGAAGTGTAGATAAGGAGTTGCATGATTGAATCTTTAAGCTAGAATTGCATTTGGTAACATTAAAAAGTATGTGTTTCAGACATGCCCTTTCTAACTATTCTGTCAATTGTGTGTACTCTACAGTACAAATAGACTTAAAATGGACAGGAATTATGACCAGAAGTCCAAAAGAAGAGACTCTACTTCAGCCCAGAAGGTGTGGAGGGAGATGACTAGAAATTAAAACTAGAGGGGGAAAAAGAAAACAGCACAAATATAGGGGAAATGAGCAAAAGAAAAAAAAACATTGCTTGACTTTGTTCATTCTTTATTAAAAAGGAAATCCTTAAAAGCCTCATTTTAGAATCGGTTGTCTCCATTTTTATCACTGAAGAACTACATCAGCAGCAACTGGAAATTTTGCCTAGTGAAAAGAAGGGAACATCCACTATAGCTTTTAGTTAAATAATTTCAATTTTACACAATGTTCACTTACTCTGGAAAAAATACAACACAAAACTTTCTGCAAAATGTTTTCTTTGATTCTGTTAGGAAAAAATAGTAGTCTTTTTGTTTTTCCCTCTTCTTCAGTAAAACTTTTGCTGGTGACCTAAGTTTTTCCTTCGAGTTTTTAATATACAGTTTCAGTGTCTTTTAAAATGTTCATTTTTCTTTGTCATTATTCCTTTTCTTCTTGTTCTTCCTACAGATTTCATTTTATTACCATTTGACTGTTCACAGTGTTCCTGTTCCCCTGATCCTCTGTTATTTTCTTTGGCCATTATATGTTTCTAAAGAAGAGTTCAGCTGTACAGTGGCACTCTCAGTGCCACAAATGTGTTATAGGGTAGGAACTAGATAGAGCTTTTGCTTTTTCTTGATCTCTTGTGCACACAGAAATGTTCTTACTGCTTCACTAGACCCAGAAACTTTCCATATTTTGTGTGTACCTCTTACTTTTCTGAAGTCTGAAGACTTAAATTTGATGTTTGAACAAGTTGTGCTATGTTTCTAGCTGAGGAAATAAGTATGTAAGGACAGCCAGAAATGCAGACCAGTGAAAAATAAGCAATGCTTTAGCTCAGTCATGGTGCTACAGAAAATGTTGCCCAGTGTTCTGACTTACATCCAGACTTGTTCACTGAGGTTTTGTGAGCAGGCTCTTCCTACTTGTGTATCATTGAAAATACTAATTCATGGGAGTACTGTGTGGGCTCCACCACTGTTGGACACTTTTTTGTCTGTTTTTATCTTTGCCAGATATTCCCTGACCTAACACAAAGATTTCAAATTTCATGAGACAATTTAGGCAATTTGAAATTCTTCTTAGCAATTGCTTCAAGCAGACAGAAGTAGTAACACAATGGATAAGCTTAGGTAATATCAGGATCCTGTCTCTATGTCAGTATACTATAATGCAGTTTCAGGGTCCTTAGCTCTTTTCTGTTGGGGTAGGAGTTTCCTTGTTAAAGGGGAAGATACTGCAAACTCTTCTCTTTGTTCTTCAGATATCACTTGCACCCTTGTTACAGCAGAGTCTGTCTTTGCAAAACTGATTCATGGAATTACATAGATCATCACCAATCTAAATCTAATACTGTTCCATGTGAGTTAAATTCATTCAAATTTCAAATTCATATTGATTCTGGTATGGGTAGAAGTTAATATTTTCTGCAAAGGAACAGTTTATTCTGTCAATGCAGTCAAAGTGAATGAATGACTTTCATTAAAGAGAATTCATCTTTCCAGTGTGTCACATACAACAAGTTTTGTTTTATTATTGCAAAATCTCATACAAGCTTGGGGAAAACAGGTGAGTGCGGGGGTTCACTGCTTGTTTTTGTCAATAACAAGGGCAATAAATCTTATACAGTGATAGGAAATTCAACAATATTATTATTGAACTGATTATTACTGATGTTGCTTAAAAAAAGCAAGTATGGCAATACTGCTGTCGTTATTACAGAGGATCAGTTTCATCACCAAAGGATATCATTGCTTTTAATGGATAATTACCTCTAAATACATTTTGTGAAAAACTGGACTGTAGAAAATATGCAACTCTTCACATCAATTTTATATGCTTGATACAGTAAGGTAAAAAATCAATGGCTAATGTGTGTTTGAAGGTACTCATAAATAAACTTATTAACTGTTAGTAGGTTAAGATACTTTAATAAACCAGCACTGTTTGTGCTAATTCCATTTTCACTTAAGGCATGTTTGCACTTTGTGATGAACAGGCTATGCAGTTCAGCGCTGAGTACATCTACAGGAAGGATAACTGTCTGTTTAGAAAGTACTCTTGGGAATGTGTAGAGTCATGCATAAGATAACAGAGCATCTTTAACTGCTGTTTTCGACAGTCAGGAGTCACAGCAAATACAGACAAGCAGGTCTGTAATTGCTGGAGAATAAGGAAAATGGTGTGCAAGACCTTTCATATATCTGACTTGGAGAATGGGCCAGGGAGTCAGGAAAAACAGGCAGGAAATCTAAGTGTAAAGATATTTTCTGTGACCTTATGGAAGTTACACAACTCCTCTGTGTTGTGATAATTACATCTGCACTAATTTAAGGCTCTTAGATGACATCTGCTGGTTTTGTGTTTTTATTTTTTTAATTATATGTTTGCATCTGGAGTGACTGGACTTCATCAGGATTTTAAAGGTTTCATTTATGGAATTTTATTTGTATTCACAGCAGAAGTTGATTGGCACATATTCCTAAGTATGTACTATTTTGCAATGCGAGCTACAATAACATGTATATATTTTTTAACTTGAACTTTGAAATCTGGAGATAATCTTCCATTTCTAATGTGTAATCTAACTTTATACTAATGATTTTACACTTCCTGTATGGTTTGGGCCCCAAAGCAGAAAAAAGTGTGGCAAAAGCACACACCTGTGTCCAATCAGCACACAGTTGTGTTTGATAAGCACACATATCTGTCAGATGAGCAAAAGTATTAGAACCACCAGATCTGTCAGCTGTATTAGCAATATAGTTTGTTTGATCCCTATGACAAGCTAAAGGTGAGCTATAAATGGAATTAAAAATATGCAGTGAGTTTTCTGAGAAAAATTATGGAGCATGAATGACCAACAACCCCAAATTTCATTTCAGATAATATTGCAAGCTATAATTGATATGATAATTAAGGATTACAGTCAGAGAATTTGGTTGGGGAAGATGATAAAAGGGAGAAAGAAGTGGAAACTGGAAAAAATTAATTCCAGAAAACAGGAGAGAAGAAAGCCAAGTTGCTACAGATATATTGATGAGAAAGCTGTTCTTACAGATACAAATTCTTTTTACAAAACCAAAGCATACAGAATACTGATAAGGGAAAGACAGGTGAGAGACAAAAAAAAGAGCATTTTGAAAGGCAGCTGTGTAAGGTAACTCCCCTGTGTGGGCTAGATTTGAATGAGAGCACTGACTTGCCAAAAGAGCAGCTCCGTATTTGTGTACTGGAGTAGTGGTTTTATTTCTTTCTTTTGTAGGAATGTTTTAGTTAAATAGTCAATAGTTTATTTTACCAAAGTAAATGATAAGACTGGGATGGGGACTTCTTTGAAATTTGCCAGTTTAAACTCAATCCAAAGCAATATAACATACTTGAAAAAGTTTAGTTGGAATAGTAGATCCACACAAGTGATGGAGACAAACTCAGTGCCCGAGGGAAGTTTGGCATTCTTCATTGCTGAGACTTGTTTCATAAACTACAGAAAGGAAAGTAAAAACTGCAAAAAGCAAAGGCTTGTTAGTTATTCCCTAGAACATTCCTTCCAAAACAGAAGAAAACTCATTGGTCTGGTCTCCCCTGTGAAGAGGAAAGCAATATACAGACAACCTGAACACTACAAAATATTAGTTCTTCCTTACACTTCAGTGACTTAATTGTGTTTCTTAATATGTGAGGTTTTCAGACCACTTCCACGAGGTGGAAAAAGATATGTAAAGGCTCATGGCTTTCATTAATCAGAAAGGCTAAAGGAATCAGCTCAGCAGTGTGATAGAGATGAAAAATCATTTGTCACATTGTCACACACAGACATGTACACACACAAATAAAAACACACAGAAAAATAAGACCTTATGATGCTTGATGAGTTGGTTCTTCTGACTGCTGTTCCCCAGTTATCTTTGGTCTGAACTTCTGTTTTATTTATGTTAAGTCATGCAACTTTACGTTATTTGGAGAGCTTTTGATCATGTTAATACCACCAATTTCTACAGACTGAGCCTTATTCATAAAAAAGCATTTACAGTGAAACTGTATTAATACTGTTTAAGTCATTTCTTATTGAAACAATAGTCTCTGTGGATTAGGCTGCTGGCCAAACACACTTTGTGTTTAATGTCTAATTATTCAAGAAGGCTGAATAAGAGCTGGGACAGTCCATGACAACTGCTTGAGAACAACTTCAAAAATTTTATAGCTAGTAGGTCTTTCATTCTGTTGCTGATAAAATTTAGTTATTTGAAGCCAGTGTCTGGAAATTAACCTTTGCATGCACTGAAGAAATCGTTCTTGTTTACCAAGCATTTTGCTCAGAAGTTGCTTACCTATCAGCACTCTATTGCTTCCCTGCTTCTTTTTCTGCAGAGGTACCATGTTTATAAGGGGCTGGTTCTACATAAAAAAATTAGGAGATACACTTTGTAGCCATGAAACTTAATCCTTACTATGCTAAATCAATTCTAAGTTTCTTTTTGACCAAATTTACAACATCTCAGGAGTTATATATACAATAACTCATTTTGCCTAGATTTGGAGGTTTCGGTGTGCAGTTCTGTTGTGTGAAATGAATCAGGATCTTTTTCTTCTGTTTGAGTCTGGATGACATACTGCTTCTGAGCTTCAAGCTCATTCAAATTTCAAATTCAGAGTAACTGTTCAATGGTTCATATTACTGAACTGCATCAAAATAGAAAATATTCCTTCATTTTGATGATGAATTCTGAATGAATTCACAAGTACTTTGCAGATGGCATTAGATTTACACATAGGTGGAATCCTGACTTGTACCTGTTGGATTCTGTGACTGGTACTGGCAGTAAATTTAGTCACTAGGAAATGCGTTTTAATTGTGGTCATATATATTGTGATTCGGTAAAGTAAGTGTTAGTTCCTTGGCTAGTCTACAAAATACTTGAATACTTATTCTAGCACTTTACATGTAATTGCTTAAGTTTTTCTGTTTGAAAATACCAAAATAAAACTGATAACATTCCAAATAAAGGGAAATATATAGCATGCTAGCAAGGCTACACATTTACAATGCATCACATAAGCTGCATCCTCTGTCAGAGGAAACAAATATTGTTGTGCTGTAATTTAATGTTTTTGCTACCAGAGAGAGCAGGAAGCTTTGAAAACCATGTTTTGTTTTTGTCTCAAAGGCCAAATTTATTCTGTCAAAACATTTAACTTCATCAAAACCTTCTGCTGAATTTTATATTAATATGCAAGGGGAGTTCCACAAGAGTTATGGCCTGTCATATTTTCAACAATGCCCTACATAATGGCTTCAATATGCCTGTCATAAGCTTATCTTGTCTTAGCAATGTCTACAATTATGCAGAACTCAGCCCTTTTAAATAATTAGATAAATGTGTATTTTTGACAGGAGCTGCTGGTTCTAACTTTCAGAATTAAATACTATAACACATAATCTCTAGTGTCTGTCTTCTACATATGTATATTTTTCTCCCCTTTCTATATGCTTTCATTATTTATCATAATATTGTATATTTGTTGTAGGTAGCATGCTATGCAAAGCTATATATTGTGTTATGTTGTGTATGTATTGTATACTTATGGAGAACCCCAAAAGTCTTCCTGCAGGAATTTGACATCATTCCTCTTGATTTCAACAGAAACTGAAGCAGCCTATTGTTTAGAAGGCTTCTGCAGATGTATGCTAGGAGATACAGCAAGATGTGGTATTGCAAGATGTGGTATTGCTCTGAAACAGCATGCTTAGGTACAACAACAGTATAGCTGTATCAGCCTGGCATTCTGCTAACATGCTGAATTGGCTTTTCTAGAGCAGGTTTTACCCCAGGTAGAACTCAATATTTATTGGGTGCTAAAGAGATTCCAATGTCCAGCTCACCATATCCACAGCTAGCTCAGCTGTCACCATGAAGAACAGAGGCCAGATTTATTATGAAGTAACCATCTTTACTAGTATTGCCTGGTGCAAAGTACATGTAAGTTAATGGAAGTTAATCATGCAAGTTAACAACATGGATTTAATTTTAAAAGGTTGAGTCTCACTGCAAGTTCATTTGCCTTATAAATATGTAGGTATAATGACTGTAATGGTATTGATATGAAAAGGAATATTTTCCTTACCCTGGATGTGGGGGGGAAAGTTGCAACCAATGACCAGGAGAAGGCTGAGATACCTAATGCCTTCTTTGCCTCCATCTTCAATAGTCAGACCAGCTACCCCCAGGGTGCTCAGCCTCCTGAGCTGGAAGATAAGGATGGAGAGCAGAACAACCCACCCATAATCCAGGAGGAAGTAGTCAATGATCTGCTTCTGCACCTTGACGCACATAAGTCTATGGGGCTGGATGGGATTCACCCAAGAGTACTCAGGGAGCTGGTGGGAGAGCTCACCAAGCCTCCCTCCATCATTTGTCAACAATCTTGGTCAACAGGGGAGGTACCAGATGACTGGAGGGTGGCTAATGTGATGCCCATCTACAAGAAGGGTTGGAAGGAAGATCCAGGGAACTACAGGCCTGTCAGCCTGACCTCGGTACCAGGAAAGATCATGGAGAAATCATCCTGAGTGAGCTCTCACGGCAAGTGCAGGGCAGCCAAGGGATCAGGGCCAGCCAGCATGGGTTTAGGAAGGGGAGGTCCTGCTTAACCGACCTGATCTCTTTCAATGACCATGTGACACGCCTTCTGGACGTGGGAGAGGCTGTGGACGTTGTTTATCTGGACTTTGGTAAGGCCTTTGACACCGTCCCCCACAGCATTCTCCTGGAGAAGCTGGCGAATCATGGCATAGACAAGTGTACCCTCAGCTGGATAAAAAACTGGCTGGATGGCCGTGCCCAGAGAGTTGTGATTAATGGGGTGAAATCCTCTTGGTGGCCAGTCACCAGTGGTGTCCCTCAGGGCTCAGTTTTGGGGCTGGGTTTGTTTAATATCTTTATCGATGATCTGGATGAGGTGATTGAGTGCACCCTCAGTAAGTTTGCAGATGACACCAAACTAGGTGGGAGTGTTGATCTGCTTGAGGGTAGGAAGGCTCTACAGAGGGACCTGGACAGGCTGGATCGATGGGCCAAGGCCAAGTGTATGAGGTTTAATAAGGCCAAGTGCCGGGTCCTGCATTTCAGTCACAACAACCCCAAGCAACGCTACAGGCTTGGGGAAGAGTGGCTGGAAAGCTGCCCAGCTGAAAAGGACCTGGGGGTGATGGTGGATGGGCAGCTTAACATGAGCCAGCAGTGTGCCCAGGTGGCCAAGAAGGCCAACAGCATCCTGGCTTGTATCAGGAATAGCATGGCCAGCAGGAGCAGGGAAGTGATCATGCCTCTGTACTTGGCACTGGTGAGGCCTCACCTCGAGTACTGTGTTCAGTTCTGGGCCACTCTGTACAAGAGGGACATCTGGACCGTGTCCAGAGGAGAGCTACCAGGCTGGTGAGGAGTCTGGAGACCAGGTCATATGAGGAGAGGCTGAGGGAGCTGGGCATGTTTAGCTTGGAGAAGAGGAGGCTGAGGGGAGACCTCATTGCCCTCTACAACTACCTGAAAGGAGGTTGGAGAGAGGTGGGGGTTGGCCTCTTCTCCCAGGTGAATAATGACAGGACCAGAGGAAATGGTCTGAAGTTGCGGCAGGGGAGGTTTAGATTAGATATCAGGAAGAATTACTTTACTGAGAGAGTGGTCAGGCACTGGAACAGCCTGCCCAGGGAGGTGGTTGAGTCACCATCCCTAGAGGTATTTAAGAAATGTCTAGATTTGGCACTTCAGGGCATGCTCTAGTGGCAGAGATTGTAGGGGTTTGGGGTTTTTTTGTGTGTATGGTTGGACTCGATGATCTCAAAGATCCCTTCCAACCATGAAGATTCTATGATTTTTATCCCTTATATTCTGCTGTAGGACTGGAGGGAGGAAATTTATGAATACCATAGTGGAAAAAATATCTAGCAAATTTTTTCCAAATACTTTGGATAGGTATTGGCTGTCTAAAGAGCATGCCACTGCTTGGTTAAACATACATATATTATTCGCAGCATTGTAGCTGAGTTCCAGCCTTTTATGGACAAGTAGGCCCATACATTTGTATTTGTTTTGTGATGCTCATACTGAGTACCATCTAGTTTGTGGAGCGGGATTTATTTCATCAAACTTCAGGTGTAAGCTGAAAGAATATAGATTTAAATGAGATATTAAGAAGAAATTCCCTACTCTGAGGTTGCTTAGACACTGGAACAGGTTGCTCAGAGAAGTTGTGGATACCTCGTCCCTAGAAGTGTTCAGGGCCAGGCTGGATGAGGCTTTGAGCAGCCCGGTCTAGTGGGAGGTGTCCCTGCCCATGGCAGGGGGGGTGGAACTAGATGATCTTCAAGGTCCCTTACAATCCGAACCATTCTATGATTCTATGTTAGCATATGAGGTATAGTCATTTAGTCTCCCTTTAGAATCACAGGACATGTAATTCATCTCATCCTGAGGCAGACATAAGACATGTCAGATGAATAACTTATCTCCATTGATTTAAAAGGAAGTCTAGGATATAATTCAGGCATAGGTACCACTGTTGGAAACATCAAAAGTGAGATGATATGTCACTTTAAGAGTCTTTCATTGTGGACAGCAGGAAAAGACTGAAAGCTTTTGCAGGGTAAAATATATATTCTTTTTAAAACCAATACCAGTGCCCCGTCTTCTTTAAACATATCCAATGACTTAGCTCTGTCTCTTGTCATTTGTCCTTCATTTGGTTATGGATTCCAAAGGGCTTTATTTCTTTAACAGAAAACTACAGTACTATGAATGTTTGAAACTTATAATTCTGACCAATCTGCCCAATGTACTATGCAGTTAAAGAAAGTTCAAATTTTGTTTAACTATTGCATTCCTTATAACATCTTAAATGTTTGTAGTTACAATGAATTGTTGTAAAACATCTTCATTGACTACTAATATATATATGTTTATTCAATGCAATATGAGAGGCTAGATAGTGGACACCACAGCTACTGAGAAGAACAACTAAATTATGTAGGATATTTGCTTTTGTAGGACATGAAAAAAGATAGTAGATTTAGTATGATTTGGAGGAGGAGGACTTTTACCAAGAATTTTCCAGAGCTATAAAGAAGTAGGGAAACTGCTTTTCCATTTGAAAATCCAAGAATGGAAGCAATCTCAGATTTGTTCTTTTAATGACTTGAACTGAAAGGAATTCCTCCTATTCAGTTACGACTTGATGTGTGACCTAGCTTTTTTATTACTGAATTTGATTCTTTTTCAAGACTATCATTCCAAGTCAACAAAATAATTTAAACTCTTATTCCAACATCTAATTTACTTATAAATCCTACTCTGACTACTGCAAATTTAGTGAATGGTCTCTTTTTTTCTTATTTGAGAGTGCTTAGTCAGTAGGCTCAGACATAGAGAAGACTCTGTGAAGCCATCTAAGATACGTACTCCCTTTATTTTTACATAGTGTTCTAGTCATTGTTCATCCATGACATAGTATTTAATCTACTTAGTGTAACCTAGATTCTCCTGTGGGGGGGGGGGGAAAACACAACAAAAACCCAAACAAAAACAGAAAAAGAAAAAATATCTCTTCACAAATACCATATGAATTTAAATGTTGAGAGTTTATAGAGCTCTACTCCTACTTTTCTATCTCCCAAATTGTGAAAAGATAAGTTATGTGTTTCATTAATCACTTAAAATTTTGAATAAAAAAAGGAAAGAGAAGGTATAGTATTTTGCATGCTAGTCAGTATTCTTGTACACCTGTAGTTATTACCCTTCTTAGTGTGCAAACTGAAGTTAAACGCAAATTGTATTGACATAACTTTATTGTAATAGTTACTCAAGAGGAACCAATCATAAATCTTAAAGCAATTAATCATAATTACATGATTATACATAATTACATGAAACCAATGGACACAGAATTGACAGTTCACATGTTTTCAATTAGAGTGTTATGTTCTTTCTGCAGAATTGCTGTATTCCATTAGATGAATACAACTTTAATACTTCACAGTAAGGAAAACAGAAATCTCAACTATGACAATGTTCACATGTTTATATGCATGTAAACATATAAAATATGTGCATACATTTAAGTATATGTGTATGTATGTGTGGAGGTATGTATATATTTATATAAAGAATAACTTCTGTTTCAAACTGAACTTGTAATGCAAAGTTGTTTGTATTTATTTACAACTCTAGCATAAATTAATAAATTAAATCCATTTTTCAACATCAAATTCCACTCTTTGGAATTGAAAAATTGTCTTATTTTTTAGTCCAAATATTCAGAGAAATTGTGAAGTTCCATTATACATATTTTTGCTATGTGTAGGTGGCAGGATTTTGCCAGCTGGAGTGCAGCAGGAAAGAGCAGGTGCCAGGGGCTGCTGGTACTAAACACAGCCAGTTCCAGACAATTCCAGTGGACCCACTGTAGGACACAGCTGAGCCCCTCAGCCAAGGTGTTGGCATCTCTGGGAAAATGTGTTTAGGAAAGAGTAAAAAAAAAAAAAGCTGCTCTACAGCAGTTGAGAGAGAGGAACGAGAAAAAAAAAGTGTCTGCAGGATTGTTTCTCTCACACCAAGGTAAAAGGAAAGGGAGGAGGTGCTCCAGGTGCCAGAGCAGAGACTCCATTAAAGCCTGTGGATAAGGCTATGCTGGAGCAGATATCCATACTACAGCTCATGCAGAAGTACCCCATCCTGGAGTGGGTGGATGTTTTCTGAAGGACTGCAGTCCATGGAGGACTTGCGCTAAAGTGAGAGAAAAGTGTGAGGAAGAAGGAGTGGCAGAGAAGAACTGTTATGGCCTTACTGCAACCCACCTATTCCCCATCCACTGACTCTGCTTGGTGGGGATGAGGTAGAGGAGTCAGAAAGGAAGGAATTGAGCCAGGGAATAAGAGGTGGTAGGGGGAAGGTTGTCTTAGTTTTTCCTCTTTGTTTCTCATCATTGTACTCTATTTTTAATTGGCTGTAAATTAAACTGGTCATCCCCAAGTCGAGTCTGTTTTGCCTGTGATGGTAGTTGGTAACTGATCTCCCTGTCTTTATCTTGATCCATAAGTTTTTCCATCTTATTTTCTCCCTCTGTCCTGAGAGAAGTTGGGTGGGTGTCTGGCAGCCCACAAGGGTCAACCCACAACATTAATTTCAGCCACTGTTTAATAAACATAAGCATGGTTAACAAACAGTATTCTGAACTAGTCATTTCAGTGAGGATGAAGTCTGTCCTGATTATCACTGCAAATTTTCAAGTCAATGTAGTGAGTATAGAATTGTAGATTAAGTATGTGTGTCTTTTCATCAAAGCTTTCTACATAATACTGTATCTGCGATTTATCCCAAATCATATTTCTTTAAGGCTAATTATTGATATTTTTTGTAATATTTTATATGACTAACACCTAAGAGCTGTTTAAATTATAAGCAATTGACTGAAAAATTCTAGGTCTGAAAAGGAAAATGAGAGGAGTTAATCCTCCGTATTTTCTTTTTTCTTAATTCAATGAACATAGTAATTTAAGTCCTGTTTGCTGGCATAAACATCTAGAATCAAAATACCAAAATTGATCTTCCTTAACAGCAAATGTTAGAAGATATAAGAATCTATTATTCTTTTGTGTATGGTTGTAGGGAATATCTTGTAAGCCTTTTACAAGCATATAATAAATTGCATTCTGTACTTCAAAGTGAATATTCAATATTTTGCTAAAATTGTGTTTTCAGGGACTCCACTGATAAACTTGCTTATTGGGTTTCTGCAGAGTAAATACAACAACAAAAAAGGATCATTCTTCATGTTTCTGGCACATTTTCTTGAGAAATACTACAGCAGGAACATTCTCTTGATTCACTAGGTCCTGACTTAGAATAAGAGCCAAAATAATTAGTAGATTCAGTTAAATGAGGTATGGAAATAATCAACAATTGATCAAATAAAAGGAAATTAAATCAAGTATTTCATAATCTTTTATAAGATGTAAGAGCTACAGAACTAAGGCTTTCTATTTTCTACCTGTTTATCATTATCTATATAATTCTAACTACCAATAGCCTCTATTTTAAGTATTATCATTTAACTTTGCTCTCTTAGAGTATTGCTATGGTCCCTTTCACTTTTGAAATGTAATTTCCTCTGTATGTTAGACTTCCGTTGATGTTTTTTGTGCTCATTAAGTTGAAAGCTGTATGTGTTCAAACTGCAAGCAGTAATAATACACACTTCCAAAAACCCAACAGTAACCAGTTGCATTATTTAATTATACTGTTTCCCACAAATTGTTTGCTAATGTGTCTTGCTAAACATGATAATGTTCTAGCTATTTTCTCTATTTACTTTCAGACTTATCTCCAAACCAAATACACAGTAATCTTTGATAGGCATGACGCGTTTCCATGCAATGAAAACATTGTAATTTAGTATCTGTAAAAAATGAAATCAAAAGTATGATTTGTTTGGTAATTTTTTGTCATTAGAATTCACTCTCATCTGTACAAAACAAGACAGAAACATACAAAAAGAGGTTAATAATAGAAGCTACAAAATATCTTATTTGTGATGAAGACTTTTACTTGATTTTTTTTTTGCAAGGGAGATGCACACAAATGGTGTAACCTATGCAGACAGATCAGAGCAGCAGGGATAAGCCAGACCAATGTTTCAGAAGACTCAGTAAAAGCAGCTGGTAAACTCTCAGATATGAGCATAAAACAGTGCTGTCTTTCTCCCTACCATGCCATTTGACCCAGAGCTGCTTAGAGGAGTTCTAACATTTAACCTCAAGAAAAAAGGAGAAAAAACCAGCCTGCTACAACAAATGACCAGATATGTTATCTGTTTGGTTTTTTTTATGAGCTTTCTCTGGTTGAATTTCTTTTCTAATGACCAGTGGGACCATCTGCTTCCTTAGATCGTCCACTTTCTTGCGGTCCCTTCATTTTCATTTCCTTCTACACTTTCCCTGCTTATTCTCAACTTTTCTCCCCCTACCATTTTTTTTTATTTTAGCTTATCTTCTCTAAATCCAGAGAAACTGTAGCAACAAAACTAATTGTGGAACTATGTTTTTTTTCTTTTACCACCTGTTATCATCAGTCTATTATCATGTGCATCTGTCTTGCTCTTTAGAACCACCCTTTCTTCAACATTTATACTTTTTATTCTGCAAGCAGTAGAGAGCAAAACAAAGTCTGTACATCCTTCCATAGTAAATATATAATAATAGTTACAATAACTATATAATTTGTTGATAACAGCATATAAGTGATATAAATCTGATAAGTAGATAGCAGAAATAATTTAATTTATTCATCACTTGCCTGTTGGCTCAGCTCATAGTAGGACAAGGCGGGAGGTATAATATCAGACTCTTTATTTTACTGCATTGTCTGCCATGTTATATGAATATTATTTGAGCAGCTCTGTTAACAGTTAGCTCCCACAGGTGATAATATGTGTAGGTCTACCAAAAAAGGTAGCAAAATTACTATTCTTTAATTTAAGAAACCTATGTCCTTACTTCAGTGAGTTTAGAGTTTGTTCCTGACAACATCAGGAAAACAAGTAGATCTGAATAGCAGTAACATGTTAAGTTGGTCTTTTATCTAATCAACTGATAGTCAATGTAATATTACCAGATAATGGATTTTTTTTAATATATAAAAATATCTAAAAGTACAGGTATCTGCTTGATTCTGCCTTGTTACCTGGATCTAGCAGTCTTTCTTGCTTATCATTCTGGAAAAATTAGCAACAATTTTGCGACAGAGACACTAACAGATCTAACTTACTAACAGTGTAAGAATTAGTGACTCTTAATGCAGAGATGCAATTCTAACTAGGTTCACACACACCCTGACCCATTTATTGTGATAGCTATTTTTACCTTAAAGGATTAATCAAATTGGTGTTTATTCTTCTGTAGGAAAAGAAATCATCAATATCAAATGGATATATGAATTGTCCACAACAGAGGTTCATCACTCCCAGTTATAGCTCTGCTGGTGACTGCAAGCAGATGCCTCGAGAACAGCGTAAGAAAAAAGCAAGTGTCAGTGGCACTGCCCGGGAAACTCATGATCGCCATAGATACTTGTTTAATGTACAAAACAAATGCTTTCAAGAACTTCTATGGTTTAGGTACAGACCAGATGAAGTACTTCAATCTGTTTTGAACTGAGTCCTAATAGGTTTGGGTTTCTTTATATTCCCTAGTTCTGGTATTAGAAAATTTATTAACATTCATTTCCTATTTACTCTTTCCCTGTTAGTTATATTTTTGTATGCTATTATCTCGCATCTCTTCTACAGCTTCAGAAGTTTTAGTCCATTTAGTTGTTACCTGAATAGAAGTTTGCATTATCTGTGCATTCCTTACATGTGTAGTGCAACCTGTTTTGTAATCTCTACTTCCCTTCTCTGGCTTTTCCAAGTTGCACTGTTTTGTTTTTTGGTTGGTTGTTTTTTTTGTGATAAGGGAGGTGTCTGCATACAACATTCAAAATGTGAGGTCATGGAATCATGTAACTTTCTTTTCTCCTCTTGCTTTCCTAATACTTCCTTTTTTCTTAACCAACATTGAGCTCTGCCCTGTTGATTTCATAAACCTATTCTTCAGCCTTAGAGGACACTTCAAAGTTCATTACTGTTTATATAGAATAAGACATTTTTCTCCTATAAAGACATTTTTCTCCTATACATCCTGTACCTGTATCAAATTCCACTAGCTGATATTAGGTTTGACCATTCACCTTCATTCTCTGTCTTCCATCTTTTAACCAATTACCAATGAGTTTATATCTTCACTGCAACTTAGTTTCTTTAAGGACCTCTACTGTGTTTCTCTTCTCCAGAAACTTCTTAATTCGTTTTTTAAAATGGTCCATTCATTTTATGGGAAATAACTTTCTTAAGAAAAAACATGTTGACTCTTCCTCAGTAAAGAATATTCATTCACGTGTCCAGCAATTCTATTTCCTGTCCAGTTTCTGCAGAATACAGAGATGAGGCTTGCAGGTGCTCAGTTCTGTGGATTTTTTCCCACACCCCTTTTTATAAAAAAGCCATAATGTAGTCATCTGGGTCTGGTACTTGAAAAAAACCCAAGCACCTGCATGCTACAGTTAATAGTTTGGCAGCATCATCACTCTTCTGAATACCATGTAATTCTTAATTTTGTTAGGTTATCCTATAATCTTCCATGACAAATCAGGATGGGACAGATGCTCTGACAAGTCTTCCATAAAGCAGCCTTTTGTTGCTGGAACTTCCTAAAAGTCATCCTTGGTGGAGGGGGGTGCAAAGAATACATTTGGTGTTTGTGCTGCTGTCTTACTGACCTCGAATACTCCTTTTATATCAATGAGCCTATCACAACTTTCACACTAGTGATGAATTTGCAGAAAGATTTTAGTTGAAAATGTGCAAGTTGTATCTCCAAGTCTTCCAGGTGTGTTTGCTAAAATCCTGGCTTTTTTTTTTTACAAAACTTTTTTCTTTTTCTTTTTTTTTGTTCTGACATCAGCAGTGCTTCCATGGCTAAATATGATACTTTCTCTCCACTTTCTCTTCAGTTTCCTCAGTCTTTGCTATCTGTGGTGGTTTGACCTTGGAAGGATGCCAGGTGCCCACCAAGCTGTTCTATTACTCCCCTTGTCAGCTGGAAAGGGGAGAGAAAATATAATGAAAAGCTTGTGGGTCAAGATAAGGATAGGGAGAGATCACTCAGCAATTAACATCACGGGCAAAACAGACTTGACTTGGGGAAAATTAATTTATTATCAATCAAATCAGAGTAGAATAATGAGAAATAAAACCAAAACTTAAGAACACCTTCCCCACACCCCTCCCTTCTTCCTGCCTTCAACTTCACTCATGATTTTGTACCTCCTCCCCCCAGCAGTGCACGGGAATGCACGGAGTTGCGGGCAGCTCATCACATGTCGTCTCTGTCACTCCTTCCTGCTTGGGAGGGGGGACTCCTTTCACTTTTCCCCTGCTTCAATGTGGGGTCCCTCCCATGGGAGACAGTCTTCCACAAACTTCTCCAACATGAGTCCTTCCCACAGGCTGCAGTTCTTCACAAACCGCTCCAGCATGGGTCCCTTCCATGGGGTCACAATTCTTGACAGCAAACCTACTCCAGCATGTGTTCCTCTCACCACAGGTCCTGCCAGGAACCTGCTCAAATGTGAGCTTCTGACAGGGAACAGCCTCCTTCAGGCATCTACCTGCTCTGGTATGGAGTCCTCCACAGGCTGCAGGTGGATATCTGCTCCACTGTTAACCTACACAGGCTGCAGGGGGACAGCCTGACTCACCATGGTCTTCACCGTGGGCTGCAGAGGCATCTCTGATTGGCATCTGGAGCACCTCCACCCTGGCCTTCTTCACTGACCTTGGTGTCTGCAGAGTTGTTGCTCTCACATATTTTCACTTCTGGCTCTAATTGCTGTTGTGCAGGGTTGGTTGTCCCCCCCTCCCCTTCTTAAATATGTTAACCCTGGGGCACTACCACTGTCACTGCACTGAGTGGCTCTGCCTTGGACAGTGGCAGGTCTGTCTTGAACCAGCTGGCATTGGCTTTATTGGACATAGGAGAAGCTTCTAACAGTTTCTCACATAAGCCACCCCGCTACCAAAACCTTACCACGCCAACCCAATACACTATCTTTCTGAAAAATGGACAAATAATCAGAGTACAGATGATTCAGTACTCAGGGTTCTGTGTTCTGAAGCCATCACAAATGAATCCTCTTGGTCTCCAACTTGTGTTCTAACTTTACCATGTGCTTGTATATACAATGCTTTTCCTAATAACAGCTAGCTGGTTAGGTGGTGGAGTTTATTAATATCTCGTAACTTTTTTAGTGGAGCTACATCATTTGCTGAAAACAGGTTTTATCCAAACTCTAACAATGTGAAAAAAAGAAAATTTCTCCTTCAGTCAGAAATAGCAATGCTACACAATATTTGAGTTCTGGTGCATCAGAATTAAATAAAGTATAATCCTGTGGCAGGCCAGGTGGCTTAGCAGCTGTTCAGAGTATTGTGGAATGGGAAGGTTGGTTTGAAAGCAACCTCATCTATCTTTCTCTCAGCCATTCGCTTGGCTGGGAAAGCTCGTCCATGCTGATATCGTGAAGGTGATGCAGTTATGTGGCCTGACCTTGGCCCTTCTGTGTGATGAGGGATATAAGTAGAGGAGCAGGGGAAGTGACAGCTGCTGAAGGTACTGGTACCTCCTGCTGGTCAGCTGATAAAGTAACATAGAAAGTTCTTGCCTGCTGATTTTCTTGCTGCGTGTATTTTTCATAGTGGCTACAACACATACACAATGATTTGCTCCCACTGCAATGCAATGTCATGTATATATTAGCAGATGCAGACAAACCTGAGCTTATACTGCCCGTGCTATGCAAGTAATGAAAATGAGGGATGGAAGGACTTGAGCTTTTTTGCTGTTAGATGCAATGCAGTTTTCTTATATGTAATCACCTATTTAGAACACTTATAGGCACTACCCTCTAACTTTTCTTCTAGAACATCATATGAAGTCTTTTATACCTCACTCATTTATGCCTTTAATTTACAGCCAAACAGATCACTTTGAAGTTAAAAATTGTCTAGTGCTGGAAGTCCATGCCAAGAAAGAGTTTCTTAGGTGGGCTTTAAAGAAAAATAAGAGTAATTTCATGAGCAAACGATTGAATTTGTACATAGTCTATAGGGAAGGAAAGGGGAAGAACTGAAGTTTGTGTGAACACAACATTAGTCCATCCTGAGACTGACCAAGGCAAGTCTCAATCCACTCTGCTGACCTCCTTTCTGGAGCCAGTAATGACCTCTGTCATTTCGCTTTCCAGTATGGAGATATAAATAACTGCAACTTAAAGATATAAGCATGACTATGCTTACTAAGACTATAGAGTGAATTTGGTTGTTTGTTTCCACGTTTCTGTTCATGCACGTATGAAGAAATACAGCATAACCACTACGTGTCAGATTCAGTGACTCCAATATTGTGTCTAATTTACAAATAAGAGCAAGTTTTTTAATGGCAGCCTTGCAAATTCAGATAAAATTTGATATGAAGCTGGGGGTTCTTTTCTGTCATTAGGTCAGAATCTAGTTGATAATATTATCAATGAATAATATGCACTTCTGTGTTATTTCATTTCTTACCAGAAATATTCTTATGAGTCTTGAAGTAAGAAGAGCACACTATATTTATAATAGTATTTTACCAGTTACATGCAACTATATTATAGAGAAAGATTTAGTCCACACATACCACAAAGTTGGGGTACTTGTCCAGAAAGTCCAAATTGCTCAAACACTGAAACTGTGGTGGAAATTTCAGTCCATTATTCCACAGGAATTCTCCGTTTTATTTCAGAAAAATGCACTTACAGATCTCCTATCAGAATAGACGCTTTCTCAGTTAGGCGTATCACCTGATATTGCTGCACATCTTTGAGACTGATTCATGTTCAGACACCCTCAAGTGAAAGTTTTAGGGTGGGTATGTCCACACTGTAGGCTGTTTCGTGGTGATTTTGGCTACTCAATACAGCCTTCTGAGTCTGTATTTCATTATTTGTCTGCTCTGGAATTCTACACTTGCAGAATGCTGAGGTCTAAGACAGAGCAAGAAGCGAGAAGAGTGAGAATGCCTGTCAGCTAAATTAAAATAGAAAAACATTAAAAAAAAATAGAATTTCACAATCAATATCTATATAGAATCACAGGATGGTTTGGGTTGCAAGGGACCCTCAAAGACCATCTAGTCCAACTCCCCTGCCATGGGCAGGGACGTATTTCACTGGGTGATGTTGCTCAAAGCCCAGTGCAGTCTGACCTCGAACACGTGGGGCATCCACAACTTCTCTGGACAATCTCTGGTCTTACCTCCCTCATTGTAAAAAATTTCTTCCTTAAGCCTGATCTAAATCTACTGTATTTCAGTTTAAAACCATTACCCCTTGTTCTCTCACTATAGGCCTGGTAAAAAGTCTCTCTTTCTTTCTTGTAAGCTCCCTTTATATAGTGAAAGACTGCAATCATGTCTCCCCAGAGCCTTCTCTTCTCCAGGCAGAACAACACCAACTGTTTCAGCCTTTCTTCATAGGAAAGGCATTCCAGCCCTCTGATCATTTTCATGGTCCTCCTCTGGACTTTCTCTAACAGGTCCATATCTTTGCTGTCCTGGGGACCCCAGGTGGATGTGGTACTCCAGGTGGGGTCTCACCAGAGTGAACCACCTCTCTCAGCCTTCTGGTGTGATTGTTTTATATGCAACACAGGATACAACTAGCTTTCTGAGCTGCAAGTGCACGTTGCCAGCTCATGTCCAGTTTTTCATCCACTGAGATGTCCAAATCCTTCTCTTCAGGGCTGATCTCAATCTATTTATCCCCTAGTCTGCACTGATAACGGGGATTGCCCTTACCCAGATTCAGGACTGTGTACTTGGCCTTGTTGAACTTCATGAGGTTCACAAGAGCTCACTCCTCAAGCCTGTCAAGGTCACTCTGGATGGCATCCTTTCCCTCTAGTGTTATCAACTGCACCATTCGGATTGGTGTCACCTGCAAACTTGCTGAGGGGACATTCAATCTCACTGTCTACGCTGCTGATTAAGATATTAAATAATACTGGTGCAGACTCTTGAGGGACACTGATTGTCACAGTATTCCACTTAGAAATTGGGTCATTGATTGTAAGTCTTTGGACATGGCCATCCAGCCAATTCCATAGCCACAGTCTGTCCACCGAACCCATAACTCTCCAGTTTAGTGGCAAGAATGTTGTGGGGGACTGTATCAAAGGCCTGAGAGAATCACAGAATGGTAGAGGTTGGAAGGAACCTTTGGAGATTATTTAGTTGAACCCCCCTGCCAAAGCAGGTTTGCCTAGAGCAGGTTGAAGAGGAATGCATCCAGGTGGGTTTTGAATATCTCCAGAGAAGGAGACTCCACAAATCCAGGTAGATGACATCTGTATCTCTTCCCTTGTTTACTGATGCAATTACTTCATTGTAGAAGGCCACTAGATTAGGCAGGCATGATTTGCCCCTGGTGAAGCTGTGTTGGCTGTCTCTAATCACTTCCCTTCTTCCATATGTTTTAACATATCTTCCAGGAGGATCTGTTCCAAGATCTTTCCAGGCACAGAGGTGAGGTTGACTGGTTGGTAGTTCCCAGGGTCAATGAGTATGAATGATTATGAATAACAGAATTTCAAACAAAAGTACCCTACCATGTTGCTGTCTCCTTAATTCAAGGCATCATGTCTGACACGATATGTGGCAGGCGGATGCACACACAGACTAATTACAAATATATGATACTTAAGACATATAAGTATATGCAGGGTAGATTTGCTTCCACACCAGGATACTATTCCTTCTCTAAGAAGATCTAGCACAGGGGGTTTGTCATTAACAAATGACCTATCAGCAAGTTCCATTACTAAGCTTATTGATGTTTCAACAACTGCTCATTATTTCAAAGCTGACAAGTGAAAGCCTTTAGAAAAGTTAGAGTGAATAGGTCAGCTAGCCACATCTGCCAGGAGGGGCATGAAGAGCAGCAGAGAAATATCACTCTATAGAGAAATTTCAGAAGGTTGTTTCATTTAAAGAAATCACCCTCCTACAATCTGGTACTTTTAAATGGAAGAGAGAAAGATAATGTAACAACTGTCAGAACTATAATGTTGTTATTTATTTTGTAGCCAGTCTTTATACCTCTTTTCGTGTCTCAGTACTGCATAGCTTCTGCGTAACTTGTTGTTTTAAAACTTTTTCAGTGTATTTACTGTTATAGTATATGTATTCAGTATAGATGTCAACAAATTTTGTTTTTCTAATAACCCTTGTAGAACTACGGGAGGACTTCACTCTTTCAAAAAATTAGTGGAATCAGAGAAGGAAAGAAAAAAAAGACAGAGAAGAACGAAAAAGATGACCTTTGCTGGAGATCTCCTCTTGCTTTACCACTCATTCAGAATCCATCTGATTTCTCTGAAAACTTTATTCTTAGCCCTTCTAAAGACATCTTTATGTGTTTCTTGTGGCTGGTGAAGAAACAAAAGCCTTTTATAGAATTTTAATTTCTTTATCACCTAAATTTTAGTGAGACTAGGCCGTATCAGTGTAAAACATGTAGAGATGGCTTCACTTCTGACAGTAGATAATCTTCACTCAACCAAATAAAAATGTCTTAATACGGTACCTGGGACAAAATGAGGCATCGAGAAAATGTCTATCTTGCTCTAACTGAATACAGAGGCCAAAACTTCACTGGCATTTAAGAATTTGTACTGCCTAATAGCTTGAATAGTTGTCATATTAGTGCAAAAATGAGTCTAGCATCCTTCCGCAGTCATGTAGACAACCAAGTCAAGTGTAGGTCATGTAAAAACCATGGATGAGCAATTTGTGCCATGCAACGGGCCGTAGGGTAGATCGTAATAATTAATGTGTGATCTGCCATGTCGGAGCATAAAGAAACAAAGCAAAACACTTCAGAAGAAGCTTTCAGACATTTTGTTATAAAGGATTTCTGCTTTTAATCATAATTTGTCTGCTATTTTATAGGTAATACTTTTTTTTTGTTTTAGTCTCCCCTTTATTTACAATGGCTCCTAAGGGGAAAAAAATAAATCATTACTAAACACTTTAGCATTCTGTGTTTGTTTGTTAGTTTTTAGTCTGAAATTTCTGAACTTGAAGCTGTTTTCTGGCTTCAAGCAAAATACTGTAACAGAGAAGAACTGTTTATCGTATCACTGTCAGTGTCCACCAGGCCCCAGGGTTTCATTTTGTAAATTGAGTCTGGCTTACTGTAGTAATTCTCAGAAAGCAAATTAGAATTTATTCTTAACATGAGGAAAAGAAAGGGAAACGAACCTTTACTGTTATGAAAATAAGGCATATTAGGTAAATATTTTAACATAATGCAACACTGTAGTCAAATTTGATGATACCAATCTTTCAAAAATGGAAAGAAGCAATATGTTTGTTATTTTTTCTTGGGAAAGTTTGCTCTAGACAAATGTTTCATCTCAATATCAAATCACGAGCTGCACTGATGCCTAAGGTGTTATGCCTCAAAAAAAATTCTGAAAAAATAACAACTGTACTAGTGAAATCTTTATAAGAGAAACTCAGCTACTGAATTTTACTTTTTACATTGAAAGCCCTTATATTCTGAAAAGTGAGTTGATACAATTGAAAAGAGAAATTTATGACTTCTTAGATGATCCCCAAAAAAGCACAAATGCTCATGTTGATTATAGTGCAATGATTGAAGTTGTGTTTTAAAACTCAGAACAAATTCAGGAAGGCACATAAGAATGAAAAAGAGAATTGGACATACTTGCCAATGACAGTAATATCAGTATTGTGTTCTGAATTGTTGAAAATCAGAGAGTATCCCTTAGAACTCATATCTACCTTTATGCATAAGCAATAAAAACCTAGACCTAAACAATATTGCTATTTTTAGATATATTTTGGCCATGCAGTTATATCTAATTGATGTTTTTAGTTAAACTATAATATTGTAGTTTAGACCTAGTTTTAAAGCTTTAATCCACTGTACATTTTACTGATGCAGTTGTAAATCCCTTTTTAGGTTCATCAGCTGTCTCATCTTCACAGTCCCGGTTTATAACACATCTCTGTTATAAAAGTATGGATAACAAGAGTATTCTTGTGTATTTTGACCAAATATTAAACACAGACACAGGGAATAAAACTTCTAAGACATCAGTTTTGAAGTCCATAGGCAAAGTATGGAAAGGTAATACCAGCAACTTGTGCTAAGTGCCTGAACTGGATCCTACTACAGTTTCTCTCAGACAGTCCCATGGACCATCCTGTCTGGAGCAGCACATACTGAGTTAAGCTGTCTGCCTTCAGGCATGAGAATCTGAGGAACTTTATTCAGCTCTCCCTAACAGTCAGCTAGCCTTTCTTTCCTGCATCTGTTCCATCTAATTTTGAAACTGTCTCTCATATTACTAATCTTTGTAATCCTGCTGAACAAGGTTGCGTTTTTTTCCACTGCTGTAAATGTCTAGATAGCATAGAAACTTACTTTTGCTTTTTCCAACACTTGCTCATACACTATTAGTAAAATGGTTATAAATTTGCTTTACCTTTCACTGGTATATCTGTGGAGTACCCAAGCTATTCAGACAGGTCCATGGATATTCTGATCCCCATCATGAAGGTGGCCCATCTCTTCGTTGATCCCTTCAAGCTCAAACAGAAATGTCAAAACCACTACAGAAGACTTTTATTCATCTTGGTCTTTCACAAACTCAGAGTAGCCATCATATCTATGGCCCCTTCCACAATAGGCTTCAGGCATGTCTGTTCCTGTGAAAATTCATCAAAGGTCAAGAGTTTGTTCATCTCTGGTAAGCATCCCTTAGCAAAGAGCTGTCTTATTCTGCCAGCTACAACTCCTTCGCTGCAGTCGCAGAAATCAGGTTTTCCAGGAAACAGTGACATCAGTAGGCATTATGAAAACACTAAACGGTCAGTTGTGACTGGTTTGATCAGTAATTATGGAAGTAAATTGAGATGCATTCTTTACTGGTAGAAGGATAGAATATTTTGCATCAGAAGTTTTATGGTTAACTAAAGCAATAGCTTTTAAATGCATCTCATATTTTCAAGATTTTTCCAAACATATTAACTAAGACAGATGACAGTGAGAATGTAGTACTGTTCCAGTCAATTTAATGGCTTTTTATTCTCTCATTTCAAGAACTTCTCTTTCACTCAACTTTCTCGATTTTTCCATTGCCCTTTCAGTGTAATCCAGCCTGTACTCCTTAGTGTAGGCAGGTCTTAGTCAAGCCTTGTGCTATAAATTACATGGGAAACTTCTTATTTGTGACACTGCTGACATAATAAAACAGTCTTAACATCAGAGTAGTCCTCTTTATTTTCATAAACACAAGCTTTTTTTAAGGAAGACATAACAAAGAAGTCAGATTTTTAAGGGATTTCAGAATTTAAAATATAGCTAACCCCCTAAATCCCATGGTTATCAAAGTAAATTCAGTGACTAAGTATTTTCGAAACTCTCAGTGGCATTTATACAACTTGGCATTTAATCATGCTTGGCACGTATCATTCCTATATATGAATAAGTAATGTTTGTTGCTAATTCCCTCAAGAAATGAAATTTGCAAAAATGTATACAATATGTTTTGGAGATAATTTTTCCATTTTAAGGTGAACCTGAAGTCTCACAGATCACCCAGAGGAAAAATTCACCAATTACTTAGTCACTTAGTCTCACTCTGTGACAATCCTAACTTGGATTGATGTAGATCTTTCAGTTTATCCCTGAGAAACAGATTTTCATCATTTTTGAGAGAATAGAGTAAATAAACGACCTTATGTGATATAAAGATGAGAGGCACCTGGCTGAGAAAAAGGTTCTAAAAAAATTCAGGATTGTATAAACTGGTTCATTTGGCTTGTTTGACAGAAGTAACATGAAACTGCAGCAGCATGAGCAGAAACACTGAGAACTTCAAAGACCAGAGAAGTTAACAGCAAAACATCCTTTCAGCAAATCAGACAGGGGCTATGATATGTGGAGAATTGGATAGAGGAATAACAAAAACACATGCCTGGGACTGAGGTGATAAGTATAATGATAACTGTATTCAGGAGTGTGGATCACAACACTGAGAAGTGGACTAATGCAGTAACAGGGTATAAAGGGTGGAAAGCATCACTGGCTTTGACTTAAAAAAATTAACCAAAAAGAAAAAACAAAACAAACAAAGAAACAACACCAAACCACAAAACCACAATAACAACAACACAAAAGGTAAATGTGCGCTAAACTCAAGTGAAAACTAGGCTCTTCTGAATTTTATTCTTCAGGACTATAAGAAAAATCCATTAAAACAGATAATGCAGTTCAGTAAAATATGGCATTATACTAAGTACAAGGCTGATTATGACACAAGGAAGTATTTTAACTGATTCCTTGCTATGATTGTGAAATAAAGCAATTGTTATTAATTCATGGAAGCTGTTGCAAATAAAGGCAAATATCCTTTGCAACAATCTTGCTCATCCAGGGTGTTACCATTTGCAGCATCTCTCCTTTCTCCAACCGATTTTCAGTAAAGATATATTCTTGTGTTCTAGTTACTAGATCTATGTTCTGTCTCTCTTCGTTGTGTTTTTTACAATCTTAGTATGAACTTAGCTTGAAGAAATACACTTTCTTATTACTTTTATGCCAGATTTTTACCTCTTGTTGAAATGAAATGGTGCTTTACTAAGTGAAAAACACAAAATTAAATCTGTGCAATAACTTGGAAAGAAAAAGGAAAGCTGAAAGTGTGTAAAGTAGGCAGACTCTTTTAAACCTTTGAATTTAATGTGTACACAATTATTACGAGTTTCATTCTGCCCATCTTCAAGCACTTTGGCTTGAAGTACTTTCAATACTTTGAAGTATTGACTTCAAAGTCAATATTTTCAAGTATGGATATATGGAAAGTTATGTTTTATCAATTAATCAATTTATCAATTTAATCAATTAATACCATTTGAACAATCTGGTCCTTATTTTTAGACACAAGCAGTTTAGACTTTATTACTGTAAAGCTGGAGGTGTTGTGTTTCCATCTGTCTTCAAGTTTAGCACGAATACTTTGATGTTCCTTTTACATTTGACATTGTTTTTGATTTACATATCTTGCAGGGCATCCCAGAAAATCAGTCAGATGACTGACATATCCACATCTAAAGCAACAGTGTGGTTTTTATGTTTTAGCCCAAAGTGGGCTTTTATTTCCATTCACGTTATTTTCGTTTACTGCACTGAGTTTAGCGCTTCTGAACTCTAAGTAGAGGAGGTAATTTTGCAATTTATTTCATTGTTTCTGATAAACTTAGAAGTCTTACAAAGGGTTAAATTGTCCCCATCTAGCATTAATTTTAAACTTATTTTTGCTTTTCAATTGTTAGATCACAGATCAGTTTGTCAGATAGACCACAACTGTTTGAGTTGTAAAAACACTCATGTAAAAAAGCTGCAAATCACTCAGTCCTTGGGATTTTTGCTCTCCTCCAAAAATAACATCTCCCACAACATTTATTAAGAGCCAAAGTGCTTACTGCCTGTGAGAATTGCTTTATCCTAGTCTGTAGAATGAAAGGAGCATCTGTTTAGGATGGTAAGCTGTAAAATTTCCCATGTCATCAAGTCCTAAGTAATGAAACAAAAATCTTTCTTTTTTTTTATATTAAAAAAAAACAACAACAAAACAAACAAAAAACGGTTGGTAATAGTTCACAAGGAATGTGTGAAGTGCAAGTGTTTCTGCTTCTGGTGGCTGTCACATTGGCAGTCAGTCAGGTGGACATGAGAGTGTATCATGTCAGTATAGGTAATGTCTTGCTGTAATGACACCCTGCCAGAAAGGTTGGAGATTTGTTGCAGATTCAATTATATGGTGAATCACTTGTAAGAATAAACTATTGTTACTCCTATTCTTACTTTATAGCTCCCTTTAGTGTCTCCATGTACACAGAGTATCTATTTACTACTGCGTTGTTCACTTAGCATGAGAAACGTGCAGTCATTTCTACTTCTGCCAAAACTTCCTACTTCTTTGCCTTTCACAGAAAAATAACCAGCAAAAACTCCCCAAAGATAGCTGCTGCTGGCACATACTACATGTACGCAGTACCCAAATACCTCCCACGCTTCAGATCTACCTACAGCAATGATTATATTTTAGGGGTGATATCACTCCTGATCCAGCATTGGCTCAATAGGGGTAAAATATAAAAGAAAATTTTCCATAGGAAACAAATCACATAAATAAAAAGCTTCTGCTTACACTAGGTTGTTTTTCTTCTCTAATGAAATAACAATAGGTCTTTTCCCTATTTTCCCTTAGAAGTACATGTATGGTTCTACAGAAGTGTAACTGTCCTGGCACTAAATCCTCAGGAGATGGTACTTGCTGAGAATCTTTAAGAATGCCTGTTGTGAACCAGTGGTACTTTTCATCTAATAAACAGTTATCTATCTATCTATTTATCTATCTCTCTAAGTTACTCTGAGAGTTTCTTCAGGCAATCTTTACATTCCACTCTGACCTTTTATCAAGAAAATGAAATGTGACAGCTTGTCTCTGATAGTCTATGTAACTGTAAGAGACTAAAGGAACTTTAAAAAGACATGTTTTGTTTGCTAATAATATTCTTTATTCAAGATGTGCAGCCAAATAGCTGTTATCAGCATTCTATGATTTTAAACAAAAAATATTTTTTCTTCCAAATAAGATTACTATTTTATTTTATTTTCAAAAAAATTGTTTTCCTGTGTTGCAGAGAACCTGACCTATGAAGAAGCCGGAGCATCCGTGCTTCTCCCTCTCAGAGAGAAAAAGGAAAGGTGCCTACCATGAAGGTCTGTGAGTAACAGCAGTCCTCTGAAAATGGGAATAGATTATCAATTCTGTTACAAGCATGGACCATGGACTGGTATAATTAGGAAGAGTAACTATACTGAGCTGTAAGACCAAATAGGAAGAGAAAAGGCTGATACTTAAAGGTCATAGGCAGTCTTTTATGATTTGGTAAATCCTTGGAAAACAGATGCATAAGGCTATGAAATGATAGCCAACTAGTTCAGGGTTCATTCGTGGTTCTGAGTTTGGGCATTTTATAAAAGAGATCAGCTCTGGGCCTCTTGAAGAATCCCATCTATCAAAATGTTACACTGATATCGAAAAGCACAAGAAGAACAGAAAAGCAAGGTGGCGAGATCCTCAGAGCTTGAGAGGGAAGCCTAGAAGTGTAAGACGGGTAACTTGTGTAAATCTGGATGGTTAAGGTATTTCAGCTGTTGAATTCTTCTGAATGTAAAGCACAACAAAATTCATGTGAAGGTGAGGTGGTAGTTTGACCTGAAGCTAGCCTGGGTATGACATGAGCAAGAAATTGTCAGTGAATTTACCTCAGTGTAGGTGGCTGATGCAGAAACCTGTTCAACATAAAATGTCATGAGATTGCAAAAAGAGTGCTTTCTGAATCTGAATCAATTTGGAGGTAGGTAGCTGAACAGCAGTAGAAACAGGTGTTGGGGTTTGGCACTCCAATAAAATGTATCTGTATTTAAAGTCTAAGCAGGCCAATGACCCTGAATCAATGCAAATAAAGTAACCAGTTTCCTGAATGAATATGATTAAATCAGCATTAGTTCAAGCCTGCCACATTTGTACAGTGCCTGGTAGGATAGATACTTGGCTTCTGAGAACATCCACTGCAATTAATAAAAATGAACATGCTAAATGTGTCATGGGTATTAATCACCTTTTCCATATGTGAAAACCATCTGCTATTTCTGTTAGTCAATTGAAGTCCTTGAATTTAATTATATAGGTAAAATAAACTATGCAAAGACTAAAGGAAGCTTATATAGTAATTGTAATTTGTCCACAAGTCTCTTAAATGTATTGGTTTTAGCTAAAATACAAATAAAATGCATGTGGTTCTTGTAAAAAAGTAAATACTGTGATAATAACTGCAAAAAACTGTTCAGTTTTGGATCAGTAAGTAATGCAGAATGGAAGAAATTTCTTGCTTGAATTGTTGCTCACCTGACACAAGATTGGGTATGGCACTGTTCCAAGGATTTGTCTTGCTGTCCCTGTCAGTGAGGGTGTCTGGTTTATGTGTCTGGACATTACCAGGCTTTTTTATTTTTTATGTTTTGTGTAACATCACAGTATTGAAGGAGCTTGTGCTAGTGAGCTAACAGTATCAGCTCAAGAGTCTTTCTTACGGTAACATTCGATAACTGTGGAGAAACAAGAAAGTTAGAAGGAGGCCTGAAGCTGCCGAAGTATTCCATGAAGGATGGAATGTTCAGATTTAACTGAGGCTGTTTATCCCTGTACGTGAAATCGCTGCAATATGGAACTGACTTAAACTCATAAGCAAAGTCCAGAAGGTCTCTTGAAGATGAAATATCTCTGTCCTAAGTTCCCAATGGTTGGGAATAAAAGTTATAAAGATTATCTGACATTAACAGAAGAATGAATATTTCATAATTTACATACATGCAAACTGCTCTGACTTCTAGGTAGAAATCATGGTTACCCAGTACAGAGCAAGAGAAAAGAGGTCAGAATTGCAGGCTGTTAGAGTGTATTTACATTGTATTTCTCATTTTGATCAAGACTTGTCTTTTTGAACCGAAACTCTCAATTGTCCCCTTGCTTTGATTTACACTATAGATGTATTTGGATTGCACAAACTTTTTTCTTTCTGGATGAAACCAGGCTAGAAGACATAGTGCAGAACCTCACTCACAGGGACCACTAGTAAGTATTCAGCTGACTGGACCACTCTACATCCTGTCTGATATTAAGCCTCTTGCAATGCTCACAGTGTGGATATACTTACAGTAGAGGAAATATCCACTATTTTATTCTACAAGTGTATTCCCAGAGGGTCTCATAGTTTGCTAATGGAGACAAAGCCCTAACTTCCATGAAGACAAGGCCAGCGATTCTTATTACCTACTTCAAAGAACAGCTAGAGGAAGATGTAGATCTAGAGCTTATCTGTCCTGTGGGTATTGAATAGGAAGTTGGCACTACTGTTTTGGTGTTCGGATAGCCAGAATGCACCTGGGATTATACAGTCATCCACCTAGGTACATCCTAGTCCTAAGAAGAGGAACACCTAAAAAGTCCCAAAGGGAATTTTATACACCAAAAAGCAAGTTCCTCAAATATATCACGGAACTGGGGCCTACAAAATGTTTCATGATTTTTTTATTTTTTTTATTTCTGTTTTCATACTCCTCCCTCACTAAAGATCTAAAGAATTCAGGATATCTTCTGTTCCTTCCCTTGAAGTCAGTGTGGTTCCACACCATCCTTTCTGTTGGGAGTAGTTACCTGCCACCATCTTGCCCACAGTGGATGAGGTAGTCTAGGTGTCTGATACATAGGAGAAAGGGGCAGCTTAGAAGTCCATGTAATGACATGTAGAAATATGATAATTTCAAGATTCTGTATATATTAAGGGAAAATTGAGGCACTGAATTATCCTTTTATATTTTTAATATGTTTACAGTCAAGAAAAATGTTGCATTGTGATACATGGTACTGTAAAAGGAAACATCAACTTGTCAGGAGGAGAAAATCTTGTTAATATAAAATGAGAAAAATTATGCTGTATCTAAATCAACTGCCTACATAATATATTAACTTCTGCTATAAAAACTTGATAAACAGTAAAGGTAGAAATATTTCCAGTTAAAAGCTTTATCAAAAGCCCTAGGGTTTGTTGTGGAAACAAAACCCCAAACCAATTATATTAAACTTTTGTTAAAGAATAAAATATAGTACAAATGCACAAATCACCTAGTTAGTCCAAGCTGAAGTTAAAACTACAGGAAGAAACCCCTTCAGGTCTGAATAAATAATACTTTTTCTGAAAGGTAGTTTTTATTTTTAACATTTCAAAGCTACAGGAAAACAGCTATTTCTAAAGAAAATCTCTTAAGATATGAAGAAAGCTATTCATAATTTAGATGTACAAAAGTGTTTATTAGGACATCTTTTCAGTTTTATGTTCTTGCAGGTGAACACAAATAGAGATACACAATCTACTTAATTTTATGGACATATTGTTAATACACTAATAAATTATAACTATGTATGCATGTGAAATAATTATGACCCTACTTTACTTTGAAGGGAATAGGTTTCCTTCCTTTCTTACTTTCTCGCTGTTATACGTGAGGCAAATAAATGGTTTTAAAATGGAAGAAAATATTAAATCAAGTATCATTGTAAATTGAAATACAAATACCTTCAATTACGGCTGAGAAGCTGGTTCACAGGATCAAACCTCAGTTCCAGAGTCTGGTCCTCCTACTGCATTATTAACAACCCTACTATTAATTCCGTGGGGAGGGCATATGTGTTTATTAATTTCATTTGTAGATGCCTTAATAGTAAATTGCAAGTCCAAACACAACCTGTAACTGAATTTTGTGCCTCAAACCCATGCCAACTGCAGAAGTTAAATTGTATGCTTTCATATGAATGTGCAGTTCTCCTAAGCATATGCATTCTTTCATTTTCAATTCACTTGTTTTATAGGCATTAATGCAATCGTTGAAATCTTCATACTTAGGTTCTGCACTGATAGAAATAATAGACTAATAACCTCTCCTAACATTAGTAATTTCTATGAGCTAATGATCCCTTTCCTTGGAGGAAATCATCTTTTATACATTTCCGTCATGGTCTTGAACGATTACAACTTCAGATCAGGCTGTTAAACACTAATGGATTTACCGATTGCTACAATAATTTTTTTTTTTTTTTAAATTGCTTCTATAACCTCTCTGCCTTCCTTTCATCCTGGATATTCTTAACAAGCTACTGGATGAAGGTAGGTAATTTTTAAAACATATCAGTAAACAGTGGAACAACATTTTCTGTTTGCAACATAGCCCGTCAGGATGCTTCTGTCTCCGGTCGAGCTAAGTTGCACTAGCCACAGACTAACTATGGAATAACGGAACAGTGTTCAGTTCCTTTGGTAGTGGAGCGTTGGTTTCCCTCCTTTCTTTTTGTTTCGTTTTATTTTATTTTTCCCTTCTGAATTTGGTAAAAACTTCCCAGAAAGGAAAACTAACAGTCCCAATTATTTGTGCTAAGGATCTGATTCTAAAACCTCAAAATCTAGACTCTTCAGGGATAATAATATCTACCATGAGTCAAAATACATGGAATTTAAGATAGCTCCATGTCGCTCCACTTCTCTTTTACTTAATGGTGGAAATCTGGGACAAGATACCAGCCCTACTATTGAATTTACAGAGATTTTTCAGAAAAACATTTTTTCCTTCTTTCTGCGTGTACATATTTGTCTGTTGATCTATTTAAGTAGCTTCCGTTCTTATAGTTGAACTGGTGGGAGACTTGTAAATACAGAAAGAAAAGAAGAGAAGAAGAAAGCAAGTATCTAAGGAAGCTTCATGTTAGGGCCTTTGCTTGTTTGCTTTAAGCCAGAATAGTTACACAAACACAGGTAGCTGAAACTTAAGCACAGCCTCTAGGACATTTGTTACTGCTTCTGGTAAAACACAATCAGAACATGTGTCTTATCTGCCCTGTGCTGGCTCTTGACCCATCTTGGGAATTAAGTCTTGTAGAGTGGGGTTTGTTTGATGTTTTTCTATAGGATACAGGCTCCTTTTTTTGGGTCTACTGCTCAGCTTGATTATTCTTTGTCCTCACTAGCCTTTCTATGTTATGTGCCCTTTCCTGCTCTTTTATTTTCACCCTGGTGGGACTCCCTGGTGAGAGGTGTGCTCAAATATTACATATGCTTGATATATTTGAACTGCTTAGCTTTATTGACATGCTTTAAACCAGGCGATATAGACACTGAGCAGTATGTGTGTAGAGGGATCATTTTATGGAAGGTTGCACTGCCTGTAATGCAGTGCTGTACGTCTTTAGCAATGGTTGTCACAAGCAAGTCTAAATGGACCTCCAGAGTCTCAGATTGTCTAAGGTTTTATGCCACAGGCCTAACATCAAACTGTTTTTCTGATTAAAAACAAAACAAAACAAATTAAGAAGCAAACAAGAAAACCACAACAACAACAAAAAAGCCAAAAGTTATAGAGTTCTTCAATGCCGCAAAGAAAATATAAATCTGTGGAGAAACACCCATAGTGGATAATGCATATTGATCAGAGTAAACGAAAAATAATACTTCTCTTTTTTCCTCACCATTAGATGAATGGAATTCTGAACAACCATAGTATCCAAGAGCTGAGCATAAACACTCCAGTATGATAGCTCACACCATTTTGTGTGAGATATAAAACTGTTTTTTTGGAGCATTTGCACGCAGAGACAATGAATCAGTTCTATTACACTAAAACATCACCTTTTCATTCTTTTGCTGCATACACTACAGCATATATAATAAAAAAAAGTATCTCCCTCCCATCTCACAAAATTTCTGAACACAGGTACAAGCCAACACGTTAATTGTAGACTTATAAAATTGGTATTAATCTTTTTTTTTTCTGATATAGATTCTTTTTTAATTGCCACAAGTTGCCATAAATTGCTCATTAAACTTCAAGCAATGCAATGTAACGCTTGCTACCATTTATAGGCAATGCTCTCCAAAGTATAATTAGAGGGAGTATTATGACACAGAACAATGGAGACAATTATTTCTGAAGTTTATTAATGCTAATTAGCATATGGCATCTAAGACAGCTGCTGATACTTCATTGCTAAATACTGAGGGACTAATTAGTGTTTGATGTTAATTATCTTCTTCTGCATGTGCATTGTCCTTAGACGCATATGCACTGTCACCACTGGTCTATTAAAAATCTGGCCTAAGCCTTCTTGTAGTGGCAGGATATGGCATTTAGGAGATTTTGCAAACTGTACAATACAGCTTTCTAATGTGCCCTTAATAGCCACTATATGAGCTTTAACAAGCCAAACTCACAAATTCTCATTGCAGTACATCACAAAATTTAGTTTAAAAGTGGATGAATAGTGTATAAGTTGCTTAAAAATGGCAGTTTCTTGCATTTTTATTGATAGAAATATCAGCCTAAGAGATTAAAAAAATCACATATAACGAACTGAGGAAGAGGGAAACAACAGAATTTCACAGACTTACACAATGCTATCTGCTATTTAATCTCTTTCATTCTGAGTATAGATAATCTGCTTTTTTTTTCTTTTTCTTTTATTTTTCTTTTCCTACAGAGATTCCTGTTCTCTGTGTATTATCAAACATGTTTGTATTCCAAAACATTTTTGGAAGTTAGAACGCTATTTTAAAAAATAAAACAGTGAAGTTATCTTATCTCTAGGTAGCAAGCAGGAAATAAGAATATCTTCTGTCTTTGTTAACAGATTACTGTTGCTTTAGACATGATGTTATTATTTAAGATCAGATTTTTTCTAGGGCATATCAGCATTCCAGTGAGAATTCCCTGTGTCAATCATAAACCACTCTTTTTTAGTAGTTAATAAGAATTGGCTTTAGTGTGGCCTTATTCCCATGTAATTAAAGAATACTCATTTCCTTAAACAGTAGGAAAGAGGCACAAAAGATGAGATCACAGAGGTGAAAAACAAGCCAAGAAAAGCAAAGTTTGCTAGTACGTCTTTTTTGTCAGTCAAGGTTGTGCTTTATTTCATTGTGACAGCAAGCGTCTTGGTTGAAATCTGAAACCTGAGAGGAGAGGTGCTGAAGGACAGAAGCTAGGAAACTGAGTGCCTACCACATAAAGTGCTGAAAAAGGAATAACAAGAATAAGGAAAAAACAAGACCAAAAACCAAAAAGAAGAAGATCATAACATAGGACCTTGGCTAAAATCTGAGGAAGATGTGAGGGGGATTCTTGTTGATGAGCACTGAAGACTTTGCAAGTTATGAAGATTGTAGCTTATTGTCATCCTCAACTTGATCTTGTACTAGGTCCACATCCCCACCCAGTTTCTAGCCCTAGGCAACGACCTTTGATTTTTGAAATAATTTGAACACTACAGCTGCTTTGTCAGACTTAAAATGAGTCTTTTAATGTCTTTATAGGCAGAAGTTCCACAGCAGCAGCAACCTCCTTGGTTATGCAGGGATAGTTAATATTAGCTCAATACACAGAAAAGATCTCTTTCAAACAGGTTGAGTCTGAAGTGATACTTAAAATTTTTGGGATAAAGAAGCCTGGTTAAGAAAATGTATATTAAATATTGATGAGGCCTGTGCTTTGTGTAAAATCCAAAGCCTCTGAGATTTCTTGAATCCACAGGATGAAAAAAGGTAACATTTTAGGAGATTTCTGATCCATGACTGAAAAATCAGTTTTGCTATTTCAGGTGGATAACCGTGTCTTTGTTAAAAGATGAGTTTTTGACTGAAATTCAAAAGAAATAAAAATAGTGTCTAAGGGGAAACTTGGCAAGTATGGATGACTCTATTGACATGATTGGAAAAGCAAAATATCAACAACAACAAAAAGGGACCTCTTCCAAAAAGACAGGGATTAAATATAATGGAATGACCATAACAAACAAAGATAATGTGAATGATGCAAGAAATGCAGTCGATCAGCTCCGCACCTAAACAGTACAGATAAAAAGGACTTAGCAGTACTTGGTTTTTCATGTATTCTCATACTAATTCCTTCCAGGAAAAATAGACAATGTTGTAGCATAAGAGAAATGGTCTGTTAGTCCAAAGCAAAAGTAGCGTATTTGTTTTAACTTGGACTCTGGTGTATACAATAATATGTTGCCATAAACAGTAATAACTACTCTGAAAGCATTAAAGGAATAACATTTAGGGGGTTTTATGGGATAAGTATATCTCCACAGAAGAATTGTGACTGGGTAGATAAATAGCAAACTGTGAAGGAAAAAAATCATAACAGTCCCAGGGAAAAGAGACCTGCTTATTAGGTAATCATATAATACTTTAACACTAACTGAAAGTTGGGCTCAATATGCAAGGAAAAGTCTAGACTACTACGGAAGTATCCTCCATGAAGTGGAGAAGTTCTCAATAGTCATTGGAACAGAGCTGCGATATCCATACTGTGCCCATTCAAGTCCTTAGGAGAGTTTTCCTAAGGTCATTCTTAGCTGGGAATGCAAGTTGCTCCTTGATTCATTCATCAGATGGATAAAACCATCAGGAATACACCCAATGATTACCGAAGTGGGAAAATGGTAATCCTTCCATTATGTATGGTCTAAAGAGAATTAAAGAAATAGTGAATATTTTCTTATGGGTGATGTGGTGATGCAAGAGTTCTCAACTAAGAAAGTCACACCTGTGCTTCTTATCTCAGTTCTTCATGGAAAAGGAAGAAAGCAGGGCTTATGCCCCTCTAAAATATCACTTGAGCAATTAGGGTGCACGTGGCCATCTTCTACCTATACTCATTGCATACCTTATTTGTTGGTGCCAGCAGCTAGGCAGGGACAGATTTGCCAATTCATTTCTCTCAGCATGTGTGTGGGGTTGGCCCTGAACAAAACCTGTGTAGGAAGGATTTTGCTTGTCTCTTTTAACCAGTACCTACCACCATTGACTTTCTACCTGCTGTGCGACTGCTTGTGCCACCAGATCAGAGGGGCACACAGGATGGGTGATCTCTCCCATTGCACAAGTCCTATTTTTCTGGGATCATCATAGAGGCAACCAAATAGGGAGAGGGAATTAGAGTGTACCTCTGTCATGAAATGATAAGGGTATTCTGAAAGAGAGAGATACTATTTTCTCCCCCTGCTCCAATGAATATGTATACGTATTTTTATAAAACCAGAAAAAAAGCTTGTAAATATCATGTTCACTGGGGAAAATTTGTCAATGTAATCTCCAAGGATATCCTGAAAGAGTCATAAAATATAAGGCACACATAAAAAAGCCAAATACTTTTCACTTGTGTTCCTAAATTTTCAAGTCAGTCTCTTAATTTTTTGATGATGTCACAGATGTCTTTTAATATGTCTGGTTTCTTTCAGCCTAGAGAAAACATTACTGAGGAAGGACATGACAGAAATTAAATGACAAAATCATGAAAGCAATGGAGAAGGTGAATAGTGATCAACTATTCACTGTCCTTTTTGACACAAAGCGTGGCTAGTGAGTGAAGCTGGAGAGAGACAAGATTGGGTTCTTTATGCAAAGTGTAAATGAGTAAATTAGATGGTGTGGGTCGTTCAAAGTAATACAAAGGAAAACTTTTCTACTGCTTTCGTCAGAATGATAGCCCGTTGTCATCTTGTTCTCTCAAGCCAAAGTGCTTGTGAACAAGTGATAGCAAACTAAAAATTACAAGCAACGCTTTTCTTTGTGAGAATGCTTATTTTGTTTTAGTGTTGAAACTTGATTTACAGTCAAATACATTATTTTTTATTATAATACTGTTATTGCTAGTGTTGAGAGTCAAGCCTCACAATAGTGTCAAGTATTTGAAAAATGAGGTAGTGTAATTGATCTCGTTTTGAGTAAAACAAAGACACCAGCAAACTCAAACCCCTCTAAAAACTATTGCAGTCTTTGTTTCTGTGTATTTAAGTATTCGTTTACGCATTGCTTTGTTTCAAACATTTCAAACATTTGCCAAAAATTAATCGTAACATCCTAAAACTGCCCATAAACTGTTTAGTTTATTTCTGTACTCTGTAGACAGCTTCATATGACAATCAGTGTTTTTTCATAATCTGAAGACTACAGTAAATGAGTGGTGAACAATTGGCAGACTGCTGCTCAACGGTTGATCTACATGACATTTTTCATCATTTAACTTTTAAAAATTAGGCCCGTCTCTCCTAGAATTATGCTACATTTATATCTATGTTGTGTGAAAGTTAATATCATACATAAATCTGCTACAGAATTTAAAATGGGAATAAATAGTTATGTGCTACCAGATCTACCAACGAATTTAAAACATATTTTTAAGACTCTGAATATCTCTTATTATAGTCTAGCACATTTTTCAGGCCATTTTTCCCTAGAAAAGAGATATGAAAGTCATGTTATCGCTCAGTTTTCCTATCAGTACTGACAAAAACTGTCCCACTGACTTATAAAAATGCAATAAAGAAGGGCTGTCCTCATCATGATTTGATTTAATTTAGTTCAGTGGAACTGGCTGTTAAAATCACAGCTCATTCCTAAACTACCCTGACTGCAGCTAGAATCAGTATTTCAGAGACTGGGGACCCGTGTGAGGAGAAATGGTCTGCTTGGGATTAGATCCACAAATCGTTCCTGTGTGAACCTTATCTTTGCTCCTGGATTTATTTTGCCAAAAATTTCATGGCCATTCTGGATTTAGAAAGCTCTGTATGACTCCAAAAAGTTAAAGTAAGAAAATACTCAACTTTGACATCCTATTTTGCTTTGTTTATGTGAACATTGTCACATGGGCCCGTGTATACAGTGTGCAATCATTAAACCAAATCTAAATGTATTGTTACGTATGGTAATCGACATTTACCTAAAAGAGTAAATGCACAAAATTAGATTTTGCTAATAGGTTTCAGGAAAAAAGTGCTGAAAACTAATGATAGAGCTTTTATGGTATATAGTCTGGTGATGCCATCAACAAACTGTCAGAACTGTAAAGGAGACTACCCTGAGCTTGAGGATTACAGCTACTCTGACTATAGTTGAAAACAGAGGGAAGCTTTCAGCTTTGAGGGAAAAAAGAGTATTGGCAGCTGTGAACTAGCCCTGCAGAGTGCTTTATAGGCAGCTTCTCATATATCTTTGTAACTAGAAATACCTAGATAATGGGAAAAAAAGCATAAACCAAGATCTTAGGGGTGTTAAAATGTCCAAGAAAATACCATGTGTAAGTAAAGGGCTTGTAAAACAAAGCATTTAAAATTAAAGATTAACTTCTAAAATGTGCATTTAACACCTGTATCTTGTGGTTTTGCTTTTAAAGGAGAAGATGCTTTTCTTGGTTCTATGGGCCTGGAAAAAGAATACTTTTATTGAAAACTAAGACACGGCTTTAGAAGCCTGAGGGAAGAAAAAACAATTCTATTTTGTAGTAAATAAATGTTATTTTTCTATCTTATTATGTGATTGAATTAATTGAGTTGTATATGTGGAGAACATGAGATGACATCCATATGATGACTGACAGTGGAAAATAGGTAATGAAATATCAGGCACCTTTGCCAACAAATGTTCCATAACCATTAATTCACCTTCCCCAGGATTTACTTAGAAGCTTCAAGTTGATAGTTCTTTTAAAAAGTTTTTAAAAAAAAAAAGAAAAAAAAATTGCTGCAGTTTATGGGGAGAAGGGATTGCTAGAAAAAAGACTATGTACAAGAAAGTAAAGTATTTTTCACAAACATAAAGATCATGTTTCTAAACTTTTTGCTGGTGTAGTCCTAGGTTTTATCCTATGCTTATTATGGTCATGGCCAAGGTGTAAATCAACAGTGAAGAGTTTGAAATACCTTTTGGATTTTCCCTTCATCCCATATGTGTAATCCTGTTCATCTGACTGAAACTTCTGCTCTGTAAAATACTAAGAAATACTGGCAAATATTTCCAAAATAAGATGTTCTCTTACTCTGTCATTCAGCTCAATCACAAATTGCTACCTCTTCTTTTGTGTCTTCATCTTATTCCCTTTTCACTGTCTTTGTCTCTACTGCTTTTATCCCTAACGGTTGTCATCCTTGCCACTTTTCTCTGTCCTCTTTTATCTTCTAATGCTGACTTGTTCTTCCATCTAAAGTAAGAAAACAGAGCACGGGAGGATTGCTTACAGCAGCTGCAGGTTCTTCTAACTATACCATAGCAGTCAGAAGGCCAGTGAAAGCCAAAATTGTGGGAAAGAAGATAGAAGCAAAAAGTTCAGGGAACAGTAAATTAAAGTAAGCACTAAAGGGATGGCAATTTATAGAGGAAAAGGAAGACTGCTTTTATATTAAGTCTCTAACAAACAGCAGACGGGGTTTTTTTTTGCTGGTGGGACATCAGCAGGGAAGAAAAGGGTTTTAGAGAATGTCTTGTCTCTTTCCTTCACATATAGTTACAGTTATAGGACAATCCCTGATTCTCCTTAGGGGAGCATAAAAATGGCACTACCAGAGAACAATATCAGTACAGGCTGAATTATTACAATTTTTAGCAGCAACTTCACTGAAGTTCTCTGTAGCACAAATGTAAGTGGAGACTGACAGGCTGGTATTCAGTGTGATCTCAACACACTCAGGAACAGGAAACAGGAACACAAGAAAACAAATCTGATTTCAGGATTTTTTCCTTATCCGGTTTCCAGTCACATAGAAGATCACTGTAATTAAAAAAAATAGAAAATGTACTAGGTAAATTTTAACTTTGAAGTTATTACCTCTCCTTCCTCATCCTGATATCAATACTACTGGGGGTGGAAGAAGTATCTGAAATAGAATATTTAATAGAATGTATGCTAGAATAGTTTGTAGAGCATGATACATCCCTGGAAAGCCCAATTCATGCTCATCCCAAAAAGCACTGGTGGACAACTGTTCATAAATTAGCTTGACTTAAAAAGAGTGTCCACGTTAGTAAGATAAGCAGATTTGTCATTCACAGTATGGAAACACAAATATATACAAAATAACTTTGGTATTGCCTGGAGAACATTGCACTCCCTATATAGATGTTATGTTTTGCGTGCAGATGTATTTCACAGTTGCAAATACAGTAGTTGTAATTAACTTTAGTGAAGATAGTCTGGTAGAGGAGGTTTAGATAATCTGTAATTGTAAATATTTATTAGCACGGTACTGTCTAGAGGGGGAGGGGAAAACATCCCCTGCTCTCAAATTCATCTTTATTCAATAATAAGGGACAGCGAAGAGGTGTTATCTGATTATCTTTTTTCACAAAAAAATAGGTAAAATATTACTATCCTCTCCCAAAAGCTAGAGTAGGAAATATAATTTGTCACTCAAGCATTGAAAGGACCCATTTTTAATCATTCTATTTTACAATAGATCAAAATTCTCCATTATAATAACTTTTTTTCTTACAGCTTTACTCAGATTGTGCCCTACAGCTATAAATAATGAGTTTCAAATCAACTATCTCAACAACAAATCTAATTGCAGAAATACCTAAATTTGCCAAGAGTGGTAAATGGTAAAAATACCAGCAACTGAGCTTAAAAAGAAACTACTTTTTTTTTTTTTTTTCCCATCAATACAAAAAGAGAAAGATTTTAAAGATACAGTGGTCAACAGAATTAGTAACAGCATAAAACACCTAAGGAATGCACTAGGATTCAGCTCTTCAAAGATTTCTATTTCTCAGACAGCCAGTAGTCTGAATTGCTCTGTATATTAAAGGCTGTTTGTAATTTTGTCTTAGAGCCTTCCTTTTTAAATTTTTTGCTTGTTTGTTTTTGTTGTTAGTTTGTTTCCTTTGTTTTATTTTTACCTTAGTTTGGAATAATCAATGAGAAAATTATAAGGTAGGAGGCATGCATTCACCACAGAAACTTTTCTTGAGCTAGTTATTGTACACCGAGAGTAGGAGACTGTGAAGAGAAGATTAATTGGCTACTAATCAGAAGTGCAAATGAATAATAAGGAAAAATAGTTCTTTGGGGAGAACATGAAATATTTTTTTCATCTTTCCAGCATACACATTCCCATCTTGTTCCCATTTTCATTAACTACATACTGCATCTATCTGAGTTTTCTTCCCAAAGGACATTCTGTTGTCATGCTCTTTGATGACCAGTATCTGTTGAGCTAATGTTCTTAGGCAGGCTCATTACTGAACAGTGTCATCTTGCCATTTCATAATTGACAAAATCGAGGGTAAAATCTTGTATTTCATTGCTCAGAACTTCTTAGTAATAGAAAAAAACAAAATGGACATATTTTCTTTTACCCCAGAGGAAATGGACTTGACTTAAGATGTTTTGCGGCAATAGGAAAGTAGTTAGTCTAGAACTGCTTATGTTCCAGTTTTAGGTTTGAAGGATAACAAATATCCTGTCAAAGATACAGCATAGAGTTGTGATTTCTTCCTAAACTGATTTCATTAATCTGAACTTCTTAATACATTATTTTTATAACAGTCTCTAAATTACCTCAAAGGAAGCAATAAGTAAACATGGTAGTGCTAAGATGGACATAAGCATAACACAACACTTTTTGGAGGATAAAACGATAAAGAATATAATAATCTACCAAATGAGTTAGAGATATACCCCCATAAATAAATAAATAAATAGATAAATAGAGACACTAAATAAATAAATAAATAGCGTCACTTTTCTCTCTCTTGAAAATTAAAAGTATTTTCCATGATATTAACAGAAACAAAGTCAGATCTTTAGAGAGTAAATACAAAAAAATAATTGGAAATACTATTTGCTTTGCCAAAGCACTGAGAAGCCAATAAGAATGTGTGAGGAGAGGCTGAGAGAGATGGGAATCTTCACCCTGAAGAAGGGAAGGCTCAGGGCAATAAGAGGTAACAAAGCCAGACACTTATCAATAGTGCCTGGTGGTAGGAAAAGAAGAAGTGGGCACAAATCAAAACACACAAAATCCCACCTGAACACAAGAAAACACTTTTTTTTACTGTGAGGACGGTCAAACAATGGAGCAGGTTTGTGACTCTGTAATTTCACTTGGATACCTTTAAAAGCCAAGTATCCACAGATGAAATATGCTTTACTATAATTCCAGAGAATGTTAGAGAAGAAAGTAAGATCAATAACTGAAGAAAATTAGGAGCCAATGAGGAGAGGTGTGCTGCTGGACCTTGTACTAACAAAGAAGGACTAGTTGGGAATGTAAGGGCTGAAGGTAACTTGGCTGCAGTAACCATGAGATCGTGAAGTTCAGGATCCTGTGTGGAAGAAGCAGGGCAAAAAGTAGAATTACAACCCTGGACCTTAGGAGAGATGACTTTGGCTTCTTCAAAGACCTACTTGGAGGAATCCCATGGGTTACAGCTCTAGAAGGTAGAGGGGTCTGAGAGGTTAATATTCAAGCACCACTTCCTCCAAGCTCGAGATCAGTGCATCCCTAGGAGCAAGAAATCAAATAAAGGAGGCAGGAGACCTGCATGGATGAGCGATGAGCTTCTGGATAAACTCAGATGGAAGAAGGAAGTTTACAAAATGTGGAAAAAGGGACCTGCTACTTGGAAGGAATATACGAACGTTGTTAGAGTATGCAGAAACACAATGAGGAAGGATAAGGTCCACTGGGGATTAAATCTGGCAAGGGATGTCAAGGACAATAAGAAGGGCTCCTTCAAGTACATCAGTGGCAAAAGGAAGACTAGGGAAAATATGGGCTTGCTGCTGAATGAGGTGAGTGCCCTGGTGACAGGTTAGGGGCTGACCTGCTGGAAAGCAGCTCTGTAGAGAGAGACCTGGGAGTCCTGGTGGACAACAAGTTGACCATGAGCCAGCAATGTGCCCTTGTGACCAAGAAGGCCAATGGTCTCCTGGGGTGCACTAAAAAGAGTGTGGCCAGCAGGTTGAGGGAGGTTATCCTCCCCCCTCTACACTCCCCTGGTGAGGCTGCATCTGGAGTACTGTGTCCAGTTCTGGGCCCCCTGTTCAAGAAGGACAGGGAACTACTGAAGAGCGTCCAGCGGAGGGCTACAAAGATGATCAAGGGAATGGAGCACCTCTCTCATAAGGAAAGGCTGAGACACCTGGGTCTGTTTAGCCTGGAAAAGAGAAGACTAAGAGGGGATCTCATCAATGCTTATAAATATCTAACGGGCAGGTGTCAAGAGGATGGGGTCAGGCTCTTCTCAGTGGTAACCAGAGACAGGACAAAGGGCAACCGACACAAGCTGGAACACAGGAAATTCCATCTAAACATAAGGAAAAATTCCTTTACTTTGAGGGTGGCAGAGCACTGGAACAGGCTGCCCAGAGAGGTTGTGTAATCTCCTTCTCTGGAGATATTCAAAACACGCCTGGATGTGTTCCTGTCCAGTCTGCTTTAGGTGAACCTGCAGGGGTGGTTGGACTAAATGATCTCCAAAAGTTCCTTCCAGCCCAAAACATTCTGTCATTCTCAGCTTCAGTGAAAATACTCCCCTCACCAAAAAAGGGAAAAATTTGTTATTTTACAGTCCAAAAACTGGTTGGAAATTCTTGAAAAATTCTGATCAACTGATTAACTCTTCCTGTGCACTTCAAAATTCACTTTCTGTTTACCTGTGCCTCATTAAAGCTATTGAATATTTATAGAGGAGGGAAGAAGTCTACTTATGAGAAGTCTACTTATGTCAACAGATCTATAGAAAATCATGAACATTCTAATTCTTGTAAAGTCTTGTTTCCTGTGATTCAGTTTTTCTACCACAATTACCTCTTTTGTTAAATTAGTGGAATACTATGTGTGAATTAGTGATTGATTAATGTTTATACACTTTACTGTGCCTGGAAGTATACATAACTGTATAGAATATCTATTATTAAGTAGTTTAATAGTTTATTTCTGCCTCTTGAAATACAAAAATGTAACTAACTTTTCAGTGCCTTTACCTCAGGAACAGGCAATTCAGAAATATCATCTAAAAGCAAAACTCACCTAACAAAGCGTTCAGCTTTATTTTCATGAAAAATCAATAAAATGTAATGTCTTCACAATAGGAAAGATAGTACCATATTTGTATGTGAAGACTGCTTATTAAAATCTTCCACAAAAGCCACCCAGGAAGAAAATTATTTTTATCATTCTACTAAAATGATGCCTCTTTTAAAGTGGTTAAATATTTTTGTAAGGCCTTAGAGCAATAAGGAAAAAGCATGTAATAGGTGAAAGCATACAGAAAACATGACTTAAACCAGCATCTGAATCAAGTTAGGAACTCAGAGTGCTCAGCCTCACTAACAGATTGTGAAATTTGTACTTGTTAGAAATAATTGATGCTCACAAAAGGCATAACTAAGCCAGCAGCATGAGACTCCTTTCTGTTTCATTACGATAGAGTGGTCACCCAGATGCAGAATTTAACCCAGATGTCAGGCCTAGGCTGGCAGTACAAGAGTGTTACTTGGTGCACGGAGACGCTGGTCCCTGGTGGCCCAGATTCAGGTGCTCGCCTGTGCAGTGGGGTCTTCTTCCCAGCCCTTCCCAGACACGCCAGTGCCCTTCCCACTTGACTCCGCGTGCTGCGGGAAGGATGAACCCCATGTCACTAGTCTGGTGTGCACCCAGGGGTTGCACCACTTTGCCCCTTCCCCTTCTCTTCCCCCTTTTAGCTGTCTTCTGTGAGTTGAGTGGGAGCCTCTCTTCCTCTGCATTTAAACCATTGAATATAGTTGTTCACTGACTAAAATAAATCACAGGGCACACTTTTGTGCCAGTTTATAAGCAAACAGATTTTCTGAGAAGTTCCATGTGCAACACAAAAAAATGGGGTAACTTTTGTTGTTCTTTTTGGCATGCCCTGTGGTTTGAGGAGAAGCTGTATGTAACTGAAGTGGATGAAACATCACTGCATGGATACCACAGTGGAGGAAAGTGATTGATTGTGACTGAGGCAGTCCATCAGGCACTAGGTGTGAAACTTTAAAAGTGTGTTAGTGATGTTGTGCAAAACTCTGCAGTATTCCCTAAGGAACCCATTCTTGCCGTATTGACTTTAAATATTTCCTTATGTGTGCAGTTATTTGCAGCTCTTAACACAAGGTTTATGTTGGGTGTGGGACAACTAAATTGCTGTCGGGGGACTTTCAGTTGAACTTCCAGTTCTGGACAGCCTGTTCCAGTGTCTCACCACCCTCAGAGTAAAGAATTTCTTCCTGAAATCTAATCTAAATTTACTCTCTTTCAATTTAAAACCTTTAACCCTCATCCTATTACTACACTCCCCGATAAAGAGTCCCTCTCTACATTTTCTATAGGCCCCCTTCAGATACTGGAAGGCTGCTAAAAGATCTCCCTGGAGCCTTCTCTTCTCCAGGATGAACAACCCCAACTCTCTCAGCCTGTCTTCATAGAAGTGCTCCAGCCCTCTGATCATCTTCATGGCCCTCCTCTGGACCTGCTCAAACATGTCCATGTCCTTCTTATGGGGGCCCCAGAGCTGAGTGAAGTACTCCAGGTGGGGTCTCACCAGAGCAGAGTAGAGAGGGAGAATCACCTCCCTTGACTTGTCTGGCCGTGCTTCTTTTGATACAGCCCAGGACACAATCAGCTTTCTGGGCTGCAAGCACATATTGCTGGCTCATGCTGAGGTTCTCATCAAGCAGCACCCCCAAGTCTTTCTCCTCAGGCCTACTGTCAATCCATTCTCCACCCAGCCTGCATTTGTATTTGGGATTGCCCTGACCCATGTGCAGGGCCTTGTTGAACTTCATGAGGTTCGCACAGGCTCATCTCTCAAGCCTATCCAGGTCCCTCTGGATGGCAACTCTTCCCTCCAGCATGTCAACCGCACCACACAGCTTGGTGTCTTTGGCAAACTTGCTGACGGTGAACTCAATCTCACTGTCCATGTCGCCAACAGAGATTTTAAATACCACTGGTCCCAGTACTGGCCCCTGAGGAATGCCACCTATCACTGCTCACCACTTTGAGACCAAACTGTTGACCGCAACTCTTTGAGTGCGACCATCCAGTCAATTCCTTATCCACTGAGTGGTCCATCCATCCAATCAATGTCTTTCCAATTTAGAGACAAAGATGTCATGCAGGACAGTGTCAAATGCCTTGCACCAGTCCAGGTAGATGATTTCAGTTGCTCTTCCCTTATCTGCCAACGCTGTAATGCGGTTGTAGAAGGCCACCAAATTTGTCAGGCACACTTTGCCGTTAATGAAACCATGTCGGCTGTCACCACTCACCTCCTTATTTTCCATGTGCCTTAGCAGAGTTTCCATGAGGATCTGCTTCATGATCTTGCTGGGCACAGAGGTGAGACTGATTGGCCTGTAGTTCCTTTGGTCTTCCTTTTTTCCCTTTTCAGAAATGGGTGTTATTTTTCCTTGTATGTTATGTTTCCTTTTCCAGTCAGAGGGAACTTCACCGGGGTGCCACTACTTCTCAAATATGATGGATAGTAGCTTGGCAACTTTATCCGCTAGTTACCTCAGGACCTGTGGGTGAATCTCATCAGGTCCCATAGACTTGTGCATCTTCAGGTTCTTTAGGTGGTCTTGAACCTGATCTTCACCTACAGTGGGTGGTTCTGCATTCTCCCAGTCCCTGCCTTTGCTTTCTGCAACTTGGGCGGTGTAGCTAGAACACTTGCCAGTGAAGACTGAGGCAAAAAAAGTCATTGAGTTCCTCAGCCCTGTCCATATCCCAGGTGACCAGGTCTCACATTTCCTTTCGGAGAGGGCCTACATTTTCCCTAGTCTTCTTTTTACCACCAAGGTACCTGTAGAAGCTTTTCTTGTTGCCCTTGATATGCCTCACCAGATTTAACTTTGTCTGAGCTTTAGCTTTTGTAATCTGATCCCTGGCTGCTTGGACAATTTCTCTGTATTCCTCACAGGGTACCTGTCCTTGCTTCCACCCTCTGTAGGCACTCTTTCAAATTTCCCTATGAGGAAACTATTTAGATTGTTTTCTCACTTCTGTCTGTGTTTATAGTATTTTTGTTTTTACCTTTTTGAGAGATTTGTATATTTAGGTTAACACTAATATCAGTGAAACTGTTACTGTCATATTATTAAAAAAATTGTTTGTATATCTCTCATTTATTGGATTTTGTACTCATACATTGTAGGAATAAATGCATGTATGCACAATTTACAGGCATGATGGTTATCTTTATTGATTAATTTAAGATAACTTGTTTGAAAAACAAAAATTATGGTTGTTTACTCCACCTTTTTTTTTTTCCTCTTATAACATTTACTAAGGTGAAAATTACCAATCATACCCTTCATTCTTGGAACTTATATTTTCAGTATTTATTAAAAAATGGAAAAATTAAAATACCATTTTTTATGTGATTCAGCTTAGTCAAAAATGAACACCACAGTTTGATGCAGGAATAAATGATCGTAATGCTTTCTTCTGAACTCACAATCCTTAAACAACAAGAGAACAATGATCTTTTCAGACATATGTAATTTGTCTTTTGACTTCTATTTTAAATATTACAAGACTTCTTATCTCACCTTCTTTTTCTAACAAGTTTTCTTTTTAATGGCATAGAGCAATGAGGTTTTATTTCCATTTTAATGTTGATTTTTCTTTTTCTGAGTTATGTTACAGAACAGACCATATGTCACTACTGTCCCTTCTTTACCTAATAATTTTAAAATCCTGTCTCTTGATGCAATCAAACTTCTAAGAAAGCTACAGATTCCTGACTCTCCTGTGCTTTTGCAAATTATTTCTGTCCCTAGGGGACAAATGTGTAGCTTTCCAACAACTCTGGTTATTTTACATGAAAAATTCTAGATATCTCTACAGTGAATCCACAATAAAATCTTCCATATTTTATATACAGTTTCCTGCATGTGATCTTTGCTTTAATATCAGTGTTTAATGCCTTTGGATGCTTACGTGCTGTCTTCTAATTCATTTGGTCAGCTTTCACCACTACCTTGCTAGCTTTAAATTCCTTCAGTTCTGCAATTACAGTTCTTCATTTGAGACTAGTCCCAGCGTGGTTTTTTTCTGTATGTGTATGAAAGTATTATGTTCAGTTTTGCACCCTGGAGTATTTTTGGCCGCAACTAATATTACTTATTTTAGACCTTTAAGAGCCCGATTACATTCACATATTAAGGACACACACATCCAATTTCACAGCTGGTAATTGAGAGGACAAAACAGTACCTTCAGTTCAAGGATACAAAAAAGAAGGGTATCTTAAAAAACTGCCCCAGGGATCTTGTTATGCAAAACAGACCATAGGTGGTGTCTGTAGAAACTTCGTTCTGGTCTGACTTTGATCATTAAAGACACATCTAAAGCACTGTCTAATCTAAATTAGACAGTAAGAAATGTTATCTAGAAGTTTAGAAAAAAATCTGAGCTGTTAAAATGAACTTGAGAGGATCTTCCGGCAGAGCGTGTGTGTGATTAAATCTGTGCTGCAAAGCCTGAGTAAAAGTACCAGCATTGCTACCCTCCCCTTTAACCCCCTGTGAAGGAGCACTTGGTGTGGAAGGAGAAAGATCAAAACACCCAGCAGAGGCTTTATAAGACTGGGGCAGGAACCTCAAAAGGAAAGATAAAACATGCAACTGAAAGGTGATGAGAGCACTGAGTATTAAACTAAAGCCAAAGTCATTTGTGAGAACATGTGACTCAGTAAGTGTCAAAGCAAAATTTCCTCCCCGTCCCTCTCACCTAGGAAGATGTAAAGAAAGATAATGTAGGACAGATGAGACAAGTGGCTTCAGCACTTTTTTTTTTTCCTTCTTTTTTGTGAATCTTATTATCCCAGATTGGAGAATAGGCAAACAGCAGTGATTTTGTGACCTTTCTTCTCCTTTCATATATCCAGCACTCCTGTTTGGTGTACATTATACGTAACTTGAAAATAAACATGTATATATAACTGAAAAATAAATATGACATCACAGTTGTATGACAATAGATGTAAGTAAATAGCCATGCTGTGAATTCTTTTCAGTGTAGCACTTATTATTTGACCACTAAAAAATATCCAGTTTCCACAATTGCTAAGCCCTGTTATGCAAGAAATTTCCTCAAATATGACAGCGCAATTCTATTCCTCATAACAATAATTTCCAAAAAGATGAGAGCTTACCTTACCTATGCCAACTGAACTGTCAGTACTGACAGCTCATTTCAGACCACTCCTTCCCATCAGACTCTTTGGCAGTGCATACACACACAACCTGTGAAAGCATCACGTGAAACTCATGAAAGAGAGGTTCCAGACCAGCCAGCATACCTTCACAGCCAGTATTCCCAGAAGGAACTGGACAAGTTCTCCTATGTGGGGTTTTTGGGGATTTTTGGTTGGTTGCGTTATTTTTGTGTTCATTTTTAGTACATTAAGCATGGACAGTGATGTATTTTTGTGACCAGTACCCAAAGGTGATGTGGCAAAACTGAAAAGAGTATATGAAGAATTATTCTCTAGGTTTGTAAGATGCTCCTTTTGCTACAAAGAGAAATGCAGATTATCAGGGAATTATAAGATTATTTGTTCAGTTCTGCTATGGCCAAGCTGCAAATGTCAACAATGCAATTTTCCACTTCTATGAAAGACTAAGAAATCTTGTAAGTTGTGCTTAAGTGCCTATATGGTACCAAAACATCATTGCTGATGTGGAGATAAGAAGAAGCCTTCCTCGAGTTCTCTAGCCATCTGTTCTTCTCCTGTTTAGTGTGTGTATATATTCTGTCTTGACTTAAGGTGCCAGAGGTTATTTTCTATAAAGAAAACATAAGAAAGAGGCAAGGGGGGAAGGAGAAAGTAATGGGTGAGCATTGGCAGTATTTTATGGCTTACTAATTAAAAGGGAATGACAAAAGTGAGAGAAGATATTTTCATGAAGTGTTAACTTTGGTGTTATCAGGAAATAAGACAAATGAAGCCAGAAGTTTACTGTCCTTTTTGAAAGATGTGATCAGCTGATTGTATTTAAGAGTCTGCCAACACTAATGACAGTCATTGATTTATTGTTGTTACTGTTTTGAGGGTTTTGGTGAGTTTTTTGGGGGTAGTTTTTGTTTCTTTGTTTGGTTTTTATGGCATAGTGTTTCTTTTTAATGGGAGATAATTTTTTTGGACAGCATTCAACATGATGATTTTGTGGATGAAAAAGAATTGGTTATACCAGATAATTTTTACCATGACACTGCTTTTAAAACATTTAAGACTATGTTTTGGGCAAGAATTCTCTTGCGTTATAAAATATTTTTACCATCTCTGTTCATATGAGTACATTCTTGTACTTTGGCCTGGGAAAGAGTTCATTGCAAAATATTCTGCATCATTAAATTAACATCTGTTCTTACATTAAAATAGTTTGCTTGGGGCTGAAGTAGCTCTTGTGGTCTATAAAAGGTATTCAAATACCTATTATAAAAGAAGACTATTCTGGCCATGATAAAAACCTGTAAGCACTTTTATCTTTCCTTTAAGAAGTTCATATGAATCATCTTGAACATACTGACTGTATGGGATTTGCATCTTCAATTACCTAAAGAAAAAGAAAAAAAAGGGAGGGGGCAATAAAAAAGGAGGAATGCAATCCAGTACATCAGAAGCTTTCCATAATTGCTAAACTCTCTTACAGAGATGTGAAGACAGGTACACTAAGGAGAATGTTGTGTTACTCCCTTAATATGCAAGCAGTTTCCCTGATTCTAGCTCTGGGGATTCTGGTTGGTTTTCTTTTTCTCTTCATAAAGTGTATTTCTTTTTTAAACTTCCTCTACTGATGTGAGCTATTTTGATTGTCCCTGCAAGAACCACTTGAAACTGACTATGCCCTCCAAAAAGTGATTCCTGACAGGGAACAGAAAAACATGATAACAGCGATTTCTTTAATTTATATGGCACATGTAAGTTATTTTATCCTAAGAAACTTGACTGTACATTTTTCTTATTACCCTATACAGCATTTTTTTCCTAGGAATCCATGTGTTTTTCATATCTGAAACATGTACTTACAGTCAGTATTAGCAACACCATGGTTTAAGAGTATGCTGCTATCTAACTTTGGAAAGCTCCCTCAGTAAGAGGGACTGAAAGACACTATTAGTACCAATTTTATCCCTTGTTTCCAGTAGATCTACAGCGATGATTTGAAGGTCTAAAAGATAACAATCCTGATAAGGACACTTTGGAAAAAAGCATATATCTTCCTCAAGGCAGACAAAAATCAAAGTTTCTGAAACTAAAGAAACATGAACACTGCAAGAACTTCAGATCTTACAAAGAAACAGCAATGAATGCACATTTAACTCTGGAAAGTTCTAGAGAAATCCTGGTTCACAGAGGAAACTTTGTTAAGTCTGTTCTTCAAGCAGAATTTTGCACTTAGTGAAATATAGAGGAAAACTCCCTTGACAGGTGTCGCAGTTTGGGCCAGACTGGCCACTGAAACAAATGACAGATGCTCTCCCCCACCTCTCTCTCCAAAGAGAGGAGAGGGAGAGAGAAAGAGACTTATGAGTTTAGAAGAAAACTAAACTAATGAAAATATTAATAAAATTATAAAAAGAAAATAATTAAATGTATACAATATATACAAAATCATATCAAGCTCCCAGGATGACAATCACATCACTGGCAGGCAGTGGGAAAGTCACAGACTGGACTCAGTGCCAGATGGGAACTGGATTCTAGATCTGCATTCAGGAATGCACAGATTGGGATCAAAGGCAGATGAACAGCGTCCTCCTCAGACACCAGCCATTGAAGAGAGAGGGATAGCCATTTGATCCCTCAGCTTTTATACTAAGCATGAGGAAGATGGGATGGAATACCCTGTTGGTCAGTTTTGGTCACCTGTCCAGTCTGCTCCTCCCCACAGGTGCAATACCTCTACACTTTTCCATTTCCAACCCTCCAACAGGACAAATACCAAAGTAAGCTGACCTTGGTTCTTATACCAATAAGTATAAGCAAGAACCTTCTTTGTACCATTCCTTGGCATAAATTACAACTAATCAGGTTTTATCACTCTGAGAATTAACTGTGTCTCCACAATATGCTGTTGATTTCAGAGAGTTTCAGAGTTCAGTTAGTTAGAAGAGGCTTACCTAGAAAGTAAAATTACTGAACAGAAAATTGGTTCCGTTTTACCTCAAGCCAGGACAACAGGTTTGACATTAATTTGGTTATAGTCAATACCTCTGCTTTCGTGCTATCTACAAATATCTATGGATACTCCAAATAGGATCCCTTCAAAACCTTCCTAGAGTAAGAATTGTGGACCCCAGTATCAGTGAGACAGTTCAGTCCCTCTGGAGTTAATACTAACTAGTATTCTCTTCTCTTAGCTTCTCTCCAAAGAAAGGCTCATCAGACTACACATTACTGAATTTAACATTGTATTTTACTCAGTGTGTGGGAACTCTACTGAAATTTGAAGCCATTCCCAAAATTAGGGCTAAAATTTGCTGATCTTGACATTTGATTTGTCGTGTACAAGTGACAACTAACCTTCAATAGCTTCAGTTTCAAAAAGGACTAAATACCTTGTGAAATTTATGTGGGCTAAAGAATCACAACTTTTACATATATAATGCATATATATACTGTCAGTCAGTCAGCCTAATTAAACTATTGGTAATCCTTTGTATAAAATATATCAGAAAAAATTGACTGTCTGTTTTCAAAGAATTTTTTACCCTCATTTTGGAAAAAAAATATAACTCTTTTGTCTTTTTTTAAGTGTCGTCTTCACTAAAATATAAACTTGTTTAGTGCTGGTCTTAGTGTTTTTCTTCTTGATTATTTCCTGATTGACTTGGCTTACCATAAAGATTTAAATACTCCATACATAAATTATTAAATAAAACAAGTCTCTCTTCTGAAATAAGGACAAAGATACGTATGGTAGTATCTCAGGACAATTGCTCAGATCTGGAATGAGACTATAAATGTAATTCTTGGAATTCTTATCATGGAGGAAGGGCTGAAATGAAGATATGTTATGCACAAGCTATTTACTGCTCTTAGGTCCCGCAGCAATTTTTTCCTTTTGATTATGGAAGTTTAAAAGGTAACCTGCAAACTGATGAAGAGCATTTGGACTTTTTGTTAGGTTCACTTCTGATCTCGCAGTCATGATTGCAAATGTCTAATTTTTTTACTGTTCAATTATCTTCCTCTGTCTTTCTTGTTCTATAAAAATATTATGTTGTTAGAATATTGTTTGCCAGGCAAGAGCTCTCCAAGAAGATTTTATTTTAAGCATATTTCAGGAATAAGGAAAATCGTACTTTCATTTCTGTTACTACGGAACAAATAGTCTGTTGGATATGGAAAACAGTATTTTAAGTTGGATAACAAGTTCTTATCATCATGATTTTAAAAATAAAGGTATGTAGGGATGATAGTAACCCATTCCTATTACCTGGTAGGATTTGACTTTCTGTGAGGTAGGATAGATATCTCATTCACTCTATATCCACATATCATTAGGCCTACTTTTATCTTTTCTTTTTTTTTTTTCCCAGAAAGTGAAAGAACTTGGAGAAAATGAATAAAATTTACAATAAAAATATTACATCTGATTATTATTTTTTTCTAACATTTTCAGAAAATGGAAGAATGATGAAGGAAGTAGTCGATTTAAATGTCTTCTACGTGGACTTCTAATTTGACTTTATGACAGTATGTATCAATTACTCCTAAAATTTACTGTGTAAAAATTATCATCAAACAGGTATTCTCTCTTCTCATATGAAATGTACCTGGAATCATAACATAATTAAGGTCATATGTGTAGAATAATTTGGTGCTCCACAAAAGATACTAATCATAAAGAATGAAAAACTTATTTGATTTAAGCTGAATTTAAGATACTGCATCAAACAGAAATCTGTCAAGAAATAACCCAGCCTTTAAAGAACCTTTCTAAAACTCAAATTTGTATTTGGTATAGGTATAGTATAGGTAAAGTATAGGTAACAGTGCTGAAAAAGGTTTATGCATTCATGACTGTTATGTGGATATATTCTTTATTAGATTGCACAAAGTGTATAATGCTTGAAGTACTTCTGGCACACAAAAAAGGTATTTTTCAAAAATGTTTTTAAGATTATGGATTTTGAGAAAAAGGGAAAAGGAAAAGACAGGAGACAACATTACAAAAGTAATATTCTGTATTTTGGTTTCATATATGGAAAGGGAATATAAATCAAGGGGAGGGGAAAATGTTTATTTAACCAGCTGACAGTTGGAAGGAAACTTTATTGTTCTCTTTATGGAAGCTCCCTGCTGGCAATGTTGACTTCATAACTCTTTTCAGACATCTATCTTGAAAAATATGCTGTTAGTAATATTGAAATTATTCTGGCTGACCCTTGCCTATATTCTTCCCCTTACTGAACAGCCTTCCATCCAGCTCCCTTTGTTTCATGTGGAAAAGAGTCCTTCCCACATAGCTGTTTACCTTGCGTGCTCAGATCCCTCAAGCCAGATGTTTTTAATTTTAATTTTATTTATTTATGAGGAGGGAGATGGTAGTGCTTAAACTGTGGTTTGAGACTGTCATCTTCATTCTGTGTGAAGCTATTTGATTCTCTGTGAGGCTATTTAATGAAAAACATAAATTTAAATGCAGCCTGTCACATAGCATGAAAATCAGTGTTGTAGTTTGAGAATGAAATACCAGTCCATTCTAGTCTTCATTTGCTTCCTCTCTTTGCAACACTCTCAGTGCTACTCACTCAACTAGTCCTTCCAAACAATGATGTTCCTTGCCCCTTTAATCAGTAAAAGAATGTATTCATTGTCTTCAACTTTTCCATGCGTTTACTTGCAGTGCTCCATAGCCTGCATTCTACAATTTGAACTGGAATACAGTTCTCAACAGCATTTAAGCAAAGGAGGATAGATTTCAGACTCATGGGAAATAAGTGTTTTCATTATGCATTTTTATTATCATGGGTTGTTTGGCTATTTAAATGTAATGTTGTTTCATCTTCCTCAGTGGGCAACTGCAATGTTTTACAGAGGAAAAATACCACATTAAAAATAGTAAAAAATAAGCATTTGATTTTGTTAAAAATATCCAATTAAAGAATTGTTTGTGAAAATTTTTGGTGCATCTTTCAGGAAAATTTCCATTAAAAAAAAAACAATTATTCACTAAAATGTCTGTAAATCACAAGCAAGTAATAATGTAACAATTTTCATAACTAATTCTATAACATTAGAAGAACTTTATTTATTTCTTAGCAAAATAAGTCAGATTTGTATTGCACATTTTACTGTAGAAAATATGGTCAAAATAACTAGTGGAACACATTAAAAATAATACTTCTATCAAATTTTAGAGATTTAGTAATTTTACTTTTGCTAATGTTGCTAAGAAAAAGCAACTATTCAAAACTACCCTATATAATTTTCAGTCTAATGCATCACCAACACATAATTGTCCAGTAATCCCTGATTGCAAGATTATTAGATGAGTGTGGTTTGGTTTTTAGATCTTAGATTAAAACCGCAGGGCTAACAGTCATAGAAACCACCCTTTGACTTACAAAGAAAATACGTTATGGCAGGTTTTGGGAGAAGGATAAATATGGAACCCCATGATGTCATTGTCCCTGACTCACTTTTCAAAGTACAGCAGTACTGTACACAGCAGTACATGTCCAAAGAACAAGAGGATGCCTATCACTTTGCAGGTGGTCTAGATAACTACAACATATTACTTCGGTTGTCAGATACGTATTACTTTTTTGGTAGGAAATACTTATGTATTTTTTATTATATTATTATTGAATTCAGCACATATTTCTCCTAAGTGTCAGGAAATTGTTGTTATTATTATTATTAAATTAATAATTATTAATCCATAAATAATAAATAATGATTAATAAATCATTCATTCCTGGCAAATCTAAATGTAAAGCCAAATGTAAATAAATTGTTATCAAATTAGTATATCAGACTTTTTTTTCCCTATGTATATCATATGTCAATTGTTTGGACACGCTTCTGCATAAAAATGATCCATGAATTTCTCAAATTCTAGCAATCTGAGTAACATTTTTGCTTTAGTAACATATATACAACTACAGAGCCTGTCTATTGTTTTTGAAGTGGCATTTTGTTTCTATCTCTAAACAAGGATTTATGTTAGAGTTTGATGCCCATTAGTAAGTAGTATCCACGTGTTTCATCATCTGAGAACCAATAACAGAAGATTCCATATCGTTGTGAGAAGAAACACCATTCAAATCTTCAAAAAGATAACATGTATAAAAAGGAATGCAGTGAATAATTTTGGTAATCAACTTATTACTTCTTCTGTCAGACTGAGGATTTTTGGGCATGTCCTAGATTGTGTAGCAAGCATTTGCACAGAAAAAAGTTTTCAGTTGCCAATATTTGCTGCATAGAGGTACCTCAGACACTGCTGTTTTGAACTGTGCTTTCTTGGACATTGGCAGACAGACAGATGGCAGGTGGGCAAGCGTCTGCTTATTTTAGATCTTCAGTTGAACAGGCAAATCAATGTAATTTTTGGAATACATTGGTTTAAGCCCAATGTTTTGGCTAGCGAGAAGCCCTAATAATAAAGGAATGAAGATATTCCTTATTACCATAACTTTCTTCTGCAAAGCTTTTAATTTTTTTTCCTTTTGTTCCCCCATTGTCCTAGGTTCTATGACAGTCTATTTTAAGGCTATTCCGACCCATTGCACTAAGTAGGGCATAATATTTTATCAAGAGCTTCTAGCAAACAGCTCATAATTCTTAGAGAATAATTTTCAGAAATGTATTCTAAATCGATTTTACATTTTATTCTTTTTGAAGCCTTTGTCTTGAAAACAGAGAGAGCTGTAACAGCTTCCTGGGGTTTTTTAATCGCAATTGTTTTAGAGGTAAACGTAGACAAAAATCAGCATCTCCTGATTGCCACTATTTATACAAACTTTTCAACAAATGACGTCAAACTATTGTGGAATGAATGAAAACCAGCTTTTTGTGCCTGAGCTTTATTCCACATGTCTGTCACTGGTACTGCTGGAAAAAATATCATCATTGACTTAAGAATAATCAAAAGTTCAGCAACATCATTCGGGAATACTCTGCATCTCGGTGCTTGGTCATTTCCTAGAGAAATGGAGACACTGATTTAAATATCTTCAGGCAGAGAAGGGAATTGGACATAGCTTTCTGTCTTTTCAGGTGGGTGTTGTACTACAAGATATTCTACACTAAAAAACTGACTGAGTTCATCTGATCCACTTAAAAAGACTGATTCAGTGTCAAGCAGCTCTATTAACCCATTTAGCTTCTGAATAGTCTTGCATACTTTTTGTTGTGATTTTTGCATAGTAGAGCAATACAAAGAAAATGAGAATGAACATGGACATTGCATCCCATGAAGTAGAAAGAAGCAAGACAAAGGTGTGAAGACACCAAAATGGAAAAACTGTGGACTTACGTGTAGCAGCAGCAACAGTCTGAATCAAGATTTGAGTTTTGTTCCCCACTTGGGCAATAAAAGGTGTTTCCACTTTGAAGAAAGTTCCCTAGTCAAAACATAACCCAAGGATTCTTTGAGACATCATTTCCCAGGAGATCCGGAGAAATGTAAAGCAGACACGAGGAAGAGATAGAATAAACTTCAGAAAAATAGAAATAACTGGCAGTGACTCTACTTTTGAGGAATGGTGAATGACCCGTAAGTGTTTAAATTCATAGAATTATGGAATATCTCAAGTTGGAAGCGACCCATAAAGATCACCAAGCCCAACTCCCTACTCTTCATGGGACTACCTAAAATTAAATCATGTGACTAAGAGCATCATCCAGACACTCCTTTAATTCTGACAGACTTGGTGCCATGACCACTTCCCTGGGGAACCTGTTCCAGTGACCAACCATCCACTCAGTGAAGAGATTGTATGATCTCAATTCTGTCTAGTGGTGGCGGGCCCTAGAAAAGGAGTTCTTTGTCTCCTCTTGATGATCATATCAAACTGGCATACTAGATGTAGGTGATAGAGAGAATGAGGTTCAAGATCAAGAATCATCTGAAACCTTAATGCAGCAAATGGAGAAGTATGAATCAGGGAGAGGCTGGCTTGAGGGGAAGATGAAGAAAATTTGAAAAGCAGCTTGTTTCCTTTTGGAGACATCCATCTAGGTCCTCCTGAAATAAAGGAAGTCCCGTTGTTAAGCAGAAACTGACAGTAACATGCACAGAAAAGCTCAGGCTATGTTGGCTGGAAACAGCTCCGCGTTTGGACAGCTTTCTGCGAAATAAAAATATAAAAAAAAAAAGTCATAATGATGTTGGAAGAAAAAAAGTGTATCACAGGGAGAATAAGGAATCTCTTGTTGCAGCTATAATACCTTTTTTCATCTTTATCTCATAGGATGTATTTCCCCCCTAATTTAGCCAAAACCCTAAATTTAAGTGATCTGAAGTCCTTCATGATTAGTAGGAAAGAAATCTCTGTTGCTTTTTCTCTGATCTCTAACTTGAGACTAACAGGAAGTTTTAAGACTGTGTCCTTTCCTTTCATTCTTTCTGCCAGTGTTTCAGTATTTTTAAGGGTTCTCCACACACAGTAAATCACTTCTGTTAAGAGCACATTTATTGCATAGTGTTTCTTTCCGAGGCCTTTAGTGAAAAAAGGTTTCCTGTAACTGTATATTGGTGAACTTTATTTCTAAAAATAGTACCTGTGTTCACAGAGTATATGTGATTTGGGATACTTAAAAGTCATATGCATTTCTTTTATTGTTTTTTTATTTCCCAGGTGATATTAAAATTTCCCTATCAATGTGCGAGGAAGGCTTCATGACTGTAAGCCTTAAGGAATCAGAAGTGGTAGATCTAGTAGGAGGAAATGCCCCCTCAAGTTTAGCATGCCTTTAAGCAATTTTTGTTCCTATTTGAGTTCAGTTTTTTGTCTTATTTTTGTAGGAGCAGTGTCATTAAAACCTATGTTAAACGTCTGAATATTTTACCTGGCCAATATAACTTTTTTGTTAAATAATTCCGTGGCCTGTTTTCACTTTCATTACTCTTAGGAAGTGATTTTATGTTAGGTTTAGAAGCACTTAAAACAATTTAATTGCACCATGGGCTGTCAAATGCTGCTGTAAATATGTACTACTCAGTTGAGGGTTGACCGATGATTTCTGCATAGTTTGTACATCTGCATAGTTTTTGTACATAGTATGTACATCTGCATAGTTTTTAAAAAATATACTAAGAAATGCATTTTTCTCACTTCTGGAAACTTGCCCTGAGGAGCATATACTGACTGGTATGTCAGGTCTCCACCTGCTAGTGGAAGGATAAAACGGATTTTTGCTGTATGCAAGGTAGCTCTGTATTTTTTCTTGACTGATTATGTTTGCATAACACAACACATTGGATAAAACAGTTCAAAATATTCTTGAAATATACATCCACACACCTACACATGCACATGCACTATGTGGATGCAAGGCAAGTTCAATTTCCAGAATCTATGAGGTCATTGGGGTTTTTTTTTGTTGTTTGTTGTTTTTTTTTTTAAATGATCTGTAGTCCAATAGCCAAGGAACAACACATGGCAAACTACATGGCTTGCATGTCAAAAGGCAGAGATGATTAAAGGTCTTCCTTTGACCAGCTCTGTTCTTACTTGTTTCTCTAGGTTTGTTATGAATTTGCCTGTAGTTCTGGGCATAGTCTCTTTGCCTCTTTTTCCTTGAAACAAGATACAAACATTTCAACAAGATATTTTCTGTATGTGATCACAGTATTTTTTTTATTTTTTTTTAAATTTGTTTAGTAACAGTATCTGCCCTAGATTACCACATAAATAACTTTGTAATCACGACTAGAAATATTTGAATTGCTTTTATCCAGTATAACTAGTGTTAGTACTAAGCAACTCAAATGGTTAGCTATGACACTGCTTGGTAAGGCTGTAAAACCTAGACTAAGAATATATGTGAAATATTTTAAAAAGAGAAACATTGTTTATTCTGTTCAGAAAGGCTTTACATTGAAACTATTAGAACTAAACTACATCACTCTTAGCTACAACTGGATATATAAAGTTAGCAGGAAAAAAATAGGATAGTATGAACAGATGATAATGCAATATAAAATGCCTGTAAACGGTTTTGAAAAACTGAATCTGAACCTGTTCTATTGATGGTCACAGGCCACACAGCTGTGGAAGGAAAGAAATAAACTTAAAATGTCAAACAATCAACAACTCTAAAAAAAAGAAGTGCTAATAATATGTGCTGGTTTTTTTTCTGCTTTGCTGGGATTAATGTTTTATATGCAATTCACCATAGACAGAAGCAAATCCCAGCAGCTTTAATTTCAGCAGGCAGAAACTTGTCTCTACAGGTGAAGCAAAGTAATGCAAAGGAATTACATCTTGAAACGTGGGATTTTACCACACACACAAACACAAAAGGCAAGAAAAAAACAAAACACAACCAAAACACGCCTTCCTCGAACCTTGAAGATCATAGTCTTTGAGAAAGGATCAGATTTTCTATGCTAAATTCCTTTTTTCTGAAGCATTTTTTTCTATCCTTTTTTTTCCACTGAAGACACTTAAATTATTTGTGCAAAATACATAATTTTATAATACCTTGCCATATTTATTTTTATATAGAGAGATACTGTATACCTAAACTTTCTTCTGATTTGATGACATGAGCCGTTGTCTTCAAGAAAAGCTATTTTAAAACACTTCTAAGAAACCTAAAATGTCAATCCAGACATTTTCTGATTTAGATAAATTTGTCGGTTAAAAAATGACAAGTGTCTAATCTCTTCCAGTTATTCATGGACAGTTTACTTTAACTGTTTCAAAATGTAGTTTATCTTCCATTTATGAGTCTATTCTTAGTGTTTAAAAAAAGACAGTATACTGTATTTTCCCTGTATCTTAGGTCTTACAATTGCTCCTAAATTTAAAAAGCTTTAAGAGCACTGTGTATGATTTATGTATCTAATAGCTTAATAGCATTAGTTTCCAATATATTGTTGTAATGGTTTAATCCCAGCTGACAACTAAGCACCACACAGTCGCTTGCTCTCTCTGCCCTTAGTGGGATGGGGGGAAGAGAACTGGAAGGGTAAAAGTGAGAAAACTCATGGGTTGAGATAAGAACAGTTTAATAATTGAAATAAAATAAAATAATAATTATAATAATAAATTGTAATGAAAAGGAAAATAACAAAGAGAAAGAAAGAAAACCCAAGAAAGACAAGTGATGCAAATGAAAGTACTTGCTCACCACCAACTGATTGATGCCCAGCCAGTCCCCAAGCAGTGGCCCCCTTACCAACCTTCGCCTAATTTTACTGCGAAGCATGATGTCATATGTTATGGAATATCCCTTTGAGCAGTTGGGGTCAGCTGTCCCAGCAGTGACTCCTTCCAACTTTTTGCGCACCCCCAGCCTACTTGCTGGTGGGGTGGTGTGAGGAGCAGAAAAGGCCTGTCTCTGTGTCAGCACTGCTCAACAGTAACTAAAATATCCCTGTGTTATCAACACTGTTTCCAGCACAAATCCAAAACATAGGCCAATACTAGCTACTGTGAAGAAAATTCACTCTACCCCAGCGAAAACCAGCACAATTGTGAGATACAGTTTTTATTTATGGGAACACTAGAGGAAATCATATATAACACATGATGGACTGGATTAAGTGTAAGAAATGCCTAAAGAGAAAGGACGTCCTGACTTGATATTGAAAATACTGCAGGAGAGTGCCTTTCAAACATGTTATGTACTCTAGTACCTACCAGTGGACTGAGAAAGATTCATACATTTCTTTCCTCCATAAGGAACAATTTCTCACCCTCTTTTCCTGAAAAAGTAGCTGACCCACACTTGTTTAAGGTAAGAGAAGGGTAACTCTCCCGGGGAAAGAAAAGTCTTTACAAGAAGATTCATGAAATTTGACATCTCGTCTCCGCAGCATGCAGCTAGTTTTCGATTTAGCTTTTCAGCACTAACACCTCAGATAAAAGATTTCATCTAAAGATTTCATCTAAAGGATGAAAGTAATTCTGCAGTGATATTTGCAAATAATTGCATTTATTGAAGATAATAGGATTATAAAAGAGCTACTGCATTCATAGGACAGCTTGCAAACTCCTGAATGCTGATCTCCACAGACAGAAAATCAGCCTTTGGTTTGGAATGGGTCTGTGCATGTCCACATCACTGATGTATCACAAAACACGGTGATCCTGAAGAGACAAATGGAAGATGAAAGTTCCTCACTTGGGTCTGTATGAATAGGGCTACCATATATCCATATATCTGCCTTGACATGTGTTCTTTTCTATCCAGGGCTCCTCTTGGGATGCACAGTCTACTACACATGTACTGTCCTGTGATGCAAGATATATATTTAAAGTTTATACTTTGCAGATACACTAGTCATATTGCCCACACTTTGGCACAGACTAGATTCAAAGTTTGTGATCATTTATGCTTATTTCTGTCCAGTAAATCTAAGAGGAAAAGGCAAGAAGTCTGTATATGGGGCTGTATTAGAAGACATCAATAGTTACTCATCAGTTTACGTTATAAGAATTCACACTTGAAGTGGCAGGCAGGTAAGAAAATTGGCAGAGAGTCTTTTTTTTTAAGTTGTTTTTTTTTTCTTGTGGTGATTAAGCCCTTCTCATCCTGTCCAGAATCTGGAAGTTCAGGATTTCATATCTTGATTGAAAGATAGAAGAGAGGGGTAGACATTATTCAGAATAGAAGAAAAGCTTGAAGTATTAGTGAAAGTAGAGTGGCAGACATTTTTATAACGCTCAGGCTGCTTATCATTCTGGCTAATATTTGCACACCAGGAAGAAGAGACTCTGTTGTTCTTTATGAAATATGTTTTTCATAAAAACAGGTGAGGAGTCAGGCAAGTGGTCGGCATTCCTCCACAAGCAAATTAATATTCTCCTATTGCGCTAAACAGAGGGGAGGATCTGAAGTTAATTACTGATCAGCAGGTGAGCAGTAAAACATTTAAGTTTTTCTTTGCCAAATTATACATTCTAATGTCCTGTAGAGCAGAAAAAAATAATCCAGATTTTCAGTGAAAGGTTTAGGAATCTTCTGCTGAAGTAAGCTGCATGGATTTGCTAACTGTTCTTAATTCAAAATGAAAGGTCACACAAGTAATAAAACCAATAAACAAGAAAAGTTTATCTACTAAATTTTAAAAACAGCCTTACTACTTATTTAAATTCCCTTCTGAAGCAATCTTCAGATATTAAGACTTTTCTTTTTTAATAGATTCTGCCATGTCAGATTTTTTATTGGCCATGTCCTCATATCCTGATTACTGGGAGATCTGGAGACCCGTGGGGGAAACTGGAGGATGGGTATCCAGAGTCATTTGTAGATTTGGGGTCACAGACTAGGGGGGAAAAAAAAAAGCAAACTAAAAACCTGAGTCTATGCACTCTGAAAGATTTACAGCAAAGCAAAATAAGATGACAACGTTTACAAAAACTGAATGTGGTCTCTAATTCTGTACAGGACATTTTGCCACAAATCGCCACTTTTGTAAAAATAATGTCTTAAAATTATATTTTTCTTTATACTGTAGACGCATATGACAATGTGTGGACAACACCATAGAAAGTGGTAAAAAGGATAAATTAAGAAAAAAAATAAAAAGCAGAAAGGTCAGTAAGAGCAGCAGTATCAAAAGCAATAAGATTTATTGAGCCATAGCACATAATCCATAAACTGATTTTTCTCTTTCCCTTACTCCCTTTCTTAAAAAAAAAGGTTTATAGCTGTTAAAGAAATTAGTGGGAATTTGCTTGGTATTGAAGATGTTGGAATTTCACTGCAAGAAAGACTTTAATGAGCAGTGCTTTTCCTAGTCCCAAACTGTGATATTAAAGATAACTGGTAGGGAAAGTGAGCAATTCTATGCTACAGCTCTGTACAAATTCTTTTTTCTCTTTGGTACATTGCAGCAGAAGAGTGTTATCGAGACTGGAAAGTTCCTGGGGAGGAAATGTATCTATCCGAATTTGAGGGAGTTTGGAATATAGATTCACTCATTACTTCCTTGCCCCCATCAAGATACACCACTTTTTAGGCTTGACTTAGCCTTAAAGTTCTGTGCAGCTTAGGAATTCAATGTTCTAATGGGCTCTGTAGTTTCATGACTGCGTGAAATCTAAGTAAATCATGCTTGTTTATCTTTGGAAGGAATATCAAACACTTCATTAAACAAAAGGCTAGAAAATTTATACATAATTGCATGAGGGAGAGCGTCAGAGGAAGGTGTGTCTGACCTGCCAATGTGTTTCATGTCACTGACTGTAAGCTATGATATATTGTGTGTCTTGCTCTAGGGAAGTCTAAGTAGAACCTTCTACTTGCTAAGCCATGATTTCATCTTTATTTTCTCACAAACATAGTCTTTTCCTTCATGTTTGGAGATAGTGGACTCAGATGGCAAAAAAATGCTGAATTATTTAATATAAAATACATAAAATTAAGACGCATTTATCCCTTAGTGCAATATGGAATCTTACCAGAAGAAAACACAATAACCTTCACCATGTGTCATCTCACTAGTGGGACCAAGAGTTGCGACGTGAAATTTTCTGATCATGTCATAACTGGTGGGAAGAGAACTCAGGAGGTCTCTAGTCCAACCTCTTGCTCTAAGCAGGATCAGCTGTGGGATCAGACCTTAGCGTTTAGGGTTTTACCTAGCAGATCCTGAAAACCTTCAAGGACAGAGACTACACAGATGCTCTGAGCAACCTTCTCCACTGTTGTGGAACAGGTCTCTGTGGGGAAAATGTCTCTCCTTATATCCACATTAAACCTCCTCTGGTTCAATTTATACCAGTTGTACCTCATTCTCCCACCTTGCACCTTCCATGCATCTTGTGAAGAACCTGATTCTGTCTCCTCCATAACTTCCCTGCAGGTGCTCACAGGCTGCAGTTACATTCCTCTGAAGCTGTCCTTGCTCCAGGCTGAACAAGTCCCACCTCCCTCAGCCTCTCTTCACAGGGCAAGTTCTCCAGCCCTTACTGTCTTTGTGGCACTCTGCTGAACTCTGGTTTATGACAATGTTTCTTGTATTGGGGTGCCCAGAACTCAATGTTCAGATGGAGATCAGTGATAAGTGGTGTCCCTTGGGGGTCCATATTGGGACCACTACCATTTAATATCTTTACCAATGACATAGACAGTGGGATCAAGTGCACCCTCAGCAAGTTTGTGAATGACACCAACCTGAGTGGTGCGGTTGACATGCCTGAGGGATGGGATGCCATCCAGAGGCACCTGGACAGACTTGAGAAGTGGGCCTGTGTGAACATCATGAGGTTCAACAAGGCCAAGTTTCAAGGTCCTGCACCTGGGTCAAGGCAACCCCCGATATCAGTACAGTCCTGCTGAAAAGGACTTGGTGGTACTGGTGGATGAAAAGCTAGACATGGGATGGCAATGTGTGCTTTCAGCCCAGAAAGCCAACCATGTCCTGGACTGCATCAAAAGAAGCATGGCCAGCAGGTCAAGGGAGATGATTCTGCCCCTCTGCTTCATTCTTGTGAGACACCACCTGGAGTACTGTGTCCAGGTCTGGACCACTCAACATAAGAAGGACATGGACATGTTGGAGCAGGTCCAGAGGAAGGCCACAAAAATGATCAGAACACCTGTCCTATGAGGAAACATTGAGAGAGTTGGGGTTGTTCATCCTGGAGAAGAGAAGACTCCAGGGAGACCTTATTGCTGCCTTTCAATACTTAAATGGGTCTTATAAGAAAGATGGAGGCAGACTTTTTAATAGGGCCTGTAGCAATAGGACAAGAGGCAATGGTTTCAGACTAAAAGAGGGTAGATTCAGACTAGATATAAGGAAGAAATCTTTTACGATGAAGGTGGTGAAACACTGGAACAGATTGCCCAGAGAGGTGGTAGATGCCCCGTCCCTAGAAACATTGAAGATCAGGTTGGGTGAGGCTCTGAGCAACCTGATCTAGTTGAAGATGTCCCTGCTTATTGCAGGGGGGTTAAACTAAGTGACCTTTAAAGGTCCTTTCCAACCCAAACCATTCTATGATTCTGTCATGATTTTAAAGCATGAAGTACTGTAACAAGAAAGTTTGGCAGAGATAAATCGTGTAACGTCCTTTTATTTTCCAGAGAAACTGAATGACAAATTCATATAGCAACAGCTGTCTAAATCATCTAAGCAGCTATCTAAATGTTGGAGGTTTTTTTCCTAGTAATGTTTCTGCACTTTCAGATCTCTGCGTCCCACATGAAGTCACTACTCTGAAAAATGGTGTTTCAAGAGTCAAGTTGCAGTGCAAATACTTTTCTGAATTCTGCTCTTCTAGAATTTACATATGATTGACCTTCAAGTTTCCACTTGTTTTCACTAGAGTACAAAGAAGGGCAGAGAGACTGGTTAGATCTGACCTGAATTTGCCTGAATTAATGTTTTGATATAGGGTGAGGAGGAAAGTCCACGAACTGTAGGGAAAGTAGTGCCTCTACCTATTCAAAGGGAATAAGTTATGGATGCCTCGGAGAGTATGCCTCATTTCAACACTGCCTATATGAAGAATACCCCTGATTGTTAATCGCTGGAGAGGGGTTTCATTTTTTGTGTCAGTGATATCCCAGTGAAAGTCTAGTGTTAGGTATCATTTATGAGGGTGAAAAAAATTTGCCACTTTGTTAAGCTGCATTTTTCCGTTTTCTGGGAGTTTTTAATTTCCTGATTGCAACAGCCTTGGTAAAACTAAATGATGAAATAAGCTTACTTGCGTTGTCGTCTTCTGTCATTAAAGAGTTTAACATCCAAATTCAGTGCAGGAACTGCTTCTTAGCATATGTCCATACAGCATCTAACACCATGGGGTGCTTGATTATTTTTAAAGCCATTAGTGTTACCACAAAGCAAATAATTGCAGGTTTGCACTACCCCATAAAACCTAATACAGAAATGGAACTGGCAATGAAAATTTGAAAAATACTAATGTAAATAACCTATATATAAGTTTTAAATAAGTACATTTATATTGGAATTTAAATCAGATCGATAGCAGTCATTCATTATCTACATAAAGCCTTCCTTTTGATGTCAAAAGGTCAGGAACTGATTGCATATTGATTTTAGTACAATTTAGATGCAGTCTTGTCAGGATATGATTTACCATAAATTTAATGATCTAGTGTAAGTGCATAAAATGTCTGCCTGTAAATACTGTCATACTGTTAGAAAATTCTGAAATACTGTATATTCTTTATAAATAGCTTATTTTCATTCTTCGAAACATATTACAAAATTATTTTTTTCTTTCTACATGACCTCTTATGACAAAGTCCTACAAAATTTTATATGTGTGATATCAAATGAGCATTGTTACAGGAAAGTATGTTCATAAAGATTTGTAGTATTTTAATGGAGTTTTTTATTTCTACTGAGATTTCCATTGTTGATCTTTAAAATCTTGTTGAAAACCTAATGTTGCAGTGGAATATTCTATTAATCATGAGCTTCTTTTTGTGTTTTTCATTTTTGTTAAATTAATATTGTTTATTCTCAGATTATATTTGTGCTTTGAGAATCAGTGTACTGTCCATAGTAGTAAACTGAATGTGCATAGGACCATTCTCTAGCATGAGAATTTTTTTATGGTGAGGATGGTGAGACACTGAAACATGTTGCCCAGAGAAACTGTGGAAGTCCCATCATTGGAAGTATTCAAAGTCAGATTGGATGGGGCTTTGAGCAACCTGATCTAGTGAAAGATGGCAGAGGTGTTGGATTAGATGATCTTTGAAAGTCCCTTTCAACCCAAAACATTCAATGTTTCTATATGATTCTATGATCCTGTGTACATGCCCAGGAAGAAATGTCCTGAAGCTCCTTCAGTTCTGTCAAAGCTCCCTACAAATTAGACCAGGGCCACCCTGTTCACACTTGTAACAAGTTGTATCCATGAATTCTCTCTGCTACTGCTTTGTAACCATATCAGGTTGCTTGTGTTGACTGCAAAAACATTGCATTGCAGTTAAATGTTATCACAAAACCTTATGCCTTATGCTTCACCCAATAGATGAACTTCCACAAAAGTCCCCTGGTAATCCCCTCTTCTGCAAAGATAAGTTGCTTTTCAAAAGTGAGTTGAAGAGGAAATATGACTTTAAGATATAGCTACATTACACAAAGATTGAAGTAAATTGAATCAGTTTTGTCTTTCCCTTCATTCCCATCCCTTGCAATTAAATTTAAATTTGTTCACATTCTTGTGAATAAGAGTAAATTGGAAATACATAGGATTTTAACAACAAAAAAAAACCCAAAAACCCCCAAAGAGGACGAAGCCTCAAGTAATTGTGAGTGCAGGTAAGTATGTTACAAAGCAGCTGAGAGCTGCTTTGGACATATTTTTAAACAAATTTAAAAGTAGGATAATGTAGAAATATCATTTCCAGTTTTTACATATCATGATGTCTGAGTTTATTCCGGCTTCTAACCATGAATTCTATTTTCAAGATGTCTTGAAGGTAAACTTACAAACAAAATGCAAGAAGGAAAAAAAATTCTAAGAGAAAACTCTTTCTTTTGAAGTTACTTTGCAACCAATTCACTTGAAGATCAAATGGTTAAACAAAGAGAACATAAAACTGGTAATGATAGGGATGGCATCAAAGAAAACCATTATAGCAAAGGCCTGACTTGAAGACTTTAAAGCCAACAAAAGTATTTATAGTGGGAATTCTGGAAAGATGGATGGTTAATGGATAGTTGCTGTAAATTACCACCAACAGTCCTAGTTTTGCCTATATTCTAGAGAGATAAAAAATTGATAGAAGTGTTTCTGGTATCTTTTCAGAAAAAAAAAAAGGAAAAAGAAAAAAAGAAAAAGAAAAAGAAATACTGGTGCAGAGAATTTGATCCTTCTCTCTCATTTTCAAGTTTCTATTATTTTATTGCAATAATTGACTAGAACTTAGATTAACAAATTCCGTATCTCTTCTCTCATAATGACAAAAGTAACCTCAAAGAAACCACATAAGACAACATTTCATATTTCTTTGTATTAAGAAATGTTCCTTCTTTCCCATAAAGATGAAGACAGTTACAGCAAATACTCCAAAGGAAGTTATGGAAAGGGCTAGATTTCTCCTCTGCTTGAAATAACTTCAGATGTGCAAGATTCAATTTGGTTCTTCTGCAATAAAACAATCTGAGAGGTCTTAACAAAGTGGAAAAAGATTTGCTTGACAGTTTATGAATTACAGTGCAGACACACTTAGAAAAATATATAGCCTCTTTAAAGAACTGTGACTAATCAGGACAAATGGACATCACATCTACAACATGTACATGATGTGATAAGAAAAATTATGTATAAGTTACGTTTGTTGATTATAATTAAGGCATCATTTACCAACTGCAGACTGAACAATAAAAATCTAGAATCTAACGATCAGAAGAACACATGTACTTTTCTATCAAAATATTTTTGGGAAGGCTTTGTAAAGCCCATGGTTTAAAAAACAAAACAAAACAAAACACAAAAGCTGGAAATTATCAGTTTCAGCTGTCCACTAATTATCATAATTATCTCTTCCTTCCTCCTCCTTAATAATTATGTCTGAAGAGAAGAAAGAACTGACACTGGAGTGTCAGAAAAGGAAACAGGCCAGTAAGTGTAAGATTTGTTGATGGTTCAATATCTTCTGTCATACAATATCTGAAGAGATTTGTCAACTTGGAATGACTAAAGTGTACATTGGCTGGGACTTCTAGTATAGGTGGCTAAATGTGCAAAAGAGAAGCAAAGGCTGTTAACCAGGTAACTTTATAAAACAAAAGTAGCTGTTTTGATTGCATCTTTTTTTTTCCTATCTGATATTTGTGTATGTGTAAGTTTAAACTGTTTTCTGGCTTTTGGAAGACTTCCCCCCCCCCTTTTTTTTTTCTTCCCTTTTTTTCACTTTTTCCCTAGCTAGCAGTGAGCAACATCTCATTTAAGATTCATTGCAAGGAAAAGTTTTCATAGAGTATGCAGGCAGTGCATGGTATATATGTAATACCGACATTTTAGATAACATCCCATAGTTGCATTTGTCAGTATAAAGGCAATACTAAATAAGTATTAAGTAATACTTTAAAAACACTGTCTTTTATTCCTCTATTGAGGACTCTTAATTATTTTAAAATCATATCTCTGAATCCACAATGATATAGTTATTTTCTGAATTTCAGTACAGTGAATTATTAAGTGTAAGGCTCTTACATAACCTGAGGGCTTTTTTTTTAAGGATTTGTTTACTGATGGAGAAAACTCTTACTTTAAAGTAGTACTTCAAAACTACTTTAAAGTAGCATTAAGAAGAGAATTATTGGTCTCGTGTATGAGGAAAAGTATACACCATATATTTAAGTTTTCATTCCTTTAATTAAACTGTCAAGATTATATTCTTTCATCAATAAATGATGCTAGAAAGAAATTCTACATAACAAATGTTAGTTTTCTGTTTTCGTTTTAAATTGGTATATGCTTGGACAATTTGCTGGTCTAGTATAAGAACCTAAATAGACCAGGATAGGCCTGAGTCATCTTAAACATTTTGGATTTAATCGTATGTACTGTCAAATTTAATTAAGAAAACCAAGGTACTTGTTACACAAGAAAATAGTTTTTGTGCTGCAAAAATGATGCTAATGAGTTACAGACACAACTGGAAACATTGCTGATTAGAACGTGGATAATTCTGCAGAAAAGTAAATAATTTCTCATTCTTTGAATAAAGGCTTAAAAATGTAAAACGGGGCAGTAAAAACAGGGGAAAACCAGAATAGAAAGCACGGCAAATAAGAATCAAACTTAGTATTTTTAAACCAATTAACTTGAATGTTTAAATACTGTATGAAATACTGTGACTAAACTTTCAGGAGAAAGAAGGAATACCCACATCTTCCCCATGTCCAGGCAGCTATAAATTTCTCATTGACTCTAGTTTAGTTAAAGGATTCACTGAAAACTAATAGGAATTAAGAGGATGACTGCAAAGCAAGCCAGCTTTCTGCCTTCTCCTTTTGGTATCTTCCCCTAAAAATTAATGAGATTGAGACTTAATAAGACATAGCATAGCTAAAGGGGAGTGTAAGAACAGCCAGATGTTAACACCTCAGTCACTGCATGTTGTAAGAAACTGTGTGCTCGTGAGAAATCTAGCTGGACTGGTATTGACTTTTAAATTGCCTTTTCTGTGGGCTGGACACCTGGAATTGATGCATCAGAAACAAACTGGTTCAGTTTTTTGAAGCTACAGCACATTTTGAACAGTGACAGAGAAGGCCCACTTGCTCTTCAGCTGCAATATTTCTGAATGAGACCTGGAAAAAAAATTATATAGATTATGTATGTATAAACAATGATATTCCTGCTTCCCAGACCTGTGAGTTGAGGCTATAAATTAAATGTTATTATTTTTCTAAATTAATTAAAGAAAAGTTAGAATTTAGTAAGGCCTAGTGAGTTTTTATGAGTTAGCACCTTTTGTAATTGATATGGATAGAAAGATGTGTGTATGATTGACTACTGATTTAGGTGACTGGATTGCTAATGAGGTATTAAACTTTGCAATGTGAGAAATTGATAACTTAGACCACGTTAAGAAAGTTGCTTTGACACCTACTTTTGATAAGATGCTTTATAAGGATAAGTCATTTTGACTTTAAAATACCTCATGTGTATTTGTAAGGCTATGTTAGCATTAAATCCATTCTGATATTGTGATGTAAATACAAATGGGGTTATGCTGAATCAGTAAAACATCGTTCTTTAGATTTGTTTTTCAACAAATATTAATGACACCTTAATGCCCAACATCTGCCATGTTTGTCGTGCAGGAAACACAAACATGACAGAACTTACTCATTTTATTGTTCATCATTACTTTGAATTTTAGCAGTAAAGGTAGTTGACTTACATTTTTATTTTGGTTTAAATGATTTTTATTTAACTGATTGTAGGGATGAACTAAAGAATTAATTAAAAACTAGCTCTGTTCACTGAAAATTGAAGTGGAACCTAATTTCTCAGAGCTGATTTTATAATAACTTTTTTACTGACAATAAATAACTCTATCATAAAGTTAACATGTTTTCACACATTTTTTTAGTTCCAGAAGCTTCCACTACTTACTAGAGACAGCACTGCCTTTTTCCTGAGAAATGTGCATTAGTCAGGGAGCAAAAGACATACAGAGTGGGTTACTTAACAGCGCTAGTGACAAAGTAATATTAACAACGAAATTTAGGCAGAATTCAAACTGTTAATGTGTGCATTGAATTCCTTTTTCCCCACCTTTGCTATCAGTAGCTTTTGTGGTTTTTCCATTGTAGCTACCCACTAAACTTAATATGTTCCTTCTGTCACAATCCATTTTTAGCTGATTAAAACATTCCATAACTTGATCTGTGACCCAGATGAAGACTAACTTTAATTGTGGAGAATAGTGTGCTCAGGTCTATGAATCTGAAGCTAGGGTATACAGAGATAGATATAAACCAAGAAAATGAGACGTCTGACTTGTTTGTTCCTTAAAAAAAGGGGCTAAAGAGTACAACAGCCTGGCTATGGCTACTAAAACAACAACAACAAGGGAAATATACTAGCTAACAGCTTTATTTTCCTCCTAGTTCCATATTTTTTTCTCCAGGTTATTTCTTCTTCCAGTACTTTCCTTCAGAAAGCTGGACACAGGGAGCTGAATTAACTGATAAATTCTACAGAAAGTCCCTCCGTGTTAGCCATACTTTTTAAGCATTTAAACTCAAGTGTAAGTGTACATGGCTCTTAATCTGTAAGTGCCACATCTGTGCTCCACACTCTTCTTTTATTACACACATTTTCAGAACCTGATTAATATTTTTTTTTTGCATCTTTCTAGTCCTAATATCTTCCCTTTGTCTGTTGAAAGGGAATTTGATATGCCCCATCATGGCAGAATACTGAAAGAATAGGCTGGTAGCATGCCTTGGGACGGGGTATTCTTTTTGCTTTCTACGCTTTAATTTTTGCAAAAATCACCTGATAAATTAAGAAGTCTGAGTTGACTGTGAATGGTACATCACTCCTGGGAGCAGGACTAGCTTCTCGCCTCCTTCATCTTCCAGATGCAGAAAAGGTCAAGGACAATGGGAGATACAGTCTTCACTTGAAAAAAAAAAAATAAAGAAAAAAATTGAAAGAACTGTCACGTAGTGGGTAAATTATGGCAAAGAAGAAAAAAACATTAGATCAAAGGTAGATGAGTAATTTAATGTCCTTGAGATGCAGATGGGATAGCAAGAAAGGCAACAGTGTGAAATGTACAGCTTGGATGATAAAAGAGAAAATGGCAACTTTCATTTACATATGGTACAGTAAAAAATACTAAAAAAAGATAAGCAGTTCCAGCTTCCTCCAGCTGGTCTCTGTACTCTGCCATTTAAGCTTTAATGGTATTAAATGGGTGGGAGAAAGGAAAATTCCATGCTTGATTTGTGTCTCTTTTCTTCATTCAACTGATTTTCTGTTTCCCTCCTGACAGTGTGATAGACAGGGTCTTAGATTTGCTGTATGCCTCGTCTCTCACGCAACAGAGTATTTTAGCTCTTTTGAGCCAGTCTCCACTTGGAAGTTTGCCAGGGAGGGTGGAGTTTAATCCTTTGCCCCACAATTCATTCCAGTCTCTCCTTAGGTAAGAGACTGTCTAGCCATTTAGTTACTTAGTGAAAAGTTTATTTACCTTCCATAGCTATATGAAAATCTTTGTTATACTAAGAATAATCTCCACGTATTTGTCTAGTAAACAACTCATGGCTGTAAAGTGTAAAGCTGATGCCCACGCAGTTTGGGTGAGTACATAACATTTTCCATGCATAATGCTGTCTTCCACTAGGCCTTATGTAGCAGGTGGAGTTGATTAAAGTCTCAAGGCTGAGACCAACCATGACAGTTAGTAACTCCTTTGAGGTGACAGTTAATAACTACTCTGAGGTGACTAAAAGTCAGTTTCTTCCTCCTAGTCACTCTGTAGGAGGTTGTCTTTGTTTCATGGATACAATAGGTTCATGGTAGTTGACTAGGCTGACCAAGACATATTTTAATAATACTACAATATTTTTTAGATGTTCATATTGTAATGCTCTTGCAGATGGATGTGGCATTTTTATACAGAGGAAGAAAGGCATAAGAATATTTAGATAATGACACTATCAGGGGTGTCAGAAATAATTTTTGGGAGCTAATAGTTTCATATGAGGAATAACTTACAATAACTTGCTAGATCAGCCATAGGATGTGCAACTCAAAAAAAAAAAAAGAAAAAGAAAAAAAAGTAAGGTATCCATATATCCAGGTGAAATTCTGTTGTAGCTCTCAGTGCTTTCCAGTGCTGTATAAAATGTGCTTCATATTCTGCTCTATCTATAGAAGGACAGCCACAAGTTTTGCTGGACAAATAAAAACAATTTCCTAGAAAATGTTCTGGAAACTGAAGCTCAATTATAAAAAAGCTGGTAAAGGAAGCAGCCAAAGAAACAAGAAGACCAGTCTGGTGACTTCATTTCTGGATAAACATCAGGGGATGGGGGTTGAACTTACTGTTCATATACAAAGACTACTTTAATTTTTCTTCCATTTCGTATTTGTAAGCTGAAGATGTGCTAATGTTTCTTCATAGAAATTCTTATAATTAATGCCAGGCAGGACTACTGTGATCTCACTGATCTGCAAAACACATACTATGAGATTCTTAGAATCATAGAATTTTCTAAGTTGGAAGGGACCTTTAAGATCATTGAGTCCAACCATCAAGCTAACACTAACAAAAATCACCATTAAGCCATATCACTAAGCACCATGTATATCCATCTTTTAAATACCTCCAGGGATGACTATTCCACCACTTCCCTGGGCAGACTGTTCCAATGCTTGATAACCCCTTCAGTGTAAAATTTTTTCCTAATATCCAATCTAAACCTGCCCTGGTGCAGTTAGTAAAATGAGTAGAACTGAAAAAGACTGTGCAACAACGTGCCTTCCAAAACAACTGAGTCAATGCAGGAAAGCAATTTTTTCAATCAGACTGAGTATGGAGTCTTCATCAATCTTGATTTAATATCAAAACTTGATTTAGATTTAAATTTACCAGATTAAACTGGTAAATAAGCTGTTCCTGAAATGCTTCACCATGAATCAATACACCAATAAAACTTTTCCATTTTTCCAGTAAAGATTTATACTTTACTATTGTTAATAGCTGCTGTACTAATTATTAAAATATTTATAATTCATAGAAGTGTTGCAATTCATTATATTGTAGCACAAATATCCTGTTTTTGCAGACTTTACTTTCTTAGTTGATCTGTTAAAATAACACTAATTTTTATACACAATGTGTAAGGCAAGGCAGATGTTACTAGAATTTTCTCAATGAGTCATGCTTTCTTATACTCCCAGGTCCTTAGTAAAAACATTGACACTATGGTATATAGCACGGAAATCTGCAGTGAATTAAGATATGGGCTCCATCACTGGCTCTCAGAAAGTTTCTTCTGCTTGACTGAAAATAAATACCATTAGATTCAAGCCATCTTCTTCCAGGCAACATGGACAGCTGGTACTTTCAGTGGTAAAGAGTCTTCTTAATACTCTTCTGACTTGTGGTTAGGACAAGCTGTAAAAATGTCTTTACTTTGGCTACTCCATCATCAGTTGATGCCTTGAACTGACACTTATTAACAAAGAAGATTTCCCTTTACTTCAACAGTGCTGTCGATTATCCTAATTTACCTAACATATCTACTACTACACTGATTTTCAATTTAAGTAACTAAAGATAAAGTGCTTGGAAAAGAAAGCTAAATGTAGTCATCTGCTTACTCACTCTGTATGGGGAGAAAAAAGACCTTCAAGAAACAGATTGGCAATGTAATCAAAGCAGAAAGAAGAAAAAGCTAAAAAGAGCGGTCTGTCTTCCTAACTGTTAAGGGCTATTCTTACTGAATAAAATAGATGGTATGAATGTAGTGACTGACACTACTATAAGTTCCAAAAGATCTAACTGGGTATTCAGTAGCAGTTTTAAACATTTAATCCTGTTATTCAGTTCTGTTCATAAGGGAAGAAACTTATCTCTAACAGCAGTAATGATGACTAAAATCTATAAAACCATGTTTTGTACAACTTCTGATAGAACACAAAATCTGTCTTGATGTATGCTTGGTGTACTTTGACTTAACTCTTCTTTTTTTAACAACATGAACGGGTTATTGATTGTGATGTAGTACTTGAGTTGCTTTGCCTTTTTAACAGAAATAAAAATTCAGTTGCAGTTGGTCACGTGATGACTAGATTATGTGTATCTAATGACAGTGTCAAAGGTGTGTGACACTGTAAGAAAATGAGTCCAGTTGCTTAGAGCTTTGTCAAACATTATTTATATTTAAATTATCTGTTAAGTGTTTGTCAGAGAAATACTTTTATCATGTATAATACTTGTTCTTTATTGGTAGACTTCAGCCATACATGAAAGAAAAGCTGAGAAAAGTTGCCTTTTGTCAATATTATAAACTTCTAGAAACTTTCACTAGATAGTGCTAACAACAATGTTCTTTGGGGCATGAAACTATTCTTTGTGACAGATTTGGTTTGTTGACATCTATGGAAACATCTGACCATATGGTGCCAGGTTCTACCTTTTGAACAATTCCACTCTGCATACTTCAGCAGCAGTTTCTTAGTCTCTTATATTCCCTTAAGACCCTATCCACACCTCATGTGCTCCAGTTCCCAACCTGAGCTGGATCCAGCTACCAGAAGCAATATTGTTTCTTTTTTTGATACTAACCATTATTGAAAGAGAAAACTATCAGAGCACAATTTAAGGAGTACAGGAACTGGGGATGTTTGCTCTTGACTAATATGGGCCACAAACAATGAAAGCAAGAACCAGCAATCAGAGACTTTGAACATTAAATGGGGTCTGATTAACTTGTGATTGCACAGTGCAACGAATTTGACAGAACTTCTGGAATGTTCTGGGCAAAAGAAAAGTAGATGAGGAAGCATGTTTGGGCCTGCAAAACATTGGAAGAACTATTTACTGACTAGGCCAGATGTACAGGGAATGTGGAGCTGGACATTATGAAGGAACTGGAAATCATTTGTCAAGGAAGCAGAAAGTGTGTCCAGCACTCATTTTTTTTTCTGTCTTTCTTCTCTTATGCCCTGGTTTCCTCTTGCATGACTGCATACTAGTTGCTCGTTTCTCAAGTAAATTCACTAGTTCCCTCCCAGACACAAGGGAGTGTTCTACTCCAGTTCTCTTCCCAGGTTCTACTCTGGACACTCCATGTCAGAATGATCCTGTGACAAGACTAGTCTTTCAACATAATTCCAGCTTGCTCTGCACCCTAAAATACATCCACATACACTTAGGTTATGGCTGAGAACATGAAACAAATACCTAGAGCCATGCTAAAAAGGAATTCTGTCTGCATTGCTATTTCAAATTCTCCAAATTGAAAATCCACAAATATTTTTAAAATCCAAGACCATAGAGGCAGCACATAAAACAGAATATCTGACTGTATCTGAGCAACTGAGTGCTATGTACCGTGAAAGCTCTAGTCAGCCCAAATTCTAAACCTGAACCAGTCAGCAATGACTGAACTGAACATAGTATAAAATTCAGCTGGTGAACTGGATTATTGAGATAGCAAGGGCGTTATCTGGATTTTTGGCAAGGAGGAAGAGCAGATGATCCAGAACCTAAAGGAGTTCTCTCCCAGAATGCTACGTTTCATTCTTCTGTTATCAGCAGGCGTTTATACCGAACTTCTTTAATTTCATCATTTATAAGTCTTGGGGGCCAGACTGGTTGCACCTGCAAGTGCTGCAAGAGCTGGTTGATGTCACTGCCTGGCCATTCACAATTATCTTTGAAAGATTACGGTGACCGGGAGAGGTTCCTGAAGACTAAAAGAGAGCAAATGCCAGTGTTATCTTCAAGAAGCAGAAGAAGGAAGATCTAGGGAACTACAGGCCAGTCAGCTTCACATGTATTCCTGGAAAGGTGATGGAGAAAATCATCCTGGAAACTATTACCAAAGATGTGCAGGAGAAGAAGGTGATTAGGAGTAGTCAGCATGGATTTATGAAAGGGAAATGATGTCTGGTCAACCTGGTAGCCTTCTGTAATGAGGTGACTGCCTTTGTGGAAGAGGGGAAAGCAGTGGACATAGTTTACCTCTACTTTAGTAAGATTTTTAACCCTGTCTCTCATAGCATCCTTGTAGACAGGCTGCCAACATAGAGTTTAGATAATTGCACAGTGAGGTGAATTGAAAACTGGCTGAATAGCTGGCCCTAGAGGATTGTGATGAGTGGCATAAAGCCTAGTTGTAGGCCAGTCACTACTGGTGTACCTCATGGGTTGATACTGTCACCAATACTGTTTAACCTCTTCATGAATGACCTGAACGCTGGGACTAATTACATCCTCAGCAAGTTCACAGATGATACAAAACTGGGAGGAGTGTCTGATTCACCAGAGGGTATCTCAAAATTCTGGAGAATTCGTCTGAGATGAATCTCATAAAATTGAACAAAGGGAAATGCAAGTCCTACAACAGGGGAGGAATCAACCCAGGCACCAGTACGTGCTGCAGGCCAACCAACTGTAAGGCAGCTTTGCAGAGAAGAACCTTTGGGTCCTGATGGGCAACAAGCAGACCATGAGATAGCAATGCACCCTCAGGTTGCCTTGAGAGTTTGTGAAGGATCCATCTGTGGAGATATTTGAAACACCACTGGACGTGGCCCTGAGCAACCTGCTCTAGGTGACCCTGCTTGTACAAGGGAGTTGGACTACATGATCTCAAGAGATCCTTCTGGGCTCAACAATTCTGTGATTCTGTGATTCCTAAATGCATCTTTGCACCCTACTTCGCATAGGGTGCGAACTATCATAGTTCTATCATAGCAACTATCATAGCAAAGCTTTCCAAGCTCAGAAACTGTTGGATTTGAGATTTTTCTGCAACAATTCAGCTTCTTGTATATGTGCTTTACTTTTTAATCCCAAATCCATTATGACCTATACATATTCAGTGTAAAGAATAGACGTGCTCTAGATATGTACAAAGACTATGTAATGAAACTGCGGTTTGTAGGAATTCTGCTTTGCTTGTTCAGAAAGTTGTAAACAGAATGAGGAAAGGTAGAGGTGGGAAAGAGAAATAACAGTTTCACCCATAGCCTTTAAACGGTGCTATGTGGAAATAGACTGTCCTTTATGACGCTGAATCCTATGGTTCTGGGAAGGTCATGTTGATCAAACTTCTTATGGGTCACCAAACTATCTGTCCTTCACTTTCTGAGAGTCTTAGGATTTGATTTGCCAAAAGTCTGAGCAGTAAGGAAGCAAATGTAATCAAAGCTTTTTATCAAACAGATAAAATGCTATATAATGCCACATGGTATAAAAATTCATGCCACAATAGGAACTCCAAATTAATAGCTGCATCTGACCTTCTCTGCTTTCCTGTATAAAGGAAAATAACATTGTGTTTTCCAAAGGTGCGGTAAAAATCAAGTGATTTGTTTGTGCTACACTGTGATATCAGCAATAAATATTGTAGAAAAGTCTACAAACAAATTAGTTCTCTTCAAGGCAGAGTTTGAATAATATTCAGCAAACAAGGTGCATGGCCACACACTGAATAATGAAGACAAAGATGTTGTGTAGGAACAGTACAGAGAATGAAAGGTATCCTGAATGAGGCAAGGATGCTCAGAAAATCGTATCAAAGTACAGCATAATTACACAATGTATATGTACAGAGGGGCTAAATTAGAACAAAACCAATATTACATCTGGTAACTTCTGACTTTTGAGGGTTTGCTTTTACACTGTAGCATTCTTAGCATAATTTTGTGAATGTTACATATGTAGAGTTTATATGTTGCAGAATTTTGAACGCTAGCTGTAGTTCATGCCCAGCATTAAAATTACAATATAACTGACAATATACATTTGCTCCTTGGGCTGCTCACACATACTGCTGATTGCCTTCAGGCTAAGGCTTGTAATGAGGTGACCCCCAGCAGAGAGGTATTAGCTTACTCACTCATGTTCTGGTTTTGAGAATGTAGATGGACATAATCATTACACACCTGTATGCTGACCCACTGATCCTTTTTTTGAGAACTGTTGAGCACCAAAAGAAATTAAAATTGAAACTCGGCAGGTACAGGATTGGGTCCAGAGCAGTCTTTATCTACTCGCAAAATGGCAGGAGTTAGTCACCGTTTCTTCATTCACAGCCACACTGAGCTAAAGCCTGTTTAAACTCTGGCAGCAGAGTGACTTTTTTCAATTGCTTACAGCCCTTACATTATAGTGAAGAGAACCAGGTCTAAGCAGTGTGCCAGAATGAAAAAAGGCAGTTCAAACGGCAAAAAAAGTGAATCTGCAGTTACAGCCAATTATTTCAGCATGCTGTCTCAGTGGAAATTAAGACAAAGTTCTCATGGGCTTGGTGTCAAAACTGTCAATGACATCCTGGTTGTCATATACATTCTTTGATCTTTATAGTATACCTCTTTCCCATTAGTGCTTAATTACAGCTTTTTAGTTTTTCATTTGGGAAATATATAGTTCATTTATTTAACAATTCCTCTACTGAATGATACTTTTCACTAGTACATCCATGAGAACACAAAAGAGCATATACTGGATCAGAAAAAGATCTGTATAGCAGGTCTTTTGCTTCCATCAAAAACACATGGCTAGGAAATATAAAAGCAGGCACACAGTGATCCATCTGTAGAAGACTCTTGTGTCCACTGCAACTTATGAGCTCCCCAGAGTCACAGAGGGTTTGGGTATGGGGGAGGGGGAGAGGAAGGGGCCTTGTAGGTGGGTGTAATAATCCATGAAATAATTTCCTTTTATAAATTTCTCTTCATCTGGTGAGTCTAGCCTCAGACCTGAACATGCTTAGGGTAGGAGTTTGGACTAGGGACCTCCTGAGCTCCCTTTCAGCCTGAACAGTCCTATGAGCCTGTGAACCTGCAGCAAGAATTTCACAGCTTCATAACACTCGATGAAAGACACAACTTATTTTATTTTGAACCTGCCACCTACTAGCTTTTCTTACTGTATTAGAGGAGAAAGTGAATAATCATTTGCTGTTCAGTTTCTGTACGTCTCATTTATTTTATAGATATCTATCATTACCTGTTCAGTCATTTCTTTTTTTCAGGCTGAAGAATCTACTCTGTTTAATCATTCTTCATGTGAAACTTTTCTACAGGTGCAATTGTCCTTTTCCAATTTTACAACCTGCTTTTTTGAGATGGGATGGATCTGAGACAAATCTGCTGGTAGTAGTCAAAATGTCACTGCACGTTAGATTTATTAAGTGGCAGAATGATGCTTCTGGTATTGTTCCCTTTTTTTGATTCCTTCTATTAGTTTTTAAAACTCTATTTGCTTTCTTGGCAAATATGCATCTCTTCATGTTGAATTTAATTCACTCTTTAGTTGGTCAGTATTGTGATGGTCTTCTGAAGAACTTCACAGCAAGCCCTTGTCTTTGCTACCCTGAGAAATTTGCCATCAGATGGGAACATCATCATTTCACTCTCTTTTTCTCGCCCTGATCATTTTTCAGTATGTTATGTCTAGCTGGTTCCACTACAATCCCTGTGAGACTCCTCTGATCATATCCACCCTATCTGCAACCTGGCCATTCTTTTTCACTCTCTGTATCCTTTCTTCATAACTTCTTAAGCCATTTGAATATCCCTTTTCTTATCCCATAGCAGTTTCTTTTCTTTAAAAGCATTTGATGAGAGGTTTTGTCGTGCACTTTTCTTAACTATATTAACATAATCCTACCTGTCTATGTGTTTTGATTTCTGTAGAGTGTTATTTGGAGGGGAAAAACAAACAAACAAACAAACAAACAAGAATATACTGCATTTTAAGGTTGGAAACACTTTAGGCTGGATTTGTTATGTGTTTGGCTGACTAGAAAATAGCTGAAGAACACAACTGGTAATAGCAAATGTCAGGGTTTTTTATTTCTTCTAATTCAAGATTTCCTAAAGCTGATGTAAAACATGTCACTAGCATCACTAATATGGGATTACCTTTCTGACATTTAGGACTACAACTGAACATGTTTTATTACTCAAGACCTGTTAATACAGGGAAATAACAATTGTCAGGATCAAAACTTCAGTGATTGTCTCTCTACAGGGAATGAAGTGAAGCTTGCAATTCAGGTAACTTAATGATGCAAGTGTGTGTTGTTTGGTTTCCTCAGGCTTAGGTGAATTCATAAGATTGTTTTACATTAAAATGGGAAATAGATATCGGTAATATGAACTCAAAGAACAGTATATTGTTATTTAATGAATTCTATGAACCTTTAAGAGATTCTTCCTTTTATTTTATTTCAGCTTTCAAGCTGCCTTGTACTTAATCAGGGCAGTTGAAGCACTTGAGCTGCATCATTTAGTTACTCCTATTTCACCCTTCATATACTGCATTTTTCCTCCAATGATATCACATTATTTGCATTTCTATTGGGGTCTTCTTAGTATTTGATCAAATACTTCTTAAAATATGGAACTAAACAAGTTGTTTAAAAATATTTTTTACTTAATTTATTGCTTTTCCAGGACTAAGTTAAAATAACATTTTTATATAGACACATTAGACATTTACAGTTGCTTGATTGTGATTTCTGAGTATATATTATAAAATTGTAATTTAATGTTAGTGTTTAAAATGTTGTAGAAGGTATGCTTAATACATGGAGATCAAAGCATATACAGTGAAGAAAATTACAAATCATATCTAAACACATATATTTGGTTTATGTCGCAAGGTGCTGGCAGCAGGGGTTACAGGGGCCTCTGTGAGGAGCGGCCAGGGCTGCCCCAAACCAGACACAGCCGGTTCCAGCCAGCTGCAACAGACTCACTGCAGGGCACAGCTGAGCCCCTCAGCCAAGGTGGTGGCACCTCTGGGAATGCATATTGAAGAAAGGGTAAAAAGCACGGTGTAGAAGCTGTGAGAGTAGAGTGGGAAAAATATGAGAAAAACAGCCCTGCAGACACCAAGGCCAGAGAAGCCATGTGTTGGAGTAGATTCTCCTGTAGCCCGTAGTGAAGGCCAGGGTGAAGTAGGTTGTCCTCCTGCAGCCCATGGAGGACCACAGTGGAGCAGATATCTGCACTGCAGCTTGTGAAGGAACCCACTCCACATCAGGTGGACGTGCCCTGAAGGAAGCTGTAAGCCCATGGAGAGCCCATGCAGGAGCAGGCTCCTGGCAGGAACTGTGGCTGTGGAGAGGAGCCCACAGAAAAGCAGGTTTTCTGGCAGAAGCTGTGGCCCATGGGGGACCTATGATGGAGCAGTCTCTGCCTTATGGATGGTATCTTGTAGAAAGGATGCACACTGGAGCAATTCTTGAAGAACTACAGCCCATGGGAAGGACCCAAGTAGTAGCAGTTCATGAAGGACTGTATTCTCTGGGAAGGACCCCATACTGGAGCAAAAGAATAGCGCGAGGGGGAAGGAGTGACAGAGAGGAGCTGTTGTGGACTGACAAGGACCCCAATTCCCCATACCTCTATGCTACTCGGGGATGGGAGGAGGACAGAAGTTGGGCCTAGGAAGAAGGCAGGAGTGGGGGGAAAGTGTTTTAGTTTATGTCTTTCTTTCTCACTATCCAAATTAATTTAATTAGGAATAAATTAACTTAATTTTCGCCAAGTTGAGTCCATTTTGCCTGTGTTGGTACTTGGTAAGTGATCTGCCCATTTTTATATTGACCCACAAACCTTTTCATCTTATTTTCTCCCCTTGTTCTGCTGACGACGGGAGTGAGAGAGAGCTGGGTGGCCATGTAGCAGCCAGCCAAGGTCAATCCACCACAACACAATAAACTCAGATAAATATATTTTAGGCAGTGAATATATTTGTGCCCTAAAAAGGCAATTTCTATCTAAGCTTGTAAAACTATCATATACCATTCAAAGAAGGATGTCTTTGTTACTCGTAATGATAAGGATAAAGAAGCTATATTTACATTTTGATATGACTAAGGTTTTGTCTTTTAGAAATGGCAGTATGGTCATTTCTCAGCATACACTAATAGCATGCAGTCTCGCCAGTCTGGGATTTGTTTCTTTTTGTTGTTTTTTTTGGAAGGATCTAAAATTAGTTTGTCTAAGTATATCTGGTTTAGACTAATTAAAAATCTCACCTAGACCTATTTCAAGAATTGTTAGTGTACAACTTAAATTTGAAAGAACAAAGTGATGTAATTATCAAAACATACATACAAAAAGACCAAATGCAAAAAAACCCTTCCACTAGTCTATTTAAGTCACTTTCATTAAATATCCAACAGATTTTCTTAGAAGTTTTACGGACCTGGATACCAATCCTAGAATGACATTTATTTAAAAACTCATTGAAGTTATGGGATGCCATGAAGGTGCAGGAACTTGTTATTACTTTGCCTCCTTCCCAGAAAAAGAAAGAAGAAGAAGAAAAAAAAGTGGTAGAAAATGCAGCACATACAATGAGAAAATAAATCATGTTATCATTGAAAAGTCATAGCTCACATGACTTCTATGACTTTTTAGAAGAGGTATCTGAACAAAAAGAGGGAATGAAATTCTATTGAGACATGTTTAACTAAGGCTATATCAAGAATATCAGGCCATGAAAAATAATTAAAGATAAGTGAAGATATTCCATCATAGCACCTTTACTGCCTGGTTAATTTGCAGGCCTCACTCAGCTGTGGAATAAATTCAGTTATACTATAAAGTCATTTAACTGATTGACTGAAATGTACTGAAAGGAAATAGATAATCTGTTATTGCAGCTCAGCTAACCAACAGTAACTTATTGACCATGACAGCTTCAGTCTGTTTACATGCTGAATCACCAGCTTCCTAGTTAGCAAGGGCATTCAGAAGATTCTACTCCAGAATCCAGCATTTATAAGATGATGCCTTATAAATAAAAATACGACATTTTTTATTCTAACTTATTCATTCAGTTATGGTTTTTTGGGGCTGTATCAAGTAAAATATACTATATGTATGGACTACAAAAATCGATGCTGATGACTAAAATTGGGGTTCATTATTATAGAATGAAGTTAGTCACCTGGTGGCAATAAAAAAAAATGATGACTCAATAACAGACATGGCAGCTGGAACCATAAATATGTTTGGAACTGAGCACTTCCAATATACTCAAGCAATATATCAAATATGATTACATTTCAAAGTGGTCAGTTTCATCTTCATTGCTCTCAGCCATCTCTTTCTATTTCTCATTCATTTCTAAATTTGGAAGCATACCTCAGGTGAGTTAATTATGACAAACATAATTAACACCAGTTCACAAATGCTTCTGATTACACTTTGTCAGAACTATTTTTTCAAACAGAACTGAGCCAGAGGGTTAATGGTAGCATATAGTGAATCTGTCATCATATGGCTGAATGTTGATTATACTTCAGCTTGATAAAAGATACCAGTCACAAAAGATAAGCTATTGCAGATGGATATTCTAAGATGTTCTGTAAATAGTCTTGGAAGAAGTAAGTACCGCATGGCTAGTTGCATATGATTCACCACCCTTACTCTGCCATATTTAGACTTATAAACCTAGGGTGATTTGTGACTTCTCTATAAGGAAGACTCTGTCTTAAACCTATGTCCTAAGCACTAAGGAACATCCATGTTTCTCACTCATGACAGGATATTTTCAGGAAAGGAAACTTAAAATTGGTATGGATATTCCTCTGTTAGGATAGGTCAGCAGAAGCATTACATTTACAGCTGGGATACAGCTTTGCACAGAATAGCATGGCAATGTTAGAGTCAGACATGAGTAACTAACTTTAGTATCTACCTGTAGGAAGTTTTTGTGATAACAGATTAAACAAAATATGAATACGGTGCATGGAATGAACCTATTCTAGGTGTAGCCAAGCATGAATGAAGCACACATGCTGGTCAACATTAACAGTGGCGGACATAGACCCGCCTGACACTGTAAATAGAGAGATAGGACATGGGCAAATCTGGAATCAGTTGCCTGTTTCTTTCCAGCAGGGTGGGATCAGATCATTCACTGGTATCTTAAATAAAAATAACCTATCAATCATGCAGTCTGGTGTCATCTCTTTGGGGAACTAAACCAAGAAAACTGTGTATTGCTATCAGCTAAATATAAATCTAGTCTTATGTCTATAAGTGCTATTTGTACTTAGTAGTGGCCCTTTAATTTCTTTGAAACATATGGTTTCTATTCATGGGCGCAGTCATGTCTGCTCTTTCCATCAGTGTTGTGCATTGTGTGTGTACGTCTAGGAACAGTGCATGCATGCATGCATGTTTTCAGGGAATCATACTCACAGTAATTGCTTGACCACAATAAAAATGAGAACATTTAGTTTAATCAAGTACAGGATGAGATTCTGGTTTATAGACTCAGTCTAACATTTACTCTGTATGAACTACACGCTTACATTTAATCATTCATTTATTCATGAACAATCAGCAGATAAGACCCTTAGTCTGTGCTTCAATTAAAATAAATAAGTGACCATATAATGTGTGTCCTAGAAAACTGAAGACAAATTACTCTTCTTCAGAAACTTTGGAGGGCAATGGAGATTGCAAAGTTGTACTATTGTGTTTAGAGGATGTACTTGTACTAGGCCTCTGAAAGTCTGCATAGTTTCAGAAATGGATTTAATAGAATCTTTCATTGTTCCGATTTATTAGTGGGCTGACACTGCAAAGTGGTATCTGCTCTATTATTTGTGTTCAACTTGGCCAGAATCCCATCGTGCAATTACACAGGGAGAGAAAGCATTCCCTTCTCATTCGCTTCTGACATTCTGCCTCCTTCAAGTATTAGCTTAGAATGTGTGTGGTTAAAGCAGTCTAGACAGGTATGCAAGTTGATAGACTGAGTGAATCTAAATTAGAAGGAGAAGATATAAAAATAATAGGATAAGGTCAGAGAAAGGGATAGAGCACTATAGTGTATAGAAATAGCTATATATATAAAAATACTATAGGTCTATTAAGTTCTTTCTGATGATGGCTACAATGAGCTGCAGCCGCCAATCTCACAAAAATACTTTCTACTTGCAGTACTCTTCCAGAAATGTACTCTTTCTTTTAGACTTTGAAAGATGATATGCAAAGATAACAATTTCAGGAATAGAAATTGAAGTCAAACTACAAAACAGGAAGCCATGATTTGCTTGGTCTTTATCTCCAGTGTATGTTCATAAACCAAGAAATAAAAAATATTTAAAATTCCACTTACTGTGGAATTTACTGTTTTCATGAAGATCATAAAGGGTGTGATTATTTGAGCTGCTTTATTAGGTAGGAAATACCACCTTAATAAGGATTATTTATAAATGTCTGCCTTCTATTGAGACAGGATGGGTCCAGGGGAACGTTTCAGGCTGTTTTGAATGCATGGATTGTAGAGACTCCTCGTAGAGAAAGTTCTGCGCTACATGACACTCATCACACTTTTTTTCTTTTTTCTTTTTTTTTTTTTTTCATAAGCCCTATAGCAAATGAACCCATTGTCATCCTGTTCAGATAAAGAACAGCAAAGCAAAAAAGGGGTGGAAATTCCTATTTTAAGTGTTCTGTCACAGCAAAAGTCTGCAGCAGAGGGCACACCAAAGTACCTTACTTGATGACAGAAAAAGGGGTTGTATGCCACCTCTGAGCAGACAAGTTCCAGCATTGGGGGCAGTGCTGAAATAGCTGGCAACAGACAAGGAATGCAGCACAATGAGAGAGGGAATCATGAATGCTCAGGATGGGGTTCCCAGCCAGCCACGTCTTAGGATGATCTGGGAGCTGGTGTCCCGGCACAGATCTGAAGTTAGTCTGAGACGAGAGAGCCTGTCTGACGGCTGTCCGAGAGCTCTCGAGCTCCCAGTTGGCCTCAGGAAAATTGGGACTTCATGAAGGAAAGTCAGTATATTTTTAAAGGGAGAAAAGTTTAAGTAGGAAAAGACAATCCGTTTGTGAATCTTGCCATGCACTCAATCATGCAGCCACCTGACATATAGTCGAGTCGTTTTACCTACTCTGACGTCTTTGTGCACTGAATTTTTTTACTATAAAATATTTTTTCTGTAGCCACTCACAAATACAAGGGATTTTTCTGTGAACAAAGTCTCTTCTATTTTTTTAAAGCCTTGCTGCTCTCTTTCAGCATTAGACATTGTAATCCTTTTTTCTGCTTCACAGTGGGTTGATATGGAAATGAAATTAGGAACAGTATTAGAGTGTAGACTTGAGCCGAAAATTTAACCTTTGTTTCCCATGTCATTTGTTGTCTTACTATACAATCTTAGGCAATTCATTTAACTTCATCATGCCCCCATTCACCAGAGGTATATTGGCAATACTACACAGCTCAAATTGATTTGAAATGGAGTTACATCACATCCTCTCTCTCCTAATTTTCTAAATAAAATGGATATGTTTCTAAAACAAACCATAACTGTCCCCCACAAAAATATGACACTTTTCTGTACAAGATTCAGACTCTCCCCAAAAAAACACAGACATAAGGTATTCAAAATCTGTTATTTTAAACTTTAATCATGAGCTTTTTGTTCACTACCCTATTCTATTTGCTTTGTGTTGCCATTAAACAGTAAATTATTTGGAAGTTAAGTATGTTGTGTTGCCTAGCACAGAAAAAATACTAATCCCAAATCTTCACATACAATTATATATATTCATAAGCCTGGCTAGATGTCAAGTGGGTTTAGGGAGAGTGTACACTCTTCATTGCAATTTCTTGAAACCAATTTTGAAATGTCTGTCTGAGGATATGGTTTATCTGTAGCAGTAATATTAAAGGTATGCAGGATTTGTAGCAGGTACGTTATGATTGTGAAGATACATTACTGAGATCTTGTATTTAAATGTCATCTAACAGCTTCTAACACAAGTTACAGGTAATTTTCTGTCTGCAAACACTCCTTAAGAGAAGACAACCTCTATGGAACTTCTTTACTTTGTAATTAAGTTAAAAAAAAAAAAAAAAAGAAAATCTGTAAAAGCAGAATACTTTTCTCCTACTGGCATAATTTAGAGTCTTCCATGAGATTATCCTGCTTCTTAAATATTGGGAAAAATGTAGTATTTAAGCAGAATAGTATGACATGCACATATGGTTAAGTGAATTTATCTAGTCATAACAGTGTAGTCGTACTTTGTAAAAGTAAATGCACGCATTTAGACCAGAATAATGTCTCTTTTAGTGCAGGGGGAGTATTCCAAAAGGGATTCTATTTCCCAATTAAGGCTGCTGCACAGGAGGCAGCCAACACTCTGTAAATCCAATATCTGTATTGTAACCATTCACACAGCTCTACTGGAGAGTGATCCAGAAGGCTTTAATACTTAACGTTGATTGCGTTCATACCTTTCATCTCCTTCTGTTGGTAAGCCACCATTTAAAGCAGAATTCTCTCAAAATTATGCCTTTCCCCTCTGCACTATCTAATATCCAAGTTTGAGTCTCAAATTTGCAAATTCTGCTTTGTCAAATGGAACAAAATAACTTTGGGACTTCAGACAGCATAAAAAAAAAAAAAAAAAAAGATATTTTACCTAAATTTTCCCCAGATGATAGAGTAGGATAATGCAGCTTACAAGAGATACAAGTAACAGCTAATCCTTCTGCTCTAAATATATAACAGACCTTGTCATCACTGGATCTTCATTTATCTACATTTGATGAAAATACAACCTCATTTTTTTATTATATTTATTATGCATTAACTATTACTCTAGAAGGTTAATTTAAATTAGGAAACATGTTTTACATTTGTAGGGGAAACTAGAGGGGGGAAATCCTCTTTCAGTTTTAATTGGAAAGTTTTATAATCAGCAATCAACAGGTAGTCTCATTTTGAGTGATGGTCTTGACTTTCCATACGTTGCCATTGAAAAGCAGAATTTTCTTATCCTTTTCTCTTTTGTTTTTTTTTTGTTTGTTTGTTTTGGTTTACTTGGTTTTTAAGAATATATACTCTGAAAGATATTTAAGTTAATACTGAAAACTATTCTCTTACAAATCCATTCAGAGCAATAATTATATTTTTCTTGATAAATGTAATTGTTGTTTAAATATGGTGGAAAAATATTAGTTCAAAGAAAAGTAATCTGACTCTGAACATGAACAGTTTGGTGTCCTGCGGACTTCAGGATGTGTTAGTTTGGGGAGCCGTAAGGTAAGTTGTTTGGGTATGAAGGAGAGAGATGAGAGCAATGCTAAAAAGCACAGGGTAGAGGAAAAACATTTAATACAGACAGTGTAAAAGGGTCCTGAACGCAATCAAAGGAAAGCACTATCCAAAAGAAATGTATGTGGGAGTCTTATGTAATCCTAATTAATAACATTTGTAAGCTAATTCTGAATTGTTTCCCATTCCTGCACTACTCTGTTAATATCATACTATTTCTGTCTCTCTCAGTCAGTATCTGCCAGAACGGTTACATTTTTTTCCATGAGTTTTTACTGGCTTTATTCTGAATTATAGTTAAGCATGGCAATTACAAAATATATGAAGGAAATATAAACTAAAACCCGTTACTTTAAATTTTCACTTCACACATTCATGCTAGTGTGATCATTGTGCCGTAATTATGCTTCACTACACAGTGAGTTTCAAAGGAAACCTTATAATTTATATAAGCTTTAATAGAGATACAAATCTAGATATTTATCGTACATACTTATTTTCTCTGTGGAAAAATAATTTGTTAAACATAGAGGTAAGGATAGTGGAAAGGCAGGGTTTGTTGTAGGTCACGTTGTTAGATGCATTTTATTTCAATTGTCTTATTTATGCTATTCTAAGATTGTTAAATTAAGATCTGATATATGAACGATCTATGATCATGTCACCTCCATGATTCGCATCTCCCTCAGTTCTCATTATTAACTTTCTGAGGAGAGGTGAGTAGATTCACTATTTGCCTTGGTAAACTCTTTGTTGAACTGAATTGTGTTCACTATGTGTGCAGTTAGCATTGATGTGATTGAAAATGCAACCTCAAACACTTATAGAAAGGCATAGGATTTATTGAGTTATATAAAATAAACTAGTTTTTAGAACAGGAGATTTCTTTGTGAAACAGTTTACAACTGTGTTATTAACACTCCCCTTTATTCTCATTTCTTTGCATAGCTGTCAGTGGGCTTTTTTCCATTGATACTATTCACCTAATTCATAGAGCTACTGCTGAGCTTGTGCTTAAGAGTTGCAAACATAAAGTACTGCATAATGGTGCTTATATTTTATGTCTGTTATAAAACTTTAAACTCACAAATGGATCCAATAAGCTCTACTGGACAGCTTTGGTATATGTCCAATATGTTTTAATGCTATACTAAAAATCTCATGTCAAAGATCTTCGCTTATTTTTCTCCTACATTTTTCATATGGGTTGAATTACAATAATATATTTTTATCATATTTTCACAGGATCCTATCTACTTCAGAGCTGAGACCTAGATCTGTTACTCTTAAACCTTTTGATAATATTTTCTGAAAGTCTGTTAGCAAATATTTACAGCCACTGGCTTTGAAACGCATTCCACAGCTGCCAGCTCTTAGGTATGATAAATAGATATTGTGAAGTTAGGCACTTACTTAAAAGCTCTAGACCTAGGGGCCAATATACTTGGCTTTCATTAAAAGCAGCATTACTAGACTTCCTAGTTTAAAATGTCCTGCTTATAGTTACTATGGTTTCAGGGGGAGGGAAAAACTGAAATTTCAAATGTGACCAAAAAAAAGCATGAAATCATCATCATTTTAAATATGTCAATGATTACAGCTATATTGTTATTACTGGTGAGAAGAAATGAGAAGAAGAAAAATGGAAGGGTGTAACAGAAGAATGACAGAGTAAAAAATCACAGTAGTTCAGATAACTATTGGCCAAAAAACAATTTGCAACTTGGCCAGCTGCATGAGAAAATGGAATTTCTTTTAATGATGCGTAAATATTAGTTGAATGGGAAGTTAAAACCAACAATCACCATGTGTTCAGTTTTATTGTTTGGGGATTTTTGTCTGTTTGGTTTGTGAAAGCCAAACCCCTCTAACTAAACATCAGAGACTAACCTTGACTATATTGACTATATATAGAGAAAAATATATGAAGTAGTAGAAAATATGATTAATTTCCTCTCCACTCTCCCAACAACTCTCATCTGACAGGTTTAAAAGCAGATACTATTGGGCCTGGGTCCATTGCTCTAAATATAAGACTTTAATACAGTAAAATAGGAAACCTGAATAGTTGTATCTGTATAGGAATTCAATTTATTTTCCTCGTCAGTTCTTCCCCAGTGTGCAGAGGAATCATTCCTACTCGAGCCAAATGAGCAAAGACCATGAGGGCTGACAGTGTCTCTGAACAAAGCATTTTTTATGATTGGACATATTGGAAAATCGGTGCATTGATATGCCACAAGACTTTTGGAGAAAGATTTCTTTTTCATTATCATTGGGTTTTAAGGTACAGAACGATCACTTGGGCTGTAAGATTCTCATGTCAGGGTTTTCCATGTATGTGCAGTACTTCTCACCTAAAAATCTGGTTGTGACTGGGATTTTCAGACACTATTCCAGATCATGCAGTTGTCACATTAAGTTGTTTGGAAATAGCAGAATGAAAAATTTAAAACGATCAGGACTTTTTGATCCAATTTTGGCTGCAGCCAATGATTCAAAAAAGGAAAATTCAGTTAATGTCCAAACAAGGCAGATATCATGGTGAGAGTCTGTTATAGACTGCCCAACCAGGACGTAGAGGCAGAAGAAATATTTTGCAAGCAGCTGGGAGAAGTCTCAAGATTGCTAGCCCTTGTCCTCATGGGGGACTTCAACCTACCACATATCTGCTGGGAATACAATACAGATGAGAGGGAACAGTCTAGAAGGTTCCTGGAGTGTGTGGAAGATAATTTCCTGATACAGCTGGTGAGGGAGCTAACTGGGGAAGGAGCCCTGCTGGACTTGTTGTTTGTGAACAGAGAAGGACTTGTCGGGGTGTGGAATAATTACTAAATTGGCCAAGAATACAAAAGTACAGCATTGTTCACACATTAAGGAAAGTCATAAAATCAAGAGGCTTCTGAGGTAGAATACAGTCGCAGTTGGCGCACGAAGAACGCAACATCTGCGATTCCCTGTACAAGGTTGTTTGCAAAGCTACACGAGGGATGGTACGGAACACAATTGTTCCGTGGCCTTCCCTTGTGACGAATAGCAGATATGGGAACAAGATGGTGCTATGGAACAGATAAGCTGCCTACTTGCTTACTATGAAACAGATAAGCGGCCCTAGTCACTACCTGAGCCAACATTTCGTCAAATGTTGATGAAATGCTGTCCTTTGTGCGAACTTTGCTCATTACAATGTACCAAAACACATCTCCATCCCAGAGGCTACCCACCCCCAAGGTGCAACCACTCCTCCTTGAGTACACCAATCATAATAAAAGTATTAATGACTAAAGTCACTCAAACTCCACTTTGAAGATAAAAAATAGTATAAGAATAGCCCGAGAGAGGGGGGATATCGGGGAAGACACCATCGCGAACAAGTCAGGAGAACTCCATCACTGACTTCGAGGACCAGTCGATGGGCTGAGTCTTTCTTCCCCCCCGTAGGGACGCCTTTGGGTAAGACTTAGATTATACCAAGTGCTTTCTTGGGAAACTTAGAAATTTCTTTAGTGAATCTCTATCCTACATTTATAGCCAGGCTGTATTGTTTATAACTTTGTCACGCATTTGTATACTTAACAATATCTTTATGTGCACGTGCTTTGCAGACAGTGTATTTATCACCGGCAATCCTAAGAACATATATATCTGTTGTTTAAATAAACTGCACTGTTTAAGTAGCTAGTCGTTTCGGTTTCTCACTGGACGCGACCAAAAGCTCGAGAGTGGCCGTGCTAGTTCATGAGCACGACTAGACTGAAGGTGCAGTCCACTATTAGTGTATCCAAATCGTAATAGTTTAATACATATTAAACGCGACTGGACTGATAGTGCTGAATTGGGCATCACTCAGAATTTAAACCTAGCCACACCTAGCCTCCCACCTCGGTGAGGAGTGTTAGAATGCAAGGGGGTTTATCTTCTGCCAAAACCGCTTTGCCCCTTTTCATGCAACAGGGGGACATGACAACTGGAGGATGTCTTGGGTATAGTGATCATGAAATGATAGTTTTCGATTCTTGGAGAAGCAAGGAGGGGAGTCAGCAGAACTGCCATCTTGGACTTCTGGAGGGTGGACTTCTTACATTAAATCAGTTTATGTCAATATGGACGATGGGTAGACTGTCATGTCTATCAGCCAGAGATCATCCGTATGGCAGATTCTTTTAGATTCCTGGGAAGTGGAATGATTTGGGTATTTTTTTTGAGGGGGGGGAACCACTAATACAAAAGAACTGTATGAACCATAATCAAATCATGATGTTATAGCTGATGCAATTCCTTTGTGCTAACCTGACCTGATTATTTAAAAATCCAACTGCCACTGCAATGTGAATTGCCATTTACCTGACTCCGTTAATTTCAGGACTACACACCATATGGAAAGCGGAGATTTTAGAAGCTGGAAGGAAACAGAAAATTGCAGCTCAGCCTGGGGATTCGATAAATTCATAGAAGCTGCATAATAGCAAATTTAGGAGAGAAAGAGTCAGCACATTTCCCAAATAAAGAAAATATCAGCACAGCTCTAAAAAGTTTTGTCAGGGAAAAGAAAAGCAGAAAAAAAGAAAGCAGAATAAGGGGGGGAAAAAATCAATGTACTCTGTTATTCTTACTATCATTATTATTATCATTGTTATGATTATGATTTATTTTAAAACTGAAATATGAGTAATCTTTAAGGTTTTATGAAAGGTTCAGTTCAATGAAGATTTTTTACACAGTAGTACCTCTGTTGTCAATATATTTAATTTGCGTAATTTGGGTAATCACTCACGCTGAACTACTATATCAGCCCTGTGTGACTGAGACATCATCACGATATGCCTAGGCACTTGGATTTGTCTGCTGACTAAAGATATGATCAAAAGCCTTCTGGAGTAAAGCTGTTTCTCTAATCATGTGATTGCTTTTCTATTTATTAAATATTTGAATGTAGCACAACTGTGTTCACTTAGTAGGTAAAAGAAAAAGAAATCTGACATTTAAAAACAATTGATAAACATTTTGGAACAAATTATTGTTGAATTAATTCTTTTTCTTTTTACACCTACATGAGATGCATGTTTTTCTTGGACTTTTTTTCACTGTCAGCCAGTTTTTAAGAAAATGTAAACATAGGTAACTCTCTTGGAGGGATTTTCTAAATCAAAGTCTGTGATAAGAAAACATTTCACTCTAGAACAGTAGATTTTACTTTCTAATCCAACACCAGCAAGTCGTTCAACCCCTATATGCCTTTGGGAATTAACTGTGGTTCTTACAGATTTTGTCATTGGACTTTGGGGAAAAATGACTTGCAAGATTAGCAGGACTGGAAAAATGAGCATCTGTTGGCAAAATGAACAGCTGCCTGGCTGCTTTCCATGATGAGTAATCTGCAACTAAGCATTTTCCTCACAAGTAGATTTCATTGCAGTTAATATATTCTACTATTTAGTGTCCTTTATAAACCTAAGAATTTTAACTTGAATTTTAAAAACAAAACAAAACATAGGGATGTCTTTTTCACTATCTGAATCCTGTATTGCAGTCTTCCATTGTAAAAATAAAATGTATCTTTTTGCACTGCTTATTTAGCATTATTGATATTCTTCTTATTTTCAGGAATTTCATTCATTTATTCTTCATCGCATGAATGCTGACAGCAAATGGGTTTACTTATTTTATATATGCTTCTCAAATTTCCAGTGCAAGAAAGGATGTTCTTCTCCTTCAGGCTAACAAAATAATGAATGACATTCGAGTAAGACAAACATTTGTCTTTAGGTGAACTCTGGAGCTATATGTCAACCTCTGAATTCCCCCAGCAAGAAAAGTTATTCTTTCATCATCTTTCCATAGCCTCTGGTGAGGAGGGCATCTTGCTGCAAACAGGAAAAGCTGATATGCCACAGAATTATTATCTATCTTTTAAGTTAAAACAACTTGAAGTTAAGACCAGCACCAAAGAACAAATGCACATGCCACTTTCAGTGTTTTTTAAAAAATCATCTAGTTACTCCAAAATTTCAAGAAAAAAAAGTGGCCTATTTCTTGTTGCATCCATATATTTGGTATGTGCATAATTGTGAAGGGAGGAAAGGATGGCCAGTGACATTTATGTATATGAAAAAATTTCTGTGCACCCATATATTGTGCCAGAAAATCATAGCTTGGACTGCAGATTGGACTTGAAATGTTACTTTGAGGAAAAAGAACAAAGCTTCTACAAGGAGATGTTTTGCTGTCAGCACCAGGCTTGATTGCAAGCCAACACAAAGACATCTGGTGTTATTTCTCACATTGTAGGAAATCATATCTAGTCTCCAGTCACCAGCCCAGACAGGGTTTCTCTTAGAGTCTGTGTCTCACTTGCCAGCTACAGAAAGATGGGTTGTACGTTGTAGGGCACTTCAAATGTCAGCAAAGGTCTCCCTCTGATCAGACAACAGACCTGTGTCCATGATAATGAATTTAGCACTTAGAAATGTGTACTTATTGGACTAGTTTTAGGTTCCATTAACATGGTATAAAGCCAAAGATCACATAAAGTAAATTGGTTATATGCTCTTAAAAGCAAATATGTTGGGATTTTTCTCCTAGACAGCAAATTGCATATGGCAACTGATTTACTTTTCAGTGATGCCATACAAGCTTATCTATGCAGGTAGTCTGCTGCTTTGCTATGCTTTTGTATTTATAACACTTATTTCACCTTTTATTGACAGCACTCTTATGATCTGCTATCCAAAGCATTTATTATTGCTATCATATGCTATTGCTATCATATCAAAGATATCATATTGATATCTTTGCATTTTAATTGTAATAGAACATGGATTTCCATATTTTTATAGTGTCTCCTTTAAAACAAACAAACAAACCCCACGGAAATCCCCTAAGCAACAACAAAAGCCCCAAGGTGTTCTTTGCAGAGCATTCAAGCATAGCGATTCTTTTGATTGAGTGATTGAGTATTATTGAGATAAAAGGAGACGTATGTTGACAATAACAGCTCATGAAGTGGAAGTCAAAGGATGTTCGAGTAGATAAACTGATTGAATACCTTTATAGTGCCACTACTTGCATTACTCTTCCTTTTCTTCTAAGTAACTTTCCCTCATCTATAGTATTACTAGTTTTACTTTCATTCCTCTTCTCAATTTCTTCTCAAGATTTCTGTAAATTCACTGATTCCGTTCTCATAGGAAAGTGTACAGAAAACATTGTGCTTTACTACACGAATGTAGTACACCTTGTCATTTTCTCAGATATACTTAAAAAATATTGATTCTATGTTGCATACCAAGGATATAGGAGAGTAGATAGCACATTGAACAGTTCTATTGAGAAGATTCTTCTCAACTAAGAGATTAGTACCATTACCTAAATATACTAAAATAGACCATAAATATTAAAGGAAACCAGCAAACACTAAAGCACAAGAAGGAGAAATAGTTTCACAACTGCTTGTAAAAGATGCTATTTCGGTGTAGAGATGAAGTTTCCATTTTGCAAGAGAAGGAACTGGCTGTGTCACCTCTAAGTGTCCAGAGATACTCATTTTGAAATGTTGTTAGAAACTACCAAAATAATCTGGCTTCTCTTATAAACAGAAATGAAGACAGTGTTACAGTTGCACACCCATGTGGGAAGACAGGAAGGGAAAAAAAAGGTGAAAGAAGCAAGAAGACATATTTTGAAAATAAGTCTTAAAATATTCCAGAAGTTTTGGAGAATTAGACTTGTAATTAAGCCACTCTGTTTCCTCTGTTTCCCTAAAGACTGAAAATTAGTATTTATTTAAACTCATGAATTTTCAAGATGATTGGCTGCTTTAGGAATATTGAGGCAATTGTTCCAAAGTGTCCTCTTGTTTAAAGTGAAGTATGTGAAACGGCTCTAAAAAGGATTTTAAGAAAATTTTCAGCTAATCTCATGATTACCTGAAATCATATAAAAAAATTGTGGTATTTGTAATAGTCAGCTGCCCATCTGTCTGAAGGGTAAAAGAGTTCACTTCTAAATCAACAGTGTAAAATTTCTAAAGCGCCTATTTTCTTTTATACTTAGCTTCTATGGATTTTCTTTGCTTGTTTGTTTATGGACTCTTTTGGTAAAGAGGAGTTCAACATAAGCTCAGGCACAACTATACTCAGAATAAGGTATTTTTCCCAGAATCTCAACAAAACACAATTGGATACCTTCGGTAAATCTGGGGAAGAGATCATTTAAATATTTGTCTTTAAATTGTATGTAAAATGTTATATTTTCTTTCATACCCCAACTGCTGACATCAGTTCTTATTTTTTTTCACCCCTTGAGCAACCTTGTTATGTATTTAAAGAAGAATTCTTACAGTACTCTATTTTGACAGAGGAGAACAAACTATTAAAATGATAGCTGTTTTTCCATCTTTCTCTTTTATTCAGTGTGTATTAGAGGATAGCTTCTCTTGGGCTGTGCATAGCATTGCCTTAGATATTTATTTCTTTTCTGACCTGAAGCAGAATTTGTCATTTGCAGCTGTTTTTCATGGAAACTTACTCCGCATAATTAACAGTTTCACATCCCTTTAATCATCGAAGTGCTAAATTATTGGGAACTGCGTCCTTCAGCTTTGTCCTCTCTTTATTGGCATTTGCTAAGCTTGGTGTGAACACACAAAGCTTCATTCTTAAGAAATTATGAACATATCCTGGTGTACTAATAGTGACCAAAAAGTTAACTCCTTGAAGCTGTTGTAATGTTTTAGTTTGTAAAGCTGAAAATATTCAAGTAATGTTTCCTGAAGCAAAATTTACCATTTATTTTCACGCTGAAGAAAGTGGGTGCTCTATAAGTGGGATACTAAAATATATTCAGACCAAAATATTCATGTCAGATGGTAGGGACCTGGCGCTGTCTAGCAACCTGTGTAACTCTCTGGAAGAATTAACATCTGTTTCAAGTACCATTGCTAAAGCTGAAGAAGGTCAACCAAATCCAAAGGAATTTTGAGAGCAACCAGACAGGGAACTGTCGCATTGTTTATTGCATTGTTTATTTACTGTTGCAAGTGTGTTGACATCACTGTCAAATGAATAAAACACATCATAATACAGAAGAATCACAGGTATGCAGGTATTTCCACATTTTGTGGGGATTAATAATGCCTCCTCAAATTTTAAATCTTAAAATATTAGTGCAGGTTTTAGGACATACTTTAACATTAAAAGTTAAGGTACATTATTCCATCTTTGTTCTCAAAAAGATTAATTCAGTCCTTATTTCACCTCTTTCTCTATTGTTCTTGAGTTATCGAGAACTTTTGCCAAGATTTTTCTGAAGTACCAATGTGATCATTTTTCTTATGACTGGATATTATGTTTTCAGGTTGGATTTAAAAAAATTTACTTCCTTGCTCTCAGTTCTACAGAAATTTATATCTTCTGTGATCCATTATAGCTCTTTAAATATTTTAAGATACAAAAAACCCTCCTTTTTTTCTCATCTGTTGTAAGGAGAGACAAAAGTACAAGATAATGGAGAATTGGACTTTGTGGTTTTCCTTTACCACATGAAAAGTGAGAAATCCCTACAGAAGTTATTTTTATAGATGATAAGCAGTGGATATTACCCTATTCTGAAAGGTGGCAAAGCATATTTAGCTAATAAGAACATTACTTTGAAGTGGATCCTAAACAGCAAGTGACAGTAGCAAATATCAAGTTCTTATTAAAACTTGCATAATTTTAAATGACTGCCAGGAAAAGAATAAATGAAGTTGATCAAAAAACAAAAAACAAACCTTAGAAAAACTGATAATAAATCTCAAAGAATTCAGCTGAGAAACTTCCGAATTTTTAAAACTTGGTGAAAGTCTGGTTTGCTGTTAAAAGTCCCCACAGCAAAGAAAAACTTTACTTGAAAACAGTTTTCATTTTTTTACAAGAAGTGAATAGAATATTTGAATTAGAACAGCAGCAAGGCCTAATAGCAAGGTGATTGTGAGACGATGTTAATTCATACTGAATACTGACAGTAGAAGCACTTCTGTGAATCCTACACAATCTCTCTTTAGTTCCCTAAAAAAGACCTGAGTGTTGTGGTAAATGGTAGCCTTCAAAATCTGAGCAGGAGAGTCAGGGCAAAGAGGGTCAGGTTGTCAAAGAATTCAGTTTTGTGAAAATAGGACAGCAAGCTGACTCTGGCACGTTGGTTGGCAAGTCTTGAACTGCAATTCAGCATGGTCATTCTTCGAATAGTATTCAAGGGCTGTTTTCTTGTAGAGTAATTCTTATGCTTCTGCTTACAAGGTCTAGACATGCCTATTCCTTATGGAGTATACTTATACTGCTTGTACGAATTACATTATATTTAATAGACATTTTACATGACATCCCTATTTTGATTGAAGCATTACCTCTGTGTAATCTCACATGAGTCTAGAAAATTATAACTTCTCTCCTGAAGGAGTTAAAGTTATTTCATTTCCTGTGTATCTGACTTCAGAGATAATGGGGAATTCTTCCTCAGGACAGATTATTTACTTTAGATTTTTCTATGTAGGCAAATCAATGGAATCTCAAAATTTCATGTATCCATCAGAATGTAATCAATGCATTTCTACTATTACTAAAGATTCTTTTACTCATCTTTTTTGTTTGTTTTGTTTTCTGTTCTTCTTCTGATGCCTACTTGAGAGTAACACATCATAAAATACTAACAGAAATGAAAATGAAATTAAACTTCACAAAAAAGAATCCAAACTGAATACACAGGATCAGTATCACTACATCAAACTTCTGGTGATTCATCTCAAGTCATTCCTCACACTTGATAGGAATTTACACACCCTTAAGACTTTCCATTACTGTAATTTGTTTAAAAGAAAATTTCTAGTCTCTCACAGATTATTTTTCCATACACCCACAACAGTTCCAGTGATAGACTGATAATAGACAAATTTATAGTATATTTACAATCAAATAAATGAATCTTCAGTAGGAATAAAAAAAGAGGACAATGTAAGGTGTTCTTTAAAAAAGAATGCCAGAGTAGTAATGTTGTACACCCCACCTTTAAAAAGAAATGTTTTATTTCACTGCAGAATGACAACAGAAGTAAATTTTCGATAGATCCATAAAAAAAAAAAAGTATGTCAAAATATCCATCTGAAAATTAAATTATTTTAAAATGAGCTCATTATATGAAAAAAAGTTTCCCAAAGGAATTAAAATAAACTTCTTAGAATCAAAATATTTTCCCCCAAATTATTTCCCACTACAAGCTTCATTTACATTGAAAGCCTTTTGCTCGTACTCAAATAAAATCTAGGCTGCACAGATCAAGTTTCCTAACTACTTAAGATATCTTTGAGAGGTTTTAAAATAAGTTATTGAGGTTTCTATAGCAATACTTAGCAATCTTGCATTTTTAGCAAAGAAAAAAATGAATTAACTAATTCTTAACAAAGAACAAAATTTTTACTATGTTAAGCACAATCAATTACATTTTCCAAAACATGAAGTGGTAGCTGGAATTTTTTATTTCCAGCATTCAGTTGCTAAAGCTGGGCAAGTGAGATTAATGAAGCATCCTTTGGTAAAGAAGCTAGGCATCATGGCTGCAATTTTTTTCTTCCATTTTATTAAAGGTACATGGCTACAGAGAATTCTTTGTTTGAGCTCATATAAGTATTGGTCTCCAGAAAAGACAATAATATTCTGCTGACTTTTTCTTTTTTTTTTCTCTGCAGTTACATATCTCACTTCTGATTTAGCACAGCTCTGGAGAAAAAGCCCTTTCACTTTTGAGATGACCACTTTCAGGCCATAGCCTGGTTTCTACTTGCAGCTCTGTCAGCATGCTGTACAGTCCAGGCAAAAGGAAAATGATTGAATATAAAGACTTTCTCTAAACAATTGTATAGTATATTCATTTTGCAAAACCATTCTTAATCTGAGTATTATATTTCTGAATTGCTTCATTATCTGTATACATTCATTAAGTGGTTTTGCATACTCACTTGAATGTATGAATGCAACATTTATGAATTTGTTTTGCTTCAATATAAGTTTTGTATTAAGAAATCCACAAGAAGAACCATCCACGTCTGCTTCTTTATTCTCAGTACCGCTGATTTCTATTCGAATTCCATGACTGGGCTTATTTCCTGTTTTTATTTTGGAAGTAAATTGATATCACTAGCTTTTTTTTCCCTCTTGATATTGTTTTGTCCTACTAAGTAAACAATTCTGGAATAAAAATTTCAGATACTTTAGAATTTATTTTCCATTCCTTCTTCTTTAATTCTGCTAGTGTGTAATAATGGAACACAGATCTCATCCTTCCTTAATTAATCTTTGCTGAAACCATTTCTTCTGTATTTTCCTTATGTTATAACACACTGAGAGGTGGTCTGTTTTGGGGCCAGCTAAAGGACAAGGTCTACGTATAGACCTCTAACAGTTGCTAATCTCTAAGGATAGCAACTATTTATTGTCACCCTTCAAGGATGTGTGACAGAACTCATCATTTGTCTTCAGTCCTATGTCAACTATAAGAACAATAACCTTATTTTAGGTGTCGATTTGTCTGTTGCATTGTTCTCCCACACGAGATTTTTCTTTTGCTTTCCTTTAGATATTTAGATAACTTCTGCTGTAATGCGGTCCTAATGAAATCAACATTTTTTTCCAGGCAAAAAAATTGGCCAAAAGTCTGATTTCTAAATTTAAAATCCATTTTTTCACTGACCATGCAAAAAAGCGTTTTTTTAATATCAAACACAAGGAGCACAGTAGAAAACAAAATTAGTGCATTGAAGTGAAGTGCATACATGGGAAAGAATGCAACATTTTCTTTTCATTTCTGCTTTTTTATGTTTCCCAGTTCATCTGCATGAATGTCAAAGCTCTGACCTTTTGTAGAATGGTTGAGCTGTGCTAAATTGTACAATATAAATGTGTTTAATCATAAATTGATTATCCTTGCCAAATGCCATTTTTTTTACTAGAAAGAAGGTGGTGAATATTTACATCATTTTCTAAGTTACTTTTTCCTTCTCATCAAGTGAATTGTATATCTATTGAAACAAGGAGAAGAACATATAAGAGAGCTAAAATGTTCTTCACTTTCCATTTCATATCTATTCCAATCCTTCATACTCATATATTGTTGTACGAGTTATCCTTCTAAAAGTATTCTGATGTTCAGTTTTGAGAAATATATATTTTTTTTTCTCATTTTTAGAGGATTATTGTAGTAGCATCTATTTTCTCACAGTATCCCTGAGGCAAATATAATGCTGCCTGTGTGTTTATTTTAAAGCCATCTTGAAACACAGTATTTGAGTCTTTCTGGTTGTCATTTTCCCGTAGTCACCTCTGAATATACAAGTGTAAAGTAGATTTTTATGTAATTCCCAAACACAAGTTCCCAAGCTTATTTTTTTCCTCATATAAATAACAGTTATGCATTTCTGCTATGTAACAACTGGTCTCGTCCTCTGGAAAAGGAAAGTGAAAGGAAAGTGCAAGGTTATTTTAAAAATTAAATTCCATTAATTTCTTTACTAAGTGAAATAACTATATAAAGTGCCCTGTATAATTCACTAAGTTCTATTGAATTTAAAGTACTTCTCTATCCATTTAAGACATGTCAGGGAAAAGTAGTCAATTTAAGTATTTTGAAAAAACTTTGCTACTTGAAAGCTATTATTTTCCTTTGCTTTTCCTGATTCCTTCAATTTATGTAAGCTTGAGCTAATAGCATAGGGAGAGTTATCAGTTTTCTAGTAGATACATCCTCTGTCAGCTTTGTAAATATATGGAAACTCCTTTGATAGGATCCATAAAGATTCTAAAATGTAGAATGTTAAAGGATGAGAAAAAAACAGCCTTAGTGAAAGAAGAGTATATTGAATATTAGGGTATTCTGGTTTTTGCACAAGCATGCCTCTTGCCACTGAGAAAAGGGAGTGAACATTAAAAAAAAAAAAAAAAAGAGAAAAAAAAAAAGAAGGCTTTTAAATTTAAAGAATGAGTACACTTGATATCAAGGAACCAAACCTCCTTGGGTTGCAGTAGATAGAGAGCTGCAGCTAACAAACTGAAACACCAGGAGTATATCCAGAATCTTGCCACAGCAAAAGCAAATCCACTCAGCACTAAAAAATGTATTTTATTAAAGACTTGTGTAAATGTTTTCATTTAAGAATGTGCCATCTTTTTCTCTCGGATATGTCACAGGCTTCTATGAATAAAAGATTTAAGCTAAAGAGCTCTAATTTCTCCCAGCATTTGGCAATCAGAACTTAGGTGATTGCTTAACACGCTGATGCATTTTTAGGAAAACAAGATCAGGGATTGCATATCACACCCAGATTAAACTTCAGTGTAAATGAATTTGTAAAACAACTGCTGTTTGTAAAAATAAGAACTGCCACATTTGGCTACTGCTTTTGACAGTATCTCAACATCTGCAGCTGGGCCCCTTTTCTTTTTATTAAAAAAAAATAAATCAAACTTTAATGAATTACTTAGCTGTAATGCAGATTTGTAAAGAGAAATTAGAGCTCCAAATCTGTTGGCACATAGGTGGCTCCATAAGAGAAATTTGTGCTAAGGCTGATGTGTGACTACAGGGCAGGAAGGTATGTTTTGAAAATATTCCAAGGTTTATAGCTTTGGGCTCTGAATGTAGTTACATTGAAATATACTTCAAATCATAAAAATTAGATCTTATTTTAGCATTACAGAGCTCTGAGCAGGTTTGAACAACCATCAATCTATTTTATTTGTTTTTCTTTGTATTTCAGGCAACCATCAGCTTCTAAATAAGGAACTGTTAATAACTGAAAAAAAATTATCTATGTTTCAAGGTACACTTCTAAACAAATGCAAGAATATGAGATATGAAAAACAGAAAACAGAAAAGTCTTATTTTCAAGAAAATGTGCATTATTTACCTCTAACAGTGAAATGTTTGAAGTCAAAATGTTTATATTTCAGTATCCTCCAAAGGCTACAAATTTTTGTTCAAATGTTTTTCTTCTCATGTATTTTCCCTTTTTGTCCTCATGCAGTGGGCAGTTTTAGAGGTGGAAGAATACAAACAAATATTATCTCCAAAAGGTCTCTGAACCTGTCTTTAAAAGTAGCTGATTTTTCTAGGCTAAGATAACAAGATCAATTATAGTGATTTGATTTGACATGAAGCGTTAGATGAGGTTTCCAAATGAGTTTAAAAGACTTAGGCGCCCATTTATTTTGAAATTCCTTTAGCAGTTCTATATGTTTATCAGTTCATTCTGTTTTCACACTCAAACCAATTTTTTTTCTTAGATTTATAATTTTTTGTCTCAGAGCAACTATTGTGATCATCTAGTCCGATTTTCTGCATAATATGGGCCATAAAATTTCATTCAGTAGTTTCATATCTCAGTGTATTATTCTGATGACCATTTAAACCTGCACATGCCACAGGTAGACTTAACAGCCTTATCACTTGTCCTTACGCCTCTTTTAAGATTAAAAACAATGTGATGTATAGATACATAAGCACCAATTACTGAACGTATGTAGACTGGATCCATCATGCTTTAAGTTGCTTCTTAACTTGAATTTCTGTTGATATTTTAGTTGATTTCTTTCTTGTTCACGGTGCTACTGTTGCCATAAAGAGGTGCTATCTTGTGCTGATGTTATTTACAGTTTAGTATAAGATCTGAAAATGGCATTTTCTGTAAATAATGGACCTCATTTGTTCAGGTGAGGATAACAGAAATATTTATCTTTTTTCCTTTTATTTCTTTCTTTTATTTTCACCCTACTACATCGGATGGAATAATATAAAAATAGCTATGAGCCATCTGATCGCTGTTTAACAATAAAGTTCTGTAAGTGTCTGTATATGATACCAGTTTTTCTCCAGAGTTAAGTAAGTGCTACTTTATATAAATTTTTATAAATCTTTAAATAAAATACAAAACTCTGTAGAATACATAAGAAATAAAAATAAAAATCAGAATCAGAAGAACAAAGCTGTAACAAGTATGGGAATCTGCTGTAAAAGCATGGATTGTAATCGTGCTAGGAAAAAGAAAATCTTGACAGCCTGGACAGCGGAACAGGGTTAGAGTCATTTATTATGACAGGCACAATAGGGTGGGAATAGATTACTGAGAGAACACCGGTTAATGGCCACAGTAGGTGAAAATCATGATTCTGGTTGGAAATAATAGTATCCCAAGGGCACAGTTTGAAAAAAAAATATATGGAGAAGCCTTTGAAATACAATTTAGTGAGTTTTATGCAAAATGCAATGAAAATTCAAGAATTTTGGGCTATTTTCTTTTTTCCTCTCTTTTTTTTTTTTTTTTTTTTTTTTTTTTTTGGTTTGGAGAGAAGAGCAAGAGACTGTAAAGTTACTGAAAGCTTTTGTATTGTCTTTGATATTACATATAAAACATCTCCCACTGGTAGGTAGAAAATGCTGGAGGACCTTTCTCCCTGCTCTCCTTTCCTGATAACAGGGAAGAGAAAACATTTTACTTTTTGAAGAATCTTTCTCCTTTGGGTTACATCTGCAGACAATGAGCTCTCTCAGCTAAAAAAAACCCTGAAAGCAAAGTGTACTTGGTGTGTTGATAGTTGTCCTGACAGTCCTTATGGATCTGTATTGTGTTGCATCTTTCCAACTGAGGAATTATTTTGTAACAAATCCAGTCTTAGTAATTCATATTCTTAGTTTATTTTTCTCTTTTGCTTGTGCCAACAAGCACTATACAAGTACTAAACTATGATAAATGTGTCTGGTTTAGGAAAACAGTTTGTTTTTCACTGAATGTAAAAGTGATATTCACAGAAATCAGGGATCAAATCAACAGGAAGCCAAGTGGCTTGGGAAAGGACAAGAGTAAACTTTTGTAGCACAGCTTCGTTGTACTATTTGAGGAAATAAGAAAGTAGGTGCATATGATGAAGTCCACGTGATTAACCTCAAGTGGTCAGCAAAAGGCTTAAAAGTATCACATGACGATACTGACAGCATGCTGAAAGTTTGCTAAAGAATGTTTGTTAAAGATCACTGAAAATAATATTGTTAGTATAAAGAAGCTATTCTTACAGCAATTAAAGAACTGCCAGTGAAAGGTAAGTACATTCACACAGCTGGAGAGAGAGTGTGTCTTCATTCTCTGGCATCCTTCTTGCCTCTTCCTCATCTCTCTGCACCACCAGATTTTTTCCAGACATAGCCTTTGCCCTGCTGTGAACAGGGACTTAGAAGGGTACCACGAATCTGGAGGAAGAATATGAATGTAGGTAGGGTGTGAATGGAAAGAAAAGATAACTTAGTTGAGCTCTTGTATTTTTTTACTTTCAGTCTTTTTCTTTCCTATTGATAGACCTTGGACTGCTCCAAAGCTCATCCATGCATACCTGAGATCTATAAGTAGGCAATTTATGGATCTTGGGAAGTCTGAAGAAGAGATTCAACGTTGAGATGGACTGGGCTATCTCATTAAAGGCTTTTAATATCTGTAAGGATCAATGATGTGGATCCCCATACTGCAGGCTATAGAATTCTAATGTGATTTTTGATGTCTGGCTATCAATAGGTGATTTTTTCATGCAAGTTCTCTGTGGCTTTTTATTCTTGGTATAAATTAGAAATGTTATATTACCAATGCCAGAAAGCACTGTATGTATGAACGTCCATCCTGTCATTAAAAAAAAAAGAACTGATTACTTGATGGATAGCTATATAGGAAAAGATTTTTTTTCTCTGTGCTGATGGTAATGTGGATTGATTATCAAAGAAAAAATACGCAAGGCAATAGCAGTGATGATTCCCAAACTAGGAACAGTTCCCAAGGGATTTGCAGAAGTTCTATTATTTGACCTATTTAAAACATGGTGAATGTTAGCTCCCAACCATTCTGGAGGGAAAGAGTTTTTCCTACAAAAAGGACTTTTATTGTTCCATCTTCTAATACTGTAATAAAGGACAAAGACAACTGAAATTAATGACAGTATATAGTACTTAAATGTTTTTATGTCTTTAGAGAACTTACAAGGTAAGATATAGAAAACATTTTTACTTTCAACAGAGCTTGTTGGTATTTTTATGTCCCAAATGCTTCTGATTTATTCTTTAATTAAAAATATTGCTTTACAAGGATGTGGGTAAAAATTGATTTTTAATCTAGCAGTTATATTGGCAGATGGTTATTTAGAGAAGAAATCTGTGAAATTCCATGCCTCAGGTAAAGGGCAACCCAGTTTGATTGTCATTTACTTATTCAGTAAAACAAAATTTTAAAAATTAATTAGAACTTTTGCAAGGATTTTTTCTCATTTTGTTATTGCAGCTTCTTCGTTGGGGGAAGGGTTTGACAGCTATCTGTTTAATCTTATCTATTGCTATGTTTGTCTTTTTTAGCAGTCATTCTTGTAGTCTTTTTAAATTAAATGGAGGGATTCTTATGTTCACAACAACTGGGAATTTTGCTTTGTATTGGAAGGCACATAGATGGAATATTCTGGTTTTAATACCTTGATCTTCAGATAAGATTATCAAAACATGATCTTTGTTTGAAAGAAATGGGAAAATAAAATACCATTTTATCTGTCTACTTCTACAAGCAATTCTTAAGAGACTAAGTTTAATGTTTGAAAAGACTCAATGCTATTTGGATGTTTTTGAAATTTGATAAAATGCATAATTGTGATAAATGACAGTTTATGGAGAACAGTGTAGTTGGCACATAATATTTCTGACATGATACCATCTAGTATCTTGCCCAAAACTACTTTCATTACAAGGTTACCTCTGGAATTAGTCCTAGAACTAGTGCAGATTATAATTAGTAACAAAATAATGTTGGCTGTTAACTCCAACAGTTAACACAAAGCCCTTGAAATATTGAAGTCATTCTATGTCCTGTGTAACAAAAACTTTACACTGCAGTTTCTTTTCTTCTATTCTTTACAAACAATGGTAAATTTAACACTTTTAATAGGCACTTCTATTGTGGAAAATGCTTGGGCTTTCCATAGCATACTATTGTTTTGTTCCAGAGTATCACAAAGTACTTTCTGAATCAATACAAACTGTTTTCATCCCATTTTCAAGGGATCTTGGCAATATTATAATGCATTAAAATCACCTTTCGATGTTAGCACAGTCCCATTATTCTGGGAAATACTTATTTATTTGAATATTTGTATTTTCTTTCTTCATCTTAGGTACAGTAACATGTAAGCACCCATACCTACTACAGAAGGATACATTTACTATTTGCAGTTATTTAGTTTTCTTTTAGAGTGCAATTTATACATATCCATTTGAAGGAAAGAAAATACACATTAGTAAAATGCTGCATTCATGATCTTTATTCAGTTATCAGTGATTCAGGAGCTGTTTGTGATGTTGTAGATCACACAGAAAGGTAAAAAAGAATAGTAATCGCATATAGCAATTGAAGGAAAAATAAACTACAGTATTTTGTTAAAATATTTATTGCATTATAATGCTGATTTATTTAGGCATGAAACAATCTGTACTAATGATATTTTTTTGTGAAAAAAGTCTATTTGTAAAAGTCTACTTCCAAATTTGTGAACTTTATTCTGTGTGACAATGGTAATTCTTGCAAGCATAGAATGAAAACAGAACATAAATACACTTTTTCTTAATGATAATACTTTTTTTTTTTGTTGTTGGCCAAAGCAGAAAGTTGATTTAGTGTATCACAAGACCAAATAGATATTATGTTCGTTTATTATGTATCTATATAAAGATCTATAATTTAATATTGGTGGTAATCCTACCCCTAATTTTTAAACATTCTTCACTACTTAAATCTCAGTTTTCTAAAGTTTGGTTCTACCTTGTCCCCACACCCACAGACTCTGGAAAAGTTTGATTCAAGGTCCAGATGCAAGCCTTGAAACATACCACCAAAAATCAATATATACAATGTTGTTGATGAATTCTGAAGAAGCAATATGCTTATTGTTTCATTACTGATGTAAAAGGAGTAATTTTCCCCTTGGGACCAATGATGCCCTTGAAGAACATCACCATATCTTTAGGGTGTAAGCTCAGGTTTCTAATCTGGTTTTCTACCTCTGCCAAGTTTGTACTTCAGTTGTATTAGTTAACATTTTACGTGAGAATGGACACTGTGCAGTAAACAAACCAATCAAACAGCCAAACACTGTAATACAGTCTATGTTGTCGGCTCAGTGGATCAAAACCTGGGAGGAAGATCTATGGACTGAGGACTACAGGTACAAACACGCTCTTTCCAGCAATGCTGTGCTTCTCTTTAAATTTTCGTACTATACCAGAGGTTATGTAGTTAGTTGAAATGTATTTCAGTTATTATGGATGTTACTTCTGTAACAATTACTACTGTCTTTCAGTTGCTACAGTGCCTGTCCCATCTTTCCAAATGGATATTTCACAATCTATTACATACGGTGCTAGGTAGGAAAAAATGGAAGATTCCTGAATTTCTTGTGTTAAGAAAGTGAAAGTTATAAAATACTTCAATAGTATACAGGTAACCCTTGTTTAGGACACCCTAGTCTGGTGACGCTGATGTACATGGGATCCTTTATCTAACAGAAGTTTACTTCTGATTTCCAGGTAGCATTCTTGAGCCATCTCATTCAATAAAAGCTCAAGCAAATAAAGTTTCCAGTTTCATTAGGACTGTCTGTTTATTCACTGGGAGCGTTTTAACAAGGATTTAGGTTTGATCAGGAAGACATATATAACAATTTTTAGTAAAGCATAAACTAGACAGGTTTAACAGTTTGCCAAGTTGTTATCCCCATTCTTAAAACATGGAGTGAAACAAGCTTTTTATATAAAGTTTCAGTGGCATAATCTATAGCAGTGCAGTTATCATAATAGCTTAATCACGTGGGTAATTTTCAGCACAAATTAGACTATTAGTTTTGGCCTGACTTTGACAAGTATACTGAATTTTAAAATGCTAAGCTTTAAATATCTATTAGCACTATTAATGCTTTCCAGTGTGGTCGATTGACCCTGGCTCGCAGCTAAGCCCCCACCCAGCTGCTTTTTCATTCCCCCCTCAGCAGGATGATGGAAAGAATTAGAAGAGCAAAAGCTGAAAACTTGTGGATCTAGATAAAGACAGTTTAATAAGTGAAATAAAGCAGCACACACAAGGAAAGCAAAACAAAGAATTTATTCACTGCTTCCCATCAGCAGGCAATTCTGACCCTATACCCACAGACTTCAGAAAATTTTGAGCCAAGGTCCAGACGCAAGCTTTGAAACATATCATCAAAAATCAACATACACACTGTTGTTGATGAACTTCTGAAGAATTGATACTTCCAGGGAAGCAGGTCCTCAGCACGCACTGAGGTTACTTAGGAAGACAAACACTGTAACCACAAATGTCTCTCCTTCCTCATCCTTTCCCTAAGGTCTTATTGCTGAGAATGATGTTGTATGGTATGGGGTATCCCTTTGGCCAGTTCACATCACCTCTCCTGGCCGTGTCCCCTCTGAACTTCTTGTGTACCCCCAGCCTACTTGCTGCAGGGCAGAGTGGGAAATAAAGAAAGTCTTGACACTGCGTAAGCACTGCACAGCAGCAGCCAAAAGACTGGTGCATTATCAACACTGTTTTAGTCACAAATCCAGAGCACAGTGCCATATGGGCTGCTATGAAGAAAATTAACTCCATCCCAGCCAGACCCAGTACATCCAGTTCTTTGAGGTTTTTTATTTGTTTATTTAAAACATTTTTCTGGTAAAAGCATACTCCACAGAGGTAAACAGAAGGGGAACAAGGTGCACACAACACAGTACAATGAGCAGATTATTCAGACATATTTACGTATTAAGCTAGTTCGTAGACTACCGGATTATGCTCTTAGCAAAGGGTCAGACAGAGTTGGTGCAACCCAATGATTAGTAGCAATAGCAGCAAGAAGTCAATGTTCAGCCAAAAAGGTGAAACAGAATTTCATTAAATACAATTAGTGACAAGTAAACTAGTGTTTTAGTATGTATCTGTCACTGTATTTTGCTACATTCTGGTAAATATTGTAGATTATATAGTGTGTATATATAGATAGTGAAATTCCAATTGTCTGTGGATGTATTTACTGAAATAAAAATTTCCCATATGATTATTACTGTGCACTTCTAATCAGTATAACAGATACAGCATGATAAAAGAATAAACATATTCTTACATAAGAAAATAAATGTTAGGAAAACAAAATGAAATTAGCTTACTTTTTTTATTATTTTTTTCTTAACAAGGACTTATGGCAATGCAGGAAAGCTAAAACTTCTTTAAACTTGTTTAATATTGAAACCCTTCTGAAAATTGTTAATGCTGTTTCCAAGTATTCAGGAACATTAGGCATCACAGAATTGGGTTGTATGTCCTTAGGGAAGGAAATTAATGGACATAAAAGATTCTCTATCTTAATCTATATATTTATAATATGTACATAGTTCTTGTCATTGCTTTAAGCATTAATGAATATTAAACAGACGTGAAATTACAATTTGCAGAACCAGCCTTCTGGGACTTTATTAAGTAGTCATGAATAAAGCCAGGGCCTTCTTTCTCTGTCAGGAGCTCTGAGCTGCACCTTCGACTGGTGCTGCACTGCTATAGGTCATATGCTACTGCAGCTGGGCACTGGCTCAGGGTCTGCCTCGCCAAAGCCACTGCCTTAAGTCAGTTCTAAAACCTTGTCACAGAATATGAAGATCATTTTAAAGTATCAGATTCACTCATCATGAACGGGTATGTGGACATACTAGTGCTTAGCCCGTAGTCGCACACAACAGGAGCTGCAGTTGCTCTGTACCCAATGGAGTAAAACTGTCAGCAGTTCTCACATATTGCTGTAATTTTCTCACTACTGCACTAGAGCGGTCACATCTGCTTTCTCAGTTCGGCTCCTTCTCAGTCACATGAAAACACATCCAATGTGAATTAAGCAGGCACGGCTGGGAGGCAGCACCTTTGCCTGTGTGGCCTACATCAGATTGCAGAAAAGTGGAACCAGATACTACTATAGCTAGTTTTGAGGGTGAAAACCGGCTATGAGCGGAGGGAAGTGGCTCCTCCCCTGCATCACCCACCCTCAGTCTCTGATTCCCAGCTCCCTGACAACAGCACGACCAGCAACCACAGCACTCTGGCCTCTCCCTCCTTCCCAGATACCCACACCGTTTTCACACTTCCTCAAAGTCTGTTAAGTTTTAGGAGGAAAAATAAAGTAATATAATAAAAAAAAAAGAAAATAAGAAAAGAAAACCTATTTTGATAAGCTTTACATTTTATTACTTTTCTGTCTCATTTGGATTCTGTTGTTTCCCTTACCCTCCTACACAAAATATGAAAGCCTTCTAAGTACTAAAAATTGCAGCATCATCATAGCAAACAGACAGACTTTTGCAGGTTGTCTTTTCCCTGGCTTGGACAAAGGGCTGCTGGAAACTGGTGTAAATTTGGTGTGTAAGAGGATACAGAGAACCTGACCTGTGTAATATCACTCGGGCATCGTCAACCTTATGTGACCCTGACCACCTCTGGTAACTGAAATTGAGAAATGAATTTGATCCACTCAGTGCTTCTGTTTTTCCGGACACTTTTCTAATGTATAGGAATCACCCCTATGTTTTGCACAAACAATGTAATTTCTGTGGTTTGTTTATACTTGCATTTTTTCTGCAGGCATTTTTAGTTACGTTCACTTAATTTCTTCCCTGCTGGTTATCACTTTCATTTGGGAAGTGTAGTTCACCAACGCTGCAAGTATATACTTCCCATTGCAAAGTTATGTTCATTTTCATATTAACATAGTTATCAGTTATACCACACAAACCATTTGATCTTTAATTAGTCCACCTGTTAACTGCTCAAATTAATGAAACCTAGTTTTACTATATTAGTAAGCTGATTTAGCCAGCCAGTGAGGTTCCTGACTGGCATCAGGAAATGTTATTGCTAATGGCCTTCTTCCATGCATTGAAATATTCTTGACATTTTTGAAAGATGATATAGCAATTTATTATATGATTTTGTACTCCCACTGAAATATAATACAGATGTCCAGTGTCTGTGGATCTGACAAAATATTCAGGACTTTATCAATTCAAGTACCTCAATAGCTCCAGAATTTGAAGAAAAAATACAAGTGCTTTAACTACCTCCTCCACTACTCTTCCTATTTTCTTTCAAAAATAAGGAATCTCCTTGCTCCGTTATATGCCATGTAAACTCTTTTTTTTAACCTCAATTTCACTCAAAATTTAGGCTAAATGATTTCTATCCATGAGTCCAGCATGAATCACATTATCAGTTTTCATGGTGTAGCATGACTACTGCTTCTGTCAAAAGAAAACACACATAACGTTTATAAAAAGTGTGGTTTCTTTGGTTCATAGTTGCAGGAAAAAAACCCAACAACTTGAAAAATTGCACTTTAGGACTCCAGTGAAGGAAGAAAACAAACCCTGAAGTGTTACTTATAAATGTATTCATTCTTTCTTCTATCAATAATTATTTGAAGGTAGAGACATGTGCAGTAAGTAACGAGTAATACACATTTCTCAAAACGTGCTATTTCTTTATGTGAAATTTTGATCAGAAATGTTCACAGAACTTGATGTATCTTATCCGATTAATTAACTTTTCACGTTAGAAAAACAAATGATCTAACAAGATATAACTCAATTACCTTAGAAAAATCAGGGTCACAAAAGTGTGATGTTATGGTCAGTATTCTCTGTTTCCTTTTAAATGCTAAATTACATCCAAATGGTAGACAGTGAAAGGACTCACCATAGACTTATGTCATTTGAAATAATTAACTACAGAGACTTATAAATAAATTTCCAGTTATTTATCCATGTAGTTATTTATACCTAGATCAATTTATGATCTAGATCTATTTAAATATTTCTGCATCTATTTTTATCTATGCATATCCTATATATACTATCTATAGACAAATAGACATAGATAAATAAATATAAATAAATAAAAAGAATGCTACCTTATTATTGGATTCAAAACAGAGGACACAGGTGTGTTCATCAGTCAGACTATTCCATTGATATTTATTGGCTCACAATTTCAGAAATACTGTTTTAAAAGAAAATTAGATCTTTTGAGGAGAGTGTGAGTCAACATGTTTTGAAAAATTGTTCTGTGTTGCTATATGGCATGCTCTAGTTTTGTAGTGACGTGAGTTCTCAGATTTCCTAGCAACTACACCGAGTAAATATACTATTGAAATTTATTTATAAAATGTTTTTGAACTTAAGATATACCACCTTCTGCCATTATACATGCGTCTTCTGCTTTCTGTAAATGAAGCGTAGTTTTCTACTGCTGCTAATAGCTCTCATTTAGTGACTGACAAGAAAAAAAGACTACTGAAGGTAGAAAAAATGCAATAAGTGATGTTGTCAGTGCCCCAAAGGTAAATGAGTACTGCCTTTTCCATGGTTTGACCTTTAGGCTGATTATGGATATGGTTATCTTTGCCAGGAGCGCACAAGATAGATTAAACCAAGCAGCCTTTTTCATACTGATTAATCCTGATGGAAGTAGGTTTTAGTCCTAGGGAATGCAGCAAAAAGATTAGCCTTATCATCTGAGCAATTTTTGAAGTTATCTTTGATGTGAGCTAGGAGGTGCTTGTGGTTTGTCAGGTCACAATGTGAGAAATGCCACTTTGTGTTGATATTTAAAATTGGCTCTTGTTTTCATGTTTGTACATAATCCATGTGATGCAAGTTTTGAATGATACATCCAGAGCATTAAAAAAAAAAAATGTTGGAAGACTAAGAAATATCTTTTTTTAAACAACAAACCAAAAGGACTCTGACTGCCAGACTTGCTTGTTTTTAATCAAAGTTCTGCCTTTAATTAAAGATGGATTGGAAGATGACTGGCAGTTTCACAAAATTCAGTAACACTGATTCTGTGCCAAGCGGTCCTGAACAATGCAGTAAAAAGAGCCTGCAGCCCTCATCTTTTCTGTGTCTGTGACTGAACGATGGAATTGTTGAGGTCAGGAAATGATTGAACTCAGGGAGATGTGTTATCTTTTAAGCAGATGTAAACAAACAATTTGGGAGCCAGCCTACAGAAGACTAAATCAGCTTAACACGAATCCTGTGTGCACCAATGTTTCAGTCTGTAGAGGGGCAAACGGCATGAATGGAATACAGCTAAAGGGAATAAGACAGGAAGATGCTGCTGGAGCTGCTGGTGAAGCAGCACAAAGTCTAAGGAAGGCCAGAAGAGACCAGTCATCACCATGAAGAGCAGCAGCGTAAGAAACACACATGGCAGCAGCAGCTGGGAGGTCGGGCCAGGGACAAGAGAGATTTGAATGGCAAGGGACTAGTGCTGTCAGGTGGATGGACAAGAGCACGCAATCACAAGTTGTCTGCCACCTAGGCTGATTGAAGGCAACACTGTGATGAAATGCAAGCCATATGGCCAAATTGTATTTTTATTTTGTCACTAGTCACACACATACAGTTCTACTGACAGATGCCATATGAACGTAATGAAGCAGGGCGTTGCTGGCCCCACATACATCCCATCAACATGATTAGTAGTGCTCTTTGGGATTACATACAGAATTAGGCAATCTGTAGTAAACGTGTTCTTGTTTCATAGGTTCTTTCTCTATTTCCTCCTTCTCTGTTGAAATTCTGTGGCAATTCTTTATTCCCACATAGCTGAATCTTGGCTTCCTCTGTTCTCTTCTTTACTCCTCTACCCTTTTTCTTTATACCCTGTACTGTCTTGATATTTTCAGTCCTTCATGGGACAGTTAACTCTTTCTCCTGCTCTGCTTTCACCTCTGATGCCTTCATAAGACATATATGTAGCCTTTCCTTCTCATACACGTTTGCTCTCTTACTGTGTGTGTGTGAAAGGGATCAAATACACCAGTAAGTTTTCCTGTGCAAACTGGCATGCTCAACCATCTTCGTCCAACCCACTATATCTGTAGTATTAAAAAACCTCTTCAGTTCATCCTTTTGTCACCCAGGAAAGGACACATGCTTGTATCTAAGAAAGTAATCCTTTCAGATTTAGGAGAGTGTCTCCAAACACTAAGAGGGATAAGTAAACAGAGAATCTCTGTGCAGCTAATTATGGTTACAGTATATGACTAAGTAAGAAGAAGGTAGATTTAGACTAAATGAAAAAGGTGAGACATTTTTAAATCCTAGAGAAAGCAAAAGCCTCATGCTGCCTGTTTCTTTTTCTTTGTGCTACTTAGAAGTGGCAGACCTTGAGCCAGGAGAAGGAAACTCACTATTTCTGGGACACTGGCATGAAAGCAAGCCAGGAAATAACTGTTCAGTGGCCCAATCAGGACCACCACTGTGAATAACAACTCTGACAGAAATGGTGTATGATACTCAGGGAAAATAATTTATATTTTGAATTTAACAGTATTTGTACTGAAAACCTGATTGCATGAGTCAGACTCATTCATTCAGAATGCGTAAACCTGTCATGTATGTTCACTCAGAACATCTGGAATTTAAAGGATTAAATATTTGCACAGATTTGACCCATGGAAAAAGCATGGACAAGAAGTATTGACAAAGTAGATTGCTGAATAACACATAAATACAGAGAAGCTGCAGTCTGTTTTACAAACCATTCATGAAAGAAAGAAGTGGCAACATTTTTCTATTGTGAATTGTTTCCTAGAATCCAATTAGAGTGGCTTATGATGCTTGATGGTTATTTAAAGGGACAGTTAACAGTGCTCTAGAGGTTAGGCTTTTCATAAGCACAGTAGTTTATGTCCCAAAAGCTCTAAAACACCCTTTTGTGTATATCTCTCAGAGCTTCCTGTTCATAATGTGATCCCGTATGCAGCCAAACTGTTTTCAACAGAGCTAGAGATTTCAGCAAAGTGAATTACTTTCAAAGTGAGTACTTTCTTCCTGGTGCTGTACGTATCAGCTGTTGTGCATCGTTTGTACGTGACAGAGGTTCAGTGCAGGTTGCTAGATGAGTGTTCATACTGGCAAGAACTAGTCTTCTGGTTATTAGGAATGACAACTCTTTTCGGCAAGATACAGACAAAAGTGAATTAGGTTCATGTCATAAGGCACCTCGAAGATAAAGGAAAGTGAAGGAGAAGTTAAAACAATATACAGGCCTAGGCAGCAAGGAGGAGCCTATTGAAAGCATGGCCTCTGTCATTCTTTTCCTTTCTTTTAGATGGTGGCAATAATATGAATTAGGAATTTAGAGTAAAAACCTCTTTTCCTCATCCCTATTTCAGTTATAAGATTTAGTAATAAATCACAGCTGCCTCCTGCTCTATGGTGTTCTTTTCTTTAGCTCTAACAGATACTCAAGAATAACTGCAATTTTGTGGGAGAATCTGAAATGCTCCGTGTTATGAGAAATGTTTTTTTGAATAGAGAGTTTGTTTTCTGTTTCTTTTTTTTTGTTTGTTTTGTGCTGGTTTTTTTTAATGTAGTGCTCACAGTTGACCCATCCTTGGGCATTCATCTGAGCATCTTGGCTACAGAGATGACTTTTTTTCCCCTTTGTTGCATTTCTGTCATTCTCAACCCTGAAGAAAATAAAAAGATCAGGAAAAACACTAACAGAACTTCAACTTCAGCAAATAAGCAAAAGAATGACAAATGCATTCTGACAACTAAGATCTTCCTCTTTTTAAGAACACAGTAGCTGTACTTCAGGCATGAAGACTTGGCATGAAATTCAACATTTGGAAACCTGATGAAGACAGGGTGGTTTTTTGTTTCAAAAAATAATTTAAGAAAAAAAAATATTTTTATTTACACTAAGGTTTTAAAGGCTTGCTTCATTCTTTTTGTCATCCTTATCATACCACGGAAAAAACAAAAAAGTATTGTTTTGTTAATTAATTCCAAGTTAAAACCTAGTAACCATACCTCATTTTTAAATACGTGGTGAAAAAGTTTCTCCCTGATACCTACCAAACTGTTCATTTGAATCATATTATTAACAGACTGTGGACTATGGTGAATATGTAGTCTTAGGATGCAACAGTTAGAGATGCTGTCAGCGGTCAACTAAGTGAAACATCCTTAAGAGTAAAGCTTTCAAAATGATGTCACTATTGCTAGTAGTTGAATTCTGGAAACAAAGAAATATTTTTTCAAGTATGTATATGCTGGGAAACTTGCATGCATGTATTCGCAAGCAGGCTGACTTTGAAGACTCATTATATGAAGATTATTAAAACTGACATTTATCTTGATGTGTGTGTGATTGTACAGCTTTCATTGACTTTAAGCTTCATTTTATAATGGTGATAATACATATGGGAGTCACTCATTCCTCCAAGAGCATTACTGATTAATTAAAAGTTTTTTCTGTAATAGCACATTACCTGAACAAGAGTGGAATGTAGGAAAAAGTAAGATAACTCCATTCTACAGAGCTGCATGTTCCAGCTTTCTCAGCCTTTCAGTATTCATGTTACGCAGGTAACAATCAGCTATTTGCATTAATATAACATTCACATTTAAAGAATAAAGGTCATTGTCAGATATATGCTATGTTGGAAAACGTGAAGAAAATCAAGACCCAACATACTCTCTGGTGGTCTAGGGACAGGTTTTAGGAGCATAAGGGCAATTGTATATAGACAGTTCTTTTAGCACCTAAAATTGTTGGGAAATGGAATAAGTCTTCTCTAGGAATGCTAATTTCCTTCAAGTTAGAGAAAAAAGTTGGAAGATTGCTAAATGCAGTACCTTAACAGTTCTACAGTTGGCCTCGTGAGAAAGTTAGACTGAATATCTATACAAAAAAAAAAAAAAGGTAAAATGGGCAACATTTACAATAGTTTTTGAGGTCAGACTCTTAAGCCAATTGGGCATTCTGAATGAATATCCCACTTGTTAAGTATAGTAAGACACTTTTTTACATTATCTGCATGTATTTTCTGCTGTTCTTTGTTTCCTCACAGGAAGTGGACAAAGGCTGGGTGAAAGTACAGCCTGTTTGCAGAAGTTGTTACTAATTTTTACAATGTAGAAATGGCTCTCATTTTATCCCTGCACTGTTTAGATGGCAGAACACTGAGAAAAAATTGCTGCTGAAAGGTAGCAGAACATTCGCGGATGGCAGCACTGCTGACCCAACTTTGAACCACAAATCTAAGGGAAAAGTTATAATGCCAGCAGCTACTTAGAGAATTTCGGTTTAGTTCTGTATGAATCACTGAATCTAAAAGCAGACACAGAAAGAACCTTCATGCTTCTTTCTTATGAAAATAAATGTATCCCTTCTGTACAAAAAAATTCCATGATATTTTAACTGTTAGGCAAACTAAACAGGTAAAATGGACAAGTATATGAATTGCATATCTATTTTCAATATAATATGAAAAAATAGCAAGTTTATCAAGCAAGTTTAATAACCATTGCAAAGTTTGGAGTACAATTAAAGCTCGTATGCCGTGTTACTGAATTTTTTTTACATAGGGTGAGTTGGTGCAATATGTGAGTGTGTATGTGTGTAGAAAAATTTGTCTGAAAGTTTAGTAAACTATAGTGTAACATGAGGAGTTAGTAGGGAAGACATTTAAAGTGGGAACCAGCATTTTAGACTGAATAAAACTCATTTCACCACTTATTAAGACACATTTGTACATGTATTTAAAAAAAAAAATCAGTATTTTGTATTATTTATAACCATTTATTTGCATCACATAATATCTCGTAGATTGGATTTTGTTAAAACCTCGAGTGACCTTAGAGCTGAAAAAGACAAATATGTGGTCCATGCTACAGACAGGTTACATTATGATGAGTGTAACTTGAACAAAAATGAAAGCAGAAACTGCAGTTTAAATACTGTATGAAATTATATGCAAGTGCTATATATTACTATATATTTATAGCTTCAAAACGATCTATATGTTTTAATGACTGTTCTTTCAAGGTGCATTTTATCTTTACAGAACACTGCAAAGTCTTTTTAAAGAACTGTTTTATCAGAACAGACTTAAAAAAAACAAAAAACAAAAAACCAAAAAAAACCCAAAGACACTTCATAACAAAAGGCTGGTAGTCAATTATATGAAGTTTATTATACTTTTAGCCAATTAGGCTAATTTGTGTGAAATGTATCTGATTTGTTTCTAGGAGCAATGAGTGTCCCCAAGGAAGCTTAGTGACTGAAATTTTAGTATTAAAGAAGGAAATTTATAAAGCAGATAGATAGGTAAAAAAGAAACAAACCAAAGAAACAACCAGAAGTCAGAAAATAGAGATACAAAGAGAAGGAGAGTTATCAACCATACAAGGTAATTCTGGTGTATTAACCATGGTTACTGGTTTGTTGATCCTTAATGCAAAGTAGCTGAGAAACCTAAATAAAAGACGTGTTTGTGACTGCCTGAGTTATGGATAATACAAAAAAAAGGCAGTGATCTATGATATTTAAGAGGAAATTAGTAACTGCAGAGAGTAAATATAGGTTTTTTAAAGTTTCTTGGACTCAACAGGAAAACAGCACCTGACCATAGTGCATTTTGACAATGTTAGTGGCAGCTTCAGCTACAGCTTCAGTGTGGGAAGGTTGCTTTCAGAAACAGAATAAAATGACTGTCAGTATCATCAACACTCATCAGCCATGGGATAGTGGCAGAGCTGGAGTGAATCTCAAAGTCATTCAGAACATTTTCATTGTACGGCCTAAAAGAAAGAAATTTCTGATTGATCATCTTACCTGTCCACTAGGGAAACCAGCCAAACAATATTCCTACAGCAGCCAGATTGCCTAGAAAGAAGTATAAAACAATACAAGTTTAAACACCTTATAATCCTAATTCTATTGTTATCATCATCATCATCACCATCATCAATTATTATTATCATAAATTATTATGTTCAGGGTTTTATTTCATTTTCACATTTGTGGAGGCAGAAATAGTGAAATAAAGCAGAAAGATTGCTAAGTAACCAAAGCAAAGTAATGAAGAAACAGTATACGGAAGTAAAGTTTAAGTGTTCCAGGGCCAATGGCTAAATAAAGTATTAAACTGGTTAAAAATGTGAATAGCATGCGGAATATTGTGATTTGAAGACTTCAGTCACTAAACTGAGAAAACACTGAATTGAATCTGCAGTGGAATTTCAGAAACTGATGACAGTAATAGTCTTTGTCTTTTATATCTGACTTCTGTCAAAGGGTATTTTCCCTTTTCTGATCTTTCATAGTACAAGCTGACAAGTCTTTTACAGTGCTATTATTCCATCTTTTCCTGAACCAGTAAAAGGAATAGTGGAAATGATCTGTGAAGAGGTACTTGGCTTCTCTCTCTTTGGTTCCTCATTAGATTTCCTTTATGTGGCATTTTGCCGTATTGGCTGAAGTCTGTTTTAATACTTAATTTTTAAGAAACCCTCCTTGAAATACAGTAGATCAGAAAAATAGTTTTCACTGCTCTTGAGGTCATGAGACCACACCGCCTTTATATAATGTCAAGGTCATACAGTTTCCAGAAAGGGGAAGAGAAGTAATGTTCATGAAAATTGTGCTTCAGAGCACCCGTTTTGAGGCTCATCATTCACCTCAGGAAGAATATTTTTAATTTTCCGTCTCCTTGCAGTCAAATTCTTTGAACATGTCCATCTACCTTCTTTACATAATAAATAAACCCCAGACAAACAAACCGAAAGGCTTTTGGGGAGGAGTGCAGATGAAAGCAAATAATTTTTACATTTGCATTACTTCATAACAATTTCAAAATAATTTAATAACTTATACTTGTACCCACCTATCTGGTTTATTCTTGACCAGACTCCATCGCTAATTTTGAAGTCTTAAAAACCTAGATGTTTGTGATAAAGTTACTTCATGAATTGTGGACCACATATTTCCCTCACTTATTTTATTCATACAGTCAGCAACATTGCCCTGATAAGAAAATCTTGGTGGAAGTAAGATGGATTTATGTGGCATAGGTATCTCAATACCTTGAAAAGACAAAATAGAGATTGAGAATCATATTCATCGGAATAAATTGGCATCTGCTGCTGCAGAGCTGGTAGGTATTTCCCCTTCGTTTCTGACACTTGACTAGACCTTGAAATAAAAAATAATGAGCACCTTTTCAGTTAAATGTTTGAAGGAGAATTTAAAGAGGAAGTGAGAACTGTGACTAGAACAACCAAACCGAAGAGGAAAGAAACCCCTCAAACCCAAAACAGGGAGAAAAACAGAATATAGGAGGGATAATAATATTTCTACATCAACACTGTGCATACACTTTCCTTGCACTCCTTATGAAAAAAATAAAAAAGAAAATTGGAATATTTTTCAGTGACAGAACAAAGAGGAGATATTGACAGCAAAAAAATAAGAAAGAAAACCATATTAGGAGACACAAACATTCCCTCCCAGACTGACACACAGCAGAGCAGTGGTAATGCATTTGGGCTCAGCAGAAGCTGTTATTGAAGCCTGAAAGCTGTTTGTGACAGAAGTTTTGGCAAAGCAGTGCTCTGTCACCTGAGTTCAATATGCAACTACTAACTAACTAATCTTCATGACTGTCCTCCTGCAAAATATGTAAATGCATGGATCTTTCATGTATTGATGAAACTGTATTTTTTGCCACCATGATACAGTGGATGCCACCAAAAGGACTTGGCTGGGGTCCAAAATACTCTTGTGCATGGTTCAGTGTTCTGAGTAAAGGTTATTGCTTTACATATGCACTTTAAGCATAAGCAGAAAGAGCATTTAGGTGTTAGTAACTATCAATATCATCCAACTAAGTATGCTTGCATGACATTTGCTGAAGTAGCTCACTGGCAATGGATCAGTAAACCTTACTCTGTACCTGTACATGAATATTGCACCAGTTGCTGGTTCCTGCACGTGGAGGGCTTTGAGTGAACACCCACTCTAATTTCCAAGCTCCTGAGTAGTACCTTCTCTTATGTGAAAATAAATATTGATTTTACTGTTATCAGACCAAGTCTGAGGTGCTGCAATGTTGTGGCATTCTGTGGCACTTGCTAAATAAGATTCTTAAAAGAAGCTAGTTTGTGAACAGGCCTGAAGAGGCTACTGTTATTAACGACTACGAACTTACTGAATTAATCTCATGGACTGTATTTTCCTGCTTTCTTAACATTGGAAACAGAAACCTTTCTATTTAGAAATACTCACTTCTTTTGACCCACTTTTTGCTCAATAATGTCGATTATTTCTGCATCAGTACTGCTAGTCATCAGGGTACCTTCCTCATGTCCATTAGTCATCTGAACTTTCTTTTTATTGTTTTTTTTTTATAAGCAATCATAGTTTTTTTTCTACATGTGAACGTGTCTTTAATATGTTTAAGGACTGTAGGAAATGTCATTTGGTTTATACGTATCTGTCGCTTTATTTTTCGTTCAGCTTGCTCAGTGTTCCCTGCTGTCTTTGGCAAAAGCTGTTAACTATTCCCAGAGCTGCACTGACATTGTCAATGATGCTAGCAGAAAACACCAACAAGGAAATAAAAATAACATGATTCTCCCTGTTTTTTAATTCAGTTGGAAATTGGGGAGATAGTAGCAGGGTGGGAAATCAATGAATGCCAACTGGAAGAAGACAATGTGGCTCAGGGGGGAAATATTTTGCAATTTAATTGTAGGCATTAGGATTGAAGAGATTAAAACTGCTAGGTACTGAAGAACTGAAATCGGTGGGAGTTAAGGGCAATTAGCACCTCCCTGAGCTATTCACCACCTCTTAAAATTAGACCACAAAAAGGGGCAGATGCTTTAGGCTGATCTGTCATGCTCCAGGAGAAGGCAAATCTACCAATACTGCATCATAAATTGAAATAACTGTACTTGCACCCTCAACACTTCCTAAAGCAACCACTTATTTTACAGAGGTGTGCACTACTAACAACTTACACTTCTCAGTAGCATATGCTGTTTTTTTCTCTTGTTGCTCTCTATGATATTTTCATTTTCAAAGTGCATCATGTTTCTTCTTTAATCGCTCTGGTGGTCAGTGATTTAGATTTATTTAAAATCTCCCTTTAACAGAGAAAAAGCTAAAGATGGATGACAGCCAACATACAAATTTAAAACGTTATTTCATATAAATATTTTGAGAAACCATTTGTCCCACCCTTTTTCTAATCAAACTGTATACAGTATTCACTACGTCTATAAATTTTTACTTTTCAAGTTCTTAAAAACTGAATTATGAAGTTTTAAATTACAACAATATTGAGATCAATTCAGACAGTCCTGAGTTTACAGTTGATCTTTCAGCCCAGTCTGTGGTTCTACAGTCTCTGTAAAGATTCTTTTTATCTGTTTTATCATTAAATATAGGTTAAAGATGGAAAACTGTGATATACTAAGGGGGGCTGTGTTTTGTTGTTTGTCTCTTTGTTTGCTTTTTAACGAGGACTTAAAAGTCATCCCAACTTTTCAGAACACTTGCTTGAGCTCACAGTGAGATTTCTCCAGCTCCTTTACACCAAATACCATAGACATTTAAATAAATAAATAAATACATGTTCTGCTAAAGTTTTTACTAAAAAAGAAATAAAGTATAAATTATGGATATGTACTGGCTCAAAAGAATTCACCAGAGATGATTGTAGTTACCCCTCCCAATTTTCTCCCAGGAATGCCTGAGGCACAACTCCTGCCTATTTTTCTAAGTCCCTACAGAAAACCCAGATATGTTTTTGCTCTGTTTGCTGTAAAATGTTCAAGAATACTAGAACAGTAGAAAGTAACCTGATGAAACTGAGCATTGCAGGCCATTTAAAATACTTTCCTTGGCAGACAGAGTGACGTTGTACCAGTAACATCTAAAGGAAAGAACAAAAGACCCATTAAAAAAAAAAAAGAAAAAGAAAACAAAAGAGATTTTTTATAGTTAGTTATAGTTGAAAGACAAGGCCTTCTTTGCAACAGAAAGAACAACTATTTTATATATATTCTTTTTTTAAGTAAAATAGATTATTTTAAGATGTAAAAACAAAATTTCATACATAGATCCTGATTGTCATTGCAGTATAATTGGGACTAACCGACATCTGGTAGATACAGTACCTTTTTAGGCCTTTTTTCTTTCTGAATGCTGCATATCTTGAGAAATTAATATTAAATCGTTACTAATTTTGAAATTTAGAGATATCATGCTTGTTGGTTATTAAAGTTTCTTGAATTCTCCTTTTCATAATAATAAAATACATTGTTCCAAATATTTTCTAAAGCATAGATATTACAATAGTCAGTATAATTTTTAAAGTATAACAATACACTTACAGACATGGAAAACAAAGTATCTGTGGTACAGAAGGAATTCTTCCACATTACATTGTTTTTTCTCACAAGGTAAGTACTCTCTCACATGTGCTTTTAGTGTTCTTTCTTCAGTCACAGTACACATTGCCTGCGGGCTGCACAACAGTGCAACTAATGGAGGCATCAACCTGCAGAATGAATATATACTGACCACGTCAGCTTTACAAGAACACTAAGACACGGAATAATCAAGACAAAGGAATACCTGAAGAAGCAACTGGGTTTTTATCCCTGAATATGACGCTGAGTTTCATGGTGCCTTGTCTATATTTCAGCTTCCTTGAATAAAAGATAGAAGAAACGGTAATCGACCAACACTATATTATTACAATACTACGTGTAATGCAGTAGTATTGTGCACTGAATTGGACAATGAATGTTAAAACATTTGAAAGAAGTTGGAAATGCAAAGACATTTTAGATATACAAGGTGTCATTTTGGTTATGAAATTCAGTCCATGCAAATTCAGTCCATGATGACATATAGCCATGTAACACACAGTCTGGAAGTCGGTATTTTATGTATTCCATAAATGGGTAAATATTCCCCTACGTCCTGTGACAAGCAACTATTATATGCATATAAAACTGAAAGAAAAACTCTAAACACACTTCAGGAAAAGAATAGGGATTCTGATACTGCACAAGCTGAGATCATCCTAGGAATCAACTATGTGCATAATCCTACAGGAAAATGCAAAAGATAATACTTCAGCTGAGGGGGACTTTGTTTTCTTTTGATTCATAATCTTAAACTTTATTGTATGAGAAATTAACACAGTTAAGCAGATAAAAGATTTCCCACCAACCCATGACAATTCCAACAGGAATTATTCTAAATTATATCTCACTGTGGTCAGTCTCCAGGGCTAAAGAACAGGATGTAGTAGTAATTGTCTCATAAACAAATATATATAGATACTGAAAACCTGATCCATTATATCTATGTCACTCCTGAAACTGGCATTTATGAGGCTATCTAGACTTTAAAATGTTTCAAATAACAGCAGTTCCAGTGATCTATTTAACCTTTCTTACTGTTAGTTTAGACTTTTTTCCTGAAATTAAGCCAGCTCTCCCTTGTTGTCATTTAATGTCATTATTCATTCTCTTTCACACCACCTTTTATATACTGAAAGATCACCATCATGTTTCTAAACCTAATAAACCTATTTTCTTCAACCTTATCCATAGTTGTATTTCCAGGACCTGTTTTTACACTTGATACTATTTCATGAGCTGTCACCAGTCGAATCAATCTAGGATGTTTAAAGCTGGAGATAGTATTCCAGCTGAGACATTACTAGCATTTAGAAGAGAAAACTGTGACCTCAGGGTTTTTTGCAGGTAATAGTCCAGTCCTTATCTCATCCTTATCTCATTAAGTTAAGTGGGTTTTCATCATTAATGTGGTATTTTTGATTAATGTGTGCTGTGACTGTAACTCTGTTCACCATCCTTTTAGCAATTTCTGCAATGCTGCTGCCTAGACAGGTTTTCCACTCCCTGTGGCTGTGCAGCCATTTACATCTAACTGTGCGTAAAACTTTGTGATTGTCCTTACTAGATTACATCTTATTTTTCCACACAATTTCTCATATTTGCCAAGAATATTTAGATTAACATTTCTGTCCTCCAATATTTTTGGAATTTGTCAGAATTTAGTTTCATTTGTGATATTAATTGTCAGGGTCCCTATTCTTTCACTCCAGTTATCCAGTGGGACCAGACTTATAGAACCTTATTTGATATATTCTCTATATAGTTCAAGACAGTGGACTGCTACTCTCTGGAAAACACTCTTCCACATAGGTGTTCACCTGATAACAGTCTAATTTTCCTTTCTTATAAGACTCCCATGTGAGAGTGGCAAAAGCTTGCTGCAATGAAGATATGTGATATCTAACACTTGCTTTCTGTTCACAAAGTCTATTACCCTGTCATAGAAGGAAATTAGTTTGGTTTGATATGATCTATTCTTGACAAATTCATGTTGTCTGTTATTCTTCTATTTATCTACCAGGTAGATAAATTTGCAAATTTATTTTAGACTCTGTGTTCTACTGTTTCTCCAGGAATGAAGTTAACCTGGTAGGCCTATACTTTTTTTGATTCCTTGTCTTTCTTATTTTTAAAGATAAATTGTTCTTGTGCTTTTCCAGTCCTCCGGTGTTTCTTCAGTGCTTAAAGATACTTGCTGACAGTTTTGAGATTTCATTAAAAATGAATCTTAGCATAAATACTTCATCAGCTCTTACTAATTTAAAGGGGAAGTAACATATGTTAATATGATGTCTAATGTCTCCATTCCCTGTTGTGAACTGAGTTCATATTCCTCTAATAAATACCTCAGTGACTTTTTTAACGAAGTTGAATTGTAGTTTGAATTGGAGAAGGTATCAAAATGCTTCCCTTTCAAAAGTCATTGGTTGATACTTCCTACTTCCCTTTCTCCTCTGCCCAGCAGTGAGACATTTAATTTCTTGGTCTTCCTCTTATAACGAGTTTTGTAATTATTACTTTATTTATTTCTTTGCAAGTGTTAAAGGTGTCACTGATTAGCAATAACCAATAGTGTTGGATTCACAAAGCTGCAGTGTAATTCATTATATGCTTCTGATATAAAAAATAACATTAGAATAAAAAGAAATGTAAAGAGCCATTTGAAAATCAAGCTGAATTGTCCCATGATTCGTTTATCTGTAGGTGCCAATGGTATCAGAATACCTATATGACTTTCCAAAGAATGATTATGACATGGCAAAGGGGAATGTCATATTCACCAACACCCTATGCATGTGATGCCTCTCAGAAAACCTGCAGATCACCCATACCTGGATGTCTGCTGATGTACCAGTGCAATGATGCACTTCCACTGCCTGGCACCTGTGGGCAAACATGTTCTTGAAAGTCATCCCCAGCTGCACCTTGGACCATGCTTACATATTCACTGTCTATACCGACAGGAAACCCAATTCTGAAGGCAGATTTGAAACATCCCTCTGCAGAATGCAGTGGTACTCTTGTGAGTGTGCACGTGAAAACAAATATAGAGTGTACGGAATTAATAATATAGATTTATTTTACTTTAAAAAGAATTACAGACAGAGGAGAGCAGCAGAGATTGTGTGCAGCCTGGCACGAAACTGAAATTAAATGTTCTTTCTGCAGGAATTATTTGTCTAGTGCGAGGTGACCACCAACAACTGGTATTGCTGTTGCTAGGAGCTATCAAAAGAAATGTCACTCTTCACAGCAAGTGATGAAATTTGACATATGGCATCAAAGCATCATTAAAACTACACCTGCTGCAGAGGAGGCTGTGTCTTTCAGGAGACTTTCAAGCAGAAAAGGTTATTCTGAGAATGCAAAAGGGTATTCCTTATTTTATTTATTTCTTGGTAGGTAATTACGAAGCAGTAAAAATAGGAAAAATGGTCAGAAAAAGAATATGACGGAACATTCATAATTCTTGTTTCTCAATGTTTTATGGAGAAAAAATAAGAAATTACCAACAGCATTTCTTTATAAAATCTACAGTAACAAATACAGCTGATGATGAATCATTAATTCACATAGCTGGAATGGTTCGCTATCTTTTCTCAAAGCTTAGTACTGCATTCACTAGCTATTGCTTTAATGGAGCTTCTATATAAGTTTTGATAGCATTTTAAAGTATGAGTATGGCAGATTTTGGTCACAGGTTTGAATTAGTTTAATGTTCATTTTTTCATACGTGCATTGACCTATGTATACGATAATTACCGTTGATTTCAGTAGAAGTCAGCAGTTCACTTTCTGAGTGGTCACTGAATTTAGACTTTAGAAGAACTCTGTTTCAAGGTAATGAAGATTTCTGTCATAATTATATTTGTGATTTTATTCCTGAATTAGAATGGAATTGTCATCTTTTCTTCTACATGTCAGTTCATACAGCTCTCACTCTTGTTTCAAATAAATTAGCAAACAACACATAAAGCTTTGTTTATTGCCTGTGCAGCTTTCTTGGGAGTTATTGCTACAAATTATTACACATAAGAAAGAATTCAAATAAAAACTTGAATCTAAAAATTTGAATTTGCTGTGGAAAGGATTTTTATAAATTTGTAATGTGCCCTTACTGAGAAGACTGAAAAACAAAACAAGTTAAAAAATAAAAAAGAAAGGAAAAGAAAACAAAATAATGATGCTGTGTATTTAGTGGTGACACAGAAAAAAAAACCTGAGAACTATTATTAATTATGTTGCTTCACTGAAATGGATGTAATCATGATATTCACATTTTTACCTCCTCCTCTGCAGTTCTCCATGGATTACCTGTCTGGGGACTTCCAAACTATATTTTATTACTAACTCTACCATAATCTCCTAGGTAACTGTGGCCTGATCATTGCCCCTGCATTTCATTTTATCAGTTTGCAGGGTAGTGGTAGTGTTACTAAAAAAGTGTGAGGTATTACTGTTGGTGTTTCAATTTCTTTCCTTTAAGCTACTGCATTTTGAACTTTTCCATAGAGAATGTTGCATATGTTGACTTCTGTTAATAGACACAAGCTATAGTAATTGAGGGAAAATTCATTAGATAACATTCTTATCCACATCCTCACACATTAATAATGTCAAAGCCAATAAGGAGACAGTTGACTTGCACAATTCTGCTTTCTCACAGAGAAAACAAATTTTGTTTTTCCATGAATCTGTCTCAAATGCTGGATTTTAGATAGTGACATTAAAAAAGGGGAAAGGGAGGCCTACATCTTAGAAATGATTCAGAGTCAAAGTTTGCAAAGTCAGTCTTTGGCTAGAATAGACAAGGATTTTTTCACCACCCCTTCTACTATGCAGTCAAAATTTAGTTTTGCAATACAGTCATACAGGAAAATGCCCTTTCGTACTGTATGCATCTTCTGACCAAAACTCTCCTTCTTATGATAAAAAAAGCCTCTCAGTGTTAGATTACATGTGGAATGGCTGATTTATAACTCAAATTTAGTGAACACTAACCTAAAAAAATAAACAAGAAAGAAAAGATAAAGGACTCTATTAGCATGATCTGAAGTGGCTACTTGCTTTCACAGTGTATGTACTATGCACACAGGAGTAGTTCTATCAAAATTTCTATGCCTTAGTTTCCTAACATTTAAGATACTGCCTTAAACAACTCACCTCGTTCTTCAAAAGAAAAACATTTTGTTCTGTTCTTCAGGAGACTAGAGAATAAGAATCAAGGTTTCTTTAATCTGAATAAGTTTATCAAAAAGCCAATATGATAGATATAAATCCAATGGGGACACAGATGGTTTTGCTACAGTGGTAATAAAAGGAAGTTGTAATTTGATCTTTCTCTTTTGTAAGACCAATATATAGCTACAGAAAGAGATTTGTTAGTCATACTCTTGAGCTAATTTGCAATGAAGATAGAACTTAAAACAACATGCATTTCAATGACATGACTGGAATAAGAATTATATGGCTGGCAAAAAACCCACAAAAACTTCTTCAAATGGCTTGAGAGAATGTGCTTTCTGGGTTTAAATACAGACATTAGGATAATAGCATGTTAAAAGAATACATAAACTCAAAGTGCTGAATGTATTTTATGGTATTTCATTCAGACAGCATTATTTCAAGGTCAGAATTAACTACAGCCCAATAAATAAATAATCTTGAGAGTTATGTTACAATTAATAAAGTCTTTTGGAGCACTTATTGCTTTCTGATTTAACTAAATCAAGGACAGACCAGGAATAAGTGGCCAAATTTGGAACTACACTGCTACAGACACCATGCAACTCGGGTAAAGGAGGAAGATTTTCAACTCTGCTGCTGCCAGCCTTGCAACGGGTTCCACAGCAGCAAGATCTGTTTTTTTATTCATTGTCATTTTAAAGACAGTCACTCTGAAAAAAAATGAGTTGCAAATATGTTTGGGGTTGTTGTTTTTTTTCCAAATTTCGTGTGAGGAGAAAGGTAAAAGTATGCAGAACCAGTCTAGACCTCGTCACCACTCTGCCTTGGTTTTTCAAGATGTCACTGGAACTTGTAAGGATTTACTAATAACTGTCCATTCACTGCTTTGAATATCAACTGCTTCTTTACTTCTGTCCTTATAGATGAAAACCTCATACATGTATTTTTAGAGATGTTGTTCTTCCTGCATTCAAATGAATGCTAGCCTGAGTTAAAATTCTGAAAATTAACTTCTCGGTGCCTAGTAACTATTATAATTGAGTCATATTTATTGGTGGCTTAACTCTATGAATGTTTTCATGTGATATCTTAATTTGCACATTCTCTGCCCTTCTTTTCTGTCCTTCTGACATGGCATTACTGATGGGAGCTACTGTTAGTGCTACATATCATGGATTTTCCAGAATTCTGACTTTGAAATAAGATGTCTTAGTTTTATCCAGACCCTCAGTTTTAGTGAAATTTTGAGTTTTGTAATAATTTTATTTTATGCGTTTTGTTTGGGTGAATTTACCATTAATCAAATGTTTCAGACCGATAATCCAAGAAAATTGTTTTTTACAAATATATCCCATTTAAGATTTTTTTTTTTTAATTTGCTTCACCAATATTCCTGACTGTGATTCAAAAAGCACTAATTGAGGGATTAACAGTGAAACCTATTTTTATGCATTCATAAAGCTATCTGTTAAGCCTGCCAGGAAGAATGCTAAATCTGAAGACTATTTATTTATTGTAAGTCCAGTAAGTTTACTGGAACTGAACCCATTTAGTCTCTTTGAGGAAGTCATGAAATTGTAATAATTTTTTCATTAATAATAATCAGGTTCAATTTTAAAATTGCACTAGTTAAGAGCTGAAAAATTCAAAGCCTTTAGTTGCCTCATGAGCCACCCACTATCACCAGATGCTTTTTTTGTTCTTTCCTTTCTTTTACTTGAATAGTGAGTTCATCTTATCCTTATTCTTTTTGTTGGCAATTTACATTTCACTCAACCATGTGATTATGCTTGTGTGTATGTGTGGTTTATGGAAATATTTTCATTCAACTGAGTTCCAGCATTTGCAAAGGCAGTGTGTCATTATTTTACATTCAGAAGGACACAATATGTAAGTAGAAAGACTATGTACTAGTGGCTTTTCCACATAAGCAAAATGTCATGTAGGCTTCTTTTCTAGTCTAGTTGTGATGTGTAGAAATGAAATACTTCGAAGCAGTAACTTTTAGTTTCTGTGATTTATGAGTGAAATTTAAATAATAAACACAACATTCAAATTTCCACTAAAGGAAGAAAAAAATACTGTGCACTATTAAATTAAACTTTTATTGTAAGTAACTACAAAGGGAGGAATTGATTTTAAACCTCAAACACAGGTCTAATTGTCTTATCTGTATGAGCGTAGATATTCACTTGTTTTTAGGTTGGGAGGTTATTTTAAACCTATCTTAGATTGACACTATCATTTTCAAGCTGCTAGTTTCAATTGCATCTGGAAGCCATTTGCTATTGTCCAGGAGGGATAAATGCAGGAAATGGTGTGTAAAATTCTGAAATGGGTAGCAGCCTTTTATTCCACACACATAGGTATTAATGTCTGGAATGGAAGTTCTTCAGTAACTTGTCTTCAGCAGTAAATTATGTATACTTCTCTGACATACGATAAATTGCATTTCTTACATTATGGCTATAATCAGGACATTGGTGTTGAGCTCTTTTCATCACAAGTTTTATTTCTCAGTGGTTGATAAGAGGGTGGCTCTCATTAAGCTTAGATTACACCCATCTATTATAATGCCTTTACCTCTTTTCAGCAAATGTCTACAATGAAGTCACAGGAAAAAAAATCCATCTGTAATACGGAAGTTTGCTATTATGGATATACTGATACATCCATCAAACTATCAACTTTAAATTTTATGTTTGTTTATCCCATAGAGCACATACTCTTTCATGACTAATCTGCACTAAAAGAAGGAATGGAAAACAGTAGTTAGCAAAGTATAATACTGTGTTGATAGATCTCAATGTGTACAGCGTTTAGTGTCCTGAACCTAGTTCTGAAATGGAAATAATGAAAAAGATGAATCTCCTTTGTGCTGAAAACAAGTCCATTTTATCTTGATGCAAAGAAAGAAAGAATGCCAGGATCTGAAGATCGTAGACTATATTTATTTTGGCAAATCTCATTTTCCATTGCATAATGAACCTACATTTTTCTTTGTGTTTCTCTTCTAATATCTTTACAGGATCTGTTCTTATTGCCAGTTCTGTGTCTTGCTTGCTGTTTGCTGACTAGTTTCAGTTGTGTTTTCTGAATGATCTCTCGAAAAGTGCTCAAAAACTGATGGATAAGAATGATATGATCTGAGAACTTGCCATCTCATAAGGATTCCTCATACAACAGGAGAAAATTTTAGCTTCTTTTGCCCATGGTTTTCAGAACCAGTAAATTAATGGTCTAGAAAGGTACTTTCCTTTGTTCTCCTTTGCAGCACTTGGTTACAGATTCATACTAAATATTACGTCTACTTTGACCAATGAATCAGAATTACTGTGGAATCTTCATAGCAGTAATTGAATCTTCATTATCATATCTCATTACTTCCTCATTGCACTACCAACTGCTTGGCAAAATAGTCTTTAAAAACATGCAACAGAAATCTACGTGCCTAACTATATGTGTATTAGTGATACATGTGAATATTAAAGGCACTAAAGCTCCATACTTATATGATGTCAACTGCCAGTAAGAGTGTATTCTTGGATAATTGATATATAATGGTTTACTTATATTAAAATATTTTTTTTAAATTTCAGAAAATCTTTCAACCATTGCATCATTTCACTTTGTAGAATGGTCTACATGTTTTTCATCTTGCACTTAAAAGAATCTTTAGATTCTTTTAAAAAAAATCATTATTTGCGAGCATTCCCACACCTACTCAAGAAAAGCAGCAAAATTTATTTCATGCAGCTTTTACAACAGAATCCCAAAGTACAGTGTTTCATTAAGACATTAGTGCACACTGCAAACATTAACCATATCTTTTATTGCCATTTGTAGAAGATGGCCTAGAAGTGCAGTTTCAAATTATTACGATACCAGACAAATTGATTGATACATGCCAGTGAAAACTGCAGTTTTTATCTTTCAGAATATTTAGCATGGTTATTTCCGAAGCATGAAGAGATTGTGTTTGCAACTTTATCGATTTTAAAATAGCTTCTCCATCTGGCTACAATTTGATTTCATGTTTCAAATATGGCAGTAAATTATAATATGTTTTAATATGTTAAATTTGGTGGCCTTCTACGATGGTGCTACAGTATTGGTTGGTAAGGGGAGAGCAGCAGATGTCATTTACCTGGACTTACACAAAGCGTTTGACACTGTCCTGCATGACATCCTGGCCTAAATTGGAAAGACATGGATTTGATGGATGGACCACTCGGTGGATAAGGAACTGGCTAGATGGCCAATCAAAGGGTTGCTGTCAACAGCTCGATGTCCAAGTGGAAACCAGTGATGAGTGGCATTCCTCAGGGGTCAGTAGTGGGACTGATGCTGTTTAACATCTGTCAGCAACATGGACAGTGAGATAGAGTTCACTCTTTGCAAGCTTGCTGATGACACCAAGCTGTTTGGAGCAGTCAACACACTGGAGGTCCAGAAGGACCTGGACAGGCTTGAGAGGTGGGCCCATGCCAACCTCATGAAGTTCAACAAGGCCAAGTTCAAGGTCTTGCACATGGGTCATGGCAATCCCCAGCACAAATACAGGTTAGGCAGAGAATGGCTTGAGAGCAGCCCTGAGGAGAAGGACTTTGGGGTGCTGGTGGACAAGAAGCTCAACATGAGCAGGCAATGCACACTTGCAGCCCAGAAAGCCAACCATATCCTGGGCTGCATCAGGAGAAGCGTGGCCAGCAGGTTGAGGGAGGTGATTCTCCCCCTCTACTCTGCTCTCGTGAGACCCCACCTGGAGTACTGTGTCCAGCTTTGGAGTCCTCAGCACAAGAAGGTCATGAATCTGTTGGAATGGGTCCAGAGAAGGGCCACAAAGATGATCAGAGGGCTGGAGCGCTACTCCTACGAAGACAGGCTGAGAGAGTTGCGGTTGTTCAACCTGGAGAAGTGAAGGTCTCTGGGTAGACCTTACAGCAGCCTTCAAGTCCCTAAAGAGGGCTTACAAGAAAGCTGGAATGGGACTTTTTACAAGGGCCTGCAGTGGTAGGACAAAGGGTAATGGCTTTAAACTGAAAAAGGCTAGATTTAGATTAGGCATTAGGAAGCTACGTACTGAAGGATTCAAGGGGCTAGTACATGACAACCTCTAGATGTTGCCTTCATACCTCTTATATGGATATTGATGTCCACAAAGCAAACATGAAATGATCTTTTCGACTTTTCAGATGGAAAACTTAAGGTCTACGAAGAGCTGTTCTCTACTGGGAATAATTCCTCCTGAAACTTCTTACACAGATAGAGCCACCACTTCTTCCAGTTGTAGTTTATCTGTCTACAGAGGAAGTAAAATATATTTATCTTTAATAAGAAATTCTCAACAAATATGTGAACTCTGTGTTTCTCTGTCAGTCCAACCTCTCAATATTGTTGTGGAGTATTTTGCTTGTAGAAGTGAAAGTTCATAAAGTTCTCTCAGTGCAACATATAAGAGGCACCATATAAAGTGAAAATATTATCAAGAAGTCAGTGAGGTCAGAACTCCATTAGGTGAAAAAAACTGAAATAAGATCTTTCAGGGAGACTGAATCTGAAGCAACTGGTTTGCCAAGCTGCAGCCAATTTCTATTTATTTTTATCCAGTAGATTCAATTCACATAACAAACTATGACTGAACTCAGAACTGAAGTTGCCTTTTTTTTTCCCTCTTTACAAATGGAATATCAGCTATTTGGAGGGGGGTGTGGGGGGAAAAACTAGGAAGGATAATATAGTGTTTGTATCTAGAGGCAGGAACTCATATCATATTGTTGATTAAAACACAGGGCTATTTAAAAATAAGCCTGTTTCAAAGTGAAGGTCAGAGATAGCCTAAGCAAAAAACAAATAGCCTGGATTAAAATGTTAATGTTCTATCTAAAATGCACAAAACCAAATGCAATCTCATTTAGTGACATTTCCAGAATTACAGCAAAGATTACTACATTAATACATTAGTTATACATTTTCATTAATCTGAAACAGAAACAAATCTTCAGGAAACAGGGTTTGAAGATTCTGAATACTTGAACTTCTGTAATATTAAGCAAGTTGTACTAGGCTTTTTAAAGAATATTTGTAACTCTTTTCTTTCAGGTAAATAGACCAAGACATGAAGAACCATCAAATATTGGTCATAGTTTCCTGGCATCACTGAAAACTAAGGCTCTAACTATTGATATTAAATTGTGGAAACTACTTCTGGGAATTTAAAAGTCATATTATGACAGAATAGAACTATGCATCATATGCCATATATTTATAACAACTCATCTCAGATTTTGTGCTTGTGATCAAGTTCAAATGACTTCCATTTTCTGAACATAAGGTGACAGTAGTTGCTGCATAGCATGTAGTTTTGTTTGCAAATGCTAACACCTCTATCAGTGATTATGTCTGGACTTTTTCTTTGCATTGTCTATGCATGTGCAATGTTGTGGGCACAGAACTAGAAAAGAAAATGTGCTTGGTAGACTATCTGTGTGTGTTTTATATGAGTAGAATATGTATAAATAGTATTGACCATTAATGGCAAAGTGTGGTATACATTTGCTTTTCAGCTGACTTATCTCTTTTCAACTCATCTTTGAAGCATCCTCCTTTCTTTGGGACTGCAACTCAGTTCATAAGAGTTACTATGTTAGTTGTGGCCTCTACAATTCACTTGAGGTGCTCTACAGTAATTGGACAGTAAAAAGGATCTTTTGTGATTTGTCTGATTTGGGGAAGAATTCCCTGAGAAACTGTGAGGTAAGGCTTAAAAGATACTTATGGCCTCAGACAGAAAATCTATCCAATGTCAGTTTCTACAACTGTGCACCAGAAGATTTGTAGGTTTTAATAAGGCTTTTTTTTTTTTTGAAACCTTGGATTCCTTCTAGTCTAAATCTGAAAACAAAGCCTGGGGAGCACGACTGTGCAAAATGAAACATCAAGGATGGATGAGGGAGACTGCTGTAGGCAAAACAAAAGTGACGTTGGATGCCTTCCACCAAAGACTTTGATGAAGGTTCATCTCAAATGCCTATCAAATTGCATCTATCCTGTTCTCTAGCGCTGCCTTTTTTAGTGGTCTTTTAGTATCTCTAATATGTTGTTTATTTCTCATGATTTTACCAAGTCACATCAACAAAATTTATGTGTTCCCCACTGCCATGGCCCTGAGGCACTTCTTACCTGTCCCTGTCCATTCCCTAGGGCTCCTACACCCTGCCCACAGCCCAGAACCCCATGTCAGCCCCCCGGGGCCCTCAGCCTCTGCCCCAGAGACATCCCAGCCAGGCTGGTCTCCAGCTCCCCACAGTCCTGCCCTGCCCAGCCATGGGCTCACCCACAAGCCCATATCCTGGCCAGCCCTTGGCCCATCCCTGTCCCCAGGGAGGTCTCCGTTCCCCGGGGCTGAGTCTGTCCCCCATGCCCCCCGGACATCTCTTTTTCCCTAGGGAAAGATTGTGAAGTCATCCCTTGCAAAAAACCCAAACCACTGCTAAAGCTTCCCCGCAGTGGACTGTCGATGTGCTGAGATAGACATGGGGCGTCTTACAGAGTTAAAAATGGAAGCATGCAGCTCACAAACGTATATCGGCTAAGATGCACCACTTAACCCCTGTCTTGCATTGAAACAGGCTCCAAATAGTCCAGTCATTTTTGTGGCTCTGTGTAGAGCCAAAGGGCGTTTCCATGGCTTCACCTTTATGCTTGCTACCTTTCACAGATTGCTAAACAGCTTTGCCAGGAACTTCTGCTGTCTGGGGGATCTGTCAATTGCTATGCCATCTTTAAGGAATGGTGCATGTTCCTTAAATATTTCCATATTCATCAACATTTACCAATATAACATTTACTACTTATTTTATTTACTGTTTTCAAGAGGCCCAAGATATCATTCTTTTCAAAGAAAACAAACAACCACCTCATAAGTAAACCATCAGAGGCCATGGCTTTGTATTATCCGAAGCAAATACACTTTGAGAAAAGACACAGTGAAACAAAAAATACAGGAAATAAAAGCTGCAGTTTTCTAAACAAAGTAGCTTGACTGAACAAACCAACCTGACTAAACTGATGCATAATACATAAACTAAAATTTAGATAATAAATATGAGAAGGGCGGAAAAAGTCTCTCAGCTTGCCTATTCTCATTATCCTCTTTTATATTAGGTTGAAGATTTATGAAAGCAAAAGGAAAATGGGAAAGCTCTCATTGTTCCGGAGCTAATAATGGTATTGATTTTTCATTAAGATGCATCCTTTCTTGATAAGGTCATACTCCCCTCCTCTTCCTGGTGTTTCAAGATTTCTTCCTTCCTCTCCCAGCTGTGTTTCTGATAACAATTAAGAGAAATTCTGAAATCTATATATTTTTATTTTTCTCACATTTCCTGTTATCCCATTTTTCTCTGTTCATTGAAACTTCTATCACCATCTTTGCTAATTGCATATAAGGGCTAAGTCACAAAATATTTATGTCTCAATAAACATAAAACTGAGCTTATGCATTCAGCCATGAATGATATTGCACATGTAGGGATTTTTTTCAAAATAAATTACTTTTTTTCTAGATAAACTATTCTCTTTCTAGATAAATCTTTCATAATATAATAAAAAACTCCTGAAAGCTGGCTTATCCTGCTTTACATCCTGTGTTCTAGTTCGGCACCTAGAACCTCTTTGAAAATTAGGAATGATTTCTGGTCCTTACACAAATCATCCTCCACATCGCATGCAATTGCTGGTCCCAGTCTACAGAAAAAAAAAAAAAAAAAAAAAAGTAAAAATTACGCTGTTACTATATTTCCTTTTCATTTTTTATGAGTTGATTTCATGGAGTTCCTGGGGGGGTCTGTCTTGTTTGAAAGTTTATCAGAGGCAGTAACACTAGCCTGTGACAGACACATGAGGAAATTCTGATTTCTTTGTTTTTTCATTTTTCTCAGTCTTCTAATATATATAGCACAAAGGAAAAAGAACTTGCTTTCTGAGTTCAATACCTTTCAAGTTTGCATAAAGTTAAAAGGCCACCTCATATTCTCTTATTTCTTCCCCAGCCTGCTGCAACTAGGACACCATTTATCCCAAAATACTGGTGATACCGAGTTTTGTGCTGAATGAGACTCTTAGGAGTAATTAGCATTCCAACAGGTCAACTACTTTATTAGTGTTACATTTAACATACAGTTACTGCTACTGTATGTGGGAATCATATACATTCAGGAACCAATTCAGTGAGACCTCAACTTGAAGTGAGACATTATTAATTGCAAATTAACTAAGTTGGTTAAGGCCCTGATGTGTAATACTGGTATGAGACTGAGCTGTCTGTTCTGGCACTTTTGAGAGTTAAAAAAAAAAGGACTTGATGTTTTAAATTGATATTTTTGGATTATAATGTGGTTGGAATGCAGTTTTATATTAGTTCTAGATTAAAAGCTAATTCTAGTGAAAGTGTGTGCTGTTTTAAAAAAATGCTCTTAGTGTATATCTCAAACAAATGTTTGGTATATTTGTCCATAATTACTCATGGCTCTGGTTCACATGAAACTGTTCCTCAGCCTTGTGCAGGATCACCTAGGTACTCCTGTCTGTCAAGGGATTCCAGTAAATCTTTGAATTTGCACGGATTTTATGGCATTTACTAGAACTTTGCTAAAATAACATACTTAGATGTGTTTAGTGTTCTGAGTATTTCTTTAAGTAAATAGAGTTTATTTAAAACCTCTTTGAAAAACTCTTTCCTGGAAACTTTTTGTGGGGGTTACAATTAAGCAAGCTACGGGACATGAACTTTCTCTTAGTTATTATAACCTTCCATTGTAAAACAAATCCACTAGGCTCAGTGAACCGTAAGCATATACAATAGGCCCTCATCTGAAATGTCTGTGATTTTTCCATTAACTTAAAATCTGCTGGAATAGTCTATTAATTAAGGTAGGAATAGGATCATATCCAAAGCCATGGTTTATTTCAATGGGAGACCAAACTCATATATAAAATCTTTCTTTTCTTGTAAGCAAATATTCTGTGAGTCCATCTCATCATTGGAAGCAGTTCTGACAGTAAAGAAGGGAAATTAAATACGCATATAATTAATTTATACAGATTGAATTAATTGCACACTTTAAAAAATATATAGTAATTGGGGTTTTTTTAGTTTTGTTTTTAAAATATTTTTTTCTTTCAAGACAGGTTCCTGTTCAATAAATAGTTATTACTTCTAAACTACTTTTATAACAACCCATTAATTTTAGTGGGTCCAGGATTTCACTTTTACAAATTTTTTGGCATTCAAATCTGTAAATGTAAAAACAAAACCTATAGATTTTTGTCAGAGAAAAATAGGTTCCAGTGGTTTTCTTGGACGATATCTTTTCATTTCAGGAAATTAAAAAAAAAAAAAAATATATATATATAAACATACATCCAACTACTGATTTTTCTAAACACAATATAAAGCATTTGAAGTATTAAATTTAAAACATTAGCAAAGCTAAGACAGGCAGAAATGTATGTCTGATTTTAAAGTTGATACCTCAAAGGAAAAATGTAAACAAGTTTCATGACCATTTTGATATAATAATTTCTATTGATACACAAGGGATACTTGGAAAATCTTAGTCTGTCTTTATTTTTGTTTTGGTTTTGATTTTTTAAGCAAGTGTTTCTATTTATTTTTTCTTCTACTACAAATGGATAATGCTATATTTCACTCTCCTGATTTCACTGATATACCTGTAAGTCTCAGGTGCATCCTCATTATTGTGCATTTTGGCACTTAAATTAACCAGATACTGACAAAGAATCTCAACATACTATAAAAACCTTTTAAATTTTTGTCTTTTCACTTTCTTGTCAATTGCAAATGTCATGATTGAGTTACTTTTTCAGTTGCCCATTGATAAAAGCCATATATTGTTTAACGAGAAAAAGAAAAAAAAAAGAAAAAAGACAAAAAGAAAGAAGGAAAACAAAACAATAAAAGGATTAAAGTGGAAACAGGCAAAGAAAGAGAACTTTCAAGCTTCTTTTTTTTTCATGCCATCGAGATGCAATTCCACCCTTCATTTGTCTCTTTCTGTTTGAGTCACCTTTAGATCACTGTATTCTTGTGGTACAGATTTGAAGGCATTTCTTTCAGAAAAAAAATCTACTTGTAGTCACACTATATATTGGCTGCATTTCATTTCCATTATTCTGTATTACAAAGGACGTTTGGGTGAGAACCTGATATCTTTGTTTCTGAAAAATTAATATGCTCTAGCTGCTTTCTCTCACCTGAAATAATAATCCTTCTTTTGTGACATCACTCTTCATTGTTGTGCTATGATTGATGCCACAATCTGAGATGCTGACTTCAGATGGGAATAAACAGTAGGAACAGAAGGAATAAGAGAACAAAAGAGACTTTGTGTTGTCAGAATCTTAGACTATTGTCAATAAAAAAATGTAGAAATAAGATTTTGAGCTGAACCGGGAGTAACCTTAAGAAATTACAGGAAATCCTTACATGAATCTTTAATGTAAATCTGTAAAGTAATTCAGCCATTGTTCAAGATACCAGTAGGTGATACCAATTTCATTTAAAAATGCCCCAGACCTAATATTCCTTATGCTACTTCATCTGTTTAATATCTGTTACTTTAGGTTTCCCATAGAAAATTCAGTAAAGGTGCTGGAGTGACTTGTAACCTCCAGTACAATGTACAGAAAACTAATGCACACATAATACTCACTGTCTCCACACAATTAATCACTAAAAAGCATCATCTTTTACTGTCGTCAGGTTTGAGATCTTACCCCTACAGTGCTGTTAGATCAATAGGGCATAAAAAATGATGACTCGTTCAGGCACATACGGTAGGGTAGTGTGAGGGAAAGGGTGAGAAGAAATCATTCAGTTGTAGAAAATTATCCAGTAAAATAAGATGTACTGAAATTGGACTTCCACTAACATTGAGTGTGATTTTAAAAAGTTTGCTTTATGTGCTTCAGCTTAATATGATTATTTAAAGGAGATAACAATTTTGAAAACTCCATGCTTAAAGTATTAAAATGTATATATATGTATATTTATAACACCTCTTGATAACATATGTATATTTATATTTTTATTCATAAATTATGTAAAATATACATAATATACATAAATTTTATCTACACAATTCTCTAAAGATATATATAAACATATATATACTGAGTTGTTCTTTGTTGTTCATATAATTGTTTTTAAACATAATCTTGCTTCATGATATGCTAGAATATTTCAAATATGTTTAGTCCCTTAAGAATGGAAATCTTTCCACTGAATAGTTCTTCAAGAACAAGTATGATTTGAAAAATATTCTTATATCTAACTTTATAAATGCTCTAGAAGCCTAATATAAGGGAAACTTGAATATGTAAAATAACATGGATTGTGGGAACAATAGGAGAAAATTGAAAAGTCTCAGAGAAAAAATGATATGAGTTTATAGAATCATAGAATCATAGGATTGGAAGGGAACTCTGGACATCTATATTTGCCTCTGGAAAGGCTTGCATAGACTGCAGAAGGATTGATTCATTTTGAAAAAAAAAACAGAAAAACAACAGAAAATCAGAATACGTGTGTATAACACATCTATGAAAGACAGAAATTCTTTGTTACCATGAGTACTAGTATATCATAAAGACTCCTTTCTAAATAACATAGTCTCCAAACCATTAATGGTCAGCAAACAATAAATATATTGATAGGGGAGGGCAATCTTACTTATTTCACACACATGCATTTTTGTAGGATGAATGTATTTATCAGGAATCAGAAGCTGGAGCAGTAAAGATCAGAAGATCAGAGACAATAAGATCAGAGACAATAAAGGACCAAAGACAATAAAGCAAAGCGGAAGGTCTTCCTAAAGCCATGTGATCATTGAACCAATGTGTTTTCACATCTAAACAGGAGTCTTACAAAATTGGAATCAATAAACATATACATCTTATAAACTAAAAAAAAACAAACCTGCCTCATTTGTTTCTTTTTTTCTCTGTCAACTGTCCTATAAGGAGAGGGGAGGGGGTAGGTGGGAGGCAGGGGGGCAGGCAAGAATCTCGATTGTTAGGAACTAAATACTAAAGCAACAGGAGCATTGCAGATATTCATATCTCATTGAGACTCTGAATTACTTTTCCAGCAGTAAATACTATGTCTCCTTCAAAGGATGTAAGATAGAAGGAGATTGCATTAAAGGGAAAAAAAAATCAAGTAATTATTTAATATAGTCACATAATAAAAAACAAGCATGCAGTAGTTTTTCTCAAGCTGCTTTGCCTCCCTATGGGAAAAAAAAGCAAAAAAAAAGAGAAAAAAGGAGGCTTATTTTCATCTTCTACCTTTCTTACTGCTCTATATGGATTGTTTTTAAACAAGGAACAAGTCAGTACTAAAATTAAGCTGTATTCAAAATTAAGTTCACATATATTAAGGTCACACCAATTTTGGCCAAGTGGTGAAGCTTGTTTTAAACAGGTCATTACTATATTATAAGCTGGTTAACTGAGACATGAGCTATAATCGGCTTTATTATTACAGTAGGAGTGTGTGACTTCTCTATATACTGACTTACACCTAAATTTCTGATAGTGACTACCACCTCACTTGCTGCACTGCCCAGAAAGTAAACCCACTGCATACCCAGCATTCATAGCCTCTGATGAGAAAAAAACAACAAATACGAGTCCCTCTTTTGTAAGAACTTGTAGTTAAAGTTTAATTGAATTTGTTAGGAAATTGTCATACGTGTATATTTTAACTCAGACTTCTGGCCTGAAGTGGAGCAGATAGGTCTAGTGGATAATACCGAATGCATTCATTCCCATTCTGTATGCAAAAAGGAACTTTTGCAATGAGAAAGACATTTCTTAAACAGTGGATCAGTACAGCTTTTTTCCTCTTGCTCTTCTGGGGACTGCTTCTGGGGAGCTGAAATTCCAGTCCTTTGAACCTCTCTCTGCTTTGCAGCAAAAGGAATTAAGCCCTCTGTTATTATAGTAGAAAATTATGGATGTGGAGATCCCAGAAAAATATTCTTTAACTCAAAACAGGTGTTGAGAGGAGAGGAAATTGTTATTCTGTTTTTATAAGGAATTTAACATTTTTCATGTAATCACCTCCTAAACAAATACTGTCTATTAGTCATTTTTCTAGTTTTTGTTTCTATAGTGTTGGAGAGGTCATAACATGCCAGTTAAACGATTCCATCCACCTTTGACCTCCCCCCAAAAAATAAATAGAAACACACTGATTTCAAATTTTATTTGAAGCACTCTCCATACTAAGAGGGGATTTATTCTTATTTACAAATTATCCTTTGATGCTGACCTAATATTTCATGAGAGATTTAACCTTGTGGAAACATTCAACATTAAAATTCCAGGATTTCTCCTTAATTACCTCCTGTATGACCCCATCTCCTCCTGGTAACCATGTAAAAATACCCAAATATATAAGACCAATATAAACCACAAAATACTACCCTCTATGTAAACACTTTGGTGTATAAAGAATGCTAGGTCAGCAATTTGGTACCACTTTTTTCTACATGGTTGCTGAGGAAAACATTTTTGTACAGTAAAACTGGTGACAGGGTTGCAGGAAAGTGTGCACAGCCACAGTGTACGTGGTAAGTGTAAATGACGCTTTTTGAATTTTTTGTGTGACACTGACTGTCCCATTGATTCTCTAATGTGCACTCAGATTCAGATTCAGTCATCTTCTGTAGGGCTGTAAATGGCTTAAAGGACTGGCGATGCCTGGTATGGAAGGGCTCCTTACGTGCCTGGAGAAAGAAACTAATTTTTGGAACTCAAAAGTTGTATGTATTGATATATATATATATGGTGTCTAGTTGTTGCCCTTCAGAAAGTAATTGTTGGTCACTCCAGATTTTGGCTTGTATGTTCTCATTCAAAAAGAATTCGCTTTTCATACTATGTTTTCTCCTTGGTCCTCTCATTAGTATTACTTGGGATTGAGTGAAAATGGAGAATGAGCTATCTTAGAAAATGTATAGTCCTGCTGTTAAATCAGAGTTAATGGTGTAATTATGTATGTATGTGTGTGCCTATCTTCCGGGAATCACAAACTGCTTCTTAAACATTGAGAAATTAAGTTCCCCCTTTATGGGTGCTGCTCAGCATGATTACTCCTATTGTTTATATCCTGCCTGTTTATCAGTTCTGATATTATTCCAACTTCACTGAAGTCACTGGGGTTTTTTCAGTCATACTTATGACACCAAATTTACCTTCCGTCATACGTGAGTTTCATTAAAGAGGAACAAAGTCAAACTGTGTTCTAAGCTATATAGTAACATCATCAGAAAGATAAACCCCATGGAACCAAAAACTTGGTTTAGGAATGTCTAGACACATTTACTGCATTCAGTGATGAGGATTAGCTACTTTATTAAAGACTAACCAAAAAGTAGGTACTGTCAAATTTCACTACTTTCTAAAGGTCTGTGAATGAGCTCTCTTTTATCCATATTCCTTTCTGTCTTCTATTTCCTTTTATCCTCTCTGTTCACTTCCTTTGTATCCTGTTTCAATGTCTTTTTCCTTTTCTTCTGTTCTTCCCATTTAGATGTTTCTGCCTGCATATCTCTCTGTCTTTCATCCCAAAAAATCAATTATTTTTTAAAAAGTCTCCAAAAATACATTTGGAGATTGGCAAAATTCATACCAACCATGTCTTCTCTTTCTCTTCTTGAAAATGATGCTTTTTATCTGTCTGACTTGTCTCTTCAGATCCTAAACTTTTTGGAATAGGGCCCATCTTTTACACAGTAAGAGATTACACAGTGGTGCATTGATCCCAGCTGGAGTCTTTAGACACGAAAGAAATACAAATAATTACAAAGCATTGCCATATGCCTGATCTCCAGCAGCTGGGAGCTCTGTAACAAGAGCATGATGTTCCTGCTATCGCGCTTGCCACCTCTCCAGTCCTGCAGGCCAGTCTGCAGCAGGGCATAATGTTTCTGGACTTTGCTCTTCCTCCTGTGCCAGCAGTAGTTGTCAGGCAGTTTCCACAAGTTTTGAAGCACAGCTGAGGAAGGATCACAGACCTACACATCCAGTGGTCTGCAGGTTTCCCAAGCACATTTCATCTGTGCATCGTTGTTAAATATAACTCGGAAAGTGATTTTTCTTTGTCAGCATTAACAGTCTATGAGGCACTGGCTGTCACCCTATCTGATTGTGAAATGAAACGTAGCATAGACAAACTTAAATTCTTGGATCTTTAGCTGTAGTTGTTGAGTCTTTAATTACTGGTAAAGTATATACTACACATAACCTTGGCTCCTGCTTTCAAAATGCTAAAGATATGTTTAATCTTTTATTTCCGAGGTTTCAGTAGTCTTAACCTGAAAAGCATTTTAACACCATCAGTTGAGGTTAATTATTTGAGTGCTATCACTTTAACCCCTTCACATGAATGACCTGAAAATAAAGGCCAACTCATTAAACTACAGATAGCAAATCAAAAGAACTGAAACAATGTTTGTCTGAAGAGCTAACCAGTAAGTCTTCTGTAATGGTAGCAGCAGATATTGTCATATTAGGAGCATTCGTGGAATATAGCATTTGTCTTTGGATGGGAAAGTACTAGAATAAAAATCAATACTATCCTTAAAACAATAAACCTTTACAAATCCATGTTTAATCATCTCTGATATAGACATTTATATGTAATATGTTTGAGGCATATCTCAATACAAGCACAAAAGGAAAAGAAATGTGTGAGAGAAAATTGTGGTATAAAAATACATGTATTTCTGTGGAGATTATAGGCACAACATTACTAATTAAATTATTTAAATTATATCTCCAATATTTATCTATGGTAGCAATAAAACCAGATCATTATTTATAAATGGAAGTGTAACCCATGATAATGAACAAACAAATTACATATTCATGAAGTATAATTTAAGCTGATTAATATTATTTGACGGGTGCAGCTTTTGAAAAATATCCTAGATTTAGACTAGAACTACACAGCCCTAGAAGTAAAGGTTTAGCTTAGATTTTGCACTTTTGTGTATTTTACTTCCAATCTTTTATAAATGCAGTTTACACAGTAACAACTGCTTTTTATTGTGGGGGGAAAAAAAAGAAAAAAAAAAAAGGCAAAAATAAGACCCTGAAATGAATATACAGGTCTATATTTCATTGGATATTGGATGCCACCAAGTAGATTGTTCTTTTCCCAGAAGCCCTTCAGATTTCACAAGGGAGCTATTCTTAGCAACAGAGCCCTTGAGGCTGAACTCAGGTATTAAAAATCAGTAGTCTTTTATAGAAATGTTCCCCAAGAATCTTCAAAACCTCAGCAGCTTACTTGGCAAATAAGTGTTTCTCTCTTTCCCAACAGTTTTAAACTTTATCCACAAAATCACACTTCACCTTTTCCACAGTTATCTGTCACTTATTTATCCTTTTAAAGAGAGACTGACTTTCCTCATTTTAGCTTTGTTAGGTAATATAGCATGATGTTTTATATTAAAATTATATATTAAAATAAAATGCAACTTAGAAAAACAAATCTCAAGGAATATTCAAGAGAGACAATCAGAAACCTTAATAAACAAGGTCTTACAGGATGTTTATTATACAAATCCATTGTATTTTTTTGGGAAGTCTGAAACATTTTTATTCTTACCTCCACCTTATTTGGTAAATTTCAGTTTACCTAAGTTTAGAAATCTGAAAGTAGTGTGCCTAGCTAGTGCTAGCTCTAGGATCTCTTTGGAGAGAGTAGGATGTAGGTATCACCACAGAGTCATTCCACCCATCCCTTCAGGGCTGTCTGTCCTTGAGACAGGATAAAACAACCTAACAACACCAAGACACTAAGAGAGTCCAGTGCACCCTCATGCAGTTCATTCATTTTCTTCATTCGGCTTGTGCCATCTTTTCCACCAGTCTTTCCTGCAAGCTGTTGTAATGAACTAATTCAGTAGAAAATGTATCCAGAGAAAGTTGGCAGATAGTTTTGTTCTGGACTTATTTGCAATTATTTTGAAACCTCTTCATTTCATAGTTATTGAGATGATTGTTCTATATATGTATACCTATCTCCACATATCCATGTATTTACATATGATTGGTAAGAAGTAACTCAATAAACAAAAGTGAAACAATGACTCTATGTCTCTTCCTAGTGACTGACTCAGATTATCTGCAAGAAAGAAATAACTAAAGAATTCAGATGAACAAAATAGTTTGAGCAGTTTTCTAAAATTGTCTTTAAAAAAAATATATGGAAAGGTGGAAAATCTCTATAGATTGTTATTGGGTAAAATAGTAAGTTCATTAGACAGTCATGTATCATTTGTTTTAATGTCCTTTCTTTTTAATTTTTAAAATGTTAAAATATAAAACAACTATTCTTGTCACTGTAGACCAGTTGTAACAGACTCCTGAATGCAGAAACTAATCTGAGTTCACTGGTCTGCAGCATCAGGATGATTGTGACATAAGCAGTTATTATTATTCATTATTAATTATCAGGACCATAACAAATAGTATATTTCATATAATACATCACTAATATTATTTCAATTATGATATAGTATAATATTAATATTAGATATATTTCTATATTTCTACATATATTATTTTATAAATAATGAAATTATATTATTATTTAGTATGGACTAAACTTGGGACAACTGCAGAATTCTAATGCAAGATCATTAAAGAACAAGACTGGAGAGAAGCCTGGACAAAGGAAGACAGGTGTCTGAGTCAAATTTCATTATGACTGGGAAGAAGAAGAATATCTACCCAATACAATCACATGAACAGTGTTATTAAAACATTCCCGTATTGTCATGTTCAGTATTTTAAGCTTTTTGCTTTTTTATTTCCCTTCATGAATTCTCTGTTCTTTTTCAGTTGTGCAACAGTGAAAGTAAAGGGCCTAAAAATTAAGAGATTTCTTCTTATATAAATATAGATATTGCTATGTAAGTATGCCTATCGGAAATAGCAACTTTTCATTAGATCAAACACATGAAAACACTGACAGAAACCATGTTCTGTTCCTGTGTTCTGTTTTATCATTAAGTAACAAGCTCAATTGCAGACTTTTGGGGTTGATATTTTGTTTCATAGTTTGGGGATCCTGCTCATATATTTCATTTTTTTTAGGTCTCTGTAAGACTATGGTGGCAATTTATAACAGGGAGCAAAAATACAAATTTTACCTGTACCTTGGATGCTTATGTGCTTATGACAGAAGTAGAAATATATGGAAAAATGTCAGAAAGATCTACTGTTGCTACCACAGAATGAATCTTCACTAAAGATAAAATTGAAAACAAAAGATCTGTGAGAGAGATAAAAGTGAAAGAGAACCCAGAAAGTATAGACAGACCAATCTAATATTAGATGTTACCACAAAGAAGACAGTGAATTCCCTTGCATGACAGAGTGAAAATGAGAAAGGGGCATCATTGTCACAGCAACAGTCCCTTCAAATACATAAAATAAGCCAGGAATGCTCTCTAGTATCTCTAGCATGAGATGTCTTAAGAAAGAAATGAAGGGAGATTCTTCCTCCTTCTGCAGAGAAGAGGCTCTGTTAATACATAATTTGGAGGTTTTTGATAATTTTGTAATGCATTATACACATGGAGTCACTGTGAAGGTAAAGGCGAAGGTGACAATTAAAAGTAAAAAGGGGAACTAATGTACCCTTCACAAATATCTGATGTGCCTCTGGATGTCCCTGTAAAGAAACTACGAAATAAAAGCTCTCCTTGAGCTCATCTTGCCCTACAACTGTAGGACTTTATAGTAAAACAAAACACAACCAACAAACCAGAAAACTCAACCAACCAACCAACGCTACTGCAGAAAGACATCAAGACTAACACTGAGATACGCAGGAACACCGTGTCTGTATCTAGGAAGAAGCCCTACCTCCTGCACTAGCTGTCACCAAGATGTCCTCCAGCCAGTAATAGCTGCAAAAGCCTGGGCTCCAGAGCTCTCAGGATCAGTCTTCCTCCTAGATGTGTACCAAATTGATGGGTCATTCTTTTTGTATTCCCCTTTTGGCTATGATTCTTGCTTTGATGCACTTAAGAGCAGTGTAGGTGGCTTCTCTGTGATGTGCCACTGGTAGTGTTATAGCCATTCCTCCTTCATTACACTCTCCCTGCAGACACTTCAGCATGTTTTAGCTCCATCTAGATCCCTTCCTTACTCAAAAGTAGATACATATCCTTAAAATCTAAGGCTCCTACTTACACTTTACACTGCCCTACATATTGTACATCATGTAAAGGCACAGGAGCAGGCTGTCCCCATGTGCTGGAAGACAAGCTGTTGGGGAAAAAGACCGGCCTGGCTAAACAGGGAGCTAGTGTTGCAACTTAGGGAAAAAAGAATTTATGGCCTTTGGAAGGAAGGGCAGGCCACTCAAGAGGACTACAAAGAGGTAGTGAAGCTATGTAGGGAAAAAATCAGGAGGGCCAAAGCCCAGCTGGAACTAAACCTGGCTTCTGTTGTCAAGGACAACAAAAAAAGTTTCTATAAATATATTAGCAATAAAAAGAGGACTAAGGATAATCTCTGTCCTCTAGTAGATGGGGCTGGTAACATAGTGACCAAGGATGAGAAAAAGGCTGAGGTACTTAATGCAGTCTTTGCCTCAGTCTTCAGCAGTAGGACCAGTTGTTCCCTGAGTACCCAGACCCCTGAGCTAGAAGACAGGGATGGGGAGCAGAATGAAGCCCCCGTAATCCAAAGGGAAACGGTGAGGAACCTGCTTCAGCACCTGGAGGTGCACAAATCTATGGGGCCGGATGGGATCCACCCAAGGGTACTGATGGAGCTGGCAGAAGTGCTCGCCAGGCCACTTTGCATCATTTATGAGCAGTCCTGGATAACTGGGGAGGTCCCAGCTGACTGGAGGTTAGCAAATGTGACACCCATCCACAAGAAGGGCCAGAAGGAGGATCCGGGGAACTACAGGCCAGTCAGTCTGACCTCGGTGCCTGGGAAGGTCATGGAACAGATCCTCCTCAGTGCCATTACACGGCACATGCAGGAGAACAGGGTGATCAGGCCCAGTCAGCATGGGTTTGTGAAAGGCAGGTCATGCCTGTCAAACCTGATCTCCTTCTATGATAAGGTGACCCACTTAGTGGATGAGGGAAAAGCTGTGGATGTTATCTACTTGGATTTTTGCAAAGCGTTTGACACCGTTTCCCACAGCAATCTCCTGGAGAAACTGGCTGCTCATGGCCTGGACAGGTGTACTCTTCGCTGGGTAAAAGACTGGCTGGATGGCCGTGCCCAGAGAGTGGTGGTAAATGGAGTTAAATCCAGTTGGTGTCCGGTCACAAGTGGTGTCCCCCAGGGCTCGGTGCTGGGGCTGGTTCTCTTTAATATCTTTATCAATGATCTGGATGAAGGGATCGAATGCACCCTCAGTAAGTTCGCAGATGACACTAAGCTGGGCGGGCGTGTTGATCTGCTTGAGGGTAGGTTGGCTCTGCAGAGGGATCTGGACAGGCTGGACCGATGGGCTGAGACCAATGGTATGAGGTTCAACAAGGCCAAGTGCCGGGTCCTGCACTTGGGTCACAACAACCCCATGCAGCGCTACAGGATTGGGGCAGAGTGGCTCGAAAGCAGCCCGGCAGAAAAGGACCTGGGCGTGTTGGTTGACAGCCGGCTGAATATGAGCCAGCAGCGTGTCCAGGTGGCCAAGAAGGCCAACAGCATCCTGGCCTGTATCAGGAACAGTGTGGTGAGCCAGACTAGGGAAGTGATCATCCCCCTGTACTCGGCACTGGTGAGGCCCCACCTCAAGTACTGCGTTCAGTTTTGGGCCCCTCGCTACAAGAGGGACATTGAGGTGTTGGAGCGTGTCCAGAGAAGGGCTACAAAGCTGATGAGGGGTCTGGAGGACAAACCTTATGAAGAACAACTGAGGGAGCTGGGGTTGTTTAGCTTGGAGAAGAGGAGGCTGAGGGGAGACCTTATCACCCTCTACAACTACCTGAAAGGAGGTTGTAGAGAGATGGGGGCTGACCTCTTCTCCCTGGTGACAAGTGATACGACGAGAGGGAACGGGTTCAAATTATGTCAGGGGAGGTTTAGATTGGGTGTTAGGAAACATTTTTTCACTGAAAGGGTTATTAAACATTGGAATAGGCTGCCCAGGGAGATGGTGGATTCACTATCCCTGGAGGTGTTTAAAAAAAGGGTAGATGTGGTACTTAGGGACATGGTTTAGAAGTGGGTTTTGTCAGGGTAGGTTAATGGTTGGACTTGATGATCTTAAAGGTCCCTTCCAACCTCAGCAATTCTATGACTCTATGTTAACCCATATTTCCTGAAACCCATTTTCAGTGAATTGTCAGCTTTGTTATGAAACCCACCCATTAAACACTTGGATAAACTGATAGCACAGCACAGGCACTGGACCCATTCCATGGACTTTTCCCAAAAACTAGCTTTCTTAACTCCCTTTCTCCATCACATCATCTCCATGAGTTTTAGGGGTATAAATGTGGTCATGAAAATTTAACTGTCGGTTTAGTACATATGTAGTCCAAATGTCCATAACAGCAAAAGAACCTAAAAAGCAGATATTATGGAATAGAAACTAGCCCTGGACAGATAGTCGGAAAAGCTCAAGAAAAGATTTTTCAAAACATACAGCACATTTCTTACGTGTTTCATAACTTCTCTGAAATTTCTCTCTCTCTCACACACTCTGTCTCAACATACATGCATAAAATATAGGTATAATTTCAAACTGAACATTCAAAATTATTTTATTTTTATAAATAATTCTCTTTACATAATCTGTTAAATTACAGAATGGCAACAGCAAAATTAATTTCTCTTGCCACCAGCTGGCCTGTCATTAGTGTGTACATCATCAAATCAACATGGCTCTTAAGATGTATTGACACGGTATATCATAAAAATTATATTGCTTAGAAGATGTATTTCTCAACTGTAAGACCAACTGGCAATAAGGAATATATTCAGATTTTTTTTTTCTGGATATTTCAGTCATCTGAGGTATTTAAATATGCAGTTGCAGTTGAAAATACTACTAGATCTCCACAGAATTGCACTAATATGTTTCAATACATGACTATTAATTTTTCAATGTATTTTTTGCCATTTTTTTCACATTCTGCACTTCAAGAGTGTTTAGAGATATGTTGAATCAATTGAATCATATTCTTTCTCATATATGATAAATGTGATTTGGAGTTAACTGTGTCAAATATTAACTATGTTCCCAGTGCAAACCTTTATTCAGCCAACTATTCGTGAAGCTTCACACTGTACTACGTTATTACAAGACATTACTTTTAGTAATAGTGACATCTGTCAAAGCGAATCCACCACAAAATGTATTATTGATTAGGGTTGAGTGAATAATTTGCAACAATGGATTTATTCAACAAATTTAGCCTATTGTCTGCATGTGGAGTATCTTCCAACAAAGAAATAAACAAGCAAAACAATATCGTTGAATATATTTAGAAACATTCAAATGATCTATTTTCAGGCTTTGTTTTTTATTTTGTTTGGTTCTCTGCCGCTTGCATGTTCATGGACCATTTGTTATGAGCATCTAAAACACTAACTTACTGGTTATTTATTTTTAAAGTGTCAGCTCTACCACTTTTTTATTTTTTTCCAGAAAGAATTTTCTGGGACTGGTAAAGCTTTTGCAGCTATTTGTCTAAACCTCTGGCCTTGCAAATATTCACTTGCTTCTTTGAAATTTACTTTCTGCTAATGCTCTTGCCAGTAAAACTCAATCCTTCAAACATTCCTGCAGAAAGATCACCAAAGGGTTGCACGTATTGTCAAAGCAAATTCTATCAAATGTTGGTTGAAAATCTTGCACTGTATTTGCTCATCTGTGTTAAAAGAACAACTCATTCAAGTTGTTCCCAAGGCATCCCCTAAGAAAACCTAAGATTGGAGAAGTGTTTTTATATTTTAAGATACAAAATTGTATATTTGTGATTTAACACAAAGTTTTATAAAGGTATGCTTCAAAGTTACCTTTTTTAGAGCTAAACCATGTCATAGATCTCTGACGTTATCTTTTAAAAATATTATTTGTTTAATAGCCCTAAGAATAATTTAATGACAGACAAAGCATTATCTGGAATATTCTGAAGTGCTTTTTTTTTTTTTTTGTAGTGGAAATGAAAGAATGTCTAATCTTTTAATATTTGTTGTCCAGTTTACTAATTGGCATTCAATTCTTCTTAGTGGTCTTGTATTGTTACACTGCACTTCTGTATGTATCATTCTTTGGGTCAGGCACTGTGAATAAAATCTTGGCCCCACTAAAACAATGATGAGACCATGGTGAAACTAGAATAACTTATAGCACACATCTCATCCTGCACATTCATTGAGTGACTTTAAGATAAGCATTAGTGTAATGAAATTAGGTAGAAACTACTGGTCTAGCCAACTCCATTGCTTCACACAAAGTGAAAATTTTAACTTATATGTACCATAATTTTAATTCATAAGTACCATAGCCCATTTAACATCTAATGATGAGAGGAAAGGCAGAAACCTTAGCATACAGTTAAGCTTGCATCAAAACTTCTAATTCAAGTCATATATGCTGTGCTAAGTTTATTCTAAAATGGTAGGAAAACTAAAGTCCTACCATCATACAAAGCAGTCTTGCTTTCACTGTTTCACTTTTCTAAAATGTGAAATATTCTGAGTTAGATACAGACAATACATAAAAGTAAATACAGAAATGGAAATATAGATTGTTTTTATATTCCCAGAGTTTATTGCTTTTTTGTTTAGAAAATTAGTTAATGAAAGTAAGATAAGAAAGTTCATGGAAGACTTGCACCCTCTCAAAGTAGCATGGCTTAATTGTTTAGTTGTATCAATGATTTTGAGGAGTGTTTATTCCATCCATGAGAACATTTTACCTTTTTCGTCTTTTTCTAACAGAGCAAGGAAAAAAATTATCAAGAGAAAATTGCATCAATTTATTTTATAAAAGCTATATTTTTAAAAGAACAAAAACTTAAAAGTAGCATTTTTTTAACTATTTAGTATAACTTCACAAGATGCAACTATTCTCCTGTGATAATGTATATGCTATAGAAATTTTTAGGGATTCCTACTTTAGCTACTTTGTGCCAGAACTTTAACATTATTCAAGTGTTGATTTTCTTGAATGTTAATGAGAAGGAGAGATATGTGACAATATTGCTATTTTTGCCTTCTTAAGCATGTGAATGTACTTAGTATTGAAGCAGTAAACTCACATTGTTTATCTAAAGTTTGAAAGATTCAGAGGACTTGCTAACAAAGGCTGAATAGTGAAATATGACAGGAAAATTCTCAAGAATTTCATAAACTGCAGGAACTTAAAGAGTTGGATAAATATTTATAAAGTACAAAGTTGAAAACTGCAGTCACTGGAACTCAGCAGAAGTTTCCTGTCACTGTTTTTCATGATAAGCCTTTATATATTCAGAGTGCTTCTCACACCTGAGATCTAAACAATAAAAGATCTTTTCTTCCCGCTACAAAGGGTTTTTTCTCACCACCTTAAAGGAAGAACTAGCAGTTAAAATAATCCAGAATATCAATTTTACCTTCAATATCTATCAACTTCTATAGCTATAATCCTTTGTAACGTACATGTTTCTATTATTACACAGCAAAAAAATATTTTCATGTCCAAGGTGACATATAGAAAACATTAGAAAGGACTCACAATATATTTAAAGTGAAAACCATGTTTGAAAATAATTCTGAGAAGAAATGTAGTGATTCTCAATGTAATATTGTGGATCTACATGTACGAGTCTCAGTGATTTCTGGATTAAACCATAACCTACAAGAAAATGGACTTTTTCTTATCCCCCAAAACTCTGTCTTGGAACTGAATCCAGGCTGAGGCGAGTCCTTACCGATATAATTACTCTATGACAATATCGTACCTGAAAGAAACTGGTTTTTTTGTCCTTCTCTGTGTTTCTCTGACCATTAAGTTCTGATTTCTAGTTAAAATATTTTGTACATGGTACAAAAAAATAGTCTAGAAAACCAGGTAATTTTATTGTTGCTGCATTTATTCTGTGGGAATAAAGGTGATAAAAGAGGAAAAAATTGTTTCAGTAATCTGAGTTGGTAGCAGGAACAGATATCATTAACAGCTGGTTAATATTCAAGCACCACTTTCCTCAAGCTCAAGACTTGGAGCATCCCAACATGTGGGAAGTCAGGCAAAATGCCAGGAGGCCTGCATGGATGAACAAGGAGCTCCTAGCCAGATTCAAATATAAAAAGGAATCCTGTAGAAGGTGGAACAGTTAACACAAAGGTCAGGTAATCTGGGAGGAATATAGAGGCACTGTCCAAACACCCAAAAAAGAAGGTATAAATACAAAGGTGACAAGAGGAAGTCTAGGGAAAGCGTGGCCTGATGATGAATGGAGCAGGAGCCCTTATGACACAGGACATGGAATAAACTGAGGTCCTGAATGCCTCCTTTGCCTTAGACTTTACCAGTTAGACCTGACTTCAGGAATCCCAGGCCACGGAGACAAGAGTGAAGTCTGAAACAAGGAACAGTTGGTGGAAGAGAATCAGGTTAGAGAACACATTAAAAACTGGACATGGGATACACCCACAACTCCCAAGGGAGCTGACTGTTGTTATTGTGATGTCACTCTCAATTATCTCTTAGTGGTCATGATGACTGGGAGAGGCTCCTGGCCATTGTAAGAGAGCAAATACCACTCGTATCTTCTAGAAGGGCAAGGAGGACTCATGGAATCACAGGCCAGTCAACCTCGCTTCAGTCATTGGGAAGGTGATAGAGCAGTTAACCCTGGAAACCATTTTCAGCCACATGAAGGAGGAGGTGATCAGGAGTAGACAGTGCAGCATCACCAAGGGTAAGTCATGCTTTACCAACCTGATAACATTCTACAATGAAATGACTGGCCTGGTAGATGAGGGAAGACCAGTGGATATTGTTTACTTGGACTTCAATAATGCTTTCAATACTATCTCTCATAAGATCCTCATAGAGAAGTGGACGGGGTCCAGGACATTTAGTTAAGGGACTGGAGCATCTTCCACACGAGGAAAAGGTGAGAAAGTTGGGACTCTAGAGAAGAGAACGCTCAGAGTGGGAATCTCATCAACATGTACAAATATCTGACAGGAGGATATGAAGATGATGGAGCTAGGATCTTTTTAGTGGTGTCCATTGATGGGACAAGAGACAATGGACACAAACTGAAACACAGGATGCTCTCTCTAAACATCAGGAAACAGTTTTTCACTGTGAAGGTGACTGAGCGCTGTCACAGGTTGCCCAGAGAGTTTGTGGAGTTTCCCCCCTTGGAGATATTCAAAAGCCATCTGAAAATGGACATGGGCAACTGGTTGTAGGTGGCCCTGCTTGAGCAGAGGTGTTGGACCAGATGACCTCCAGAGGTCCCTTCCAACTTCCGCCACTCTGTGATTCTGTGATACCTCAGAATGTCCAGATACTTTGTAGAGAACACTTGTAGTGCCTATCTGTTCACAAAATTTCTCTTCACAACATATTGCTATTCAAGCATGTTCATGTTCTGTAAACTACCAATTAAGTCCTTGGTGCTACTGAATACGGCCCATGCCTTGATAACTTATGATCTACAAAAAAATAAAAAAAATGCAAAGACATGACCCCCTTAAAGAGATCGAATGGTCCTGACAAAATGATTAAACTATTGCTTAAACATTTTTATTTATTCCGCCTTAATGTTTTGAATTTAATGGGAGAAAAATCTGTATTATACCATTTCAGCATAATGTAAAATACTAGCTGGTAGTTCTTCATCTGTAATAGGAATCTGCATATTACAGAAAAGAAGTGAAGACAAAGACATCTTTCCGAAATCTTGATGATCCCTTGATAATATTAGGGCCATTACAGCCTCTGGCGAAGTTTAGCACAGCCTCAAGGATGCTCTAAAATCTGTTGGTTTGTAAACGCCTCCAGAGGCTGTTATGCTGAAGTGCAGAACAGGCAAGCCATGCCCTTGGCACTTGACATGCAGGAAGGAAAATGAGAAGGGTAAGATGAAACCAAAGATCAAACAGACAACACATGCATCAAATAAGAAATTCTTAATCTGTATCAGAAGGGGGAGTACTGAGAGAAAGTTAGCAGGTCTGCCAGAGAACTAGTGTAAAAAAGGAAGTAATTGAGGAAGAACACAGTATCGATAAGAAGCTAAGTTTGTTTGTTAGTCCTTACCACATATTGTGTTTAAGGAGTTGTTTACTCTGGATTTCTTTTCTAATAATAAAGAAGAAAGACTATCAAAGAATTAAAATAAAAGGTGTTGATATAAGTTGATAAGTGATCAAACCTTGGTAATGTTTTGTTGTTTTGCTGGTGTTTTTTTCATATAGTTTCTGCATAAGCTAAGGGAAGATGTTGTTTGCTGCTAAAAATATTAAATTTCATATTAAAATCAGGTAATATCCTAAAGGAATCAAGTAAGTGTTGTAACGCCATTTTAAAATGCTGTTAAGGATGATCCAGGCAGCTACAGATCATTAAACTCTACTTATACACCTGGTGAAATTGTTTGAAATTATCTTTGTTAAAAGTCATATTATAAGAAAATATGGAAAATCATTATACTGATACCCGTTGTTCTCTGCTTCACAAGAGAACACTCATGCTTCAATAAACTGCTACAATTCTTTGAATGCTAGTAAGCTGCTTTTCTAGGATTGACCCTGTTGAATAGTGTTACTCTGATGCTTATAGTTTGCACAGTCTAACAAACATCCTTTCGTAAAGAATAAAATAAAATAAAGTACAAGCAAAATTAAGAGACCTGAAAGAAAATGAAAGACAAAGAGGGCAAGTGGAAATACTGTTTTATCAACTATGTCTGCAGTTAGACCTTTCACACAGGACATGGCAGACTAAGGCTGCAGGAAGGATTAGCATATGCAATTTGCACGTCCTGTGAAAATGCCCTAGCTACTAAAGCAAGAAAAGATTTTCTGCTAATCTATGTCTCAGCAAGCAGTTTTACGTTTTACACAAAGCTGAACTTACACAGGAAGGTTTAAGGGAGGCTCATTTCACAAAACCTGATTCCTTTTGGAAGAAGGCTTCTTTGTCTTAAACTGCAGGCAGAGTGATATGAAACTGAATCATTTGGGAAATAACAAATATAGACATCAAAAATACAGACATCTGATGGAAAAGTAATGCAGGTATTCCACAATACATGGGATAAAAGTGGTTATTGCCACTGACATTACTCCTTATGAAAATTCACCGTTCTTCTCAACCCTCTAGGCCTCCAAATATCCATCTAAAATGATATACTGTTTCTTTTAGGAAGATAAAAATGCTACATTTGCCTAAAAGTATCTTTTCCAGATCTACTTGTGAGACTGTGATACAGCCCCATGCAATTCCTGCTGGAAAAATATGAATTTATTCTCCTGCTACAATAAAAGCAATGGAAAGTTAGATGTTATTTGTTAATTTCTGCTGATGCCCACTTAAAATTTTCTATTATTTTGACATCACTATTATTATATTTTTATTTTAAATTATTTTTATAGTGATAATTTTCTATTCTTTTGACATCAGCTTGCCATCTGCTCCTTGTACTCAGAAGCCAGAGATTTGATGGTACTCTGTAATTTGCCTCTGGCCTGAGCTTCTATTTTTATAGAAGGTGGTAGTGGTTGCCTTCATCCACTAGATTAAACTAGACACATTTAGCATGTATTACTTAAAAGTTATTACCTGGCTTTACTTTTTTTTTTTTTTTTTAATTTTTCATCAGTTATGCTACAGGTGGTAAAAAAAAAAAAAAGTTGTCTTAAGCAGAAAGCAGGAGGCAGAATTAACATTCATTGCTAACATCACATGAATTGCTCATTTTACCTGCATTAACAAAGGTAAAGACTGGAAGAAATATATTCCAGGGTAAGAGCCATCTTCAATGGGCCTTTTAGTCAATTTCTTCTAATCTATATTTACCTAACATCTGTTAGTGATATTGGCTATTACATTAGAGTGTAATTCTTGTTGACCAGATAAATCACTTTTGATAAATTTAAATAATATTTATTACATTATCACACCTTTATTATTGCCACTTAACCCAGAACTGCACTGCTAACCAATATCAGTTCTATCAAACAGTTCAAACATTCTGCTTAACAAAAATATCATGCCTTTAGCTTTCTTTTTAATCAGCAAAAACTGATATCAGCACTCATCCTGAAAGATTAAATACCACCAAACACACCATTTTTCTACCTGTTTTTACACATTAACTAACAGTTCTGGGACCTAAGGTTAACTTTTTTTCAAGGGGTAGCAACCATCCTTCATTTTGATCTTCTCCTTTTGTCCAACCAGTTCACCTTATCTAATGCAAATATCGATCTAGCACTATCACTCAGTAACAAATTTAAAGTTTTGGGGCAAAATCTTCTTTACTTTTGGCTGGGTCATTTATTTTTTGAAAAAGTATCTACAAAAGATACAGCACATACAGTAGCTGAAAGGAAAGGAGAGAACTGAAAACTTTTAATGGGAATCCAAACCTTCTATTGAGAGGTTGGACAGGTCATCTCCCTTAACAAGACAGATAGGAAGTATTCATTTCTTTTAAACTGACATTGGCAAGGACAAAATGTGAAATAGTTTTAGTATAAGAAAGGACTTGAACTCCCACAAAGGGAGTCATTAAAAACAAGACTGTGATACAAGGATAGTAGTTAAATACAGTGCAATTGGAATTATAATTCATAGCAGAAGTCCACTGACTACAGTCAGATATGTGATGTCATTTCTTATAATTAAATGACAAGAGTCTTCTGGTGAATATTATGCCTATAGTGCATTGCCCCATTGTGCCTGACTGCTCTAATGGTATGCACAAGAAACAACTTGAAAAATTTGAAAGAGGCTTTGGATCTTATAGCTTAAATGACAGATATTTTTAATACATCTAAAGGTTTCAAAAGGATTACTCAAAGTTTCTGTAATGGTTGACAGCCTCACAAGTTGCGATATATTTCTTAATCAATTTAAGAGGTTTTTAGTGGAATCCCTTTAGAAGAGAGGCAGAGAAGATCTAGAAATACTGTCCATTTGTTCCAAAGGATCTCAACCATTTCGAAGTTGCAACTTTTCCACCATCCCTGTGTAAACATGCAAATATTCTGATGCAAATGGTGAGATAACTTTGGGCTTTAGTTTAGGGGATGATGCATTTCTATATCCTGGCTTCATCAGATCCAAGTGTCTCTTGGTTTTACAGGTATATTACCAAATACAAGAACCTATTAATATTCCTTCCAGATAATAGTCATGTGACTTTACATTTCCTATTCTCTAAAATTTCACTGAAGCAATTTCTTGTTCTGTTTATTTCAAGCATCTGTCTTGAATCCCGGGTAGCACTGTTATCCAACAGAGCTGTCTTTAGGAAAGAACTGTTCCTTTTGGGCACTTCAATAAGTTCCACCTAGAGTCAGTCAAATGTCACTCAGAAATGACAAATGCTGACAAACATATGTGAACTCACAGACTACAGAGATCCTTGATTTTTACATTTTCATTTGTCTTTATAACTTTCACATAGGTTTCCTTTTAACTTTTGGGAAAGATATGTTTTCAGCCACCATGAGGGGACAATGGAATGAATATATGAGGCAGAGCACACAGACTGGAATCCATAACAAGAGTTCAGGTAGGCAGAAAACTCTTCAAGGACAGAAGTCCAGATTTTTTCTTTAAAACTCACCCAAATGTTTTTGGACTACTTCAAAGTCCAAATTTAAGCTAAAAAAAAAAAAAAAAAAAAGCCTATGACTGATATGGCAACAGCAAACTCTAAAGTCACTACCTTCCATAAAACTGACCCACTATTTTACTATTCCTCTGTTTTTTTCTATCAACGAAGATAAGATTGTACCAGTGAATTGCCAGGGGAACTACCCTATAACAATGCGGATATCAGAGTAAAGTACATCTATATTTACCTCTCATTTTTCTTTCCTTTCTTTTAGCAGTTAATACCATGGAAATTCTTCAGAGAAAGGACTCAGCCAGTAGAGATTTCAGGCAGGCAGTAGAGATTTCTAGGTTGAGAAGCCTTGTATTCATGTCAAAGTGATCTTCAAAGGATCTGAAATATAAAACTTGCAAAATATCTCCAAAGCCATAGTAAAACATTTTAATACATTCATATTGCAGATGTACAAGTTAGCTGTTTAACTCATTTTTTGTGCTCAGTGTACTGAAAGCTGACCATGTGCCTACTATTGCAACTCTAGTGTCTCCATCCGCTAAAGAGTATAGTAAACCTAAAATGAGACAGAAAGGCAGGGGAATGATCAAACGTAGAAGTACTTCTGTAGAAGGGGATATTAGATTAGGAATCTTTAGCTTAGAGAAAAAGTACCCAAAGGGATATCTTCTTGATGTATAAAATTATAAAAGCTATGAATAAGGAGACTAGGGAGCAATTAGGCATTATTTTTGTAAAACAAGAACAAGGGGCACTAAATGAAATTATAATCCACAAAATTTTCAACAAACAAAAGGAAGTGGTTTTTCACACAGTGCATAATTAAATTGTAGATCTCATTGCCACAGGATGTTGCGGACACCAAAGATATAAATGGCTTCAAAAAGTGATTAGAAATATGAACGGACATCTACCAGAGACCAAAAAAAAAAAAATAGAAACTCTGTATGACTCACAAAATACTTCCACTCTGCAGTGCCAGAAGGTATCATACTGCATTTGCCCTGTTCATATATTCCACTTCTCCCAGGCACCTTCTTCTGACATCTGTCAAGGAGAGGCGGATAAACTAATCACTTCTTCTTGGATGGGTAGGTTTTTCTGGGCAGGTCTGCCTTGAAACACTTGTGTGGAGGAAGCAGCAAGTGCCAGGTGATCACTGACGTAAAACATGCTTTCTTACCCCTCTGGAGGCCCACACCAGAGGATCCATCAGGCCTTTGTCAGACGCAAGAATTTGGCATACAGTGTTGGTCTCATGCAGTATGGCTGTTCTGCTGCAGCTACAGCAGAAAAAGCTAAGCAGATAATACCTACTCAGGCTTTTCTGCCAAATTTTCTCACCAACACAGACTACACTCAATCAGTAGCAGCCACAATGTTAACACGACTGAAGAGTACAAATCTTATTCATTATGTCTGAGTGATCAGATGCCTCTAAAGATAAATAAAAGTTTATCTAAACACAGAGAACTTTTCTGAAAGTTTTTTTCAACATCAATAAAGTGCAGCACTTAAACAAATATTTAACCACAAGTCAGTTCTTTGAAGCACTCTTATTTGAATAAAAACTCCTTGTAGTTTATTGGAGTCTTTCTGCCTCCTTCAGCAAACTTTAAGTCAAACCAGCAGCACTGCTGAGCATTATCACAATTTAAACAGTCACTTCATAATCAGTTAGAGCTGCTTTTCTCATCTGAAAAAAATGTATTTCTTTACAGATTAGCCCTCAGTACCAGCACACCTCCTCTCTGAGTTTATTTATGTGTTTTAAGATGCACTATAAAATCTGGAGTAAAGGCTATTTAAACCTTTTTCTTTTTTTGTTAAATGAGACAGAGCAAGACTGTTTGTTCCTAAAAATACCATTCTGCACTTTACATTACCCAAGGATTTGGCTTAAACAAGCTGACATATCAACAAAAACTAAAACTGTTTCAGTAATTTCTTACAATAGACTTGGTAAATTTTATCCTGAACTGTAGTCCTCGCAGGCTTAAGTAGACTTATGTGGAGCTCTCTCACGCAAGTGCTTTCTCCTATCTAGCCCTTTGTTACTCCAAGTATCCCTTAGAACACCTGACTCTCTCTGTAGAAGTAATTGCATAATTGTCCTTGCAAGGTATGGCAAGTGGGGCAAGGCCATCATACGATTGCTGGTGCAAGACAGAGATAACACTTTAGCAGGTGCCTATTGGTTGACACGAAATTCTCCTGATTTCAAAGCAAGTGACTTGTGTATGAAAGAATTTCCTAGCAATCTCATCCTCAAAATTATCTATTAGTTGGACTCTGGTTTTGTTACTGGGCTCTCAAACCCACATGTTTGAGAGCACATGTTACAGGAAACAACAGAGGAGATAATCATGATTTGTCTCTTATGAGCATAAACTAAAACCCACAGATGAGAAGTTAGATACCAGTTAATTTAATCTACTGAAATGCAAGGGAGAATGTTGTACAGCTATAGAAGCTGAGAAGAGTCTGAAACGGGGTTGTTTAATTTCAGCTTGCAAGGTTAAGCTGTTATCAAAGATATCAGTTAAAGAAAAAGATCTGAAATTATTCAGAATTATGGTTTTTCCTGCTGGTCGATTTTGTGTGAACCTGTGTTACTGAGTAAGTATCATTACAGAAATTTAGCAATTGAAAGTAAAACCATGAATTAGACTACTCTTGAAGAATGCATATCAGGTTCATCTCTCCTCAGCTGATAGCTTTGCACAGATTCATTTGACATTTGCACTCTTCCTCATAAGACATTTTTATCTGTGTTAAATAGGCATCTGTTTGAAATACAATGAGCAGCTTTATGGGTAAGAGCTGGACTTTGCTAAAGGCAACCTTTGTAACCTGTACTTTACAATTTCTCTACTCTATTCCTGAGGAAGCTTCAGGACAAGTAAGCTATGCAGCATAAACTTACAGAGGATCCTACAACATAAGAGGACTGGAAAAGTGCAAATATATATCCGCATTGTCTAAATATTATTTTTGTCTGAACCAGGGGTGCAAATCAGTCAACTTCTTGAACATTGCCGAACAACAGACAGGTTTTTTTATTTAAAATATGGACTAAAATGGATCTGTATTTTTATGTATAGGAATTTACACCTCTGAGTGAATAATTTGATGGATTAAGTGTGTATAAATACACACACAGCAGTGCAGATTCTCACAAATATAATTACAATATTCTGTGGAATCAAAAACATACATAAATTTCTACGAAAAGCTTAAATTCCCACAAAGTTTCATAAGGGTGATTGCACTGAACGTGATCCTATCCATAGTCCTAATTTACACATGCATGTCTCTGCATAGTCCTTTTGCCAAATGGATATCTACTTGTATAATCCTAATCAAGAAGGCCTAAATTCTGCCTGATACTTCTAGAGCAACACAGAATAAACACTGTCAGATCTGAGACATGAGATTTCACGTCATTCTGCAATCATCCACTTTGTTAAAATATTAGCACAGTTCCTGGTGCAGTTTTGGCCATACCAACTAGCCTTGTCCCAGTACTTTCTGGGCTTTAGCTTTGGGTCAGGAACCGTTCTCAGTGTACAGTTTGGATGAGGCCATCCTATTTTGAAGCACAAGAGAGCTTAGTTCTTCCAAAATATTTCACCTCAGGGACAGAAAGGAAAGCTTGGATCCGTCCTATTTGTTAATACAGACAAAGCATGTGGTTCCAGTGTATGCATCTGCACTTAATTAATAGTATGTCATGTGATTAATTTTAATTTCTTAAAGAAATTTATGCAATAAGAATTCTGCAATATAAAAGGCAAAGAATAAGAGCTAAAATATTAATGTGGAGAGTAGAGATAAGAATTTGCAATGCTCTTTGCAACTGTGAGAGTTCAGCACAGCTCTGTCACCATGTCCAGGCCATGTATCAGACCAATGACCAACTTAACTTGTAGGGATCGAGGCCCATGCCTTTATCATGTATTTTACAGAAAGGCATTGTGGAGAAAGGGAAGACAAGTTTCCTGTGAAGGCAGCAGTTCCTGTGTCTGAAGAAATCTGCTACTGCATTTTGTAGTAGCTAAAAGTAGGTTTAGAGATTACTTCAAAAACGCCTCTCACTGCGTCAAACAGCTTTACTGCTGGATTTGTTGCCTGGTTTTCCACAGCTATCAGAAATCCTTCTATGTCACCCTTCTTTTTGACCTTAAAACTCTTGGTGACCTCTGTTTGCGAGCACAAGTCAATAGACAGTCAAACTGAAGACTTCCCCAGTCTTTTGATGAGGACATCAGCCTCTTGGTGCAAATTAGACTGGGGTCATAAAATTGGTTTTTTTTTTCCAAGCTATATATAGGGATGTTAAGAAACAATTGAAATCAAATCTTTGAAGTATATCATTGTGTGCAGTCACTTGCACAGGAAAACGATTATTGTTTTTTTTCTGTAGGGCATATGGTGGTGAGACATATGGTGTGGGGAGGTAAACTTATGGGAGAGGGACAGAACCTTCAAAGTATTTTTACTGAAAAATTCTGCTATTTCATCTGAAATTGTGAAGGCTGTTTCCAGTCTTTTCTTATATAGCTTTGGGGTTGGGTTTTTTTTGCATGTATAGCAAATCTCTTTAAAATACCTTTATTGCTGATCTTTACCGAAAGCACTACTGAATCTAAGATATTTTTGCAGTCGTAGAATCAGAATCACAGAATAGAGTGACTTCATATTCCTGTGTAGTACTTAAATTTATATTACTCATAATCTTGGGCTTTAAAATACGTAACATAAAGAGAAAGAAGAGTTAAGCTACAGCATTCTTCGCCGGTATGCTTAGGCACATTCTGGTTTGCTTTGCCATGCTTTTCTCCATTTTCTGAGTTTTGCCAATAAAAAACAACCTATAATTTTGAATGTACACAGTGAATTAAAATCTATACCAGGTAAAAAGGAAAAGAAAGGAATAAGGAAAAAAAATTGTAACATAATGATGAAAACTAACTAATGTGGCTAAAGGAGAATCAGTCCTTTAAAGAATAAAGCCTTAGACACTAATTTGGAAGATTAACTTTTTGTCTTTGCCTGGGGTTAAACCATAACAGTCTTGTTCTTCCCTGTAAGGAGGTAAGGCTGCCAGCCTTCCCTTCCCACCCACTCCACCACTGGATTTAAAGAGAAGAAAGCAATACATTATTTTTTGTAGGCATTTGCAGAATCACGTAACATACTTACGCAGAGTTTTGCCTTGGGTCCTGCATATCTTGTGTTACAATAAAATCAAGAGCTCTTCTGAAGTAGTGATTATATTAGTTATTAAACAATCTGCAAACCTGGCTAGATTGAACCATTCATGACCTGAGAGAGAAACAAGTAATCAGTTAATGAGCAGACTATTCACTTTGCAGTTTATGTGATTGTTTGATCATATTCTCAGTATATTTCAGTCACAAAAAAAACCCCAAAAACAACACAAAACATTTTGAGAACAGATTACACCTTTTTATGTAGGTATTTCCTTTTGGGATTACATATACTAGATTGCTAGTATACGTAGAAATATGCTAGTATATGTATGCAAATTTATAATTTGCATCTGATGGTTTGAAAAATAGAAACAGCAAGCAGACATAGTTGAAATGACATTATTCTGACCAACAATGCTATTCTAAAATATTGAATATTCTATGCCGTGGAATTAGAAGTGGTGTCTGATTAGTCTCTAAAATTTATCCTGTGACCAGTGTCCATTCCTCTCAGTCTTCTGATGTTGGAAATTTAATTGTTTTAGCTGTCTTAATGCTTAATCAATATAGCACGCCAAAACTGAGCAGAAAATTCCTAATCTGTAAGAATTTGTCCCCACAGACAGAGCAGAAATTTTCTTCTCTGATTTCTGCCTCTTGCAATTCCGTCAAAATTTTCAAGTGCATAGTCATCTTCCTTTCCTACTCTTCTTAAGACTTGCCTTCTCATGAGCAAAGACATACTATCTCTTGGACATTGTGTTTTAATGGTTAGAAACACCTCACAGGCATGTCTCAAAATTCATGGCAAAATTCATCTGTAGAAACTGAATATGTAAAGCATAATCCCTACCTTCGACTGGACAAAACCCTTCTATAAATATGAAAGCAGCATTAGTTAGAGCAACTTCTTGATGAATTTCTTCACTGTAATAGTAATAAGAAGACTCTGTGTTGACTTGAACTATTTAATGTGTCTACTTTGAAAGTATGCTTGGAAATGAGAGCTGTGAATGCGGTAAATGACAGGTACCTTTCACCAGCAATGTGAAGTTACAGTTATAAAGCAGTGATTAACACACAAATACTCATAGTAGTCAGAGGGAGGTTTGGAACTAGACCACATGAACCGTGCACTTACAATGAAATACATTGTCATTGCAGCTAGATTTTGTGTCTCTGAGCTTGGTTAGGTGTATTGGCACCAACACAAAATTTTCTGCAGCAAAGGCCAAACCCATGTTACATATTAGTAAAATAATATAAGCTACTTCTGTTGAACATCAGCAAGCTCACAAACTCTGGTTAATCTTGTCTTGCATTTTCACGTTTGTCATAAAGTTTGCAGATTGTAAAACTGTCCTCACAAAGCCATGAGGTAATGCAACTTTGCATTCAGAAAAGACTGAAGGTAAGGCTCCCCAAAAGAGTATTCAGCACATATATGAGTCATGAATTCCAGAACAATCAGAGTTTACTTTACTATTTCCTTTTTTACATAAGCTTGCTAGCTGCTTGGATGTTGTGCACCCCTATTTTTGTTTTGGGTTTTTTTTGTTTGTTTGGGTTTTTTTAATATATTTTTGCTGGAATACTTTTATTATATTTTTTAAAGATACATGTAATAATATTTAAAAGGAATCAAATAATTATGATGTGTTTGCTGTTTCCACAAATAGCAAAATATGGGCAACCAATTTAGGTCAATTATGCAGGAAACATGCTGGACAGAATATTTCAGGTTGCCCTGATTCCATGTCCTCCCTGAAAGGCAGATGGCAGAACACTGACATATCCTTCTATTTCTCTTTTTAGAATCATTATTTCAAATATCACTAAAATTTAATCTTTATGTTCCCTATGCCTATGTCTCATTTTTCTCCTTCTTTTGAGGAAACATAAAATTTAATTTGATAAATAAGGAATCAGCATGTCTAAATAGAAGGCTATTTTAATTTTTTTGTCATAAAATTCTATCCTAACCTGTAAGGAGGTGAAATAATATGAAGCTGGTGGACATAGAAAGACTTTGCAGAGGGATCTGGACAGACTGGATCAATGGTCTGAGGCCAATGGTATGAGGTTCAACAACCTGGTCCTGCACTTGAGTCACAACAACCCCATGCAGTGCTACAGGCTCGGGGAAGAGTGGCTGAAAAGCTGCCTGGCAAAAAAGGACCTGGGGATGTTGGTCAACTGCTGGCTGGATATGAGCCAGCAGTGTGCCCAGTGGCCAAGAAGTCCAACAGCATCCTGGCCTGTATCACTAATAGTGTGGCCAGCAGGATTAGGGAAGTGATCGTCCCCCTGTACTCAGCGCTGGTGAGGCCTCACCTCGAATATTGTGTCTAGTTTTGGGCCCCTCACTACAAGAGAGACACTGAGGTGCTGGAGCACGTCCAAAGAAGTGCAATGAAGCTGCTGAGGGGTCTGGAGAATAAGTCTTATGAGGAGTGGCTGAGGGAGCTGGGGTTGTTCAGCCTGGAGAAAAGGTGGCTGAGGGGAGACTTTATTGCTCTCCACAGCTACCTGAAAGGAGGGTGTAGAGAGGTGGGGGTCGGTCTTTTCTCCCAAGTAACAAGTGATGGGACAAGAGGAAATGGCCTCAAGTTGCACCAGGGCAGGTTTAGCTTAGATACTAGGAAAAAATTTTACACTGAAAGGGTTATCAAGCATTGGAACAGACTGCCCAAGGATTTGGTGGAATCATCATCCCTGGAGGTATTTAAAAGTCGGGTAGACATGATGCTAAGCAATATGGTTTAGTGATGTTTTTTGTCAGAGTTACATTGATTGTTGGACTTGATGATCTGAAAGGTCCCTTCCAACCTAGACAATTCTATGATTCAATTCTATGACACATGACTGAGAGAGAAAAAGAAATCACAATAGATGCACAAAGGCAGTTATTCAGAAAGAATATAAATTTATAGGATGCAAGTAGATATTCATAGAGGATAGAGTTATAGAAGAAAAGAAAGCATTGTACAAAAAACATTTGAAGAGCCAAAAGCACAATAATCACCACAATACCTGTTATTATATCTCATCCATTTAGGAAAAACCTGCCCCAGTGCTTCTCTTTCTGACTGGAGAAAATATAAAAAGCAACCCTATGAGCCACATCTTAAATATCCCAGACATTCATCAACAAAGGTTTTCTGATGTGTGAGCAAACACAAAAACATGCACAGGAAGGTCTTCCTGGAGATATGGAAAATAGTTAAAATCCTGGTTGCACTAAAAAAACACGAAATGGATTGTCATCTAAAACAAATACTACTGGACCTGAATAGTTAATCAAAGCTGTTTTGTTATATGACCAAATATAAATGCAGATTGTAATGAGCCCTTTAAGGAAATGTGTTTACATTCTATTTATGGGAAAGTACTTATATTGCCACAGAAAAATGTTAGAGACAACATGTAGGAGTACAAAATTCCATGGAGAAATTATAGGGCTTTTAATATAGCACTATTTAGTTAAGTGATAGGAGAAGAAACATAGGAAAAACAAATGGTGGAGCTTGAGACAAGGATTTTTAATTAGAAGCTGAATAAACAAAATGAAGGAATTGAAAATGTAGGCTGAAAAATTATTCTCTTTTATTTGGTCATCTGTATTACTCCGTCATCATAACGTTCAGTTTTTAGAGTTAATCTTCCTAAGAAGGAAGTATAAGTGGGACACAGCTATCATCATGAGTGTATATCATTAAGCAAAAAATAAATAACAGGAGCTTCCAGTGGGCAAGATGCACAGCTATCTGTTTACACATTTAAATAAATACATATAAGCGTTATTTAAAAATTACATTTTAGAGTACATTTTTCATTACTTTAATAAGTAGGCCTTGTGGAGAGAGCCTTTGCCATGGCCTGGAGAAAGGAAAGAAACCCAGACAACCACTCTATTTTCCCAGCTTTCCCCAGCTTTTCCCTATAAAATACCACAAAGAGTATCAGTGCTCTGTGCATTGTTCACTTGACAAATCACTTTACTCAGCTTGCTTCTTTCCCCAGGCTCTTGTTTTGCTGCTTGAAGGAAAGCATTGAACCTTTTAGCCAGTAGGTAGCCAGTAGGTTAGCTGATTTTTATTCTTGTTTTTTAATTTTAATGCAGATTTGAACTCTTACCCACAAAATTAATGTGGGCATTTATTAAACTCTTTCTTCCCTTCAAGTCTCTACGCTACCCTGTGCCCAAAACCATCACATGACAGGGAAACTTCAGTCAAACAAATGACAGCTAGATGACTGAAGAAAATAAATAGGGAGTAGGATGATGGGTAGGCTTACTTTAACTGAAGTTGCTAAAAGGCCACTTTTTTCCCTATTTGTCAAGTTTAGCAAATATTTCCAGCAATAATTATTTTATGGGTGCTTTTATGATGTCTCAAGCAAGCTGTCCAGTAAATAAATTGCAGGAGCATCACTAACTGCTTCAGTGTTTTGGCTGTCATCATATGCTTCATCAGGCAAACAAGACAGATGATCTACTATGTGCGACCATCCTTGTATTTCCTGTATTAGTGCCCCCTTTCACAGGTCATAAGCTCTTCATAGTATTTCATAAAGACAGGGTTAAGTATGCATTTGCCTCCATGCATCATCCAAGTGCTCTAAAAAAATTATTGATGAATACACCAAGTTATTTAAAGAAGTACTAAATGAAGATTCACTTTTCAGGCTTGTGCTCTACTCAAGAATGGATATTCTTTTAGGAGGAAACAAAGGATGGCATATGAAGAAGGAAGGACTTTATCTCAAAGCCTGTTATGCCAACCATCCTCTATCTAAAACATCATCATTTACCTTCTTGAGATCTTCAAGCAGCCTACACTGTCAGTATGTAGATGAACCATACAGCAATATAACTACACACAGGCTACGTTTTTTTCACACCTGGACATTCTACTTGTATTAGAGTTTACTGGGTATTTTGAACTTCAAAAGATAATTTCAAATAATTTCCCAAAACTATTTGGGGAAAAATTCTTATTCTCTGTCTTCTTCCAGAGCCAAAGGGAAAACCATGATCTACCAGTGTTGTGGTTTTTGGGGTGGGTTTTGTTTCTTTTTCCAGATTTCCTTACAGGGAGACGTGAGTCAGATCTTTGAGAGGTAGTATTTTATGCATATCGTGACCAAAAACACTGTATGAAATTACACTAGGGATCATGAAGGTAAGGTTAATAGGTTTAAAAATAATATCTACATTTAGATATTTATGTAAATATCCCAAGATATTTAGATGAATAGATAAACCCAAGATATACCCAAGGGCTGAGATCTCAAGTCAGGAGGCATCATTATATAAACTGTGATTGTATTTTATTTTATTTCATTTTTTAAATAAGGGAAGAAAAATCATTTTCGAGTCCAATCTATGCACTTTTGAATAGTTATTTTTAATCCTTTCTTTGTTTCCCTCTGAAGATTTTTGTTGTTTGTGGTTTGGTTTGGTTGTTTTTAAAGTCTAGCTAGGAATTCATCTGTTTTTGTAACTAATAGTTTATTGAATGGCGTTAGAACTATGGCATAGTTACAGACTTCAATAAAAGAAGAATTAGGCTGTCATAGTATTTAGTTTCTCTTAAGAATGAAACTAGGTTTTCTGACACTAAAATGCAAAAAAATTGTAGCTTGCAGATAGATAATAAAAATGTTTTAAAATATAATTTTCAATCTGTTTCAGAATAAATGGTACAAAAAGACGTATTTAATAATTAATAATTAATGTGATATTGACATATTTTAAGAAAGATTCCCTCTTACACCTGTTTTTAAAGCTGCTTTTATGTAACATTCCTGCAAAAAGAGGTTGCTGTATGAAACATAAACTACTATAGTTCTTTAGTCTCTTTATGTTAATCATGGGAAAAAATATATTTAAAATATATATGCAGGTAATACACAGCATACATTTATGTTCATACAAGCAGCGTAAATTTGTCAAAAAGCAGATAGTCAAGCTATTGTGCTGTTCTCTTGTATATAAGCGTCTTCAAATGTCTGCAGACATATATTTAGTGTTTGTGAAAGATTTTAGATAGGTTTTTTATCAGCATCTGGTTCAATCCATGTATCTGTTCATGTACCTGAATTGTCAGTAGTTTTAAAGAGTTTTCAGTAGCTGTTGATTTAGGATAAATTTATTTACTAAATAAGTCTGATCCCTCATTTCATTACAAGTGCCCTTATTTTGTCTAATTTCATCCTAGATATACTTAAGAAAAATGACATCATAAAAAAAATCATATGTAACATAAAGTAAATGTTCATGAAAAGTTTTTTCACCATATCATCTACTATTTCTTAATCCCATGAGAGGAAAACAGTTGATTGCCTGTAGAGAGATGTCTTATGCCATACCATATGTCCTCCTGCAGCCCTTTTGCCAGATACCAATCTGAAGAGATGGGTTTCCCAGAGGTCTCTTGCACTGTTTGTCAGCTTTGTGGTAGCAGGTAGGTAACTCTAAAATATTCTTGGAGACTCCTGAGCACTGTAAATGGTGCCAGAAACATATTTTCAGGCATTTAAATCAAGCCTGATAGTGACAAAATAAAAATTCTAATTCAACAATTAATGACATATTTTCTTCATGTGTGGAGAGGGTCTGGGGCTCCTGAGGTGAAAAAGTTTGCAAAGGATCGATTTCAAAGGTCTACACTTGAAATTAGTGAATGCTCTATTTCATCCATTATCCAGAAGTAGAAGAAATGTTGGACACTTTTTCCTTACCCGATTAATGATTTAGAGGAGCTATATTTCCTGATTTTTTTCTTTTGGTTGGTTGGTTGCAGTTTTTTGTATATGACAGCGGAGAGAGAGAAAAACTACTCTAGGTCTGTCATTACAATATATGGAAAAACTTTTCTGATATTTACCTTGAGATCACCTGTGACATAGAGAGCAACATACACAAAGACCAAATACTTATAAAATGTACCATAAAAATTAAACAACATTTTTAGCTATATATAGAGAGAACTGTCTCTACAGGATCACATACTCTTCCTGAATCTAGAGAGTAATATAAAAAGTTTGGATTTTGTTTGAAGAATGAAAGCACCTTTCTGCATAAACTCCTGGAGTATATTTTCTTGGGTGAGCATTTTGATCTAGTAAGGATGGTGCGCTAACTTCTGGCATGGAGAAAATGGCATGTGTTCTTCAAAACCTGTTGTCACTGCAGATGAGAGGGAGATGTGAAATAGCCAGTGTTGTAAGTCAGGAATGAGGTATGTGTGTACAACACAATCCTTGGGTGATTAGTAGAAGTGGCAAAATGAGTGAAATGAGAAAAAAAATACCGTGTTCTCTTCTGTATAGAATCTACTTCTTAACACCCCTCTGACTTTTTTTTTTTTTTTAACAAAGAAAGAAAGGTACACTTTATTTTTTTCCTTAAAAAAGATGAAAAATACTTTCAGATACATTCTGCCATAGCATAGCTGATGAATTTATTGATGTACATTTACCACAGGATGCCTAAACTGGAATTCATCCAGCCAGGTCATTAGCAGGAGAGCTTAAAATACGTAATATGAATCATTATTACTGAGCAACTTGTATAGCCAACTAGTCACAGACCCTGTCCTGTCAGTGATGGTGTTGGAAGGAGATTATAAACTAGAACGCTACAAGAGCTGTAAATGGTAAAAGTAGACCCAGAAAAATGCTTTTCTATACTGCTTTAAAATACCCTTGTAAACACATAGCACCTCTGATCGATAGCTAAATCCTGTTCTCATTTAATTGGGATTTGGTAGCTTGGTATAAGAATTATTCTCAGCAACATAATACTGTATTCTGCAGGTAAGAGAAAAGACAAAGAACTGGAATGTTCACATACGGCATCTGTGAAAAGGGTGGCACAACATCAGGTCCCCTCTCTTTGTCTCATCAAGCAGACAATTACATCTTTAGTTGATATACAAGACTGTTATAATCTACATTATGTTTTAAATCACTAACAGGCATTTAATGAGTATTTTCCTTTCCTTTACTAAGCTTTTTGTCTTATTTAGTACTGTCTTGTTATCTGGCTAATAACGAATTCTACCATGTGAGGATTTTAGTGATGGTAGAAGATACTGAAAATCGAGGAAAGGAAACAATGGGAAACAAGCCTGCATATTCCGTATCTGGTGACTATATTTGTGGAATATATTCCTGAGGTTGAGAGATTTGCTTCTGAGTTGAATAGGAGCTAAGTCAGGTCCTTAGTGAATTTCTCGGGTACTCAATGAATTGTTCAGGTCTCTCTCCTTTACCATTTATTTTAAAACAGCAGTATAAAAGCCTCAGCTATAAAACCAGCAAGCCTGGAAACAATTCAGAAATTGTGATGGCTCAGAGACGAGCTGCACTTTCAATATCTGTCCAGACATTCCTGTAAGCTTTTTCTTTGGGAAAAAAGAAAGTTTTCTTCAAAGTTTGAAGTCACATTTTCAGAATCAAATTTAGCGTCTCCTGCTTTTCACTTTGGGTCACTGTGTTCCTCTACCATCCTCATCTAGTTTCAGGACAAGTGAATCCACTGAAATTACATTTTACCATTCTGAGTTGTCCATAGCTCCATTATTTGCAGAATGGCTGGTCTCGTTTCTGGCTTGGTCTCATTCTTCAGCTCCTGCAGAAATGTCTCACCCTCTCTGAAGTACTTAAGTGATAAATAGGACAGGGAGTGGAAGGTAAAGGTTTAGAACCAGGTTTAAATTACATTATAGATTACATTTATAATAGTTTTATATATTGCATTCACTGTTTCTGTTATTAAACATTTATAATGTAGTGGTGCCTAGAGACCAACAGACCTTGGCAAATGTATAGAAACGGCATTCCTTTCTTCAAGGAGATTACAGTCTGAAAAAAGCAGGTGTAACAAGTGGATACAGCAAGCATATAGAGCAAGGGCATAGCTGTTGAGACATTGTGAAGAAGTTGGAGGTGTACAGTTCTGAGCTAGTTGCAATTCTATCCCAACATTTTATCTACATATTCGCTGTGCTCCTGCTAAATTTCACTATATACAACTTCTGTATGCGTAGAATCATAGAATCATAGAATGGTTTGGGTTAGAAGAGACCTTCAAAGATCATCTTGCTCCAACTGCCCTGCCATGGGCAGGGACACCTCCCACTAGACCAGGTTGATCAAGGCCTCATCCAGCCTGGTCTTGAACACTTCCAGGAAAGGGGCATCCACAGCTTCTCTAGGCAACCTGTTCCACCTGTTCTCACCACCCTCACAGTAAAGAATTTCTTCTTAATATGTAATCTAAATCTACCCTCCTTCAGTTTAAAACTTATTCCTCATCCTATCACTATAGTCCTTGATAGAGAGCCTCTCCTCACCTTTCCTGTAGGCCCCTTTAGGGACTTGAAGGCTGCTATAAGGTCTCCCTGGAGCCTTCTCCTCTCCAGGATGAACAACCCCAACTCTCTCAGCCTGTATTCATAGGAGAGGTGCTCCAGCCCTCTGATCATCTCCTCTGGACTTGCTCCAATATGTCCATGTCCTTCTTATGTTGTGGGGCCAAGAGACCTTATAGCAGCTTTCCAGTATCTAAAGGGGGCCTACAGGAAAGATGGGCAGGGACTCTTTATCAGGGAGCGTACTGATAGGACAAGGCGTTACAGTTTAAAACTGAAAGAGGGTAGATTTAGATTAGGCATAAGGAAGAAATTCTTTACTGTGAGGGTGGTGAGGCACTGCAACAGATTGCCCAGAAAACCTGAGGTCCTGAATGCCTTCTTTGCCTCAGACTTCACTAGCAAGACCAGACTTCAGGAATCCAAGTCTGCAGAGTCCAGGAAGAAAGTCTGGATCAAGGAAAAGTTAACACTTGGTGGAAGAGCACCAGCTAAGAGAATACTTTAAAAACTGGACATACATAAGTCCATGGGTCCCAATGGGATACACCCACAAGGGCTAAGGGAACTGGCTATTGCCATTGTGTGGTCACTCTCAATTATCTTTGAATTGTCATGATGACTGGGAGAGGTTTCTGCGCATTGGAAGAGAGCAAATATCTTTCCTATCTTTAAGAAGGGGAAAAAGGAGGACCCATGGAACTGCAGGCCAGTCTTCACTCATTCCCTGGGAAGGTGATGGAGCAGCTAATCCTGGAAATATGAAGGAGAAGGCCATCAGGAGTAGTCAATGTAGCTTCACCATGCTGGTAAGTGTGAAGGGTAAGTCATACTTGTCCAACTTAGTAAACTTTTACTATGATAAACTTGGTAATTTTCTACTGGCCCGGTAGATGAAGGAAGAGCAGTGGATATTGTATACCTGGACTTCAGGAAGGCCTTTGACACTGTCTCCTATAAAAGCTTCATAGAGAAACTGTTGATGTATGGGTTGGATGTGCAGACAGTGAGGTGAGTTGAAAACACAAAACTGGGGGGAGTTACTGATAAGCCAGAGGATTGTTCTGCCATTCAGGGAGACTTCAACATGCTGGTGAAATGGTCTGACAGGAACCTCATGCAGTTCAACAGGGGAAGTGCAAAGTCCTGCATATGAGGAAGAACAAGCTCCTGTACCAATATATGCTGGGCACTGACCAGCTGGAAAGCAGGTTTGCAGAAAAAGAACTTTGGTACTGGTGGACACCAACTTCAACATTAGCCAGCAATGTTCCCTTGCTGTTAAAAAAAGCTAATGGTACCCTGGGATTCATTAGGCAAAGTATTGCCTGCAGGTGGAAGGACGTGGCCCTTCCCCTCTACTTAGCACTGATAAGATCACAACTGGAGCGCTCTTTGGCTCCTCAGTACAAGACAGACATGGATGTGCTTGACAGAGTCCAATGGAGGGCCACAAAGATGATTAAGGGACTGGAACATTTCTCCTTTGAAGAAGGCCTGAGAGAGCTGGGACTGTTTAGCCTGGAGAAGAGAAGGTTCAGGGCAAGGATCATATCAATGCGCACAAATACTTAAAGGGAGAATGCAAAAAGAATGGAGCCAGGCTTTTTTCAGTGGTAGCCAATGACAAGACAAAAGGCAACGGACGCAAACTGAAACACAGGAGGTTCCCTTGGAACACCTGAAAACTGTAAGGGTGACTGAGCACTGGCACAGGTTGCCCAGACAGGTTGTGAAGTCCCCATCATTTGAGATATTCAGAAATTGTGTGGATGCGGTCCTGGGCAAGCCGCTCTAGGTGGCCCTGCTTGAGCAGGGGGTGTTGGACCTCCAGAGGTCTCTTTCAATCTTAACCATTCTATGATTCTGCTTTACACCAAAGGAAAGTTTTGAGGAGGAATGGTGTTGTAGCAGCATTGTTACAGAGGACTCAAAAACCTGTATGCCTCTGGAAAAATGCCTAGAGCTAAAAGATTTGCTTCTCATAGATTGTGATTAACCTGCTCCACTTTATTATTAATGCTATGCCAAATGCAGAAACCAGGATGTATTTTCATCTACTGATTCATCTTGTTAAACTGTATATAACAGAAAATAAATTACATGCACCTAAACAGACTTTTCAAGGGCAAATATAATATATTAACACAGTGCCCAAGAAACAGAAAAAATGAATCTTAATAAAAAATGTCATTCATTACAAAAAGGTAATATGTAGTTTTCCTTAGATGGTACTGACATTTTACCAGTGTGGAACCTTAAACAGTTCCCTATTAGACAAAATTACTTATGCTTTCTCTTGTAAAAGATCAGAGAAAAAAATAATAGCTTGTCACTACAATAAAAACCATTAGTTTGTTGGGAAAATTCCAGGCCAAGGCTGCTTTACCTTTGCTGCAGCAGAAGCTTCACGCTGAGACTAGAGGTGTCTGATTGACCCATCATCCCTGCTGGAAGCCTATACTCCTCTGCTAGCCTTGACTTGTGTGACCTCAAAATAAGTGCTGATATTTTACAATTCACAACACAAAGGAAAAGGAAAAATGAAAATGGAATATATGATTAGGAATATAATTTTCAGTCACCACTGCCTCCTGAATGCTTTGACTCCTGGCACCAGCAGTTTGAAAGTATCTATATATTATGCTGGAATCCTTCTTCCTGTTAAAATAGACTAATAACAACCTGGATTTAAGCCACTTTTTCCTCCTTAAATGACATGCAAAATGAAAAAAAACCAAAATTTCTAAGTGTCAAGTATGAGTACTTGTTCTCCATCAGCCAACAGATAATTTAATTAATATATTGCAAAGATCTTTATCAGGTGTGACATAGCTCCATTATCACTACTGGAATATTAGTGGATTCAGTATCAGTGTGCTAAAGATGAATATCAGGTTGAATTTGAATAAGTCCGTGTGCAAAACATAGAAGATAATTGCACAAAGTGCTGGAATTTCACTATATTTTACAGTTAGAAAGATGCAAAGCCGTTTAAAATCTGTAGTGAAATAAACCAGTGAGTGGATTATGTGTAGTTTTTACTAATTCTCACAGAAAAAAAAAAAAAAAGCTGGACTGTATCTCTTTTAAGATATACCTTGTAAGGTCTATGTAATGCTTGCTTAGTTTTTGGTACTGAGATATTTCTTTAGAAAGAATAATGCTAAGAAAGTCACTGTTTCAGGCAAACAAGTGGGTTCTTGGTCACCAGCATATATACAGACATTTGAAGCTCCTTCTCTGACAGCTCTTTCTGAGTGACCAGTAGTCACCATTAGCATTCAGGTTCAGCCTTTTCTCACTGCTCTGCGGTCACCAAAAGAGTTTACCTGACTAATGCTGTCTCCCAGGAAATTCCTTTTCTGCTTAGGCCACTGTGCTACAAATATTTAATTCCCCTCTCACCATTTTGTGGAGTGTACCCTTTGATTTTTTGGAGAACCTGTTTGGAAGATATGCCGGGATGCTGAAAGTGCAAGTGTGTCCCTGTAAAGGTAAAGATAGTACAGCTAAACAGTTTTAAGATAGCCATCCTGTAAGGGTGGATGACTATGTACTGACTTAAAAAAACTTCCTTTATAGTCACGCCCTAAATGCTGGCCACTTGCCTTGAAATCTTCCTGGACTTGTACCAGAGGGTTTGTAAAACAGGAGCCCACAAAAGCAGAAGTAAAATTATGCCTCTTTCTGTATTCTGTTTTGCTGAGTTCCAACTTTTCCTCTTTCTGTCCAGAGTTGTCCTGACAGCATTAGAGATTCGGAGCTCGGGATCCAGTTCACAAGTGACATTACAGTCTAGACATTACAGTCTATCATACAGCTTCACACATGGAAAGATCTTGATTTGGCATGCCTTCTCCCTTTAGTACCCTAAACACGGTAGAAGGATTATTGAAATTGATTTTTTTTTCTTTCTTCCTTTTCTCTATACCTTTAATAATTGCCACCTGTCTTGATACTAAACAGGAAGAATTCGGGGGTCTTTATCAGAATGTAAAACAAATTGATAACCTATATTGATGTATTGTACACTGAGACAGTGTTTAAATCCCAGAGTGAAATATTCTTCTATATAAACATGTTGTTTATATTTATACAACTATATCACCCAGATCAACATATGCCTGCATGTATGTCTTTTGGAAACCAAAAATTATATATCTATATCTCGTAACTTATCTTTTTTGGTGATAATAAATTTGAAGAAGTCTGATTATCAACCCTGTTGTGAAGGATACTGTCCCTGGTCTTCTGCTTTTTTCCCTTTCCATGCACTTTTTTGTTTTGAAAGGGAAAAAAACCTTGCTAAATATTTTCTTTCTTTTCTTGTTGTAATTATTATTCTGAATAAACTGTTATTACAGAGGCTAAATAGAAATGCTCGTTCTAAATATAATTCTGCTAAGGGCATTTAGTACTAGAGTAGAGTGAAATACTAGGCTGGATCGAGAACCAGAAACCAGCATACATTTTCCTGTATGGAGATACTTCAGATGTATTCAATGAATTCAATCAAGGTTCATGATTCTTTCATTATTTAGTTTACCCTAATGCACCAATCTCAATTTAGTTTTTTCTAGCTATAAATGGCTGTCTGGACTTCAATCTATTTTAGCTTAAAACCCCTTATTTTTATCTTCTGGGAAATGTAATTAAAAATTGTTTATCCTTTCAGCCTTCACTACTAATTGTACCTACAAAATGAACTCTTCCATTACTAGTTATCTCCGAGACCTGTTTCTGAAGGGTTAATTATTGCTTAAAGGAGCTGATACTCATTTCAAGTCTGCTTCAGGCACAGTCTTACATATCACTAAATATCTTGATAAAAGATCTATTCATCATAGTTTTTACCTAAATTATTCTGGAACAATAGGTCTAGCACATGTTATTAAAACACAAAATTTGTATTTGACTTTCTGTCTATTAGTCAGATCCTGACTAAAGGCTGTTGCCATTGTTATCTGTCCTAGCAGTAATAGAAAACCTGTTGCCTTTTTGTATGCTCTGATTAAGTTTATTCCTGCCATAAGGAATTCCTTGCTGCATCAGTTTCCAGAGGTCATTTAAGTTCCACTTATGTTCAGCTTTGCAAATTCCTTGTCCCTGGTGTCATACTCTTAACCTCCTGACATCTCAGAAAATATTAAACTTTAATGTACAATATAATGGTCATTCCTGGGGCCATGCCTTGATTCTTGCTTAGGTTGAATAGGCAAAGCAATACCCAGGGCAGCAAACTACCAGGGGCAGCTGCTTTCTCTGGGTATACACCAGACTGACTGATGCTGGCAGGCAAGAATGAATGGTTTGAAGCATCATCCAGTGACAGCAGCAGTAGCCCATCCTAGAGACATCAGTTATTATCATCTTGCCCAAGGGAGTGAGATATCTTTTTTGATCTCTCGTCTTACTTCCTGCTCCCCAGGGTAATCTCATTCCTTTGAGTTTATGTCCTTTTCTGTAGGAGCAACAGCCTGGGTCTGGGACTCACACCTTCGTACTCAGTGACTCTCCAAGCTGCATTTCACATAAATGTCCCATAAGCCTTGGGCTCTGTATGGCTGTCCCCAGGTTATGGCTAATAGGTCATGTCATAGCAATCTGTGCAAAATAACCCTCCATGTCTTTGCAAAGTTATTAATATAATTTTCTTTTTCTAAAAATAGTGGAGCTCATTTTTCTATCAGGCACTTTAAATTTAGTCTTCACTCTGAGTATAACCTTGCATCAAATCATCTTGATTCCATGTACATGTCCATGCTCACATGTTGTGGTATTCTGTCTCTACTACTACAGAAATTAGTAGACATAATGTTAAAAGAAAAAAGATATATATTTTCCTCAGTTGGTTTGATATCTGTAAAAATCAGTCATTTCTATTTTCACTGGTGTTTTAAATTAAAATAGTTTGCTTTACTCCTTTCCTCTTTCTGTGTTTCACTGGCTCCAGGTCTCTTTTCTCAAAATACAGATTTGAGGATTAAGCGTTGACTGTCTGCTGTGACCACGTGTAACAGAAAGTGCCAAAACCGATGTGACAAAACTGTCTCTCCAAACCCCACTGTAGCATCTAAATATTTTATATACCCTGTGCAGGCAACACAAAGCAATGTAAAGTACTTTCACTTGATGGTTGTGAATTATGAAACAGCTCCCAGTTTTCCTGAAACCCTAGGTGAATTCTAAGAATGCTTGCCAAGATGTGCCTTGTAAATAAATCAGCCCTACCTATATGAGGAGAACAATTCAGACAGATGGCCATTTAGAATTCACCGTTCCGCTAGGGAGGACAAATACAAGAAAATGTAGAAAAGAAAAGACCATATTAGGGCAAATCTTGTGACAAAATACACATTTTTCCATTCTTTAATGCACTATGAATTAAAAGTGCTAACTAACTGAAAGGGGAAGATAGACATTCAGAGCTACAATATTAAAAAATATTATAATAATTAATGTGACATTTGATGTATTCATAGTAACAAGATGATAACTAGGCATTGTTGTATTCTTTGTAACAAAACCAGCTCATATGCAGGAGTAAGTGCACTCCAGATAATACTATAAAATCTTTCAGTAGACTGGAAATCTAATTACAGCAACTGCTTGCCTACCCATATTGGGTGAATTCTTACATACTGTACTCATTTAAGAGCTAGGATACATAAAACTTATATTCCTTGAAAGACCTGAGCAAAGAAGACTTCTCATTCTTTTACCACATATTCTATGAATGCAGAGGCTGCCATCCAATTTGAGAACTCCACTTCAAAAAGGATTTTTCCAAATCATGGAGTAATTGCATGTGAATTCTTAAATCATCCACGTAACCAGAAGAGGAATGAAAACGATTTGCAGTAGATATATTTAAAGGAAAGTATTCAAACTCCCAGATATTTTTGTCCAGGTTTCTTTATAAGGTGTGGTATATATGGTAAAACTTGTTCCATTTCTTCATATAAAATATGCTACACAAATAATTATTTGCTCAGTCATGTCCTCTCAAGCTGTCTTCTCATACCATTTTTATTAGGAGGTTATTGATTTTCCTCTGCAGCATCTTTCCAGTGGACAGCTTACCTGAGAGGGAGTAATAATCAAGTCCAGAGCAGTCTTCTTTCTACTAAAGATAATTTTTGCCTATATCTGCCTGGCTTGGCATATTATTAGAATTCATGTTGCTCCGTATTGTCACAGCGTGTGTCTGTTTCCACAGCTTGCCCAAGGACCAAAACAGTTCCAGAAAATGCTAGGACATTTGGACTCAAAATTCTACTTACTGAATATAACCTGTGTTCCCAAGTTGTTTGGTTGTACCTGAAAGCCCTACTGTTGTTGCAGTGTTGGCTTGTACTGCTCAGACCATAGCATACCTGTCAGCTCCTCTTCTTGCATAAAATCAGAACCATTCACTCTTACTCACTAATGTTCTGGCCACCTCTCATGAAAATTTGTAAGAAAATACATGCAGGGTCTGAATTACTCCCTTTCAATCAAAGTGTGGTTCCCTGTAATAGCATTACGTCACTGGAGTTATTTTTGAGAGCAGTATAATGACCATTTAATCAGGGGAAGCAGCATAAAAAAATAGCGAAGACTGCATTTTCCAAGCGCTCTTTAGAAATAGACAAGGAAGTCACAGAAAAATTATGTAGGGACAGAGAATAAACTTAAGAATAAAAAAACCATAATGAAGTAGCTAATTCACTTCCAAGAACCACAAACAAAACTGTGGAAATGTACTTTTATGGACTAGCCATAACTCTATAGGATTGAAACTTTCTGCAGTTGCTACACAAGGTTAATATTTCTTTTGGGGATAACTACATAGAAGTTGTTGTTGTCATTATTATTATTGTTATTGTTGTTATTATTATTATTATTTCTACTTTTGTGTTTCACACATATCTTTAAAAATTGTTGTTGTTGTTGTTAAAAGTGATTGCTTCTTCTGAACCCTTTTGTCTCACACAGAGAAATACTATGTAGACTTTTATAACGTATCTATTGTATGGCTTACAATCAGTCCTTCTTGTAAGCTCTTGGAGCCCGAAATTTACTGGAGGCCTGTGCCCCTCCTTGTCACAGGCTTTCTTGATTTATGCAAGAATTGGACCTTTTTCCTCTTCGTTTCCTCTCTGCCTTCTTACTTCTGATGAAACAATCTGTGGCAGAAAAAAAATCTCCTAAACTGGAGATGCCAATATTTAGTTGACTTTTGTTATTCTTCTCCATCCATATATACATACACATATATATGTATGTATATGTACAGCTATATATGGAGGTAAAATATTTTTTCCATAACACTAAATGTGCAGGGGTTTTTTGAATCTCCATATTTAAATATTTCCATTTTTACACTCTATAAAATATTATAGCATCAGATAAGTAACTTGAAATTAATTAATACAAGATATTGATATAGGATGGTTAATATAGTGATTAGTACAGGATATGAATGTTTAGTTTTTAAGTATTTAAATGAAATTGTAATTTCCAAAACAGCTCACTTAATGCACAAATAAGTATGTCATCATCTCCTTTGTGAGGTTACAACCTTCTCCCTAATGGAACAATAAATTCCAAAGATAAAAAATGTTATTTATGGCAAAGTTGTCTTTAACAGCCCAAATATTCTAAGTCTTTCTGAAACAGCATACTAATGATGTAATGTCATGTCCCAAAGCCCACCATCCACTACATCAGTATTTCTATCCTATAGAATCAATGCAGCATCCCAAAACAAAAGAAGTCTCTTATTTTTTAAGGGACAGATGAATGTCGTATCTCTTGATAGCACTTTGAAAGAGACAAGAGAGAGCTGACAGCAGCAGCCACACTTAGTTACAGTCATTTTATCCATCATACTGATATATGCACTGCAGTGTTATAAGGAATGTTGACTCCATTTAAAAATGCAGCCTAAACCATGGATGTTGGGCTATGTCAAAGTTCAGTGGAACGAATGTATGTGAAAACAAAGTAGAAAGCATGTTAAGATTTTTATTCCCCATCCTGAAGTTTTCTGTCACATGACCTGACAAAGAATTTCTGACTTACTGGTACAGAAGAACATGGAGAGAGAGAGTTTAATCTGCCATTTCTTCATCAACTATAGTATTGGGAGCAGAGGCAGAAGCCAAAAACTGTTCTTATCGAGGCTGTGAAAATACAGAGCCTGGGTATTTCTATAAATATTTGAATAACAGAGTGATTTCATAATGCAGAGCCCATCTGGACCTGAGTCTAGGTTGTCTGCCAAATGAGCACCTTGGCAAGGGTATGATTTGTTAATTTTATGGTATCATATGTTTATTAAACATTGAGCCTGTACGATTGTGAATACAGTCACTGTCCTCCTCCCCCACCTCCCCTCTGGCCCTCACCCCCTTTCTGTGATGAGATCGTAAAGGGCAAAACAGGACATGGGATATTATTTCAGCAATGAAAGAAGTGAGGAGATAATGAAAAAAGGAAAGGTGGAAAAGGGTAGAACTTTATTTCTATGAACCCTATTTGAAGGGAAAAAAGTGTCAACCTTGGCAGGGAAAAGATTCAGACTTTCCAAATTGCATCATGAGAGGAGGCATGACAGTTAATTTGGGAGAAAAAAATGTCAGGTGCACAGAGAAAAGAACAGGGAAAGACAATTTATCTAAAACATCTGTCTCTATACCTCCTGATCAATTAATATAATGAGATCTTTCTGGAACTCCTTCATTAGCTTCAATTTGGGTTATTGTAAATAACACTGATTCATTTAAGAAGTCAGTTTGCTAATTATTAGTGTTTTTTACATATTTATAGATGTGTTGAACAGCGTATGATCGAAGTCAGATCATCAGCACTAACTTCTCCATTTCCTACCTCTTCTTTGGTTATTAATCCATTAAAATATCTTCTTTTTCTCCTTGACAGCTCAAATTTCATAATATGACTTGAAAAAGCAAAATAGGTTAACTGGAATGTGCTTCACCACATATTCATTCACCCTGTCAAAGAACTCTGCTAAATTTATTAAATGTGACTTCCTGTTAGAAGAACCAGATTGACATTTTTTTTTTCTGGGACATATAAATACAGATATAACAAAATATGAAAAAGGCTGACACAGTCAGAAATATGAGAGAAGAAAACAGCTCTGGAAAAGACATTTTGGATACTCAAAAAGGAAAGATGAGAGGCCAGAAAGGAGAAGGCTGGACATCTGTCTCAAACAGTGTTATGAAAATCTCATTATCAGGGCCTGAACATTCAGTCTGTTTAAAGTTGGAAAAACAAAACGCTGCATCAGCCTCCTGTATAAGCTGTCGGAGAGAGATCCTGGTAGGTGAGGAGGCATAAAATTCTTTCCTGCATTGATAAAAATTTCTCTGAGGTAGCTAAAGGTATTTTTTAATGCAGTAAAAGTCAAAGATTTGGTTTTTTGTGTTTATTTATTTATTTTATTTTTAACTTTTAAAAGTGTGAATGTACCATAAGAGGCTTTCTTAAAAATCTCTCCTTGCATGCATAACTAATTTATACTAACCAGAAAAATCTAATGAGTATAAGGAAACAACAGTATATTCCACGGCAGCATCTTCTGTCTGCTCTCCCAGGTAGATAAGGATTTAGGAGAAACAAAAGCCTAGAAATTTTCATTTTAATTTTCATTAAATGAAACTGAAAAAATTAGGAGTACAGAGAGAAAGAATAGTCACTGTATGACTGTACAGGGAAATCATTTAAGACTACAAATATTATACTTTGAATTGGAACATATCTGAAAAGCAAATTTTAAAATATCTATGTATGGGTCAGATTTTTTTGTTATTTTCAATTAAATATACTTAAAAAGAAGTAACAATATGCATGGTGATCCTTTTTCCTCAATGAAACTGTGCTTTGTTCATCATACAAACCTGTATGATTACTAATACCTGGTCAGAGTTTTTATTTGTTTGTTTGTTTTTAAAATTTAAAATTCTTAGTGGTTTCTCTGTTCATGTATACTTATCATGAGGAATATATACCTCCTAATGAAGTAGGACTGAAGCTCAGCTCAATGCTTTATTGACTGTAATATTCAAACAGATGCATTCATATAAAAGCAGCTCTTTAACATGGGCATAACAAACTATAACAGCATAACTACTCTATTTCTTTATATTAAATCCACTTAAGATGAAATGGTACTTCATCTTTCACTATTTTTGTCCATTATCTTCAAAATATGATTCAGCATTGAACTGAAACAATTTTCTATATACTGTGCTCTGTAAGGTGTGATGGATAAGGAAAAGCCAAGGTATCCAGCATGTGTAATCCAGCCAAAGTATCCAGGACTATCCTGCTAGTCCTTTTGTAAACATATGGATTGTTGTGGCTGTGGGTTGTGTTTGCTTATAGGCAAGATCACCTGAATACATAGTGCCAAGTCAAAGGTTTTTCTGAGTAGGACAGGTTTTGTGTAACTTCAGAAGATTAACTGTTAAACTGCCACACAAGGTTTGTGGGAAAAAAAAAACAAAAACAAAACAACACCAAAATTACTTTCTACAGGATGATGTAATTGAATGCATACAGGATTTTTAAAGAAACTAACAATGCAGAAGAGATAAACTACTTATTTTTTGTTGTTCTTGCAATAACAACAAAAAAGTCACTTTTGTCAATGTCACTGACTTAAAAGTCTTGAGAAAACTGGCATCTGTTAATTTTTTTTTTCTCTTCACATTGCCTAGCAGATCAGACATTTGAATACTGCTAGGTAGTTGATCGAGTGGTTAGTTGAAAAATTTCTATATACATGCATTGATTATTTTTTTTCCTATGCACTAATCCATATTTTAGCAAAGTTGTTCCATACAAATTCAATGAGTTTAAGAAATTTAAAGTGATTTTTCAGCCAGATGTAAATATTTGACAGTTCTATTAGATATAAATCCTTTTTCTTCTACTACACCACCTTTTTACACAGTTTATATTGCTTACAGAAAAATAACGGACTGCTGAAGATTAAACAAACATATCTCAGGCAATACAATAACAATCCATGTGTAAAGTGAAGGGTGCCAGAAAGGCAGTTTATGAAAGCAGAAGTCCCAGAATAAAACTTCCTGCAGGAGAAATCAAACATAAATAGGCACAAGGCAAATTTTTCAACATTGTACAATCAGTGCTCTTCCACTCTGAACCCTTCCTATTTTTGAAAAAGTAACACTGTCTTAATAGATATTAATTACAATGACCCATGAGGCAGGGCAGGATCCTGTATTTCTTTATCAACACCTGAAATGTCTAATCTCACTCCCACTGCACGTGTTGGGCATTGCATGTATACATATACATGTATATACATGTATTATTTTGCTATTGATTCTGTCACAAAAACTGTATCCTAAACGGTTTTTCTAATGTTAAGTCATGCAATCTGATAGTGTGACAAAGACAATTTAGTTTGAGTGGAAGTTTGTCACTGAAAAAAGCTTGTTCAAATCATAGGATCTAAGATCAAGTCTAAAAAATAGACAGACATAAAACATGAGAACAGCCATAAAACAATCAAATTTCAGAGAAGGAAAGACACCAAGCAGATCAGTCCCAACATGTAATTCTCTGTTTATTACATTCTGTGTTTTTTAAATTAATAATTATTTACTTAGCAACACTTGTTGCTCTCATACCTATTGAAGTAACCTGACGCCAGAGATGTCAAATGTTACAAAGAGACTTCAGAGCAAAACTTTTTCAGAAATACTGTTTTCACTCTTCCACATAGAAAGCCAATAACATGATTTAAAATGAAAAGGATGAAAATTAGAAGGGAAAACTCAGTGAGATGAGACATGAAACAAACTGGATGGGCTGAGCCTTCTTAGAGTTACTAAGAGGTTACTGTGTGTTGCATTCACACTTTAATGATAAGATTAATATAAGTATCAATAGCTGCATAGTTAGAAGGATAAGATTAATTTCATCTGTCTAATTTTCTAGGCTTATTAATTGGACCCATCCACCATCAAAGGAAAGGGACAGGCATCTCCAAAGGAATTCTTGACATCTGCTACAGAGAGGGTGACTCAACTCTTGCAGTGCCTCTGTCTCTCCAGTCACTACAGGGGAAACCAGAACAATTTGCTTTTATTAGGAATTCATTTTAATCCATTCATAGTTATGACGGAGCCCTGCTTTCCTGAAGATGGCTGAACACCTGCCTGCCAATGGCAAGCAGTGGGTGAATTCATTATTTTGCTTCATTTGTGCATGCAGCTTTTGCTTTACGTATTAAACTGTCTTTATCTCAAACCATGAGTTTTCTCACTTTTACCCTTATGATTCTCTCCCCAGTCTCACTTCAGGGGGAGTGAGTGAGCAACTGTGTGAGACTGAGTTGCCTACTCAGTTAAACCATGACATCTTGGGAAATAAGTTAGGAATATTACAAAGAGGTCCAATGTCTTTACAGTTTATCTTCCAAACAGCTGGGATTACCTGTAAAGCCAGTCTTTGTGTATGAATTAGACAATGATAAAAAAAAGAAGTTTACTAGCAGCTGCTAATGGATAGATAGACATGTAAGTTATGGGGGGAAGACAATACAATCACTGGCTGCTATATAGCAATCACTGGCTAATAATTACTTACATGAAGAACGGCTGGTTTATTGCTGTTCTAAGACCAAATCCAGATTGAAAAAGTTGAATGATAATTGTGGAATCATAGAAGAGTTAGAGTTGGAAGGGACACTAAAGATCATCTAGTTCCAACCCTTCTACCATGGGCAGGGACACCTCCCACTAGACCAGGTAACTCAAAGCCCCATCCAAACTAGCCCTGAACACTTCCAGGGATGAGGCATCCACCATAGAATCATAGAATCGTAGAATCATTTAGGTTGGAAAAGACCCTTGGGATCATCGAGTCCAACCATCTCCTCCACTCTACGAAGTTCTCCCTTACACCATATCCCTTAACACCACATCTAAACGAGTCTTAAACACATTCAGGGATGGTGACTCCACCACCTCCCTGGGCAGCCTATTCCAGTGTCTAACCACTCTTTCTGTGAAGAATTTTTTCCTAATGTCCAGCCTAAACCTACCCTGCTGCAGCTTGAACCCATTCCCTCTTGTTCTATCGCTAATTACCTGTGAGAAGAGACCAGCACCAACCTCTCTATTATGTCCTTTCAAGTAGTTGTAGAGAGCGATGAGGTTTCCCCTCAGCCTCCTCTTCCTCAAACTAAACAGTCCCAGCTCCTCCAATCGCTCCTCATAAGATCTATTCTCCAGGCCCTTCACCAGCTTCGTTGCCCTCCTCTGCACTCGCTCCAGCACCTCGATATCTCTCTTATATTGAGGTGCCCAGAACTGGACACAATACTCAAGGTGTGGCCTCACCAGTGCTGAGTACAGGGGGACAATCACCTCCCTACTTCTGCTGGTCACACTATTTCTAATACAAGCCAGGATGCCATTGGCTTTCTTGGCCACCTGGGCACACTGCTGGCAATGTCCATGGGCAACCTGTTCCAGTGTCTCACCACCCCCACAGTAAAGAATGTCTTCCTAATATCTAATCTAAATCTACCCTCCTTCAGTTTAAAACCATTACCCCTCATCCTATCACTACACTCCCTGATAAAGAGCCTCTCCCCAGCTTTTCTGTAGGAGCTTTAGGTACTGAAAGGCTGCTATAAGGTCTCCCTGGAGCCTTCTCTTCTCCAGGATGAGCAACCCCAACTCTCTCAGACTTAGGAGAGGTGCTCCAGCCCTCTGATCATCTTTGTGGCTCTCCTCTGGACTTGCTCCAATAGGTCCACGTCCTTATGTTGGGGGCCCCAGAACTGGATGTATTACTCCAGGTGGGGTCTCATGAGAGCAGAGTAGAGGAGGAGAATCACCTCCCTTAACCTACTGGTCATGTTTCTTTTGATGCAGCCCAGGATGTGGTTGGTTTTCTGGGTTGCAAACGTACACTGTCAGCTCATGTTGAGGTTCTCATCAGCCAACACCCCCAAGTCCTTCTCCTCAGGCCTGCTCTCAAGCTATTCTCTGCCCAACCTGTATTCATGCTCTCAATCCATTCTCCGCCCAACCTGCCTTGTGGATGTTCAAGAGGCAAAAGATTCATAACATTATAAAGTCTCCAACACTTTTTGCCATTGTCTATAAATTCTGAGCATCCTTAGTAGATGCTCAGCAAACACAACTCAGGCAACGGTCATTTCTGTCTGCTGCTTTGTCATTATTTTTGGTTATTGTTGTTCCCCTTCCTTCCTACATCTCCAACCCCACTTGCAATGCATTTGAAAATCCAGCACTTTTCTTAGGCTTCTACATGCAATTGATTTTTAAGTAATGTTTCTATACATTCTGACAAAATGCAAAATAAAATATTTTTAAAGCTCTTCAAAGCAGAGCAACATATTAAAAATTTTTTATCCAATTCTTTGCTTAACTTAAAAAAAAATTGCAGTGACTGTTAGTTCTTTATGTTTCACATGTTTTTAATTCTTTCAAGCAATCATGTTTACTGTATCATTTGGTAAAACACAGATTTATGTTTACTTTCATCACCACAGAAAAGATAGATCTATTAAGGTAATAAATCTTTAAGTGCTTCATAACATTAGACAGTCTTATAGGTTGAAAGATAATCAATAATCATGACAGAAAACCTGCATATGATTCATCTTTCAAATCAATTTCCTTATTTATGCCACAAAGCCAATAGATGAGAATGTAAATGCCATGATCAATTTTCCTTATGAAATACCTGGACTTGAAAGGCTATTCATAAGAATTACTTTCCTAAGCACAATTAACACTAGATGGGTCTTCCATGTTCACTACACTTCACATGCTGTCAGACTGCAGTATCCAATTACATAGTCTTTGCTCCTTAGTGCAAAGTACTTTTGACTGAAAATTTACCTGCATTTATACATTTATTCTGACAGCGTTTTCTATTTCTAATTCATTAATTTGAGGGAGTGCTAGTGAGCATTTCTCTACCCAATGTAATCAATTATTGTTGAATAATTCAAAAGGTGGAATTTTATTTTAAATAAGCAGTTTTTAGTTTCTGAAATTACTATATCCCAATGTGTCAGGTTGTTCTTGCTGAATCAGTGTGCTTGAGCTCAGACAGCCTCCAAGACGTTTGTTGTCCCAGTGACATCCTTCACAGTATCACTTCAGGAAATGCAAAGAACCAGGCAGTCAGAAATTTAAATTTATCCATACAAGTATAATTTCAGACAGGAGTCTCTAAATCAGGGGGCTTATTTTCATTAGTATTTTTTTACTGTTGTTCATTCTGGCCTGTAAATACAAACCAAGTGTAATGGAAATAGTGTTGAAAATTACTTATGTATTTTTTCCTTTTTTCTTTTTTTTTTTTCCTTGAAATTACAGAGAACTATATCGACAGCACTACATGAAAAGTCACTCTGTAGTTCTCACTTGGGAAGAGGAATTTGCTCTAGCTACTTAAAACTCTCATTGCCTGAAGGTATTGCAGTTTTCGCCTAACACTGCTACTCCATCTAATGTAAAAATTCTGCCACCATGATTAGTGAGATGCTGAACAGCTAAATTGTGACTTAATTTTAACCAGAAAAATGGTCATTACCATTGCATATAGGCACACTTATTAATTGTGCCTGAACTTGTAAAAGGAAAACTGACACAGAAACCTGATTTGCAAAATCAAAATTTGGTTCAGAATGAGACTGTCAGGTGCACAAATTACAGAATAATTATGTTCTGCCTATCATATTCTATATTGAACAGTCTAAAAGACAATATAATTGATTTTTAAAATATTTGTGTTCTGTTTTTTGTTTAATAGAGTGTATAAAAAGACAAGCAGTTTGTCATTCCAAGTTTTTAAGCACGCAGCATTAAACTATTTAGGAATGTTGCATTAAATAAAAAAATTGTTTAGCTTCATGTGCAATGAAATATATACTTAATACACTTCCTGTTTTTATCGTTTCTCACTCTAGAGTTCATACTATATGTACAATAATTTACAGAGTCTGAAATATAGAAAAATACAGCCTTAACAGATGCAACTAATTTCAGATACTAATTTAATGCATATCTGTTAAGGGCTTAATAACGCATGCTATGTATCTCGGAGACTGGATTGGTGCATGTAAACAGACATAGCCATGGGATTGTATATTCTGGCATACACTATTTTATTATTAATTTATTATAGATTATTAATGCATTTAGGGAGGGAAGAAAAAAAAGGAAATTGGAACAATATATGAAAAATCTTCTGATTAATAGAAATTTATTTGAGACTGTAATCACATACTAATGTTTATATCTCAATTCCAATAGACATCATTGTGTTTTAAAATGGTGACAGTAATAAATAATTAACTCTACCGTGGACACTAAATTGAAGTTTTTTGAAACTTTTTTTTTTCTTATTTAAGATATATGTAGCACTCATATTTCCATCCAAAATGAAATTAAATGTAAGACTGTTCAAAAACTTGAACTCTCTGGCCAGAGTGCATTCAACTAGATATTAGTGGAGAGGAGGTACATGTTAGTGAACAGAAGGAGACAAAACAACTCCTACATCCTGATCAGCCTTCCTACAAGGACATGAGAGATGAGGGGTTTTCAAACAAGTTACTGTCTTTAATTGATGTAGGCAGTATGCACCTAGAAATGAAAATCCATATGCATATTTGGAAATAAACAGAATTTTTTAAATGTTGCTAGACACAGCATCAATTGTTCTTCCTAACTGGGATACACAAAACTTTCCAGCTTTGTTTTACTTCTCATGGGAAAAGGGGAAAATTGTTATAAACTCTGAGGCTGGTATTTTCACAGTCTGCATCTAGATATGTCTGTTGGTACATAATGTACTTCTCGGATTCCGTCTTCCAATTAGCCAAACTGGTACCTGTTCAAAACATATGACAGTAACTATTTTTTTTTTTTAAATAAAAGGCATGTGTGTTGATGGGGAAGGGAAGGAGATCGCTTACTTTTACTATGACCAAGACTAGCACAGGACATGAGTTTTCATCTGATCTAGAAAACACATGGCTGACCAGAAACCTATTTTTTAACCTTACATTTTCAAATGCTTTTCGGTATTTTTTCAGTGGCTCTTCAGTTGCAGTTGTGAAGCAGGATCAGGAAAGCTTTTTTCAAAGAACACCAGAGCATTTTACAAGTATTAAGCAAACCTCAAAGCAACGTAGAGAAGTCCATAGTAAATATTAATGTTCTGGTTTGCAAATACAGAACGAGAAGTGCAAAGTTTGCGCTTAAGTCTCACAAGATCTAGAAATAGATTCTGGAGTCTTTGATGCTCACTTCTCTAAAGCAGAAGACAATTTCATTCTGCTTATATATTTGGAATTTTGGTTGGTGGATTTTTGTGGGTTGTTTGGTTTTGGTTTCATTTTTGTTTTTTTTTTTTTTCTCTCCAGATCATACTTTTGCAACTCTATGAAATAAATATGTCTTATCACCTAAGGGGGGAAAAAATAAAAATCAGTTCCTTAGAAGTTCTTCATGGGTTGACTCTGTCCATCCCTCTGTAAAGACATCAGTTTATGTAGATTATGTCTGCCTGATTTTTCAGTCATCTGTACGCAGCAATCAGACAGGAAATCTGGTGGGTTTTTTCCCCTCAGAGGTCACAAATAATCTACGTATTATTCTACATGAATCATGGCAGCGTGTTCCCCCTTCTTTTAACTTCTTTCTTAACAGTCATGACATAGAATATCAGAAGTAGAAAAAAACACAAACTCAAGAGAAACAACAAAAAAGAAACTCTTGAGATGTTTTCCAGTGTAAAAAAATAAAACAGATAATTTAACATTTAATTTGAGATTTGGAATTTGTCTTGCCATTTGCCAGCAAAAGAGGACTGTGTGAAAAAAGGAGACAGGTACTAAAATGATTGTTGGTAACTACATGAAACAAACATTTTTGCCCTGATACCTATCAATGACAAATTATTAAATTCAATGAATATTTCATAGTCAATTAAATTTCTAGATAGGATTAAATACTTTCATTTTGTACACACATTTTAACTGAGGATTTTTGTTTGAACACTGTTCCAAATTATTCTAAGTCTCTAATGAAGATTTAAAATCTCCAGATATTTGTAAGAATAATTATATTGTCTTGCTTCTTGACTATATTGAGTATTTTCATTGTAGGATAGATCCTACTTACTTGGGAAAAGTTGGTAAAAAGTGAGTTCAGAAGGAACTGAAATCAAATATCTAATCAGAGAGAAAACATTCTGATTAGTTCAGCTTTTGCTTTGGTTGCACGAGCAGGGATAGATTAATAACAGTACTGATGGCTAGTAAAACTTTTTCATTTTATATTGCTTTCTGTGTTACTGGCAATGTAGCAATCACTAAATCTTACAATAATCTGGTCCATTTAAGCATTAAAGACCAAAGCTGTAACATGAGTAAAATTCTGCGTTACGTTAACCATCTATCACAAAGTAATGAATCAATGATGAACATATTACTACTTTACTGGGCTTTAGCCTTCCTTCAGTGGTGGTTGAAGGAACATTCATTTTAGGTCACTTGACATGGCCAAGTCCTCTTCAATAGCAGATAATTTCTACCTCTAGGCTTTATACTGTGGTATTAATACATGTCCATTCTCAACAGTCTTAAGGGGTTATATTGCTAGGGAAATCTTTTACTAAGCTTAACAAAATACAGTAATTATGTGAACCTGAAAAAAATATTTCATTATATAAAAATTGGTTTACTCTACAGGGTGGGATGTTGTGTACATCTTATAATGCACAACTGGACTACACAATAGTTCAGGTTAGCTAGCAAAGCAATGTATAAAAACAAATTCACAGTGTACCAGGAATTTAGTATGCCAAAATGAAAAGTCATATAGAGAAGAAATTTATTAATCCTGCATAAATCTCAGTGGATTATTTGTCGACCTGATTTATGGCATTTTACACCATTAAATACACCATAGCACGAAATTTGTTGCACGCTCATGGAACACTTAAGACTCATGCTTAACTCTGTGCAAATGTGCAGTCCCACTGAGCTGAGTCCAGAATGAAACTGTTTTTTTAAATTTAATATCTAAACAGATAACATCCAAGGGATCTGAAAATCTCTATGCTGTCTGTGCCATTCAGAGCATAAAAAATATGAAATATTATTTTTCATATTATTATTGCTTAGTTCTTATAATGAAACAAAACCAAAAAGCAGATGAACATAGTATCTTCTTCGCTAGAAGTCTGTTTTAGGCTGTTTTGAAATATTTTTTTTTAATTAAATGGAATGATTGACAAGAAAATAGGATGATTCATTTACTTGCACATGAAAGTGCTTAAAGAATCATGTTAAAACTTAGAATAGCAGTATCTGTTGAAGTGCTTAGTATTTAGATTTTGGGGGTCACTACTCATTCAAATAGTGGTCAGTCACTTTCCAGTTCACCACATGAATTTGGATGGTATCATAGGTTGTATTGGAATGACAGCTGGTTACTTGAACAGCTTTTTTAAATTGAAGTACTTTAAAATCATTATATATTTTTAAATCTTAATTCTTCAAGTTAAAACTAAGAACTACTGCTATAAATCAACACGAAAAATTTCCCCATGGTGGTGAACTAGCCAAGTATTCTCTGATCATGCTGAATAAAATATGAGGTAGTGGTGTAAAGTTTAATCGTCCTGTTTTCTTAATTTCCTTCTTTCCTTTCAGCAGCAGCCACTGGGGGAACAATTCACTTTTCTGCTTTGTGGAAAGCTCAGGCTAAGAATTTTCTGAGCTCTTTTAATTACTGAGTTTAAGGTAGAGATGCCAAAGGACCCACTGAGCAACAATAAAGGATAATGATCTATGCATGGAATATTGAAAAGTGTTCATCTCGGTAGAACAAAGTAGAATAAAACAGAACAAATGGCAAGTAAAATTGAAAACACAGAAGAAAAGAGGGTGAGCTGCATAGATTTGAAAAGCAATCTATAGCTGCAAATAAGAAACTATGCATTAAATCCATTTTTAGGTCTTTTGAGGAATCTAAAGTCACAGGGGTAGTTCAGAGTACTGTACATACTTAATAGATCATTGATTTTCAAAGAAAAGATGGTAGGACATCTTCCACGTATAGCTAAGGTATCGAATTCACATATCTGGTATTTTACGTTCCCTTTTTTTTTTTTTTTTTTTGTCTTTTTTGCTTAATCGTCTGTTATTGTACTTTAGTTTAGTATTAAGGCATCAAATTAATGATTGCTTTTGGGACGCATTGTCTCACGGAGACACATTCTTCAAATGTCTAAATTAAACCCTCAGTAAAACTTTTGTGATCTTGCAAAAAGACATTGAAGAGTGGTAGGATTTTCCTACAGCTGGAACATTATTTGAGAATATAAATGATAATTCAGTATTTTGGTCATCTTTGTTACATCAACATTCCTGCAAAACCTGGAAGCTTGGCTTCAGGGCGCCATCTGTGGTACCAACGGTAATCACACAGGGAAGAGTGGGTGTTAGAAATATGTCATGCAGTAATGAGATTAAACTATAAAAATAGCCAATTCTGAACCAGTTTCTTGGGATGCGGGGAATAGTGAGAAACCCTTAAATTGACATTATAAAATATAGGGGAAACGCAAAACACTATTATCTTTTATGTAGACTGCTGCAAAGAGGGTAGTGCTAAAAGTCAGAAGTCCAATGGGGACATTTTTGTTAATGTTGTGTACAAAGCATTCAAGACTTTTTGAAGGAGCTATTCTAATACTATTATGCAGCAATATTAATGATATTTCTGTCTATTGGAGATGCAAGCATTTGAACCTGAAGCAAATGGAAGTTTATTAGACAAGTTAACACAATAGCTTATGCAACACCGACATTCCTCTAGACACTATGAGTTGTTACTGTGGTTTTATATTATGCAGCCTATTTTCTACTACAAAATATGTCTAACTGCACAAATGACCTGAAGAAAAATCTGTTCAGGGATACTAAATACAGAAGTGGCGAAAAAACAAATTTCTGAAGTTGAGGAGATTATTCTGGGGAAGATTTATGACTTGTATTCCATAATCACATTCCTGAATATCCATTATTGGCTGCTGTCTTGAATACATTGCAAGTCTAGAGGAACCTTTAATTTGACTCACTCTGCTAGCATTACTGTTAAAAGAATGCATTTTGTAAAGACAACCTGAAGTCATAGTCACCTTTTTTGACTACCTTTATTCTCTCAGTATAACTCAAAACGGGTAATTTCAAACACACAGAAACATATTTGGGCTAATAACTTTTATTTAATTTTAACGTATCTTCTAAAAATCAACTAGTTCAGCTTAAGAAGCTCAGCATTTTATTCTGGTTTTACTGTGTTTTATTGGTGGCTAGAGCAGTTGCCTGGCAAGAAGATGACCCCACTATATTCAGTTCTTTTAATGAAGTTTTAGCAAATATGGCTTTCTTCTTGAATGAAACAAGTGAGTTTTGGACTGCTCTATCAAGCCCTTCCTAAAATTATTTTGGAATTTTTCATTTCATTTTTTTCTGGATTTAGGTTCCAGAAACATGATTTTATTATTACTTTCTCCGCAAGTAGCGTCATTTAGTCCCTGTGATGCTAGTGACAAATTTCTTAGTAATCTTGTTTAATAACCTTGTTAGATAAGAAGTTTGGTTGCAACTTCTTAAATCTGCCGAGGCATGACCTTTTCCACAGCTTCACTTTTTTTTTCCTGCTTTTTTTTTTTTTCCAAAATAGATTCCATTATGTATAAATACATCACTGCGATTTTGGACAGGTACTGTATTTTGTATGTGAAATTAGTTATTTTCTATGCCCAATGAGTAACCTGGACAATACAGGCTCACTGCTATTGTATGAAACTAAGTAAAAAATACTATAAGAAATAATTTTTATTTTTCTTTTATACGGTCTTTGTCCTTATGAAAATAAATAGCATTAAAATTATTAATTTTTTAGAAAATATTTGGATTTGCAGTTTTAGTCATCTAATACAGTACATCATACACCATTCATGTAATTATTGTGTGACAGTATTCTCTGGAGATTCAAAATAGTGCTCAAAATATAAATTCAATCTAACCATTTGAAATGTCAAAGTAACTTTTCATTGTCAGTTCTTTTCATTGAATTCAAACCACCTTCATACCTAAAGTAAGGTGAGAGCATTAGCTTCTCTACTGACATTATTCTTTGTCATATCTCTGGATAAACACTTCTGAGTAGTCTTGTGTTTATTTCGTTAAATAGGTATTCAATAGGTATTTGGTTTCAAATAAGTGTTTTAAACAGTAAAGTGATAAAAACAGCATTCCATTTCAAATTATTTCTCTTCATTTCTTCTACAGGAGTTTTTCAGGTAGATGTTTTTCTGGACATTTTAAACATTCATTTTTCTTTGTGATGCTTGTTACTTTATATGTTTAATTAAATGGAAATGTCAACCCAAATGAACGATAATCATGTAGATCGATGGTATCCAACTTTCTCAGCCAGCAATCTACTCTCAGTCCTTACAATTTCCTGCAGATAACTGAATGTTCTTATCCTCCAATTTATAAATTAGAACACTGCCTAAGGTATTTAGCCCCCTTTGACTTGGTGTAAACCTCTTCCTGTTGTCTCATGTAATATATGTTCTCATCCGTATCCTGAAACTGAAGCATTGTATCAAGGATTTTGCATTGATTTTATTAGTATTTGCTAACAGTTTGACATAGAATAACTTTAGATATGAATGCATTTCACAGGCTGTTTTAAATCTAACTGTAATCCCTAATTTAGGCCCTCAGTTGAAATCTACATTGTTTTGATGGATTTCACACTATGTTAAATGAACTCTGCTTGCAACCAACTGCTGCAAATCTGTCTACATGTGTCTCAAATTCAGAATTTGCTGAGATTACCTGAACCTGTTGAGGATTAGCTTCATCATTTTCTCAAGTATTAAATTTTTCACTACTCTAGTACACTTTTTTCTTGTTGGTAGTGTCATATCATCTCATTTTAATTTTTTTCCTGTGTTAAGGACATGATACAGAACTAAGCTCAAGCCTTTGATCCCATTTTACATATGAAGCCTGGGTATCTTGTTCCAAGATTTTTAACATCTTGTAGGGTAAAAAAATAATCCCAGAATACCTGTGCCTCGATCACTGAAGTCCTAAAATGGAAGAAGGTTCTGCAGAGATGGACACAGAAGGCATATTCATGAAGCGCAGGGAAGAATGTCTGCAGTGACTGACCACGGCTATTGCAAAGAAAGCTGAATTTATCTCAACACAAAGGGGACTGAAGGGTGACACTTGGTCGGGATAAACAGCTAGCCAACCAGCTATATCAGTTGAGTGGATCAACTGACTTTACCTGGTCAGTGAATTAACCTGTTTTATCAGCTGATTGTAACTGTTAATCCTTGAGCTAATCAAAAGACTGAAAGTGACTTACCCAAAGCAGCAGGGTGTGAGTGTGTGTCCTGGTTGAGGTGGAGCAGAGACAACTTTCTGTTCAGTGACAGAGGCTCTTGTTTACACTTGTTGCTGTGGCAACTAGGGTCAGCTGAGTTGGTTGTTTACCCCATGGAAGGGTTACACCTGTGGACAGGTCAGGTGACCCAAACTGACCAATAGGATATTCCATCCCATCTGCCATGCTCACTATAAAAGCTGAGGGGTCAAAGGAGTCAGGTTGGCTCCCCTCTGAGGACTCTTTTCTAAAGGCTTGTTGTCTTTGGATCTTCTTCAGTGGACTGATGTCTGAGGAGGACCCTGTCAGCTCATCTGCCTTTTGATCGTGGTCAGTGTGTTGCAGTTCCTGTTTGTCACTGATAGTCTGGAACCTTCTCAGTGCCTGCCAGTGACATCTCCCTGGGAGCTTGATATAATTTTGTGTATATTTGTATATATTGTATCTTTTTCATTATTTCTTTTATGTTATTATTAATATTTCATTAAAGTAGTTTAATTTTTCTGAACTCACAAATCTCTTTATCTCTCTCTTTCTTCTCCTTCAAGTGAGAGGTGGGGGAAAGCATCTGTTGTCCTGTCACTGTAATTGAGCCAACCTGGCCCAAACTATGGCAGTGTATGTGCACAAATAGCTTAGCCCAGTAAAGTACAAAAACTGAACAAACCCCAAAGGAACAATGAAAACAGAAATGGGATTGGTCTGGTTTCAACTCGCATATTCCTTTGTGGTGGCTGGAGGTGCCTACTATCATAATAATGGGCATATTGCAGAGACTGGTAATGAGCATTGTATTTGTATTGTGATTCTACTGTAAATTGCAACTGCCATATTCTGGTAAGTGTAATTTGTATCTGTATTGTGATTTAAATATACAGTTCTATCTCTCATTAAATCAAAAATCAGTTTTGCATCAAATACATTCAAATAAAAAATTTGGTAACAAGCACTACACTGTCCACATGTGGAAAATCTAAAAGAGCTTTGTCAGAATGTATTGGGCTCTGGCAGTGCCCTAAAGGAAAATCTTTGTGCTCCCATGTTAACATTGTTCACTCATTTCCCAGCAGTCCCACCCAAACCTACATGTGGGAGATAAAAAGCAAACAACTTGAAAGCAGTCAACTGTACTAGTAACCAGTTATAGCATTTGCTGTTCACAAGTAAAGAATGGAGAGGAAGAAAATCATTTGTTCATGCGGATTTTCAGAGAGTGAGTTTCAGAAGGAAGTTTGCATTTTTAGTGCAGCCTTACCTATCTGATCAGAAATATGCACTTCTCAAAGTAATTTACTCCTTTACTCCCATTTAAAGTTGATTTATCACTTACAGCTCATAACACACTAACTTGGAATTTACCAATTACTTTTCACTCATTGACAAAATGTCATAAATAAATGCACAAATGTGAACACAATTAAACTGGAGTAGTCAAGCAGTAAAAAATCCACAGCTTGTTTATAGTCTCACTACTGTAAGATTAAAACTCCTTGGAAAAGTAGTGGATTTAAACTTACTGGTGTTATACACTAAATATCCCTGTGCTTTGTGTGGACATTTTAGCTGTCAAAGTGTGAGATGTAGTTACTGTGCTTTTTGTTTATTATATAAGGGTAATGATTTTCTCCGCAATAATCCTGTGAGACAGGGAGTATCTCATTGTTTAGTGAAAAGGAAGAGTTGCCTGCTCTAGTGTTTCTTTTTTCCTAACTGACGTGGAATAGCTGTATCATAGAACCATGGAATGGTTTGGATTGGAAGGGACCTTTAAAGGTCATCTAGTTCCAACCCCACTGCCATGGGCAGGGACATCTTTCACTAGTTCAGATTGCTCAAAGTGCCATCCAACTTGACTTTGAACACTTCCAATGGTGGGGCATTCACATCTTCTCTGGGCAACTCGTTCTAATGTCTTACTATTCTCATCATATACAATTTCTTCCTTAGCTCCAACCTAAATCTATGTTCTTCAAGTAACTGTTATCCTGTGTCCTGTCACTACAGAGCTTGGTAAAAAGTTTTTCTCCATGAGTCTTATAAGCCCTCCTTAAATATTGAAAGGCCTCAATCAGATCTCCCTGGAGCCTTCCCTTCTCCAGGTGAAACAACCCCAACTCTCTTAGCCTTTCTTCATAGGAGAGGCATTCCAGCCTTCTGGTCATTTTTGTGGCATCCCTTTGGACCCATTCTATCAGGTTCGTGTCCTTCTTGTACACAACGATGGATGCATTACTCCAGGTGAGCTCTCACCAGAGAGGAGTAGACGGTAAGAATCATCTGCCTTGAGCTGCTTGCCACACTTCTTTTGATGCAGCCTAGGATATGATTGGCTTTCTGGGCTGCAAATGCACGTTGACACCTCCTGTCCATTTTTTTGTCCACCAAGATTTCCAAGTTCCCTGCAGGGCTGCTCTCAAGCCATTCATCCTCCAGTCCATATTGATATTGGCAATTGCCCCAACCCAGGTGCAGGACCTTGCACTTGACCTTGTTGAACTTTATAAGGTTCACATAGGCTCACTCCTAAAGCCTGTCAAGGTCCCTCTGTATGGCATCCCTTCCCTCTGGCGTTATCAAGTGCCCCACTCAGATTGGTATCATCTGCAAAATTGCTGAGGGTCCACTTGATCCCACTGTCTATGTCACTAATGATGATATTAAATAGTAATGGTCCCAGTACAGAACATTGCAGGATACCACTTGTCACTAATTTCCTTTTAGATATTGAGCTGTTCACCGTAACTCTTTGGATATGGCTATCCAGCCAATTCCTTATCCATCTAACAGTCTGTCCTTGAAACCTATATCTCTCCAATTTAGTGGCAAGAATGTTGTGGGGGACCTTACAGAAGTCCAGGTAGATGATGTCCAGGTAGGCGACATCCGTAGCTCTTCCCTTGGCCACTGATGCAGTCACTCCATCGTAGAAGGCCACTAAGATTAGTCAGGCATGATTGTGAAGCCCTTAGTGAAGCCACATTGGTTGCCTCTAATCACCTCCCTGTCGTCCATATGTTTTGATATATCTTCCAGGAGGATCTGTTCTGTGATCTTACGGGGCACTGAGGTGAGGCTGATTGGTTGGTAGTTCCCAGGGTGCTCCTTATTATCCTTTTTAATAATGTTTGTGACATTCCCTTTCTCCCATTACTAAGGATGTCGCCCAGCTGCCATGACTTTTCAAATATCAGAGAGAATGACTTAGCAACTACATCAGCCAGTTCCCTCAGGACCTTGGGATGTATCTAGTCAGGTCCCATGGGCTTTTGTAGGTTCAGGTTCCTCAGGGGTTCTCAAACCCAATCTTCTCTTATGATGGGAGGGTCTTTGTTCCCCCAGTCCCTGCCTTGAGATTCAGGGACTTGAGAAATGTGGGAGGAGATTACCAATGAAAACTAAAGAAAAAAAAAGTTGAATGCCTCAGCCTTCTCCATGTTGGTTGACACCATTTCTCCTCTCCTGTTTATCAGGGGGGTACAATTTTCTTTAATCTTCCTTTTCTGACCATTGTACCTGTTGAAGCCCTTATTAGTCTTCACATCCCCTGCAAAATTTGAGCTCCAACTGTGCCGTAGCTTTCCTGATCCCATCCCTAGACATCTGGGCAGTATTCCTATGTTCTTTCCAGGATACATACCTCTGGTTCCACTACCTGTGCATTTCCTTATACTTTAGGTAGTAAGGACCAGAAGGAAGGTCCTTACACAGCCCTGCTGGTCTCCTGCCGCCTTTGCCGGATTTCTTACACATGGGAATTGAGAGCTCTTGAGCTTAAAGAGCTGCCAGCTCTGTTCAGCTCCATTTTCCTTGAGGGTAGTTTCCCAGAGAGTCTGATCCACTAATTCCTTAAACAACTAAAAGTTTGGTCTCCTAAAATTCAAGATCTTGACTTTACTCTTCACCTGGCCCCTATCTTTCAAGATCGTGAATTCCACCAGGTTATGATCGCTGCAGCCCAGGCTGCCATCAATCTTGATATGTCTAATTATCTTATCCATATTGGCAAGCAATAGATCTAGCAATGCTTCTCCTTTGGTCAGGCTGTCTATGACCTGGATTCACTCTAAGGGTTTCCTAGACTGGTTACAACCTGCTGTGCTGTAAAAGTAGATATCAGGGTGACTGAAGTCCCCCAGCAGGTTCAGAATCTGTACGTGCAGTGCTTTCTGTAGTTGAAGACTCAGTCAACAGGCTCCCCTTGATTGGGTGGCCAGTAGTAAACACAAATCATGCAGTTTCTTTTGTTGGCTTGACCCCTAATATTTATCATAAGCTCTCAACTTGTTCATCTCTGTTTTCCAAAGACCTCTGTGCAGTCAATCCATTATTTTACATAGAGGGCAGCCCCCTCCCCTGCCCCTCCTTCATGATCTGTCCATTCTAAATAGTTTATAGCCATCAATTACAATGCTCCAGTCATGTGATTCTGTATTGGATTTATGTAGCAAGGTTTTGGTAGCGGCAGGGGCTGCAGTGGTTACCTCTGTTAGAAGACACCAGAAGTTGCCTGTGATGGTAATTGTTCAGTGATCTCCCTGTCCTTATCTCAGCCCACGAGCTTTTCTCCTCCAGTCCTGTTGGAGGAGGGAGAGATAAAGTGGCTTGGTGGGCACCTGGTTGCCAGCCAAGGTCAACTCACCACAGATTTTTCCCACCATTTCTCAGTGATGGCAATTATATCATAGCTTTCTAGCTGCACAGTGGCTTCCAGCTCCTCCTGTTTGTTACCCATGCTGCATGCATCGGCATAGAGGCACTTCAGTTGGACTATCAACCATGACACCTTTCTAGAGGAACGTGCCCTAATTAGTCTGTGGTGTTTTACAGATGTTTCCCTGTTGGTTCCCAATACATCAGCAGCTCCTGGTTCTTCTCTGTTACTCAAAACTCCACTTCTTTCCCCAGCTCTACAAAAGGCAGGCATTGGTACAGACAGACTGTAGCATGGCATTTTATATGAATGAAGAGACTGAATTAAATGAACTGTTTAATAGTACCATATTAACCGCAGTGGAAGATAATGATGAACATAATACAATTCCCTGCTTTTAAGTTAAACTACTTTGAAAACAAGTCTTTTGAATTCTTTTTTTTATTATATACAGTAATAAGGAAAACTTGGATTCCATTTATGGCTGGAATCCATATAGTATCAAGAATCTTCAGAAAGTTTTCAGCTCCAAATAAGGAATACGTTATGTTTCATTAGGAACTTATAATTGAATTATTGCTTCTTCAAGCTGGCTTGTCTATTCTTAAAATAGGTATAAAATAATGTTACAGAACAATACTTCGTTTTGAGTTCCCACTTTCCCGGGTCTTAGCAGTATTTATTTATTCATTATACACATCTAATTTCAACTTTATATTTCTTTATTGAAATGCCTCAATGGACAATTTAATTTTATCTGATTGAAATTTCTCTTTTCTACTGAAAATAAGTATGTTAATGCAGTACATATATGAATACTTAACAAAACATTTTTCAACATCCAAGGTTTAATTGGTACTTCAAAATGGCTCTAATATGAAATCATTATGCCCAAATATCCTACCAAATATATTGTTAAAAATTCTGGGATTTTTAAACATTAAATAATATCAATTTCCCACTGAAATCAAGAATACTTTTTCTAAATATAATGAATACTTTCTATTTCATATTTTCAAGGGAAAAATAAACTATGTTCTTCTTATATATGTATATGCAATCATATATAACTGTTTGTCAATATGATTTTATTTGTGGTTTTGTTTTGTTTGCTTGTTTGTTCATTTGATTGTGTTATTTTAATTGAGAGCACACATACTCCAGTATTCAGGGAATGTTGTGCGGATCTATAATGCTCCATTACTGCACTACAGGTCTACAAATACAGTTGGCATTCATATACATTCATAAGGAATAATACGGCAAAATACACATAGAAATGTCACTGCAAAGCTCAGAATTTTATCAAGAATATTTTGGTAAAATATATATAATTGATAGCACTGTTCTTTGCACGTCAAAGCATTGTTCAGTTTAAGTGATAAATAATTAGTCTTAATTTTATATAAAGATTTCAGTAATGTGTATGAAGTAAGTCAATTAAGAGAGAAAGACTTTTGGAAAAGTAAGCTACAGAATTTCATGAAGTATACATCATAAAATGTATCTCTCAGAAAAGGCAAAGGTATAGTACCCACTGGTATGTCTCACAGGACCTATCATGACCCAGCCAAATCCAGATTCTAAACTTAGTTTTCTCTGAAATTTCTGTCAGTTGGGAATTAGCAACAATTAAAATGATTAATTAAATATTGTAACAGCTAGGTTCCCTAGTTATGTGTGAGGAACAAAATCACAAGACTTAGTTGACCTTTTGTTCAGTGTTAATCTGATAAAAAACCCCAACCAACCAAAAACAACAACAACAAAAAAAACCAAAACAAAACCCAAAAAACATTACATTACCAAATACCCGGAAGATGTTGGACTTTGGTTCAGTCAGACTCAATTCAGTCACGAGAAATATGTTCTGTATTTACAAGCCTTTGGCTGAAAATCATCTGTGTTGATGTCTGATCTCAGGCTTACATGGAGCATAGGGTTTGCCGTGTTACTCATGGAATATAGTTTTGTCTTACATGGTCAAGACCTCATAGCATGTTACAACTTAGAACAAAAATCTTAACCTGAGATAGAGTGTACAGCAAAGCATATTCTTCTGTGGGAAGCTGGTTCCAAACAAGTGAGACTATCAAGGCAGTCAATAAAAGTGGTAAAAATGAGTTTTCTCAAAGCCAGTGGCTACAGGTAGCAATAACATAGTAACCTGAGAGATGAGTCCTGCACAATTTGCAGGAATATTTTCGTTATCTTAAAAATCAATTGACAGGTAGAATGCTAAAATAGCTAGCTTAGCTATATAAAAGCATCCATCCTGTGCTAAACTTTAGTCTATACAAAACAAATTGTTTTGAAAATGGTGAGAAAACTGTACTTTATTGGAGAAATCTAATTAGTTGTACTTTTTACACAAGACAAAAATGTGTCACTTTGAAGTATTGCTATTGTTCCGACATGTTCCACATTTTCTACAATCTTCATTTTCACTATAGTTTTCCCTGTATGGTGGAATGCTATAATTCTTATTATTTCCTTAGAATGAAGAATTTTTCTTCTATGGCAATGCTTTGTGGTTGTTTTTTTTCTTGTTCTTGCTTTCTTTTCTTTTCGTTTGTTATTATTTGGTGTGTTCCTTTTCTTTTTGCATCTTAGTAAGCAAATCTTAAATGTTATATCTGTCAGTCTATCCAGGTTATTATAAATAAATTAATCAGCAACCACTGTACCAAGATGCAAGAATACACAGATTAGGAAATTGTGTCTCAGCATACAGTGTCAGTGCCCCAAACTCTTTAGGGCTTTGTGAGGGGACTGGACAGATCTTTTCCTTTTAGTGAACATATACCAACAGGGCCTTTAAACCCCAAAGCTCGTTTTGATTTGAGAAAAAACTAGAAAAAAGTTGTTTGGTTTTTTTTAAATACAGAAGACTCAAAGTAACCAGAAACTAAGAAGCAGAAATAAAAGGGTGACCCAGAGACCAGCAACAAGGAGAACAACAACATACAGGTTTTGTATATTATTTTCTGATACCCTGTCACATCATTTTAAAGGGAACGTAATATACAGTTCATAATAAACTACAAATAAAACAGATGACATCTGTAACCATCTTTGGCTTGTCATAGAGTTTAGAATTATATAATAACTGCATTATTTTAACATAGGAATAAGTAATTTTATTTGCTTCATTGGTGTAAGTTGGTTACTAAGCTCAGCACAGAGACTAATCCAACTTGTGAAACACTCTCAACTGAAGACAGAGATATACAGGACCCTGGACTGAAGCACACTTACTCAACATTTAAATGAAAATTGATATGCCACTACTTGTAAAAAATCTGGAGACAAGCAAAAGACTTCGCATACCAGTCTGTAGATATTTCTAAAGAATATGAATTCTTTTGATGCCAGAAATTGAAATTTCATCCTTAGAAACACAGAGAGCAAATACTCAATATGTTTATTTACTGGGAGTTTGCTTGTTTGTTTAATTGCAGTAGTGCCTACAAGCTCCAGTGTCTCAACTTGGGTCCATTGAGTTTCACCAAAATTGTTCCTTGCATAGTAGAGAGACTGCTATGAAGAAGTATATAATCATGCACCTATCTTTAAGTATCCACTACCTCACCTGTTGAAATTTTCCTCTCTTCTGAGAAGGTAGTTGGATTTTTTTAATGGACAGAATATTTATTTTTCTTTCAACAGAGTGGTCTTAAAATGTTTGCATTGTCAATGAAGCATGGTATGTACTTACCTTTATACAAAATAGCGGTTCTCATACTCAGAACTGTTTTCTGTTTCTAATATGACATCCCAGAACAAAAAAAAATCAGCACTGTTTCCTAACCTGTTATTGTTAGTGTTTGACTGTGAAAAGAATCAAGAAGCATTAAGGGTATCATTATATTTTAATGAAAACCAAAACATCTTTTCCAGAATTTGACTCTTTGTTCTTTAGATCTTTCAGATCTCAAGGGAATACAAGCTAATTAAAATTGCAACTAGTTTTCATAAAAATATATTACATGGAATAATATTTCAAAAGAACATCTCATTTTCTTTATACACATATAAAATACATAATATAGCTGTAATTCTCTTTCTTACTGTTAAAATTTAAGAGTGCAGATCAGCTCATGGATAAGACCACAACCTTTGTAGTGTTTTTGATAAGTTGTTCCATTAGATTCTCTAAAGTACAAGACTGTGAAATTAAATCATTTTACAATAAATATACTTCAAAAGACTCATTAAGGATTAGATCATAAACCTTTCACTCCCTTTGATATAAAGATATTTGAGTTCAGTCCCATTAAATCAAGTTATTGCTTTAGTAACACTAGATAATTACTATTATTATTATCACTTGTTTTTAATAACCACAATAATATATTTTTTTCCTAAATAAAAATAAAGAAAAATGTTAGAATTATCCAAAAAAATGTTGTGTCTTAAAGAAATTAAAAGAGTGTTTCTCATTATCTGTCCCAGGAGAAGAGTAATATGTCCACAGGGTTGTGGAATCTGGTGTATCAGCAGGTCCCATATTTCTAATGTTTTGTGATAAACATACATCAGTTTTTAAAAGATGACTGGTTATTTAATATCAGAAGGATAAGGCTATAAGGCCTAGATTATTGTCCTGGTTTAGGGTGGAGCAGAGACAACTTTCTGTTCAGTGAGAGAGACTCTTGCTTACACTTGTTTCTGTGGCAACCGTCAGGTTGCACCTGTGGGGAGGAGTGGACAGGTCAGGTGACAAATTGACAAATAGGGTATTCCATGCCATCTGCCATGCTCAGTATAAAAGCTGAGGGATCAAATGGTCTGGGCTTCTTCTTCAGTGGTTCTCTTTCTTCAATGACTGATGTCTGAGGAGGACCCTATCTGTTCTTCTGCCTTTGATCTTGATCCATGCATTCCTAAAGCTAGATCCAGAATCCAGTTCCCATCCATCACTGAGTCCAGTCTGGAACTTCCCGACTGCCTGCCGGTGACATCTTTCTGGGGACTTGATATAGTTTTATATATATACTGTATCTATTTCATTATTTCCTTTTTATGTTATTACTAATATTTCATTAAAGTAGTTTAGTTTTTTCTAAACTACTGAACTCTCTTTATCTCTCTTTTTCCTCTTCTTGGACCAAGGGGTGGGGGAGAGCATCTGTCATCTTGTTATTGGCCAACCCATCTGAAACCATGACAATTATGGAGACATTCTTATGTACTTACTTTGAATGAATCAAGATGTGAGTTGTCTTACATTTAAACATAGAATGGGTCCAACCAAAAAAGCTATCACTCTATACCATGTAACCTAGTAATAAGTTTTCTGAAAGCTCGCAGAACTCATTTTCTAGCCCTGTACCAAAACACAAAAGAAAAAGATACCACTAAGTAAAAGAGTGTCCCAAAAACTTGCGTAAAGGATATAAGAGTACCACTAGGTCTCCTGGCCCTTTTAATCAGCACTGTGAATGACACTGGGATATCCCAAACTAAGTCAGTCTCTGAATCCATCTTCTTACAAGCATAAAAGAAAAAACAATTGATCTTGTCTTTTCCAGTGAGGTTAAATGCATACACCAGTAAGAAGATGCTTCTGTGTTGTTTGTTTTTTGTTTTTTGTTTTTTTCTACAAGAATTTTTTACAGTAAAAATGTAGAATGTAAGTGTTCTAGATGGATGACATTTTTTTTTTGTCGAGTTACAGTGGCTAATTCCGACTGGCTTTGAAATGGAGGAAAAATCAATATAACAATCAGAATGGAACAAATAAGGCTATGGTGGGAAAGAAACCCTTCTATATAATGCTACAGTCCACATAACGTCACTTTCTAGAGGATATATAGTTTATTGCAAATCCTTAAAACCATAACTGTTCACCAAAACCAAAAGAAAGCATATTATCAAATATGTGTATAATATTTTTTGAATATTTTTAAATATGTGTGTGGCTTTTTATAATGAAGGAACATGATTATTTTTAGAAGCCCATGCATCATGGTTTAGTCTTTTTTACTCAGTAGTGTCAGTCAAGATCTCTTGTTGAAATGCCAGTTTGAATAAACATTTTATCTTTCCTTCTGAAATGTTGTGGGGTAGCTTTGCTGTGGGATTTTTGTCTGTTTGTTTGGTTTGGTTTGTCTTGTTTTCCTTAAGGGTTCCAGGGGGTGTTTTTGGAGGGTCAGTTACCTGCTGCATTGCACCCCTGAAACGATGCCTTTAAGCATTAGGTAGAAAAGATTTTCTACACAGAATTCAAATACATTTTCAGGATCATTTGAAATTAATTATAAAATCAAAGAATAGTATTATTCATTGACCATTCTCACTTATATATTGTATCCCTGTATTTGATAACTTGTTGACTTTCTCTTGCAAATATTGGAAAGCAAGTATTGCTTGAAGTTACTTTATTTTTATGTCAGTTCCTGTGTGCCTTCTCTCTTTTCCTTTTCCACTGCTAGGCATATCTGCCTATCAACAGGATCTGTGAAGTTTAAAGGTTCATCTGTTCTTTTTTCCTTATTCTCAGCTTGAAGATATAAACCTACCTTTGCAACATACTAAACATGTCCAAGGAAGCTACTATAATCATAAGGCTTCAAATTGAAGATTATCTCTTAAGGTGAGAAATAAGCAACAGAAGCAGATGAGCATAGATTTTGTTTACATGCAAATGTTCTTCATAATAATAAACAAGGGAAGAGAATTGCACAAAATGTAATGTATATATTCTAAAGTAACTCTAAATTGAATGATTTTCAAAGTTTTTCATGTGTCGTTGGTGGGTCTTTAAAATGCCTGTTACTGACAATTAACTCTGTACACAGGATTTCATTGAAAAGACCTCATAGACTATGTTACAGATTGGAAAGAATTTCACAAGAAGAATAAAAGAGAGTGAGCCAAGTGGATTTAAATGCCAGAGAATAATTACAAGTACATATTAAAACTGGCAATATTCCGAAGAGACATGCATTCAACTGAAGAGTTGAAAAAGACATGTCTCCTGCATTTCCAAGGCTAAATTTTCATGGCTCTATCAGGAATCAAATTATACTAGGTAATTCAGTGAAAACTGAATACAGCAAAAGCTTTATCTAAATTCAGCCCCAGCCATATTCCAAGTGGAGGGAAACTGGACTGCCATTCAGAGTGTAACTCACAGAACCCTCAAAGAGGGAGGTGGTCTCAGGAGAAGAGCTCTTACAGTGACATTCAGGAGGTCTACAGCATCCCTTCACACTCTCTACAGGTACAGCTTTTGGAAAACCTTAGCAAATTTTACAGCTGTCTCATCACAGCAAAAATCTCTGGAGAGAACAGGCAGCAGTAAAACCTCTTGCCCATCTTCAGGGTTAACAACCCCTAAGGATGCAAGATGCAGAGCTGGTGTAAGGGGTAAAACTCATTCATCTTTAAACTAGCTTCTTTCAATTTGGAATACTCTGCCAAAATGACAATCAGCATATTTCTTAGTGAGAACAAATGAATCTTATACAAATGTTAATCAGGATGACATAACCAGCTCAGATACTGTAATATAATTTTTTAACATATTGTTCTTATGAAAGCTGTGTGGCTGAGGGACTTCCTTTTAATATTTTCCTGCAATCCTAAGTATCTGCACAGAATGTTAAAGTAGATCTTAGCCTTCATATTCTTTATTTCAAATAAAGGAAAAATTAAAAACTTATAGATGCAAGTGATTCTAGGGAAAATTAACTCAGCTTTGGAAAGAATGATATAGAACCTTCAACACAGATTCACATAAAAAAAGTCTTTGGAGCGTTCAAACAAAATTCCTAAAGTGGTTTCTTTTTTCATAAATAGAAGTAAAGAAACAAAGAAAAGCATATTTTCTATTCAGTAGCCTCCCCAAAATGTTAAGCAATAGTGTTTGACCTTAAAATTGTGTTTATGATAAGGCCTCAGCACACAAATGCACTACAGAATCAGATTGCATTTGGAAAACATTGTATGGCCCCTCCCATTGCCATCTCTGAAAAATGTCAATGACATCTGCATCATAGCAAGTGAAATACCCTCTGAATTTTAACACAGCTGAAGTGAGCAAGCTACATGTTTATGAGACGTGTCCATGGGGACAGGGTGGTTACTACCCATATCAATTTACCTCTGAGGCAGTTTTATACTTCATTATCTCACTGGAAGGTTACACAATGTATGACAGGTCCATCCTTTTCTTTTAAGGCTAACTATGTCAGTAGAAGTCCCTCTGAAACTGGAGACTAAAGTAGATGAGCAAACCGTCATCTTCTGACCCACTAGTTTTCTGCATTCTTGGGACATTGAACGCTGCTGATTCAGCAGTGGCAATATTCCCATCACATATCTATTCATTTTCTCTGTGTAGATTTGCGATGCATAACATCACTTTACCACAGTGCTGCTATGATTCTGAAGACACTGAACATTATCATAGATTTTAAGCACTGGCACTAGTCAAATGTACAACTCTATATTGTTTAACTCTACTTTGATGCCAGAACTGCCTCCATCCTTTCCCCAAGCTTCTTCCATAGCTTTTGTGATCCAGGAATAGGAGGAGCAGGTGGAAAGGGACTGGACTCTGTCCTTTCCTTTCCTGAAGTGCTGCTTGTCTCTTATGCTAGTAGGTGAGGACTGCCTATGCTGAGCTGCTGTACATGTGACAAAATGGAACACCAGCACTGCCATGAAGTGAAGACGTCAAACATGGGAAGGAGCATCTCCCGCAGTGATGGAAGTCACCTGCAGGGTGAGAAGTCACTTTCCCCCGGTCTTGTCTGTGACTTGTCATGGTCAGTCAGTCAGAGCCATTGCTCAGATGATTTTGTTAAACCATTTCAAACTGGGAAATAAGATTCTTGCTGAAATATTGGGAAGGATCTAAATCATATTCTGACGAATTATTTTCTGATTTAAAACAGAAAGACTATTAAAACTACTAACACTAGGAGTAGGTTTAAAAATAACAATAAATTATGCTATGGTCTAGTTGCTAATATCTCCCTGCAATACCTTGCTAACCTGAAAATGTGTAAGGTGAGAGAAGTATTCTCACACCAATTACTGTTATTCAAGGTGTTAACTCCCAACGCATGCACTGAGAATCTACACTGAACAGAATTAGGTTAATAATTATACACAGATCAGGAGATCCAGGCATAAAACAATTATACTATGGTTTCAAAAAAGCTAGCGACTACATCTGTGTAACTGACATTGTTCTTTCTTCTCTCATCCTTCTATTCTACCTTTTTTTTATATATATTTCTACATACAATACTGATTTTAAAAATCTGCTTATAGTTTTTAAAGCAAACTAGAATCTGTTTATTCCCTCTTCACATACTGTCCAAACAAAAAAAGTGTTAGTCTTTAACTTCTAAAATCATAAATTCAGAGAACATTTATTTCCCATACTGCTTGCTTGCCTATGTTTATCTTGTCACTGACAGAAAATTGATAATCTGAGATTAAAAAGAGCACAAGATTTCTTATGAAGATAAGTATAGTTGGAAATGGAGATCTACAGGCTTCAGTGAACTGGTATGGCCTGAAATATAATGTCATTTGCTGCGTTACTACCCTATTCACTGTACATATTCTTAAACCTTATATCTAAGAGCTTGTCGGTAGTGCATTTACTAAAATAGCTGACTTTTTTCACATTTTCAATGCATTCTTACTCTGAAACCCTCTCCAAAGTGCATTACACAAAGTGTTTCATTCTGGTAATTTCTTTGCTGTTTTTTTTTTTTTTTTTTTTTTAACCTGCCTTTGAATGTACTTTTCAGAAAAGTAACCCTGAAATCGAATGCAGTGCTGTGGTCAGGGCTGTGTCTGCAACTCATACTGCCTCCCAGGAAAGATCTACTTTTGACAAAAATAATTTCTGTCTTTTGGTATTTGCTATCCACTAGTTCTTCCCACTAACTAAACAATCATGGTTAAATTACTTTATATAACATTTGTTATAATTAACAACTCGCAGTCATACGAGGTTAAACACTAGCTGCAGAAAATCAGTGGGAGAATACTTAATGGAGGAATGTATAATGATAACAAAGTAACATTTTGTAAAATAAATTAAAATTATTCTCTAAGCGTTCTCATTTTGAACTCTTGATTTTCCTGGTTTGCATAAAATTTAGATCTCGCTATGCCCTGTTTGATGTAACTGTCAAAAGCATGAAAATCTAACAGTTAGATAAAGTTGATCTTTAATGGCGAAACCAATATACTATGTGTTTTAAAAAGGTTCCTTTTTCCATTCTTGGAAATACAAAAATCTTATGTGAAAAATTGTCTTCCTTCAGATAGCAGTGGAAAGCATACTCCATAATGAGTCATTTACTTGGTATATTTGGAAGTTTTTTCTTGTTTAGCATATACATAACTTCTGTGAATTTATTCATCATACATACCCAGACACTCATTTTTACTTTTTTTAATGACTCCAAATCGAATAGTGAAATGCTTAATATCAAATAATTGAAAACATGGATTGATTCAGCAAAGCAATTAAGTGTGGTTTTAAATCTTTACAGTTCTGAAAGGGTTTAGTGTTGGTGCTGAACGTTAAGCAATTGCCTAATTCTTGGCTGAATTAAGTCTATGTGTTTGAAATTCTTGCCATCTTTTCCACCTGTAAATATTCATTTCTATGGTTATTTCTCAGTATTTGTTGTCTGCTACTTTTGATTAGCTGATTGATAAGATGTGTTCTTAGTAAGACAACTGTTACAGTATGATAAAAATGTACATTCTCAAGGATATAAACATGTTCAGCTCTAGAGTCTACAAATGCTGCATGTGTAATTTTGAAATCTGCTTTTTGAGCAAATTCTCAATTCCAGTGTAAAAAAGAATATATGTATCAAATGTAATTAATAACTTGTACTTTAATGCAAATAATGGTCTATATTTTTATCTAATTTTTTCACTGTGGCCCTAATTTCAGTAGACTGTGTGAATGGGATACTACCTTGAAGTATGTGAATGCTCCTGTTGAAGATGAGCATTTAAAATTAAGCATTCACATTAGTGTTAGCTGCCTGTTCTACTACAGCTTCAGAAAGTCCAGAACTGTTTCTGAAATTACCTTTTAATCACCATAATATGCAGGAGCTCATTCACTGCAGAGTTACTGAGAGCTGTGAAAGGTAATCTTCCATCCACTTGAATATACATTGTTCCCCAGTAATATCTTAGCCCTTAGTCTTAAAGTTTACCACTGTCACATGTTTATCACTATCATACTGCACAAATGGTCTCTGTGTCCTTTATGCAAATGCCAAGCTTTACAAATGTTCATTACTTTCAGATACTGGAGAAAAAATAAACTACAAAGCACAATGCTACATTATAGTTTATGACATAATGCCATTATAACCTAAAGCACATTGCTGATCTCTCTGGATATGAATTAGTCTTCCTAACTTAGTTAAAGTACCTCTGTATGATGCTGCCTGTTCCTGAGGTGGAAAAAAAAAAAAAAAGATGAAGGAGGATAATACTAAAAAAAGAAATCTCACATTTTTTATCTCAGTAACTTCAGAGGGATTCCTCTTTCAGCCAATAACACCAATACCTAGGTCAGTAGCCAGCGAGGTCAGAAGTACAACTGTTCACAACACTACAATTAACCTGCCCAAGAACATGAAGAAAATCCCATCAGCTTTCAGTTGCTTATTTCTAAATGAAGACTTTGACATTTATATTTTTGTAGAGTGCTTTGATAAATGCAAAGCACTGTAAAAAACAACCGGTGTAGAATTTTTTTTTGTGAACCACATATAACTATCTTAAATATAACAAATGTGATAAAATGTAGGAATTATGGACTTTTTCATACATAATTGCTGACAATAGTGTGCATCTCATCCATCATACTAAGCTATGACTGCATTTGATTAACTTAATATGGTGTTAATGCAATATGGGAGAGGTAACACTCATTCATCATATTGTATTATAGCAGTAATAGAGCAGTATGGTATTAGACTGATGTAATAAACTTCTTAATAGAAGGCAATAAAGCTATTATCAGAAAACTGTCATTAATACCTGGGATTTTTAAAGGCCATTTCTGTTGTGCTTGTAAATCTTTCACTCTCCAAGATGCAATAAGAAAGATCCTCTGAGACTGCAGAAGCACTTGAGTATGTCACATTATGAATGTGCTATTTTTGGCTTTTCGATGGTGGAGCACATCTCATAGTACCTAATAAATCTATGCTGGGAGTTAAAAAGCATATTTTTCTGCTGAAGAGTAGGCTCTAAAACAGTAGAGATATATAAAAGGTCATGACAAGTTCTAAACATTTATTCCTTTTTCTATGGCATCAAGACCAATTCCTTTTGTTCTCTATTGGAACAAATGAATTTTTTTTTCCTCTTTAATTATTATTTAATGCATAAAACATACTAGATTAATCAAAAGTCTTTACATGATCTGTGACTTCATTCTAAAAAGAAACAGCCTGTATTAGAATTTGCATATGCTTTGTTAAATGAATTTGGATTGAACAAATGAGGTTTATTTTTAGGGGACCAAACCCAACTGATTGCTTTTATAGTGAAAATACTCTGTAAAGGTGGAATTTCAAATCATTCCTCACTTGTCTTCAGAAAGACACAGGTTATATTCATCCTCTTGGTTGTTTTTGGTTGTTTTTGTTGGTTTTTTGTCCTCATGCTAGTTGACAGAGATTTATAGTGCAACAACATAAGCTTGTGCAGGTAAGATATTTTTGTCAAATCATATTGCTTTTATTCAAAAACATAGATTTCTGGCATGACTATTTTAACCTTATGTAATTTAGTCTCACATGACAGTATCTAATATACAAAATTTATATTAATTTTATAAAGAGTATGAATACTGGACTGGTATGTTAAGAACATGCAGAACAATATTCAGCTATGTATTTCAGTTTAATCTAATGCAACAATCACTTCAAAAATGCATGAAATTTGATGTTCCAGATAGAGCAACTACCTCTGCATGGTGTTGAATCAGGGCTGATTGCACTACAATTAAAATAGGGAATATTTTTACAGTGCTGGCCAATTCCTATCTGCACCTCCCAGACCAGATTTTCTTTCCTCACAGTGATGGTACCATAGTGTTGTGCTTGCATTCCTTGCTAGGTTTGTTGGTCTAGATAGTAATGTTGTGCAAAATGATGTTATTTCATTTTCAGTTTGCTAAGAAGTTTCACAAAAAGGAAAAGGGGCACTACCTATATTCTGTTCCCACTATCTTGGATAATTGTAACTATATGTAAAGCTGAAGTCCCAGGCTCCCTGTGGTATAGAGTGCTACTGTCAATATCCTCCACAGCTCAACCCTTTTGCTGGCTCCAAATGAATTTCTGTTATGTTTTAAGTCTCTGGTTTGAATTTTCCAAGTAAATAATAATCACATAAAATCATGTGAATTGTTACAATGACAAAAACATGATGTAAAAAAAAATTGCAAGTTTCAGAGTAAAAATAAAGATCTGGAAGTCGTCATTGAGCTATGCCACACCCTCCCCCACCAAGTCCCAAATAAAAACAAACAAACAAACAAACAAACACTTTCCGAAGAAACCTGTCATATCCAGAGATTAGGCAGATAAATAAAAGTGGATTTCACTTCTTTAAGAAACTCTTTCTAATATTACATGATGTTTATATTCCATTTATTCTCAATCTTTTTCCCTCCAGAAATACAAAAAAAATATATCCCACCTGAATAACATTTATGGCATAAAAAATACAAATTCCAGAGTTTCCATATAGTTGTCTAAAGGCTAAACTTGTGATATTCAGCTGATAAGTACTGTAGAGAAAAAATGTATTTGCATTGTGACAGAGGATATTTTCTGAATATATTTATCATAAAAATAGGGAATTGGATAAATATGCAAGACAACAATATTCAGCAGAATCCTTTGTCTATTCTCTTCACTGGTTGCTAAAGCTCAGCTGTCTGGAATACCAAATATGTGTTCATGCCTTCTTATTATGTGAGATGTGTTTAAGAAAGCAGTTTTGATGTAGGCTGGGCAGTGACTGGCTTGAGAGCAGCCCTGAAGAAAAGGACTTGGGGGTGCTGGTGGACGAGAGGCTCAACAACCCCACCTGGAGTACTGCATCCAATTCTGGAGCGCCTACTCCAAGAAAGATATTAACATGCTGGAACGTGTCCAGAGAAGGGCCACGAGGATGATCAGAGGGCTGGAGCACCTCTCCTATGAGGACAGACTGAGAGAGTTGGAGTTGTTCAGTCTGGAGAAAAGAAGGCTCCGAGGAGACCTTATAGTGGCCTACCAGTATCTTAGGGGGGCCTCCAAGAAAGCTGGTAAGGGACTTTTTAGGATGGTGGGTAGTGGTAGGACTAGAGGGATTAAAACTAGGGATGGGTTGATTCAGACTGGACGTTAGGAAGAAGTTCTTCACCATGAGGGTGGTGAGACACTGGAACATGTTGCCCAGAGAGGTGGTCGAAGCCCCATCCCTGGAAGTTTTTAAGGCCAGGCTGGATGGGGCTCTGAGCAGCCTGGTCTAGTGGGAGGTGTCCCTGCCCATGGCAGGGGGGTTGGAACTGGATGATCTTTAAGGTTCCTTCCAACCCTAACAATTCTATGATTCTATATTGATTCAGAAATGCCCTAGCTACACGAAGCACAGACCAAATTCAATGAATGCAGCGGTACATTCTGCTTTCTGCACTGTGAAAGTATCAGTGTTTCCTCTCTTGCCTTTCTATGGAACAACTCTGGGTAAAAGTCTGGAACACTGCAAATAGTCCTTTCTTTACCTGTTGAATAAAACAATTAATAAGTGTAGAAAGATATCTCAAAGTATTTAATCAAAGATCCTGATTTGAATGTCTTCAAGGTCAGCAGCATGTATGTGCATTTGCTTATGTGTGCACTCATACATACATTTTACATTTTGAGAATTATTGCACTGAAATCTTTCAGAGTGAGGCCAAAGGAAAAAAAAGAACAAAAAACACCTCATCATCCTTGGCCTTGATTCAGGAATGCATTTAAGTTCCTATATATGCATGGAGGAGACACAAGCATACACCTAACCTTAAGGAAGTACCTCAGTCCTTCCTAAATAGGTTTGGGATTTGAGTCAAGATTAAATGTTGTCTGGAATCAGTGCCAAATATATCAATCATCTGCAGTATCTAGGCCAGCCAGAAATATATGAACTACATATAAAGAAACTGGGAAAGAAAGTAAATGTAAAAGCAAAAGAATGTTAAACACTTCAACAGAAATGGGGTTCCAGGTATATATTACTTTTTATTTGCCACAGTCAAGAGCAAATTGACAACAGAAAATCTACTATCATCCCAACTTGTTTGATGGGGGTTGGTTGAGAGAGGAGAAAATGCAAATAAATAAATAATAATTTCAAAACCTATAGGCTTTGATTTACTTTTTCTGAAGATTGCATCATTCAGCACTGGAAACTGCTAAAGGTGAGGAAGAATCTTAGTGTGTATATATATATATATATATATTTGTCCTGAGAGCTAATGAAATTTCATCAAAACAAAGATTTTTTTCTTTACATTCCATCTTTAAACTAATTCAGATATTGCCTCTCACCTGTATAACTTTTAGGTGTTTGATAAGAAAACTAGTTAAATACACCAAAGAGAAACGGCTTGATCCAAAAGTGCCTTTTGCTGTACTGAAAATCAAGAGGTTCTCTCAGCAGATCTTTTTTTCTATACTCGTCATAATCATAATAAACTGTTCTCAACATCTTAGTCTTTTTGTACTTCTATATATATATTCTATACGTTCTTATAGTAAAATGGCATAACACTACCATAACTCGATGTTCTTGTAAAAGCGCAGGTTTCACTGAAAACCATCCTTTTTGTGAAACGAGGCTGTATTAACTTTCTAATTCATTTCACAATTCACAACTTGTAGCTTCTTTACATGCATGCATTGTGTCTCGTGATAAAGTAATGGTTGCTCAGGTGCTTTTTTTCTTTTCTTACATCTTAATTGTCCTGTTTTAAAGAAAGAGTCTCTCCTCTTCTACATGCATTCTGTAACAGCTGCAGAAGTACCTTTGCAATAAATCATCCTCTCTTATTTCATTCTGTTTGATACTACTGGAGCTCAAGCCAAATTCTGTGCTGTTCGGCATAATAGGTTTTAATATGTTTTTGATCAGTCCTAGAATAATCCTACTATTTCAGGTATTACTGGCTCACAGACTTGTAATTGTTTTCAAAGGTACTTCATGGTTTATATATGGGTATTTTTCTGAATCTCAGTAGCAGAGTCTATACAGAAGAGAAATTTTCAAACACCACTCCCTGCCTCTAGCTCAGAATGTTATTAATGTAAACCGATCTTTTTCAAAATATGAAAAAAATATACATTGTTAATTGTTAAAAAAAATCTTGCACACAAGAATCACTACATCCACGCTTATGTTGTATAAACATGAAATAAACCAAATAAGTAAATAATTCATCTTGCTATTGGATGCAAATCTCCCATCTCCAGTCTAGTTTCTCTCATGTAGGTGCTTCTTAGATCTCTTTATTTGATTTTTTTTCCAATCTACCAGCCCTTTTCCTCAGTTGCCCTTTATCTTTTACCTTCACAATTTGTTTTCTACCTTGGACAATATTCTTCTTAGGGACCGTGATTCAGGAATCTTTCCCAACTCAGGATCTGATCAAAAAGCACATTGAAGTCAGCTGTCATAATCTTTGGAGTCACTCCAGGTGGGTAATACAGAACAGGGTTAAAGATTAATACAGATGGACATTTCTGCCGAACTTCCGTTATGTAAGGCATGCATTGAAAAAAAGGCAGCTTTAATGAAAAATGCAGCTTTAAGGAAGTAAAATTGTTCCCAAATTAGGATTGAACTGGCAAAGATGTTTTGTCTAAAACCATGGGGCTTATTTATTTATTTACTTACTAATTTATGGAAAGTCAACGTATTTTTCTTATTTTAGAAACAAAGCACAATGACCTTTTCACCAAAACTGAATTTGCATTTTTAAGTTGAAACATATTTTAAAATACTTGAATTAAGAAGGTAAAAGGAGCTTTGAAAATCAACAAAATGTTTTTCTTGAAACAAATTCGAGTGGTTTCCAGATAAAATGTACTGGTTTTACAGCTGCAGTCCAGAATACATTTGTGGCCCACTGAACAGAGACTAATATAAGCCAAGCTTTGTATATTGTGTACAAATCTATTTTTGCTTTCCTCCTTGCTTGCCTTCACTGGCTATTTCTATTCCTTTCATTGTTACCCTGTTATCCTGCCTTAGCATTTCCTTTGAAATTCTTACTAGTTATAGTATATAATTTGTATGTGTTATAAATTATGCATGCTTGTTCTATTTTATTTTCTTAAAATGTTCATCAGCAGAAGTTTGGATCTCTTTCTATTGCTTAAGATGCACGTACCTATGAAGGACTATCTAGCAAAATATTCTTAATATATTTCTCTATGTGTAATACTATTAACACGTCAGAAAATTATTTTATTCATATAAACTCCATAAATCCTGTCCTGTGTGCAATCACACGTTATTTCTACTCAGTTCTACTCAGCTGAAACAGAGCTTAAGCTTTAGTGGAAATTTTCCTCCCTAGTTTTTTTGTTAAAAAGTCTTAAAACTCTTCACGTAACATTCTTGACCAAAATGCATTAAAGTAGGTTGAATTTTCTGCCCTTTTTCAATATTTTACTGATGAAATCAATGAACAGGTCTTCTAGTTGTGGTCTGAGATCATGCAGGCTGTTGACAGTTTTGAGGGGCTGTTGCTGTTCTAGCAGTGGGGCTCTGTTTTGTGATTCTTTTGTGCCCATGTTGAGATTTTTGTCTGAGCTCTATATTACCAACCAATAAAAGACATTCCCTAACCATTAAATACACTGATTCTTCACATGAATAAGGTACAAGCTGTACAACACTAACAGAATCTGACAAATGCGGCTACCATTTGACATTTGAGCAATGAAATCTTCAAATACTTGAATATTTCATATTCTATTACTGGATCCATACGGATAATTTGCCGCGTATACATGTAGATTTTTGTGGGAGTGTATATTGAACATCAGGGTGTTACTGCCAAAAATACTCTGTGCAGTTCTATCTGTTGAAGCTGTATATCCTAGCGGCAACAAGGTAGAACAGACTTCTTAAGTTTATGACAGTTGATATAAACAGGACTCCTTTAGTTTTCTATGATGGAAATTCCTCATTGTACTGTTTTGTGTTCCCTCCTAAACTTTATTCTATGAAACATAATTCCACAGAAATATTACGTCACTTACAATATGTATATGTACTTTACCTTTTCAATATGCAGCCTTGCTTCCCGTCTCAGTCTAGCCCAAGTGTAAGGAAGGCTAAAGTGGAGAAAAAGCACCTGCATAACTTTCCCCACTTCTCTCTCCATGTATATACATATTATACAAATATGTACTGTTTTGGATGGTATAAAGTTAATTTTCTTCATAGTAGCTCATACAGTGCTATGGTTTGGATCTGAGACCAAAACAGTGTTGATAACACAGGGATGTTTTCATTAGTACTGAGTACTGCTTACACAACCTCATGGCCTTTTCTGCTTCACAAGCTGGCCCACCAGCTAGTGGGCTGGCAATGCACAAGAAACAGAGAGGGGACAAAGCTGGGACAGCTGACCCCAACTGACCAAAGCGTTATCCCATACCATATGACATCATGCTCAGCAATGGAAGCTGTGGGGAAGAAGGAGGAAGGGAGGATGTTCGGAGTTATGGCATTTGTCTTCCAAAGTATCTGTTAGGCATGATGAAGCCCTGCTTTCCTGGAGATGGCTAAACACGTGCCTGTTGATGAATTCCTTATTTTGCTTTGTTTATGCATGCAGCTTTTGCTTTATCTGTTAAGCTGTCTTTATCTCAAACCATGAGTTTTCTCACTTTTGCACTTCCAGTTCTCTTCCCCCTCCTGCTGCAGGGGGGGTGAGCGAGTAGCTGTGGGGGACTAAGCTGCCTACTAGGGTTAACCCATGACAAAGTTACACATACATATTAGCTGTCTTTTCAACAGTTAGTGTAATGATGCTGAAAGGAATAGTGATCCCGCATAGTTTTTCTTGTTTTTCCAGACAGTACTAACATTGCGACATTCTTCCAGAGTTCTTCCTTGGTTAACAAATCGTTTCTTGTCACTGCAGAGAAAGCAGCAAACACTACAGGGCAGTAGGCTTCGCTCAGCCAAGTTCAGTTAATGAAGTAGAACATGTCAGACTTTGCAGAAAGGACACTAAAAAGGCTGTCTGTTGCCAGTTTGCTCTTTTGTTGGTTTCCTTTTTTTAGGATATTGCACTCTATGCTTGAATATTGTTCTTGACCAGTGGGAGCAAGGCTCTATTGAGCGATGTTGTTCAAAGAAAACACATGTAAACATTTGAAATTTGTTTGAAGTGACAAGCAATGACAGCATTATATCACAGAGAAATGAAATCCATAAGTATTGCATGTAGAAGGTATAAGTAACGCACACCCCCCAACTGCATCCATCTGCTTGTCCATCCTCTGTCTATCTATCTATCTATCTATCCATCCATCCATCCATCCATCCGTTCATCCAAGACACAGTTATTATATCAGATCACGTGTCTGGTATTTTGATTTTTCTTTCTGTCAGTAGACACAGGTCAACAAATAGTTGCTATTAATAATCCATGTATCTCAGTTTTTGAAGAAGTCCAAACAAACAAAAATGGTTTATTTCCTTTTTGTAAGGTTTTACTTTGTTGTTGTTGTTAAGGATTTGTCTTGCTGCTTATCCAGACTTTATGCACCCTTTGGGGATATATGGCCTTTTCAGCTGCACGATATATTTGACAACTCAGAGCCCCTATAACAGGTAGTGGTTTCTAAGCCAACAGAATTTCTTTTCTTATGAAATAGCACTTTTTTTCTGGTGTTTCTGTCTGTGAATAAATATCCAAGCTAATATAGGCATTTTAATAATATACTAGTATAATATCAAGTATTTCCTATGGTTTTTAACATTTCTGTAATTTCATACCTTATAAAAGAAAAACTCCCATGAACTTCACTCTGCTGATATCTTTACAGACAGACCATGGGAAACAGATTTTTTAAAGTGTCTGATAAAAATTTATGTACAACAAAATTATAACTATTTCTGCAAGAGCCTGCCAGGGTCCCAACTGAAGTCCTGGACTGGAGGTTTTCCACTGATCTCTGGGAAGAAATTTATTACCTTTAAGTTGCTTCTTTCAGATCCATTTTATGCAAAAGTCACGAAGTCCTGGGTTCTGCTTCCCTCTGAATTGCTCTGAGACAAGGAGACAGGTGGTCCCTAGATCTCTTCTAGTTAAAGGCGATGTAAGTTAAATACAGTATGTTGCAATATATTATCATTTCTATTAGCAGAGTACAGCATTTCAGTCACTATTCCATGCTTCAGCTAATTTGAAGTGCTACTTGATAGCACTTTTGATGAAGGAAGATAAAGTAATAGTTGGTACAAAACGTGGCAGCATAGCTTAATTATACGTTACGAAACGTTTAACACATCCTTTGTGAGACTCTGTTTTGTGACCAATGTATTCCCCCAAACTATCAATATAAAGCTGTACATACTCCTTCATTAGAAAAATAATAATCTTAAACTGGTCTGAAAATACACAGAAGTGAAATTGTTATACAACAGTCTCTTCCCAGGTCAGTGTCATGACAAAAACTAAATGCTCAATTAATAGCTTCATTTTCATTAACATCCTGCTTGTGAGACCTTAAGACTCTTGGTTTCATGTTTGGGGTTTTTTTGTTTTTTTTTTTTATTTAGTTAAGTGATCGAGTGACTTTTAATTGGGTGCAGCTTCAGTAGAGTACATAGCCAAGACCCCTGAATAGTTAATGCTACCTTTTATTCTTTATCATTTTCTTTTATGAGCTAAGGGATTGTTCATTCAAATTCCTCTAATCCTCATAATATCTTGGCCATTATTACAAATCCTAGCTTTTCAGATAGCATCTAATTTCTTATGAATCTCATGAGTGCTGAAGGAATCTTGTTAAACGAAAACGGAGGCATCACTTTTTGCCTACAATTTTATTTGTAATTCAGTACTTTAAGTACCAAAATATAGAGATGATTAGCTGCAGATTCAGTCCGTATACTCTAGGTACAGGTTTTTTATTTTTACAGATATGTGCCGTATACTAATGCCCATAAAAAGAAGTGACAGGCAGCATGATATTACTTATTAAATAAACCTTTCTTCATGGCAAAGATACTCATGAAATAATAAATTATATTATAACACAGTAGCTAGTGTTATAAGCAACCTTCCTTATTATTTCCTTGTACTCACAAAACTGAATGTTCAGTAATATTTTTTTAAATAATTTTAACTTAGCAATACCATTTACTGCATTTTTTCCCACTAACTCCATTAACTGATCTCCTGGCATTACCCAAAAGGAAAACCGCACTAGAACTGCTACAGACACAACTCTTCATGACCACAGAGCCATGCATAGGAATTCTCCCTAATTCCAATATGCTCTCTCTTATATATTTGCTTTGCACTACAGAAAGTTAATGAAGAAGCTGTGAAATTTAAAAAAAAAATAATAAAAAATTGTTGTTTAGCTTTAATAGTAGTTGTATTTTTTGTGTGTTTGTGGGTAGGGAATAATTTTCTGAAGACTGCTAAGGAGAGAAGTATAATGCAATGGCTACTGCATTACCATAGGCCACAAGTCACCCATATTTAATTTTCTGTTTTGAAACTGTCTCTCCATACCTCCATTGTCTCTATTTAATGTTAATGGCTTTCAGATTTTGTCTACTCAGTCTCGGGAATTGAATCCTATGCCATTCTTTGTGTAAAAACCTTGGCCATCCATGACTGCACTTCTAAACCTGAAGCACTACCAAAGGCATACAGTTGAACTGATGAGGACTGCAGTATTTCAAACACCCTGAGGTTAGACCCATATGAAGCAGGCAGTCCTGTGGTCCAACACTCAGAGCTCCCCAGCCTGTAAGTGGCTATGCAAAACCCCCTCTATCTTTGAATTACTACAGACAGATTTTCCTGCTGTAAAAGAGTCAGACATATGGCTCCACTGTCTATAATGGCGTCACCACGGTGACTTGGTCCTCAGGCATTATTGCTTGATGAAAGGGTAAAAGGGAAGTATGGGGTGGAGGTGCAGGGGGAACTAGTACTTGTGATTGGGCCATCATCCTTGTGATGAGGAAACCAAGTGATCTGGGAGAAAACAGAAAGCACCTAGGTGGTGGGAACAAGATGCTTCTACCCACATGCTTCATTTTGCTACTTGCCTGCAAATCCCTGCTGCTCCTACTAGCCATTTTCCAATCTCACAAGTCATTATAGTGGTCAAGCTGAAATCTCCAAATGCATCGCTGGCCAGGGATTCAACTGGACAGCAAGCCAACAAGACAATGTCATAAGCTGTCCACAGCACAGATGTGACAGGGATGGAGAGCTGCTGGCAGGGACAGGATAAGTTAAATGCACCAGGGCATTGCAGCATTATACAGGACTGGGGCAAAACAGAGGTTCCAATATGCCTGCAGCGAGGAAGAAGTGCTTCCATTTGGGGCACATTCTCTGAACTGTTTTCCTGCAAAAGAGAAGACAGCACAGACTGTTTTACTGTTTTACAAGAAGAGTTTGGAGAAACTTGCCTTATAGAGAAAAGCAAAAGCAAAACCAAATGAACCAACCAAACAAACAAACAAAAACCCAACAAAAAACACATTGACATATCAGGAGGCATAAAAAACAGAAAGAGAAGAAAGTAGTTTAAGCTAAAATGTTGGCATAAGAACAAATGAGCACAAGCTAGCTATAAATAATTTAGGCTGGACTTCAGATGAAAATTTACATCCACTTCAACGGTGAGATTTCTGGAGCAGACTTCAGCATAAACAGTGGGAACTACATGGTATAACAATATAAAATTAAGCTTGGAATAAATTATAGGGCCACTTGTTTCATCATGGTATGGAATTTGAAGAACCAGCATGTCTCTTTATGCTGCCATAAGATACGACACCGAGAAGCATAATTAGATAATGCAATGAATGTATTGGATGGGATGGCATAATAATAATGGGGTTTTTTGAGGGTAATGCTAACTCTTGGCTTCTTCTATATTCCTTTGTTGTCCAAGAAGTTCTAAACTTTAAGTTTTATTCAGCTTCAGGTTTTATGTTAGTCAGTCACTCTTAATAATAAGCAAATTAATAAATTTAAAATTTGTATCAACCCTTGTATTTTCCTCCATTGAAAAATTTTTGGAAGAGAAAGATAGCACAAGGATTTTCTCCATTCATTATCTGGAAAGCAAGCTGCTCTTGAGACTTATCCATATATGAAGTCATTACAGACACAGGAGAATTCACCACATATTTGAAGCACCTTCCCTAAGTAGTAAAGTATATAACTTACCAAAAGAATAAGAACACAAAAAGAAAAACAAAGAAATCTATTTTGACATATTCTTATGCCATTTCAGAAAATAAACTCTCCAAAGAATTCTAAATCAGTCCATATAAGCTACACATATTTTGATATGAATCAGTCTTCACCAAATGCACATAACCAGAACTGTATACAGTATTGCAGGTGAGAATTTCTTTATTACAATTAGTTTATCTCATAATCCCCCTAAATTTATTCTAATTTCCACAGTGTACAATAACCATACCATGGAAGGCTACTAATATTGAGGCGTTTCCCTTCCTTTCTCACTTACACTTGAAAGTATCTGTAAATAAGAATAGTTGAGAACAGTGATTTTATATTATAACCTCACCTTAGACAGTAAATTATATTCCAGTTCATAATATAAAGTGATCCAGTCCTTTGTACATAATAATCACATCTTCTGCTCTAGTTCTATTGACTACCAAAGTGATTATCTATATTTTTACTCAGCAAGCTTCTACTACTTCTATTTGAATATTCTACTTCACTTTGAATATTAAATACACAAAACCTCCATCCTTGATAATTTCATCAAAAACATTCCTCCAGCCCTATTGTTCTCTCAGTAGATCAAAGCTTTGTCTTCCCTAGAACCACTTTTTCACCTGCTTTGTAAGTCTTTGTGCCAGGTTTGCATGATCTTAATTTTTGACAATATATTTTTCTTCGATAAAATAATTCATGTGAAAGAAATTCATGGGGTTCCAGGATCCATTTTTTGGACATGTTGCTTCAACTATCCATTTGATTGCATGTTTTCTTGATCACTTCTTCAAAATTCATCCTAAAGCTTTGCACACCTTAGCTACCCAGGTTTTTATATAATTAGAAAATAGAAAAGATGGGATCTACAGCTTTGAATATGTGTGATTGCTACCTCTTCTGATTTAATAGACTTATTAAAAATCCTTGCCATTACACTTGCAATTTCCTGTGACAGCTGTCTCCCTATTTAGAAATGGAGATTAGCCTTCCTTTCTCCACCTCTGCTGTCCTTACCTCCTGACCTGAACACACTAATCTCCTTGAGCTTCCCTTTTAAGTTAGGTGTAATGATACAATTTCTACAGACTATTTTAAATCATATCAACCCAGTTTTCAATTTTGCAGGCATACTTTTGTGCCTACATGTAAATCGAAGAATATACAGTAGCACAATTTGTAGCATGTGGATATCTATTTATGTAAGTTGCAGGCTTAATTAACTGCCAGTAAAAATCTGCACCTAAAATGATTCTTATGAAAATATGTATCTTAATGACAACTGTGCAAGAGTAAAGAAATAAATCTATTCTTTTATAAGAATTATCATTTTTCCTACATACTTAATGTTTCATTGACATAGCAGATAGGTGGTGAGTCAGTCAGATAAGGCAGACAGTCACAAGCAGAAACCCCCAGGTTCATCTGTCAGAACTGTCAGTTATTCTCTCATATAACTTCAAGAGCAAAGGTTCATGTAAAATAATTCTACTTAAAGCTAGGACACTCGGATTGCACTAAAGTCTTCTGATTAGCACTCTGGGATTTGTTTCCTGTTACCATAATAGAGATATCCCATCTGCCTAGAAAGGATCTTCTAGCCACTAAAAAATAACATCAAAAGTTTTAGAGCAATCCAGTACTAAAGAAATTCTTTAAAACAGTGGAAAGTATAGAAAAGAAGATATAGCTTTTGCAGAGAATAAAAAAGAAAAAAAACACTTTCTGCTGATGTTGTTTCTGAACTACCTGCCAAAAATCAAATAACATGTCAATAAGGAGGAACCTTCACCAGAACAGAAGTTATACCAAGTTTTCCTATCCTCAGAAATCCCTGCATCCTAATTTAAGTGAGAAGCTGGAGTTTGTAACAATGGTAATGTCTACAAAGGCAATAGCTGGCTTCTTAAGGGATATATTATTCAGTGGTTGCTGGTTGTATAAGGATTTCCTTCACAGTTCTTTTATACCTGGTTTTATGTTCTCCTGGTTCTTGCGGGGAAAAAAAAAAAAAAAAAACAAGAAAAAAACAAAGCAAAATTAATGCAGAGGGAAAAACAAATTGAAAATTAATGCAGATTTTAAAATTAGTCCTTATAAACCAAAACTTAACTGTAATATTACCTACCCAGGATGCTGAGTTTTGCCCCACAGAGAGGTCACCGACTCAGAGAATGAAAGGGAGTAAGAAGATGCTGGTGTGCTCACAACTGGGTGATAATTTGCTTCATGTACACACATTTCACCTGTTTGAAATCCTCTATACTCATGAATGCCAATGATTTTGGCAGCATTCTTTCTCAAAACACTTAACAAATGTAAGTAAAATTCAGACTTAGTCTTGTCCCATGCATGCAAATGTTCAGTGTACTATACAAGAAAAAAATCAGATTTGAAACCTGAAGTCAAACTTTATATAACCTCTACCTGAGAATTTCCTTTGACAGTTTACTTTCAGTCACTCCACTAAGCTCTTGAGTACTGACATGTACTCTCAAGCCAAATGACAAAAAGCCAAAAGATCTACTGGGAGTACTTAACTTTCAAGATGGACTTTGAAGACTCATCACAACCATGACAGTTTTCTCCCACAGCACATTCTCTTAGACGGTTCTCATGTCCACTTCTCAACACTGGTTCATGGTAGCTTCAAGGGCCATGTGCTTCCTTATATTGCACTATTGTCATTGTTTTTAGGCTAGAATAAACAAAAATGTCAGATTCTTCACATTAAGGTAGTGTTGTGGTTTGTTTTCTTTTTTTTTTCAAAAAAAGATCTTTAAGAAAAAAAATACTGTCATAGAGAACAGTCATCAACAGGCTGGAGATCTTGTTACCCTATGAGGTAGTAAAAATTACAGTATCTGGTGTACAAACCTGTCACTGCACATGGGTGGAGGGACCCAGTTTTCTAGTGGTTTTCACAGCTGTCCTCTAAATAACAAAATAAAGTTCCTGACAAATGGGTTTGCTTCCTGAAATGATTGGGATAAACACCAAAGTTTCAGTCAGGCACAGAGTACCTAATTTGAGACAACTGCAGCCTGATTAGCAAAATTATCAAGAAGACTCAGAGTGTAACAGAAGTCAATAGAAGAACTGCTGTGAACGTATAAGGTACAAACACTACAACATGCTGAATAATCTGAAAAAAGAAATCATGTTTAATATGATTTAGAACAGTAAATATGCCTGCTTATACAATGAAAACCCTCAGTGCAGCGTCCTCCCTCTGAAGAACACAATATAATCAGGCATTTAAAGACTTGTATATTCAACCAAATTTACGCATGCAAGTATGAAAAAATATGCAAAAAGGTGAATGGATTCAGTGAGTATTCAGTGGATTTGAATTCTTAAGGCACAGTGTTAGTCTCAAGTGCTTTTGTTTCTCTTCAACTCAAAAAAGCATTCAGGTTGCAAGCTCTTTGTAGATTGCATTATTTCATTTATTTCTGCTGTTATACAAATAAAAAAATGTCAAATAACAAATATTAATCACTGTATAAAACCCAGAAGAGACCAGAAGATGCTAGCAATAGTGGGTATTTGAAGTAAGATGAGCAACAAGAAAACTTCACAGAAGTGAGGAGCCTTACTAAAAGAAGTATTTCTTCTTCCAGCAGAAAACTGAAAAATATAGTCTAAAACATTAGATTTCATACAGGAACTTTATGGGCTGCTGAACTTCACAACTGAATGCTCCTACCTCTTGGCATCCTAGTGAAAGCAGCAGAAATTGTTTTTTTGTTAGAATCAATCACTTTTTTTCTCACGCAGTGAAGGAGAAGTTGGAAGCGTCCTACAAGAGAGAAAGAAGGTTCAAGAGCTAGATATGCTACTTACATGTCAGCCATTTCAGCATTAAGTGCCAGGTTGTATTCTGCAAACAAGTTAATTGACAGAAGTTACGTCAACACTATGTCAATGAAGGCTGTGTGGCACTCCCCTTTGGCATTGCTGGACCACTCCTGAACTAGATCAGGCACTGCTCTTGTACTTTTCTGTCACATGATTCACACAGGTGAGCACATGACACAGGAACAGAAGCTTTTTAAAAGCATGGGACAAAATTTGAGTGATATCATTTTTCTTCAGTAACAACTTAAATTGTAAGTGAAATATTTTACATTTTATAAAGTTACAGTTTTGGGGTTTTTTTTCCATAAATTTTATCCTGTTTTCTTTTTTGAGTGTATCTAATAATTTGAGGACTGGGTTACACGAAAGATGTAATACTTTAACACACTTTGCCTACCTATTCTTGGTGTCTCACATTAAGCAAATGCAGGAAAATATTTACTTAATATTTTCTAGGCAAATGATTCTAGAAATACACTTATGAGCTAATGAGCATTCATGACACATTTCTACTCACAAATATCTTTTTTTTATGCTTCTTAATATTATTAGACAGTAAAAGCTATCCTTAAAATTATGCTTCATATATAACGAATAAATAAAATGACTGTCTTGTAATGGTAGTGTAGTTTTTATAGTGACAATAACTGCTTTATTCATTTGTAGCTCTGCCATTCATAACTTATGTAGCCACTGTAACTTAGAAAATACAGCTTCATCTATAGCTATCAATCTTTTCTGGTGTTTTGCTGTTTCTCATTTTATGGGATGTTACTCTAGTGATGCCGTGGCTGAGTTTCAGAAGACACTTTTTATTCTAAGATTCCATTTAAGATCTTTTACTTTTTTTTTGACATGAGGTTAGTCTATCACATGGTGAAAGTTTATGAAAACCCTAATAATATTTAGTGAGGTGCCTTTGAGATGTTTTTTTCATTTGTGATTTTAACTTTGTAAAACTTTCCCCCTGTCTTCATTACTCATCCAGATTTCTATAGATCATTCTAAAAATAAATTTAAAATTGAAAATTATTATAGGTTGAGAAATAGTTCCTTAGATAAAAATATAGCTTCTTGGATTGATTTTAGTACTATCCATTGTCACAATTATCCCACTCTGGTGACCACTCCACAGAAAGAATGATACACATACTACCGTGTGCTAGCTTTGTGCACCAACATTTTTGCAGTTGAAGGTTTCTGATCTCCATGTTTTTGGCATATGGGTATATGATATATAATTGCCTTTTAAATATATCGTGGCCAATTTGATTCACAGAGGTTGACTCTCACATGCACTGGAATCATATTACTGTGCTTTAGCAACGTGAAAGGACATTAGAGTGAAAATACTTGATATTCACCCTCTATTTAAAACCCTTTACACTCCAAGATCATTGTCAATGCTGGAAGCATAAATGAAAAAATCCAGTTCTACACCCACAGTTCTAAACCCCACCATATTCTGCTGTCCTTATTCCTTTTCAACAAATGTAAAGTGAAAATAAGGAAGTTCCACAGAAATGTGAAGGCTAATTCAATGAGAGACTTTCTATTTGGATAACGAGGGAATAAAAACCCCACCTCTTCTATTTAAGTTAGTAAGGTGCAAAAGAAATAAAATGAACAACAACAACAACAAAGACAGATTTTTGTTTGCCTTTAAAAATCTGATGAATTTGACAGGTAAGCATGACATGCTCATAAATGCGAATCATCTGCAGTTAGCATAAAATGATAAGAGCTGAGGGAGATAACTTTATGCCCTGGGATAAAAATGATAACAACTGAATCACAGGAGGAAACATCCTTTCTGGCTACAATTGTGATGAAGTAGGTGCGATGTGGTTATCATTATGAACCATGTTATCAGCTGCCGGACATCTGTAAGGACACCATTCCATACACCTACTATTTAGAAAACTGACAGAAATAATTTTTTCAAGAGACAGAACCATAAAAAAGGATTTGATGAAACCCCTTTTTTTTCTTGCACAGCTTTGACTATCCAAGTTATAAGTTCTGATCAGAGAGACACTAGGGTATCGAAAGCCCTGGATGCTGGTCTTTTACATGCATGAAGGGGAATATGTCTGGTCTGACCTAATAGGAGAAACAACTCATCAGGAATAAGCTCTGCCCAAATCAAATGTATTGTTCTGGTCTTCCTAACCTGGTATTAAGACAGATGTAGTCACTGGATTGGCAAGTAACCTCATTAGACCTCAGATCTTATTTAGTCCAGACCTCAGATCCTGTCCATCTTGTGTCAATAGTCAATGAACTGTCCCTAAAGATCTACTAAAAAATACATGTAAAACTTTAGTTTGGTTATTTTTTCGTCTTTTTGCCTCACCTTCCAACAGAGAGGAGGGTATTATGTAGTGCAGTTACTGCATACCCACTGTCTCATTTGTCTTGTTGTCAGGGAAAAAGAAGCAGGAGGCTGCTCCGCAAGGAGAGCCAGGCTGTCGCCATGGCCGGGGCATGGCATTGCCTCACAAAACCAGGGGCAGCCCCACAGAACCTGAGCAGAGCCAGGGTGGGGACAGTGCCAGGGCTGGGGACCATCACATGAGGTGAGATAGGGTCAGTTTGGGATATTCAGGCAGCAAGGCAGGACTGATGAAGACAGGGCTGCCTACAACACAGAACAAGCTCTTTAAGCCCCTGGGCCCATGACCAGCGAACACCTGTCAGGAAGCCCTGGGCGAGGCTGGTAGAAGTAAGAAAGTCTTGTTGGTGTCCTCAAGGCTCTGACACTTGGCTTTGTGGTCAAATAAATCAAGTATCATAGGTCATACATGGGTTTGTCTTTGCTGGTTTACCCTTAGGCAGCATTGATATAATTTATTTTTTTTGGTTGAGATAAAGACAGTTTTAAACTGCATTAGCGTGACATATAATTCCTTTTTAATAAACTTTGTGGAAAGGGAGCCAAAATAGGTGGTTCTGTGGTTTTGCATTAGCTTAGTACTTCCCTGGACAGGCAGTGTTATGAAATCATAAGAGTTCTATAGATAACGTGCACATGCACGTGCATATACATGAACACACAAAACACATTGAATTTTTTAAAATATTTCTAAGGCCATTTTCTTCCATGATACAAGCTGGTGGATTAGGTACGTACTGTTTCAGCCTTATGTAATAGTAGGGAATGCAAAATAAGACACTTTCTCTTTTTTGTTGTCCTTTCACAGAAGCTGATAATTACCCATTGTTTAGTTCAAAGACACCAAAATTTCTGTACCAACAAAACCCACCTTTATTGTCAAGTTTCCAAGCAAAGTAACTACAAATGTTTCAGCAGACCAGTACAGAGAGCATCGAATGGCTTTTCAGTCTATTGCAGGTAGAAAGACAGTAATCTAGGAGGTGTTCCTCAGTTAAAACTCTTTAATTTGTTTTGATAACTAAACTGTATAGACATGATTTTGTTGTTAGTTTTGTAATTGATATATTCTCTCGTGCATTTTGGCTGAGTGATTTCTCACTGTGCTTCATTTACAACTACGTAGCCTCTAGAGTTTGCAGAAATCAGATGTTCATGCTTCTGTTTCATCATGTGTTGCCTGTAATTAACTTTTATTGTCAAAATCTGTCAGACTCATGACCATCTTCTTGAACCAAAAATTATATCTGGCACCTATAAACCAAAATTAATCCTTAAAGTGATTTGTATTAGTCTGGCATGGGGTAAAATCCCTAACAGGTTTAAATCAGCAAAAAGCTGTTGACTTAGGCAAAGAGATGGCAATTTGCATCAGTCAAGAATCCGACCCAGATATGCTGACAGCACTGTTTTGAAAATGCTTGACTGGTTTGGAGTGTGGCAGACTCTTATGAGCTTTTATTTTGCAACATACATGTTATATACATCCTGTAATTAAAATGTAAATGCAGTTTCTTTACTACTGCTAATACATTTTTTCACTGACTAACTTTGAATATCTTAGACAAAAAACAACCTTTGAATTCAGTTGTTTATTTTAATGTGGAAGTCTGTAGATTTGAGTCTTTTAGCTCCAGAAATTACCTATTGCTCAACTGTAGCCACTTGTGCTTGTAGTTGTACATGTGCCTGGTTCAGTTCCTATTTCATAGATCACAAAAGTAGTTGTGACACTTGAAAGCCTAACTGTCCTGAATGAAGGGCTATTCACTGGGGATCTCTGTGATGGAGAAAGAAAACTTCTCTAGCGTGATGTACAACTCTGATCGTGTCTACCGGTTGTTTTTTGCGACTGTGACATTAAAATGCCTCTTCTATGCCCTAGAGAAAAGGAGCAGTAACTTTGTTTGTACTCTGATATCTGGTACACAATGGAGACTGGTAACAAAGTGACTTTTATTTTTTTACTTTCCATATTAGGGTGGGTTTTATTAGAGAAAGAGGTTTGCACCATCTGGCAAAAGTGTTTGCTACCCACTTTGACTGTATGAGAAATTATTAATAACATAATGTACTTACTATGATCAACCTGTTCTATTTTTCTTAAATTATTAGGTGGTAAAAATAATTTATTTTTTTTTAGAGGTGCATAAAAATATCTTTTTTTTTATTATTTTAATTTTATTTCCAAGGAATCAGGACAGTGGTGACATGAAACTTCAGTAATACCTCTATCAAAATTGGACACTCAACAGTTTTAGGGTAGTTACTGCTTTAGAGTCTTTCCAAGAGCTTTGTGTAAATCTGGTTGAACTCTCTCCTGCACTACCTGATGTAAGGAAACAAGTATTAGACCATTGATTCTGGATTACAAATTATGAATGTCAGATATTGTGGGCAGGGAGAAGAAAAGATCCATTAGAAAGAGTCAAATGCAAAATGTGTTGCACATAGATAAGACCTAGAAGCAAGAGCGTGTTTCAAAATGTTGCTTACTTCGGAAGTTCCCTCTGCAATCTTTTATCTAAACCTGTATGCTCAGGGAATGCTCTTGATTTGGGATTTCTGCTTGTTTGTTACTCCCTGACAAGTACGTTAAGGTTTGAGGCTCTGAAAGGGAGAGAGAAATCAGCTTTCCTCTGATGGAAGAGCAAACACTTAAGGTCAGCATGGTATGCAACACTGAGAAGAGTTTTGCAGAGAGCATTTATTGAGGTTTACTTCTACAAGGGATCAACAGCAATACTATGAAGCAAACTCTTCAATCATTACTGTCCTTCAGAAGCACCATTATGATATATTTTTAGTATAACACTTAAGACATATGTTTGGTTTTGGCTTTTTCCTGTGAAGTACGATTATTTCCTCCCAAAACTAGGATTAAGAGAGAGATTTTTCACAAAATGTTGAATTGGTTTAAATGATACAAACCTTGCCTAGCAAAAAAAAGCAATTTGAATTTTTCTACTAATTGATGTTTTGTACCCTACATTAGAATCCTGTTTGGGGAACAAGACATGTTACAGACAGTAGTCCAAGCTCTTCCTCTAGCCAGGTCATTATTATAAATCAAACAGAGAGCTCTTCAAAGTGCATGGAATTAATTATACAACCTTTTTATTTTTCCTTTTTTTTTTATCCAAATATCTCCCCATAGTAGGCAATGACAGACTTGGAAAGCTTGTTTATCATAGCAATAAATCTATTAATTAGGCACTTCACTGAGGCATTGATATTTCAAAATACGTATCATTTCTATAGGATAGACAATGATCATTTAAATAGAAAAAGATATCAATTGAAAAGTATCTTTTAAGTTTGATGGTTGGTTGTTAGTTTCTTGTTTGTTTTTTTTTTTTTTTTTTCCAGATTGATTTGTGTTTAAAGAGATTAATTCTGCAGGTTGTGATGATTTTTTTCTACACTAAAACGAGGCTCACCACCCACCAGAAAGTAAACATCAATAAAAAAAAATAAAAATCTCTGAGTAAATAAGCATTGCAAAAGTATCATGTTTCACGCAAATAATCATTTAGTATGTATATTTCTAGAGAGAATGCTTTCCCACAGCAACTATCCATTCAGAAACCTTCTCCATTTTTTTGCTTGTACATTTTCTATGTCTACTTCTACACATTTTTCCAGCTATATCACTGAAGGGTTAACTTATTCTGTTCCCTCTCCTTCCTCTGTATTTATCTCACTGAAGCAGCTGTGATAGTTGCAGTCACCCTACAAGTGAAATGGCAGGCAGACTCCTCTGAGATTGCATTACCACTCTGTAAGCATCTGCTAGGGGAACACAAAGGCACAGTGCACTCTATGTATCTTTTCCCAGAGTCTCAGAATATTTTCTGTATGATAGCCCCTTTTCCAGCTGGCTTGAGGACTGAAAGTCCCAAGGCAGCTCCAATAACCATGCTTGTGGGCTGATAGACCTATTCATTGGACTATTAGCAGAAGCATTAATTTCTTTAACCAAATGCTAGAAATTATAATAAATCTGACTGAGGCTACATCTGATAGTGATTTGTGAAACATCTCATTTTGAATATATTAATCTAAACTGCATCTGATGAAATAAGGAGGAAGGAGAAGTAAAATCATCTATACTTAAGAAAATATAAATATTTCACTCTAAATGTTGTCCTGCTTCTGGACAAAAAGTGATTCAAAGCATAAACACACACACACACACAAGTATAAAATTGCATCTCACAAGAACTGACAAAGACTTTGGTCTGTCAGTTTTACTTTAAAAGAGAGAATAATTGTGCATAATAGTGCTAAATAAGTCGTCTACATTCTGGAAAGATAACTACTCAATTTCTGTGTCTGAAGCGGAATATCAACTATGGACTCCAGGGGGGTGTTGTCTGCTTCTTTTCATCTTCAGCAGATGAATCTTGCCTATGGTGCTTCATTCATGACTCAAGGGAATAGAAAAAGCTACTATAAAATAAAAGATATCTACAATGAAAATACAGTTATAGATTATTGCACAGGACTGTGATGCTCTTCAGAGGGCTTTATAGAATAGAATCTTCAAATTCCATCTTTTTTTCTGCAATGAAAAGCAAACTCATAAGAAGACTTTTAGTTGACTTATAAAAGAATCAATCATATTTGGAAAGTTTGTGTATGGGCTGTTTTGTCTTTTGTTCCTTTAACTTTATGCTTCTGAGAGACAAATCCTCAGATAGTTTTGAATCGTTTAGCTGGAAGTGGAAAGATATAAGGCAGGATTAAAAGACCAGAAAAATTTGATCAGATTTCAAATTCAGATCTAATTTCCTGTTCCAATGGGGGCTAGCGAAAGATGCTTCAGAGGAAGGCTAAAGAAGCCTGTAGTAGACAGCATGAGATAACCTGTCCCTGCCTTTAGTCTCATCTCTGTGTTAAGTAGAAGATTTAATCCTGAAAATTAACAGGAGACGGGAGATTTAAGTAAGAACATTTAGCAATCCTCGCCAATTAATGCTACCTGTATTAACATTAACTCTCTAGACAGTTACCATTCTTATTATTTTTACAAATTTCTACTTTCCAGTTTCTTTGCTTTGCTCACTTTCTCTTGCAATGGTTTCTGCATTTTTTGGAAAAGTATGTTTTACTAATCTCCTAATTTTTTGCTTTTCAGGTCCATCACGTGGTCCCATTGCTGTTATGTCATTACAAATGAGAGTAAACAATATGTCTGCTTTTCACAGCTTCAGATATTTTTGAATAATTTTCCTTCTTATGCACCTATTTCCTTTGCTAAGTGACTCTAATAATTTGTCTCCATGTTCATAATAGTGTTTTGTCAATTTCCAGCTAACCTCTATTACTCACCTCTAGTGTGGCAATGATTTTCTTAATACAGGACAATCGGTCCTAAAACCCATATTACAGGTGAAATCTCATTATCATTTCATTTAGTCTTACTGCAGCCATTTCCCTATTATTGACTACTGTATTTCACATGCTTATTTCTGCACAGCAAGCACAGACCTTCAACGAGGGGTTTGTGATGGTGTTTTTCAGTCAGGCACTGCTTTTTTATTTGGAGCATATGAGTAGTTTGAAATTTATATATTTTATGTAAAATTTTATTTAAATTTATAAATATGAGATTGACTTTGCTTTGTGTGCTTTGCTTTTGTTTCAAGGTTTGAAGGAAGGCTTGAAAGACCATCGCTATGGTCTTGGTTAGTTCCAGAAGCCATGCTTTAGTTAGCTTTACAGCACAATAATACCTCTGTCCCACAGGAGGGGCTGAGCACAATGTAAGTCTTCTGTCCAGGCAGTCACTCCCAAGAACAGGAAGCATTCAGAGAGATAAGGGCTGGTCATCCAAAGTAAGGACTGCTAAATCCATGGAGTTTGTGGGAAGCCCTAAAGCAAGCTCTTTTTTTTTTTTTTTCAGTTTGAGATCTTTATTTTTTCTTTAATAACTTTTTTTTAGCAACAGAAAGAGACCGTTGCCAGCTAGCAATGCTGATAACATAGCTTTGAATACTAATGACTTGCACTTGGTAAAATTTATATTACTGTTGCAAGTGTTGGCAAAGTCATCCATACTGCTCAAAGTCAGACATGATCAGAGAATAATTTGCTCATAGAGTAAGAATACAAGGCCTCCAAAATCCTCTTGCTGTGAGGTTGTCTCTATGAAAGAGATTACAAAGGAATCTTGTGACCAATCCTTGGAAAGATCCAGGAACCTCAACTCCCTTAAAATGTCTGGTTTTAACATCATTTCTGCTCTCTTTTCCCCACAGAGTCTGACCAAAATTTAATTGCTTTTCTTAGTATAGGTAAGGTCAAGAGATATAGCACTAAAGCATTACACTTTAGGGTGATACATTTTTCTACATCTGTCACAATAATCCAGGCCACCTCAGTAGCAAGACAGGAGTGGTAGCAGCTAAAAATCAGCAAGACAGGTTGTTTGATTACTATTTTTAACCTCCTCACCCTAGCCACTGCAGTTCCTCATCAGGTCTAGCAGCTTGATACAGCAGCAGCAGCTACAGTGCCTCCTTCCCCTATGCTGTGCCAGAATCTTGGATACCATTTAGGTAAATGCACAACATGAGCTGCTGAAACAGCCCCTCTCTTATTATTTTATTTGGGGAGTGAGGAGGAGTGAGGAGGAGTGAATGAAATTGGGGAGAATGAACTGGGGGGGGGTGACTGAAATTTCCTTGCACTTGTATGAGATTTCTGGAAAGCGGGGGAAGGGGAGATATAAGAAGATGGGAAACTTGGGACTGAATCTAAAAAAAAAAAACCACAAAAACCCTAGAAGTCCCTGGAAGAAGTTTATTTTTTATATAAAATTGACTGAGAATACAGTGATAACATTAATTATCAACATTAATGATACTTATTATTCTTGGAGTATACTGAATTACGAGAGTGAGAGCAATTCTTTTTCCTAAAGCGATGCCTCCAAGTCAGAACTGATAAAAAGAATTCTAATCAAAGACAAGTGAATTATGAGGATTTTTAACTCCCCTTTCATACTAATACAAGACAGTTTTTCAAGCCTAGTCAATCATAATGAAACATGTGATAACACTAGTTACCATTATGACAGCAGAACATCTATATGATAACTATTGACATTTTCAAACCTATTAGATTTCTATCAAGAAAATAGTGAAGTAAATCTAGGCAAAATAAACTGCCTATTTTCCCAAAGTGTTTTTCAGAGATGCATTTATTTAGGCAGACATTATTGAAGTGGCTGTCCTTATGTCAAAATTTGGCAAGGTAAGAGGAAGACCCTACAAAAAAAACCCATGTAGCCACAGTTACTGCCAGGCTGTCACTGAGCAAATGAAATATGCTATTTAAACTATCTACCCCTACAGCTCAGCTGGAGTCTATGGATTTGGGAGCTTATCAAATGTTCATTGTGCCAGTCAGTAGCACTGGTGAAGTTCAGTCACATATTCTTATGAAAAAGTCCATCATATGTTCTTTGATCTGCACAAAACCAAGGCAATTGCAAAACTACTTCAAAAGCCACATTTCTGTTTTAAGCAAGTAAGACCTTGTAGAAAGTATTGGTATCAGTTGGAGCTCAAGAATTGCTAGATGTGTATTTCAGGCCCATCTGAAAGTCCGCTCAATACTGATAGACTTTGTTAATAGTTATAAACTTGTGCAAAAGATGCAAGCCCAAATATTTATGGTTTTAGTATCAATATTTCAGATTAAGAAGACTTTTGATAATCACCATGAAATTACAGTTTTTTACCACTGTAACATTTTATAAATGCTAAGAAAGTTATCATCGCCTTTCCCCCAGAGCTTTGAAGAATGGTTGACATGGTGATTCATAGACCATCAGAAAGTTTAAATGTTCTTTGAATTAAAAAATACACAAGAAACACTGATCTATACAAAGCAATTATTAAAAACTTTACTTTTTTTTCCCTTAGCAGAAACCAAATTTTATAAAATGTTTGGTTTTCGATATAATTTACAGAGAAAAAGATATTGCCTCAGTCAGTGGTAGAAGATCAAGTAGGAGTGTCTGCATACTGCAGGTCAACATGTGCCTGCATGGCTGATGTTGCAGTCAGGGCTTTGACTTTTATGATTAAAGGACTTTCCTAAAAAATTAGGGCTACTAGGGAAAGAATGAATCCAACTGGGAAAAAAAAAAAAGGAGAGAGCATCCTTGTTAGAAGGCTTGCTAAGCTAGTGTTGAGGGTTCTAAACCCAGTTTCTGGAAAGTGGAGAATAAAGCTTCAGAGAAGCTGAGGAATAGGAAGCAAGGAGAAACCGCCAGGGGGGCAACATGGTGGAGAAGGCTCTCACACTTGCTCTGGGAATGTGGCACAACTAGGGGCTCAGCTCTACTGCCTGCACACAAACAAACTCACACACAATACAAAAAACCCTGTAGCAGGAATTAAAAGTTTATGCATGGTCATAGAGTGATAACATTGGGAACATAGAGTATGATGGGAACATGATAATATTGTGGGAGCATGATCACAGAATCATAGAATCGTAGAATGTTTTGGGTTGGATGGGACCTTAAAGATCATCTAGTTCCAAAACTCCTGCCCTGGGCAGGGACACCTTCTATTAGACCAGGTTGCTCAAAGCCCCATCCAACCTGGCCTTGAACATTTCCAGGGATGGGGCATCCACAACTTCCCTGGGCAACCAGTTCCAGTGTCTCACCACCCTCACAGTAAGGAATTTCTTCCTAATATCTAATCTTAATGTACTCTCTTTCGGTTTAAAACCATTACCCCTCATCCTATCACTCCACTCCCTGATAAAGAGTCCCTCCTCATCTTTCCTGTAGGCCCCCTTGAAGTACTGGAAGGCTGCTAAAAGGTCTCCCTGGAGCTTTCTCTTCTCCAGGCTGAACAACCCCAACTCTCTCAGCCTGTCTTCATAGGAGAAGTGTTCCAGCCCTCTGATCATCTTCATGGCCCTCCTCTGGACTTGCTCCAACAGGTCCATGTCCTTCTTATGTTGGTGGCCCCAGAGCTGAATGCAGTACTCCAGGTGGGAGTACGAGAGCAGAGTAGAGGGAGAGAATCACCTCCCTCAACCTGCTGGTCATGATCCTTTTGATGCAGCCCAAGATATGGTTGAGCGCACATTGCTGACTCATGTTGAGGTTCTCATCCACCAACACCCCAAAGTCCTTCTCCTCAGGGCTGCTCTCAATCCTTTCTCCACCCAACCTGTATTTGTGCTTGGGATTGCCCTCACCCACATTCAGAACCTTGCACTTGGCCTTGTTGAGCTTCATGAGGTTTGCACAGGCCCACCTCTCAAGCTTGTCTAGGTCCCTCTGGATGGTATCCCTTCCCTCCAGCATGCCAACCGCACCACACAGCTTGGCGTCATCAGCAAACTTGCTGAAGGATTGCATGATAATATGGTAGGACAGCCTGCATGGCTGCAGTGCCTGAATGAATACAAGGTCTTTAAGGGGAGAGAAGATATGGGTGTAGCTGTGAACTGCTCACTTCCCCAGAGCTTTGCTATGAAATGGGTGATGAGGTGGTAAAGATCTTACAGTCAAGATCAAAGGGAAGGCAAATGAAGGAAGTCTGGTAGATCCTGAGATAGAAAAGGAAGTAGGAGAAATCTGCATTAAACAGGTGGTTAACAGTGGTCTTCCTCATGGTTGGTAATGGAGTGTATACAGTATAGTATGTTCATTAATGATTTGGATTTTGGGACAAAATATATCCTCAAAGAGCTTGTTGGTGACAACAAACCAAGGGGGAATGCTGATATTCACCAGGGTTGGTCTGCCATTTAGATAGCTCTCAACAAGCGGGAGAAATTAAGTGGACCTCAAAAGTGCGTTGTGGTTTTGGCTAAATTGGCCAATGGCCAGTGACAGATGCTCTCCCCCCACCTTTTGCACATAGAGAGGAGGAGGAGAGTTTAGAGTTTAGAAGAAATTAAACTACTTTCATGAAATATTAATAATAAAATATAAAGGAAATAATGAAATAGATACAGTATATACAAAACTGCATTAAGCTCCCAGGATGACGTCACCAGCAGGTACTGGGGAAGTCCCAGGCTGGACTCAGTGATGGGCGGAAACTTGATTCCTCATCTGAAGTCAGGAACCCATGGATCAGGATCAAAGGCAGATGAATAGACAGGGTCCTCCTCGGATGTCAGCCATTGAAGAAAAGAGAGGCTGACCCCTTGATCCCTCAGCTTTTATACTGAGAATGGGGCAGATGAGATGGAATACCCCTGTTAGTTAATTTTTGGTCACCTGTCCTGTACGGTCCTCTCTGCAGTGGGACCTCTCTATGCTTTTCCGTTTCTGACCCTCCAACTGGCCAAGTAACAAAATTAACTGACCTTGGTTGTTATAGCAGTAAGTATAAGCAAGAGCCTCTCTGCCTAATGTTCCTTGGCACTAACTGTAAACATTGGTCTTATCACTCTGAGAACAAACCATTTTCAGCACAATATGCTGTTAATTCAGAGAGTTAGAAGAGGCCTAGCTAAGAAGTAAAATTACTGAACAGAAAGTTGGTTCTGTTTTACCTCCAACCAGGACAAGGTGACAAATGTGAAGTCCTGCACAGGGGGTTGAATAACCCCACGTGGCAGTAGAGGCTGGGGACTACCTAGCTAAGTAGAAGTTTGTCAGGAAAGGACAAGGGGATGCTGGTAGACGGCGAGTAAAACACAAGCCAGCTGTGTGCCCTTGCAGCAGTGAAGGTTAGCTACTTACTAGTAACTTACAAGTTGGCAGCAGTAGGGTCTGCATTAGTAAAAGTCCACCCAGCAGGCCGAGAGGAGGAGTTAATCACTTCTATTTGGCGCTTATGAAACCACATCTGGAGCCTGAGATGCTACTCTCACCACCCAGTATAAGAGAGAGAAACTGGAGAGAGATCAGTGCAAGGCCACTAAGACATTCCTACCTGTAGAAAATGACATACAAGGAGGGGTAAGGGAGCTGCATTTGCTGAGTTTTGGAGGAGGGCAGGTTGAGAAGGAACTTAATGCTGTCTTCAACTAGGTAATGGGCAGCTACAGAGAAGACAGAGACATTATTCCCAAGCTGCACAGTGAAAGGATGAGAGACAATGGCTGTTTTGTGCAGCAAGGGAAATTCTGACCTGACATAAGGAAAAAATTCTTCGCCCGTCAGGGTGGTCAAACACTGAACAGGTGCCCAGAACAGCTCTGAAACCTCCATTATTAGCGATATTCAGAATTCAACTGGACAAGGCCTTTTAGTTAGCCCTGTTTCAAGTAAGTGTTTTGACCACCTGACCCCCCAAAG